>NW_022681461.1:0-1200000 GCF_009764315.1 Trachypithecus francoisi
GGCTCTCGGAAATAAAGTCGCCTTCCTCGCTCCAACTCCTTGTCTCCTTGTCTTTTTTTTTTTTTTTAAACGGAGTCTCGCTCTGTTGCCCAGGCTGGAATGCAGTAGCGCGATCTCGGCTCACTGGAACCTCTGTCTCCTGGGTTCCAGAGGTTCTCGTGCCTCAGCCTCCCGAGTAGCTGGGATTACAGGTGCCCCACCACCATGCCCAGCCACTTTTTTTTTTTTTTTTTTTGTATTTTTAGTAGAGACAAGGTTTCACCATGTTGGCCAGGCTGGTCTTGAACTCCTTACCTCAGGTGATCGGCCCGCCTTGGCCTCCCAAAGTGCTGGGATTACAGGCGTGAGCCATTGAAGGATTGAGAGAAGGGCAATAAATGACCAGATTTATGCTCCAAAGGCTCATTCTGGGTGTCAGAGAAATAGAGACCCTGTTGCAGAGGTGGAGGAAAGAGATGCAGGGGACCTTAATTAATACAAATGTTGTATTTGAGATCTATTTGGAAACATATTGCCTGGGTGGAGCCAAGGCAGACGTGACATTTAAATCACCACAGGTGATTCAAGTGCATCCTCAAGGTTAAGGAGCACCGCTGCCGGACGGGCGCGGGGGCTCACGCCCGTAATCCCAGCACTTTGGGAGGCCGAGGCGGGCGGATCACGAGGTCAGGAGATCAAGTTCATCCTGGCTAACACGGTGAAACCCCGTCTCTACTAAAAAAAAATACAAAAAAATTAGCTGGGCATGGTGGTGGGCGCCTGTAGTCCCAGCTACTCGGGAGGCTGAGGCAGGAGAATGGTGTGAACCCGTGAGGTGGAGCTTGCAGTGAGCCAAGATCGCGCCACTGCACTCCAGCCTGGGTGACAGAGTCAGACTCCATTTCAAAAAAAAAAAAAAAAAAGCAGCACCGCTCCTTTAAATCATGGTCAGTGATTTAGACCAGTAATTCAGTTCCTCTCAACCCTGGTTGCACTTTGTAACCACCCAGGGGAGTCAAAAAAAAATACTGGAGCTTTGATCCCACTCCCAGGCTGGGAGTGCAGCCTGGGTATTAGGATTTAAAACATAGCCTTGGGTGATTCTTCTTTGCAGCTAAGTTGAAAATTTCTGTCTAGAGAATAGTGGGAACCCTGTGTACGAGGTAGACAACAAGAGCTGATTGGCAATGCTTTGCTTTAAAGCAAGTTCTATTAGAATCAAGCTCAGTGGGAGGCGACTGAAAGATGCTCACAATCACGTATGGTCCCAAACGTCTCTGCTGGGTCCCCGCTTCCCTCCCCTGCCGCTATGCGGTCAGAAGCAGAGCTGGTCATCCGTCTCTAACCTCCCCATACGGAAGCCGAGTCCCCAAAGCTGGCCACAGTCACAGTGGTGACCTGACTTTCAACCGTCATCTCCTCACCAATGTTTGCCCGGGCCGACTCTCTGTTCCAGGGGCATGAGAGTCTGGGAGACTGCAGGGCAAGGCAGGAGGCGTCCAGACAGCGGCTCTCTTTCGTTTTGTTCCCTTCCTGGGAAGGCATCTGGCAACCATTCTCCCCAGCTCTCAGGAACAGGCCTGAAATTCCCTTTCTATTGATGGGAAAATGCAGGCAAAAATCAAAGTAATAATCAGTGTCACTTAGTGAATTAGTGATGGAGACGGGAACAGAATCCAGACTTTCTAACTTGGAGATCCCCTGCTTTTAAGTCTAAATGGCTCTTTCATTCTAATCCAGCTGTGCCGCGTTAATAACGCTTTGACGAGATCCAGCTCTGTGTTTTGTAGAGTTAACATATTTGATATTTACCTCAGCTATTTGTTGTCTGTTTAATAAGTTTGGTTTGTCATCCCAGATGCACATTATTTAGCAGCGTATAATCACATACAATTGTTTACGCTATTTACTGTTTGCTTTCAAGTCTTGCCAAGAAGGTCTTGGTGTAAACTAGCTGTCTGCAGCAGCCACACTAAGTTAAGCCTTTAAAAGGGTCTAATTGGGCCTATATAAATAAACACAACGATATGGAAAATAAGTCCACATACGTTTGCTACACTGCAAATATGCAGACCTTCTCTCTTGTGGAATAGATGGAACTAAATCTTACTCAGAAGGGTACAGAGAGCTATTTCAGTTTTAATTTAGAGCTCATCCAACGCTCTCTCTGTCTTACATGTGCGCGCGCACACACACACGCACGCACACATGAGAAAAATCCTTTCAGTGGCAATAAATTTTAATCATGTAGTTAGTAAAGCTTTACTCTGGCTTTTATTCTTAGAGAAAATGGTCAGTGAAGCAAATCTCATATCTGCTCATTACAAGGCCCATGGGCAGGTCATGATTACTGAGGGACCACAGATGCTCTGGTTATGGTTTAAACTAATAAAGGAGACCAGCAAAAATTCAGCAACTAACCACTTAGGCACATGAAAAGAAGCAGAGCATAAGGGAGGCAGCATCTTTCCAAAAACATTCAGCACAATTCCTTGTTGTAAAAAAATTCAGTGGTAATGTCTTTCTGATGAAAGCTGCAGGAGCTCTGGGGCTGTCTTTGTGTATGAAAACAGTACAGTATGATGGAGGAGTTTTAGGATGGGCTGAGAATTATTACTGGGTAAAAGGTACATTTTACATTCATTTCATGAATAAAGATTCATTGAAGCCTCACTGTGCATCAGTCTCTGGACTAAGTGTCACAGGCCAGGGCACATGATGTACAAAGATAAGGAAGGCATCATCTTCAGTCTTTTTTTTTTTTTTTGAGATGGAGTCTCGCTCTGTCGCCCAGGCTGGTGTGCAGTGGCGCAATCTTGGCTCACTGCAACCTCTGCCTCCCAGGTTCAAGCAATTCTCCTGCCTCAGCCTCCCAAGTAGCTGGGACGGCAGGCATGTGACACCATGACCGGCTAATTTGTGTGTGTGTGTGTGTGTGTGTGTGTGTGTGTGTGTTTAGTAGAGACAGGATTTCACCGTGTTAGCCAGGATGGTCTCGATCTCCTGATCTCATGATCTGCCCGCCTCGGCCTCCCAAAGTGCTGGGATTACAGGCGTGAGCCACGGCGTCCAGTCCATCTTCGCTCTTGAAGAATGAGTCATTTAGGATATTTTGTCTTCTTGGTTTTTTTTTTTTGAGAGTCTCTCTGTCATCCAGGCTAGAGTGAGGTGGCGTGATCTCGGCTCACTGCAACCTCTACCACCCAGGTTCAAGCGATTTCCTGCATCAGCCTCCTAAGTAGCTAGGACTACAGCCGCCTGCCACCACTCCTGACTAATTTTTGTATTTTTAGTAGAGACGGGGTTTCACCGTGTTAGCCAGGATGGTCTCGATCTCCTGACCTCGTGATCCGCCCGTCTCGGCCTCCCAAAGCGCTGGGATTACAGGCGTGAGCCACCAGGCCTGGCCATTTTGTCTTCTTTATGCTTTTGTTCATGCTGATGCCTCCAGTGAAATGCCCTTCACTGCTGACCTTGGGATACAGGCACACCCTTTCGAACGTTTTTCAATTGCTACTTCTACTTGGACCCTTATCTGTGGCTAATTCCTTCTGCTTTGAATTCCAGGTACTCAAATGTAAACCTGTTTGTTTCACAATGCCTTCAGGGCAAAGGGAAGATCCTGTGGATCTTTATATCCTGTGCTTAACAAGATATAGCATATATTCAGTCAACATCTGTTGGATCCATAAATGAATGAATGAACAACATTAATAGCTCCTTGGAAAATGGCAAGCTGTTTTAATACTTTATTGAAATGTTTGTATTTACCTTCTCTGAAGTGGTACCACGATGGCACTTAAACTGGTCCACATTGTTCAATACCGGAAAGTTTTGTGTTGGCTAGAATCCTGTGACATCATCATTTCTGTTTCATCTAGCAAGTTTTATTTATTCTTTTCTTTTCTTTTTTTTTTTTTTTGAGACGGAGTCTCGCTTTGTTTTCCAGGGTAGAGTGCAATGGCGTGATCTCGGCTCACTGCAACCTCCACCTCCTGGGTTCCAGCGATTCTCCCGCCTCAGCCTCCCGAGTAGCTGGGATTACAGGCACGTGCCACCAGGTCGTTGCTTTTTGTATTTTTAGTAGAGACGGGGCTTCACCATGTTGACCAGGCTGGTCTGGAACCCCTGACCTCAGGTGAGTCACCCGCCTCAGCCTCCCAAAGTGTGGGGATTATAGACGTGAACCACCGCGACTGGCCTAGCAAGTTTTATTTAAATGCTTTTTTGGAATTATTGTTGATTTTGGAGTGTATGATGAAGGTATTATAGTTATGTTTTAAAGGGGAATCCTTGTATGTTAGAAATACATGCTGAAATATTTAGACACAAATTGAGATGATGTCTGAAATTCGCTTCAAGATAGCCAGAGATAATTAAAGAGTATAGATGAAACAAGACTGGCCATAGATTGATTGTTGCTGAAGCTGGGTGATGAATATGTGGAGGTTCATTTAACTATTTCATCTACTTTTGCACATGTTTAAAATTTTCTATAACGACACTAAAAAAATGTATTTACATTTATAGAAGAGGAGAATCTGATGCAAGGGTCACAACTAAACGATAAACATAAAACTGCAGACCTAAGTTTCTCCCGTTCAGGAATGCACACAACACTGCACTTTTGGGATTAAGTAAAAGTAACAGAAATGCACGCTTGTTCCATTTCTGATTGCTCTATGGTTTAGCCCTTAAAAATTGTTCATTATCTTCCTAGGAGGCCAACATTCATTTTCCATGATTGCAACTTGACCACTTTCTACTACAAATGCACTTGCCATAACTGGTTATGGCAGGCATGGAGGACTGGAGTGAACAAAGGAAAAAAACGTACCTTGACACCGGGATCTCACTCAGCAATACCTTGAGATCAACACTGGGCCACCTTCGTCTAGGATGGGTAAATGAAAAATCTTCCACTTCTCATTCCCCATTATGTCCCATTCTAGCAATTTTCATGACTCCCACTATTTTTGGGGTAGGGTTGCTAGCAAAAATTTAGGCTGCCAAGTTAAATTTGAATTTCAGAGAAGTAACAAATACTTTTTAAAGTATAAGTATCTCAAGTATTGCATGGGACATACTTATTTTTATTTGCTAAGTCTGGCAACCCTACTTGTGGGGCTATGTGACGTTTCTAATTCCAACAGTTTGTCAATTAATTAAAGGACCATTTTCTATACTTAGTTGATTGAATCATCTTGAAAAGCCTCATTTAGCTCTGTCCTTCACTAGACTATTGAACTAAAAAGGCTCAACTTTACTTTAAAAAAAAAAAAAAAAACTATGAAATTCTGATAAGAATACCTGTATTTCCAAATCTATTTTTTTATTTTAAGCAAAATAGCACATATATTATTAAAATAAAATCAAACAGTACTGAAAGGCTGACAATGAAATACAGCTGGCTTCTGCCACGCTCCCTCCTGATCCCCTAGGTCCACTCAGTACCTAGAGCCAAGGAGCCAGCAGAGGGCGCCCTCCCTGGAGTTCTCTTCCTATCACTCACAAGACGTCTCTTGCTGCTAGGCCTCGGTTTCTCAATTTTTGGCATTACATATTGAGTTTCTTCTGACAGAAGAAGAAAGAAGATTTAGTCCTTTAACTATTCTCATTCTCCCTTTGGAGTTTTACTACTACTTTTAGTGAAATCAGTAACCAAGCACCCACATCGTTATGGCCATATGTGTACTCACTGCAGAGCCAGGCTGTGTAGGCTGGGTACATTTCCTTTCTGTAGTGAAAAACTATAATTTTATATTGCCTCAGCATCCACTTGGAACATAAGTGAGATTTTCTCAAACCAGAAGCAGGGCTTGGTCACCCTCGGCAGAGTTTCCAGTTCTCCACCTCCATCCATCTTGTTTTCGGTGGGGTGGTTGATTTGCTGTCTGCCTTACACAGCCGCCTGCTGCTGGCCATCTTCCTTTACACAAATTAACTTCAAATGTATTATAGATGTAAATGTGATACCTAAAATTATAATGTTTCCAGAAAAAGGCATAGGAGAAAATTTTTGTCACCATGGGTTAAAGATTCCTTAGATACAACCCCAAAAGGATGAGTCATAAGAGAAAAAAATTGATAAACTGGACTTTACCAAAATTAAGAACTCATGCACCCAAGCTCCTTGTTTGTTTTGAGACAGGGTCTTGCTTTATCATCCAAGCTGGAGTGCAGTGGTGAGATCAGGGTTCACTGTAGCCTCAACCTCCTGGGCTCAAGTGATCCTCCCACCTCAGCGTCTTGAGTAGCCAGGACTACAGGTGTGTGCCACCGCACTAGCTAATCTGTTTTTTATTTGTATAGATGGAGTCTCACTATGTTGCCCAGGCTGATCTCAAACTGCTAGGCTGAAGTGGTCCTTCCACTTTGGCCTCCCAAAGTGCTGGGATTACAGGCATAAGCTGCTGTGCCCAGCCAAACTAATGTTCTTTGAAGAATATTTTAGATTAATAAAAAGACAAGGCCAGGCACGGTGACTCACACCTGTAATCCCAGCACTTTGGGAGACCAAGGTGGGTGGATCACGAGGTCAGGCATTCAAGACCAGCCTGGTCAACATGGTGAAACCCCATCTCTATTAAAAATACAAAAAATTAGCCGGGCGTGGTGGCACTCACCTGTAATCCCAGCTACCTGGGAGGCTGAGGTGGGAGAATTGTTTGAACCCGGGAGGCTGAGGTGGGAGAACTGATTGAACCCGGGAGGTGGAGGTTGCAGTGAGCTGAGATGGTGCCACTGCACTCCAGCCTGGGCGACAGAGCAAGACTCCATGTCGGGGGGAAAAAAAAAGAAATAAAATAAAATACAACAATAAAAAGACAAATACTGGAGAGATATTTTCAAAGCATATATGTGATTAAAGACTTATATATAGAATCCTTAAAGAATTCTCAAAACTCAGTAATAAGAAAACAACCCAAAGAATATGGATGAAAGATTTCAACAAATACTTCACCAGAGAGGGTATACGGATTGCACATATACCATGTGCACAAATAAGGCTTGAAAAGATGCTACATACTGTTTGTATTATGGACAGGCAAATTAAAATCACTGATGATATCACAACATGCTTATTAAAATGGCTGAAATGTAAAAGACTGGCCCTAGCAAATGCTAGTGAGGATGTGGAGGAATTAGAACTCTTACACACTGTTGCCGGGCATTTAAAAACGTCCGACCCCTTTGGAAAAGTCTGGCAGTTCCTTACAAAGTTAAACACATATCCAGCCATTCAACTCCAAGGTATTTACCAAAGAGAAATGAAAATATGTCCACACAAATATTTATGCATAAAAAGTTTTATTTCTAATAGCTAAAACCAGGAAAAAAACCAAATGTCCATCAATAGGTAAATAGACAAACAAATTATTGTACCTCCATACAATGGAATTCTACTTAGCAATGAAAAGGAACACACCATTGGTATATCCCACAACATGGACAAACCTCAGAATAATTATGCTGTCAAATAAGTAAGACCAAGAATAAATATATATTTCAGCATTCCATTTATATGAAATTCTAGAAAATTCACACTTAACCAATAGTGCCAGAAAATATCAGTGGTTTCCTAGGGAGTCGGAGGGGTGTGAGAAAGGGATTACCAAGGGACATAAAAAACTGTCTGAGGTGGTGATGGGACATCACAGGTGTATACAATATCAAAAAATATAAAATTTTACACTTTACATATTTTCAGTTTATTGCATGTTAGTTATATCTTGATAAAGCCGTTAAAAAATTAAGTACTGACTCATAAGCATGCTGTTATGTGGGTGAAGGAGAAAGGAAAATGGTTACTTTTCTCAGGCAGCTTCACAGCGGAAGACGGGTGGATTGTTTTTGTAACTATTAAAAGCATTATTGTATTGTCAAAAGAATAAAATATCAGAAAAAGTTCATGGAAAGAACAATGTAAATTGAGAAATGTTAGTTTCTAATTTATGTGCTTTACAATTTAAAAAAAAAACAAACCCTGCATTTTTTTTTTTTTTGAGACGGAGTCTCGCTTTGTCACCCAAGCTGCTGGAGTGCAGTGGCACAGTCTTGGCTCACTGCAACCTCTGCCTCCTGGGTTCACGCTATTCTCATGCCTCAGCCTCCCAAGTAGCTGGGACTACAGGCACTCACCACCACGCCCGGCTACTTTTTTTGTATTTTTAGTCGAGTCAGGGTTTCACCGTGTTAGCCACGATGATCTCAATCTCCTGACCTCGTGATCTGCCTACCTCAGCCTCCAAAAGTGCTGAGATTATAAGCATGAGCCACCGTGCCCAGCCATATGTACCTAGTTTTCTTTACCCACTTATGTGCTGATGGACACTTAGGTTGATTCCAAATCCTGGCTATTGTGAATAGCACTGCAGTAAACATGATCGTGCAGACATCTCTTTGATATACTGATTTCCTTTCTTTTGGGCATATACCTAACAGTGGGACTGCTGGATCATATGGTAGTTCTATTAGTTTCATGAGGAGCTTCCACACTGTTCTCCATAGTGGCTATATTAATTTACATTCCCACCAACAGTGTACAGTGAGGGTTCCCTTTCCTCCACATCCCGGACAGCATTTGTTATTTTTTGTCTTTTGAGTACAAGCAATTTTAACTGGGGTAAGATAGTATCTCATTGCAGTTTTGATTTGCATTTCTCTGATTAATGACATGGAGCATTTTTTTCATATTTCTGTTGGCCATTTGTATGTCTTCTTTTGAAAAATGTCCAGATATTTTGCCCATTTTAAATTGGATTATTTGATTTTTTTCCCTATTGAGTGGTTTTAGCTCTTCACATATTCTGGTTTTTAATTCCTTGTCAGATGGGTAGTTTGCAAATGATTTCCCCCATTCTGCGGGTTGTCTCTTCACTTTGTTGATTGTCTCCTATGCTGTGCAGAAGCTGTTTAGCTCAGTGTGATCCCATCTGTCCACTTCTGCTTGGTCGCCTGTACTTCGGAGGTATTACTCAAGACACCTCTGACCAGACAGACCAACGTCCCAGAGAGTTCCTCCAGCGTTTTCTTTTAGCAGTTTCATAGTTTCAGGTCTTAGACTTAGGGACTTACACTTTTTAAAAAGCCATGAAATGTATGCCACTTTTAAAGATTCGAGTTCACGCTCAAAATATAATTTGAGGTGGCTGGTCATGGTGGCTCACGCCTGTAATCCCAGCACTTTGGGAGGCCGAGGTGGGCGGATCATGAGGTCAGGAGATTGAGACCATCCTGGCTAACATGGTGAAACCCCGTCTCTACTAAAAAAAAATACAAAAAATTAGCCGGGCGAGGTGGCGGGTGCTGTAGTCCCAGCTACTCGGGAGGCTGAGGCAGGAGAATGGTGTGAAACTGGGAAGTGGAACTTGCAGTGGGCTGAGATTGTGCCACTACACTCCAGCCTGGGCGACAGAGTGAGACTCTGTCTCAAAAAAAAAAAAAAAACATATATATATATATATATATATATAATACATTATATATAATGTGATATAGAACATAGAATATACATTCTATATTATATAATACAGAATATATAATATATATTGCACTTTTGATTTGCATTTCTCTGATTAATGACATTGAGCATTTTTTTCATATTTCTGTTGGCCATTTGTATGTCTTCTTTTGAAAAATGTCTATTTAGATATTTTGCCCATTTTCAATTGGATTATATAATATATAAAATATATATAATCTGAGGCATAAAGTTCACCCATGAGAAGTTTGCCAATATTATGGCATTTGTTTTTTTAAACAGAGTCTCACTCTGTCGCCCAGGCTGGAGTGCAGTGGCGCAATCTCAGCTCACTGCAACCTCCGCCTCCCAGGTTCAAGCGATTCTCCTGCCTCAGCCTTTTAAACTGAAAATGTGAAATGAAAGATGTTAAAATTATTTATGACTGTAGCTAGAGATTTGGCAAAGCTTTACTTCATGTCTTGATAAATCATCCGAACACTGAACAGCATTTGTGTTCAACCAAGATAGAACTAGAATTAATAGGGTAATGTCATCAAAACATGTATATTATTAATTCTTAATGGCATGACATTATTTTCCCTGTTGGAGACATTTAATATCCTGGAATAAGAGTGAAGAGCAATATTTTAGGATATAAATGCTATTGCTCTATTATAACCCTGCATAGGGCCACCTACATACAAAACTGTTTTTCTCTTTCCATCATTTCTTCCTTTTTCTTTTCTTTTTTTTTCTTTTGAGACGGAGTCTCGCTCTGTCACCCAGGCTGGAGTGCAGTGGAGCGATCTTGGCTCACTGCAACCTCTGCCTCCTGGATTCAAGTGATTTTCCTGCCTCAGCCTCCCCAGTAGCTGGGACTATAGGCGCTACCACCACACCTGACTAATTTTTGTATTTTTAGTAGAGACAGGGATTCACCATGTTGGCCAGGATCGTCTCAAACTTCTGACCTCGTGATCCACCTGCCTCCGCCTCCCAAAGTGCTGGGATTACAGGTGTCAGCCACCGTGCCCAGCCATTTATTCCTTTTTCACTCTTTGGAGTTCTTACCTTCTGACCAAAGTCATGGACCAAACAGGTGTCATAAGTTGCTCCTTTGTACCTACAGGTACAGGGCCATGTACCCATCAAATGCTTGTTAAATTGATGTGATAATAAGGGAATATAGGCAGGTGCAGTGGCTCATGCCTATAATCCCAGTGGGCAGATTGATGAGCCCAGGAGTTTGAGACCAGCCTGGGCAACATGACGAGACCCTATCTCTACAAAAAATACAAAATATGAACTGGGTGTGGTAGTGTGTGCCTCTAGTCCCAGCTATTTGGGAGGCTGAGGTGGGAGTTTTGCTTGAGCCCAGCAGGTCGAGACTGCAGTGAGCCAATATTGCACCACTGCACTCCAGCCTGGGCAACAGAGTGAGGCTCTGACTCAAAAAAAAAAAAAAAAAAAAAAAAAAAAGGGCAGGGGGAATTTTTTGGGAAAATTTCCAGTGACTATTAAGAGAGGCAGTAGACTGTATTGCTTAAGAGCTGTCTTGGTTTGGGTCCTCCCAAAAGCAGACTCTGAGACAAGAATTTAGGTGCAAGTAATTTATATAGAAGTTGACCCAGGAAGCACTAAGAGAGAGTTAGGGAATATGTGTAGGGAAGGGAGAAAAAGCAACAAAGGGTAAATTAATGGTCAGGTTACTTCTGTGGGCAATCGAGGGTCCATGCTGCTGGGGACCCTCTGAGAGATTGTGTGAAAAATAACTCAGAGTCATTTGAGAGAGGGGCGAGGAAGCTGGGCTTAATCTCCCAACTCCCGTCCTTCTTGGCTGAGTGTCACTTCTATGAGATGAAACCTCTCTGCACAGGTCAAACGGATGCCAGTGGCCAGAGAATGTCCTTATGGAGCGGTAAACAGGAAGCTGGTGGGCACATAAGAAGACTGTCTGGAGGTGACCTCCCGGGGCCTAGGGGGATATGGGTGGGGCCAGGTGTTAGGATGGCGTGCTTAAGGGCTTGTGCAGAAGCTGCGTTTCCACAATAGCTGCACTGCTCTTTTTGTCTGGGGAAACAATGTATGCTCATTTGGGGTGACTGACAACAATGACAGGGCTGCTGAGCTTCCTCCAAGCTATTTCCATGAGGCTGCTTTGTACCTTCTTTATTGAATTGCTGTATACAGTAGAAATCATGATCCATCATTTACAAAGCTAAAATGCCTGTGAGGCAAATAGGATTGTCTCATTCCCCTGCTTCAAACTCATTGTTCTCAAGAAAAAGACCAGCATCTTTAACACCAGCTAACAGACTCTGTAGAGCCTGGTCCTGCAAACCTTCTGTCCTGCTTTGCTCCTCCTCTCTTATGTAAGTTCCTTGTATGTACCATGCATCTATAGGCCACAGGATCTTTGCATACCTTATCCCTCTTGGAATGCTCCTCAGCCCTCATTTCCACAGGCTGATCTGACCTTCCATTGCTGTCATCGCCCCCTGTAGGATAAGGTTTCCACTGCTCTCCCTGCCTGGCCAGCTACACCTCAACCCCATTACTACTCCCATCCTCCCGTCATCCATTCTCCTTGTTGCATGGTAGACAGCTGATTTCCAGCTGCCTTACGCTTTAGCTTTTCAACCCAAAATCCATTTCTAGGCTAGGGAACAAGCACACAGAATATGAAGACTTCTTTGGAAGGGGAAAGAAGACAAGTCCTTATTCACTTCTCTAGCATGAGGAAAAACCATTTATTCTGCCTTAATTATTGCATCAAAAGTAGTTCCATAATCGTATCCTTATTCATTCATTATTCATGTAGGAAGACTTTGTTTAATGCTTGAAATTCCTCTTACATATGTATTATCTTTACAGATGTTACTTCTCCTCAAAGATGTCATGGTCACTGGCTCTTTGGCCACACGCCTTTTCTGGGTACATTTCCATCAATGAAATGATTTAGTAATGTCTGCTCTTCTTTGAATTCATTCAAAAGAAAATAGAGAACTGTACTAACAAGTTCTCTGAACAAAAACCAAAAGCACTGATGGAAAATTGGAGACATTCCGGAGAAACACATAAATGGTTTTTTTTTTCTGTGTTCAAAAGAATCTCCCAAGAGCCTCTCCAGGGTGACTTCACAGTGAGACTCCTGCTCTCTAAAACTCAGTTGGCAATAAGGAGCTACATGATTTTAAAAAAGATACAAACACTGGTGATGAGAATGTTGGGGAATGTCCATCTCATCCTACACGCAACTTTATCAGAGGGCTCCTTCCTCTGAAAAGGCTAGAGGTAAATACAGAAAGAGGGGATGCTTATAATTCTCCTCGACTAATTTTATCTTTTCATTTCTTGAGAATAAAAGATGCTTTCCCCTCAAATTAGGTTTTAATGATTTAAAAGAAACCAAGGCCGGGCGCGGTGGCTCAAGCCTGTCATCCCAGCACTTTGGGAGGCCGAGATGGGCGGATCACAAGGTCAGGAGATCGAGACCATCCTGGCTAACACAGTGAAACCCCGTCTCTACTAAAAAAATACAAAAAAACTAGCCGGGTGAGGTGGTGGGCGCCTGCAGTCCCACCTACTCGGAGGCGGAGGCAGGAGAATGGCTTGAACCCGGGAGGCGGAGCTTGCAGTGAGCTGAGATCCGGCCACTGCACTCCAGCCTGGGGGACACAGCGAGACTCCATCTCAAAAATAAATAAAAAATAAATAAAGAAATAAATAAAGAAACCAAAGTTCAGGACAAAGAACATATAAGTAGCCCCCACTCTAATCTCAATGCCTCTTTATGAAGTAAGTCATCACATTACTTTTCTGGCAACAATAGTAAAATAGGGCTTGGCACAAGAAACTTCACTGAAACTATTTTGCTAGAGTCATTCTTGCACCAAATGGCGCAGCTATACACACCCAGGGAGTATGCAGGAATTTAACTTGGGGTCCCATCTGGTAATCTGCAGACTTTAAGCTTTTCCAGGAATGTGGGAGAGGGAAGGAGGCAGTGTCAAGCTGCTGAGATGTATCGCTGTCCTTTCCATCAGCCTGCATTCTCCTATTGCCGCAGGAGATGCCACCAGTTACCCAGAAATTCTGCAGCATGAGCATGAGAATGTGCTTCATCTGCTGGATGGGGTATTTTCATGCTCCTGGCAATAAAATATCAGACTTAGGAAACACCGTCTCCTCCACTCCCTTCTAAAGAAAAGTACTCAGAAGCCAAAGTTGTGTCACGTGACCTGCCCCCGGGCCATAGCTGATTGAATTAGGGGTAGACACTTGACCTAAAATGGTCTTAAATATATTCCTTCTCTCTCAGTAATTTGGAATTAGAATTAAGAGATCTGGTACCCTTTAGAAGGAAGAGATATAAACTTGGGGATTCTGAGATAACTATCTTTGCCCAATGCATGGCTATAGATTCAAGGGAAGTCCATCTAGGAAGAAAGGATAGTGAAGCAGAAATGCCTGAAAGTAGAAGACAGAGAAGGAGAAAAGAGAGCTCTGCAGGCTCCCAGGGTTCCTCTGACCCAGCTGCATTCCCGCTCTTGGTCTCTGAGTCACCGCTGCATTTTTATAATAATTTCCCATTTTTAACTTACATGATTTTTGAAACCAGAGTCTCAACTAATACAAACATCCAACCAATGGCAACCTTTTGTAAGACAAGAGATGAGCATTTTTCAATCCTTGTATGGAAGTGTTTATATTTTAAGTAGGGATTAGAGTCAGAATCTTTAAAACATTGCTGTGGCTGGGCGTGGTGGCTCACGCCTGTAATCCCAGCACTTTGGAAGGCCGAGGTGGGTAGATCACAAGATCAGGAATTCGAGACCAGCCTGGCCAATATGGTGAAACCCTGTCTCTACCAAAAGTAAAAAAAATTAGCCAGGTGTGGTGGTGCGTGCCTATAGTCCCAGCTACTCAGGAGGGTAAGGCAGGAGAATTGCTTGAACCCAGGAGGCGAAGGTTGCAGTGAGCCAAGATCGCGCCACTGCACTCCAGCCTCGGTAACAGAGTGAGACTCCATCTCAAAACAAAACAAAACAAAACATTGTTGTTACTGGCAGTGATGGAATTAGAAAAGTTCAGTGACTTTTGAAAAGCCTCAGTCCAGATGAATCTCACAGGTTCTTAGGAGTAATATCTCTCTAGGTTGGGACAAACAGCAAGTTTTTGCTACTGTTTGTGAAATCACTGGGCTTCTAGTGGGCAAATGTACCCCAATCCTGTCTGTTTCCAACACCGCCATTGGTGGTCAGGACAACGTGCTTTCATTTGCACAAGTATGTCCAGGAGGATTCCTCCTATAAGGTAAGTGCCTGTGTTGCTGGGACTCAGTCCCTTGTGAAGGGGCCCACCAAAGACAGTTTTGCCTGGGTCTTCCCAAAGCTATGCTGTTGGGTTTGTGCTTGGGTGAAAAATTATACTGTTCTGTACTGGCTCAATGTCTAGGTTTAGATAGAATAAGCTTCCCATTAGTTCCACCCGTGGGAAACATTTTTCTTTTCATGTGTCTGCTTTTCTGTCTCCCAAGAACATGAGAACAGAAGTCATACAGGAGTCTTATGCTGCTGCTGCTGCTTCTTTTTTTTTTGAGATGGAGTCTCGCTCTGTTGCCCAGGATGGCATGCAGTGGCAAGATCTTGGCTTACTGCAACCTCCAACTCCTGGGTTTAAGTGATTCTCCTGCCTCAGCCTCCCGAGTAGCTGGGACTACAGGCCCATGTCACCACGCCCGGTTGATTCTTTTGTATTTTCAGTAGAGACAGGGTTTCACCATGTTGGCCTGGCTGGTCTTGAACTCCTGACCTCAGGTGATCCACTTGCATGGGCCTCCCAAAGTGCTGGAATTACAGGTGTGAGCCACCGCGACTGACCGAGTCTCACGTTTCATTTGCCCATTCTTTCAATGAATAGATAAATATGCACTGAGCACCTTCAAGAGGCAAGGCAGTGCCCAGTGTCAAGGCCGGCTGTTCCATGTTAGTCTGAAGCTAGCAAATCCACATTTCCCTCTCCCATTCTGCCCACCAGAAAGACTATCCTAGGGATATCCCAGGCCATCTATCTGCCTTTGACCTCATCTACTCTACTTTGTTTCCAGCCTTCTTGGTTTCTCAACATCATCTCCCCTCCCCAGTTTTATCTCCATTTCTTGGTTGCTTTTTCTCTTCTTGCTGTCCTAGCTTTGCAATTTGGTACCTATATAGGGCAAAGTCTAGGGCTCTGATTGCTAATGTAATAAACTACTTTTATTTCCTCAGTAGACTGGAGTTTTTTGATGTCAGGGACACATTTTTTTCATCTTTGTGTCCCCAGAGACCAGAAATATACCTAATACATAGCAGCACTCAAAGTTGCTGGAAAAAAAAAAAAATGTAATGATACACATGTAATTAGCAAGAATATGTTAATGCTAAATCTTACACACACTCATTCTCACAAAGCTCACTAGTGTTAGAGAAGAAAAGATAGACCAGAGATTGGGGTAAAGGGACTAGATTCTTTTTCCAGGAAGCCAGAGGCTTTGTGCCACCCACGGCTGAACCACTCTAGTGTTTACTTTCTTTTTTTATTTTTGAGACGGAGTCTCGCTCTGTCGCCAGCCTGGAGTGCAGTGGCGCGATCCCAGCTCACTGCAACCTCTGCCTCCTGGGTTCAAGCGATTCTCCCGCCTCAGTCTCCTGAGTAGCTGGGATTACAGACATGTGCCACTACGCCCAGCTAATTTTTGTATTTTTAGTCGAGACGGGGTTTCACCATGTTGGCCAGGCTGGGCTTCATCTCTTGACCTTGTGATCTGCCCACCTCGGCCCCCCAAAGTGCTGGGATTCCAGGCCTGAGCCACCGCATCGGCCCCCTGGTGTTTAATTTCATTAGAATCCTCTGAAAATTGTTGTTGCCTCCTTCCCAAGTGTAAATAAAGATTTCATTGTGAATACCGCTCTTTCTTCCTAGGAATCATGACATTCCATCCTCTTTGGCAATAATACGTTGACATCTCCTTATGTCTATTTTTTTTTACTTTTTAGTAAAAAGAACATCATTTTCAGTCTCAGTGCCCTTGGAAATGACTCATCCCTTTGAGCCAGGTTTTTCTCCTTGTTTACTTCTTGCATCAGCCACCAATACTCTCCACAGTGATAGAACCTGTAGCCCAAACTGCTGTATGGCTATATACAAAACCTACAGTAATCTCTCCAACCCGTTTTGACCAAGTCACTGAGATGACTTGTAGCTCATGGCCGTATTCGACTTTCATTTACCGCCCATCCTACTCTAGCAGGATTTTTCTCCCAGAAACTTGCAAATATTTCAAATCCTGCATTTCTGTTTTGACACATTCATCCCACTTGTCTCTCATCAACCCACAGTGAGTTTTGGAGAGAAGTTTTTTTTGCAACAGTTCCCATTGTAGGAGATAATGACATGCAAACCGAAGTGAGGTTTGAACAGGCTCACTCCCTTTGGTATGATATGTGGGGTATTAGCCCATTTTCACACTGCTATAAAGAAATACTCGAGACTGGGTAATTTATAAAGGAAGGAGGTGTAATTGACTCACAGTTCTGCAGGGCTGGGGAGGCCTCAGGAAACTTAACAATCACGTGCAAGAGGAAGCAGGCACCTTCTTCACAACTCAGCAGGAAAGAGAACCTGTGAAGCAGGAACTGTCAAACGCTCATAAAACCAGCAGATCTCGTGAGAACTCATTCACGATCAGCACGGGGGGGCGGTTTCCCTTCATGCTGCTCTGCCAGTCACCTCCCTCCCTCCACACGTGGCGATTACAATTTGAGATGAGATCTGGGTGGGAATACAGAGCCAAACCATATCATGTGGCCAGACTATCGTGACATTTAAGTGAGTCAGAAACCTGGCAGACAGGCTTTAGACAAATTTCCTTATCCTTAAGGAAATTCTTCTAAGAGCTTAAAGGCTTATGCAACTATGTTTTGTATATAGGAGTAGTTATAAGAGTAGAAATTTGAAATTTTCAACCCTCTCACACTCCATAAAATCATTTAGAGACATTCTCTCATTACACATGAGGAAAATGTAAGCTCAGAGAAGTCGAGCGAGTTGCTAGAGTCATATAGATAGTGGCAGAGTCAAAAATAATTATGATGTGGTGGGGCGCGGTGGCTCACGACTGTAATCTCAGCACTTTGGAAGGCTGAGGACTTTGAGGGAGGGACTGTTACCATCTTTGCTTCAAAGCTAAACTATGAATTCCTCCCATGGTTAGCTTGGCCTACACCCAGGAGTGCGCGAAGACAGCCAGCCTTTGAGGCTGGAATCAAGATGGAGTCAACCATGCTAGATTTCTTCCACTGTCATAATCTTTGCAAAGACAGTTTCAGTCTGGGTGAAATTTGCAAATGTCTTTACTGTATATTCTTCTTTTGATTTCTAGTCCTCAGTTAGAATTAGATTTGGTGGAAGACACACACCCAAAATAAAGTGACTTAAATGAAAGAGCAGCTTATTTATCTTGCTTAAAGTACAACTTATGTGGTAGCTCTGTCCACAAAGTCCTCAGGGACCCAACTCTTTCTATCTTGCTGCTTTCCTCCAATGATCTGAGGGTTGAATTATGATCTAAAATGGCTACTTATACAAGCCAATGCATCTGCATTTCAATCAAAAAGAAGGGAGATGGAAAGAAAAGAAGACAAACTTTTGTCTTATCTGTTTGGTAAGGATGGTTGCCACACCTTGCTACATGATACTTTCTCTTACAGCCGTTACCCAGTGCATAGTCACAGGGCCACAGCCAGCTGAAAGGGAGGCTGAAAAATGTTGTCTTTCTTCTGGTCTTCTGGGTGGCCATGTTAGAATTAGATAAAGATATTCTATTACCTAGAATGTGAAGGTTCTAGTATTATGAAACAACAATAGCAAAACAACAACAACTGGATATTGAGGACCAGCCAGCAATCTCTGTCATCCTCTCCTCTGTTGAACTTAGTTCATCTGAGCTAATTCTGTCAGAAATTCTTTTGAACTTTAATCCAATGCACTAAATCTCAATGAGGATATGAGTAGATTTCATGGAGCTGACAGCATCAGAGGGAAAAAACATCATTAATGAGAATCATATCTCAGCCCATTAATGAGAATCCTATCCACAAGGGAGTACGTATCCCTAAGAACAGACCTTAGGGGTGTATCTCTGCTTGTGACATGAATACTCATCAATATAAGTTTTGCAAGTGGAACACTTAGTATTCTCAGGAGTAACCAAATGAATACAAGATGTTGACTCCTGTCACTTTGACTCCGCGAGGTGCTGATTTTGTATATATGAACACAAACATTTAAATCAAAATTATATTTGCATCAATGATTTGTATCAACAAAAGCATGTCCTGGAGCAAATTTCATTTTGTAAGTTTATAAAAAACTCATTTTAATATTTTATGTTTTAAATTTTATATTACATACAAACTGTTATATAACATTTATATAACTGTTTCTCATTTTTCTACTTTACTGGAATTATTTTCACTGGAATCATTTCCAGTTCTTTTACATGTAAGCTTCCCATTGAAGTTACAATTTAGCATTATTTTCCGTCTTCATGACAAATTATAGTCATTAGAGTTTCTGACATTATGAGTTTTCTTTTGTGGTTAATTAACCAAGACCAATTGTTTTTCTGCTCAAACTTCGTAGATCTAAATCTTGTCCAAAAAATTTGATTGATTTTTTCATCAGTTTTAAATAAGTGACAAGTTTTACCATGTCTGTTTTTCTCAATTTTTCCAGTTTTCAATGTTACCAATCAGCAGTTATTGTTCAGTCAGTTTTAATTTTATAACTAAATTGTGCTCAGTTTTGGCCACTGTTAATTTCATTTTGTATTTATTTCTATCAAGTCCAGTTTTCCCTGTCAACCTGGTCACAATATCCTTGGCATTACAATAGCCAGGCAAAATAACACCACCAAAAACCCAATGAGATAAAACCCCAAATTCCAGGCAACTATTCTGACATGTTTGGTGGCTATAAAGACAGAAACGAATACATTGTAGGAATCATCTAGTTCAATCTTCTCATTTTATAAGCGAGAAGACTGAGGTTCCCCAAGAAAGACGAAGCCTTGGGCAAGTGCAAGAGTTACTAAGGATGGAGGTGATGAGCAGGTATGATAAATACTGATTGGACTGTGGGATGACAAAGAGGGACAAGTCTAGGATGATCCTGGATTTCAGAATTGGGTGACTGCGTGGATACTGATGCTATTAACTCAGACAAAAATACAAGAGTAGGTCAGGTTTGGGGGTGGGAATAGAGGATGAGTTCATGTTTTTAAATGCTAGCTGGATGTTTAAGTGGAATCTGGATATTTCAATATGATTTTTTTTTTTTTTTTTTGAGATAGAGTCTTGCCCTGTCGCCCAGGCTGGAATGCAATGGCATGATCTCAGCTCACTGCAAGCTTCACCTCTGTGTTCAAACGATTCTCCTGCCTCAGCCTCCCAAATAGCTGGG
This sequence comes from Trachypithecus francoisi, assembly GCF_009764315.1. Classification (NCBI taxonomy): domain Eukaryota; kingdom Metazoa; phylum Chordata; class Mammalia; order Primates; family Cercopithecidae; genus Trachypithecus; species Trachypithecus francoisi. The sequence goes on from NW_022681461.1 coordinate 19,949, forward strand.
ATTACAAGCGTTTGCCACCACGTTCAGCTAATTTTTGTATTTTTAGTAGAGACAGGGTTTCACCATGTTGGCCAGGGTGGTCTTGAACTCCCGACCTTAGGTGATCCACCTGCCTCCGCCTTCCAAAATGCTAGGATTACAGGCGTGAGTCACCGCACCTGGCCCTCGATTGTTTTTTAAAGAGAGGATCTGACATCACTGGATGAGCATTCCTTGTTGCCAAAAATCAACAGAGCTGTGGTAGGGACCATGAGCTCCAGATCACCACAGTCTCTATCCCTGGGCTTCCCTCCTTTGTGTTAACTGCCCAGCTGCTGTAGGCTTTGGGGTCTGCAGCCTCTGATGTAGCATAAGAAAGCCATGGGAAAAAAGAGCTCAGGAAAAGGGAAAGTGGAGGCCAGTGATAGAAACTGAGGAATGATAGAGAGGTTAGAGAACCTAGAGGACTGACTTGGAAACAAAGAAGCAAAGGAATCAGGTTTGAAAAGAGGAGAAACAAACCTTGTTTTAGCTATATGATCCAGCTATTTGCTTAGGTCGCAAATTTAAGAACCATTTTTCACACTTTTCCTTATCTCCCTTATCTAAACTCATCCCCAAGTTTGTCACATCTACCTCAGAATTATTCCTGAAATTTGTCCATCTCTATCATTTCTTACCTGCTCATTGCAAAAGCAACTCTTCTCTTTGCATCTTTTTAAATTGTTTCTCAAAAGTTCCATGTATACACAGCAGCAAGCAGGGTGATGTTACGAAACGAGATCCTGTCACTCACGTGTTGAAAACTCTTCACTAGTTTCCCATTACACTTGGAATAAACTCCGTATCCCTCACAGGGTCTCAGAGAGTCTGTGCATGATGGGGACTCTCCTGGCCTTGTCGATCTCCTCCTCCGTGATTCCCATGACCCACTTTCTCACTTTCTTCAAGGCGCCACATTCTTCTCCTTCCCTGTTGCTTGCTCACATGTAGATCCTTCTGTTGGCTGTTCTTTCCTGATATCTCCACAGGGCTGGCTTCTTCTCAGTTTACTGAACCTCTTCAGAGGGCACTTTCTTGACATCTCAAATCAAAAGGTCACCTGTCTTCCTTTAATTTCTCAGCAACTTATTTTCCTTCTCCATTTAATATCTCCTTTCTCAACTAGAAAGTAATCCCCAGGAGGGTAGGCACAGCATCTGTCTTGTTCCTGGTTGTTTCCCCAGCTTCTGTTAAGGACGCTTCCCTGCCACACAGGAGGAACCTAAATTTTGTGGAATTAATATGTGAACAGTAGTCAAACGCAGCAGAGATGAGACTAGGCTAAGGAATAAAAATTGCACATCTGTATTTCGGTAACTTCTTTTATTTTATTTGAAACAGGGTCTTGTTCTGTGGCCCAGGCTGGAGTGCAGTGGCACGTTCATAGCTCACTGCAGCCTGGAACTCCTGGGCCTAAGCAATCCTGCCTCAGCCTCCAGAGTAGCTGGGACCACGGGTGCGCGCCACCACACTCGGCTAATTTTTTATTTTTTTTGTAGAGACGGGGCCTCCCCAGGTTGTCCAGGCTGGTGATTTTTTTCTTAAGTGTCATAAAGATTTTGCAATCAGGAATAGTAGGCTACCGCGGCAACTCCACATGCCCTGGCACGCCAAACTGCTCGCACCCTCCTACAGCGGCGGCAGCTCCGCGCCTGCGCAGATCTCCCTCGGGCGGTCCCGCCCTCTCATCCGGAGGGGGCGGGCTTAGCGGAAGGCGGGCCAGGCCGAATGCGGCCCCGGGCGCGTGTCGATGACGTCACCCGGCGCGTGCCCGGGTAGCCCGTAGTAACCCCGAGTCTGCGGAAGTGGTGACCCGTGGGACGCGGCTGAGACAGGTAACCTGTTCGCTCCCTGTTGGGTCCTTGCCTTCCTCTCCTCCGGCGTCGGGATGGCGGCAGGGACAGCACCATTCCGTTCTGAAGGCGACGGGGAACCCTCCCTTACCCTCACTTTTGCTCGACCAGCGAGGACCCGCATCCCCTCCTCAGTTCTCCCAGACTCCTGGGGCTGAAACCCATCCTGGGGACTGGGCGGAGCGGTCACATCTCACCACCGCAGCTGCAGAGGTGGCCACGGGCTCTGGCTGTCTTCTCCCCTGCGGCACAGACCGTTCTCAGCCTCTGGGTGCCTCCTCCTTCGTCTCTTCCCTCCAGGCCCTCGGTCACCTGCCGGTCTCGGCTTCCAGCCCCACAGGGCTCATCTCCAGTCTTAAGCTGGCAGAACAGTTTCCAATTCGATTCATTTCCACTTGCAGTGAAACCCACCCGCTTCTTCTTCCCCCGGAGTATCTTTACTGAGAGCACCAAATTTTGAGTTTTGGTGTCCTATAGAACATTCATCCTGTTAGTCTGGAGTTTTGTTCATTAACGCATGCGTGGGCGGGGAGGAGGTGGCACAGTAATGTGATTATCTATTGTGATAATAAAAGATCCACTTAGGATCCAATCAGCTGTTGAGATGCATGGAACAGTTAATAGCATTGCATAAAATGCCTCTTGTACCTGGATTTCTTTTGGGTTTTCGTGCAATGATGACAATTAGCCTTGCGAAGGTAGCCCTCAAAAGAAGTAACATAACCCCTTTGGGAGGCCAAGGCGGGCGGATCACGAAGTCAGGAGATCGAGACCATCCTGGCTAGCACGGTGAAACCCCGTCTCTACTAAAAATACAAAAAATTAGCCTGGCGTGGTGGCGGCGCCTGTAGTCCCAGCTACTTGGGAGGCTGAGGCAGGAGAATGGCGTGAACCCGGGAGGCGGAGGTTGCAGTGAGCCAAGGTGGAGCCACTGCACTCCAGCCAGGGTGACAGAGCGAGACTGCAAACAAACAAACAAAAAAGCCTTGGAGTTTTAATGTGATTCTCATACAGATTTTTCATGAATCTGAATCTGGTCTATTTGATAGGGTGTGAGACATGGCTTCTACCAAGGAATTTCCTATGATAGGCAGTAAATTCCCTATTGGTGTTTAATAATGGTGTTTTATTACCTTGTTCACATACTTAAATATGAAGGTTTCTAAGAAAAAGATACTACCTCAAGAAAGAGTGATGACCAGGATTGCATACGGACCTGATTTGTTTTGGTGTTTAGGATCTGGCACATCAAAAGAGAAATGGGTTGTTCTCTCCAGACTATGAAAATGGACATTTATACTAAATACAGAATATAAACCCAAAAGCATGACAGAAGACTGTTTTATCAAAGAACTTAACACTTTAAAGAGCAGCAGCATTGCATTCTGGCAGTTGCTCTCTAGTGGCAGATAGCACAGAACTGTCTGTGTGCTGTCTGCAGCAGTCTCTGTGCTGTCTGCAATCTTGGCCAAATCAAGATCCTTCAGTGGTCATGTTTGAGCAAGTGGATGCCCAAGGACTTTGACTATTAGTTTATAACAAATCTTTTTGTTTTGGAACATGGCATAACATCTTTCCTAATAAGAGAGTATTTCAGGTTCTAGAAATATCATGGTTACTGTATATGCTGTTTAGTCATTTTCTTTTTTTTTTTTTTTCCGAGACAATGTCTTACTCTGTTGGCCAGGCTGGAGTGCGGTGGCAGGATCACAACTCAGTGCAGGCTTCACTCCTGCTTCAGCCTCCTGGGTGTCTGGGACTATGAGTGTGCACCACCACGCTCAGCTAATGTTTTGTGTTTTCTGTAGAGATGACGGTTCACCGTGTTGCTCAGGCTGATCTTGAACTCCTGGGCTCCAGTGATCCACCTGCCTTGACCTTCAAAGTGTAGGGATTACAAGTGTGGGCCACTGCATCTGGCCTAGTCATTTTCTTATAATGGTTTTCGAAATTCATATTTTTTACACCACATGGCGAATCGTAATGTTATGCAGTATTTGCAACATTTAACCAGCTTATGGCAAGCACTTTAAACATGTCCTTAGGTTCCTTCTGTACTGGTGTAGTTCTGTATTTGTTCTCCAGGTTTACACTTTTTTCTTCGGCGTATATATCTTAGCCTTTATAAAAAATGGAATCTCAAAGGAAAATAAACTGTTGAACCTTACCTTTAAAACTTCCTAATTCATTTCGATATGACCTACAATGAAGTGTCAGTTGCCTGTTTACATTTAAAAGATGATTGAGCTCCCGAAGATCTAAAGATATTTAAGCTATAACAATTGCATTTTCTTACCTTAATCCCAAATGCTTTTCAATTTCCAGGAATTTGTTGAAATCTTTTGTCTTGGCAAGGATGAACTGAATACATGTTCAGTTTACCATGTAGAATCTGGTGCTGGGAGCGTATTTTAAACCTTGATGAGGTGGATTCAAAACCATTTACAGAGAATTTGTGCATTTGCAGTGTATAAATTCTGGATCTACCTCTGAATGGAGAAATCTGTGTTCTATATTTATTTCCATAAAGAACTAGATGTAAATACTGAGATCTGAATGCTTCTTATTTATTTATTTTTGTTGATTGATTTATTTGCTGGCCTTGGCAATCCTCTGAGTTTATACTTGGCCTTGTTTTGCCCCTAGATACAGTGCTCCCTGCTGAGTTCATCTGCACAGCTGTAGCCCTGTGACATGATCACCAAATAAATCCTAGGGTGGAGGAGCTTGTCTTGCTTTCTGGCTGAAGGAAGTGTAGTTGCCTAAGACAGGAACAGAGGGACCTCTTGCCCTTCCTACAGTTTTCCTGTTGTGGGGAGTATAGTTCCTACTGTAGAGAAAGACAGAAAGATGGTCAGTGCAGGGTAGGAAGTGGGGGTTGTAAGGTCAGACAGAGGCCAGGAATTGCAGGAGGGATAAGGAAGCATGCTTATACTTGGAGTTGCCAAGAAAAGGCCTGCTTATCACCCATATACAAGTTTTCAGTAATAAGAATTTCCTCAATATACTAACAGCAAGAGTCCCACAGGAAGCCCTGCCATAAGTGGCTGGAGAATTTGCCAGATGCAGCCGTTTTTAGCATCACTGAACTCTACAGTGGACTTTAAATAGTACTGGTTGGGAGGAGACCAGAGTTAGATTAAGCCAGTTCTCAAAGTTTGGTCTCTGGACCAGTAGTAGTAATATTGGAACTTGTTAGAAATGCAGATTCTTAGAGCTCAGTAGTCTGTGTTTTAACAAGTTCTTCAGGAAGTTCTAAGTGTGCACTCAAATTTGAGAACCACTGGCCTAGCCAATTCAACCTAATTGTAGTGGCAAAGTGAAAATACTGGGAAAGAATGAGTGAAAATTTCATTATGTTAGAACGTCTTTTGATGTTTACGTAGGGATGGCTTTCCTCCTATAGAGAATACCGTTTCAAGTTGAAGGACAGAAAAGACTGCTTCAGTTACAGACACCAGTTACGTGCAACATTGTTCTTGTAGGTGGAGAATACCCCCATTCGTGGCTACAATTCACCCTAGACTCTAAATTCTGCCAGATTATAATACAAGAGCGCTCTTCACCTTGCCTCCTTTTTCATTTTAAATATCTATTCCTTGATTGTATTAATATATATGCATTGACCAGTGAAATTTTGTTTTCATGGCTTTGTGATGGCAAGAGTTGGTTTAGTAGCACGTTGGTTCAGAGACACTAGATACATGAAAATTATCTTGATATCCTGCAGAAAACGTAGATTATTGGCTGCTATCCTTGCATGTCCAAGAAGCTGCGTTTTTAACAGGCACCGCTCACACCAGCCCACCCCATCCCCAACGTTGTTTATTGGACTTGTGGTTCTCAGACTATATTCTGAGAAACACTGTGGTAAATTTCCAAGGAGAGTGATTTTAAAGTAACAGCTTTATTGAGATATAATTCACATGCCATAAAATTCACTCTTTGAAAGGATATAATTTATTGATTTTTAGTATATTTACAGAATTGTGCAACCATCACCCTGTATAATTTTAGGATATGTCCATCATTCCTCAAGAAATCCCTGTACTGATTGGCAGTGACTCCTCATTCTCTCTTTATCCCAGTCCTTGGCAACTACTTTCTGTCCCTATGGATTTGCCTGTTCTGGACATTTCATGTAAATGGAATCACAGAATATATGGCCTTTCATATCTTCCTTCTTCCACGTCTCATGGTGTTCTCAAAGTTCATCCAGGTTGTGGCCTGTATTGGTACTTCCTTTTTATGGCTGAATAATATTCCACTGTGTGGATGGACATTTTGTTGATCCATTCATCAGTTGATGGTCATTTGGTTGTTTTGCTATGTGTATGTTTTTAAAACAATATTAAACTATATCTAGGCCTTTTCAAATAGTCACTGGATAGTTCTGTAGAGTGCCTTAGAGGGATTCCTGTAGGAAGTGGGAACTGGATTCAGAGCCCCTTCTGTCCATGGATTTGAGGAGTCTGTATCTGTAATTTCTTTGGGTAGTGAAATATATTCTTATAAGAGCTAGAGCAGCTACTTTTTCTCCATAGCAGAACATTTGATATTGAAAAAGGAAATCTTTTTACATGACTTAAGGACTATATTTCAAAAATAGTTTCTATTAAAAATGGTATTCTTGGCCGGGCGCGGTGGCTCAAGCCTGTAATCCCAGCACTTTGGGAGGCCGAGACGGGCGGATCACGAGGTCAGGAGATCGAGACCATCCTGGCTAACATGGTGAAACCCCGTCTCTACTAAAAAATACAAAAAAAACTAGCCGGGCGAGGTGGCGGCGCCTGTAGTCCCAGCTACTCGGAGGCTGAGGCAGGAGAATGGCGGGAACCTGGAAGGCGGAGCTTGCAGTGAGCTGAGATCCGGCCACTGCACCCCAGCCTGGGCGGCAGAGCGAGACTCTTGTCTCAGAAAAAAAAAAAAAAAGTATTCTTCCGCGTTTCTGGAGGAGGAACTCTTACTGAAAAAGCTGATATTGTCGTCTACATTTTCTTTTCCAATCTCTTCATTTTTACTCTGCTGAACCCTGTAACCTAACTCTATTAATCTAGATCCTCTTTCTAGCATATAAAGGTTTATGGACAGTAATAAATTATATTAGTTCTAATAGAGTTTAAAATGTTTTGTGAATTTTTATCCCAGCATGACAAAAATCACTGGGTGGTCTGATACCACCTTCATCTTTAAATATTTAATCAATTATTTTTATTTTTAAAGGCTACGTTAATTGAATGATATCCATAAAAGTGTTTAATGGTACTTATCTTGGACCCACAGTGCGCAAAGCACTTCATGGAGTTAAGGTCTGTCCTTTTTACTTCTGCTCTCCTCATACCTTATTTCAACCGTGGTACTCAGAATCTGGGCCCACCGTTCTGCAGTGGGGACAGTGACTGAACTTGCATGTGGCTAGGGTGATGAAGGGTTTAGAGACTGTGTCATGTGAGAATTGGGTGAAAGAATGGAGGTTGTTCAGTTGTTAAAGAGAATACTCAGGCAATGACAGCCCTCCCAGCCGTTCAGAGCTTGTCTAGAGAAATCTTATTCTTCCTTTGGGTAGTATTTGAAGTGAAAGAGTATGTCAACAAGGCTGTTAATTTTGTTGGGTTGTAAGTAGGCAAAAAACACGGAGATTTTTTGTAATGTTTCTTTCTTCTTCTTCTTCTTTTTTTTTTTTTTAAGACAAAGTCTTACTCTGCCCTCCGGGCTGGAGTGCAGGTTCAAACTCCTGGGTTCAAGCGATCCTTTGCCTCAGCCTCCTGAGTAGCTGGGAGTACAAGCACATGCCACCATGCCCGATTAATTTTTAAATTTTTCTTTTGTAGAGATGGGGTCTTGCTATATTGACCAGACTGGTTTCAGACTCCTGACCTCAAGCAGTTCTCCGGCCTTGGCCTCCCAGAGTGCTGGGATTACAGGTGTGAGCCACAGTGCCCAGCCCAGTTTTTCATCCTTACGTACCTTTCCACTATCTTTCAATTCCTAGAATATCTAGTCTGGAGTCTGATGTTAAGAATGGTTTCTGGATTGTATTTTGCCTGTTCAGAATATATGGAATGTTAAATGATTGCATCAGTGTTAATGCATTATTTTAGCCTTAACAGTGTGTAAATGTGTAAAGTGCTGTTTGATACTATACAATTTTTTTTTTTTTAATTGAGATGGAGTCTCGCTCTGTCGTCCAGGCTGGAGTGCAGTGGCGAGATCTCGGCTCACTGCAAGCTCCGCCTCACGGGTTCACACCATTCTCCTGCCTCAGCCACCCGAGTAGCTGGGACTACAGGCATCCGCCACCACGCCCGGCTAATTTTTTGTATTTTTAGTAGAGACGGGGTTTCACCGTGTTAGCCAGGATGGTCTCGATCTCGTGACCTCATGATCCACCCATCTCAGCCTCCCAAAGTGCTGGGATTACAGGCGTGAGCCACCGCCCCTGGCGGATATTATACAATTTTATATAGCCAAGTTTTATTAGATCAGGATTAAAATATATCTTCCATTTGGTATAATGTGTAAAGTTTAGTCACTTCTTAAAATATAAGACCTGCAATATAGTATAACTTGCCTTGCCAATAAGTGACAAGATGTGGTGTGTTTTTTTGTTTTTGTTTTTGTTTTTTTTGAGACGGAGTCTCGCTCTGTCGTCCGGGCTGGAGTGCAGTGGCTGGATCTCAGCTCACTGCGAGCTCCGCCTCCCGGGTTCATGCCATTCTCCTGCCTCAGCCTCCCGAGTAGCTGGGACTACAGGCGCCCGCCACCTCGCCCGGCTAATTTTTTGTATTTTTTAGTAGAGACGGGGTTTCACCATGTTAGCCAGGATGGTCTCGATCTCCTGACCTCGTGATCCGCCCGTCTCGGCCTCCCAAAGTGCTGGGATTACAGGCTTGAGCCACCGCACCCGGCCAAGATGTGGTGTGTTTAAGAGCGAGGGAGAGGTCTCTGGTTGTGGTGAATATCCGTATTTGGTTGGGGATATAGGGAGTCCCTGGCCTGTTTCACTTTTACCTGTCTGGTTCAGCTTATGGTTCAGCTTAGGATGGAATGTACTGCTCTGTGCTTTAAGTGGCCATTTTTGATCTAGGCTTGGACTGGACTTCAGGCACTAGAGTGTAGTGCTGAGAGTTCAGGGTCTGGAGCCAAACCAGGGGAATTTAAATCTCACCTCTGCCATCTCATAACTTTGTGAACCCAGGAAAGTATCGTAACTTCTCTGGGCTTCAATTTACTCATCTGTGAGATGGAGATGACAGTACGTACCTCATTGGGTAGTGAGGATGTAATGCAATAATGTTCTTCATGTACTTAGCCTGCCTCATAGCAAGCAGTGAATAGATGTTTGGTGCTGTTGCTACTTGTTGTTAATAGGAGTGTCTGAAGGTCAAGGGCCTTCTCGAAGGTTTCTGAATAGAGGAACTCTGAATTCACTTAATTCCCAAAGGAGAAAGACTCTAGTTCACCTGGTTTCTTTAAGGCGTTCCAGGTTCCTGCTGCCTGCTCAGGACAATCCCTGGGGAAGTTTTGGGTGAGTGGGATTCTCCTGGCCTTCCGCTGTCTGAATATGTCCCTGTCTCGTTCCTGGCCTCTGACATGAAGTGTTTGTGTAGTGGGAGTTCTCCGGCGGTTTTCAGAGGAGCATGGTTAAATGTGTCGCTATTCCACAGGAACACTAGAACATCAGAGCACGTGAACAGTTTTGTACCACCTATGCTACAGGAGATATAGAAAAGGACAAGAGAAAAATATTTTAAATTAATGAGAAGGACAAAGTGAACTGTAACTAAATCCCCATGAATAATAAAACTACATTCAGTTTTGTACGATTGAAGTATCTATTCAGAAATTGTCTATTAAGCATGGATTCATACTGGTCAGTCTAGGAGCAAGAATGCCAGGAAACCTCCTGGGCCACTCATGACCAAAACTGCATCTCAAGTCCAGGTCAGGTTCTTCCTGCTGTCCTCCCGAAGGCAGCTTGCAGGGCTCATCTTGGCTTCCTCTCTTCTCAGAGCTGCCTCCACCCACCCATCTCCTGGAATTCTGTATTTCCCAAGGCTGGCTGCAGCGTGGCCACACTTTGCTTAGCTTCCAACTTTCCCTGTTATCCTGGTGGCTGTCTTCAGATCCTTTTGGGGTTAAGGATTTTCCTACTGATCCTTATGGAAAAATAAAGGGCAATTTAAAGATTTGGTTAAAGATTAGGGCAGTTTAAACATTTGGAGTGTTGGCTGGATGCGGTTGCTCACGCCTGTAATCCCAGCACTTTGGGAGGCCGAGGCGGGCAGAGCACCTGAGATCAGGAGTCTGAGACCAGCCTGACCAACATGGTGAAACCCCATCTCTACTAAAAATACAAAACTTAGACGGGTATGGTGGCGGGCGCCTGTAATCCCAGCTACTTGGGAGGCTGACGCAGGAGAATCCCTTGAACCCGGGAGGTGGAGGTTGCAGTGAGCCCAGATGGCACCATTGCACTTCAGCCTGGGGGACTAGAGCGAGACTTCAAAAAAAAAAATTTGGAGTGTTTACAATTGTAGTTACCAGTCCGGTGCTAAATCATAGCCACTAAGATTCAACTGGAAGCCAAACTGGGCGTCTATCCTTGTTAGGCCAGGCGTGAAGTTCACCAGACCTATTCTGTTGGATGGACTGTTGCTCTGCTCCCTGAAAACTCTCCTTTCTACCACTAGTGGAGACTGAGGAAATCAGGAAAGAACCACGAGAGCCCTCCCCATCTTGAGGGGGGAGTGTGCATTGCCAAGGACCTCTAGATAGGTTGATGCCTTATTTTAAAAGGTACCTCAGATTTGTTTTCATCAGGTATGGCAAGACGACAGACACAGAAACAAGCTGCTTTTGAAAGAAGAGTTTATTATTATAGTTCCCAAGAGGAGGGGGTGCCTCATGCCTCACAGGGCCATATGAGGAAGCGCTGGGATTGGTCAGGAGGCAGAAAGAGTTGGGGGAAGCATGGACAGGAGTCTTTAGTGGGGTTTCTGTGGGAAAAGCAAGGCAAGCAGGCTGAGCAGATGGATTGGCTAGTTTGAATACTTTTGGAGGGCTCTGGGGGTGGTGCTGGTTGTGTGGCACCTGGCTGTGGGGTGATATAGGACAATATTGCTTGGGCTCTGGGGGTGGTGCTGGCTGTGTGGCACCTGGCTGTGGGGTGATATAGGACAATATTGCTTGGGCTCTGGGGGTGGTGCTGGCTGTGTGGCACCTGGCTGTGGGGTGATATAGGACAATATTGCTTGGGCTCTGGGGGTGGTGCTGGTTGTGTGGCACCTGGCTGTGGGGTGATGTAGGACAATATTGCTTGGGCTCTGGGGGTGGTGCTGGTTGTGTGGCACCTGGCTGTGGGGTGATGTAGGACAATATTGCTCGGGCTCTGGGGGTGGTGCTGGTTGTGTGGCACCTGGCTGTGGGGTGATATAGGACAATATTGCTCGGGCTCTGGGGGTGGTGCTGGTTGTGTGGCACCTGGCTGTGGGGTGATATAGGACAATATTGCTCGGGCTCTGGGGGTGGTGCTGGTTGTGTGGCACCTGGCTGTGGGGTGATATAGGACAATATTGCTCGGGCTCTGGGGGTGGTCCTGGTTGTGTGGCACCTGGCTGTGGGGTGATATAGGACAATATTGCTTGGGCTCTGGGGGTGGTCCTGGTTGTGTGGCACCTGGCTGTGGGGTGATATAGGACAATATTGCTTGGGCTCTGGGGGTGGTGCTGGTTGTGTGGCACCTGGCTGTGGGGTGATATAGGACAATATTGCTTGGGCTCTGGGGGTGGTGCTGGTTGTGTGGCACCTGGCTGTGGGGTGATATAGGACAATATTGCTTGGGCTCTGGGGGTGGTGCTGGTTGTGTGGCACCTGGCTGTGGGGTGATGTAGGACAGTGGCGATATTGCTTGGGCCATGAGAGTTAGATAAGGAGGCGGTTGTGGGCTGTGGATTGGCTGGTTTGCCTGTGAAAGGCTCACAGGCAAGTTCTTTGCTATCTCTTGGAATTAGCCCTGGGAGGAGCAATTTCTCCAGGATTAACAAGGCTCCGAGATGTCAGAACATCATAAAATATAGAAGATAAAAAACATGATTAATGCATACCCCTTCCAGCAGAACTGTGCTTATCACAGAAGTGGTTCTTTTGGGAGCATTTTCTTATTGAGTGATAGAAAGAATGGTCAAGTGGCTCCTTGCACCCCTGGAGTTGACGGTCTAGCTTAGTAAATAAGGCCTGCACACATGAAAGTGACCAGCCATGCAGGACACCAGATCACATGCCAGGAAGTTCAGTACAGTATAATGCGAGCTCAGAGAAAAGAGAGATGAGAATGTCCTAGAAGTAGTAGAGGGCGGTGGTTCAGAAGGCTGCGGGGTCCGTATCCGCTTCATCAGTTACGCACTGTGGAACCGTAAGCAAGCTGGATACGCGCTGTGGAACCGTAAGCAAGCTGGGTCATCCCTGTGTTTTAGTTTCCTGATTTGTAATATGAGGTTAATAACAGTAGTACCCATAGCAGAGTTACTGTGGAGACTAAATGAGTTAATACATTGAAAGGGCCTAGCACAAAGCCTGGTGCTTAGTAAGAACTCAGTAAGCATCAACTGTTATAGGGCTGTTGAGGAAAGTTTCGCAGAGTGGATAGAATTGATTGTTACCTTAAAGAGGAGGAGGTGGCGGGAGGAGAGAGAGAGAGAGAAAATGTTTCTCTATTGGGTCCGGGTGGATGTGGAGTGGCGGCTGGAAACAAGCCTGGCAAATTCAGGTAATAGGAGGTTGGTCTGATAGGATAAGGTTGAAAAAATATGTGGGTGAGAGTTCTGAATGGTAAGGATTTTGCATTTTTTCTTTAAACCATGGAAATTCATTCAGGGCCTTTCCCCCCCACCTTTTTTTTTTTTTTTTTTTGAGACGAAGTCTTGCTCTGTTGCCCAGGCTGGAGTGCAGTGGTGTGATCTCAGCTCACTGCAAGCTCCGCCTCCCGGGTTAACGCCATTCTCCTGCCTCAGCCTCCCGAGTAGCTGGGACTACAGGCGCCCGCCACCATGCCCGGTCAATTTTTATATTTTTAGTAGAGACGGGGTTTCACCTTGTTAGCTAGGATGGTCTGGATCTCCTGACCTTGTGATCTGCCGGCCTCGGCCTCCCAGAGTGCTGGGATTACAGGGGTGAGCCACCGCGCCTGGCCTGCCCCCTTCTTTTTTTTTTTGAGACCGGGTCTCACTCTGTTGCCCAGGCTGGAGTGCAGTGGTGTGATCTCGGCTCACTGCAAGCTCCACCTCTTGGGTTCCCGCCATTCTCCTGCCTCAGCCTCCCAAGCAGCTGGGACTACAGGTGCCTGCTACCATGCTCAGCTAATTTTTTTGTATTTTTAGTAGAGACAGGGTTTCACCATGTTAGCCAGATGGTCTCGATCTCCTGACCTCGTGATCCGCCCACCTCGGCCTCCCAAAGTGCTGGGATTACAGGCTTGAGCCACCATGCCCGGCCCCACCTTCTTTTTTTAAAAGCAGGGACGACATGACATTAAATTAGTGCTTCAGGAATCTTACTCTTAGTGGTATGGTTCTATAGAGAGGAGAGACTTGGGACAGGTTATCTAAGTCAGAATAGATTAAGTTAGCAGTAATTAAAAACAACTCCAAAATCTTTGTGGCCTAAAAAAAAAAAAGGTGCGTTTCTTTGTCATGCTATTCCATCACAGCTGAACTGGGGACTCTGCTCATCACAGTCATTCTGAGATCCAGGCTGATAGAGCAGCCAGCATGTCACATTTTGTTTAGCTTAAGAGAGGGAGAGAAGAGCACTCTGGAGGGTTATGCACCAGCGATTAAATGCTAGGCCGGAAGGACACGCATGCTTCCATTTGCAACACAGCACTGGAGCAGTCACATGTCAGTAACCAGTTCCAGGCGTTCAAGAAATCTTGTATGTTTGTGGGGAGGGGCTGGGTAGAAAGAATGGGAAGTATCCAAAAATAGCACTGACAGCCACACAGGAAGACTTATTTAGAAGGTGGTTGTGTAATAGTTCAAATGGGTGGTCTTCGCTGCTGGGTCACAGTTGTTGCAGTCAATACAGAGAAGGGTTGGGTAGCAGTAGAATTTAAACGTTGATCATGGATTGGGTCGAGTGGCAAAGAAGAGAGGAGTCAATGTGAAGCAAAACTTCTGGTGTGTGTTGAGGGGATGGTAGCAGACCAGTGGGGTGCCCTGAAGGCCTCTAGAGTTGTGCTCCTTGATGAGTAGCCCACCAACCAGTGCTTACCCACAGAGTGTAATTGGTTCTCAAGGAAATAAGTGCAGAAGTAGAGGATACTCTTTTAGAAATGTTTATATTATTTTCTTTCTTTTTTTTTTTTTTTAGACCGAGTCTTGTTCTTTCACCAGGCTGGAGTGCAGTGGTGTGATCTTGGCTCACTGCAACCTCTGCCTCCTGGGTTCAAGTGATTCCCCTGCCTCAGCCTCCCGAGTAGCTGGGATCACAGGCATGCACCACCATGCCTGGCTAACTTTTTGTGTTTTAGTAGGGATGGGGTTTCACCATGTTGGCCAGGATAGTCTTGATCTCCTGACCATGTGATCCGCCCGCCTCAGCCTCCCAAAATGCTGGGATTATACGTGTGAGCTGCTGTACGTGGCCACTTTTCTTTATTTATATGCTGTAATTTGCCCTGATTATATCTATGTTGAATCTAATACAAATTAGGGGCATGTATTTTTGTGTTTTTTTCTTTCTCTTTTTAGTGATCTATTTTTATTATATTTTGTGAAAATATAAGGGGAAAAATAACCACAGATGATTGGAGAAGCATTGCTTTGGAGACAGGAGGCAAGGATGTAGAGATCAGAGCTGGATAGGGAGTTGAGTCCTTTCTGTAAAATGATGAGTTGAGTACCTGAGATGTGAGCAAGAGAAAGACTTCAGAAAGAGAAGAGGTGCCCACGGTTAAGCCTTGGGAAGCACCCAGTGTTCTGGAGACAGGCATGTAAGAAGAGATGCAGGCTGCTCTGTCTATAGAGTAGCCATTTTTTTATTCCTTTACTTTCTTAATAAACTTGCTTTCATTTTGCAAAAAAAAAAAAAAGAAGAAGAAGAAGAGATGTGGACGACATAGTGTCCCAGGAATCATCGGAGGTGGTGGGCAGTTAGCAGTATGAGATGCCACAGAGAGTCAAGGAAGATAAGGCCTGAGGTTAAGCTAGACTTGGCAAGAAGTAAGTCATTGTGAATGTTTGAAAGTAAACTTGCAGTGAAGTGGTGTGGTCAGATGCCAGATTTCAACAGTTTAAGAAATATGCAATCATAAAATAGAAAAGGGTATAACCTTCTTTTCAGAAAAGTTTGATAGATAAACAAAAGCAACAACCAGCTATTGAGCCCAGCAAGAGAAAGCACATTTTGTTATTGTTTTTTCCGATAGGAAATCATGAGCAACTCAAAAGGCTTCTATCACCTGGAAGATGGGAAAATCAGCGCGGGAGGAAGGAGATGGCAGTGTTCCATGGCTGGGAATGGAGTGGAGGACAGAGGCCATGGGAGTGGACCCAGGGGTGAGGGCAGGGGTTGGATTGAACCCAGATAACCATCCACACAGCAGACAAGGTCATTAAGAGGGGAAACATGGATGGGAGTCTGCATATCTCAGTTGACTCAAACAGGGAAAAATGCAAGCTGGCATGCCTGGGAGCTGGCCTGGATGCCACGGTAGGTGTGGTCAAAGTTAAGCGAGCAGAGACTTGGAAGTCCTGGCGAGAGCATTAATGAAGTTCTTTCCTATTGTGACCATGGGGTCCAGCCTGGGCTATTCAGCTTCTTTCTCTAGTCTACATTCGGTAAAAATTAATGTTACTGAATAACAAAGCAGTGATGCGAAGGGAGGAGTGGAGTGGAGTTACTTAATCCTTAATCCTTAAGAATAGAATATGGGGCTGGGTGTGGTGGCTCACGCCTGTAATCCCAGCACTTTGGGAGGCCGAGGCGGGAGGATCACAAGGTCAGGAGACCATCCTGGCTAACATGGTGAAACCCCATCTCTACTGAAAATACAAAAAATTAGCCGAGCGTGGTGGTGGATGCCTGTAGTCCCAGCTACTCAGGAGGCTGAGGGGGGAGAATGGCGGGAACCTGGGAGGCGGAGCTTGCAGTTTGCCGAGATCACACCGCTGCATTCCAGCCTGGGCGACAGAGCGAGACTCCGTCTGAACAACAGCAACAAAATATGGTGGGCCGGCCATGGTGGCTCATGCCTATAATCCCAGCACTTTGGGAGGCTGAGGCGGTGGATCACCTGAGGTTGGGAGTTCAAGACCAGCCTGACTAACATGGAGAAACCCCATCTCTAGTAAAAATACAAAAATTAGCTGGGCGTGGTGGAGCATGCCTGTAATCCCAGCTGCTTGGGAGGCTGAGGCAGGAGAATTGCTTGAACCCAGGAGGCGGAGGTTGTGGTGAAGCAAGATCGAGCCACTGCACTCCAGACTGGGCAATAAGAGCGAGACTCTGTCTCAAAAAAAGAAAGAAAGAAAGAAAATATGGTACAAATTGGATTTATGAAAAAATTATGTAGTTTAAATTATATTTAAAATTTTTGAAAACACTCAGCAAAGTTACGAAAAATAGAAATATAGTGCTTTAAGTACTCTAAACATTGTAAAATTTGAAAAATGCTTCAGAACTTCTACCTGTTGAAATAATCTATTGACTTCTCATTTTCATTGAGCTCTTTTTGTTTTTTTTTTTTGAGACGGAGTCTCGCTCTGTCGCCCAGGCTGGAGTGCAGTGGCCTGATCTCAGCTCACTGCAAGCTCCGCCTCCCGGGTTTACGCCATTCTCCTGCCTCAGCCTCCTGAGTAGCTGGGACTACAGGCGCCGCCACCTCGCCCGGCTAGTTTTTTGTATTTTTTAGTAGAGACGGGGTTTCACCATGTTAGCCAGGATGGTCTCGATCTCCTGACCTCGTGATCCGCCCGTCTCGGCCTCCCAAAGTGCTGGGATTACAGGCTTGAGCCACCGCACCCGGCCTGAGCTCTTTTTTATTTTTAATTTTTCTGGGTACATATTAGGCATATATATTCATGGGGTACATGAGATGTTTTGATACAGGTATAAAATATGTAGTAATCACATCAGGGAAATGGAGTATCCATCACCTCAAGCATTCATTATGTCCTTGTGTTACGAACATTCCAATCATACTCTCTCAGTTATTCTAAAATGTAAACAGAGTATTGCTGACTATAGTCACCCTGTTGTGCTATCAAATACTAAATCTCATCATTGTCTCTAACTAATCTTTGTACCCGTTAACCATCCCCATTCTCCCTCCTAGCCTCTGGAAACTACCAGTGTATTCTATCTGCATGAGTTCAATTGTTTTAAGTTTTAGCTCCCACAGTTGAGTGAGAATATGGAAGTTTGTCTTTCTGTGCCTGTCTTTTTTCACTTAATGTAATGTCCTCCATTTCCATCCATATTGTTGCAAATGACAGGATCTTATTCTTTTTAATGGCTGAATAATACTCTGTTGTGTTTATGTACCACATTTTCTTTATCTGTTACTCTATTAATGGACACTTAGCGTGATTCCAAATCTTGTGAATCGTGCTGCAGTTAAGTATGGGAGTGCAGGTATGTCTTTGATTACTAATTTGCTTTCTTTTGAGTATGTACCTAGCAGTGGGATTGGTGGAACATATGGTAGTTCTATCTGTGGTTTTTGAGGAACCTCCATACTGTTCTTCACAGTGGTTGTGCTCATTTACATCCCCACTATACGACACGCGATCCTCTTTCTTCACATCCTCGCCTGTGTTCATTATTGCCTGTCTTTTATTCAACTGTTTCTTCTGAGTGTTGCAATGAGACAAGAGCTGGGCAGAGATGCAGTGTGTCTATTGTTGTGCCTACCTCTCCCTTCCCTGACCTAATTACTCTCCCTTCACCACCCTGAATCCAGCCGGGGGGTTTCCTCTAGCCTTTGCTATGGTAGGTAGTGGACCTCTGTTTGGTTTTCCATGTGACATTGATACAAGGTAGCATGTCATGGTTACTTGGATTGCTGTGCAATACAGGCCATGGATATCTCGGTTAAGAACATTCTGGAGTTCAAGTGCTTCGTTTACATCTTGGAAATCTCGGACACTTAGGCTCTCTGAGCATCGTTTCATCATCTGTAATCTTTTCAGTAGGTGGATTGTCAGCCCCCGAGGCAGGTATAACCTCTTAGAAAATGGAGTAGAAAAGCGAAATCCCCATTTCTTTATAACTGTAGTGACGTTTCCCGGGAATCCTTTTCTGACCACTCTCTATAATTTAGTTTAAGTGGTACACTTCAGAAACTGAAACATACTATACTTTGCAAGCAAGTAGCAATCAAAGGGATACATTCTTCACCTTTGAATGTAGAGTGAAATTACTTCCAATCTTATCTTTGCAACGCAATTGCGTGCTGATAATGTGAGCGTGCACACCTTAGGCACCAAAGAGGAATGGCATCTGGGTGTGGAGATGTGATCAGCAAAACCAGAGTCAACACAAGCTGCCATCAGGGAAGCCCAAGTCCATCACATCACATCATGTTTCAGCACAAGTCAGGGCAGTCATACACTGATGGAATAAAATCAGTTTTTGTTTTCAGTGTTCACATTTTAGACCCCCCCCCCACTTGACTGGTTATAATATATAAATCAAGCCACAGCTGACAGTGATTTGCTTGTTTTGTTCAGGAAAAGGCCTTTGACTGAGACTCTGCCTTGGCCTTACTGCATTGATCTTCAACACAGGCGCTTTTTATAATTCCCACAACAGCATTAACTCCAGTGGGTTTTTTTTTTTTTTTGAATACACATATCACAATAGAGTCTTTCATTACATGATCACAAATTATATGCAGTCACTCTTATATGGTTCCTGAAAGCAGTAAATTTAGAGCAAAGAGAGACTGTTTAAAACTTGAGAGCAGAGAGCACAGTTTATCTTATTTACAGTTTGGCTTAAAGATTGGTCTTTAAGTTAATATCCTACCACATGTGGTAATCCTGCAAAGTGCTACATATTTTTATTTATAGTTAAGGGAATAAAGCAAAATCCCCTTTTCATTATGTTATCTTGCATTATTGACTCAGTGATAAATGACATTGCCTCTCGGGTATGAGTTTTGTAGTGAAAGACCCTATTGTAACATATATTTATATGAGGAGGGGGCTAGTTAGAGTTATGGTTCCAGAGGGAATTTAAACTCTGAATGTACTGGTACTTGTACAGTTAAAACGTACAGCTCAGTGTTGTTTTAACACTACATTTTTACTTGAAGTAAAAGAAAAATAAATAGGCATGAACAAAGGGGAAAAGCTTAAGGTTGAAATGCAAGAAACCAAATAAAATGACTAAAAGCATATCTTGAACTCAAAGATTACAATTTTACCAGAGATAATGGTGGTCATTAGATTGGCCAGTCTCTGCTGTTTAAAGATAACGTCAGCTTTCAAAGTTTATTAACCGTTGAAGGGCATCAGAGAACAATTTCTAGCAAATCGGGGAGATGTGAAAGTGAGCCGAAGGGAAAGTGCTGAGGGCTGGAAAGTTTAACACCTGCCCCAGCATTTGAGGAGAAAACTGGTTCCATGCTATGTCAGTTTGTCCAAACCAATATTCTTGAGAATTTCTACTGAAGGAGGAAGCCAGTAGATATTTTGGAGGGATGGTTAGTGTTTTAGAATGTATTTGTTTTGAAATAGAATAGTAAATTTAAAAAATAGGAAATTCCAATCTTGAATAAAGTAAAAATTATTTCAGCCTCTAGTCATTCAAAACTTTGGATAAATTAACCAGGAATGGGCTGCCATTTTGCTAAGCACACAGAAATAAGGACTTTCTGATAAATTAATATTAGAAGTAAGGTTTCAGGACTAATATATTTGAAGCAAATTTGTCCCCTGCGCATTCTTTCTGCACCTAAAAGGTATCATTTCCATTCTGTGGCCTCCATTGTTTCTCTGGGAATCCAGGTCATTCTGAGAAGAAGCCACCTGCCATCTGTGTCATCGTTCTTCTGTGGGTCATATGTCATTGCGTAATGGCTACTTTCAAGATTAGTTTTGTTTTTCAGTAGTTTGATAATGATGTGCCTAGGTGTGTTTTCCTTCGTTTTTTTTCCTGTGTAAATAAACTTTTGAAGCTTTATGTCTCTCACCAAATTTGGAAAATTTTAACTATTTTTAAATAAATGGTTTATTTTGCAATACTTTCAGATTTACCAAAAAGTTGCAAACATAGTATAGGGGGTTCCCAACTCATCATCCAGCTTTTCTTCATGTTCATATAATCACGGTATGTTTGTTAAACTAAAAATGTAGCACTGGCATAATGCTTTTATCTACAGTTTTTCCACTAATGTTCTTTTTGTTTGTTTGTTTTAGGATCCAGTCTAGGATACCACATTGCGTTTTATCATATCTCCTGTACACCTCCATTCTGTAACACTTTGTCAGATTTTACTTGTTTTTTTTTTTTTTTTTAAGATGGAGTCTCGCTCTGTCACCCAGGCTGGAGTGCAGTGGCCAGATCTCGGCTCACTGCAAGCTCTGCCTCCCGGGTTTACGTCATTCTCCTGCCTCAGCCTCCCAGTAGCTGGGACTACAGGTGCCCGCCACCTCGCCCAGCTAGTTTTTTGTATTTTTTAGTAGAGACGGGGTTTCACCGTGTTAGCCAGGATGGTCTCCATCTCCTGACCTCGTGATCCACCCCCTGGGCCTCCCAAAGTGCTGGGATTACAGGCTTGAGCCACCGCACCCGGTGATTTTACTTGTTTTTTGTAGCCTTTACACTTTTGAAGAGTACTGGTTAGCTATGTTTCAGAATGTCCCTAGTAGGGTTTGTCTGATGTTTCGTCATGCTTACACTGAGGTTTCAGGAATATGACACAGGTAGGGTACCCTACTCATTGCGTCATACCAGAGGATAATGATACCAATATGACTTATCACTGGTGATATTCAACTTGATTAAACTGTCAGATTTCTCTACTGTAAACATAATATTTTTTCTTTTCCATTCTTTATTTCTTGGAAGCAAATAATTAAGTTTGGCCTATATTCAAGGGGAAGGGAATTAAGTTCTATGTCTTTGAAGAGGTAATATCTACATCGATTTTTGGAATTCTTCCATAAGGAAGATGTAGTCTCTCCCTTCATGATTATTTATTCAACCAATGTAAACAGATGCTTATTTAAGTATTTGTTTGTATCAGAATAGACAGATATTCATTTTATTTGGGTTTAATCCAATAATATCATTATTTATTTTCTTACTCAAATTGTTCCAGCTTTGGGCATTGAAAGTTCTTTCAGGTTGGTTCCTGTGGCCAATTCTGCTGTTTGTCTGTCTGTTTTCTTCTTTACTTTAGGGGTCCATGTGATGCTTCAGACCCATCTTGTGTTTTCCCTGTCCAGTTTGAGAATCAGCCATGTCTCCAAGGAGGGCTCTTTCCTTGTGCTGGAAAATGGTATTTAGAAGCAAGATCTAGGTGCCAGTTGTGCTCACTGCTTACTGTTTTTTAAAGTATTTTTTGGGGCCACATTCTCTTTTGCCTGTCCGTCTTGGACTCCAGTTATATGTCCCAAAAGTACCTGTTCATTCTTTTTCACATTTTTCTTTTTTTTTTTCTTTTTTTTTTTTTTTGAGACGGAGTCTCGCTCTGTCGCCCAGGCTGGAGTGCAGTGGCCGGATCTCAGCTCACTGCAAGCTCCGCCTCCCGGGTTCCCGCCATTCTCCTGCCTCAGCCTCCCGAGTAGCTGGGACTACAGGCGCCGCCACCTCGCCGGCTAGTTTTTTGTATTTTTTTAGTAGAGACGGGGTTTCACCGTGTTAGCCAGGATGGTCTCGATCTCCTGACCTCGTGATCCGCCCGCCTCGGCCTCCCAAAGTGCTGGGATTACAGGCTTGAGCCACCGCGCCCGGCCCACATTTTTCTGTTCTTTACACTGGATAATTTCTATGTAACTATTTTCTGGTTCACTGACTGTCTTCTGTAATCATTAATCTTCTGTTAAAACCATCCGGTGAAGTTTTTATCTGAAATATAGTATTCTTCAGTTCTGGAATTTTCTTTTCCTTTTTAAAAAAGTAATTCCTATTTCTTTGCTGAGTTTTCCTTTTAGTTCATGTATTACAGCGTTTTTGCCTAATTATAATATGAATAGCTGCTTTAAAATCTTTGTCTGTTAATTCTAATATTTGAGTCCACTCAGGTTGGTCTCTACTAATTGCTTTTTCTTTGAGTCATGTTTTCTTATTTCTTTTATGTCTACTAGTTTTATATTTTATCTTAGACATTGTAATTGATACTTTGTAGAAACTCTGGATTCTGTTATGGTCCTCTGAAGAATACTGATGTTTTGTATTAACAGACAATTGACTTGACTGAACTCAGACTTCTAACTTTACCTTTGCTGCTGTGGAGAGTAGTCAAAATCTCAGTTTAGGTGAGTTCATTTTGCCTTAAGGAGGCCGTTTGATCTCCCCCATACATGCATGGTTCAGGGGACAATTAGGGAATTGGGCAGAGTTTATATACAGAATATAGGACTCTTGCTTTGCAGACATCACCTTTCCTAAAGTTTTCCTTCTTTTCTCTCCAGCTACTGTGTTGGTCTTGAACTCTAGTCTCTCGTTCTTCAGCCAGTAAGACTTTAGGTTTTCGGCTGCACGCAGTGGCTCACGCCTGTAATCCCAGCACTTTTAGGAGGCCGAGGTGGGTGGATCACGAGGTCAGGAGATTGAGACCATCCTGGCCAACATGGTGAAACCCCGTCTCTACTAAAAATACAAAAAATTGGCCGGGCGTGGTGGTGGGCGCCTGTAGTCCTAGCTACTAGGGAGGCTGAGGCAGGAGCATCACTTGAACCTGGGAGGCAGAGGTTGCAGTGAGCGAGACTGGGCCACTGCACTCCAGCCTGGTGACAGAGCAAGACTCCATCTCAAAAAAAAAAAAAAAAAAAAAAAAAAAAACCTTCAAGTTTCAATCTTAGTTTTAACCCATTTATGCCTAGTGTTCCATTATTGGAACGCTAAGCTTGTGGCAGTTATTTATATCCTGCTGCTCAAGGTCATCTCCAAGGTCTGATTTTTCTTTTTCTTTTTCTTTTGTTTTGAGACGGATTCTCACTCTGTTGCCCAGGCTGCGCTATCTCAGCTCACTGCAAGCTCCGCCTCCTGAGTTCACACCATTCTCCTGCCTCAGCCTCCCAAGTAACTGGGACTATAGGTGCCTGCCACCGCGCGTGGCTAATTTTTTGTATTTTTAGTAGAGACAGGGTTTCACCGTGTTAGCCAGGCTGGTCTCGATCTCCTGACCTCGTGGTCCACCCGCCTCGGCCTCCCAAAGTGCTGGGATTACAGGCGTGAGCCACCGCGCTGGGCCCAAGGTCTGATTTTTCACACAGAAAAAATTGCAACCTCTGGCATAAATGGGTTAATTGCCTTGCCTGGCACCAAGTAGGGTTTTCCCTCCGGTGAAAAACTATAAAGCAGGAAGCTCAATGCCATTCCCTTCTTCCACGTGTTGGCTCCCTACAGTTCTTGTCAGCGTTTTCCTCACTTTCATGGGCCTTCAGAAATTTTGTCTTTTTGTCTAGAGTTTATAAGTGCTGTCAGTGGGAGGATTAGTCTGCCAGAAGGTACTCCACTATTACCAGAAGTGGTACTCCCTTTCATTTAAGGGAAGGGCAGAATAATATTAATTAAATAATCAAACAGACACATGTAAAACTAAATGTAAAACTAAAACTGTGTTTGTTGTGCTACTAAGAAGCACATGACTATAAAATCTAATAACAGGGGAATTTGACTTAATCGGTGAAGTCAGGAATGTTTTCCTTGAGTACGTGATGGGGTCCAGAGAGTTACTAGACAAAGACAGAATGGAAGAGATTCCGCATATTTGTTGATTGAGTGATATAATCCAGCTTTCTGTGTATCTGGGCTTCTTTCTTTGTACATATTCTTAACCTGTCAGTCTTGAATCATCTCTCTGGGCTTCTGGGATAATAAAAGGTAATCTATAGCTACGGTACCTCTAATGTTATACAATGAAGAATATCTTATATGAAAATTTCTTTTTTTTTTAACTGTAATTTTAATTTTAGATCCAGGGGATACATGTGCAGGTTTGTTGCAAGGGTATATTGCATGATGCTAAGGTTTGGACTTCTATTGCACCCATCATTCAGACAGTGAACATAGAACCCATGAAAACCTTTTTTTTTTTTTTTTTAGAAAGGGTTTCACTGTGCTGCTCAGGCTGGAGTACAGTGACGCAATCACGACTCACTGTAGTCTTGGCCTGTCAGGCTCAAGCAGTCCTCCCACCTCAGTCTCCTAAGTAACTGGACTATAGGTGTGTACACCACCATGTCTGGCTAACTGTTATTTGTAGAGAGAGGTCTTCCTATGTTACCTGGGCTTGTCTTGAACTCCTGGGCTCAAGCGATCCTCCCACCTTGGCCTCCCAAAGTGCCAGAATTACGAGCACGAGCTACTGCACCCAGCCTCATGAAAACTTCTTCACCAAAAGGACTTGTGGGTCTGGACCATTACGTGGTATATCCTAGTCTGTGGGCTTCTGGTCAGTGTGATCCACTGAAGTATGAGGAAATCTCCCTTCCACTTCAGGTATTCAGAAACAACAACACACACAGACACACAAGTCTCTTTCTTTCTCTGTCTCTCTCTCACATACACACACACATCCACCCCACATACATGCATGTACCAGGGAGAAAGAACAGATACATATCAATAAATGCATGCTAATAACAAACTTCTTTCTTATCAGCAAAAAGATATGCCAGGTTACAGTGGAGTTGTATATTCAAAGTGTTAATTAAAAATAACTATCAACAAAAGGTCAACACTTAGTTAAGTGATCACTCAGTACAGAGGGTGTAATACAGACATTTTCAAACGTACATCTGTTAAAAGAATTTGTTACCCATGGACTCCTGAAATAATTACTAAAGATAAACTTAAGTAAAAAGGAAATTGTGGCAGATTGTATTTTCCAAAAATGGCCATAACAATAATTACCATCTTCCATGCTTTTCTGCAGTATACCTTGCCACTCCCCCATCAAAAGGTGGAGTCTAATCCCCTCTCCTTGAATCTGTATTGGCCTTATGAGTTTGCTCTTGAAAGCAATAGACTATGGTAGAAATAATAACCATGTTGACTTTGAGGCTAGGTCAGAAGAGGCCATGCAGTTTTCAACTGGTTCTTTGGGATGCTCGTGCTGGGGGCTGCCAGCTACCATAGAAGATGTCTAACCATTCCAAGATCTCAGTGTTAAATAAGCTTTATTTAAATTTAAATAAGTTTATTTAAACAAGTTTAAGCAGCCTCTCTGGGCATCAGACCCTCCAGACAAGTCCGTCCTCCAACTGAGTACCATTGAGTAACAGATAGATTCATCCAGCTGACTGTTACCCACATTCATGACCTATAGAATATAATTAAATGGTTGCTGTTTGAAGCTACAAAGTAATTTGTCATGCAGCAAGTAGAATAAAATTGGACCCAGAAGGAAGGAGTGGAATGTATAAATTATCATGAGTAAGGAAGCTGGTGAATATATTTGTTTTTTTTTTTTTTTTTTTTGAGGTGGAGTCTCGCTCTGTCGCCCGGACTGGAGTGCAGTGGCCAGATCTCAGCTCACTGCAAGCTCCACCTCCCGGGTTTTCGCCATTCTCCTGCCTCAGCCTCCGGAGTAGCTGGGACTACAGGCGCCCGCCACCTCGCCCGGCTAGTTTTTGTATTTTTAGTAGAGACGGGGTTTCACCGTGTTAGCCAGGATGGTCTTGATCTCCTGACCTCGTGATCCGCCCGTCTCGGCCTCCCAAAGCGCTGGGATTACAGGCTTGAGCCACCGCGCCCGGCCGAATATATTTGTAAATACAAATGAATATTGACTTTAAAAAAGTTGGGTGGAGTTTTAACAAACAATGTGATACTAAGATAATAGCAACAATAATATGGAAGCTGGTATGGAGTAAGGAAGAGGGGAGACTGGTAATAAAACTTTCGAAGGTCCTTATTTTGTTTGGAAGGTTGTTTGAGATTGGCTTTAAGTTGGCATATTAAAGGCATTGATTGTGTAAGTTATGAAACAGTGGAGGGGAAAACAGAATGTAGAAAAATTCAATAAAAAGCAGAAAAATAAAGCTAAGAAACAAAATCACAGGAGATAGAAAACAAAACATGTTGATTGAGATGGTGCTATTACAACTGTAATTGTGATAAATTTAAAGAAATTCATTTCAGTCATTAAAAATGATAATTATATTTTTAAAATAGCCAGTCAAATGTTGTTTTAAAAAGACAGCCAAGGCAAAAAGAGTCCAGAGCACTTAAAAATAAAAGGGATTGAAAAGATGTGCCAGGAAAAAGCAAACCAAAAGAAAGTAGGTATGACAATACTAACATCAGGCAAAATGGAATTTCTAGACATCTCTTTTTTTCTTCTCAGGATACACCTGTGCCTCTTTTTATGCCACATCGTTTTACTTGCAACGTGCAGCTAAGAGATGTGCGTAAGAGGCTCATTGCAGCATCATTTGTAATGAAGAAAATTTTCAAATAACTTAAATATCTATCAGTAGGGGAACGTATGGATAAATTATAGAATATTCCTGTGGGAGCATTAAACAGCAGTTAAAGAGACAGATTTATATACATCAGCATGTCTATATCTCAGAATCATTGAGTGAAAGAAGTTGCAGAACAGTATGTCAGTGTGACATTTATAAACACAAAACAGTATATTTGAACTTCTAAGTTTCCTTCTAATTCTGAAATTATTGAATTTCACAGTAGTGAACTATGTTCCTATGACTATATGCATTTGATTGTGTGAAGAATTGTGCCCAGAAACAGTGTATTTTGGCACATACACTAGCTGTTATTAAGAGCAATTGGCGTATCCTAAATAATGGAATAGCAGAAAGCTGTCATTCTCTGGTCAGGTGATTGGTGGAGTTAAATATTTAGTGACTACTCACAGTGTGCTCTGTGGTGTAGAATAAGCATATATGCAAAAATACGTTCTCCTTTCCCCCAGTTGCTTACAAGTAAAAAGATGTGGCATAAAAAGAGGCACAGGTGTATCCTGAGAAGAAAAAATGAGATGTCTGGAGGGAGATGTTTGTTAAGCAGTAACTTAGCACTAGACTATAGAGTACACAAGCTAGAATCCCTGTTGTATAAGTAACTAGACGTTGAAATCACAAAAGCCTTTGGATGGCAATTCCACAAATATTTATTGAGAACCTGCTGTGTTGAGGATACTCCACTTAACCTGGTCATGAACACAAAAATGATTGAGGAGTTACAAGGAATCTTTAGAGCATTGGAGGATGGAGGTAACTATAAAATGAGCCAGGATAAGTTCAAGAGTCATAAGGATACACGTTGCTTTGTAGCTTCAAAGGAGAATGAAATTTTTTTTCATTAGGGGGATTGGGGATGGCGTTACAGAGGTTATATCCCACATTCGTAAATGGGTACATTCCACTTTGGATGGCTGCAAATGGCAGAGCAGTTTCTTCTCTGTGCCATAGCTCTGTTTAGTATGTGATCCTCTTCCCCCTTAAGAAAAATATTACTGTATACTAATCCTTTCAAAGCCTTTAATGGTGCTGCTGAGACAATCATTTAAGCATTTCAAATACATACCACATAGCACACTTATTTTCTTTTTCTTTTTTTTTTTAGCACACTTATTTTAGATGCAGCAATGGTTAGCCACTGGAAACTAACCGTTGGTTTTTATAAGGGGGACTTTTATATGTTATGGCTTATGACAGAGAATGGAAAAATGCTTCAGTGAGACAGGCTGGCATTTTGAATTGGAGCACAATAATAGCCAAAAGTGCTGAAGTCGACGGACTGCTTAGAAATATGGTTTCCATTTGCTGAGAGAGACCTTGCAGTGTGGCCACATACATGCATTTGCAACCACAGGCAGTTCAATTTTTCCCTAAATGTGGGGCTGTGTCCCTGATTGACGTCAGTGAGCGTTACGTACTTGCATAGAGAAAGATGATTTAGGCCATCCATGCATCTAAGACAAGTAAGACATAGGCAAATAAGCAACAACTAATAGACTTATACATAATTTAGGTTGGAAACCATGCAGAAGTGACAGTGCTCTTCAGAATCTTCTGGGGCTGGCTTAAAAGTTCTCCTTTGCCCCCCAAGCTATTGCAATAAGAATTGCTTACTAGTCTGCGTAACTTGAAGAAGATAAAGAAGGTCGAAGGCAGATATGGAAGAGAGACTTAGAGGTGACATTTGTCTCATGACTTAGACAATATGAAGGAGATGGCCATGAGACCTGGCGATGAGAATTCCCAGGAAAAGCCTCAGCAAGTGGAAAATGTTCTGTTCGTGGCAAACAGAAAGAACTGGGTGACCTTGAGCAAATTGCTTTGCCTGCCTGGGACTCACTGTCTTCATTTGTAAAATTAGAGAGTTGGATTGAGTGAGCCCTAAGGAATTTTTTCAGTTCCAAAGTTCAATAAAATAAAGATGACTTAAAGTAGGCCAAATGAAGTTGTTGATTGTTTTTAAAGATGGCAACCCTAGGCCGGGCGCGGTGGCTCAGCCTGTAATCCCAGCACTTTGGGAGGCCGAGGTGGGCAGATCACGAGGTCAGGAGATCGAGACCATCCTGGCTAACATGGCAAAACCCCGTCTCTACCAAAAATACAAAAAAATTAGCCGGGCGTGGTGGCGGCGCCTGTAGTCCCAGCTACTCGGGAGGTGGAGGCAGGAGAATGGCGTGAACCCGGGAGGCAGAGCTTGCAGTGAGCCGAGATCGCGTCACTGTACTCCAGCCTGGGTGACAGAGCGAGACTCTGTCTCAAAAAAAAAAAAAAAAAAAAAAAAGATGGCAACCCTAAGGCTGGTTGTGATGGCTCACACCTGTAATCTCAGCACTTTGGGAGGCTGAGGTGGGCAGATTGCCTGAGCTGAAGAGTTCAAGACCAGTCTGGGCAACATGGCAAGACCTCATCTCTACAAAA
Source organism: Trachypithecus francoisi (assembly GCF_009764315.1). Classification (NCBI taxonomy): domain Eukaryota; kingdom Metazoa; phylum Chordata; class Mammalia; order Primates; family Cercopithecidae; genus Trachypithecus; species Trachypithecus francoisi. The sequence continues at coordinate 48,903 of NW_022681461.1, forward strand.
ATTTTAAAAGTTAGATGAGTGTGGTGGCACGCACCTATGGTCCCAGCTGCTTGGGAGGCTGAGGAAGGAGGATTGCTTGAGCCTGCAATCCTAGGGATGTTTGAATGTTCAGAACAGGGTGTAATCATTGAGGGGGATAAAATGTTGGCAAGAGAAAAATGTCAAATGAAACAGGGTTCAAGTAAGTGGAAGGGGATGGTGTTGAGAGAACACTTCTTCCCCACTTCTCCTGTTTCCTTCCTTGCTGGGGGAGTTCAGTCAGTGTAACACTCCTGGTCCCGGTACCTTTATCCTAAGGGAGTTGGAGTGACTTAGTCTGATAAATTTGGGAAGAGGAAACAGGATGTGCTCTGCTCATCTCCTCCCTTTTGCTTTTGGGCAACAATCCTGACCACAGAGAGCCATTCTCTCTTCCTCCAGGCCTTAAATCTTACCTGAGGGAGGCCACCTCTCCTGGAAGCTTTAACTTGATCCAGCGTTGCCTGTGACCATGTTGATAAACCTAATTTTGGGATTCAGTTTCCAGCTACCTTTGGCTCTCACAGTAAGCCATGTTCTCCAGTTTAGCCTTCATCAGTAGTAATGACGATATTTCGGTCTGCCTTTGCCATATCTTATTTTTTGCTACATTCAGAATCTGGATGGAAGAGGAATGAGCTATTTATTTGGCTCTCTCAAAACCCCAGAAGTTGGGATTCAGTGGGGCAGAATAAACGAAACAAGCTTTGGTGAGAAGGGATATTGTTCCCTCTGAGTCAAGAGAAGGTAGTACTTATGAAGAGCTAATGATGCTTTGAGGTATGGTCGAGCTGCAGAGATTCAGAATTATCTCAGCAAAGCAGGGGGCCAAATCCTCAGCTGAGAATAAGTCAACAAGCATGAAATTGGAAAGTTAAAGGTGTTAGAACTGCTTCTATGGAGAGTATGCGGAAGAATCCGCTAAAGAGAACCAATGGATTGTCAGGTGACAAACGTTTCATCACTTAAGACACATACCACGTAGTACACTGATTTTAGAGGCGGCCGTGGTTACCCACTGGAAAGCCAGCCATGGCTTTTCGTAACAGTGGTTCTGCTAACAGGCTTGAGTGGGTAGGGCTCTAGGGCAGCCTCATTCTCTGCCACCAGGAACAAAAGTGGTGAGAACTGTTCTGTAGAATATGTTTTATGCCTAAATTATACAAACTTTTAGAAGTGAATTTAGGAATCTGTTAGAGTTGGACAATAAATAATTGTATCTATAATGTTAAAAGTGCTAAACTGTTTTTCTCTGAATATGATAGTGTAGCCAGCCACTAAATTGACCTTTGTCTCAACTGATGCCTGTTTTCCTTCTCTGTGTGTGGAGCATGTGTGTATTCAGGGCTTTTAATCAAACAAGGTTTTTAAAAGTTGCCCAATCAACAAAATACTGTATGTTCGCAGCCACAGCCACCATCAGAATGAAGTTTTAAGATCATTGTTTCTCATTACATAGAAATACCCATGGCTTTATTGAAGGTTATTATTCAAAATGACAGGACAGAAAATACTCTGGCTTATCCCCTCTGCTCATTGACTTTTCTAGGACCAAGGGAAATACCAGCTTCTCCATAAAGTAAATTCAAACTATTCTTTGCATCCTTGATTTCTCTCGACTCCTATTGCACTGAAAGTGTGCCACATACAGTGCAGTGGGGGAGGAGCAAGGACCAGGGAAGGGTTTCAGGAGGTGGTTGCACTTAAACCGGGACATGGAGGAAGAACAGGATTTGGCAGGTGGAGGTGGGAGGGCAGGAGCAGGAGCACTCCATGTCCAGCACATGGGTTAGTCCAAAAGGCATAGAGGCCTAGAGTCAAGTCCTCTTCAGGGAGCAGTGTTTTGAGTAGGCCCTTTGGCTAGAGGACAAGGATGCAAGGGAATGTCGCCTCTATGACTGGAAAAGTAAATAGAAACTGAATTGTACAAGGCTGCAGGAGGCAGGATGTTTTAAGGTTAGGTGAGATTTTGAAGAGGAAATAGTCTGTGGAGAGGTATAAAGTGAAAATCAATGGGATATTAACCAAGAATGAGATTCTAGAAGGAAAGGAAATAAAAGAAAAGGGTCTAGTAGAGATGCAGATAAAGCTGGGAGGGAAGTGAGGAGGAGTTAGGATGCAAAGGGAGGGCCTGATTTACTTGAAAATTCAAGCAAGTAATGGTGTTTTGTAGTTGTTGAAAGAATGCCTCCTGATATTTAGAAATACAAAAATTATTTTAAATATAGCTACTCTGTCAGAGTGTTTCTTTCTGTTCCCCTGCCATTTCTTTATTGGTTTTGGTAAAAGAATAAAAAAAGAAGAGCATATGCTGACAGAAATCAGGTACACAACAGGGACTGAAATAATTTCAAATAATTTTTCTTTTAGCCAGATTGCTAGTATACAATAAGAATACATTTTGATTCAGAACTTTTATGAAGAAGTTGTGCATTTTATTGTAACATCTGTTTCTACATTTTAATTTCTCTCCTTCCTTTTATGGGTATTTGCATGCTTCTTTTTTTTTTTTCAAGTGAGAAGACCTTTTGCTTGCCACAAGAAGGCTATTATCCAGAATGTTAATGGGTTTTCAGCTATTAAGATGTAATGATATACCTTGAGTATTTAACTATAAATTTGAAAAATCTCCATGAACAATCTCGAAGGAATACTTAGAATGCACTCCTGGTAAATTGGCTCATTTTCCTGTAATTTACTGGAAGTGCTGATATGAAAGCAGTCCTAATGTGAAAAGTACATTAATCCCTGGAGTTACATTGTGTGTATTAAATTATTACTCTCAAAGAATAAAATGTATGGGGCCATTTAGCCTTCATTCACACTTGTTACTTGGAATCACAGTGGAAAAACAATCACTTATCTTTTGATGCACAGAATTAGAAGGGATACATTTAATGTCTTTTAAGACCAGAGGCACAGTGATGCTGGGTTACACTTTTGCATAACAATTGCTGTTTTCTAAAAGAAGGACATTTCTCGTTGGAGCATGCTTCTTCTGGCTTTGTGGAGGCTCATGCCATCCACTTGGTAATTGAAATATTTTTAGAAACCCATAATGCAGCTTTCTCTCATGTCAGTAAAAAAGATTAGTCAGCCTTCTAGCCATGAGCATCTACCACTTGGGGGATTATTTAAGGATGGTGGTCAACTTGCAGGAGCAGCAGTTGCGGGAGCACTTAGGTCTTATTTGGAATTTTATCTAATTGTGCTTTCCTTTTTTGCCAGGAGACTGAAAGTTGTGGAACCGTAATCTGTGCCATCAGTTGTTTTTTGATAAGCAGCTGTTTATGATTCTGGAAGATTAAGGCAGATAGGAAACCCCATCTGAGATTTTAACAAATCTCTCAAACAGTAAACCACATCATGGACATACAGCTGGACCCTGCCGGAGATGACCTGCCTCTCATGGCCAACACCAGCCACATACTTGTGAAGCACTATGTACTGGATTTGGATGTGGATTTTGAAAGTCAAGTCATTGAGGGGACCATAGTGCTTTTCCTTGAGGATGGAAACAGATTCAAGAAACAGAATAGCTCTATCGAGGAAGCCTGCCAATCAGAGTCAAACAAAGCCTGCAAATTTGGGATGCCTGAGCCCTGCCATGTTCCTGTGACAAATGCAAGGACCTTCTCATCTGAAATGGAATATAATGATTTTGCAATTTGTAGTAAAGGTGAAAAAGATACTTCTGATAAAGATGGTAACCATGACAACCAGGAACATGCTTCTGGGATTTCTAGCTCAAAGTACTGCTGTGACACAGGGAATCATGGGAGTGAGGATTTTTTGCTAGTGTTGGACTGCTGTGATTTATCTGTGTTAAAAGTCGAGGAGGTGGATGTTGCTGCTGTGCCAGGTATGGAAAAATTTGCAAGGTCTCCTGAGCTCACGGTTGTTTCTGAGGAGCTCAGGAATCAGATTGTACATGAACTTGTGACTTTGCCTGCAAATCGTTGGAGGGAGCAATTAGACTATTATGCTCGCTGCAGCCAGGCTCCTGGCTGTGGGGAACTCCTCTTTGACACTGACACTTGGAGCTTACAGATCAGGAAGACAGGGGCTCAGACAGCTACTGACTTTCCTCATGCTATCAGGATATGGTACAAAACTAAACCCAAAGGGCGATCAGTTACGTGGACCTCAGACCAGAGTGGCAGGTAGGTTATCCGAGCGCTTCAAAGCCCCGTGCCTGTTAATCTTGTACGCTGCAGGGATGCTTTCAAACATGAGACGGGTTCTGCAGAGATGCTCCTGTGTCTTCTGTGACATGACCCAAGTAGCCTCAAATCCTTAGACCTACAGTGAAGCAGGTAAATTCCTAGGCATGCTAAATCCTTAATAGGATTAGCTCCCTTAAGTCAGGATGAAAAGATTATTAAGCCCTCCTATTTCTGAGTTAAGAGATTGAAAGGCAAGCTTAATGCTGAAATCCTGAGCCTTGCTCTCCATTGAGATCTCTGCCAGTGACTTGGAGTGCTGTAGATGGGAGTGATATGTCTCCAAGTGAATACTTGCTTAACGTTCCTTCATAGTCCCTTGAGAGACCAGACCGCTATGAAGTTGGGTTGGTGTGAAGCCTGGCAAAGTGCTTTCAAATAAAGCCAGCTCTGCTTTGTGCGTTTCTTACCGTACCTGTCTGTTGGCAGCTATGCCTCCCTGACTTTTGTCAGTTTTCACGTAATGTGACACCCCCCCGCCCCAAAGCATACAAAAGACCTATTTCTGAGGAGCATAACAGTCCTCTGAGACTGCACACTGGCTTCTTTGGCCGTGATTCTTGGTGTTTGGTACCAGAAAGACCCCTGGGTTTTAGTTCGAGGAGAAGGAGTTGATGAGGCATCGTTTTCTAGGGGTACATTTAGGCAGCCCTTCCTCCAACAGTTGTTCAGATATTTTTAAATTTGAGAATTTTAAAATCAAACTTTATTGATTCCTCCATATTTTACCTATTTGTGCTAAAGTACTGCATTCAATATGGTAATTATTGCAGAGCTTGGATGGAGGAACGTTGACCTCTGTTAGCTGGGTTTGAGAGCCTTCTTTTACAGCGTTGGATTTCCTTAATTGAAGCGGTGGTCTTCGGCCACTGCTTACATGTCTCCCTCAATTCACCCCCAAAACACCTTGCAGATACAGTTTTTAAAGCCTCACTTTGACTTTGAGCTCTAATTATTCATTCCTTTCCTCTAATCTTACCTCCTGTTCTGGTCTCCCACCCTGCTCAGAATGAGTTCAGTTCCTGTCTTATTTCTGTTAGAGTCTGAGGCAGCCATTGGGAAATTGCAGGGTTGGTGCAAAGTTACATCAGCATAGTGATTTATTTATAGAATAACTTACTAGATATTTTTTGGAGACTGTGAAAGAATGAAACAGGTGTTCTTATTGTATCTTCACACTTTTTGAAATTATTAAAGATGGGAATACGATTTAACAATATGCTATCTGAATATTTACCTAGGAAATTGTAGCTTTTATACTCCTAGATATTTCATTTTTGAACTAGAATAATGAAGAGGAAGGAACTATTGACAGAATTTGGAAGAAATATTTGTGGCCTCAAACATGACTTTCTCCTGAGTGCTCACTGCAAAGAAAGAGATTAGACTGGTGAATTAAATGACATGTAAAAGTGTTGAGTACTTATGGATGAATGATAGTTTCTGTAAAGAAATTAAAGAGGTCCTTGGGCACATTTTGCTCCTTCAAAGGGTGATTTTACTCTTGATATCTCATTTTCTGATAATTCAATAAATTATATGATCACGGCAGATGTTTAAACTGTATCCTTGGAAGTTTGGGAATATGCCTTAGTATATTAATGCCATTTGTGCAGTCTTCTGAGGATAAGAAAAGTTATTTTAAAAAACAAATCCTGAAGAGATGTTTTCTCTTTTTTTCCCCTTTTACTGGGGTGGGGAATTTTACATACAGTCAGTTGTGAAGGAGCACCAGGTGTCTCTCAATGCTCCCTTGTGCTGCAGAATAAATCTCAGGATGTACTGGTAGTTGTTTGGATATGTTAAGGACTTTAAAATGAGTAAGGAATGCCAGTTTGCTAGACAGAAATAACTTCTTAGTGATATAAATGAATAGTAATTGTCAAGATCACAATACTTTATGAATATAATTGTGTGAAAATGTAACATTTTACAGTTGCCTGAAAAACATAATTAGCTAGAGCTTATTCCTCCAGGGGACAGAGTCTACATTTATTAAAACTAAAATAGTTTCTACATAATTGTTCCTGAATGGCAGAATATTATCAGTTATACCCACTATAAGTTCTCAGGCTGGGATGAGAAGCTCTTTATTCTCATTTTACAGGTAAGAAAATAAATGACTGGAAGCTTCTAGATAAATCTGTATCTCAAGTGAGAGAGAGAATGACTTTTTTTGAATTTGATCTTCACATGTCACTTACTGTATGCAAAGTTTTCAAGTATATTTAAAACAAATTTATTATATTAACCTTCAATAAATTTCTGTTTTTAGATTAGACAGAAATATAAGAAAATCTGTAAATTGGTACCTTTTCTTTTAAGTCCCATTAGTGGCTTCCCCATTTCCCACCTGCACTGTATCCCAGCTGAGAATAAAACTTATGAGTATCAAAGTGAAATAGCTTAATTATAGATACGGATGGTTGCATATGGAAAGAATTACCGATGTGTGTTTCAAAGGGTTAGTGTGTGTGTACATGTACACGTGCATATACGTATATGTGTATATATGTATATATATACATACACATGCACATACACGCACACACATGCACACACATGAGCACATACATAACACACACATACATGTACATGCGCACATATGTGCACACATGCACACACAATGCACACATATACATATATGTATACATATATAGTATGTGTGTATATACATATATGTGTGTATATATACACGTGTGTATATATACAAGTATATGTACATATATGTGTATATATATACACGTGTGTATACACACACACACACACACTATATCTTGGCTTGTCAGCTGAGAGGGTCTTAGAAGTAAGCACACCTGGCACCCAGATCTTAGTTTCTGATACCATTCTCCAATAAAGAGAACTAGGACTTCTTGGAGAAATGTCCAGGACAGGGGCAGGAAATATACAAGATGAGCCTGGAGCATCTTGTAATGTCAGCAAGTAAGGAAGCCCTCAAACAGCAGGAGCAACAACCCACAGCGATGGGGGTGTGCCAGAGGGACAAGGGGCCGTCCGAAAGAGCTCCTCATCCCAGAGCAAAGCAACAAAATTTATCAAGTAGTTTCCAATGACATCCCAGAGTATGAAATAGCCATTTGTCCAAGCTGATGTAAATAGATGATTGAATAAATAAATAAATGAGGAAGAATAGACAAATCCGTGGTGCAAAAGAATTCCAAGTTAGTTGTGGGCATGTTCTGTCCTCAAGGAGGTGGGGTCTAACTCCTCACTCCTTAAGTGTGGACTACACAGTGAGTGACTCCCTTCCAAAGAAACGGAATGGAAAGGGAGAAAAAAGTAACTTTACACTAGAGAAATCTGACAATACTAATTCAGCAAGGTGATCAAAGTCAATATCAACAGTGATAATTTATGGGGATAGTTTATTCTCTAGTATGATATGATGAAAATGTTATCTTTGTGGTCTTCCTCGCAAAAGCTCTTAACTCCAATCTAATCATGAGAAAAGCATCAGATACATCCCAGTCAAGGGGACATTAAACACAATACCTGAGCAGCTCTTCTCAAAACAAATAAGGTCAGCATAAAGTCTCAGAAACTGCCACAGTCAAGAGGAGCCGGAGGAGACATGATGATTAAAAGCAATGTGGTGTCCTGGCCGGGTGCAGTGGCTCACACCTGTGTTCCTAGCACTTTGGGAGGCCGAGGTGGGTAGATCCCTTGAGGCCAGGAGTTCGAGACCAGCCTGGCTAACATGGCGTAACCCCATCTTTACTAAAAATACAAAAAATTAGCCGGGCATGGTGGTGGGCACTTGTAGTCCCAGCCACTTGGGAGGCTGAGGTGGGAGGATCACTTGAGCCCAGGAAGTCAAGGCTGCAGTGAGTCATCTTTGTGCCACTGCACTACAGCCTGGGTGACAGGAGTGTGGCTGTGTCTCAAAAAATAAAATAAATAAAATAAAAGTACTGTAGTATCCTGAAACAGAAAAAAGATGTTCAGGAAAAACTAAAGAAAGCTGAATGAAGTGTGTAAATGTATCACTATTGGTTCACTACTTGTTACAAGCATACTAATACAAGGTGCCAATAATAGGGAAGGCTGAGTATGGAGTATATGGAAACTCTGCATATTATCTTTGGATTTTTATTTTTTAATTTTATTATTATTTTATAAGGCAGGGTCTCACTCTGTCACCCAGGGTGGAGAGCAATGGCATGAACTTGGCTCACCAAGTTCTTTCTACCCTGAGGTCTCTTTTGTAAGAGCTCTTTTCTCACTTTATCACGTGGCAGGTTCTCTGGAGAAGAAAATGTATTTGTAGCTTCAGCCTCCTGGGCTGAAACGATCCTTCCACCTCAGCCTCCCGAGTAGCTGGGACTACAGGTGTGCAGCACCACGCCCGGCTAATTTTTGTGTTTTTTGTAGAGACAGGGTTTCGCTGTGTTGCCCAGGCTGGTCTCGAACTCCCGGGCCCAAGCATTCCTCCCACCTCAGCCTCCCAAAGTGGTAGGATCACAGGCATGAGCCACTGCGCCCAGCCTTGCCGTTCCAGTTTTTAAAATCTAAAACTGTTTTAATATAAAAAATGTATGCCAGATGTGGTAGCTTATACCTGTAATTCTAGCACTTTGGAAGAGAGAGGCAGGAGGATAGCTTGAGTCGAGGAGTTCAAGACCAGCCTGGGCAACATGGCGAAACCCCTTCTCTACAAAAAAAAAATTAATAATAATAATAAGTTACAGCTACTCGGGAGGCTGAGGTGGGAGTATTACTTGAGCCCAGGGAGGTGGAGGCTGCAGTGAGTCATGTTTGTGCCACTGCACTCCAGCCTGGGTGACAGAGTGAGACCCTGTCTTGAAAAAAAATTATTAAAAAGATAACCTCAAATTTGGAGGTTTCTACCCTGAAATCTCTTTTGTAAGAGCTGTTTTCCCATTTTACCATGTGGCACGGTTCTCTGGAGAAGAAAATACATTTGAAGCTCTAAAGGAGTAGTTCTTCTGAATGATTATCAATAATTTTATCTTTGTTATTATTCTACTTCTAATATGAAATATCTGGAAATAGAAAACTCAATTTTCCTGCCTTAGTTTAGCCATTTGGGGGTTGTGCAGTTGTTGAACCTGAATGCTTCTTGCCTCCATCATTCAGATACTGGATTGTAGGTGACATTGAAAATGACTGATGGAAGGAACACATGTATAACAATCAGATACAACTGCTTCTTGGAAAAGATGTTTGCTTTTCCGTGGTATGTGGGTGTGTGTGCCCTTTAAAAATATTTTGATGAAAACAAAGACAGGGTCAAGACTTGTGTAAAGGTGTTCTTGCTAAGCTTCAATAAAGCAATGGGACTTAATATGTTTTTAATTCTAGATCTTCAGTATCCCTAAGAAATAAACTTTTAAAATGGAAACCTTTATTCCAAGTTGATGTGTTTTCTTCATTTTCCTTGTATTTTTAACATTTTTTCCATTTCTCTGAAGAAAATGTGATTTAAAACCGAAGCATTGGCCGGGTGCGGTGGCTCACGCCTGTAATCCCAGCTCTTTGGGAGGCCGAGGTGGGCAGATCACGAGGTCGGGAAATCGAGACCATCCTGGCTAATGTGGTGAAACCCCATCTGTAGTAAAATACGAAAAATTATCCGGGCGTGGTGGCGGCACCTGTAGTCCCAGCTACTCGGGAGGCTGAGGCAGGAGAATGGCGTGAACCCGGGAGGCGGAGCTTGCAGTGAGCCCAGATTGTGCCACTGCACTCCAGCCTGGGCGGCAGAGCGAGACTCCGTCTCAAAAAAAAAAAAAACAAAACAAAACAAACCGAAGCATTCTCTTTAATAACCCATTCTCTTTTTCATTAGAATCATTATAATAGTTGTGGAAGCAGCCAAGTGGTTTAGGAGGTCTGAGCTTAAGCTGATGACATCACTGAATTTGGGTTGAATGGAGGAAAATTCAGTTACATATAGGAAATTTATTAGAAAAATAAATTTTTTTTTGGATTTTTGTTAACGGTAAGAAAGCTATTTGGATTTTTGTTAAAGGTAAGAAAGCTAACTGGGAAAATACATTGTAAGATAAAGTAATATTAAAATCTAAATTTTTGTAAAGCACTGTGGTTTTTTTGTTTGTTTGTTTTAGACAAGACCGGGATGAAGTTAGCAAAATACTAAAGAGAACTACCTTTTTTCTGTTATATTTCTTGCTCAGCTATTGGGCCAGGGAGGATGTAGACTTTGGGAGTATTTTTAGTTTGGAGTATCAAACCCAGATGTTAAAACATGTTCTTCCTCCTCCCTCCCCCCACCGAATTAGTTTCATTATTTTATATCTCACTCTGAAGGAAAGTTTTAAAATTAAAAGAATGAGCAGAAGATGTTTTGGGAGAGATTTCAGGTCTACGAGGAACATTTTCACAATTAGTACCTTTTTTTTTTTTTCTTATTTTCTTCAAGAAACCAATGCAAAATTTACGAGAACTAAAATGGAATACACGTTAATTCTATGATATTGTATGACTGCAGAGTCAGAATCAAGAGTGAAAATGCTTGGAAGGGTTGCGTTTTAGCTGCTTTCTTCCTTTGCTGTCCTGGCTGTGCGTACCTCTATTTCCCAGAATCCCAGTCGAGTCACCATGGAAGAAAAGATGAGGATGGACTGTCTCAGTCTCAACAAGTAACCAACATAACCAACCGAACAAGAAATAAGGAACAAAGCATCTACAGAAGATAACAAATCACAGTGCCCCACATCACCAAGAGCATCCTGTGTTCAGAAGAACATGGATGGGGAAAGCCAAGAGACCCAGTACTAGTGAGAGCTGTGTGGTAACTAGCTATGTGACTTCAGCCAAGTCACCTGACATCTCTTCATTTCCTCGTCTGTGGAACGAGAAGATTCCATGAGAGCTTCTCCAGACTTTTTCCACGTACACAATCCTATACCCACAAGCACTTCCAGATGAGAAATACTGTCTTTGCCTTTACAAGCAGCTTGCCTGTTTTGCACCCGAAACATTTCTGGTGAAGAAGTGATGAATTTCTGACTCAAAGCCATTTGCAGCCTTGTCTGTTTTGACTTTATGTAAAATCTATCTTTCTGAGTCAAAGCAGCATTCTGCATGGACCTGCCATGTATTCAGTATGATTGATGAATTCTGGTTTTGGTAATTGTGCCAGGAAGTAGAAAAGTAGAATAGTAATAAGGAAGAGGTGCCTGTGTGTGTATAGGAGAGAAAGAGAGTGAGTCATTGCTAAACACTTTCAGTAGTTCTTGCTGTCTGTGGCACAAGAAAACAAGAGGGTTGCTCACCTATAATGGAGACTGTAATCTAGGTTTAATGAGAACATGGAGTTGTAAAAAAGATTAGTGCGGAAAGAACAGATGGAAAGGAATTGGAGGAGGCCTGAAGACCTTGTAACTCTTGGAAACTTATAAAAGATTCTGACCGCCTAAACTGTCGCATCTGTGGCCCACCCTCCAGAGATCAGGTCAGGGCCTCATCAAGCCACATATGGGGCCATCGTGGGCTCATTACCTCCAACCTACTTCTGGCAGCCTTCTCCCCAGTCACCTAACAGTGGTAACCAGGTCTCAGAAAAAAGGTGACGTGATGGACTGTAGTGGAACTTAAAACACTTTTAAACGAAAAACAACCCCCTTTTTCTCCTGGCTGCGAAAAGACAAATGCGTACAGCAGTCAACGGAAGAAAAAGAAAATGTATGATTTTAAGCACTCCTTTACAAGTTTGGTTGGATAGCTCCTCAAGAAGACGAGCAAACACGTTAGTCTTAGCTGACCTCTTACCTTGAAAGGCAGAGTTAGTGTGTCTCATCCTCTTTTGACCTCTCTGCAAATGCACAAACATTTAGCCAGAAGCTGAAGTAATTGTTATTCTGACAAGTTCTTCCTCAATTTAGAAGTTCTTTAATGGCAGCAAGCTATGGACCTGTATCTCACCCTGTCTTCCCCTATTTTTCTCTTCTTTCTGATTTTCATTGTCCTGTCATTCCCACAACTCCTGTGCAGTTAATCTGGTCTCCCCAAGGGGTCTTCCCTACAGTTGGGTGTCCCAGGGCATGTGAGATGAACCCTGGTGAGAGAGTTTTCCTTTGCATGTTGGAAGGAATTACTCGACGTAGAAATAGTGACGTTACAGGCGTTGGAGAATTTCAGGCTGCTGCCTGTGCATCTATCCTATGTTGGAAGGAATTACTCGACCTAGAAATAGTGACGTTACAGGCGTTGGAGAATTTCAGGCTGCTGCACGTCTGTCCTATGTTGGAAGGAATTACTCGACGTAGAAATAATGACGTTAGAGGCGTTGGAGAATTTCAGGCTGCTGCCCGCACGTCTCTCCTATGTTGGAGGGAATTACTCGATGTAGAAATTGTGACGTTACAGGCGTTGGAGAATTTCAGGCTGCTGCACGTCTGTCCTATGTTGGAGGGAATTACTCGATGTAGAAATAGTGACGTTACAGGCGTTGGAGAATTTCAGGCTGCTGCACGTCTGTCTTATGTTGGAAGGAATTACTCGATGTAGAAATAGTGACGTTACAGGCGTTGGAGAGGCTCTGCCCGCACGTCTGTCCTATGTTGGAGGGAATTACTCGATGTAGAAATAGTGACGTTACAGGCGTTGGAGAATTTCAGGCTACCTGCACGTCTGTCCTATGAGTATTTTAGCAGCATGGCCAAGGCGCAAGGCTGTGCATGTCAGACAAACACAGATGCATTTATTTCTGTGTTTACACATTCATTTTTATAGACACACATAGATTTTCCTGCCTTCTGTGGAGGGGAAGGCATGGATGGCTAAGCAGGGACTCTGCCCTCCATATAGTTCTCATTTGAATGTGTGCGTGATAGGGGCTGTCTTTAGTCTGGAGTCACTGTGTAGTGGGTATGATTTCATGACTCTGGGAAGGCCCCATGTTCACCCATCCTAAATTTGCTGGTAGATGACCAAGATTCCACCAGTAGAGCTTTATTCAGAGGATAAAACCTTCACACTTAAAATGTAGTTACCCAACTGTACATTGATTTCAGGTTTGCACTGTGATGTCAGACATGCATAGGATATCAGCTTGTAAAAGAGCAACAAGCCATTGGTTATAAAGACTCTTAACTCCCTAGGGCTTGATTTGGGCATGTTGGGAAGGGAGGAGTGAGCCTGCTGCTGATAAAGAGAAAAAGGTCAAGAAAAGAACAGGCTGGGAGCACAAAGAGAATTTACATTTTCAAGGTGTGCCTACACTAAGACCGCCCTCTTATGTGATTGTTTTCCTGCTTAGGAAAGGATTTCAATGAGAATGTGATCGAGTCTCGTATCAGACATGGGTATATTGATGGGGTGTGGCTTTTAGATTGCTGACTTGATCTACATGTTGATCGAGTCTCATATCAGACATGGGTATATCCATGGGGTGTGGGTTTTAGATTGCTAACTTGATCTACATGTTGAGAGTTCTAGCTATGGATACCAAGTGGAAGCTAGAAAAAAAATGTTAGACTTTAGCAGAAAAGATAACCCAACCATGGAAAGAGGAGGGTGGGAATAGAGAATTGTGAGGACACTGGGGAGGGTGGAGGTGAGAGCTTGCTGGGGGCCTGGCCAGGTAACTAACCCCCCTGATGGGAGAGGTCAGGTCCCCAGATACACAATGGCAGAAGGAGCTTTCAAGAGCATGACAGAAGGGATCAGGACAAAATTCTATAACAAAATGTCTAGAACTAGATCGCTAAAGAGGGCATAATACTGAACTGGGAAGGAAAGGATGGTGACAACATGGTGGATTTTAATCCAGTCAATGGAAGCCTCCCCCTGCCACCCCCACCGCATCAACTGACTCAAATATGCCTACAATATCTATGCTTCATACTTCATCAAATCATCATTCTCACATTTTCTGAGGCAGGTCTGATTTCAGACATTTGAACCCATTCATGGACACCACACTGTTTGGGATTAGGTAAACATCTTTTCTGTGTCCATAAAAGTGTCCTCTGTCGTGTGCTCATGTAAAGCCCTTTATAAGCAAATTAAACAGGTGCATACCCTCTACCTTTCTCCCTGGACCCATCCTGATCTTCCTTTCTTGTTCAGTAGCTTTACCATCCATCTTATCACTTGAGCCAGAAACCTCAGAAAAGTCTATGTTAACTATGGCTGCATAACAAATTACCCCCACACTTAGCAGTTTAAAAGAACAGACATTTATTATCTCTCACAGTTCCTAAGGCTCGGGAACCTAGGAGCAACTTAGCCGGTGTCTCTTGCTCAGGATATCTTGCAAGGTTACCGTCCAGTTGTTGGCCGGGGCTGCAGGTGTCTCAAGGTGTGCCAGGAACTGGAAAATCCTCTTTCAAACTCATTCTCATGGCTATTGCAGGCCTTGGTTCCTCACTGACTATTGACCAAAGGTCTCTGTTTCTTACCATGTGGGTGCCTCCCTAGGCTGCCTGGGTGACTTCATGACACTCATGACCCAGAGTAAACGATGGGGGAGAGAGCGAGAAAAGATAGTCTAAGATGAAAACCACAGATTTTAAAATAGTCTCTGAAGTGACTTGCCATCACCTCTGCTGTATCCTGGTGGTCCTTTCCCTGTCCCAGGTCAAACCTTTGCATATCACGGCCTGCATACTTGTAGCATAAGTGTACTGCAACTGCCTGTTTGCTCCACACAGGTCTGTTTGAGCACACAGACCTGGTACAGTATGGAAGGATGGAAATATTAGGAGGAAGGGGTTATTGGAGGCCAGCTTGGCAGCTGGCTACTTCACAGAAGTCTTCCTTTCCTTCTCCCTCTTCTTCAGCCATCACTTACTGAGTCCTGCAGTATTTCTAAGGTTTGACCTCATCTCAAATCTGATTGTTTCTTTGGGGAAGTGGTGTGGAGGCTGATGGAGGCAGCCTTGGGGGCCACATACTAAGGGCACAAGTGGAATGCGTAATAATATGCTAGCATGGCCTGCAAGCCAGCCTTATAGAGAGGAGACCAACATCTTGGCAAGCCAGTCTTTTGGGGAGGATTTCTTCCCCGTGCAGGCAGGGAAAGCCCCACGACACAGCGTTGCCCTCAGCAAGTGAGGTGCTTACTGAGCAGAACAGACAGTAGAAGCCACGACCTGCTCCCTGCCTCAGCAGCCCAAGACCCATTTTACCCGTGCCTCGGGAGGTGAGGAGCTTCCCCACAGTCAGTTAGTAAGTTGGCAACCCAGGTGGTACAAAGGTGTTTCGACTTTCTGATCTTCCCCTGCCCCATGTCAAACCTTCACATTATCATGGCATGTATACTTGCAGGATAAGCGTACGGCGACTGCCGTTTTGCGCTGAGATCCATTTTCTGCCCTTATTGTGATCCTCTCTAAGTGACAAGGAACTTCATTTCCTAGGCTCTCTTGTCTTCTGGCTTCCTAGGTTTGGCCAATGGGGGCCACTGGTGGAAGAGTTGAAAGCAGGAGCTGGCTAGAGGTAACATATTTCTCCTCCACCTGTTTTCCTTTGGCAGCTCCAGTGTGGCTGAGTCTCCTGTGGTCCCAGCTCCCGCTGGACAGTCCCCGCTGTGACTCTGGCTTCTGCCAGGTGACTCCTGCCTCGTAACCCAGTAGCACCCAGCTCCAGCAGTCTGAGGAGTCGCAGCTGATTACTGCTGTGGCTAATCCCTGGATTGTCTTACTGTCCTCTGGTTGGTTTCTCAGCTCTTCTATCATTTAAACTCATTCCCAAAATTAAATTACCTGTTTGTTAAGACCTAGACTGGTTTCTGTTTTCCATACTAGACCCTGACTGATGGAGTCGAACTATCTTTCTGTGTTTTCTCGCATGTTGTGTGAACACAGTAAATGCTCAGTTATAATGATGTTAATGAAAAAGGAACACCAGTTTATCCAAAAGAAGTAGTGCTTTGCTCTGTTCATTTACTTTGTAAGTCAAGCTGACTAAAACTACATATTTGTCATAACTGAAAAACAGAAAGTAGAAATACATTTGCCTGAGTTTTTTTCTGAGGAGTCAGTCTTGTACCTTTTACTCTGGTGTCAAGAGTGGACCCTTTGATCTTGAGAATCTTTTCCATCTTTATCAACCATGACTTTATCATGGGACGAATCTTTTTGGTTTGGGTGGGGCTGTGCTTTCTAATCGCAGCAGAACGAGTCCTAACGCCGTGCCATTGGTTTTGCACACGGTGACTTTGGTAACGACGCTGCACCCTTGGCTTTCCCATCACAAGCCTGGTTGTTGTGACCCGCAGTCCTGTTCCTATGCCAGCCCCTGTTCCTGGCCTCCACACAAGGATTCCCACAAGTGCTCCATTTGAGATGCTGGTTTCCGAGATTGGGGGTATCTGCTTGCTAGCCCTGGATTTGAGACCACCAGCTTGTTTTTCCAAGCATTAGTATCTCAGTGATCTCCAAACATATTTTCTTTTCCAGAATGCTTTCCAAAAGATTTGTAAGAATGTCTCTAAAACTTTTCTTTTGAAGTCACCAGGGCCTGAGGGGAGGGGGCAAGGGTAATATAAATTATAACTTGGCCGACTAGTATTTAAAACTTTATCCAAAAAATATTTTTCTCCTTAAAAAAACCAACTCTTTCTACATATTTAAGTAATTCATTTGAGAGAAATAACCACTCAGCTATTCACATAGCCAGCCCTTGGCAGCTTCAGTTCAAAATGCTCTGAAACCAGTCAACTCCAAAGTTTCAGATGTTTTCTTTGAAAGCTCAACTTAACCTGCACTACCACAGTGGTGAGGAAAGTGACAACTCGTTTTAAAGACTCTCCCTTTGTCTCTTTGTCTCTCCTCTGCAGGCCGTGTGTTTATACTGTGGGGTCTCCCATAAACAACAGGGCCCTTTTTCCGTGCCAGGAGCCACCCGTTGCCATGTCAACATGGCAGGCTACAGTTCGAGCAGCTGCATCTTTTGTTGTTTTAATGAGTGGGGAAAATTCTGCCAAGCCGACGCAGCTTTGGGAAGGTACTGTACACGTGTTCTTTGCTTATGTATGTATTGCGCACATGCTGGACCCAGGAACCCAATAAGCAGTATTTTTCTAAACTTTAAAGAGCTCCTTTATTAGTTGGGTTGGAAATGAACATACGGTAAAACATCCTGCCAGAGAAAACAAGCGGGGGATGGGGAGGGACACTTAGGAGCCTGGGCATGGGATTCGGGGCTCTTCATACTAGAGTTGTCGCTTCATAGATTATTTCAGCAGTTGCTTTCACCTGGTGGTGTGTGGGCCATAAGTAGGTGGTCTTGACTGAAGACTTTCTGAACAGGCAAGTGTATCATGGAAACACCATTACAGTTGAGTTGTCTGTAGTTTGTTATGGTGTCTGCACATGGTGTCATTATGTTGAGAGGTAGTGCTCTTGCTGGCTGGCCCGCTGGAGTTGTCCTAGTGAAGTGTCTGTTCTACACATGGTTTGCTGTATGACTGTGTGAAGTTCTGAACCAAAGGTGGATAAGAAAGATGGAAGGCATACTCATGCATCATCAAGGTGTTGTTTATGAATTGCTTCTTATTGCAGCATTTAACTTTTTCAGTGGAGATCCTGAGCATGTTGATGCCAGGAAAAGATGTATTTGTTTATTTGAGAGACAGGGTCTCGCTCTGTTGCCCGGGCTGGAGTGCAGTGGCTGGATCACGGCTCACCGCAGCCTTGACCTGCCAGCCTCAATTGATCCTCCCACCTCATCCTCCCAAGTAGCTGGAACTACAAGTGCATGCCACCACACCCAGCTCATTGTTGCACTTTTTTTGTAGACATGAGACTTTGCCATGTTGCCCAGGCTGGTCTTGATGCCTAGGTTCAAGCGATCTGCCTGCCTCAGCCTCCCAAAGGTGTGAGCCACTGTGCCTGGCCAGGAAACATTTTTATAGTTATATTATTTCTTTATTTAAAATATGGCATCTCCTCCCACATATTTATTATAGAAACTTTATACAGAAAACTAAAAATAATAAATTTAAATAATTATAGAGAAAATTATTGTTAAGATTTTGTTACATTTCCTTTCAGTATTTAAAATCTGTATGTTTTGTACAGTTATCATCCTCAAATTGTGATAGCATATGATGGTATTTATTCTACTTTTTTCACTTATAGTGTATCTTGAACATTTTTCAGGTCATTAAATATTTTAATATGATTTTAACATTGGCACAATATTTTTTATATGACTATATCAGAATTTAACATTTCTACATTAAATATTTTGATTATTTCAGTTTCTTTTCCTATTATAAAGTTGCATTAAATTCCAGGGGAGACATTTTACATAAAATTAGAATTACGGGCCGGGCGCGGTGGCTCAAGCCTGTAATCCCAGCACTTTGGGAGGCCGAGACGGGTGGATCACGAGGTCAGGAGATCGAGACCATCCTGGCTAACACGGTGAAACCTCGTCTCTACTAAAAAAATACAAAAAACTAGCCGGGCGAGGTGGCGGGCGCCTGTAGTCCCAGCTACTCGGGAGACTGAGGCAGGAGAATGGCGTAAACCCGGGATGCGGAGCTTGCAGTGAGCCGAGATCCGGCCACTGCACTCTAGCCTGGGCGGCAGAGTGAGACTCCGTCTCAAAAAAAAACAAAAAATTTAGAATTACGGAGTCAAAAGTTGGAACATGTTTAAGGCTGTTGGTACATATCCCATAATGTTTTCCAGAAGGTCTGTGCTAATTTATACATTCATCTGTGGTTACGAGTGTCCTGGTCACCTGGAACTTCGCTCATCTGATAGGCAGCAGAAATCTCTCTTTAATTTGGATTACTTTGATGATTAGTGAGTTTCACATGTCCTTATATGTTTCTTAACCATTTTCATTTTCTGTTTATTTCCTTGGCCCATTTTTATACTGAAGACTTAGGTTTTTGTCAAGTTTGTCTTATTTTTCAATTTTATTGGCTCTTTAAAAAATATTAATTTCTTATATTTGTGAAAAGCATTGTTCCCAGCTTTTGGTATATCTTTTAATTTTATATGATATGTCTGTTTTTATGAAGTTAAATGGATTAGATTGCTCTAAGATTCATTTTGTTCTAATATTTTTATAGTTAATTTTTATAACTCTTTAATCAGTCTGTAATTTATTATCATCAGGTTGTGAAATGAGGACTAAACATTGTCTTTTTTTTCCAAATAGAAAACCAGTTGCTTCAGGATCATTTATTGAATTTTTAAATTTTGTAATGTCTTTATCATAAGCTAGATTTACATATGTGGTGAAGTCACTGATGAATATTTACTTGATTTTTTTTTGTTTGTTTTTTGAGACAGAGTCTTGCTCTGTCGCCAGGCTGGAGTGCAGTGGCACGATCTCGGCTCATGGCAACCTCTGCCTCCTGGGTTCAAACGATTCTCCTGCCTCAGCCTCCCGAGTAGCTGGGACGACAGGCACCCACCACCACGCCCGGCTAATTTTTGTATTTTTAATAGAGATGGGGTTTCACCATGTTAGCCAGGATGGTCTCGATCTCTTGACGTTGTGATCCGCCTGCCGTGGCCTCCCAAAGTGCTGGGATTACAGGCGTGAGCCACCGCACCCACCTTACTTGATTCTTAAAAACAACACATTTAGGCTGTCGCGGTGGCTCACGCCTGTAATCCCAGCACTTTGGGAGGCCAAGGCGGGTGGATCATGAGGTCAGGAGATTGAGACCATCCTGGCTAACACGCTGAAACCCCATCTGTACTAAAAATACAAAACAAAACAAAACAAAACAGAACAAAACACACACACACACAAAATTAGCCAGGCGTGGTGGCGGGCACCTGTAGTCCCAGCTACTCAGGAGGCTGAGGCAGGAGAACGGCGTGAACCCAGAGCTTGTAGTGAGCTGAGATCATGCCCCTGCACTCCAGCCTGGGTGACAGAGTGAGACTCCATCTCAAAAAAAAAAAAAAAAAAAAAATTAAAATGTTAATTTTTAAAAATAAGTAACATTTACGTGGTCATTTACAGAAGAACAAAGGACAAAGCATTATTTGCAATGAAGTGTTTTTCTTACCTCTATTTCCCAGACACCCAGTAACACTTCCCCAAGCAACCACGGTTACCAATTTCTCTTGAATAATATGTTTTTTCTCTTTTGTTGTACAAATTGTAGCATGCTAGACACATTTTTGCATTGTGCTTTCCCTTTTAGAATAAATTTATTTTATAGATTTTTGTAACAGCATAAAGAGCATCCTCATTATTTGTTTTTTACTATTGTTTATTTTTTGGAGACGGAGTTTCACTCTGTCGCCCATGCTGGAGTGCAGTGGCACGATCTCGGTTCACTGCAACCTCTGCTTTCCGGGTTTAAGCAATTCTCCCGCCTCAGCTTCCCGAGTAGCTGGGACTACAGGCACACGCCACCGTGCCCAGCTAATGTTTTGTGTTTTAGTAGAGACAGGGTTTTACTGTGTCGCCCAGGCTGGTCTCGAACTCCTGAGCTCAGGCAATCTGTCCGCCTTGGCCTCCCAAAGGGCTAAGATTGTGGGCATAAGCCATTGCACCCGGCCTTTCCTCATTATTTTTATGGCTATGAGTATCCTATAAATGGATGTTTTACAATTTAGTTAACCAATATCTCTGGACTTCATATCAAATAAGGAATTGGATGGGTATTTACTCCATTATCCTTCTGCACCCACATTCTCCAGTTTTACTTAATAAAACTTGGGATTTGGCACTCACATTTTCTCTGTAACTTTTTGTATTATGTCTTTTCTAGGAATTACTATTAGTGTGTTATATTTTCATTCAGTTTAAAATGATTTCATAATAAGTATTTAGACTTTCTTCATTCTTGAGCTCTTAAGTTGGCTGGGAAATAGCTTCAATTTTTTTTTTTTTAGAAGACTGGATGAATGGTACATTTTCTGAGCCCTCCCATATTTAGATTGGCTTTTTGTCGTACTCACTTATGAAAAATCCTTGGCTAGGTGTAACATTCTTTTTTTATATATTTTTATTTGTAACAACCCTATTAACTGAAGTACAACATTCTTGAATCACTTTTTCCCCTCTTTAACAACTGTACATGTTACTATTATCATCTCTTACCTAGTATTTCTGAGGAGAAATAATTGTTTTTTTTTTTGAGATGGAGTCTCGCTCTGTCGCCCAGGCTGGAGTGCAGTGGCATGATCTCAGCTCACTGCAACCTCCGCCTCCCAGGTTAAAGCGATTCTCTTGCCTCAGCCTCCCGAGTAGCTGGGACTACAGGTGCCTGGCACCACGCCCGGCTAATTTTGTATTTTTAGTAGAGATGGGTTTTCACCATGTTAGCCAGGGTGGTCTCGATCTCCTGACCTCGTGATCCGTCCGCCTTGGCCTCCTAAAGTGCTGGAATTACAGGTGTGAGCCACTGCGCCTGGCCCACATTTTTTTATTTTTTGAAAGTTACCTGATTTTTCTGTCTACGTGGTCTTAGAATTTTTTTTTAATCTATGTACTTCAAAACTTTCTAGAATGAATCTGGATGTGGGTGCCTTTCTTTTTAATCAACTAATATAGTATGTATAACTTACATACTATGGCCGGGCGCGGTGGCTCAAGCCTGTAATCCCAGCACTTTGGGAGGCCGAGACGGGCGGATCACGAGGTCAGGAGATCGAGACTATCCTGGCTAATACGGTGAAACCCTGTCTCTACTTAAAAATACAAAAAACTAGCTGGGCGAGGTGGCGGGCGCCTGTAGTCCCAGCTACTCGGGAGGCTGAGGCAGGAGAATGGCGTAAAAAACCCGGGAGGCGGAGCTTGCAGTGAGCTGAGATCTGGCCACTGCACTCCAGCCTGGGTGGCAGAGCAAGACTCCGTCTCAAAAAAAAAAAAAAAAAAAACTTACATACTATATTAGGGTTCTCCAGAGAGACCAAATCAATAGGAGATAGATAGATAGATAGATAGATGATAAGGGGTTTATCAGGGGAATTGACTCATGTGGTTATGAAGGATGAGAAGTTCCACAATAGGCTAGAGACCCTGGGCTGCTGGTAGCATGGCTCAGTCTAATTCCGAAAGTCTTAGAACTAGGTAAGCCTGTGGTGTAGTTCTCAGTCTAAAGCCAAAGGCCTGAGAACCCAGGGGGCTGCTAGTGTAAATTCTAGAGTCCCCAAGGCAAGAGAGCATGTGCAGGAGGAGGAGAGTACACCAGCCTTAGGAGAAACAGAGGGCAAATCCTTTTATCTCCTTTTTTGTTCTATGTGGGCCCTCATCTGATTAGGTGACCCCACCCACATTGAGGACAGATGTACCCACTTAGTCCACCAACTCTCAGGCCAATCTCTGAAATACCCGCACAGACACCATGCTTTACCAGTTCCCTAGGTATTCCTTAACCCCGTCAAGTTGACACCTACAATTAATCACCATATATATACAATAAATGTGTACTTTTTTTACTTGTGACAATATCATTCTGTCCACCCACGCTGAAGTGCAGCGGTATGATCTCAGCTCACTGCAACCACTGCTTCCCTGGTTCAAGCAATTCTCTTGCCTTAGCCTTCTCTTGCCTCAGCCTCCTGAGTAGCTGGGATTACAGGTGTGCACCACCACACCTGGCTAATTTTTTTGCATTTTTGTAGAGATGGGATTTCACTGTGTTGCCCAGGCTGGTCTTGAACACACATGTGGGAAGCGAATGGAGCTAAAAGAAATCCACACATTTTATCCTGTCTGTTGGTACACACCAGACAGGAAGGCCATGAGAACTATAGGAAAAAAAAATTGCAGAATAAAGGTAAAACAAGAAATCATTCTAAGGACTCCGAGGCAGAACAGCATCAGAAATCAGTTTACCACAGAAACCCAAACAAGATTCGGAAACTGACATTGTCATTATGATACAAGAAGATATAACTTCTATGAAACAACAGTACACAGCCAGGAGGCGGTAACAGGCTGAAACGCAAGTGTGACAGATTGAGATTAAAAACCGACAGAGAAGGAAAATTTTTAAAAATGAATGATTGACAGAAAACTAATGTTAAAATAACATAATGTAAATTTCTGCTACTGAAATTAGGAAAGAACAAAAATGTCACTATGGAAAATCAGTGGCACGAAGTGTAAATAAAAATGAAAAGGCAAGCCACATATACCGGAAGAATATATTTGTAATACATATATCTGGCAAAAGGCTTGTACCTAGAATTATATCATTTTTTTTTGTTTGTTTTTTTAAGACAGTGTCTCATTCTGGGCTAGAGTGCAGTGGTGTGATCTCAGCTCACTGCAACCTCTGCTTCCTGGGCTCAAGTGATTCTCTCACCGAGTAGCTGGGATTACAGGTGTGCACCACCACGCCCAGCTAATTTTTGCATTCTTAGTAGAGACAGGGTTTCACCATGTTGACCAGGCTGGTCTCGAACTCCTGACCTTCAGTGATCCACCTGCCTTGGCCTCCCAAAGTGCTGGGATTACAGGTGTTAGCCACTGTGCCCGGCCTATAAAGTATTCTTACAACCTAATAATAAAACAATCAAAAACCCCTCATGAAAAAAAAAATGTACAAATGACATGACATCTTTTCAAAAGAAGATATAAGAATGTGCAATAAGTACATGAAAAGGTGCTCAACACTGTCATCAGTGAAATGCAAATTAAAACCATAATGAGATAGTATTTTACACCCAGTTAGAGGGCTAAAATTCAAAGGACTGAAAATACCAAGTGTTGTTCCAAGGATGAGCCGCAGCTAGAACTCTCACACATTCTGGTGAGAATATAAAAGGATGCAGCCACTTTGTAAATAGTTTGGCAGATACTTACAAACTTAAACATATATTTACATGATCTAGCAATTTTACTCTTAAGTATTTACCCAAGAGAAATGAAAACCTACGTCCACAAAATGATTAATACATGTTTGTTCACAGCGCATTTTCCATAATGACCAAAAACAGTCTAATTGTGCATGGATAAACAAATTGTGGTTTATTCACACAATGGACCACTATTGATAAATCAAAAAAAAAAAAGTGACACCTGCAACGATCTGGATGAATCTCACAAACATGCTGAGTAAAATAGAGTCACACTGAATGACTCTATTTATATGAGTTGTGAGAAGTCAGACCAATCTCTACTGAGGAAAACCAGATCAAGGGTTAGCTGGAATGGAGTAGGAAGTAATGAGTGCGAAGGCACAGCGGAATTTCTGGGGTAATGGAAATGTTCATGGGGTGATGATTATGTGAGTGTGTTTATCTGTGAAATCTCATTGAACAACACATTTAAGATGTACACATTTATGGCCAGGCATGGTGGTTCACACCTGTAATCCCAGCACTTTGAGAGGCCAGGGCAGGCGGATCACTTGAGGCCAGGAGTTCAAGACCATTCTGGGCAACATAGTGAAACCCTGTCTCTACAAAAATACAAAAAACATAGCCATGTGTGGTGGTGCATGCCGGTAATCCCAGCTACTCAGGAGGCTGAGCAAGAGAATTGCTTGAACCAGGGAGGCAGAGGTTGCAGTGAGCTGAGATCGCACCACTGCACTTCAGCATGGGATACTGTCTAAAGAAAAAAAAAAAGTACACATTTATTGTATATGTGTAGTGGTTAATTTTAGGTGTCAGGTTGACTGGATTAAAGAGTTGGCAGATACATGCAGCTCCTTTATCTGGGCTCTAGTGTCTTGTTGGCAATTGTCCAGTCAGGTTCTGCTAGAACACATAGGCTGTTTTTCTGCTGTCTCTGTTTGGTTCCCTGACTTGCTGAATTGATTGAGTATATGAAACACTGCAGTTTCAGATAGGCACTGATAGGTGGCCTGCTCACATTTCTGCCTGTAGCAGTGTGGTTGCGATAACTCCACTTCCCAAGATGCCGTGTGGCTCTCCCCACCCTCCGCTCAGCACGCCTACGTATTTTCTCATTCATGGTTTGGCCCTGCAGTAAAGCCTTGTGTTCGACAGTGTTTCCCAAACTGGAGCATTCTTCTTCTTTTTAGAGGGAAAGGTCTCATGATTTACCACAGTTGACTTAAATTATTTATATTAGAATGACATTTCAAAAACTAGAGATCTAAGACTAAATATGAACTCTGTGTTCTTACAACTCTTACACATCCATAAAGCCAAAATACAATTACAAACGAAATGCAGATCAAACTAGCAAATCAATAAAATTCAAATTCAATTTATAATTTGAATTTTATATTGATATATATAAATATAAATTGAATGTACAGATTAATATTTTGCTGAGATGAAATTGCCCCTCACCATATGAATGTGGTGCTGATGGCTCCATGCAGTTTCTTTTGAGACTGAACACCTGTTCTACCCTGAGCCACACAATAATCCAGTTCTCCATCACTTGTCTTTTATCTCCCTGTAAACTTTTGCTTACACAGCATGCTGTGATGTCGTTGGGCCTTTACTCAGCCAAAAGCATCATCCTTATGTTCTTTTCTCATTATCTCTTGATAATTAATCGCAGTCCCACACATCCCCATGCCATCATACACACTCATGCAGATGGGAACTCTGACATCGTTTGGCAGTACTCACATCTGGGTGATTTTAGGGGCCAGCGAACCATGGCCTGCTGGCCAAATCTAGTCCACTGCCTGTTTCTGTAAATAAAGTTTTTTTTGGATCATGGCCATTGTCTTTGACTGCCTTCATGTTACAATAGCAGAGTTGAGTATTGGCAACAAGGTCCTGCAAAGCCTAAAAATTTGTTACCTGGTCTTTTGCAGAAAAAAGTTTTCTGACCTCTATCATATTCATCCATCTGTCTGTTGTTGTGTATCTGTTTGAAGGTTATCATCAAAAAATTGAGAATTAAGTTTAAAATTTTTATGAAAAGCTTTTGTACCCCCAGAAATATATCTGTGGACTTTTTTTTTTTTTTTTGAATTCCATTTGAGGACAGAGTAATAAAATAGATGCTTATTGAGATTTGCTTATGTTCACACCACTTACACCTTACATGATATCACAGAACAATCTTTGCCAGTTCAAGCTGAGGGAGAATTAAGCTAGACAAGATAAAAGAACTCTATGCTTAATACTGCAATTCCTCCCACAGACAGGGTTTATCGGAGGACAATCAGGAAATAGTACTAATAAAGCTGTTTGCCAGAACCAAAATGGCTGTTCTGAGGATGGAATAATGTCTGCAAATGTATCTGCACTCCTTAGAGAAAGGGGATGTGGATACAAGATGATGCTATTTCCTTTCCAAGTCATGTTTTCTCGATTGGCAGATTGGTCTCATAGGCCCTCTACTCTGGTGTGCACAATGCCCTTTAAAATGATGAGCTGTCTTTGAAAACATGACTGGCAAAGCGCGACCCAGCAAGTCACAGTTTCCATCACAGTGACACACAGGCCTGATTAGCGCATTTCCCGGGCACCAGCTGGTTTTTCCAAAGATACAAGGCACCTGGGAGCAGATCACAGCAGCAGAAATGACAGCAGCCCTTGGGCAGGGAACAGAAATCAGAAGACAGACCTCTGGGTCCTTGCTTCATAAGGGAAATCATTTCTCCTAACCGTTTTTAAAATGAAGGGTAATGGTTTGGATGTAGGGTGATGACCATTGTAAGAATTCTATTAGCTGAGCAGTTGTTATTCTTTTTTTTTTTTTTAAGAAGGCTAAGACAAGACCATAGATTTAGATTAACTTGCTTGGCTCCTTTATTATTCTCCTTTATTATTAAACTTCCTCAGCATAATGCGATTTGGGCAGACAGAGATGTTATCCTGTGACTTATTGTTGGCCTATTTTCTCTACCAAAATATAGCTAAACTATTGAGTGCAGAGACCCAATGCCTAATACAGTACCTTGTGTAGAGTAAGTGTCCAATATGTATTTGTGGAATAAATGTGTTCTTTATAATCAGGGAGAAGTAGTATGCTCATGGAAGAAACATTTGAAACTACTAGTGATAGTAACAAAATCGACTTCAGGGTCATTTCTTCTGGTTTTGCTGCTTAATTACAGTTTCTGCCTTTTTTCCAGCCTCAACAAATTTTAAGAATTGGTTTAGTACATTATTATTTTTTCTAGTAATTTTTTTGTTTAGTTTTATTTATTTATTTATTTATTTATTGAGACGGAGTCTCACTCTGTCGCCCAGGCTGGAGTGCAGTGGCACGCTCTGCCTCCTGCGTTTACACCATTCTCCTGCCTCAGCCTTCCAAGTAGCTGGGACTACAGGTGTCCGCCACCATGCCCGGCTAATTTTTTGTATTTTGAGTAGAGATGGGGTTTCACCGTGTTAGCCAGAATGGTCTCCATCTCCTGACCTCGTGATCCGCCCTCCTCGGCCTCCTAAAGTGCTGGGATTACAGGTGTGAAAGTTTTATTTTTATAGAGTCTAATTTAGTATATCCCTGCTTCCTAGAAAAATAAAATATTCTGAGGGCTGGGTGCGGTGGCTCACGCCTATAATCCCAGCACTTTGGGAGGCCGAGGCGGGCAGATCACAAGGTCAACAGATCGAGACCATCCTGGCTGACACAGTGAAATGCCGTCTCTACTAAAAATATAAAAAAAAATTAGCCGGGCGAGGTGACGGGCGCCTGTAGTCCCAGCTACTCGGGAGGCTGTGGCAGGAGAATGGTGTGAACCCGGGAGGCAGAGCTTGCAGTGAGCCAAGATCACGCCACTGCACTCCAGTCTGGGCAACAGAGCGAGGCTCCGTCTCAAAAAATACATTAAATTCTTCCTGCTTTTATTTTTTGTGGGAGGCCTCGAGTAAATGAGGAAGACTGCCTAATGGAAGCTCTTTCCAGATGAAGGAGAAAAAGCATATGAACAAGTGAAAGATGTTAAAAACTACATGTGCCTTGCACAGGATCCGATTTCATTTTTCTGTGCAAAAGTAAGACGTAGACATTACTTCATTCTGGGCAAAATGCTACTCTCTGGCCTGCCCAATAGACTAGCTCTCTGACATTCTCTTTCTTTTGACATTGTGTGGGAAATTCCAGGAAAAAGCCAAGATCTGAGAGTCCAGACCCTCCTGTGTGCAACTGAAAGCCAACTTTTCCAAATGAGCAGTACTGTTTAGACTGCTCCTGTAGTATGCAACCAGGAACTACGCATGAGGAAATGGTAAATTAAGAGGCATTTAGGAATGGTTATGATTAAGCGTTTTTCTCACAAAGAAAGAATGCAAAGTAGAGAAAGCTCCTTGTTTCTAGAACTGGGGAAACTTTATTTCACGCCAAGACACAGACATTCCTGTTTTAAGCGTGACTGTATTCATCTTTTCCCATTAGAAACCTGCCGGTGGGCCAGTGCTTTCTGAATCTCTGTCAGTTAATTCTTTTGTTTTGTGATTTGTTGTTGACTAGTTCTTTCTTACCCTCCTGGCACTGCGCTTACCATACATGACATATGTGAAAGTCATCATGGTTTCTTTCAGACAGTGATGATTCTGGCAGGCATGTATATACTAGTTCTCGTTGCTGTAGATTTTTGTCTTGGACTTGACATTTATGAATGTTCCATATGTGTAAAGCACTAAAGTTTACCTGTGACCACCTGGAGCAGTATGATTTGGTGTCCAGTTAGCTGATCCAGCTTAAGGGGAACTGGGTCACCTGCATCGAAGGTCAGAGTGGCTGGTGAGACTTGAATAACAAGCCTGCTGGGGCATGTTCCTTTAGGTATCCCATTAGCCAACAAGGAAAACCTATCGAGGCGCTTGTGTTCAGCAGGTGGCGCTCTTTTACCGAGTTCACAAGAATGATCTTGAAGGTCGTTCTCTCCTGCCTCTCCCGTGCCTGAGGCAGTACCATGTTGCAGGGGAGGAAACCCGAAGCCTTGCTGGGTAGCATCAGTGCTTGCAAAGTGGTGGCCTGACTTGGCACATCGCCCTGGTTAGGCAATGCTGGTGCCCAGGGCGTCTTACTGTCTCGTTTGTTCTGGTGCCAGTTACAACCCTTGAGCAACTGTGGAGAAGAACTAACAAGAGACAGTCACGCTATGGGTATTCACGAGGGTGGCACTCACTTAGAAAACCAGAAGATGTAGACTCGGCATCTGCAAAGTCCTGATGGAAAGCTGGAGTTTGCTGAAAGACCCAAGCAGTGGAGAAGGAGGCCAAGAGGGGAAGAGCAGCCAAAATGGGGAGCTCTCTCTCCTTTTTGTGACTATATTATATTTATTGTGCAGATGTATGTATATTATATATTTAAAATATATGCGGTATACGTTCCGTATGGTATGTCTATATACACTTATAAGTGTACATGTTTCTGAATATACATATTCCTGTAAACATTGTTAGGCATCTTTAATTTGTGATGCAAAGGTGTTCCAAAGTAATCATAATGTATATAATAGTTTGGACAGGGCCGGGCGCGGTGGCTCAAGCCTGTCATCCCAGCACTTTGGGAGGCCGAGACGGGCGGATCACGAGGTCAGGAGATCGAGACCATCCTGGCTAACACGGTGAAACCCCGTCTCTACTAAAAATACAAAAAAACTAGCCGGGCGAGGTGGCGGGCGCCTGTAGTCCCAGCTACTCGGGAGGCTGAGGCAGGAGAATGGCGTGAACCCGGGAGGCGGAGCTTGCAGTGAGCTGAGATCCGGCCACCGCACTCTAGCCCTGGCAACAGAGCAAGACTCCGTCTCAAAAAAAAAAAAAAAAAAAAAATTAGTTTGGACAGGAATCGCTGAAATAAGGAATTGTGGTTAGAGAAAGAAACAATTTTGAGGTAGCAAAGTAGCAGGGGCTACTGAAGGATTGAGGAAAGAAAGATTATATGTGAAATAAAAGCACATATCAATTGGATATTTCCGAATGCTTCATGCTGTTTTTCTAACCTGTAGTGGAGAGGTTGAAAAAGTAAAATGGACGGTTTTCATAGGAAGAATTTAAGTGCCTGTTTTAATTTTCAGTGAAAACAATAACTCTTTAATACAAGAAGTTCCATGTGATGCTTAACTTGGCAGAGCTATGATCTGCCTTTGCCTCTGCACAAGCAGAGTGGTTATGTGTGTGTGGTTATAGCTGTGCTTTTAATTATATTGAGTAGGTTTATCCAAAACTCACCTAAGAATAGGACACTAAATTTTCATAAATTTCTTATTTAATTTACTATTGGTAGGCATGACTGGTGTGTAAAAATGACTACCATATCTTGATTTTTCTTCTCTTAAAATTTTTTGTGAAAAATGATGATCTCCGTTAGCTAAGTTTCTCACAGGTTTAGTATAAAAAGTTCTCTCTCCTCTCGTGAACTTTACTCCTTCGTGTTCTTCCTTTTCCCTCTTTACTAAGAATTATTCTTCCTCCTGTGGAAGACAGAGTCTTCAGAACTATTCATAGGACAGTTTTAGAATAGTCAATGAAAAATAATTAAGATAACTGTTTTAACACTCTTTAGTTATGATACTTATTTTCAAAACTAAATTTTATTTATTTGTATTTTTATTTTGGAGACGGAGTCTCACTCTGTCGCCCAAGCTGGAGAGCAGTGGCACAATCTTGGCCCACTGCAACCTCTGCCTCTTGGGTTCAAGTGATTCTCCTGCCTCAGCCTACTGAGTAGCTAGGATTACAGGTGCCCACCACCACGCCTGGCAAATTTTTGTATATTTAGTAGAGACAGGGTTTCACCATGTTGGCCAGGCTGGTCTTGAACTCTGGACCTCAGGTGATCCTCTCGCCTTGGCCTCCCAAAGTGCTGGGATTACAGGCGTGAGTCACTGCGCCTGGCCCAAAGCTGTATTTTATTTTATTTATTTTTATTTTATTTTATTATTTATTTATTTATTTAATTTTTTTGAGATCGAGTTTCACTCTTGTTGCCCAGGCTGGAGTGCAATGGCACGATCTCGGCTTCTCGGGTTCAAGTGATTCTCCAGCCTCAGCCTCCTGAGTAGCTGGGATTACAGGCATGTGCCACTATGCCCGGCTAATTTTGTAGTTTTAGTAGAGATGGGGTTTCTTTTTTTTTTTTTTTTTTTTTTTTTTGAGACGGAGTCTCGCTCTGTCGCCCGGGCTGGAGTGCAGTGGCTGGATCTCAGCTCACTACAAGCTCCGCCTCCCGGGTTTACGCCATTCTCCTGCCTCAGCCTCCCGAGTAGCTGGGACTACAGGCACCCGCCACCTCACCGGCTAGTTTTTTGTATTTTTTAGTAGAGATGGGGTTTCACCGTGTTAGCCAGGATGGTCTCGATCTCCTGACCTCGTGATCCGCCCGTCTCGGCCTCCCAAAGTGCTGGGATTACAGGCTTGAGCCACCGCACCCGGCCGAGATGGGGTTTCTGCCATGTTGGCCAGGCTGCTCTGAAACTCCCAACCTCAGGTGATCCACCCGCCTCGGCCTCCCAAACTGCTGGGATTATAGGCGTGAGCCACTGTGCCCGACCCAAAAACTAAATGTTAAGCTACGTCTTGTGATTTGAAAATTGATCCATTTCAGGTTCTATTATAGCTACAAAAAGCACGGTCATCTAAGGAAAATTTCAGTCCTGTTGTGGAGATGAAAATGTCTATTTGGATCTTGTAACAACTGTTATTGTCAATACGTCATATGATACGTGTATCTTAGTAGTGAGACTACTGAAGTATGAGAGTTTTTCCCCTACATGCAGTCCAGTAGGAGGGAGTGATGTAGGGGCGTTAGAGAACTCTGGTCTCTTTCTGAGGAGGTCAGGAGGCCAGCGTTACAGAATCTGCCCAGAAAGAAGGGCAAGCTGGGTGGCGACTTGTGCCTGAAGTTAAAGAGTGCTGTTTCCTCTGCTTCCCTTCCTACCACCCGTCTCTGTTAGTCTTGCTAATGAATCCTGGCCTGGCTGTGAAATCATCCAGTGGCGTGAGGGGTTTCTGGCCTCTGCAGAGGAAAAACTCTGGGTTAATTCAAGTACAGCGTGTTCTCTTTGTTTTGCAGCTGGTGTGGCTGAGGGAATCTAGTGCAAGTGGATTGAATCAAAAGGAAAACGAAGGCATTCACTATCTGTTTCATCAAGGATGGCTCATTTGAAGTAAACACCATTTAAATAGTCTCCAAATGGCCCATTCTATATGAAGTCATACAGGATGCCCCCTTTAGGCTGTCATTCTCCTTTAAATGGATCGCTTTGTGTGTACTGTGTTTTAATGCCATTCAACCCTAAACCCCGTATGTGGGCCTCATCAGGTCGCGGTTTTCAGTACACATGTGGCAACCATACCTTCTGCATTCTTTGCCTCTGCCTTCAGAAGATCAGCCTGAGCATCAAGGGTAGACAGCTGTAAAGCTGAGAGCTTGCAGATGAAGACTACAACAACAGCAGATGATGACAAGCAGCTAACGTTTCTTGAACACTTACTTTGTGCCAATTATTATGCCTAGTGATCACTCTGTAGATTATCTAATTTCATCTTAACTTAATCCTCACAGCGAGATACTGTGATCATTCTCTTGTTACACACAAGGAAACCGATGCATTAGAGAAATCAAGCGATGTGCCCAGACTGGTCAGTGCAGAGCAGGGACTCGAACCCCAGCTGTCGGGTTCCAGAGGTGGAACTCAGTGAATGGACATACCCAAGAGCAATACACTCTCATGAGCTCTCTTGCAGGCAGGCTTATTCCAACCAATAGACAACCCCGAAATGACTTATCTTTGTCTTGGGAATGCACGCTCTGCTTTCTGAGGCAGTATTTCCACCTTATTCTTGGCAATTTTGGTAGGCTGATTGGAAGATAAGGTTAGGTGCTGTTCCCTGTGGCAGTGGGCAGTCTTCACGTAAGATTGGGCTCATTGGAACAATCCAGCAACAGACAACTCAAAAGAGACTTTTCTACCAAGTGAGGATACTAGAAAGTTCCTCGTAGCGGGGAACTGATGAAATCGTCTCCAGAGCGCTAGCCGCGCCCCGTGATCTCGGCGCTGGTCTAGCATTCAACCAGGATCCAGGCAAGGAGCCCAGGGCCAGACTCTAGTGAGAAGCTTCTGAGAAGAGTTCGACCAGGGTCTTTGGGAATTGGGTTTCTGGCTGGTTCTTATTTGGCCTAGCCAATTGATCTACCCTGATTTGACTGTCATTTGGTATCCAAGAAAACCTTTTTGCTTGTAAAAGCTTGCAGACTGAAACA
The DNA here is from genome assembly GCF_009764315.1 of Trachypithecus francoisi. NCBI lineage: Eukaryota > Metazoa > Chordata > Mammalia > Primates > Cercopithecidae > Trachypithecus > Trachypithecus francoisi. Next base: position 82,178 of record NW_022681461.1, read on the forward strand.
GTTGATTCCAAATGAGCTCCACTCAGTAGAGGAACTTTAGAAATCTAAGAAAATAAAAAAAACTTGTGTGCTGTACAGGAGGAAATCATCTTGAGCACTTAAAATATGAATTTGGGTGATATTTAAAAAACAATTGTTTTGTTTCCATTATTGAATTTCAGAAAAGACTGTGAGGAAGCAATGACAGTTTTAACATATTTTTATTGGACTCACCTCAGGTTCCGTTAGCACTATTGCTATCTCACTCTCTAACTCTGGGTCATTTAAGGTTTCTGACTTTTTAATTGCTAATCTCCATTTCTCTCCCCTGCCACGTCCCGCTGTGACTTCCTGTGGCCTCCCCACGTCACCTCGAGGGTACAGACGTTCTGATCGAGGTCCTGGGTTGTGATGGGGTTGGGCGCTCTCTGTGGACTTCTGTGGACCTTGTGCAGGGATCTAACAAACACCTCCTACTCCATTAGCAGTGTTTCCTCTTGCAGGTAGTTTCGTTTCTGCTGTTTCCACAAGCATCATCTTGCCCATGGACTAGGTGGATGGCGCAGGAACCAGACAGGCAGCAGCAAGAAAATCAGGCCACAGTTTCCACCAAATGTAGGGAGAAAGCTTGTGGTGCCTGGTGCTTCATTCTTAAAAGGATTTCTTAGTAGGCTAGTGCCTGCTCCTTCTCTCTCAATTGCTTCTTTCTTCTGAGTTATATTTCATCATTTTAATCGAACCTCAGTACCAGACATGTTATTCTTTTTCTGTTAAGATTACCTTTTACTTAATTGATTAGTTCAATTATTTTGTATTAAAGATGCAATATTTAAAGAGTCAAGTAATTCTGATGGGTTTATTGTAACCATTTTCCCAAGCAGCAGTAACCACTTTCACCTCTTTTGGCTGATTCCTTGATACTTACCTGCATGTCCTTCAATAAGACGCTTTATTGTTCAGGGTTGGTCTTCCCACTGTGGCAGGTAAGCAATTTAGCTGTCCTCCTCTCTCCCCCAACTTCACCATACACAGGCCCCCTTCCTAAAATCCTGTCTTCTCAATGTAATTAATATCATAATGTTGATTAGATCAGTATTCTTCATTTATATTATTATTATTTTTGACATAGGGTCTTCCTCTGTCACCTGGGCTGGAGTGTAGTGGTGTGATCACAGCTCTACTGCAGCTTGACCTCCTGGGCCCGAGTGATCCTCCTACCTCAGCCTCCCAAGTACGTGATCACAGGCAGGCACCACCAATGCACCTGGCTAATTGAAAAACATTTTTTTTGTAGTGATGGATCCCCCTGTGTTGCCCAGGCTGGTCTCATGTGATCCTTTTACCTAGACCTCCCAAAGTGCTAGGATCACATAGGTGAGCCACTGCATCCAGCCTTCATTTATATCATTATATTTTTGTGTGTTATTAAGAGCTAAGCCTTGTAGCAAAACTGTGGCTTCGTTATTATTTCTGTACATGTTAATTTTTTTCTTGGATGGAGTTACTAATTGTCTTATGCTTTGCTTGTTTTTTTTCCCATTTGCTTGTCCTTTTGGATCTTGATTTTGCATTAGCGGCTTTCTAAGGATACCTGGAAGCTTGCGTGCAAGCATTCAGGAGCAGGGGACTGAAATATGAATTGGAAGCTGTGAATACATTTGGAGGGCTCGTCAGCCATCAGCTTCACCGTAGACTGATTTCTTAAGCTAGTCCCCTTCTTTCAGTCTCTTGCCTAGACAGTGAAAGCCTGGCTGCCAGCCTTCTGGAACAAAATAAGGGAGGATGGCTGGTGGCCTCAGCATCCTATGTGCATGTATTCATGTAATTCCATTCACTTGCCTTCAACTGTGCCATTTCTCCTCCAACACCACAGCTGCCAGCTCAGAGGCTCTCCTTTTAGTCTTCCTAGAAAATAAACTTCCAGTTATTTGTTGGGGTATGTGTGGGATGGGCAAATAGCCCAGGTGTGCAGGGTGGGGGAGAACATCCATGGATCTGGCTACTTCTTAGATGTACAGCTGGGCCTGCTTAGTTTAGCATTTCCTCCACCCTAGAGCCTTGTGGAGCTTCTAAGGGGTAAAATGAGGTGGGTCTTATCTTTCCCCACTGCCAACTTAGGGCTCAGGTCTGGATTCAGGTCTGCTGTGTCGTTTGTCATTCTTCCATCTGCATTCTAGCTTCCAATATTCTGCAACAATTGTCTGCTGCTTTATTCTCTCTGTCCTTGTTGGTTCGTGTCTTTAGAATAGAAATTCTTTTACTGTTCCTGAATGGAGTTTGGGGAGGAAGTAAAGGTGGCCTCGGCCTCATACATTTAAACTTCTCTTTTTACCTGAAAACCTCACCATTGCTGCTTATTTACTGAACTGCCAAGGGTCTGAATTTTTAACAAGGAAATTTTAATGGTTCTTGGTAAACTCTAACATTTACTTTAGAGAAGGAATGACAGACCATAGCCCTTTGATGAAGAAAATGTGTTTTTTTAAGGTTTTTTTTAATACCAGAGCCTTTCAAAAGATTTAGTTCCTTACCCATAACTTCCTCCTCCTTCTTCCATCTGCACGCTCCTTTCTACCTGCTTCAACTCATTGTGTTTCCAGTAGAAAATGAAAGTTTTTATGGAGCAGTCATGGGAGGCATTGGGTTCCAGGGAATGTAGGTAGTTACGGGAAGACAGAAAAATGGAGAGGTGGAGTCCATAGAGCCCATCATGTCATATCCATGTCATTCTTTCATCAAGACGTCTGTGACTGTCCCTACCTCCTTCTTACTGTCTTGGAATCATAGCAGTGATTCTCTTTGAGGCTGTGGTTTTGCTTCATGCCCAGTAGACGCTATCACTTGATTAGCTTCAATGTGTCTGGATTTAGTTGTCCCTTTAAGGAGGAGTACGCCTTCAGCTTGTTCTTTTTGTTGGAGACCGAGTCTCACCCAGGCTGGAGTGCAGTTGCACACGATCTCGGCTCACTGCAACCTCTGCCTCCCAGGTTCAAGCAATTCTCCTGCCTCAGCCTCCTGAGTAGTTGGGATTACAGGCACGTGCCATCACACCTGGCTAATTTTTGTGCTTTTGGTAGAGATGGGGTTTCACCATGTTACCCAGGCTGGTCTCGAACTCCTGACCTCAAGTGATCCACCCGCCTTGGCCTCCCAAAGTGCTGGAATTACAGCCACAGCTCCTGGCCTACCTTCAACTTCTTAGTCAGCTATAAAGAAAGGGATATCAAGAGTGGCCATTTTGGTTCCAGAAGCAGGGTACAACTTCCAGGCAAGTTGGAGAGAATGGCTGGCTCTGGTGGGTGTCCACCAGTTCTGATCATGTCCCTTTGTGTCTCTCTTTCAAGTAACTCCCTTCATGGCTTCCAAACTTGAATCTCACCAAAATATTATTTATTTTTAACTAAGTCCAACCTTCCTGAGTTCAGAATTTGTTTTGAGATAGACAAAGGAACCATGAACATGGAGATCAAAATCTAATCTCGATTCTTGGTTTTTACTGGTAAAGCACTTTAAAAAATGTCATGTTAGGTCTGCCGGCCAGTAGGGGCATGTTAATATTTCAGCTCGGAATTTGACATCCAATCACAGACCACATTGGACAACCATAGGCCAATTTGGTCAGTGATTGGATGTCAAATGTGTTTAACCCTCTAAAACTTAAAGCAAGAAAAAGAATAATAGCTCTTTCTATGAAGGAGTTTGTGAAGGAACTGAAAGAGATTTATGCTAACAGAAGTTCCTCCCTATGGGAACATGAGGAGTGGAGAAATGTGTTCCATAACAGAAGGTGATATCCCATAGCAAAGACGTTGGATCAACTTAAACGCCTATCGATGTTAGACTGAATAAAGAAAATGTGGTACATATACACCATGGGATACTATGCAGTCGTAAAAAAGAATGAGATCATGTCCTTTGCAGCAATATGGATGGGGCTGGAGGTCATTATCCTAAGAGAACTAACACAGCATCAGAAAACCAAATACTGCATGTTCTTACTTGTAGTGGGAGGTGAACACTGAGTGCACATGGACACAAAGAAGGGACAAGGGACGCCAGGGCTTACTTGAGGGTGGGTGGGAGGAGGGTGAAGGCAGAAAAGCTACCGATTAGGCTGGGCACAGTAGCTCAAGCCTGTAATCCCAGCACTTCAGGAGGCCAAGGTGGGAGGACTGGTTGAGCCCAGGAGTTCGAGACTAGCCTGAGCAACATAGTGAGAACCTGTCTCTCTAAAAAAAAAACAAAAACAAAAAAATTAAGCTGGGTGGGTGTGGTGGCACATACCTGTAGTCCCAGCTACTTGGGAGGGTGAGGTGGGAGAATCACTTGAGACATTGGATATTGGGTATACAAGAGGTTGAGCCTGCAGTGAACTGTGATCACGCCACTGCATTCCAACCTGGGCAACAGAGCGAGACCCTGTCTCAAAAAAGAAGAACTACCTGTTGAGTACTATGCTTATTACCTGGGTGACAAAATAATCTATACACTAAACCTACTCCCACCCTGCCCCATGATGCAGTTTACCCAAGTTTGTTATACAAACTTGCACCTGAACCTAAAATAAAAGTTAAAAAAAGATGATATCAGTTCTTCTTAAGACATGATTAATGTATAGCAGATGCTCAGAAAAAATACTATGTTAAATCAGGTTGTATGACACATTCAGATTTCAGAAATGTGAAAGTCATTTTTACATCTTAGAAATGAGGGGAGTATAGTGTTATAAGTTATCAGCCATTCATTCGTTTGGTAAAAAGCCTCTAAGGTTTGGACCAAGTGGAGAGTACACCCTCAACTGGAATGGGGAGCCCCAGGTCTAATCCCAGTCCTGTTACAAACTAGTTAGTTAGGAGTCCTTGGCTCCGTTGAACCTCTACACCTGCTTTTCATCTGCTCAGCAAAGAGTGGAAGACCAGCTAAACAGATAAAAGGGACTAAGGGTAAGACCTGAACTCCCACAGCTAGTTAATTTCAGAGTGGGCGTGAAAACCCAAGTGTCCCCCTTCCCTAGTCTCATGTGTTTTCTGCTATATTGAATTTAGATGGACTTGAATTGAATTTGGACAAGATAGTTACAGCACAAAGCAATCATTGCTTTGCTCACTCTTTCACTCATTCAACTGGTATCAATTGAGCATTTTTAAAATGCTAAATACTGTGTTGGATGAATGAGACATATTCTGTCTGTAGGAGCATACAGCCTGCTGTGTGTACAGCTGAGAGGGACCCCTGCACTACTGCCCTCACGTGAAGGGCTTCAGACTGATCCGTGGAAGAGACCAGACCTTCCTAGTTGCCTTGAAGCCGTCATCCCTCCTGTGCTTTCCCTGAGACCTGAAGTAGTGCCCTTTCTGCTGATGTGACCCACCGCCAAGAGTTGGCTCTTACCAGCTTATCACAAAAGCTCTCTAAGTGCCGCAAGAGAGGAGATCACACAGCAGAGCCCAGAACCATATATTAGCCTCATTATGGTTCTTCTCTTCCTGTTTATAGGGTGCTCAAGCTGGTATTACTACGTAACTATGCCGATGCCAGCCTCCACCTTCACAATTGCAGTGGGATGCTGGACAGAAGTGAAGATGGAGACGTGCTCATCGGCTGATTTGGCAACAGAGAGGCCCTTCTCACCTTCTGAGGCTGACTTCAGGTTTGTGTAGGGGGACTTGCTGGGAAGGAAAAAAAAAAACACTTGAGGGAGTGGTATGATGCATTTCTTCCAAGCACTGGGAATGTGAGTCATTCCTGTTGAGAAACTAAACCAAAATAGGATTAATCAAAGCAGGAAAAGCCCTGTTAGAAAGGAAAGAGAGGGCTGGGCGCAGTGGCTCACGCCTGTAATCCCAGCACTTTGGGAGGAGGCCCAGGTGGGTGGATCACGAGGTTAAGAGATTGAGACCATCCTGACCAACATGGTGAAACCCCGTCTCTACTAAAAATACAAACAAATTAGCCAGGTGTGGTGGCAGATGCCTATAGTCCCAGCAACATGGGAGGCTGAGGCAGGAGAATGGCTTGAACCCGGGAAGCAGAGGTTGCAGTGAGCTGAGATTGCGCCACTGCATTCCAGCCTGGCGACAAACTGAGACTCTGTCTCAAAAAAAAAAAAAAAAGAAAGAAAAAGAAGAAGAAAGAGAGGCTGTGGCTGGGCACGGTGGCTCAAGCCTATAATCCCAGCACTTTGGGAGGCCGAGACGGGCGGATCATGAGGTCAGGATATCGAGACCATCCTGGCTAACACGGTGAAACCCCGTCTCTACTAAAAAAAAAAAAGAAACTAGCCGGGCGAGGTGGCAGGCGCCTGTAGTCCCAGCTACTCGGGAGGCTGAGGCAGGAGAATGGCGTAAACCCGGGAGGCGGAGCTTGCAGTGAGCTGAGATCTGGCCACTGCACTCCAGCCTGGGCGACAGAGCGAGACCCCATGTCAACAACAAAAAAAAAAAAAAAAAAAGAGAGGCTGAGCGTGGTGGCTCAGGCCTATAATCCCCCACTTTGGGAGGTTGAGGTGGGTGGATCACGAGGTCAGGAGTTTGAGACCAGCCTGGCCAACATGGTGAAACCCCATCTCTACTAAAAATACAGAAATTAGCCGGGCGTGGTGGCAGGTGTCTGTAATCCCAGCTATTCGGGAGGCCGAGGCAGGAGAATTGCTTGAACCTGGGAGGCAGAGGTTGCAGCGAGCCGAGATTGTGCCATTGCACTCCAGCCTGACGACAGAGCGAGACTCTGTCTTGGAAAAGAAAGGCAAAAGAGTTAAGAAGAAGAGATGTGAGCCTATTATTTATGCAGAAAGAGAGAAGAAGGTAAGTATATATGAAATCCTGTGAAGTGTGCTGAAATATTTATATGTGTTTGGCTAAATTCAAGGAATCCTCAGATTGAATGCCTCCTCTCCTCCCATACCTTTTAAGTTTGGTTTTCGGTGCTTAAGTGGTCAAAAACAAAGCTTCTGATGGATTACTTTCTAAGCTACTCTGCTGTGTTGGTTGTACCAACTGCTGTCAGCAGTGCACTGTGGGGACAGCAGCTCCCCCAGTGGGGCTAGTCGCTGCTTTAGGAGCACAGGACACAAGGAAACTGACACAAAGCCGTTGGGTTAAGGGAATCCTGCTTGGTCAGGGCTTTGTTAACATCAGTAGTGATTTCTTTTTTTTTTAAGTATGAACCAGATAAAATCATTTTGAGGCTTTCAAAAATTAGTATAGGCCATTGGATATTTACTGGCAGCCTGTCTAGATGTTCAATGGTTTCTAGCTTTGAGAGCCAAAAGAGGGAGAAGGGGGACGCCGAGAAGATGCACAGCACGTGCATCATGCAGCGCTCCTAGGATTTTATACCCAGCTCAACGGAGTCATTTTTCCTATTGACAGACAGTCACTGAGTCAGTACCTTCTGTTGGAGAAAGCCCAGAGTAATGGTAGAGATGATTCGTTACTCCTTGAAAACCAGCTAAGATATACTCCTAATGCAGATTCTTTTTGTGTTGATTTTATTTTGCCTTGCTGCTTTTACGAGTACCACAGTAACTGCGGCAGTTGGTCTTCATCTTTCAGAGATGAAGCTATGTTCTCTCTCTCCCGACGGGCACGTATTATTGCCTGCGTTTTGCCTTTTTTGGCAGAAGGGAGGTCATTTCCACTTCCTGTTCAGTAGCTTGCCTAGTTTGGACTGTCTTTCCTGAGCTATATGAACATCCTAGATTGCATATTAGATTTTACTTCTGTATTCTTGAGGGAAGAAGGGAATTGTGGGCAGAAGTGACATATTCTAGTTTCATGTGGAATTTTAATTTCATGTGAGATCCTCCTGTGCTCTCTTCCCTGCAGTAGGATCACACAGGAGGCTTTGTTTTGTAATTTCAGGTGGCCTGAATTTCTGGGTGGGGATGACAGGTGCTCCGGAGAGTCACTTAGATCTGCGGTGGACGTGGTATTAGCAAGAAGCACACTGTTTTGTGTTAAGCCACTGAAACACCAGGGTTGTTTGTTGCTGCAGCATATCCTAGGCTATCCTGAATTGATATACAGTAGCCAGGTTGTTTGTTGCTGCAGCATATCCTAGGCTATCCTGAACTGATATGCAGTAGCCAGGTTGTTTGTTGCTGCAGCATATCCTAGGCTATCCTGAACTGATATGCAGTAGCCAGGTTGTTTGTTGCTGCAGCATATCCTAGGCTATCCTGAATTGATATACAGTAGCCAGGTTGTTTGTTACTGCAGCATATCCTAGGCTATCCTGAACTGATATACAGTAGCCATTGGTTGTTCCACGTCAGAAACTAAGTCTTGATCTAAATGTAATCTCTTTTAGTCCTAAGGATAGGCCTGCAAGACGGATTGGATAGATTATTATTCCCATTTTATAGATAAGGCTGTTGAAGCTCAGATAGTAACTTGTTAACATTAATATACCTACTAAGTAGCAATACCTGGATTTATATCCAGGCCTGACCCCAGAGAGAGGTGAGTCAGAATCTTACCTGGAGACTTTAAAAAACTATATGTAACATTAACGCCTCACCTGGAGTCTGATCTACCTTCCCATCTGGAGAGTCACTGCCATGATTTGAGCCACCATGATTGACGGGAGTGTGTTGTGTTGGAACGGAAAACAGAAGTGGAGAGTGATGCCTTTGAGCCTGAAAGTGCCATTCTTGGTGGTTGGATGTAGCTCTTTGGACAAAGCCACACTTTCCTTATCTATAGAATGAAGGCTTTGTCCATGGCTTCTCAAATTCTCGATGGTGAAGAAGTACTCTTCCCTTTTTCATCTAAGGCCTCAGCATTGATTGATTCTTAGAGGAGCTGCTCAGTTGGAAAATGTGTGCCTTTGGAAGGCTAGGGGAAGGCAAGGACAGACGTTTGTTATTTTGCCTTTCTAGCCATATTCCAAAGAGATATGGGGCTGGGGAGTGGGCAGCAGCCACTGACTCTGTGCTCTCTCCTTCCTGCTCAGAAGCAGCCTAAATGGCTTCTCAGTTTTCTTGCATCCACTATTCTGAAAGGAGGAAGAAATGGTTAAATCAAATGAAGATTCTGGGATGTCTAAAATTCCTGTCGGGCTTTAGGGGAAGAAGCAAGTACAACTCCTCTCTTGTCCTCCTGAATTCACCAGTTGAGGAACAGAGGAGATAAAAATAAAGGTTTTATTATTGGCAGAAGCTGGACTGAAGGAGCTCAGGTGCATGGTCTCAGTGGGGTTTCTGAGACTCCATTTCCAAATGAGACAAATTTACCCACCCAAGTTACTAGCCCAGCCGGACTGCTGCCGGCCTCTGTAACACAGATGCAGAGTCCACCTGACACATGGCAGGAGCAGGTCCAAAGTGCACCCGCTGTGGGCAAGCAGATTCCAAAGAGAAAGCCTGTGTGGCCCAGCCAGTCAGGTCAGCTAGGGAGAGAGGTCCGAGTGCCACTCTGGGGAAGCGTGTCTTCCCATGGAACTGTGAGGCCTAGTGAATGGGGTTCCTCCCATGCCCCCCTTCCATGTCTCATAAACTATGAGTTTTCCCTTCCTTTATCAATATGCTCGTCCTTCAGGAATATGCTGCTGATAAAATCACAGCTTGCGTTTGCTTAGTCCTGCCCTGGCTGTGCGCTTCCTGTGTGCCGTCTTCAGTTGTCAGAAAGTGGCTTTGTTTTCATCCATTACATTTCTGACTCCATGCAAAGTTTGTCAGCAAAGGTGCTCTGAAGTGCCAGTCACAGTGGTGTTTTTTGGTTATGTTCACATCTGGTCCCTTTTGCCTTCCCCAGCACCCGTTCTACTTCAAACCTCCCTAAGACCACCAATCAAATTCACGTAAATCCAGCTTCCACAGGGGCCTGCTGTACCACAGGTTTTCATTTGCCGAAAGTGCTCATCTGGCTTCCAGAAATTTGGCCAAAGTGTTGGTCACTGAACTTTTATGATCAATGTTCATGTGGGTAAAATGATAGTAAGAACATTCCCTCTTCCAGCTCCACTTTCACACATGCTCTAGCCACTCTGGGTGAGCATTTTAGTAAATACATTGATTATAGGGCTTTCAGATAAGCTGTTGAAAGTTTATTAATTTTATTCAGCTGTAGTATAACCTTCTTCAGCCACAGGGGAATCTTTGTGTTTTGTTTCTTTAACCTCTTGAGGTCTTTGTGGGGGCCATACAGTTTAAACATGACACAGAAACTTGGATAAAGTCCAAAGGAACTTAGCAAAAATGATTAAAGGCATGGAAAATGGGCACTACAAAGAAGAAAACGCATTGAGACTGATTATTTGAAAGAAGAATCTGGTGGGGAACAGGTCTTCTTTAGCGTTGTAAAGTATATGAAAAGTTGCTTTGATAGAAAGTACGGCATATTTGAGTCGGTGCTGAATCTATGGAAGACTATTACTTTGTAAAAAGCACAGAATTGGCCGGGCGCGGTGGCTCAGCCTGTAATCCCAGCACTTTGGGAGGCTGAGGCGGGCGGATCACGAGGTCAGGAAATCGAGAGCATCCTGGCCAATATGGTGAAACCCTGTCTCTACTAAAAATACAAAAATTAGTTGGGCGTGGTGGCGGGCACCTGTAGTCCTAGCTTACGGGAAGCTGAGGCAGGAGAATGGCGTGAACCTGGGAGTTGGAGGTTACAGCCGAGATTGCACCACTACGCTCCAGCCTGGCGACAGAATGAGACTCCGTCTTAAAAAAAAAAAAGGACAATCCCCTGACCTCTTCACAAACAAGGCGATTCTATGAAGAATGGCTCGTGTGCTTAGTTATCGTAGAATCATAGTGCCAAAAGAAACCTTAGAAAACATTTTTGTTTGTGTATTTTTTAAGTATAATTAACATACAACAAAATGTGCAGATCTTAAATGTTCAGCTTAATGAGTTTACGATGTTGTATACAGCCTAAACCTGACAGAGAACATTCTGTCTCTGCAGTAAGTTAGTAAATTCTCTCATACCCTTTTCTTTTTTTTTTTTTTTTTTTTTGAGACAGAGTGATGCTCTGTTACCCAGGCTGGAGTGCAGTGGTGCGATCTTCGCTCACTGCATCTCTGCCTTTCAGGTTCAAGTGATTCTCCTGCCTCAGTCTCCCAAGTAGCTGGGATTACAGGCATGCGCCACCACACTTGGCTAATTTTTTTGTATTTTTAGTAGAGATGAGGTTTTACCATGTTGGCTAGGCTGGTCTCAAACTCCTGACCTCAAGTGATCTACCTGCCTCAACCTCCGAAAGTGCTGGGATTACAGGCATGAGCCACAGTGTCTGGCCTCTCATATCCTTTTCTAACTATTTCCTTACCTCCTCCAGCAGCCACTTTGGTGAGACCATGTTAAAGATGGGGAAAAAGAAGCCCCAGATACTGAGTTGCCTGCCTTGGTCACAAGTGAGCCCGGCTGAGAAGACAGTGAAGCCCAGGTTTCCTGATCCCTATGTGGGAACGCAGAAGTGGCTTTCCTGTTGCCATTTCCATTTCCATTTCTGTGGGAGCCTTACTGTTCTCACCTGGTCAGAGCTTGATTGCCTTAAAGTCCTGCATTTTTTCCCAGGGTTTGATTATAACAGTACTAATTCACAGAACTAGAGTCATCTTCATCATCTGAACTAGTGCCTTTTATTCCCAGAGAGACTCTAACTCACCTTGTTCCTGACTGGAAAAGAATATGAGAGAACTTACCATGGAGACGGAATGTTGTCTCTCAGGTTTAGGTTGTATACGATCATCAGAAATTCATCAAGCCAAACACTTTTGGGTATATCTTTGGCTACCTCAGTATTCTCTAACTTTCGGGTTCTTGGCAGCAAGAAATCATCTTTCCCTGTGTTGTGTTTAGAGGCCATTAGAATGACCTTTTTGCAAAACTGTGCTGTGGTAGATATAATGTAAGCTTATTCCTCAGCTTTGTCCAGAAGATGCCTGCACATGTCCAGTTTCTCTGGTTTAACATGATCTGAAAGCTTTGCAATAGAGATGATATGAGCTGAAATGACGGTAGCACATTATATACCTGTGTAAATACATGAGTAAAAGATATCGTGGTGGTTAATTTAATCAATGGCATTTTTCACTTTTCAAGACCTTTGACCACATTCATGCACCAGCACAGTACTTGTCATTAGGTGGACATTGCAGCCTTTTTAGGTAAATGTTCACCAGCAGGCACCTTGTCTCACTCTCTCCACAAAGCAAGGTTATCAATCCAGGGACTTTGGCCAGAATTCAATTTCAAGAATTATATTCTTCATGTCCTCTTATTCTGACACGTTTTTATGGGCCTCCATCCATTTTCTTACTCTCCGCTGTGGTGAAATGCCTTCGGTGCTGGAAGCTGTATTCCATGAACCATGCTGGTAGAAGGTGAGGCCTACCTGTACCTAGCCATATGGTCTCCTGAGCACTGGCCTTGGGTGAATGAAAGGTACTTCATACATTTGGAGAGGAATTGTTGCATTCTGCCCATATTGGGACATGCCAGCATCTTAAGATTTTTCATTATTCACTGTGAATCAAGTGAGCACATGTAGTTAGAACTGATTGAGTGCAGTGGCTCATGCCTATGATTCCAGCACTTTGGGAGGCTGAGGCAGGAGGATCATTTGAAGCCAGAAGTTTGAGACCACTCTGGCTTACAAAGTGAGACGCCATCTCCAGACCCCATCTCTTAAAAAAAAAAAAAATAGACCTGCGTGTGGCATGGCAACATGCCTGTAGTCCTAGCTGCTCAGCAGGCTGAGGTGGGAGGATTGTTTGAGCCCAGGAGTTGGAGGCTGCAGTGAGCTATGACCCTGCCACTGCAGTCCAGCCTGGGCAACAGAGTGAAACCATATGTTAAATGATAATAATAGTGATAGGCCGGGGCGTGGTGACTCATGCCTGTAATCCCAGCTCTTTGGGAAGCTGAGGCGGGTGGATTAACTGAGGTCAGGAGTTTGAGACCAGCCTGGCCAACATGGAAAAACCCCGTCTCTACTAAAAATACAAAATTAGCCAGGCGTGGTGGCGGTGCCTGTACTCCTAGCTACTCGGGAGGCTGAGTCAAGAGAATCGCTTGAGCCTGGGAGGTGGAAGTTGCAGTGAGCCGAGATCATGCCACTGCCCTCCAGCCTGGGAAACAGAGCTTGACTCCATCTAAAAAAATAATAATAAAATAAAATAAATAATAGTGATTAGAGGGGTTTTTCATTGTGTTTGAATAAAAGACATGTTAGCAGGTGAAAAAATGGAGTACTGTTGGATATAGATTTGAGTAGATAAGTTCTCTTGAGGCCTGTGAGTCAGGTTCTAGGAATTCTCTTTCAGTTCCGCCTTTGATGGAATAACTGGCAGTGGTCAGATGAAGCAGGCGGGGGTCTGATCTGCTTCCTTAAAAGGTTGGCTCAGTTAAATTTGTACTGAAAGTGGGTTGGGAAAAATACTGTATCAAAAGTGCCTCTGTGTTCCTTAATAACAGCTTTTGATGGGCTGTGTAAAGAACATCCAGATTACTATTCAGTAAAATGGTTTGTGTTCTTTTGAGGAGTTTGAGCCTGTAACTTTCATTGGGTTCATGGTTCTGCCTCAGTCCAAGTCTTTTCTTCTAGGTAATCCCAGAATTGGATCTTTAACTTGTGTGTACTGCTCCTTCCTTTCTGAGTTAGGAATTGTCTCTAATTTGGAGATTGTTCATATGGTGATACTTGAAAACACCTAATCGAGGGCAGGAATTGTTTGTATTTTGGTGAGAAGTTTTACTGTTTTGCGTCTTAGAGGTCCCCCCACAACAAAGTTAATTCTAAAACAAGATTTTAGTACTTTCACTTACCTTAGATTGAAGCTAGTCTGTTGATTCAAATGCACGAATAAGTTTTTATCCTGTAAATTTTCACTGCTGCACAGAGCCAGTCAAGCCAACAATTGAAATGAACAGTCTTTGCTTGTGAGTCTGTCTGAACCTCTGTCTCCTAAAAGTTGTCTACATCTGCAAGATTGCCTCACCTCCACAGCAAGAATAATAAACATGGTTTACCGTTTATTTTGTGTTGTTCCCAGGGATGTTGGTGTTTGCAGTCACATGGACTACCCCTGCCGCTTCCAGAATGCTTCTGCCACCACCCAGGAGATCATTCCTCATCGTGTCTTTGCCCCTGTGTGCCTCACAGGTGCCTGCCAAGAGACCCTTGTGCAGCTGATCCCTCCTTGCCTCTCAGCAGCGCATTCTGTTCTGGGAACACACCCGTTCTCTCGGCTGGATGTTCTCATCGTCCCTGCCAACTTTCCAAGTCTGGGGATGGCCAGGTATGTTGTTCCATTGTGGCACTTGGGGTATGTACATTTTGGAAATTCTTTGACTATGTCTTGCTTTCCTTGAGCTCTGTCAGAGCTGTCATTTGATTAAATGGAAGGGCTATGGTTGCTCATGCTTGGACATCTCATTGCTGCCTTGAGGAACAATTTTAATGCAGACTCCCTCATGCATGAGCCTTTGAGTGTCATGGGCTCAGTTCAGACTGTGTTGAAAAGAAAAGGCTCACACTGTTGCTGGGATTGAGAATGCATAGTGCCCCTGAGTGGTGAGTGCTGGGTCACGGCTGATGAGTGGCTGTTAGCTTGGATGATGACAGCGTAATGCTAATGAGCCCAAGGTTATAGCATCGGGCTCTGGGCACAGTAACATGACTCGGTCCCAAGTCCACAGGCTGCTCACCTAATCCTGACCAGCTGTCTCGTCCATTCTCACCACTGGGCACAAGGGCACCGACTTGAGAGCCCCTGTGTCAAATAGACTGTGGATGGATCAGTGTAAATCCATCCCTACTGCTAGAAAAACAGCTCAAAGCAGATGACTTACTGTAGGGGCAGAGGGGAAGTCACGTGCTACTGTTTTTTAATATAATAAATGCACTTTTGCTATTGTGTCTTGGTTTGGTTCCCTGTATTTATTTAGGCTAAAATCTGTTCATTAATGCCATTGTTCAGTCATTAATGGGTGTCTGTGTTCCAGTGAGAAAAGATAGAGAATGTGCTTGGTTATATTTCCATTTGAAAATCTTAATCATTAACAGTGAATATGCTTGACTGAGGATGGGAAAAATAAGCTCATCAAAACATGTGACTTTAAGTTTTTCCCTATTAGTCAAGGAAATTCCTGCTGCCAATTAATTCCCATGGTTTTGAGCAGCTGTCATTCGTGGTGTTTTCCCTGAAAACTGCACACATTCTTAGTAAAATCATGAGCAGAAAAGAACTGACCAGAACATTTGCTTTTGATCTTTACTACATATATGTACTTTCAAAAGACTGGCTGGCTCGGCTTAATCCTTGAGGAGGTCTGAGAAAATCATTTAGACTGATTTTTATCCTGTATTTATGAAGATAATGGGAATGCAGAAACTAGGACAATTATATATATTTGGTTATGTGCATCATATAATTGTCTTGGATGTCTATATATAGAATTTGTCCTAACGGCGGTGTGGGGGCTTCTTTCGTCCCTTTGAAGAGTCTGCTGGACTTAATTTAAGTAGTAGAAGTGTTGGTGAAGAAAGAGTTGTTTATTAAATGTTTCTTATTTGTACATGGGCTTGAGGGGCCCTATTTACTTGGGAGTTTTTAGCACTTTCCGAGAATTGCAGTTTTTTAAAGGCATGTTTGCTGGCAGTTCCAAGTTCTGGCCTGAGGGAACCAAAGGCAAAGTATTTTTCGTGCACAGGATTCTGTTTTCCACAGCTCCTTCCTGACATCAGTCTGCCAAAGCCAGAATGAGTCGACCTGCAGGTCATTCTGTAGAGCTGCTCTTTTCATGTGTGCATGCCCAAGCAGGTAGGCTGTGTGTTTGCTGCTTTTTGCAATATTTAAAGTGATTTAAACATGCTTAACTCTGTTTAAAGTAGTAAGCGTAAGTACCGTAAGGCCAAATGGTCCTGGGCACAAATATTGAAAAATATGATGGTGATAATAACTGAGCAGCAACAAGACGCTTTTATGCTTAAAAGCAGGAGAAGCGTACGTTCAAAATTTGTGGTGGGTTGTCAAATATCGTTTTTTCCCTTCCTTTTAGACTGTGGAAGTAAAGTCTGCCCGGGTCTAGCTGTTTTTCTGGACTTACTACCATTCCCTGGATGAGAGCTGTGGAAGGAGGACTGTGGTGTCTTCCACTGCCAGTTGGGGTGGGGAAGGGGAGTGCTCTGTTTTTCCAAACTCTGACTTCAGTTGATTCCACTTGCCTGGCTTGACTCTGTCGGGATCCCAACACCTTGGGCCACATGCGGCTGAGTGGGGTTTATGACTCAGCTGGCTACTGGGACCCTGCTGCTTTATTTATGGTCGAGGCTTTGCTTGAGGTTTTATAAAGCAAAGCTGAAACAAAAATGATGGCTTTGTAAGTCAGCTTCGTACCCTAAACAGGAATAGAAAAACTTCAAGGCTAGGAGGAGTCATCCAAAAAGACCTCCATAGTGAAACTTGCCGTGGTCCTCTTAGATATAATATGCCAAGAGATCAAAGGACTTCTTGGTAAATTAAATGGCTCCTTCCTGAGTCCATATTTTATAAACATGTAGGCAAGATGATAAATTCCATGCCTCAGGACTTCTTTAGTGATCGGGTCTTAACTCTAGTGAATGGCTGGTTTTATGCCATTCCTGTGTATTCTTTTCTTTTTTGGCAAATGATGTTAAACGTTCCCTCCTGAACTAAAATGGGAACATTGTTATTGATCATGTCAAGGAGTTTCTGAGCATTTTGGATGATATTCATGATGATTTCACTATTTTAAATATTTCATATCATGGTTTTCATGAATAAGCTGAAAGTTCTCCTCTTTGATTCTGTTTTTGAGCTTGATTCTGGTATTTCAGTGAAATGGGGAAGAAACACATTTATAAAACTTGGATGTATGATGATGACAAATCAGTTTATAAGAAGGTAAATAATATACAAGTAATATTTTAGAATTTTGAATGCTTTTCAAACATGGCAGTAACTAGAACGTTTCTCAGTACTGCTCTTCATGATGTTTGTCACCTTTTAATGTAACAGGAGCCATTACTAACCGACCCCCTGCCCCGCCCCAGTCCTATTCGGAATCACTGTTCAAGGGGAGAGGGGCTTTCCTTCTCTGCTGAGAAAAACCACTGGGTTGCCTTTCAGATGCTTTCCTCAGCGGGTGTGTGTGGCTTTCAGTTCTTGTTCCGTTGTGTTTTTGCCTTCCGTGAAGACTGAATCTGCCATGTCAGGAACCGTCAAGTGTACATTCCTTGACTTGACTACTATGATGTCTGTATGAAGATATGCATGCGTTTAAAATGCATCTCTGAAGTACACGCAGCGCTCTTCCTGTTGGTTTAATTAATATTCTACCATTTTCGTTGTCCTCGTGTGTTCTCAGAGTCTCTGCTGGGGACTGACTGGCAAGTGTGATATCTTAATGTTGAGAAATACATGGAAGGAGCTCATCATCACACTTACTTACACTCTCTGTTATAACAGCAACAACGTTAATGGAATCGTATTCTAGAACCAGGCTTATGACAGTTGCTTAAAACGAACACCTTAATCTTACCTCTGTATGTGTGTGTAATAAATGCTTTGCTTCACATTTGTCTTTCAGCAGTTCACAATTACATGTCATGGGCATAATTAGGTTGGCAGAACTACCTTGCTGACATCCAAATATGTTCTTTTCTTTCCTTGTATTTGAATTTCAAGAATCTCTTGCAGCTTATTTCAGAGTGGTTTTCCGTGATGAACACTGAAGTTAAAAGCCACGTGTTCTGCAGTTCTGCTTCACGGGTCAGCTGTTCACATGCATCTTCACCCTTCATCCCACTGGGAAAATTGAGGGGGAAAAGTGACTCTCGTGTGGCCGATGACAGGTGACAGATTCTTTGACCTTTTCCCCACTCGTTCTTGTTCTTGTCCCCACCAGATGGTCTTGATCATTTGGTTCTTGTTTATTTATTCTTACAATAAATATTTATCAAGTGTGTACTGTGTGCCAGGTAGTACTTACGATGCAGAGCCTACAAGGGTGAACGAGATTGAGGAGGTCTCTGTCCTTATGAAACGGACATTCTAGTCGGGAGAAAATTAGTGTGCGTGAAACAAGTAATTAAGACGTATGCTATGAAGAAAATAAAATCAGGTAAGTGTCACAGTGGAGAATCAATAGCATCGTTAGGGTGAGAGGGAAAAGCTTCCTTAACGAGTGACATTCAGGCTAAGACTGAAGAATATAAAGGACTCAGCTTTGTGACCATCTGGTGGAAAAGCGCTCCAGTCCACAGGCCTCAGGGTGGGAACCACTCTCGTGGGTTGGAGGAGCAGAGTGAAGGCCAGGATGGTGGCAGGTCAGTGAGGTCTCACAATGGCTTTTCTTAGCCCCATCCTTAGTCAGCTTGGGTGCCAGGAGCAAGTGAGCCACTAGGAAATGGCAAGATTGAGTCAGGTCCATCATTCTAGGCAGACAGGGGTTATGGGAAGAGATCAGATCTTTTTTTTTTTTTCTTGGGACCGCAGTTACCCATACCATCTCCCGACTGGCTGGTGAGAACCCGGCTGGCGTAGCAGCTGCTGTTCTTGAGCGGAATGCCCCACGGCCAAAGCTGTCAGGACACCTGGCGTCCAGACTGGCAACGGTCCCTTTGTAGAGAAGGGAGGAGTCCTAGATACCACGTTTTCTTCCCCTGGCAGCTGCTGATTGATTCTTTGCGAGGTTTTTAGACGTCATTGGTCACAGAGAGGGAAGCTGTGTCTGTATATCTGCTCATCCTAGTTTTAAAGGTTTTTTGAATGAAAATAGGATTGACAATTAAAGACCATAGAGAAAATTATCAATTATTAAAATCTTCACAATATGCTTCACTCTAAGGAAAAACTATAAAGCTGCCTCTTACACAGGCTTATTCTTACAAGATCTGATTGTGCAACAAAAGACTTCTGAATGCTTATGCTGGTTCCTGACTATTGCATGCACAATTTTCTTAAGTACCTCAATTTGCAAATAAACGGTATGCACGTACATGCCCAAGAATGAATGTAACCAGCTTTTTCCTCCACTCCCGCCTCCCGGGTTAGACAGGGTGTTGTCCTGTTTATTCTTATCTCCCAGCCAATGTGTAGTAGAATAAGCAAAACATAACATGCTGGTACAAAGGGCCTGTTGTTTTCAGCTTTCTAATTGTGCTCCTTTCTGCTGGGGAAGGAAGCAGTCGTTAATTTCTGTCATTATCTTAGGTAGCAAGGTTCCACAGCTTTGAGGAATTTTCTTCGCTTGTTCTTTGTTGGCTTTACTTGAATTTTTGATCCTTCAAACCGAAACCACCATACTTTTAAACAATCCTTCTTTAGATTTCAGGGGATGTGACCTCCTGATTTCAAGGCAAGATGCAGCCATAATGATTTTTTGCCTCAGGAATCAGGCTGTGAGCCTTAAATTAGTATGCCTTCCAGTTCACCATGGCTGCCAACTTCTCCACTTCCTCCGATGTGCTGCGTAGTTTTGTTTTGTGCGTGGGTTTTGTTACTTGTTACTGTTGTCGTTTCTTTCTCAGATTTTAATAAATTCTCAATTTTCTTTCTGCATGGATTGTTTTTTAAAAAGATGTTGAATGGGCATTTCTTTCCCCTGTTTTGCAGTATCACTCTTCTCTGCTTTTTTGAACAGGTGGGTGTGAATGATAGAAAGCAGCTCATACCATCCTTTTTTTCTGCAAAATTTTAATCCCTTGTTTACTGGCAACCCTGCCGTTGCTGTAGAGATGAACAAGCAGAATGAGCTGTGAACGTGAGGCACATGCAAGGTGATTTATGCCCATGTGTGCTTCCCCTTTGTTGCTTTCTTTGTGTTCACTTTCTCCATTTTCTCTTTTATTTCAATTTTCCTTCTTGAGAAAATTATTTGACTTTATTTGCATCCTATGTTATAGGTGGGGACTTTCCCCTTCTACTGTGTTCTGGTTCTTTCATTTTTGTGTTCCTGAACTAGTAACTGGTCATAGTATTCCATAGTATTGTGTTCCTGAACTAGTAACTGGTATTCATGAAGGGATGTTCTTCTGGGACTCTTGGCTGGGATGATTTTGTTCCTCTTGACAAGACCAGTTTGTACTAAGCAAGGTAGGTAGTGAGAATGTGTGCGTATGTTCCGTTTTTTACAGAGCGGGTATAAGAGGATATACAATGTCCCGAAGTCACTTAGAAGCAGGAAGTCAAGGAGAAAGTAAAATGGCCTCATTTTGTGATGATTCTCAGAGTCTGGTGGTCCAGACTTAGGCAAGGCCGATCTGTAACTGTGTCTAAGGCAGCGAGTGCTTGGTTTAGGGTCTCCACACAGAACCTTGCTGTCCCTGTGAGTGAAGCTATCGTTGAAGGTCAGCATGCACTGTGGGCTGGCTTTGAGGCAGCCATAGAATCTGGATACCAGGCAAATTCCTGATCACATGAGTTTTTGGGGGGCCAGGCTCTCTCTCTTCTGTTGGAGCAACAGGCAGAGTGAACTCACAGCTTTTGGGTTAACTAGAATCTTCTTTTTGCCATTAAACAGCTGTGTTGCTTGTCAGATCGAGAAGTAGCATCTTATCATCATTATGTCGTGATTCTTCGCCCTCTGAAAGATGATGCTTAGGTGTTTGGTTTTCTTTGAACTGTTCTTCCCACACAAAGACTGCCAGTCCTGCCTTCAGAGAACACTGCTGGGGCCATCCTTCAAGAGCAATTGTCAGGCCTTTGAAAGGGCTTCCTGAAGCAGTCATTCCTCTACCTGTGTTCGTAATCTCTCTATTGATGTCATCCTAGGTTCCTAATGTCTTCCAGCCCTTGAGCCTGAGATGGCACTACCTTGCCATTTTTTCCATTACAAAGAAAAGGCTTTTTCTCTGCCTTCCCACTTATTTCTCTACTGAATAGAGAAATGAGGCATCATTACTGAATAGAACATACACTCCCTGGGTGAAAAAGAACAATGGAGTTCAGTGCACAAAGTTGCCTAACTTGGGATATTCCCAGTCTTGCCAGCTCTTTCTCCTTAGACCAGTACCCAGAGTGAGCAAATACTACCAGCTTCTGTACTGCTGATGCATGCATGTGGGCATGGAGCTATGCAAGTCTTTCTTTTAAGGTAGATTTCTTTTAGGGAAAACACCAACTCTGGAAGGTCCTCAGGCGGGGTACAATGTGTGAACAGCTCTGCCATAGGGAATATTGCCAAGATGCAGCCGGAGCCCACCTCTGCACCACAGAGGCCTGTTTGCATAAAGTGGGTGAGAAATTGCCTTCTTTCTACATTTCACCCCTAATAAGTAATTGGAAGAGTGTCTCAGCCACCTTTTTTTCTTTTCTTTTTTCTTTCTTTTTTGAGACAGAGTCTCACTCTGTTGCCCAAGCTGGAGTGCAGGGGTGCGATCTCGGCTCACTGCAACCTCTGCCTCCCAGGTTTAGGCAGTTCTCCTGCTTCAGCCTCCCGCGTAGCAGGGACTACAGGCACATGCCGCTTCGCCTGGCTAATTTTTTGTATTTTAGTAGAGACAGGGTTTCACCGTGTTGCCCAGGCTGGTCGCGAACTCCTGAACTTAGGCAGTCCACCCGCCTCAGCCTCCCCAAGAGCTGGGATTACAGGCATGAGCCACTGCACCCAGCACTTTTCTTTAAGAGAAGTGTTAACCTGCTTATATTAAAAGGCCACAGATGTGAGGGGGATGCGCCCTTCAAAAATGGATTACTTTTTTTAAAAAAATTGAATACTAAGTGGGAGTTGAGGTACATTGCACAAATCTGCCCTGATTTAACCCCAGAGTGGAGCTCACAGTAGAACATGTTATACTGCATGGTTAACTAACCATGCTATTTATAGAGGTGACTCCTCGGAAAGTCTAGACATTGTTCCCAGAAGACAGAATGCCAAATCTGCAGTCATTGAACAAACCAAATCTGCTCCTACCTTCCCAACTAGCTTGCTAAGAATAATCACCTCCCTGTTTCTCACCATAAAATGGAAGTCTGGGAACCTCATTCGAAGAAAGTGTGGATGATAGTTGGGTTCCCCAGCCAAGACTTGGGGTAGGTAAGGGGGAGGGGGTGCTCCTGTGAGCCTGGTACTACCCTACCCACCCTGGGCCTGTGCTCCTTGGAGCCCACCTTGCTCAGTTGTTGGAAGCCGTGGTTGGCAGGTCCTAGTTTTTGAGTAGGTCTCCTCTAAGAGGACCTCAGGATGGTGCTTTTCTTTGGGGATGAGCCAGCTGCAGTTTTTGCTTTTTTCCGTAGATGTGCAGTTGTAGAACCTCCTGTTGGAAGCTGGCAGTTGGAAAGGGGCGGATGGACAAAGCCAAGAACTCACTCGATAAACACGTATCAACAGACAGGTCTGATGAATGCTAACGATGCTGTGGCCGCGAGGAAGCATAGACCTTTAGCCTGAATCTACACTGGGAGGTTCTAAAGTTGATTTCAAGGAAGACGAGTTTTGTGGAATGTTAATAATGTGGGAAAAGGAACTGTAGGCTAATGAGTTTAGGAAATAAATGGATTAAACAAACTTAAAAGAGATTCTTTACTGGAGGGCTTCTAAGAAAGCCTTTAATATTCTTAGGATCCTGATTTAGTATCCTGGTATATCTGTGCATCTTGAAGACAGAGACAGGATAGGCAGTATTCCCCCAACTGTTGTGCCAAGGGACCCCTTTTTACAGTGAGCATTTTGTGGAACCACTGTGGTTTCAAAACAAACCCACCTCCTCAAAACACACTTTGGAAAATGATTCTATTCAGAAATATCTGGGAGTCCCTGATACAGCTGGAGATAGAATTCACCTTTCATTCTGTCAGTGTGAGTGAGGACCTGACCTGCAGGCATCAGGCCCTGGGCAAGGGCTTTGCTTTATAGCAGTGAGGAAGCACAGGTCCTGCCCTCTCGGGACTCACAGTTTGGTGCCGGAGGCCCCCATGCTTTTCTGTTTATAGACGTCTTTTTGAGCAATTGCCCAATTCATATATCTTTATTTATTTATTTATAAGTTGTATGCATTTAGTACAATGTTAGTATGTTAGGTACACTACAAAACACATACACAAAATAGAAAATGTGAAAGGATGAGAATAAAAATTATGAAAAGTAAATTCTATCACTTTCCCCCTTCATCCCAAAGAATTAACACGTGCCCTGGGATCCCTTCAGCTGCCTGGGCCCTACCCTGGAGACTCTGGCTCAGTGAATTGAGCCGCAGTCTTGGTACCTGGAAGGCCAACAGGTCCTCCCAGCTGATTCTGCTGCAGGTGTTGGAGAGCAGCGTGTGTTGTGTGGGGACTATATGGACAGGTATCACCCGGACAGCTTGCACTGACTCCAGACCTTGCCATCATGTCACAAGTGAGAAGGTCAGAAAGAGGCTGGAGCGTGCCGGTGAGTGGGTGAGAAAGCTCCCTGGTGATGCTTCCTGCCTGTCTGTTGCTTGGAAGGAGGCTGTGCTTCCTAGGAACTGCATCCAGTCACAGGCGGGGACTTTGGGCAAGTCACTGGGCCTCCCTGGCCTAATTTTCTTCTCTGGAAAAGTAAGGGGGTGATTTAGAATAACCTGCAGAATGTCTTAGGGCTCCTACATTTGATTTAACTGAGGTTTTTTTTTTTTTTTTTGAGACAGTGCAGTGACGTGGTCTCGGATCATTGCATACTCTACCTCCTGGGTTCAGGCGATTCTCCTGCCTCAGCCTCCCGAGTAGATGAGATTACAGGTGCATGCCACCACACCCGGCTAATTTTTGTATTTTTAGTAGAGATGAGGTTTCACCATGTTGGCCAGGCTGGTCTTGAACTTCTCACCTCAAGCGATCCGCCTGCCTCAGCCTCCCAAAGTGCGGGGATTACAGGCATGAGCCTCTGCGGCCGGCCTTTAATCAGGTTTTTTATTTGAACAGGGTTGGAGGTGATTCAGTTTCCTTCAGCAATTTAAAATACATGTATATTTTCTTTTTGATGTAAGAGCTAGTTAGATCATGAGGCTTGGATTTTCTTGGACTCAGTGGGCACCTAGGCAGTAGTAGGTGTTTAAATTTTAGGCCCCCAAGCAGAAGTTTCGAAGGGGGCCTCTTTTACCCTTGTTAATTGCAAAATAAACAGATCTCAAGGGCAGGGGCCCCTTTTCATGATAACTGCCTCTGTTTTGTGCACCATCAGTGAAAAGCATCATTTCAAATACTCCATCAGGAGTGGGTTCCATCACTGAAGGCCTCCTTCCTTCAGCCCAGCAATTTACCACTCAGACCCCCTCCTTTGACCCCTCAGAGTCAGTGCCTAACCTGCCCCCCAACCCGTCACATGTCTTTAGCTTCCAGATATCTCCATTTGCAAGCTAATAAGTTGCACATACATATGTTTGAACAGTTGTCAGGCTTGTCTGCTGCTCAAACTGTGCTTTAGTTTAAAACAACAGAGAACTCAGAGGGGGGGAATGGATGAAGACATTTCAGATGTGCCTGCAGGTGGTGGTGTTCTGACCTTGACAGTCAGTTTTAAATGACTTGTCAAGTACCAATGTGTGCTTCTGGGCACCCCCACCTGGAAGATATTATGTCCCCTAGGCTTTATGTGCCCCAGCAGGCAGGCATGAGGTCCTTGGATTTTGTTTTCACTGATGGAAGGTTAATGCATGCATGGCAGAACTTCACTGAGAGGGCCCCAGCTACAAACCCTGTTTTCATTTAATTCTGATCTCTCTTCTCCCTTGGCCTTTCCCTCCCTGCCCCCAGACCTCTTCCCTCTGGACTCTCTCCACTCCCCATCAGCCCTCCCTTCTCTGCCACAGCTGCCCCCCACCACCACTTCTTTGGCTTCAAACCATTTCTCCTGGCTTTGATATCTCCTTGCAGAGCTGTAAGCAATCAGGAGATTGTGGTTCCCAGAGCTCAGCAGGGTGCACTGCCTGATAGGGGGCTCGGCCCCAGTCTCCAGGCCACTGCACGAAATTGCACCCAGAAAGCCTGCCCAGGCCCCTGTGCCTGTCCCGGTAACCACTCGGGTGCAGCCCTCAGAGGAGGCATCTCCTCAGCTTAAGTGTTGTCTGGGGAGAACTTCTTAGGATTATTCTAACCTTTCCAGTGGTCCAGGTTCATCTGTCTGAATTTTACCTGTTTAAACTTGGAGTGTCTCCCATGCCCTCAAAGGCCGCACATGCTTGTGCTGGAAGTTGGGGTGAGGAGAATAAATGGACAGATGAAAGGAACCTATCGGATTCATCCTCCTGCCTACCAACACTTTGACAGTTTCCAGTTATTTGAGGGTACAGTTGATGGTCCTTTATCCAGGGAACACTTCTTCTTCAGCTTCCTTGTCCGAGGCTCCTGCATGTTCAGGGAGACCTGCACTGTGTTTCCAAAGGTAGAGATGAGGGAAAGGGTGCTCGTTCTCAGGACCACGTGCACATCTTCTCGCTCTGTAATACTTCCTTAACCTTGGGAATAAGTAGGCCCAGAACTAGATCTTACTTCTCTGATGGATAATACCACCAGCAATGGGCTCCACTGTTCGGTGGGCTCGTGGGGACGTATGAAGGAGAGGGTCCCTGCCTGGCCCCTTAGATATCTTGCTGAGATCTCACTTAGAATCTAAGAGGAAGACCAGTGCCTGCCAACCTGTCCTTCCAGAATCCGGAGGTCTTCCCGAGGCCATAGAAGTGCATCACACTGTCTCGCTCCAAGGACTCAAACCACGTTCTCTTTATACCCCCTGCCTGAGGGGCACCTCTGTAAGGGAATCTTATGACTTACCTTTGGCACAAGTCCTACCCTGGGATTTCCCAGTTAGAATGCTGAGTAGAGGAGGCTGAGAAATGTGTGGTATGAGAGTGACTGGACCATGTTTCCTACCACTGGGAGGAGCCTGCTGTCAGAGAATGTAGGAGAAACAGAATAAGGGAGAGAAATGGCATTCACTCTGTGCCCCTGCCCTTCCTATGGATCTCTCAGCCTTCAAATAAGGACTTTATTTGGTCAAAGCTGGTTGAGTTGAGTTTCTGTTGTTTACACCCACAGCCCTGAATAATTTACAAAGGGACACTTCTCTTTTGCTTTTTACAAGCAAAAGCATCAGTTAGACCTTAGGATTGGGAAGGGGAGTCAGTTGTGTGGATCTAAAAGGAAGAAGCTGAAGCCCCAAATATAATTTAAAACGTTTTATTGAGCCAAAGTGAAGATGGCTGCCTGGACAGCTCAGACCCAAGGAGCCTTGGATATGAACTCCCTTCTGCCTTTGTTACAAGCAGGTTTTTAGAGGCAAAAAAAAGGGACAAGGAGTGGGCTGCACAAAGTGGTTTGTTAGGAATTTCCGTGGGTTTTAGAAATAACATTGATTAGCGATTGGCTGTACGTTGTTAAGCTATAGGGGTGGTTTGTAGAGTCTGCGGTGGCGTCGTTAGGTGGATTTATAGCTGTCATAACTCACCTTCTTCAGATGAAAGATCTTGGTTGCTTTGAGTAAACCAGACAGTGTCTGGACTGATGAAGGTCCACCTCTGGCCTTCAGATTCTTTAATGATGATATCACCTGACTTTATAGCTTTCGGGATGTCCTCAGATAATGTCTCCTCTCACAAACAAGCTCCAGGTCCTTCCACAGCCCCTGCTGTCACAGGCTCCCTGCAACTTCCTTCCAGACTAGCCCTTTCCTCCCCGTCACCAGCCCGTGCTAAGACCTGGAATCCTTGCTCCTCGGAGCGGCCTCTCTGCTCTGCCCCTCCCATGTTTTTCCACCCACCAGGAAGGGCAAGCTGTGCTTTCTGCTTCCCTGAGGAGTTTCTCCTGCGGGGTGATGAGTCCCAGCAGGCGCTGACAGTGGATCAGGGCCCCGGCTTCTATAGCTCTTGGCCTCTGAAGCACAGGGCAGGTGGATCCCCATGGTGAGTTGTTTGCTTGAGCTGAGCTGCAGACATGGGTTGGAGCATGAGCACGGGCAAGCCCCAGACAACCAAGAACATTTCAAATTCTGCTCCCCACAGGATGGAATGTGAGATTGATGCTCAAGGGACCTCTGCCCTGGCTGTGTCCAAGCTCTTGACCGCCACAAGAGGGAATTCAAGGACAAGTTGGAAGATAAAGTACACACTCAGGAAAAGGGAGTTTGGTGTACTGAAGAGAGTAGTCCTGTGCAAGGGAGGTTGGGGTTTCCGTAACCAAGGGGTGGACTATCCAGCTGTGCTGGATCATTGAAATTATGTAGCAAGGTGGTCTGTGGGTAAATCTTTCAAACTTGCAGTTTAATCCTGAATTGTTAATATAAGAACAACAGGTGTGGTTTATTACCACAGAAACCCCTCCAATTGGTTCCTGCTCTGGCCCTGTTGGGGACTCATATGATGGCTTAATAATGAGCGCAAATCCTGGTAAATATTGCCATACTCCGGAAAGTTCTGAGTTGCTGCTTCATTTGTGGCAGTCCCACCTTTTAGACAGCCGCCTTTCACTCTGTGGAGAAGGTCTGGTTTCCTGGGCTTAGGAGGTACCCCAGGTATTTAATTTTTGGTTTTAGAAATCTGGGCCTTGGATGGAGAGACCTGATACCCAAAGAGGGAGGTTGGGACTTGAGTGGCATTCTTCTCTGAGTCCTCTTCAGTGGGGCTGCATACAAGGATGTCATCCGCATATTGGAGAATGACTCCCCATTTCTAGCTCTAGCTCCCTTTATTCTTGTGCCAAGGCATTTCTGAACACGTGAGGGCCATCCCTGAAGCCCTGAGGCAGTACTCTCCAGGTGTGCTGCTGGATAATACTAGTTCCAGGATTAGTCCTCTCAAGAGCAAACAAATACTGAGAGTGAGAACGCAAAGGGATACAAAAAAAAAAAGATAGAATACCGTGAACCGGTTGGTCTCCCGGTATTCGGGTAAGTATGGTGTAAGGATTTGGCACTGTTGGACATAAAGGAATTACAGCCTCATTAATGGCTCTCGAATCTTGAATTAGACGATATTCTCTGTTTGGTTTTTGGGTAGGGAGGACCAGGAGTATTACAAGGAGACTGACATGGAATCAGGAAGCCATGTTTTAAAAACTTGTCAATTAGAGGTTGGAGTCCTTGCCTGGCTTTTGGTTTGAGAGGATATTGATGCTTGTGTGGGAAATTATTTTTGTCTTTTAAAGAGGTGTTCACTGGCTGAGCATAAATTGCTTTGCCAGGGATTTCTTGGTCCCATATTTGTGGGTCTGACACCTTATTTTGGGAGGGATCTCCTGTCATTCTGAGGCTGGCTTAGGAAACGATACTGCCAAACAGGAGGCCCTCTGGGGCCTGATAAGTGTGAAGTGGCCTCTGGGGTGGCTAGGAAGTCCCATCCCAGTGAGAGAGTAGAATACTCTGGCATAACTAGAAACTCATGAGTCACCATATAGTTTCTTAGCCCGCAGTTCAGAGGCACCGTAAAGTGTTCTGATTTTTGGGGTGCCATTGACACCCATGACAGTGCGGCTTTTGGAAGATAAGGGCCTAGAGTGGCCGTTTAGGACAGAGTAACTTACCCCTGTGTCAGTTAAGACATTGATATTCTTAGTTACCGTGTCAAGAGTCACCTGAGGCTCCTCAGTTATGATGACCAGGCCTTTTATGGGAGCTGCCGAGAACCTCGGTCCCCTTCAGGCCTCAGTTATGGCCATTTTGGATTGGGTATCCTCCTCCTCCTTTGGAGCTGAGGGCAATCCCTTTTCCAATGACTCCCCTGCTTGCAGTGAGGACAGCGTCTGGGCGGGCTCCCCTGGCTGCAACAGGTCTTCTTCCAATGTCCTGGCTTCCCACACTTGAAGCAGCAGCCATTGCCTGCAGGGTTTGCTGTTGGGCCTTTTTGGTCCATGGGTGAAGCACCTCTCTGGGTGACCCTGAGGTTGCAGGGTGCTGCTAATAGTGACTGCTATCATTTGGGCCTGCTCTCTATCCCATTGTTTGCCACACTGGGTCCTTTCAGCCTTCTCAGCCCTGTCCCTGTTGCTGAATACCTGGAGAGCCACATCAAGCTTTGGTTTAATAGGTATTTGGAGTCTCAAAGCCAACTTCTGTAATTTTCTCCTGAGGTTAAGTGCTGACTGGCTTGTCAAGTGTGTCCCTAGTTAAATCTGGCATCAGTACTGAGGTCAGTGTCAGCATATTAAGGCCTTCACAAGGTGACCCTGGAACAAAGCTTGGTTTTCATCCTTTCCTTGAGTTTCTTCCCTTATTTTATCATAGTTCACAGGCTTAGTGTACATTTTTTATTCCTTCCACTAACCAAGTTGCCATGTGATTTCTTTTTCTCAGATTAGCCTGGCCTTGTTGACAGTTCCAGTTGGGGTCATTGTTAGGCACCGGCATGGCCCCCACAGTGCAGAGTTCAGGGTTCCCAGCTAATGAGTTGTCAGCATAAGCCTTGGCCTCCACCCAGATACACTGCTTTTCCTCCAGGGTGCAACATGTGGACAAGGTAATATGAATAACTCCCCACGTTAACTCAAGTGAGATTGAGAGAGCCTGAAACTCCTCCATGAGTTTAGTTGGGTCCTCTAAAATTGGCCCAGCCTTGGGCTCCATCATGCCAGATCAAACACTGAAAAAGGTGCCTGTGCATGGATAGTTTCAGCACCCCCACTGGCCACCTCCCTAAGTGGGCATAACTTAGAATGGTGAGGAAGGTAGGAAATGCCACTGTAGGTGGCCCTGGCAGGGCTCTGTTCCTTCAGTAGGGAGGGCATCTAGGTTGGTAAGGAGATGGGCTAACGAGAGACTGAGGGCTGCAGATGGTGGAGCTAGGAGAAGACTGGGGAGTTGGAGGTGAAAGTGGGTGGGAGGGAGGAGTGAGGAGTGCTAGACCTGGGTCTGGGTTAGGAGGTGGGGGAAGGGCTATGAGAGGTATATTCCCAAAAACCGTATCGTCTAGGATATCTGGTTCCCATTTCATTCTCCTAAAGGGATGTGAGTCTAACAAAGGCAGCAATTCCTGCAACGGTCAAGGTTCTAACAGGGCCACAAAGGCCTGTGCACAGGGTATTTCAGTTCAATTCTCCTGACATTTATAAAAAAGATCTAATTGCAAGATGGTATTAAAATTCAGGGTCATGTTCTCTCACCATTGTACCCCATTCTTTTTCCATTTTTTTTCTTTTTTAAAAAAAGAAAAAAAAGACAGGGTCTCACTTTTTTACCCAAGGCTGAAGTGCAGTGGCACAATCACGGCTCCCTGCAGCCTCATCCTCCCAGGCTGAGGTGATCCTCCTACCCCAGCCCCCTGAGTAAGCTGGGACTATAGGTGTACACCACCATGCCTGGCTAATTTTTTGTGTGTTTTTTGTAGAGATGGGGTTTCACCATTGTTGTCCAGGCTGATCTCAAACTCCTGAACTCAAGCAATCCGTGCGCCTAGGCCTCCCACAATGCTAGGATTACAGGCGTGAACCACCACACCGTGCCCTTGTACCCTGCTTTCTAAAAGAGAGTTACCCAAGGCCTTGACTTGTCTTTGGCATGAAATGAAAGGAAGAAGAGGAAAGTTTTTTTTTTTTTTTTTTTTTTTGAGACGGAGTCTCGCTCTGTGGCCCGGGCTGGAGTGCAGTGGCCGGATCTCAGCTCACGGCAAGCTCCGCCTCCCGGGTTCCCGCCATTCTCCTGCCTCAGCCTCCCGAGTAGCTGGGACTACAGGCGCCCACCACCTCGCCCGGCTAGTTTTTTGCATTTTTTAGTAGAGACGGGGTTTCACCATGTTAGCCAGGATGGTCTCGATCTCCTGACCTCGTGATCCGCCCACCTCGGCCTCCCAAAGTGCTGGGATTACAGGCTTGAGCCACCGCGCCCGGCCTGAAGAGGAAAGTTAACATATTCCCTCATGGAGAGACTGGTCCCAGTATTTATGAAATGCTGCATACACGAGTGTGGTGCTTACAGTTGGCCAGATCCATGGCCATGCCAGAAGAGACAAGCATCCTTGTTCCCTTGGCTGGCTGCCATGGTGTCCAAGTATCCTTGCCCAGGCATCCTTGCCCCTGGGGCTTTGAAAATGAGAAGGCTTTTGAGGTCTAGTAGGACGAGTTATGGCATAATTTGAAAGCAGCAAGCATGCCAATATCCATCTGAATATTTATCAAGTAAAACTTGGGAATAGAGGTGATTTAGCATGGCCAATAAACAAGGACCTTGAAGGGAGCCGTTAAGAACATTAGGCCTAGATTTGGCATTCTGGAGGGTGGTATCTAAGATGCCTGTCTTGCTGGGTCCAAAGAGGTCTCTAAGCGTCCGTGTGAAGTACGAGGAAGCATGAG
The DNA here is from genome assembly GCF_009764315.1 of Trachypithecus francoisi. Taxonomy (NCBI): domain Eukaryota; kingdom Metazoa; phylum Chordata; class Mammalia; order Primates; family Cercopithecidae; genus Trachypithecus; species Trachypithecus francoisi. Next base: position 113,366 of record NW_022681461.1, read on the forward strand.
AAGAGAAGATCGCAGGAGCTGAGTTTAAAGAAAATGGGAAAGAGAAAACAGTTCCCTGCCAGGGTCAGTGTTTTGGCACAGCTGGTCCCTTGGGAGAACAGAAGCCTCTTCCCGGGCAAAAGTCATCATGCTCCTTGGAAGCCATCCAGCCACTGCACAGTACAAGGTATAGGATTTTACCCTACCACCCTACCATGGTGCCTCAGACCTGCCACCTCTGCTTGTCACCCAAGATGATGGAGAGAGAGCACTACTTTGGAGTCAGTGCTCTGTCCCCAGCTCTGCCATTCACTGCTGTGCCCAGTTACTCCCTGGTAAGCTGCCATAGACCACTCATCTCCAGAACTCTTGTGGATAAGATTATGTGTAGATGCCAGTGCATCTTAGGTCCTCAGCAGATACCAGTTCTTTGCTTCAGTAGGCTTAGGAGAATTTGATGGTTTTATGGGTCAACAAACACATCAGTTTTGTGGCTTATTAGTGTGAATCACAAATTCTACAGTTCCTGTCAACCCAGAGTGTCTAAAATAATAGCTCTGGGGAGACAATAAAAATAGGTGTGGTGACTTAGCATGGTCGTGTGACGACATGAAAGGTTTGTCACAGAGTTGTTGAGCCCACATTCCTTACTTACACTGTGCACATTGGGATTTCTCCATTGCAGAAGGAGCGTTTAGAGCAGCACCAACATTTTTGTTAGGTTTTCCTTCAAGGCTGTAGCTTGAACTTTGAGTATATATACTCACTTTTCTTCCCCCCCAGAAGAAAGGTAAAGAAGGCAGTAAAGGTAAAGAAACCAGACATTATTTGATTCAGCTCAAAATGTATTTTTTAGTTCCTTTTCCACGTTTAATAACAATTAAAGGCCGGGCGCGGTGGCTCACGCCTGTAATCCCAGCACTTTGGGAGGCCAAGTCGGGCAGATCACGAGGTCAGGACATCGAGAGCATCCTGGCTAACACAGTGAAACCCCATCTGTACTAAAAATACAAAAAATTAGCCAGGCGTGGTGGCGGCGCCTGTAGTCCCAGCCACTCGGGAGGCTGAGGCAGGAGAATGGCGTGAACCTGGGAGGCGGAGCTTGCAGTGAGCGAGATTGCGCCACTGCCCTCCAGCCTGGGCGACAGAGCAAGACTCTTCCATCTCAAAAAACAAAAACCAACAACAACAACAACAACAAAAAAACAAATGAAAAGAAATCTTGTACCTAATATTCAGGGATTTAGGATCCCACCTGGATTAAACTAGACTATCCAAGCCCTATTCGCCTGGCTTCCAGCCCTCCTGGAGTTCTGGTCCCACTAGTTAGACAAAGCTCTCTGTCCTTGACCTCTTTTCCCATCACTTTTGGATCAGACATAGAGCCTGTCAGCTCCTGAAACAGCTGTCTGTGATCTGTTCTCAGTATTCTCCGAGCCATTATCCGACCTGTGTCCGAAAGGACCGTGTGGTGGAAACTTCTGAAAGGGCCCTGTGTCACCTCCCCTTGTCTTCCAAATGGAGCTTTAGAGGCCCAGAGTCTGAAGGTTAAGACCAAGCGTGTGGCCAGCAGCTGCGGGGAGCCAGGGCAACTCCTGCCCGTCACTCTTCCTCCAAATGCCCAGCCCCTCCGCCTGTCTTCACAGGCCAGCCCTCCTGGGGGCATATGCAGCATTTTGTAAACAGTGCCTGTGTGTCTTGGTTGAGATAATCTTATAGCCCAGAATGAATGTCTCAAGACACTTTGCAAAAGGGATTTTATTATTTATTTTTAGGGACAGGATCTCCCTCTGTCACCCAGGCTGGAGTGCAGTGGCACGATGTGGGCTCATTGCAGCTTTCACCTCCCAGGCTCAATCAGTCCTCCTCAGCCTCCTGAGTAGCTGGGACTATAGGCATGTGCCACCATGCCTGGCTCATTTTTCTATTTTTTTTTTAATAGTGACAGGGCCTGACTATGTTGCCTAGGCTAGTCTTAATCTCTGAGGCTCAAGCAATCCTCCCTCGTTGGCCTTCTAAAGTGCTGGGATTACAGGAATGAGCCACTGTGCCCAGCCCAAAAGGGATTTTAATTTTACAAAAGGACCAACCTTAAAAGAGCTTTGAATAATGTTTCTTTAGTGCAATTCTTTTTTTTTTTTTTTGAGATGGAGTCTTGCTTTGTCGCCCAGGCTAGAGCACAGTGGTGCAATCTCGGCTCACTGCAACCTCTGTCTCCCAGGTTTAAGTGATTCTCCTGCCTCAGCCTCCTGAGTATCTGGGATTACAGGTGCCCACCACCACACCCAGCTGATTTTTGTATTTCTAGTAAGGACGGAGTTTCGCCATGTTGGCCACGTTGGTCTCAAACTCCTGACCTCAGGTGATCTGCCTGCCTTGGCCTCCCAAAGTGCTGGGATTACAGGTGTGAGCCACCGTTCCTGATCAGTGCAATTCTTTTATGTTTTTGTTCCTCACCTCGTTCCCATCTTCCATTCCTTAGGTACAGTACTTTATGAGCTTTTTGTATAACCCTGTGTTCCTTCATGCAGATGCAGGCCAATTAGACGATACAGATTATTACTCTTCCTCCCTTTTCTTGAAAGAAGATGGGACACACACCCTATTTTACAGTGCGCTTTTATCAGTTATCATTATCTCCTAGATACAATATTAGGCCTTAAAGAGTTTCTCATTCTTTTTTATTTAGCTGCATAGTATTCTGTTCTATGGATGTTCTCAGTTATACTTTTCCAAAATATGGATCTTCGACTTTTTCCAAAATGTTACTGTTGTAAACAGTGCAGCGTTGAGCACCTGGTATATTTAAATAGTGAATCACAAAGATTTCATGAACATCCCCCCACATTGTGGGAGGTGAGGATGGGCCTGCACCTTATTTATCCCTCCCTGGTGCTCGGTCACTGTAGGAACCACATACAGTTTCTGTCTGGGGAAATCTTAAAAGCAGGAGAATATCAGCACTTTTGCATAGCTCACTAACACTTAGAGAAAGCCACATCCCATAGCAGGGATGGAGATAAGAAAAATAAGTCTTTCACCCCCAACCTAATGTGTCTTGGTGAAGATGTTACTCATTTAGGTCCAAATCCTTATTTAATAAACCAAGTGGAAGCCATAATGACTCCTTTTCAGCAGTTTTGTAACGCTGTAGTTCTTCAGGTTTCACTAATTTTAACAATTCTGTAAAGTTGTGTTCACCCTATTTTCACTAACTTTGGAAGTTTAAAGAGAACCTCTGTTAAAAAAGTAAATCCACATACCAAGTGTTTTTAAATAGCATGGAGAAATGCCATTTATTTTTCTGGTTAAAAGAAGTAAGTATTGTTTATGCTTCTTTGGGCTTTTGGGTTTATTTATTTAGGTGGTGCCTTGGCGCTGAGTGAATGGCAGTCGCTGGTGTGGGGACCTGCAGCAGGGCTTTCAGGACAGGGCGCTCCCCCCACGGTTTCAGTGGTGAGCAGGCGAGAGCTTGCCCAGATCCTGGCCCAAAAGGCCAGCCACCAGTCTTACTTACAAAGTAAAGGGAAGATATTTCTACCACATTGAGGAAAAAATGAAGGGGAAGTCTAATGCTGTCTTTTTTGTTAAAATGGAAGGATGTTGAGAAGAGAGAGACTTTCAGTGGTTTTAATCTTCAAACTGGGGCAGAGGCCAAGCGTGATTTGAATACAGAGAAAGTGGAGTGACATAACAGAAAGGGAAGTGGAAAGTGGTGGCTTCCGGAAACAACCAGATATGTCCGAATTTCCAGGCTCCTCAAGGAAGAGTGAGTTGCGCTGGAGCTGAGTTGCTGAAACCTTTTTTAAAGACTCAATTGAACATCCCTATGCCCCGGCATGTAATTCTAGAGCAGACCACCCAGAACTCAATTTTAAATAGTAGGCAGAGCCTATTGCTGCTACCCTGTTATGGTTTCATGTTGGCCAGACTAATCTATTTTATTTTATTTTTTTGTAGTGACATCAATGGGAGGCAAGCAATAGATGTGATTTATCTCAGCCTTAGTAAGGCATGACAATGAGAACACATTCAGAAAATGGTCTTTACCAGCATGGCAAAATTTTTTGTATCTCTAAAAGGCAACCATTTTAGTGGATACAAAATTAACATAAGCCATAGACCTTTGCACCCTGTGTGTGCAAACACACACACACACAAGCATTCAGCCTACTGACCCCACCCATGACTCTTTGCAATAGACACACAGAAACACAGTGATCCCCAGGCTGGTTTGGCAGGGCACTCATTACATAGAGAGAACAGACAAAGAGAACCATCACAGAAGGGCTGAGAGGCCCAGAGAGCATGGCAGACAAGCCGCTGGTCATTTGTGTCACACACTCAGGCCCCTTTGCGGGCCCTCTGACCCCTCTAAGGATGTGCTGATCTTGTTAGAAGCTGAAACAGCAGCAGGAGGGTCATTTTGTTGTGCTTTCAAATGAATGCCTGATCAACTGTGAAATAGACTTGTGCTTGTCTAGTCTTTAAGACCAAGGGAAATGACTTTTCCTAAAAAGAAAAGTTTAAGGAAGTTTTCTGTTTATTTGTTTTTTTTTTTTTAATGGCTAAAATTTGCTGTTTTTGCTTTAACAAAACACCTCCCTGCGCGGCCTAATTCCAACAGCAGAATATCTGATTACCCCATGCTGAATAATGCACTTTTGTTTATTTGCTTTGCTACCTTCCAGACTTTTCTTTTCTGGGCTAGATAATCCCAACAGCTTTGAGTTCCGTTTTTATAGCTTCTGTTTTCCTATTCTTTGGTCATCTCAGTTGCTTTCTGCTGGAGCATTTTCTGATTCTCTTCATTGCTCGGAAGTTAAAAAGTCTGAAACCAGACACAACAAGCTGGAAAGGTGTCTCCGTAGCTGACGGCAGGAACCGTTTATCGAGCTCTGAACTCTGCCTCGTGTTGCGCTGAGTACACATCACGTATCATCGCGTTTAAGACTTGCGTCCTCTATGGGATAGATGCCATTCGGGCATTTTGTAGATGAGGAAACTGAGCGAAGATGATTCTGTATCTCGCCCATTTCCTAAGTGATAGAGCCGAAATTCTACCCGGGTCCCTGCCTGTGGAGCCTGCAGTCTGAACCATTATCCTTGGTGCCACAGTTTCACTCACCTGTCCCCTAATCTTTTTCTTTTCTTTTTTGAGACGGAGTTTGGCTCTTGTTGCCCCGGCTGGAGTGCAATGGCTCAATCTCGGCTCACCACAACCTCCGCCTCCTGGGTTCAAATGATTCTCTTGCCTTAGCCTTCTAAGTAGCTGGGATTACAGGCATGCGCCACCACACCCGGCTAATTTTGTATTTTTTAGTAGAGACGGGGTTTCTCCATGTTGGCCAGGCTGGTCTTGAACTCCCGACCTCAGGTGATCTGCCCGCCTCGGCCTCCCAAAGTGCTGGGATTCAAGGCGTGAGCCCACACGCCCGGCTTATATGAAATGCTAACGGCTGTACTGGGCAGTTGACTCACCTTCTATTTATCTACCTTTCCCTCCTTCATTAACACATGGTTAGTCATGCCTTCCTTCAGGCTGGTCTGCACGTTCACTTTGTTGAACTGCTTTTCCAGGTTCTTTGAATCTCACTGAATTCTAATTTGGTCCTTCTAGAGCGTGTTCACCTCCCGTAACTTGATTCTCGGAAGGATCTAATGAGGTCTCTTAACGGACAAGCCTCCTGGTTGACTTTTAGGTGTCTACTGCCCTTTGTGACATCATCCGTCCCACCTTACCGTGGCTCTCCCTCAGGTGCCCACACCAGGTTGAGTGGAAGGAGGTGTAGATTGAGCAAGCTGTCCGGGAGCAGTGAATTTTTAGGTCGTAGCTATTTTTTCAAATTTGGAGAATTCATCAGAGTTTTACAATAGCCTCAGAAGTAGGGCAATCTCACTTAGATTTTGTTTCCAGTCCACAGTTACTGAGCACTCATTGCTATCACTGAGAAGCCCAGGCATTGCCATGCTGTCACTTGGTGGAGGCCGTGCCTTTGGAGTGAGTATGAAAGATACTCAGGTGACGCTGAATTGTATCACAGCCAGCTTGCTATGCAGGCCCTGGCGTGGAACGGACCCTTTGCTACTATTTATTTATTTATTTATTTATTTATTTATTTTGAGACGGAGTCTCGCTCTGTCACCCAGGCTGGAGTGCAGTGGCGCGATCTCAGCTCACTGCAAGCTCCGCCTCCTGGGTTTACGCCATTCTCCTGCCTCAGCCTCCTGAGCAGCTGGGACTACAGGTGCCCGCCACCTCGCCCGGCTAGTTTTTTTGTATTTTTTAGTAGAGACGGGGTTTCACCGTGTTAGCCAGGATGGTCTCGATCTCCTGACCTCGTGATCCGTCTGTCTCGGCCTCCCAAAGTGCTAGGATTACAGGCTTGAGCCACCGCGCCTGGCCTTTGCTACTATTTATTAAATGAGAGAAGGAAGGGATATAGAAATAGGAATAGCAGTGGCGATTAAAGTGATTTTGCTTTTTGCTGAAGACCTCTAGTGTGATTTCCCCAATGTACACGAATTTAACCAGAGGAGGGTACAACAGGAATCACCATTACAGTTACCCCCCAAATTAAAATGAAAGTCAAAAATCTCTCACAACACGTTTTTTAGGAACAACAACAAATAGTGTTCCAGAGTCTTCTTAAGCCCCCCAAAAGAGGATTTCAAGAACCTTCAGTCTTAGTTTTTCTTCTCTCTAGTTCTTGCTTCCTCTTTGACATCATGGCCCTGCCTCTTGGATACTCTAAGATGTCAAATCAACAGGATGACTCCTGAGGACCCTTTGAGATGATTGCTGTCGTTGTAGGTGTAGCTTGATGTACTCTTGTGTTTATGAACCCAGAGGTGTTTAGAAACACTCCTGGGACTATTCTCTAACTTTCAGGTGGAACCAGAAAAGAGAAAATTTCTGTTCTTCTGATCATTTGTCAAATTCAGCTCGAAACAGGATCTTGAGTACAGAATATTTTTCCTGGTTGCTGCATAGCTCAGTTAATCTGTGTACTGTGGGAGACCATGGGAGTGTGTTATTGAGAGCATCTGCAGAAGGGTGGAACCAGGAGCTCATGGCTCAAGCAGGAAAATGTTTCATTATTTGCAGAGCAAGAGAATGAAACTCCTGAGACCTGAATTTCAGGGCTCCTTGAAATGACGGATGCATTCTTTTACCTTGTTGGAGAAAAAGAATACAATAAAATCGAGAAAGTAACTATTCTTTTACACTTCTTTTTTCTCAGTTTTACTCTCGAGTTTTTTGGAACACCACTCTCAAGTCTCGAAAATACAACTGCTTCCCATTTGGTGAGGTTTTTTTTTTTTTTTTTTTTTTTTTCCATTTGGCAACAGCCTTTTCCTGTGTTTTTAATGGCACCAAAATTAACATGACTGTTTTTATTTAACAGAAACAACTTCAAGTTTTATATTACACGCCCTACCAAAGAATCTTTGATTTTTGCCCTGCCATTTCCCAAGCATAGCTTTGAAAACAGGGCTGTTTAACTGCTGTTGCAGAAGAGATGGCCAGGGGAGCACGGCAGATTGGGGAGGAGAAGGGAGCGAATGGAGGAGAGGAGGGAAATTGGCCTCCCCCAAGTTACTATTTTTAAAGTTTGCTTGCCTACTGAATAGCTCAATTTACAAATCCTACTGGATATGGTTTTGTGCTTCCCCATTTTTGTTTCCTGTTGAAAGTGTGATGAATGCCTTGGTGGAAGACCAGCCCTGAGTCCTGCTGTTTTGCCTGTGCCTCTTCACTTACGAAGGCTGAGCCATTCTCTCCCCTTGAGAGGGGAGACCATGTTGTCGAAGGCATCTCCAGGGAGATGGCCAGCCCGCAATTTCTTAGGAGGCGGGACCTCAGATCCCAATCAGAAACACTCCAGGAAACATACATCTTTATTTGTTACACAAGTAGTGTTGTGTGAAAGAAATGAAGTGAACATTCCCTTCCAGGGGAGCGCCCTCCCTTTGCGCTGCCACTTTGAAGCTCCGTTTTAAGGTTTTCGGTTGGAACATGCAGTGTTCTTCGTGCCTTGGCTTGGGTTCCAGAGAATGTTGTTTCCTCATTTAGTCATTGGAGAGTTAATGGGGCTCTTTGTGATGCTACCGTGGAAGAGAGACTCTTTTATTCCCTTCGGGGACGGTAATTAAGGTGACGCCCATCGGCGTGGTTAGAGTTAAGGTGGTTTCAGCTCTTCCAGTATAAACTCATATTTTAAAGTGGCGCCCATCGGCGTGGTTAGAGTTAAGGCGGTTTCAGCTCTTCCGGTATAAACTAATATGTCAGGGTTATAACTAGCTATAGAACTTTGCTTCTAGCTACAGACCCGGCGTATTCAGTGTCAGCCTAGGAATAACCGTTACTCTTTAAAAAGCATTTTTAAAAGGATCATTAAAAAATTCTGTTTAGCTGTTTATAACTGTTGTTACAAGGATTCAAGGAAATAACAATAGCTTTTTCTTTTTTTTAGCAAAAACCTGTGACCCATAGTTTTTTAATGTGGACAAAGTTATTAGATTTTTTGTGTGTGTCTTCAAAGGAAAATACGGTGAAATCTGTGTCAAAGCTCTTCTGAAAGGGCGTTGTTTCAGTTTTCCTTGTGGCAGCAGGCAGGGCACCAGAACATGCCCTCCTCGTTCTCCGAAGACATGAGCCTCCCATAGGACTGCTGACAAAGCCGTTTCGTCAACGGCTTCAAGCTCATTGTGACAGAACTCCTGGCCAAGGAGTGCACAGCAGCCTCTTGGCAGATGGAAGGAATCTGACCAACCATCATGAGGCCATGGCCACCCTCCTCTGTCCCCCAGCCCTGTCCCTCTGGCCCTACATGTTGGGACACAGTGAACAGCGCAGGTGCAGAGCTATGATAGGGACCCACTGGAGGGACCACAGGCACATGGTGGGGAAGGGGAGAGGGTGGGGAAGGGGAGGAGGGAGTTTGGCTCTCTAGGACTCTCTTCAGCTCAGTGGCATTTGCTGCAGTAAGTAGCTTTAGGTGGGGCTGTTTTTGTACATGCTGAGAGATGGGTGTGACACCCTGCACAGGTGATTGAAAAGTTCTCCAATAAAACTTTCTTTAAAACTTCATGCTAGACAGATTTAGCTTTAGCCATTCTTTTTCTGGGAGCTAGGGTCTTGACTGATGTCCTGTGATGATAATGATGATGGTGGTGGTGGTGGTGGTGGTTGTAATGTGGGGAAGGAGAAGAGGTATTGGTCATGGTGATGGCACCGATGATACTAGTGGAGGTTGTGATGGCCACAGCGGTAGTGGTGGCAGTACCGTGGAAGTGGGGGAGGTGACAGTGGTGATGAGTGGTCATGCCAACAGTCGGGGCTATAGACTTCTGCCTGCCTGCCTGAGCTGTTTGCACAAGTCATTGTTCATCTTTGCAGAAAGCAGCGGCTTAGGGAATCTGCCATTGTCCCTTCCCTCTACATAATGTGCCCCAATGGAACTTACAACTGACTCTTGGTAAATCTTGTCTACCAATGCATGATAAAATTTGGTTTGTGGAAGAGATGGATACATGCCCCCTTTTCAGAAGCTGGTCTCCATTTTAGAGCCAGAGAACGTCTTCTCTTCTTTTCTGTGGCTTCTTGTTTAGGAGCAAAGAACACGGTGACCTGGAGCTCTGGAACCCCAGAGTCATCAGAGAGATAGTGGTATTTCTAACAAAATTGCAGTACCTACCACGTTCTAGGAACCGTGCCCTGTGATTTACACACACAAAATCAGTAAATCCTTTTAACAACTCTGTAAAGTAAGTTTTTATCTTGACTTTACAGATGAGGAAAGTGAGGGTTGGCTCACAGGATTTGAAAATCTTAGTCTATGAGCCTCAAACCCTTTACATTTTCTTCCATTGAAGCTTCCAGATAGCTTCTTAGAGCATTCTAAAATGTTTCTTGTCTTGGGTGAGTGTATGGGAAGAAATTAATAAGAAAATGTTCCATATTTGGTTTTCTTCTCTAACTTATCATGAGGACATAGACTGTCTTTTCTTCCTACACATTTCCTTACACTGATAGTGTACCAAGATGACCCTTTTAAAATTTGTATGGGAACTGTTTAGAGGCTCCTCCCGCATGTTTTCAGGGCTGGAACTGTGGAGTGATCTTTTCCTGACCTGACTGGTCTTTGTCCAAATAGGACATTGAGCAAGCCAGAAACCAGGCCCCAGCAGAAAAAAGCAAATAGAGATAAATAGTTATCCTCGTCCCAGTGGGATCCCTAGGCTTTCAAGATCAAAGGCCTACTTTGTGTGTGCCTGTCCATAAGCCAGGGAGAGGGGTACAGAAGCGGGCAGGCTGTAGCACAGACTCTGGTACCAAGGCTGTTTAACTCTAGTGATATTGTGATTCTCTAGTGATATTGTTTAAAAAGATTCCCATTTATAAAAATCAGAAATATAAGTGGCATTTCCTGGACACAGAATAAGAACAAGAGAGAGAAACAGATGAGAACAGAGAAAAGAAAGAAGAGGAGAAGAAGTGGCAAAGAAAGGACTAGAGGCAGAAGGCGAGGGAAGCAGGGAGGAGGAACTGGTTGTGGTCAGCACAGGGAATATTTTTGCAGGAGGCATGGAGGGGAATGCTGTGATACATGTTTATCCTCCCATCCTGTGGGCTGCCTTCGTTTTCTTGATAGTGTCCTCTGACGCACACGTGTCTTTATATTTGATGAAGCCTGATTTGTCCATTCTGTTCTTTAGTTTCTTGTGCTTTTGGTATCATATTTAAGAATTCATTGCCTAATCCAAAGTCACAAAGATTTCTCCCTGTGTTTTCTGCTAACAGTGTTATAGTTTTAGCTCTTATGTTTAGGTCTTTGATGCATTTTAAGTGGATTTTTGTGTATGGTGTGAGGAGGGGTGTTTTGCCTGTGGGTATCCACTTATCCCAGATTTTTATTATTTAATTCATCAAATGTGTATTATATACATATTATATGCCAGGCATTGTGCTGGGTGCCAGGGATAGAACAGTCACCAAAACAGTCATCAGTGTCGTAGTGTCTCAGGACTTGGGAGCAAAGAAAGCAATTCAAGAAATTTGAGAAGATAGACTTTTGGAGGAATTCAGCTCTTGAGCAGAGTTTTTAAAAAATGTAATATGAGGAAACCTGCATAGAATTTCCTGGATTGCCTGTTAAAAAAGCAAACAGACCAATTATACACATATACACACTATATATATACACATATATATACACACATATACATATATACACACATATATACACATAGATACACACGCTTTCTATATAAAATCACATACTTTAGTTATGTAAGAAACGTATTTATATATATTTCTTATTATATGTATTTCTTACATATTTCTCACATCTTATTTGTATTTCTTCTTACTGTTTTTTTTTTGAGATGGAGTCTTGCTGTGTTGTCCAGGCTGGAGTGCAGTGGCCCAGTCTCGGCTCACTGCAACCTCTGCCTCCGGGTTCAGGTGATTGTCCTGCCTCAGCCTCCCAAGTAGCTGGGATTACAGGTGCCCGGCACCACACCTGGCTGATTTTTGTATTTTTAGTAGAGGCGGCATTTCACCATGTTGGCCAGGCTGGTCTCGAACTCATGACCTCAAGTGATCTGCCTGCCTCAGCCTCCCAAGGTGCTGGAATTACAGGCATGAGCCACTGTGCCTGGCTGCTAAGTTTCAAGATACAAACCAATTAAACACACACACATATGTATATAATTACACATAAGTAATACATATAAAAAAGTTAGCTAGGCCTGTTTATTATTTCTCTTTGATGATATATAATCACATATCTATTTTCAATGTGAAAAAATTCAGGCCTTTTCTGTGGCCTTGTTTTGAGATCCAAAGAAGTGAAGCCATTGTCTAACCACATACCCGACTGCAGGTGTGGAAGTCGTTCTTCCAGAAGCGCCTTGACAAAGACATGTTTTGATGGGAAACATGATACATCTCTGGAAAGAGAAGTAAGAAACTTTTCTCCCTTTCTTAAGTTGGATGTACTTCACAAAACAGAGAGACCACACCCATGATGGCAGGCACGGGACCGTTTCCCTCAGCAGCTGGCTGAGGCTGCATTTTCTTTTTTTTTTTTTTTTTTGAGGCGGAGTCTCGCTCTGTCGCCTGGACTGGAGTGCAGTGGCCGGATCTCAGCTCACTGCAAGCTCCATCTCCCAGGTTTACGCCATTCTCCTGCCTCAGCCTCCCGAGTAGCTGGGACTACAGGCGCCGCCACCTCGCCCGGCTAGTTTTTGTATTTTTAGTAGAGGCGGGGTTTCACCGTGTTAGCCAGGATGGTCTCGATCTCCTGACCTCGTGATCCGCCCGTCTCGGCCTCCCAAAGTGCTGGGATTACAGGCTTGAGCCACCGCGCCCGGCTGAGGCTGCATTTTCTACCGAAATTCTGTTTCATAAAAGCTCCCACAAAATACCCTCGTGAGTCCCCTCCACTCACCTTGGCCAGAGGTCAGATGTGTTAACCCTGGGGAGAATCCAGTCCCCCATGACACCTGTGTTTCCTTTGCCACTCACTCCCTGGATAGAGAGGGAACAAATGCCTTGACTCTAGCTCTCTTGGCATTTGGAGCACTTGCTGGTTGTTACCATCTGATGTCATGACTACAGGTGGCTCAAGGGAGTTCTGTAAAGGAGAAACACAATGACATATTCACACCTATCTCTGTGCTTTGCCTGCATGATCCATGGGTTCATGTGTGTGAAAGAATAAAATCAGGAGAGTGACTGCATGAACTACATCAGGTGTTTAATTTTTATTATTTATTCAACTTTTTTACGTTCTAGGATACATGTGCAGCATGTGCAGGTTTGTTGCATAGGTAAGCGTGTGCTGTGGTGGTTTGCTGCACAGACCAACCCATCACCTACGTATTAAGCCCAGCATGCAGTAACTATTCTCCCTGATGCTCCCCCCCCCGACAGACTCCAGTGTATGTGGTTTCCCCGCATGTGTCCATGTGTTCTCATCGTTCTGCTTTCAGTTCCTGTTTTGGTTTGCTGATGATAATGGTTTCCAGCTCCATCCATGTCCCTGCAAAGAACATGATCTTGTTTTATTTTATGGCTGCATAGTATTCCATGGTGTATATATACCACACTTTCTTTATGCAGCCTATCTTTGATGGACATCTGGGTTGAATCCATATCTTTGCTATTGTGAATAGTGCTGCAATGAACATACACATGCATGTATCTTTATAACAGAATAATTTATATTCCTTTGAGTATATACCCTGCAGTGGTATTGCTTACATCCTATTTGGGTCAAATGGTATTTCTGCTTCTAGATCTTTGAGGAATGGCCACATTGTCTTCCACAATGGTTGAACTAATTTACACTCTCACCAAGTGTAAAAGCGTTCTTCTTTTCTTTGCAACCTCACCAGCATCTGTTGTTTCTTGACTTTTTAATAATTACCATTTTGACTGGTGTGAGATGGTACCTGGTTGTGGTTTTGATTTGCATTTCTCTAATGACCAGTGATGTTGAGCTTTTTTTCATGTTTGTTGGCCGCATGGATGTCCTCTCTTGAGAATTGTCTGTTCATGTCCTTTGCCCACTTTTTAATGGGGTTGTTTGTTTTTTCTTGTAAATTTGTTTTGTTTTGTTTTGTTTTGTTTGTTTGTTTTTGTTTGTTTTTTTTTTGGTCTTTTTTTTGTTTTTTTTTTGTTTTTTTGAGACAGAGTCTCGAGCTGTCACCCGGGCTGGAGTGCAGTGGCCAGATCTCAGCTCACTGCAAGCTCCACCTCCCGGGTTTACGCCATTCTCCTGCCTCAGCCTCCCGAATAGCTGGGACTACAGGCACCAGCCACCTCGCCCGGCTAGCTTTTTGTATTTTTTAGTAGAGACGGGATTTCACCATGTTAGCCAGGATGGTCTCGAACTCCTGACCTCGTGATCCGCCCATCTCGGCCTCCCAAAGTGCTGGGATTACAGGCTTGAGCCACCGCGCCCGGCCTCTTGTAAATTTGTTTAAGTTCCTTCTGGATATTAGACCTTTGTCAGATTGATAGATTGCAAAATTTTTTTCCCATTCTGTAAGTCATCTGTTTACTCTGTTGGTAGTTTATTTTTCTGTACAGAGGCTCCTTAGTTTAATTAGATCCCATATATCAGTTTTTGCTTTTGTTGCAATTGCTTCTGGCACTTTTGTCATGAAATCTTTGCCTGTGCCTGTGCCTGAATGGTGTTGCCTAGATTTTCTTCTGGGATTTTTATAGTTTTGGGTTTTATATTTAAGTCTTTAACCCATCTTATGTTATTTTTTTTATAAGATATAAGGAAGGGGGTCCAGTTTCAGTTTTCTGCATATGGGTAGCCAGTTCTCTCAGCACCATTTATTAAATAGGGAATCCTTTCCCCATTGCTTGTTTTTGTCAGGTTTGTCAAAGGTCAAGTGGTTGTAGGTGTGTGGTCTTATTTCTGAGTTATATATTCTGTTCTATTGGTCTGCGTGTCCAATTTTGTACAAGTACCATGCTGTTTTGGTTACTGTAGCCTTGTAGTGTAGTTGGAAGTTGGGTAGTGTGATGCCCCCAGCTTTGCTCCTTTTGCTTCGGATTGTCTTGGCTATATGGACTCTTTCTTGGTTTCATATGAATTTTAAAATAGTTTTTTTTCGAATTTTGTGAAGAATGTCAGTGGTAGTTGAATGAAAAAAGCATTGAATCTATAAATTACTTTGGTCAGTATGGCCATTTTCACAATATTGATTCTTCCTATCCATGAGCATGGAATGTTTTTCCATTTGTTTGTGTCTTCTCTGATTTCCTTGAGCAGGGTTTTGTAGTTCTCCTTGAATGAACTCTTATTCACAAGTGCTACAAAGAGAAAAAATACCTAGAAATACAGGTAACAAGGGAAGTGAAGGACTTCTTCAAGGAGAACTACAAACCACTGCTCAAGGAATTCAGAGAGGACACACACCAAGGTGTTTAATTTTTAAAAAGAGAGGTGGACTGCTTCCATTAGGTGAACTGACTGGACAGGAGGCTGCTTTTGTATATTCTCCAAGGGACTGAAGGGGAAAAGGTGATGATCATTAAAAATGTTGTGTTGAGCCAATGGGTGAATTTATTTTTAATCTGAAAGTGGAGAAAACTTCTGGTTTTAAAACCCAGAACCAATACAAGTAAAGATTGATATATTAGGCACATGAATACAAAATACTTTTGAATGTAAAAAAATAATCAAAACAAATGACTCCTTGGGAAAAAATATTCTTTTTTTTTTTTTTTTTTTTTTTTTGAGGCGGAGTCTCGCTCTGTCGCCCGGACTGGAGTGCAGTGGCCGGATCTCAGCTCACTGCAAGCTCCGCCTCCCGGGTTCATGCCATTCTCCTGCCTCAGCCTCCCGAGTAGCTGGGACTACAGGCACCCGCCACCTCACCCGGCTAGTTTTTGTATTTTTAGTAGAGACGGGGTTTCACCGTGTTAGCCAGGATGGTCTCGATCTCCTGACCTCGTGATCCGCCCGTCTCGGCCTCCCAAAGTGCTGGGATTGGAAAAAATATTCTTAATTTGTAACAGACAAATATGAGTTTCTGAAAACAGAATAGAAAAAACAACAGTCATATAGAAAAATGAGCTAGAGATAAGAACAAACAGTTCACAGGAAAAGAGATGCAACTGTCTCTTAAACTTACGAAAAGATGTTCAACTTTGCTCATCATAGGAGAAATACAAATTAAAACTTCACTGAGATACCATTTCTTACCTATGAGGCTGGCAAACATCCAAGACTTGGACAACATACTCTTGGAGTAGCAGGGGAGGCGTCGACGCAGGGGCTTCACCTCCGTGGGAAGGAGTTTACAACACCTACAAAACAAGACAGACCTTGACTCCAAATCCTATGTATTTATTCTAAGGATACACTGGCACAAATATGAAAATATGCACACACACACACACAGTTGTTTATTGGCATAGCAAAAGACTGGAAACGGCCCAGATGCCCGTCAGTTTGGGCCAGTTTAAAGAAACTGGGATAGCCACACAGTGCAGCACGGTAGCTGTGAAAAGGAATGTTCACTGTCTCTAAGACTGCGTGGGAATCTTCAGGATATGTTGTTAAGTAAAAAGAGCAAGGTGGAGTGTATACAGTATGTTAAATGTCAGTTCCATTGGAATTTTACAAAAACGATGGAAACATAAATGATAAAAAAAATTTTAAGTAGTTACCTATGGTAGAAGGAAGTGGGGGGAAAGGTGGGGCTACAGAGAGTAAGAATTAGACTTCTCCTCACTATACTTTGTTTTGTAAATTTGATTTTTTTTTTTTTTTGAGACAGATTCTTGCTCTGTTGCTCAGGCTAGAGTGCACATGATCTCGCTCACTGCAGACTCTGCCTCCTGGGTTCAAGCGATTCTGCTGCCTCAGCCTCCCGAGCAGCTGGAATTACAGGTGTGTGCCACCATGCCCGGCTAATGTTTGTATTTAGTAGAGACGGGGTTTCAGCATGTTGGCCAGGCTGGTCTTGAACTTCTGACCTCAGGTGATCCACCCGCCTCTGCCTCCCAAAGTGCTAGGATCACAGGCGTGAGCCGCCGCACCTGGCCATGCCTGGAGTTTCTTATACCAGAAAGCAAAGAAGCTATTGAAGATTATTAGAGCCACAACGAAGGGACTCAGGAACCAAATTGAAGTTTCTACTGGGACAGTTTGAGCATCAATAAAATAACCGCAATGGTTTGAAATGCATCAAATCTGTGAGTTTGTAATAATAAAAATAAACTCATGTCATTGGCCACCTTTTAAGGATACCAGGGAATTAACTCATTATTTTGAAAACTGGTAAATAAAGAAACTCAGGCATTTATTTTGTCTTTCCTATATACAGCATCTCAGCATAATCAAATCACTGAGAAGGGGAGTTTCTCTTTATGGAATTTAGTTAATAAATTAAGAAGTAATGGTAGAATGACAGAATCATTTTTTGCAACTCCCAGATAATTAATGGATCTAGGCAGTGATCGTTTTGTGCCTCCTGATGGGAGTACGTAACACCCATGTTGAAATACTCTTGCCCAGATTGCCCAAGTTACACCAACCTGAATCTGATCAAGCTCCGAGATCTGATTACCAGCTTCCAGGAAATAAAGAGGACAGAGAAACAAATTAAATGACACTACGGGAATACAGAGGATAGAAATATCTGATAGGCAATCAGGAATATCTGCTTACCAATTTACAGGAAGTACAGAGGAATAAATTAAATGACACCACAGGAGTACAGTGAGCAAAATCCAGGCAATCGTAGGCTCTGTGAGATAACCTGGTTTCTTCAAAAGATGCATTGCAAGCAAAAGAGAGAGATATCAGGAGAACTTCAAAGAAACTTAGAGAAATACCAACCAATTACAGTGCATGGGCCTTATTTAGATCCCAATTTGGATGAACCAAATATAAACAAACATTTATGAGCTTATCAAGAAGTTGAACACTGACTAGATAGTTAATGATATTAAGGAATTATTCCATTATTTAAGGTATAAGAAGGGTATTGTGGTTTTGTTTTGTTTTTTTTTTTTTGAGACGGAGTCTCGCTCTGTTGCCCAGGCTGGAATGCAGTGGCCGGATCTCAGCTCACTGCAAGCTCCACCTCCTGGGTTCACGCCATTCTCCTGCCTCAGCCTCCCCAGTAGCTGGGACTACAGGCGCCCGCCACCTCGCCCGGCTAGTTTTTTGTATTTTTTAGTAGAGACGGGGTTTCACCATGTTAGCCAGGATGGTCTCGATCTCCTGACCTTGTGATCCACCCGTCTCGGCCTCCCAAAGTGCTGGGATTACAGGCTTGAGCCACCGCGCCCGGCCGGTATTGTGGCTTTGTTTGAAAAAGAGTCTAGGCTGGGCCTGGTGGCTCACGCCTGTAATCCCAGCACTCTGGGAGTCTGAGGCAGGTGAATCGCTTGAGGCCAGTAGTTCGATATCATTGTGGGCAACATTGCGAAACCCTGTCTTTACTAAAAATCAGAAAATGATCCCGCTGTGGTGACGTGCACCTGTGATCCCAGCTACTCAGGAGGCTGAGCAGGAGAATCGCTTGAACCCGGGAAGCAGAGGCTGCAGTGAACAGAGATTGCACCCGTGCACTTCAGCCTGGGCAACAGAGCGAGACTCTGTCTCTAAATAAATACATACATAAAATAAAATAAAAAAGAGTCTATCTTTTAGAGCTACATCCTGAAATAGTTTTTTGAGGGAGACAAACGTGTTAGATTGAAGTAATGCAAATGTCAGAATGGGAAGTTTATACTTCATCTGACAGACATTGAATAGTCCTTATGGGTACCTGAGAAAGGAAGAGGCATGGTAAAAGGACAGGGAGTGTAGAGAGTGTAGAAGTAGATCCACATGTGTGTGGTCATTTGCTTTTCAGCAGAAATGCTAAGTTATTTCATGGGGGAAAGGACCGTCTTTTCAGGGTATAGCTTTGGAATAACTTTCCCTTCCCCCCATTACTGCATTTTGTTGTGCGTAAGTGGACAGAAGAGGTTGGTTGGACAAGAGTCTAGCTAGGAGAGGGCCCCCCCCCAGGATGTACAGGAGTAATTTTTTCCCCAAAACAGTGAGTACTTTGACTCTGTAGTAAAAGGTTGATGTGTTTTGCTTTGGCTCATCTGTTGTCTGACCTATGATTCTCCCACTCTGTGTCTTCCTAACCTTGGCCAGTATTTTCTTTTATTCTGCATATCACTAGAAGCAGCGAGGACACTGGTGAGAATCTAGTGATGGATGGAAAGGGATACAGAAAATTTTCAACCATCAAATAATAACCTCTGTTTTTTTCTCTTCTAAAAGAAGTTGAACTTGCTCTCATTGTTTCAAATTGGTTTCCTGCATGTCCCACCGACTTAAATTAGTACAGGCATGCAAGGCCTTTCTGAGAAATGCATTGAGACTCCTGTTGATGTTGAAATCTTGCTCCATCTCTTTCTGTTTAAACCAGACCAGAGCAAAGACTTTAACAGTTTATAGGCAAATGCTTGAACTGTTTTTCTTTTTGCTTCAGTTGAAGTGGTATCTATGCAAAATTCCAAGGAGTGGGTGAGTGGAGGGAGTGCAGTAGAGCCAAGGTATTTCTTTATTATGGCTGTTCCCAGTGTCTCTTCCAGACCATGGTTCAAAGCCTCCTTTGATCAACTGATGTTTCAGTGGGTTTTCTGGATTCTTCTACTGCTCTTTGTTTTTGTCTTTGTTCTATCCCTGTACCTCCCCAGACTCCTAACCCAAATCAGTAGTCGATCCCTAAGCAAGGGATCTTGAGGTCTGAGAGGCAGTGGTAGGGGTAGGGATGCTCATCTACAGAAGAAAGGACCTTGATGAGATTGCCTGAATTTTTTTTTCCTGCTTGTGTATGTGTGTGTGTGTGTGTGTGTGTATGTGTGTGCATGTGTGTGTGTATGTGTGTATGTGTGTGTGCGTGTGTGTGTGTATGTGTGTGTATGTGTGTGTGCGGTGTGTGTGTGTGTGTGCGTGTGTGTGTGTATGTGTGTGTGTGTGTATGTGTGTGTGTATGTGTGTGTGCGTGTGTGTGTGCGCGTGTATGTGTGTGTGTGTGTGTGTATGTGTGTGTATGTGTGTGTGTGTATGTGTACAAGCACATGCACCTTTTCCAAGGAAAACGTAATTGCCATGTAACTTAGGACATACATAGAGCTCGTATAAACATTCATAGTACAGGCTTTGTGTGAACGTAAATTTTTACTTCTCTAGAGTAAACATCTGGGAGAGGGATTGCTGGATCACATGGTATGTATATATTTAAGAAATTTCCTAGCAAATTGGCTTTATAATATTACATTCCTATCAGCAGTAAGCAAGAGTTTTCCTTGCTCTGCATCCTGGCTAGCGCTTGGTATTATTAGTTTTTAAAATGTTAGTAATTCTGTTAGGTATTTAGGGGTATCTTATTGTAGTTTCTCATTGTATTTCCCTAATAGTTAATGATATTGAACATAGCTTCATATGCTTATTTTCTTTGGCATCGTATCTGTTCAGATCATTTATGCCCATTATTAATTGGATTGTTTTCTTGCTATTGAGTTTTGAGAGTTCCATGACGTATTTTAGATAAAATCAGATGTATGATTTGCAAATATTTTCTCCCAGCGTTTAGCTTGCCTTTTCATTCCTTTAACAGTATCTCTCGTAGAGCACATAATTTCAGTTTTGATGAAGTACAATTTATCAATCTTTTCTTTCGTAGATTGTGGTTTTGGTGTTGTGGGTGGGAATTCTTTGCCTAGCTCCAGATCACAGAGATTTTCTACTATGTTTTTACAAAAATGTTACAGTTTTATGCTTTCTATTTAGATCTAATGTCATTTTGAGATAAATATTTTGTATGGTACTAGGATTAGTTCAAGGTTCATTTTTTTTTTTTTTGCCTATGCATGTCTAATTATATTTTTAAAATTTTTTATGAATTTTAAATGAAACAAAAAGCTGGTTCTTTGAAAAGATCAATAAAATTGATAGACCATTAGTAAGACTAACCAAGAAAAGAAGAGAGAAGATCCAAATGGGCTCAATTAGAAATGAAATGGGAGATGTTACAACCAACACCACAGAAATACAAAAGATCATTCAAGGCTACTATGAAAACCTTAACGCACATAAACTAGAAAACAGAGGAGATGGATAAATTCCTAAGAATATGCAACTCTCCTAGCTTAAATCAGGAAGAATTAGAAACTCTGAACAGACCAATAACAAGCAGTGAGATTGAAATGGTAATAAAAAATTACCAACAAAAAAAGTCCAGGACCGGATGGATTCACAGCCAAACTAACTATCAGACTTCAAAGAAGAATTGGTACCAATCCTAGTGACACTATTCCACAATATAGAGAAAGAGGGAATCCTCTCTAAATGATTCTATGAAGCCAGTATCACCCTAATACCAAAACCAGGAAAGGCCATAACAAAAACAGAAAACTACAGATCAGTATCCCTGATGAACATAGATGCAAAAATCCTTAACAGAATACTGGCTAACTGAATCCAGCAGCATATCAGAAAGATAATCCACCATGATCAAGTGGGTTTCATACCAGTAATGCAGGGATGGTTTAACATACACAGGTCAATAATTGTGATACACTACATAAACAGAATTAAAAACAAAAATCACATGATCTTCTCAATAGATGCAGAACCAGCATTTGACAAAATCCAGCATTCGTTTGTCATTAAAACCCTCAGCAAAATTGGCATACAAGGGACATACCGCAATGTAATAAAAGCCATCTGTGACAGACCCACAGCCAACATAATACTGAATGAAGAAAAGTTGAAAGCTTTCTCTCTGAGAACTGGAACAAGACAAGGATGCCCACTCTCACCACTTCTATTCAGCATAGTACTGGAAGTTCTGGCCATAGCAATCAGACAAGAGAAAGAAACAAAGGCCATCCAAATCGGTAAAGAGGAAATCAAACTGTCACTGTTTGCTGATGACATGATCGTATATCTAGAAAACCCAATAATTTTTTTTTTTTTTTTGAGACGGAGTCTCGCTGTGTCACCCAGGCTGGAGCACGGTGGCACAATCTCGGCTCACTGCTTGCCCTGCCTCCTGGGTTCACGCCATTCTCCTGCCTCAGTCTCCCGAGTAGCTGGGACTACAGGTACCCGCCACCTCGCCTGGCTAATTTTTTGTATTTTTGGTATGGGTTTCACTGTGTTAGCCAGGATGGTCTCGATCTCCTGACCTCGTGATCCACCCGCCTCGGCCTCCCAAAGTGCTGGGATTACAGGCGTGAGCCACCGCGCCCGGCCAAAAAACCCAGTAATGTTTTAACATCATTTGTTGAAACACTATTCTTTCTCTGTTGAATTGCCTTTGCATCTTTATAAAAAATGAGTGACCATGTTTGTGTGAGTCTATGTGTGTGTGTTTTCATCTCTTCCATTGATTTCTGTCTCTCTCTTCTATAGTAACACATCTGATTTGATCACTGAGCCTTTCTAGTAAATATTAATATTGGCTAATTTGATTCCTCCAACTTTATTGTTCTTTTAAAAATTGTTTTGATCTGGGTCTTTTGCCTTTTCATATAAATTTTAGAATTCACTTCTCTATATCTACCCAAAAAATTATGCTGGGATTTGGTTCAGATTTGCATTAAATCTTGAGATAAATTTGGAAAGAGTTGTCATCTTGACCGTGGTTATTCCCAGTGTCTCTTCCAGATGATGGTTCTTACTTTGAATCTTTTGATCCACAAACATGTTTCTCCATTTATTTAGATGTTCTGTTGTTTTTCTCATCAGTGTTTTGTAATTTACAACATAGAGGTCCTGTATGTATTTTATTAGATTGATACCTAAGTATTTCACTTTTGTTTTTGAATTACTATAATTAATCACTATAAGTGCTATTCTTTTTTTTTTTTTTTTTTTTTGAGACAGAGTCTCATTCTGTGCCAGGCTGGAGTGCAGTGGCACGATCTTGGCTCACTGCAACCTCTGCCTTCTGGGTTCAAGCTATTCTCCTGCCTCAGCCTCCCAAGTAGGTGGGACTACAGGCATGCACCACTACGCCCAGCTAATTTTTGTATTCTTACTAGAGATGGGGTTTCACCATGTTGGCCAGGATGGTCTTGATCTCTTGACCTTGTGATCTGCCTATCTCGGCCTCCCAAAGTGCTGGGATTACAGGTATGAGCCCCCACACCTGGCCTATAAGTGGTTTTCTTTTTATATTTTAGTTTTGTTTTCATAACTAGTATATAGAAATATGATTCATTTTGTGGGTGATTTGTATCCAGTCATTTTCTTTCTCATTTATTCTATGAGTCAGTGAATAGGGACAGTTTTATTTCTTTCTAATCTATATAACTTTTTATTTTTCCTGCCGTATTGCACTCTTAGGACTTACAATGTGATGTGGACAGGAGTGGTAAGAGTGGACATCCTTTTCTTATTCCTGATCTTTTTTTTTTTTTTTTTTTTTTGAGACAGGGTCTCACTCTGTCGCTCAGGCTGGAGTGCAGTGGTGCAATGATGACTCCCTACAGCGTCAAACCTCCTGGGCCCAATTGATCTTCCCACCTCAGCTTCGCAAGTAGCTGGCGCTATAAGCACACCACCACACCTGGCTAACCTTTTAGATTTTTTGTAGAATCGGTGCCTTGCTATGTTGTCCAAGCTGATATTGAACTCCTGGGCTTAAGCAGTCTTCCTGTGTTGGCCTCTCAAAGTGCTGAGATTACAGGCATGAGCCACCTGGTCTGGCCTCTTATTCTTCATCTTATAGAGAAAGTGTTTGATCTGTCACCATTAAGTATGATGTGAGCTGTAGGTTTTTATAAATGTCCTTTCCAGGTTGAGGATACTCTCTTCTACTCCTAAATCACTGAGAAATTTTATCATGAATTGGAGTTGAGTTTTGTCAGATGCTTTTTCTGTATTAATTGACAGGATCTATGATTTTTCTTTTTTAGGTTGTCAATATGTTGGATTACAGTGGTTGATTTTCAGATATTGAACCACCTTTCCATTATCATGATAAAATCACATTTGGTTCTGGTGTATTATTCTTTTTATATATTGTTGGATTCAATTTGCTAATATTTCGTTGAGTGTTTTTGCATCTGTGTTCATGAGGGATATTGGCCTGCAGTTTTCTTTTCTTGTACTCTTGACTGGTCAATATAAAGATAATTCTGGCCTTATAAACTGAGTTGGGAGGTATTCCCTTCTAGAAGAGATTGTTTTCTGGAAGAGATGATGTAGAATTGGTATTATTTCTTCTTTAAATGTTTGATAGAATTCACATGTGAAACCTGGGCCTAAAATTTCCTTTTCAGAAGGTTTTTAACTACAAATTTAATTTCACTAAATTTCTAGTACTATTTATGCTATCTCTTTCATTCTGGGAGAGTTTTGGAAGTTTATACTATCCATACAATTTTTTTTTGTAATCTAAGTTGTTGAATTTATCTGTATAGAGTTGTTCATCATATTCACCATGTTTTTTAATGTTTTCATCCTTTTTAGTGATGATTTCATTCCTGATGTTGGTAAGTTGTTCTTTTTCTTTGTCCATCTGGCTAGAGGTTTGTCACTTTTATTGATCTTTTCAAAGAGTCATCTTTTGGTTTCGTTGATTCTTCTCGGTTGTTTTTCTTGCTTACAGTTTAATAGATTCCTGATCTTATTTTTATTATTTCCTTCTTCTACTTGCTTTGGAATTTATTTTGCCCTTCTTTTTCCAGTTTCTTAAGGTAGCAACTTAGCTTATTGATTTGAGACCTTTCTTCTATTCTAACAAGCATTTAATGGCATAAATCTCCCTTAAGTGCTGCTTTGGCTGTGCTCCACACATTATTTATTTATTTGTTTATTTATTTATTTATTTTTGTGAGATGGAGTCTCACTCTGTCGCCCAGGCTGCATTGCAATGGTGCGATCTCAGCTTACTGCAACCTCTGCCTCCCGTGTTCAAGCAATTCTCCTGCCTCAGCCTCCCGAGTAGCTGGGACTACAGGCGTGTGCCACCACGCCTGGCTAATTTTTTTGTATTTTTAGTAGAGACGGGGTTTCCCTGTGTTAGCCAGGCTGGTCTTGAACTCCTACCTCAGGTGATCCTCCTGCCTCGGCCTCCCAAAGTGCTGGGATTACAGGCGTGAGCCAATGTGCCTGGCTGCTCCACACATTTTGATATATTATGTTTCCATTTTTATTCATTTTGATGTCTTCTAATTTTCTTTGGGACTTTCTCTTTGATCCATGGACTGTTTAGTTGTGTGTTGTTTGAGTTGCAGTTGTTGGGAGATGCTCCTCTTACCTTTCTATTATTAATTTTTAGTTAATTCACTTATATCAAAGGACACTTTTTTGTGATTTAAATTATTTTCTTTTTCTAAATTAAGATTTTTGTCTCAGGATATGGTGTATCTTGGTGAATGTTCCATGTGTACTTTAAAAGAATATCTATTCCTAGCCTGGCACAATGGCTCACACCTGTAATCCCAACATTTTGGGAGGTCAAGGCAGGAGGATTGCTTGAAACCAGGAGTTTGAGACCAGCCAGGGCAACAAAGCAAGACTCTGTCTCTACAAAAATTTTTAAAAATTAGCTGGGTGTGGTGGCACATGCCTGTGGTCCCAGCTACTTAGGAGGCTGAGGTGGGAGGATCACTTGAGCCTAGGAGTTCAAGGCTGCAATGAGCTATGGTTGTGCCGCTGCACTCCAGCTTGGGTGACAGAGCAAGACCCTGTCTCTAAAAAACAAACCAAAAGAAAACAAGAAGCCGCCTGTGGTGTCTCACACCTGTAATCCCAGCACTTCGGGAGGCCTAGGTGGGAGGCTCACTTGAGGTCATGAGTTCAAGACCAGCCTGGTCAACATGGTGAAACCCTGTCTCTACTAAAAATACAAAAATTAACTGGGCGTGGTGGCATGCAACTGTAGTCCCAGCTACTCAGGAGGCTGAGGCAGGAGAATTGCTTGAACCTGGGAGGCAGAGGTTACAGTGAGCCAAGATCGCGCCGCTTACTCCAGCCTGGGCGATAGAGCGAGTCCGTCTTACAAAAAAAGAAAGCAACAAACAAAAGAAAACCAAAACTAAGTGTATAAGAAAGAATATCTATTCTGCTGTTATTGGACGGAGTTGTCTATCCAAGAATCTCCTTCCCCTTTCCTTCTGTGTTATAGTTGTTTTATATATTACATCTGCAAAGATTGAAAATCTCATCAGACAATCCTATGTTTGCTTTCAGTTGTCAAACACATTTTAAATAACTGAATAACAGAAAGATAATCTACTTACCCAGATATTTACCATTTCTGTTCTTTCTTCATTTCTGATGTTTCAGGTTTCCTTGTGGTTTCGTTTTCCTTTTATTTGAAGAGCTTTCTTTAGAAATTATTTTAGAGCAAGATTTGTTGACAAGAAATTCTCTCAATTTACATTCATTTCAGAATATCTTTATTTCACCATCTCAATAAAAATTAATAAAAATAAAAAATAAAAATGCTTGTTTCTTCCCCTGGCCTCCAAGGTTTTTATTTTGAAATCCACCGTCATTCAAATTATTCTTCCTTATAAGCAACAGAAGGATTTCTGTGACTGTTTTCAAGAATTTTTACTTTGTCTTCAGTTCTTAGTATTTGATTATGATTTGTCTTGGAATTGACTTGTTTGAGTTTATCATTTAAGCTTTGCCCATCATCTTGGGTGTGTAAGTTTATGTATTTTGCCAATTTTGTGGGGTTTTTGACCCTATGTCTTCAAACATTTTCTTCTGTACTACAGCTTTTCTCTCTCTCTGGGACTCTTAACGACAAAATATTAGACCTTTTAGTATCAGTTCACAGATCCCTGGGGCTTTGAGCATTTTTCTTCAAAAATATTTTCTGTTTTTCAGATTGGATTTTATTGCTATATCTTCAAGTTCACTGACTCTTTAGTCCAGAGGTTTCCAACCCCCATGCTGTAGACCAGTATTGGTCTGTGGCCTGTTAGGAATCTGGCTGCACCACGGGAAGTGAGCAGCCAGAAGTGAGCGTTACGGCCTGAGCTCCACCTCCTGTCAGATCAGTGGCGGCATTAGATTCTCATAGGAGCTCAAACCCTATGGTGAACTGTGCATGCGAGCAATCTAGGTTGCATGCTCCTTATGAGAATCTAATGCCTGATGATCTGAGATGGAACAATTTCATCCCGAAACCGTCTCCCCCCACATCCCCCAGTTCTGTGGAAAAATTGTCTTCCTCAAAACTGGTCCCTGGTGCCAAAAAGGTTGGGGACTGCTGTTTAAGTCTCTTACTTCTAATCTGCTATTGAGCCTATCGAGTGAGGTGTTTTAAAAAGTCTTGGTTATTATATTTTTCAGGTTTAAGTTTTTAATTTGTTTCTGCTTTATATCTTCTATTTATTTGCTGAGATCTTCTGTTTTTTAATTTATATCAATACAGTTAACCATTACTTCCTTGAACATTTTTATAACTACTTTAAAGTCTTTGTCAGATAATTTCAATATCCCTGTCATTCCACAGTCATTTGTTGACTGTCTTTTCTCACATGAGTCAAGATTTTCTTGATTTTTCACATGCCAAGTAATTTTGGATTGTATCCTGGGCATTTTGAATATTATGAGACTTTGGGTCTTATTTAAAACCAAAGATAACGTTTTTGTTGTTTTCAGCAAATGATGAGTGCATTTTAGGGCTAGGCTACAAGTGCCAAATAGCTTTCTGTAAGTTTAGTTTCAGTGTCTGTTCTGTTTTTAAAGACTTGGCATTGTTATTGGGACCTGTCCCACGTGTGCACCACCCAGTTGCCAGTCTGGGACCCGGGTGGTGGTCTGTCCTGTAGTGTTTGGAATACTGCTTGGCATCAGATCTCCACATTGTAGCTTGGGGATGAGCTCAGGAGTTTATAGACATCTTTATGGGGTCATGGACTCCCTCTCTGCAGTCTGCCTAGTACTTTCTCATTCTCTGAACCTCCTTTTTTTGGTCTCATGGCAAGAAAACTGAGGCTTTTATTACTCATCTCTGTCACACACTCCCCACAACTGTCCATTTCCAGGGCCAAGCAGCAGGAGTAAAAACTTACCCATTTTTATTCACCAAAACTGAATAGAATTGAGAAATACTTTCAAACTGTAAGTGGAATATTTATTTTACGTGGAAGAAATACAGTAATGTGTCGCTAAATGATGGGGATGCATGCTGAGAAAGCGTTATGTGATGTTGTCATTGTGCAGATGTCATAGAGTGCGTTGTGCGGATGTCATAGAGTGCGTTGTGCGGATGTCATAGAGTGCGTTGTGCGGATGTCATAGAGTGCGTTGTGCGGATGTCATAGAGTGCATTGTGCGGATGTCATAGAGTGCGTTGTGTGGATGTCATAGAGTGCGTTGTGTGGATGTCATAGAGTGCGTTTACGCAGACCTAGCTGGTATAGCCTCCTATGCACCTGGGCTAAATGGTGCGCTACACACCTGTACAGCATGTGGCTGCTCTGACTACTGCAGGCAATATCACACAGTGGTAACTATGTATCTAAACATAGTAAAAGTACAGTAAAAATACAGTATTATAAGCTTATGGGACCACAGCCACATACGTGGCCCGTCATTGATGAAACGTTCTTATCCAATGCGTAGTTGTAATGCTTAAGAAGAAGCAAATGTAGGTGATAAGAAAATGGTGACATCTTCAAAATGTCCATGCTTGTCCCCAAAACGTACTTGTATGCCAGTAAGTGTATGTTGTTTAGAGCCTGGGGAGTGGGGTGCCAAGGGCTACGGATTGTCCCTGTCTCTGCCATCAGGTAGTGGCCTCTGCTTTATTTGATGTGGCTTTTTCTTTTCTCTCTCTCTTTTTTTTTTTTGCGACAGAGTCTCGCTCTGTCGCGCGGGCTGGAGTGCAGTGGCGCGGTCTCGGCTCACTGCAAGCTCCGCCTCCCGGGTTCACGCCATTGTCCTGCCTCAGCCTCCCCAGTAGCTGGGACTACAGGCGCCGCCACCTCGCCTGGCTATTTTTTTGTATTTTTAGTAGAAACGGGGTTTCACCGTGTTAGCCAGGATGGTCTCCATCTCCTGACCTCGTGATCTCCTGGTCTCTGCCTTCTAAAGTGCTGGGATTACAGGCGTGAGCCACCGCGCCCGGCCTGGATGTGGCCTTTTCATGGTGCACCAGTGTGGGGGGCACATCATCAAGGAGGTGGTACCCCCACCCTGTGACACTGGGTCTCTCAGGGAGGTCAGAGGCCAGGGCACTTGGTCCTTTGTTCTCCTCAGGCCCGCCCTGGCCTGGAAGCTCCAGAAAACACTTGGAGTGTAAGGGAGACCACTGGCCACACCTGGGCCGCGGGGAGCAGGCCCTGATGCAGCTGTGTCTTTAAATGCTGTCACCTTTCTTCCCTTCTGTCTTATGAGTGGCACTGCCATCTATTGAGTAACTTAAGACACAAGCTTCCACGTTAGCCTGAACTCTCGCTAACCTCCCGTTCACTCTATCAGCCAGGCAGCAAGCACTGTCTCCTCTTCCTCCAAGTCTTCCTGAAGTCGGTCCTCTCCTTTCCCCTCTGCAGATGCTTTCTGCATAGAGCCTCCGTCATCTCAGGCTTCCTTTGAGGGACCTTGGGGTCCCTGCCTCTGGCCCTGTCCATCCTCTGTACTGCTGTCAGAATCTCCCTTCTGTAATGCAGACCTGATTAACCTGCCTGAAAAGCCACTAGAATTGGTTTCTTGTCACCTTAGCATGACACGCAGGCCCTTCCCTGCCTCCCCATGCCGGTGTCCCTGGTGCACTTCACTCAGCAGAAACACTGATCTCTGTCCTGTCCTGATTCCTGCGTGCTCCAGGGTTTCTCAAGCCTCTGCACTTCTCACATCTTGTTCCTCCTACTTGGCCTCCCCTTCCTGTCTCCCCACCCCCCTTTCCTGCTGCCTGGCCAGCTTCTACTCATCCTTGAATCCACTTCAGGAATGTCGTCCTCTGTGGCCTGTCTTGGATCACCTAGAGTGAGTGAATTCCAGCCTCCAGTCCTCGGAGGGTCTGTGTGTGCTTGCTGACCTTTTTGTACTCTATTTTGTTGGGTCTGTGTCAGTGTCTCTGAGACTTGGTTCTCAAGGAGCTCGGGTCTGCTGTGTCTTACTGTGTCCTCGGTGCCAGGCACGGTGTCCAGCAGCTAGAGGAGGCTCAACCAGAGGATGAGCCGTCAGTTCGCTGTTGTTACCATACGCCTTCCTCTGCCTCCTGGGCAGGCTGGGGATCACACATAGAATGCCCGTGAGCCTTTGAAACCAAGTTTTTAGTGGATATTAAACTCACTCAGTTTAACGCAACTTGCTTTTTATCTCATCTAATATTGCTCTAATGATTATGACTCTCGAATACCCCATTACTGTTCAGAAAGGAAAAGACTGTACTGTTGCATTGCTTTTTCTCTCATAATCCAAACTGTAGTATTTGGACTTGACTTTTGGTTTCCCTCAAATATACCTTCCCATCATCTTATATATGCCTTGGTGTTATTTTTTAAGTTATTACTATCTTTTTGTTGGTAAGTTATTTAAAGATACTGCTATCTTTTGTTGTTAAATTTAGGTAAAGTTATTCCTTCATCTGACTATATCTGGGCTATTTATTTTTCTCCATGGAGTTGCTCAGTCATGCCTGGCATATCATTTATTTTCTTAAAGGAGGATATTTATTAGTTTCATTTTGTATTTTGAGGCGGAGTCTCCCTCTGTCGCCCAGGCTGGAGCACAGTGATGCGATTCGGCTCACTGCAACCTCCACCTCCCAGGTTCAACTGATTCTTATTCTTCAGCCTCCCGAGTAGCTGGGATTACAGGCACTCACTATCATGCCCAGCTAATTTTTCTGTTTTTAGTAAAAATGGGATTTCACCATGTTGGCCAGGCTGGTCACTAACTAGTAGTTTTAATTTTTGAGAAGCCCCCTATTCCCTTCTAAGAAAAAAAGAAGGGAGGCAAAAAATCCAGTTACTTTGAAAAGAAATCTATTTATTTATTTTTTCTTTTTAATTATACTTTGAGTTCTAGGGTACATGTGCACAGTGTGCAGGTTTGTTACATATGTATAAATGTGACATGTTGGTGTGTTGCACCCATTAACTCGTCATTTACATTAGGTATAAATCCTAATGCTATCCCTACCCCCTCCCCCCACCCCACGACAGGCCCCGGTGTGTGATGTTCCCCTTCCTGTGTCCAAGTGTCCTCATTGTTCAATTCCCACCTATGAGTGAGAACATGCAGTATTTGGTTTT
This sequence comes from Trachypithecus francoisi, assembly GCF_009764315.1. Lineage (NCBI taxonomy): Eukaryota > Metazoa > Chordata > Mammalia > Primates > Cercopithecidae > Trachypithecus > Trachypithecus francoisi. The sequence continues at coordinate 144,129 of NW_022681461.1, forward strand.
CTGATCTTGTGATAGTTTGCTGAGAATGATGGTTTCCAGCTGCATCCATGTCCCTACAAAGGACATGAACTCATCCATTTTTATGGCTGCATAGTATTCCATGGTGTATATGTGCCACATTTTCTTAATCCAGTCTGTCACTGATGAACATTTGGGTTGGTTCCAAGTCTTTGCTATTGTGAATAGTGCCACAATAAACATACGTGTGCATGTGTCTTTATAGCAGCATGATTTATAATCCTTTGGGTGTATACCCAGTAATGGGATGGCTGGGTCAAATGGTATTTCTAGTTCTAGACCCTTGAGGAATCGCCACACTATCTTCCACAATGGTTGAACTAGTTTACAGTCCCACCAACAGTGTAAAACTGTTCCTGTTTCTCCACATCCTCTCCAGCACTGAAAAGAAATTTATAATTGACACATAATATTGTACATATTTATGGGATATAATGTGATGTTTCAGTGCATGTATACGTAGTATAATGGTCAAATCGGAGTAATTACCATGTCCATGACTTTAGGCATTTGTCATTTCTTTGTGGGGACAACATTCAAAATCTTCTCTTCAAGTTTTCTTGAAATATATACTACGTTGTTATTTGCTGTAGTCACCCTACTGTGTAATGGAACCCGGAACTTATTCTTCCAGTCTAACTGTAACTGTGTACCTGCTGACCAACCTTTCCTGTCCCCTGCTTCCCATGTTGGCATATTATTTAAATCCACAGACACATATTGAATAGCCACTTTGTGCCAGAAACTCTTGGCACTGGGGTACAAGACAAATCCAAAATCTGTGCCCTGGAAGAACTCATAGTCTCAGGGTGCAGATGGGTCTGTTCCTAGGGCCGCTGTGAGGCTGGGGCAGGCTGGATGTGGGCTGTCTGTGGGAGTGGGGTTCAGGTAGGATGGTATGGAGCCTCTGAGACCAGGGTACAAGTTACCTGAGGCAGTCAGTGAGTGCCTTGTGGAAATAGAAAAGTGACCATTTCAGAAAAAAAAGATGAAGAAGTCCAAGAATTTAATTATTCATTCAATCAATTAACAAATATTTATTGAACACCTATTATGTGCAAGTACTATTCCAGGTGCTCAGAACAAAGCCCATTGCATATGGAACTTGAGTTCTGCTAGGGGAGACAAATAGGCAGGCCTATGAATATTTAATATGTTCTCAGGTAATGAAAGCACTATGAAGAAAAATAAAGCAGAGAAAGGAAACTTGGGAATAAGGAACCTGCTGCTTTCTGTGGGCTATTCAGGTGGACTTTCGGAGGATGTGATGTTCCAGCACAGAGAAGACACAGAATCAGGGGGGGCAGAGCCTCCAGGTGGGAAGCACTTTGCAAGCTGGGGCAGCTGCAGGAAGACCAGACTGCTGGTGTTGAATGAACGAGGGAAAAAGTGGTAGGAAGTAAAACTGGAGAAGTTGCTGAGGACCCAATTCCATGGGGTGTTACAGGGTTTTTATTCTGAGCAATTTGTGGGGAGCCATTTGAAGGTTTTAAGTAGGGAGTAACATGATTTGAGGTGTGCCTTGAAAAGATCATGCTGGGTAGATACCTAATTTGGGGGAACGGGAGAGGAAAGGGGCAGGAAAGTGCAGGCATACAAGTTTAAAAGCTAATAGAGAAATCTACATGCGAGATCATGGTAGCTTGGACTAGAATTGGTAACGGTGAGAAGTGTTCACATTTGGGATATTTTGAAGAGCTGTTGGGATTTTGGAGTGGATTGTATCTAAGATGTGAGAGAAAAAGAAGTCAAGAACAATTTCAAGATTTGGTGCCATTTTGTTGAGGTAGGGCTGGGCAGGGGAAGAATAAGGTTGTAGGAGAAAATCAAGGTTGATTTTAAATGTATTGAGACTGGGCCGGGTGCAGTGGCTCACGCCTGTAATCTCAGCACTTTGGGAGGCCGAGTGGGTGGGGGGTGGTGGGTCACCTGAGGTCAGGAGTTTGAGACCAGCCAGGCCAACATTGTGAAACTCCATCTCTATTAAAAATACAAAAATTGCCGGGCGCGGTGGCTCAAGCCTGTAATCCCAGCACTTTGGGAGGCCGAGACGGGTGGATCACAAGGTCAGGAGATCGAGACCATCCTGGCGAACACAGTGAAACCCCGTCTCTACTAAAAATACAAAAAACTAGCCGGGCGCGGTGGCGGGCGCCTGTAGTCCCAGCTACTTGGGAGGCTGAGACAGGAGAATGGCGAGAACCGGGAGGCGGAGCTTGCAGTGAGCTGAGATCCGGCCACTGCACTCCAGCCTGGGCGACAGAGCAAGACTCCGCCTCAAAAAAAAAAAAAAAAAAAAAAAATACAAAAATTAGTTGGGTGTGGTGTCGGGTGCCTGTAATCCCAGCTACTGGAGAGGCTGAAGCAGGAGAGTCACCTGAACCTGGGAGGTAGAGATTGCAGTGAGCTGAGATGGCACCATCGCACTCCCGCCTGGGCAATGAGAGTGAGACTCCATCTAAAAAAAAAAATAAATGTTTTGAGTCTGAAATGCCTAGTGGAAGTATAGCTGGAGTTCAAGAGGCAGCCCATGACTACAGATCTGAATTTGCAGAGCCTTCAGGATACAGATGGTATTTGACGTCATGAAAGTGGAGGGGCACATCCTGGAGGGAGGTGGAAAGAAGGTCAGTGGTGTGCAGCCTGAGCTGTGGCATCAGGAATCTCAGCTGCCGAGAAGTGGAAGTTATGAGGACTGTGGGATTTGGTTCAGTGGGGGTCACTGGTGACCTGGAAGAAGGCAATTGTGATAGAATATTGGGAAAAGAAGCTTAACTGGGGAGTTGAGGAGAGAGGGCAGGGCAAGAAAGTTGAGACATCAAGTACAGGCAGTGCTTTCAGGGGGTCCTACTGAAAGATTAAAGAAACAGGGAAGTTGCTGGAGAAGGATGGGAAGTCAACTGAGGATGTTTTAAAGGCACCGTCTATCAGAGCACATTTGTGTGCTGAAGAGAATAACCTGGACAAAGAGAAAGCAGCTGACTGGGCACGGCGGCTCACGCCTGTAATCCCAGCACTTTCCAAGGCCAAGGTGGGAGGATTGCTTGAACCCAGGAGTTCAAGATCAGCTTGGAAAACAAAGTGAGATTCCATCTTTACAAAAATTTTAAAAAATTGGCTTGGCATGGTGGTGTGTACATGTGTTCTCAGCTACTCTGGAGGCTGAGGTGTGAGGATCAATTCAGCCTGGAAGGTTGAGGCTGCAGTGAGCCAGGGACGGCCCCGCTGCTCTCCAGCCTGGGTGACAGAGCAAGACTCTGTCTCTGAATGAATGAGTGAATGAATGAATGAATGAATGAAGCTGATGAGAGTGGGGAGGATAGTGGGTGATTGCAGGGACCATGTTCACTGAGGTGGTGGGAGGGGTGGAGATCTAGAATAGGAGTAAAGTGGGTCTTTGATGAACACACAGGTTTACCCACTATCAAAGACGGGGAGGCACATGTGGAGGTGGCTGCAGGGAGGTTGGTAGATGTGGTGGCTCCCTTTGTGTACACACACACCCCCACCCTCCCGCCATGCCTGCAGTGCAGGGTACAAGGAGGAAATGATGAGATGTGAAGCTGGAAGGGTGGGTGGGGAATGGATATCGTGGAGAGGCTCTTCCACCCACCTAAGGAGTTTGGATCTCATTCTGTGGGCAGAGGTAGCCCTGGTGGCTAGTAAGAGTGGGAGGAGCCAGATCTTCGGTGGGATGTGGAGGCAGCAGGAACTCCAGTGGGGCCGGGCTGGCTGGGAAAACCTGGGGCCCAGAGGCTGCTGCCGGGGCCAGGTGAACTCTACTTCTTTATTCCGTCAATGTGTTGTTAACACGTACGTTTCTGAAATTGAATAGATTCTTATAGATGACTGAAGAAAATGAAATTAATTGAAGTAGTAATGAAGCGGAACTATGTTAGCTGCCAGGCAAGCGGCTGATTTCCTTTAATAAGTTGAATCATTAATGGGTTGGGAGATTTAGACCTTCGTGTGCGGTAAGGGAGGAAACAGATATGAGTGGGAGAAAATGTGAGGTATGTTGGAAGCAAAACAATCTCATTAGTTACTCTTAATACCCTCAGACCTTCTGTAGGCACTGTTGATATCTTTTAACAGATGAAGGAGGAGAGTCCAGGGCATTTCAGTCACTGCTTATCGCACCCAGAAAATCAATTGCTAGACCTAGGATTTAAATGGTGTTCTTGAATTTCTAGTTCTTCACTTGGTCCTTGGACTGAAGCAAAGTGAGAAATCTTGGCGATAAACCGCCTGCAGGATTGGGGACATATCGCTTAGGCTTTAATGTTCAGGTCCACACTATTTCATGTGATTTCTACAATCTAAAGTGGGAGTTACTTGGCTACCAGCACCAGGGGAAATGTAACACTGCCATTACTCATTCGATCCCATTTTAAGGCCCTCTCTGGAAGATAAGGTCTTGCCAGCATATGCCTGGTTAATGAGTACAACATGGAGCTTGGGCCAGTGCGGTGGCTCACGCCTGTAATCCCAGCACTTTGGGAGGCCAAGGCGGGTGGGTCACAAAGTCAGGAGGTTGAGACCAGCCTGGCTAATATGGTGAAACCCTGTCTCTACTAAAACTACAAAAGTTAGGCCGGGCGTGTTGGCTCACGCTTGTAATCCCAGCACTTTGGGAGGCCGAGGCGGGTGGATCATGAGGTCAGGAGATCAAGACCATCCTGGCTAACACGGTGAAACCCTATCTCTACTAAAAATACAAAAAATTAGCCAGATCTGGTGGTGGACACCTGTAGTCCCAGCTACTTGGGAGGCTGAGGCAGGAGAATCGCTTGAACCCCGGAGGCAGAAGTTGCAGTGAGCCGAGATCACGCCACGACACCCCAGCCTGGGCGACAGAGGGAGACTCCGTCTCAAAAAAAAAAAACAAGCCGGGCGCGGTGGCTCAAGCCTGTAATCCCAGCACTTTGGGAGGCCGAGACGGGCGGATTACAAGGTCAGGAGATCGAGACCATCCTGGCTAACACGGTGAAACCCCGTCTCTACTAAAAAATACAAAAAACTAGCCGGGCGAGGTGACGGGCGCCTGTAGTCCCAGCTACACGGGAGGCTGAGGCAGGAGAATGGCATGAACCCGGGAGGCGGAGCTTGCAGTGAGCTGAGATCCGGCCACTGCACTCCAGCCCTGGCGACAGAGCGAGACTCCATCTCAAAAAAAAAAAACAACAACAACAACAACAACAACAACCAAAAAAACCGAAAAAACAGACATGGAGCTTGACTCGGAGATGGCTGTGACTGCTCCACTTCCTCTCCTGTGAATGCCCTGCCAAGCTAATAGCCCAGGTAACAGGGGACAGCATTATTATAGTTACGTCTACACATTTTATTTTATTTTATTTATTTATTTTTTTGAGATGGAGTTTCACTCTAGTCGCCTAGGCTGGAGTACAACGGTGCGATCTCTGCTCACTGCAACCTCCACCTCCTGGGTTCAAGTGATTCTCCTGCCTCAGCCTCCCACGTAGCTGGGATTACAGGCACGTGCCACCACACGCAGCTAATTTTTTGGGTATTTTTAGTAGAGATGGGTTTTACCCTGTTGGCCATGCTGGTCACGAACTCCTGACCTCAGGTGATTCACTTGCCTCGGCCTCCCAAAGTGGTGGGATTACAGGCGTGAGCTACCACACCCGGCCAAGTCTAAACATTTTAAGATGCATCCTGAGTTCAGAAATGCTAAAATTGAGCAGGGGTAGGAATAGTAAGGTGAGAAAGTGTGTCTTAGGACTAGGAATTGGGGGTAGCTCAAATTTGTTTAACATGAAATTCTGAAAAAGGTTGTCCTTTAAAAATAAACTTATATTTTTGTTGAAGTTTAGTTTTAAGTGTTTTACTGCTAATCCTGACTCCAAAGTTTGGTTTTAGGGTTAAATGAGAGAGTGAATGTAAGGCATTTAAAGCAGTCCCAGCACTTAGTGAAGGCTCAATAGATACTCATTGTAATTTGTAATTACTGTTATAATATTTTTCTTAATATACTTTCCAGGGAGCAGCAGATTTTTTGAAGTATTCCCAATTGTTAAATGTTACCTTTTACTTGGTAACCTTTTTTACTTTCTTTTTTTTTTTTGCAGTAATATCTTCAAATACTTTAGAACAGCGTTCTCCAACCTTTTTGGCATTGGGGATTTTGTGGAAGACAGTTTTTCCACGGGGGTGGGGAGGAGGGCATGGTTTAGGGGTGAAACTGTTCCACTTTGGATCATCAGGCATTAGAGTCACATAAGGAGCTTGCCACCTAGATCCCTCTCATGCACAGTTCACAGCTGGGTTTGTGCTCCTATGAGAATCTAATGCCAGGCCGGGCGCAGTGGCTCACACCTGTAATCCCAACACTTTGGGAGGCCGAGGTGGGTGGATCACCTGAGGTCAGGAGTCCGAGACAAGCCTGGCCAACATGGAGAAACCCCGTCTCTACTAAAATTAGAAAAATTAGCCAGGCGTGGTGGCGCGAGCCTGTAATCCCAGCTCCTCAGGAGGCTGAGGCAGGAGAATTGCTTGAACCTGGGAGGTGGAGGTTACAGTGAGCTGAGATCGCACCACGGCACTCCAGCCTGGGCGACAGAGTGAGACTCCATCTAAAGAAAAAAGACAATCTAATGCCGCTGCTGATCTGACCAGAGGCAGAGCTCAGGCAGGAGTGTTTGCTTGCTGAGGTTCACCTCCTGCTGTGCAGCCTGGTTCCCACCAGTCCCCAGCCTGCGAGATGAGGACCTCTGCTTTAGAAGTATTTCTAATTGTAAAAATGTTACTTTTTAGTTGGTAGCATATTTTTTATTAGCAAGAAGACATAGATTTTAAATTAAATTATTAGTATGCAAAAAAAAAAGAACTTATTGAATGCCTAATTGAGTGTGGCACTGGCTCAGTGCTCCCTTACCCGCAGATGTGGCCCTGCCTGTTGGCTGTTATAACCCATGGCAGACACCACAGAAATGACCAGTAACATTGAGCCGTATCATAATGTGCACATATGCCCGAGTCGCTTCTGAGCAGTGTACCTTTCATCCTCATTTCGTCTTCCCAGCACCCCCCAGAGTTAGGGACTCCTATCATTTCCTTTTCAGAGAGAAAAACTCGGAAGCCCATATACTCAGCTGGCAATAGTAGAGTGGAACTGGAGCTCACCGCCCGGCTCCAGAGTGGTGCCCCTAATTACGATGCTGCACAGCCTCTTTCTGATACGAGGCAAACGCTATTGGTTGCCCACCCAACAATCAGTCCCTTGCTGAAAAAGCCTCAATTTTGTGTGGTTGTTTACCCCTCCCTATGTGTCTTTGTGAAGGCGAATCTGGTCCACATTTCTGTGAGTTCATCCTGGATCATGTAAGTTGATCATGGTGTTCCATTTCTCCTTGCCAAGGATTCGGTTAGGCAGGGACATTTGACAAGATTCTGGCTGCGGGAATATGAGGAGTAACTCTCTGCAGGCTTCTCAGAAAACTTTCTTCACAGAGAGACATAGACATAAAAGGAAGGACCCCTCTCTTCCTCCTCTGACCTGCTCACACCTAGCAATGTGGCAGCCATCTTGTACCAGCCTGGGGATGACGCCGATGCCAAGTAAGACACTATCAAGAAAATGACGAAGAAGCAGAGCTCTGACAGTCTGTACCTGGAGGCACCCATCCCTGTGCCTTTCATTCTGTGAGAGAAAAAGACCCTTCATCGCTTAGGCCAGTTTGAATGGGTTTTCTGTCACTGGCAGCCAAAGCGGTGCTAATTTGGAGCGTCCCTGCAGGCGCGCCTTGTAGGCTGAGATCTAGACACCCTCAGTCAGAGTCCCACGCCCGTTACCTCCACCACTAGGAGCCTCGTTTAATCAGGGAATATGCAGATGTTTTTTCTCTTTGTATCATGGCATTTTAAAGAGTGGGAAGCATTGTCTTAACTGATCAAAAACATGTAATGGGAATGTTCTGTGTCAGTATGCATCGATAATATTTTAAAGAATAAATGTATGTTTCTAAGAAAATGTCTTTTGCCCCTCATTCTTTGGGCTGGATGATTCCCTCCAGACCTCATTCAAGTATGATTTCCTCTGAAGAGCTTTCCCTAACTTCACCGGCCATAACTTGCTCTCTCCTCAGAGGATTCTTAGTATTTCTGTTAGCACTTACATCACTGTGATGTGGTGATTGGTCTTTCAAGTCAGTGGACTGTAATCGCTAGAGAGAAAGTAGTTCCTTGTTGAGAATGGCTGTCAGCTCAGAACAAGCTCAACTGTAGTAGCTAAATTAATCTAGATGTGGTAGTCATGCTAGATACTGTGACTCCTACAATACTGATTCTCAGTCCTCGCTGCTTTTTAACCACGTCCTGATTCCCATCCCTGGAGGTGGTGATGTATTTGGTGTGGGCTACCGCCCAGACATTGGTGCTTTAAAGGCCCGGGTGATTCCAGCGTGCAGACAAGTTGGGAAGAGAGTTGCAGGAAGGGAGTGACATAGCCAGAGGGAAAGACAACAAAGACCATTTGAGAACTGTGATGACGGTGGATGTGAAACAGATCAGCAACACTAGATGTCACTGGGTCCAGAGAATCCAACAAGGAGCTGGTCACAGTAGCCCTGATGAGAGATGATGAACCCAGAACAAGGGTGGACCCCGTAGACATAATAATTTGAGCGGCTGCTGTGGGAGATGCCTTCTGTCAGTGTCATCTTAGGCAGTTCTCCTCATCCTGCCTACACTAGAGAAGCCTTTTAAAAATACAAGTACTTGGATCCCACCCCAGAGATTCTGATTACATTGATCTGGGGTAGCTTCGAGGCAGCAGTACTTTGAAATTTTTTTAAAGCTCCCCGGATGACTTTAATGAGTTGCCAAGGTTGGGAATTACTGCCTTGGAAGAACAGCAGTAGGACTCAACCCTAGTTCAATGTCAGTATCACAGGCTTCCTGACTTGAGATGTGGAGGAGAGGTTTGCATAGACCAGGGTGGGAAGAGTGGTGGCTGGGAGTTGGGCATAGGGTAAGGAACAAGGAGAGAAGAGAGATAGCTTCTGCATGGAGTTCAGTTTGAACTGACAGTGGGATCGGACATCGTGACAACTTTTGGCTGTGTGTTGACACAGGCCTAACGAAGGTAAGCTGGAAGACTGAAAGCAGAGTTTCTCAATGTGGCTCATAGACCATGGGGGATGCCCCCACCATACCCCAAAGTCAGTTAGGTGACCTGCAGGGGCTTTCGCAGTTTCAGAGGAAACACCAATGCAGTCATTTTATTCTTACATGTTTTATTCATTAAAAATGTTAGCGGAATCCTGTTATTAATCATCTTTAAGATTATGTATATGCTAAAAAGAGTGTTAATCACTTTGTCTTGGCTAGTATTTAGTCAGCTGAGTGCAGTCCACCTCAGCTGATATATTTTTCCGTTATCTGCCATTCTTACTCACAAATTTTCATTGATTTTAGGTATTCTATGCCAATTCCAAAAAATAGCTCAATGACTGAGTGTTGAAGGGCAAAAGGAGAGATAGAATGAATCAAGTAAATATTAGAATTCATAAAAATATTAGAACTATAGTGACTAGGACCGCAGTACGGATATAGAAATGTGTATGTAGCAGATGAGACAAGTGATTCCTTCGAGTAGAATGATTTAACGCAAACAGCCAAAAAAGGAAAAAATAATTACGACTATATGAAATTAGGTTTTATTGAACAAGGATGGGCACGGTGGCTAACGCCTCTAATACTAGCAGTTTGGGGGGCTGAGGTGAGCAGATCACTTGAGGTCAGGAGTTTGAGAGCAGCCTGATAACTGGTGAAACCCTATCTCCACTAAATACAAAACGTAGCCGGGTGTGGTGGCGCGTGCCTGTAGTCCCAGCTACTTGGGAGGCTGAGGCAGAAGCAGAAGAATTACTTGAATCTAGGAAGTGGAGGTTGCAGTGAGCTGAGATTGCGCCACTGCACTCCAGCCTGGGTGACAGAGTGAGACCCCGTCTCAAAAAAAAAACATTATCCAACAAGTAGTGCATTCAATCTCACGTCACTGTGCACTGTCCTTTTATCAGATGATGACATGAAGTCATGAAGCTTTTCTATTATTTTTAAACACAAAGATAAACCTATTGTTTCCAGAATATATCCAAAATAGTATTTTTCAAAGTGAGATTTGAAAATGTTGAATTTGAGATTCTACAGTGATACCAGAAATGAGGTCAAAATGTCAGAGGCAGTATTCAGAGCTCTACTCCACACAGAGAAAACAAGGTACAAGACGCACTACTATTGGAAAACTTAGTGACATTAGCTTTGACGTTAACGATGAGTTTAATGTGCAGAGAAGGCAGAACAGGCTATTGGCAAAATGCTTCATCAGACAGATATGTAGAAGATCCATGGTACACGCATGGAAAAGCGGTTCCTCTCATAGGTACATGCTGGCAGGGCTTTCACTTCACACTTGGGCAGAACCAGAGATGTGCAGATTGTCCATCGCCTCTTAGCACATGCGCAGTACTTATATGAGACGGGACTTAGCACATGCGCAGTACTTATGTGAGACGGGACTTAGCACATGCGCAGTACTTATGTGAGACGGGACTTAGCACATGCGCAGTACTTATGTGAGACGGGACTTAGCACGTGCGCAGTACTTATGTGAGACGGAATTACCTGATGAGTTTTTGTTCGATGAAAATCCACATCGTAGGCCGGGCGCGGTGGCTCAAGCCTGTAATCCCAGCACTTCGGGAGGCCGAGACGGGTGGATCAGGAGGTCAGGAGATCGAGACCATCCTGGCTAACACGGTGAAACCCCGTCTCTACTAAAAACACACAAAAAAACCTAGCCGGGCGAGGTGGCGGCGCCTGTAGTCCCAGCTCCTCGGGAGGCTGAGGCAGGAGAATGGCGGGAACCCGGGAGGCGGAGCTTGCAGTGAGCTGAGATCCGGCCACTGCAGTCCAGCCGGACGACAGAGCGAGACTCCGTCTAAAAAAAAAAAAAAAAAAATCCACATCGTAAGAGAAGACTGCTTTGTTTGATTTGGTTAATGATTATATTGTGAGTCATGAAGGAGAATGAAAAAGGTAAGTTGGGATCCGTGGCAACCAGTAAGAAAGGACAGAAAGGACATTGTTCCATGACTCAAAGAAATTGCATTAGAATGTGGTGGATGGCAGTATTTTATTTTCAGAATGTGGTGGTCTGTACTGTGCCTCCCGACACTGTAGTTGAAAGGAATTGTGAAAATGTGACAATTTCTTATAAAAATGAAGAAAATGGGCAGCAAGTCATGTACTGGAGGCAAAGGTGCCTCACGAAAGATTTTGGAATGTGGTATGAATTAAAAACATGACACTGAACAGTGTCTGTAAAGCCCATTTTTATTATCTAGGTGGCTTTCTCAAATAATGTGCTATTTTAAGGCTGAACATTAAGATTTTTAATGCTAAGCATAAGAAATCCTGTTATAGATATGTGAGGGCAGAGACCATCTTCTGGTTTCCAATTGTATCCCTAGTGCCAAGCAGTGTCACCAGTAGCTACTAAATATTTGCTGAATGAATGGATTTTTATTCATTAGTCAAAGAACTGATGACATGCTATAGGTTATGTTTTAAAACGACATCCAAATGCTAAAACATGCTTGCCAACTGCAACCCAAAAGTAGGTTACACATCTATTTGTTGATTTCACTTCCCCAATGGAACATTTAACCCAGCCTTCTAGCTCTTGAATTTATTGTGCCCATCGATTTATGTTTACCATAATAAATGTGAAATCAACTCATAATTTGTAGGACTGTGTTGGATCGGAACACCCAAATGTATCCGACAGAGCCACCAAATGAGCTCTACATATGAGTTAGGATTTTCTAACTTAGAAGAAGTAAAAAGTAAGAAAATGAACTACCTGGAGGACAACTCAAACAGTTGGTCATTATCCAGGTAACACAATGCTCATTATGCTTGATAAATGATGGCCTAGAAATAGAGAAAATATATAAATTATCCTTATGGAAACTACATTATACAAAGTCACAGGTATCCTCTTCTCAGATTCTGGGGTGAGACTGAAAGAATATATATAACAAAGGACAGGCATGCTCCTGTTATCAGATGTCACCATTGAGGAAACATTAGAATAAGAACCCTAGCAATAGAACTTGTATGTAGGTTTCTTGCCTGGGGTTGCTCACACCCTAAGTTCTGTCTACCGAGGCCACGAAGCTGCTCCTCCAGGCACCAGCTCTCGGGTGGAGGCACAGCAGCAGAGAGCTTAATGGCCCTGACCAGGAATGGCTGGGAAGGTGCCACGTCTGTGCATTTGACTCAGGCCACGTGTTCATAGACCATCGTGCACATGTCCACACCACACCTGATAAGTGTCTGCACTTATCAAAGGTATAGTGTTAGCACAGGTTTCTTTCTTCAGTGTGGCGGGTAAGGGCTCATGTATAAAACTAGGTAGTCTCAATAAAAATAATTGGGCCAAATAGTTATTTACTACCCTTGAGATCAAGGGGAGGCCAGGGTAAAAGAGGCAGCAGAAGGCCGGGTGCAGTGGCTCATGCCTGTAATCCCAGCACTGGGAGGCTGAGGCGGGCAGATCACCTGAGGTTGGTAGTTCGAGACCAGCCTGACCAACATAGAGAAACCCTGTCACTACTAAAAATACAAAATTAGCCGGGTGTGGTGGTGCACGCCTGTAATCCCAGCTACTCTGAAGGCTGAGACAGGAGAAGCACTTGAACCCGGGAGGCAGAGGTTGCGGTAAGCTGAAATCACTCCGTTGCACTCCAGCCTGGGCAACAAGAGTGAAACTCTGTTTCAAAAAAAAAACATGCAAGAAGGTGATGGGGGATGGCATCTATGTAAATGTCATATTGCAAAGAATTGGTAAAAAGCAATTTGGTTGAGTGACTCATAGGATAGATTCATAGTGCTTCAACATTAATTGGCCTATAAGAAATAAAAGGTAGCTTGTCATTCATTATTTAAGCTGGTAGATACACCTCTAGCATCTGAAATAAACATAGAGAGGCCAAGGGTTCGCTCACGGCCCAGCAGACAGTACTAGAGGAGGGTCTGATAGGCCCGAATTTGAATCCCAGCTTGGCCACTTACCAGGTTCTTGTCCTTGGGGACGTGACCTAACCTGTCCTAGCCTCAGTTTCTCATCTGTAAAATGGGGCTGTTGAACTTAAAGTTCTTTCCTGCTCTGGACCTATTGTAAGTGAAGTACTTCAAAGTTTTTCTAATTGCTTCCCAGAGCTGCTCTGGGCTCTCTGAAAAATACCTTTGCTCAGGACATTCTCTTACATGAAACTCTCCTCACCCTTCTGCCTCTGTGAAGATTCAGCAACCTGAAGACAGCTCACATCATTTCCTCAACTATCTTTTCGCTGTCCCTCTCATCACGGAGTTCTTGTTATGTTCTCTTATAGCAGTTCTTAAGATTGTTATTTCTTCAGCCATGTTGTAACTGCTGTGCATTCACCTCCTGTATGTTCATCTTAAACTGCAGAGCCATACTGACAACAGCTTTGGAAATTTCCAATTTGCTTTGGTAGGATTAATCGCCAACGACTTAATATTCCTTTCCCATCTGGAAACTGGATGGAATAATAGCAAGATGGCTGCTCTGGTAGGAGCGCGTTTTCCTTGTCCTCTGGAAGGAGAGATTGAGAGTATGTTAAAATGTGTTTCTTCTCAGTGCGTCTCACCTTGTCAATATTATTTGACTTCTTAGGATGTTAAAACAAGCCATTTAAATTTATATTTCTACTATCTATCTTATAAAATTACAGATTGTCTTAAAACAGAGCGAGTTATCAGTATTTCAAGCCAAACCCTAATATATGATGCAGAACAAGGACCCAAAGTGAGACTGAAAAGGTGAACTTGCAAATATAGGCTTATAATTTCATGGAATGTGATTATTTAGCTATTTTAAAGCAGCTGCTTATCTACTACAGGTTACTTATTGTATGGCGAAATGAAAATGCAGATCTCTATGGATCCAAAAACATTTTGGAAGCTATGTTAAGACATCATTTACATTGGTTTTCACGTAGGTGCTGGGCTTTGAAGCATTTTTTATTTTTTTAAGACACAGGATCTCACTGCGTTGCCCAGACTGGAGTACACTGGTGTGATTATAGCTCACTGCAACCTCCAACTCCTGGGATAAAGCAAGTCTCCCAGCTCAGCCTGTAGCTCAGCCACCACGTCTGGCCTGAAGCATTTCTAGGGCTAGTTTGGGGGGGAAAAAAAAAAAGCATTTAGACCCCTGGTTGATTTTTACATCGTTTTGCCTTCTGATTTTCCCATTCCTCAATGCTGATTCTTGGCCGAGGGGATATATAGTGGAAATGGTGCTAAGAATGGAGGTGCTGTGTTTATCTGTGTCTGAAATATCTGGCCCTGTACAGATGGGGGAAGTAGGGAGTAAAACCTTTCCAGATGTAAGCCTCTGTGTCTTCACAAAATAACATTATGGATTCTATATTAGTTTCCTGTGTCTGCTGTAACAAATTACCACAAACCTGGTGGCTTAAAACAATGGAAATGGATTCTGTGACAGTTCTGGAGCCCAGAAGGCTGAAATCAGTACAACTAGGCTAAACTAGTCAAGGCGGCAGCAGGGCCACATCTCTCCTGAGATTCTAGGGGAGAATCTTGTTCCTTGCCTCTTCCAGCTTCTGGTGGCCACTGGTGTTCCTTGGCTTGTGGCCACATCACTCCAGTCTTCAGAGCCAACGTTGCCAGCATCTTCGCTATGGACTGAATGTTGATATCCCTCCCAGAGTAGCTGTGTTTAAATCCGAACTCGCTGATGTGATGGGATTAGGAGGTGGGCCTTTGGGAGGTGATTAGGTCATGAGGATGGAGGGTAGAACCCTCATTAATGGTATAAGTGCTTTATAAAAGACACTGAGGCTGGGCTTGGTGGCTCACGCCAGTAACCTCAGCACTGTGGGAGGCCGAGGCAGGCGGATCACCTGAGATCAGGAGTTGGAGATCAGCCTGGCCAACATGGTGAAACCCTGTCTCTACTAAAAATACTAAAATTAGCCGGGCGTGGTGGCGGCACCTGTAGTCCCAGCTACTCAGGAGGCTGATGCAGGAGAAGGGCGGGAACCCGGGAGGCGGAGCTTGCAGTGAGCCAAGATTGCAGCACTGCAGTCTAGCCTGGGTGACAGAGTGAGACTCCATTTCAAAAACAATAAAAAAAGACATGGAGGTGGAGGTTGCAGTGAACTGACGGCGCCCCTGCACTTCAGCCTGGGCGACAGAGCAAGACTTGTCTCACAGAAAAAAAGATAGGCGAGCTTGTTTTCCCTCTCTGTTCTTCACCATGTGAGCATGCAATGAGAAGGTAGTCATCTGTAAAGTGGAAAGAGGGCCTTCAGTAGGAACCTGACTGTGCCAGCATCCTGACCTCAGGTATCCAGCCTCCAGAAGTGTGAGAAATACATTTCTGTTTATAAGCACCCAGTCTATGGTACTTGGTTCTAACAGCCTGAACTAAGGCCATCTTCAAATCTCTGTTGGTGCTGTCTTCACATCCCCCTGTCCTCTGTCTGCCACATCTCCCTTTGCCTGCCTCTTACAAGGACATGTGTGATTACAATTAGGGCCCGTGCAGATAATCCAGGATAATCTGCCTAACTTAAGATCCTTATTAACTTCATTACAACTGCAGAGACCCCCTCTCTTTTCTTTTTTCCCCATACACGGTAACATTCACCGTTCCAGGAATTAGGATGTGAATATCTTTTGGGGGCCATTTTTCAGCCTTTCACAGACTCCATTTGTTCCGTATGAATCAATGCTCACTGCCTCTTAGATCCTCTCTCAGCCTATTCCATCCTGGTGTGATTGGATATAGAGTTAGGACACGGGCTTTGGGGTCTGCTAACCTGTGTTGGAATCTCTTCTGCGCTGCTTACTGATTCTAGGTCTGGGGCCTGTTGCTTACGTTCTTTATGCTTTTGTTTGCTCATCTGCAAATGACAGACACTATTATACTCACGTTTTCTGTAAATTAATTAATAAATAAATTCAGCAGACATTTATTTAGGGCCTCCTATGTACTCAACACTAAATTCTTTGGCTACAGTGATGAACAAATAGAGACATTCCCTGTCTTCAAGGGGCTTATAGTCTAGTTGGGGAGATAGTTATTAAACAAATATTCTCAAAAATGGAGTACAACAAACTGGTCAGTCCTATGTGGGAGAAATACAGGGTTAGAGGAGAGGCTCCTGGCAGGACCCTGGGGCAGGTGCCTCTGAGGCAGTGATGTGGAAGCTGAAACCTGAAGGGCAGTGGAAGGTGAGCCAGGCCAGCAGTAGGAAGAAGGGCATATTATACAGGGATGGAAGCAACCTGGAACTCTGGAGGACCCGAAAGAAGTGTTCATGGAATTTAGTCACCTAAAGGAAGATTGGCGTGAAATGAGATTGGCGACATCATGAGGGCGTCAGACCAAGCAGGGCCTCATATAAATTTGAGCTTCATTCTGAGTGTATTGGGAAGCCCAGAGGGTTTAGGCAGTGGCAAGGGTGGGGACGAGGTGGGGAGGTCGTGATCTGGCTTATGTTTTGGTATGATAACTCTGGCTTCTGGTTCGAGAATGAAGCAACAGGACAGTAGTGGCAGCGGAAAGGTGAGATGAGATGAGGTGTGGCCGCAATCCAGTCAGGAGATGAAGGTGGCCAGGACAGGACAGTAGTGGCAGCGGAAAGGTGAGATGAGATGAGGTGTGGCCGCAATCCAGTCAGGAGATGAAGGTGGCTTGGACCAGGGTGGAGAGGGTGCTGGTGGGGAAAATTGGAGAGTTCCAAGATATGCTCTGGAGAATGCAGGACTTGGGAGTTTTATATGGGGAGATGATGAGGAAGAGGGAGATGTCAAGGGTGACTCCCAAGTTTCTGGCAGAAGCAGCTGGATGGACGACTGCTCCATTGACTAATGTGGGGAGGACAGGAAGAGGAGCAGATTAGAAAGGATTCTGAGTTATCTGTACATGTCAGGTTTAAGAAGCCACTTAGCACAGTGCAGAGTACACCATAAATAGATTTTAGTAGCTTCTAATTCTGTCCATTTCAAAGTCATAATTGACCGTCGAGTCAGGAGACTTGGGTTCTAGCTCTGGCTAGTCCATGTTAGACAAATAAACCTCTTAGGGCCTCAGTGTCCTCACCTACAGATAGGAGGCAGTCAGACTCGGTGCTTTTTGCGGTTCCTTTCGGCTTCAGTATGCTGACAATGCCATGAGATTCTTCGGTCTTGACCACCTGGAATCCACTGTGGCCAGCTGGATCTGCTTCAGAGGGGCTGATGAACCAGAACTCTGCATATGGGTGGCAGTTTCTGGTGGAAGCTGACGTATGGGGAGCTCTGGCCAAGGCAAACTGTGGCTCTCGAGGAGGCTTCATGACGAAGGGGAAGGATGTGGTTTGAGGGCAGCAGCAACTGCTGCCGTCACCAAACAAGCATGAAATCCACTGAGCTTCAGACGACATTGCAACTGAGGATGCCTGTTTATTAGTTGGCGAATTAATATGATGTGGGGCATATGGAGAAATGGTGATGGGCAGAAAAGAAGATGAAGAGAGAAACATATACTGGTTCTTTCCTGTGCATTCATCTGTTACTAACAGAGTCATCCTCAGCGCCACAAAGAGTGTCAGAGATGGGCCGTCTCCAGTTGAGCTCCCTTGATTTATAGATTAAGCAACCAAAGTCAACACCGACTTCCATGGCAACAGAGCCAAACTGGCACTCAGGTCTCCTCACACCTGGCCTGTGCTTTCCTGCTCCACCAGGCTGCCAGGGTGGTTCCCATGAGCTGTTTTAAGGCCTAGTTTTGGAAAAAGAGTCGTTTGGTTTCATTTGTCTTAGACCAGACCCCAGAGATGTTATTTACTGTTCCCAGCCCCCAGTGTGAAACCACTGAATGTAAGTTGTTATACACAGGCCTTCTCATCAGCCAGTGCTTGATGAGTAGTAGACCTGGCGCAGCCTGGATTCCACAGGCATTTCCCCTAACTGCATGGGCTGGGTCCTGCGTGCTTCTGTGGCACCTGCTCTTCTGAAGCACGTTCTGCGAGTGAAGGCTGCACCACGTCTTTCGTGAGGCTGGGGGTGCTCCTCTTGTCCTCAAAGTTGTTTGTTGTTTGGTTGGATTTTAAAAACTCAACAACGGCTTCGTTTATGAAAAGCAGCTTATTAGGAAAGTTGCTGCTTCATCCTCTGATTGTGGCTAGTTTGTGAGTAATTAAATTCCCTGGCCTTCTCTTTGGAAGCAATGACTGGTCATTCTGTTGCTTTATTACTATTTCACAACCTAGGAAGCAGAGCACACCACCTCTGCCTCACTGCTTAACTTGAAACAGCTCATGGGAGTATGTGAGTGAGACTTCAGATGTGCCTATTGCATGGTAAGAAGCACGTTTCTTTCAAAGTCACTGGGCTGGCTGAGCAGGATCCCCACAGAAAAACAGGGTCCTTGGGCCTCGGGCGTAACTCAGGGCGATGCTGGGGGACGCCTGAGTGATGTCAGGTTTGTGTTAGATGCACGGCAGGGAGGATCTGGAGCAAGGATTCATCTCCCAGATGTGGGGCGAATGGGGAGGTAAATCATCCTTTAAAGGAACTCTTTCTCAAGGCTGAGAGACCATGTCCTGAGAAAAGGGGCCACACGTCTGGTTTGCAGAGGTCACACGTCTGGTTGACCTCCTTCCAGTCTCCTTGAACATGCTCTGTTCACTATTGAGACAGTGGTTTGCCTGTGGCTGGTCCCCACCCTTGAGGATGCTCAGCCAGTTTCCACTGCATCTCCAGGTTCTGCTCCTCCTCCTGCAAGGCCCACCTCAAGGGCCAGCGCCTCTCTGGAGCCTTCTTCCAGAGCCCTCGTCCTCCCTGTTTTTGGTTTCTGAATTCCATCCCCACTTGCAGTCACACTGCACAATTTTGCACTTTGTTGCCTCATGTTGTTTCCTCTGGGTGGGTGTGTTGGGAGAGAGCATAGGTGGTTCGTGCATGTCCTTTCTCAGTGGCAGACTCACTAACTTCCTAAGGACAAGAACCCCGTCTTGAACTTCTTTATATTCTCTCATAGTGTCAGGCTTAATTCTCGGGACGAAGTATATGCGCACAAATACTTCATCATTCACTAGAAAAGAGTTTTACTGCGTTCATCGAGTAATAGGTTTACAAAGACACACATAAAGTCCACACGGACTTGTTTTTCAAATTATTTTCAAAAGCATAATGGTACGATTTAATTTGGTTGCGCGTGACAGAACACTGGAAAGAATGACTCAGGTGAGACAGAAGCTTCCTTCTTTCCCCATGTGGAGGAAGGCACAGGCAGAGGCCAGGGCGGAGTCGGAGCCGGGGCTGCTTCTCATTCCTTTCCTGCTGCTCCACCGTCCTGTTCTGTGGTTGAGTTTTCTTTTCCTTTCTTTCCCTTCCCCTTCCCCTTCCCCTTCCCCTTCCTCGTCTCGTCTCGTCTCTTCTCTCTTCTCTTCTCCATTCTCTCCCTCCTTCCCTCCCTCCCTCTTTCCCTCTTCTTTTTTCTCTGTTCTCTCTCTTTTTCTTTCTTCTTTTCTTTTTCTTTTTTTTGAAACGGAGTCTCGCTCTGTCATCCAGGCTGGAGTGCAGTGACGTGGTCTCGGCTCACTGCCAGCTCTGCCTCCCGGGTTCACGCCGTTCTTCTTCCTCAGCCTCCCGAGTAGCTGGGACTACAGTTGCCCGCCACCATGCCCAGCTAATTTTTTGTATTTTTAGTAGAGATGGGGTTTCACCATGTTGGCCAGGCTGGTCTCAAACTCCTAACCTCAGGTAATCCACCCGCATAGTCCTCCCAAAGTGTTGAGATTACAGGTGCGTGCCACAACGCCCAGCTAATTTTTGAATTTTTAATAGAGACAGGGTTTTGCCATGTTGGCCAGGCTGGTCTCGAACTCCTGGCCTCAAGCGATCCACCCGCCTCGGCCTCCCAAAGTGCTGGTATTACAGATGAGAGCCACCACGCCCGGCCATAGCATATGATTTTCATCCTCAAGGTCTACTCATAGTACATAACAGCTTTTGGAGATCCAGCAAGTGTATGTATATGCACATTGTAGGTAGCGGGAAGGAGGAAAGGAGGAAGAAGAAGGAGTGAAAGGCCTGCACCAACTGTCCTTCAAGGAGCTTTCCCAGAAGCTGCTGCAGAATACTTGCTTGCCTCTTACCAGTTCAAACCTGGTGACATTTAGCTGTAAGGGAGGTTGGAGAATAGACTTCATTCTAGATAGCCATGTATTCAGTGGAAACTTGGGGGTACTAAGGAAGAAGGGGGAAAATAGCGGGATACTGCGACACATCAACCAATTTGGATGAAATAGTTATGTTGAAGTAACTGTCTTTTTAGCCTCGTCAGACCCTTCATGAATTCCTCAATGAGCCACTTTTTGCATCTGCTATGTTCTATGATAATTATTAGAGATAGAACAGAGAAAAGACTGATACGACCTTTTCTCTCAGAAAGATGACAATTCCGCATGGGGAGACAGACAGTATACAGGAGGACAAATAAATGAACGAAATAATTACAAGATAATAGTAAGTACTATATGAAAAAATCACATGGTCTTGGTTTAAAAACTTTCCCATTGATTGGATATTACTCAGAGTTGCTTGTTACATGAATGAGACATTCAGTCTTCATCAAAGCTGTTTTGGTTTCTCTTTTGGATTGTGCCAGTAAATCTCTATGATTTTTTTTAGAGGGGAAAAAAATGCGTTAAAAATTGCTTTGCTGGACCATTCATAAGAGGATTTATTTAGACTGGAAAGTTTTATGCTGACATTTCTAAAAAGTTTATATCTGGGTATGTTTATATTAATTAAGGTTTTATTTATATAATATGAATGCACATTTTCAGGAGCCATTTATTTAAACATGTAAAGACCATTAAGAAAAGTGTTGTCAGTAACAGAAGAGACTTCTAATGTTATGTGTTTAATAAAGCAATGTAATTTATAAAATACTTAGCAAAATATTAATGTTTTATACTTTTTTCCCAAGGTAGGAATTTTTATTTTCCTACATTTCATACACAACAGTATAATTCAGTTATTTCAATTTTATAATAGGTTGCTGTTAGAGCCAGCTGTCTTTGCAGAAGAGATTTTTTAAAAATGTGAGTAAAACGAAGAGCCATCAGCAACACTTGTGTGGCTTTGATTCGGTGTACTTTTTAACACTCCACGTTGATTTCTGGAATCTTGTACTAAGGGGTTAGGGTTAAGCAGATATTTTAGACAGTCTTCATTTTATGACTTCTTCATTAACACACACTTGAGTAATTTTCTAGTGTCTAACACTAATTTTCAGCTATTTAAATCCGTGGTTTATCATCTCCTAACGATGATGAAGACCAGAATCTGGAGAAAAAAGAGAATCTGCATTGTTTGGAATATCTTTAAATAAGAAATCCTAGAGAACGGGTCTGGATTTTCCATGTAGAAACGTTAATCTACAGCAATAAACCCTGTGCTGACGACATATTGAAAAGAAACGAGGACTTAGGAAAAAACAGGAAGTTTGACCAAACGACTCTTCCTAGTAACAGGTTTTGTGTGTCTTTGTTAAGAGCATCACAGCTTGTTTTAATTCTTTTTTTACTTCCTTTCTAAAATTTGATGTTATGTTTCTTCACAGTTTTATATACAGCTTTTATTTAATAACCACTCTTCACTTCAAACGAACTGATTTCTGTAACAGAGGAATTACAATGAAAGGAATTGGTAATGAAATTGAAATGCTGCGTTTCAGTCCATAGTCATAGTGGTGTTGTAAATTGCTAATTAGTGAGTCTTTTGCTAGGCCAGCGCCTAAACTGCTTTCAAGCCCACTTTTAATTGGTAACATTATTTGGCATTTTGTAGGATGGAAATGCCTTTTGCTTACCATTCTTAGCCTTATTTTTATATTCTTGATTTAAACTTGACCCTTTGTTGTCACTGTAATGCAAGAAACCAGTCCTGTTTAATCTTGGACAGCTGCATATGTTTAGAGACTATATGCATAGGTTCTCACAGAAATCTGACCTAAAACAGACAGATGTTGGAACTCTTATGTAAAAATCTATTCTAAACAATCTGGGCTACTGCTAGACAGGAATGCCAAACATTTCCAACCGCAAATTATACTTGATAATAACCACCTTGATAGCAGAAAGCAGCAGACCCCCGTTCCATGACATGATCTGGAGGAAGGTAATAGGTCTTTGGCATTTTAGCTTAGATTTGTTACAGACGATTAGGGCCATTGCAAATGGCATCATTGTGAAAATTAGAAACTATTAATTTACGTGCAGAAATTCTCCGAACACAGAAGTCTTTATTCTCTTTTTCCGTGTAACCGGACCGTAGCAAGGAGTCACTGACTGGGAAGCAGGCGTCCGCCTGAAGCCAGGCGGGCCGAGCACACAAAGAGCCGTGTGGCTGGAGGGGAAATGGACATGCGTGCCCTCCGCGAGTTTCGGAAATCAGTGTCTTTCTGAAGAATCATTTAAACAAGCTCACCCGTGTGTTTTACTTGGTGACACGTGGGGCGTGCCGGCTGTGCAGTGGGCACGCGGAAATGTGATACATCCATCTTAACCCACTCAGGGTTTGTTCAGTTCTCCCAGCCCTAATCCTATTAACTCTCATGCACAAAGGAAATGCAGGACTCCTCTCTGATGATTCTACCCCAGCCTCCTGGTATTTAGAAACCACATTTTAAATTTTACCAATTACGTCTACTAGTTCATTAAAAACTAATCATCATCATGTTTTTAATAAACTGATAGGCTTTACATGTAAATTTTAAAATTTGAAGGTAGCTTCAAGCATCAGTGAAGCTACCTTTCAAAAAAGTTTTAGATTAAGAGAAGGCGTTAGGAGAGATTGATGGTTTCAGTCAGTATGTAGAATTTGAGGATTTTTTTAAAAACAATTTATTTGAATATGGAAATTTTTGGTGTGAAGTACATCAAATGTAAGTCTTTTTCAAACCAAATCTTTGGTTTTACAAATAAAGCTCATTGGTTGATTAAAAATATAACCAGCATCAATGTAACCAGTGCTCAAATTGGATTTTTTAGATTGTTTACTTAAGGGATTTTGAAGAGTTTGATAACTCATAATCAGCTTATAAAATGTGAGGATTTTTTAATAGCAGCCTTATTTAAAATAAGTCAAAATGTTGGTGTGAAATGCATGAAACTTATTTCTGGCTGTATGTCATTTGGACATAAATCTAACCCAGCAAAATTCCAAGATCTAATTATGATGCTGTGGGAAGCTAATCTCATTGCAGTGAAGATGAGCTAATGACACATTATTCCATATTGTATTATATACTTTTCAGTCTGCTGCCTGCTGTTTTGATTAAATTTACTTCCTACCATTCAGATTTGAAACAGCAAAGCCTTTCTGTTATTACCTATCAAGTTTACAAAGCCTTTCTCTAAAATTTTGAAGTGTTTTAGATTTCCATTGCGTACAAAATTTTGTACAACCCTTAATGTAAAATCACAGAAGATTTGTGTCTGTCCCCTTTCTGTTGAGAAGTACTTGCTGTTTCCAGGTACCAGGCTGTAGTCAGCACGGCCCACTCTGGGCAGAGGTGGCCTGGAATGTCTAGTCAATTTCAGTTGACACAACAGTTTCCCTGGCCTGTTTGCCTTCAGAGGTCACCTCAATGTCAGCTTCAGCCGGCCATGTATAGTCTGCCTGTTCCACACGATTCACAGAGGAACAGAAAACACTGCATCTGAGGAATTCTTCCTGCTTTGTGTGGCCCATAGTATCTGAATGTACGTGAAAACAGTGATAACATTCACCTCCTACACTGAAGAGCAGATTTGTTTTTCTGTCTGATTTCTTGTTCTGCCTGGAAGACACCTAGTTTTCTAGCCAGGATAGCTGAATGCTCCCTTTGCAAACACCTTGGCCTGAAGTTCAGAATGAAACTGTGGTCAGCACCCCTTACCGTTCTTCAGAAAGTCTTCCCAGCCCTGATAGGATCTGTTGGGATTCGGAATATCAGGGAACATTTCTTGGTGAATAAACCTGACTTCTTATGTACTGGTGCAGTCACTTCCCTGTAACTAGGTAATTTAAGCCAGTTGCCTTTCATTTCAACCAGGTCAAAGTATCAAATAAAGCTATACCTTCAGACCAGCCAGGAAAATGAGAGGCCGGACAGTAACATGTTTATAATATAAATCCTTCCTGTTTTCTCAACCCATGCTCCCCTGGCTGTTTTCCATTCTGACAGAACACTCTGGAGATTTGCCTACAGACAGTGACCATCAATTTAAAGATTTGTTGATGACTAAGAAAAATTCCAAAGCTGCAAATGAACGAATCCAATGCTGACTAAAACAACTGACCAAAATGACTAATTCCTAGCTACTTTAGCATGAATGGTCGTAACAACTGGGACAGCAGGCCTGTGTCCCTCATTCCCTAGTAAAGCAGCTTGGAGGCCACAGGTGACTTCTTCTTCTTTCCAGACTGAGCTGTACCAGAAGTGGTGCGGTTCACCAGTGTGGGGAAGGCAGTTGGCCTGGAGAAATAATACCTGCAAATCACTTGATCTCAAGGACTGTGCTTGCTGACTTGAGAAAATCTATTTCTTCAGTTTTAGATGTAACTAACACAGCTACCTTGTACTCACTTTGAGTCTCACCGAATTCCCATGCATTGAGGGTCCACTGGAATTCTTTGTTCATGGGCATTTTGACTGCTGGTGTGTATGAGGCGGTGAGAAATGGTGGCAGACACACATAATTTGTGTGTCCCGTATTTTCATTTTGCACTGAGCTGCTTTGCTCCCATGCATGCTCCATTGCTGCATCAGATTTCACTTACAAAGTGTAGGTCCAAAGATAACATTAACCGGAGTTTCAAGACAGTGACAGCAGATCATGAAACCAAGTGTGGGGTGAGTGGGGCCGTGTGACTACACAGGCCAATGCAGTGGAAGCTCCCTATATTACCTTCCCTGATTTCATTTCTTTTTTTGTTTGTTTGTTTGTTTTTTGAGATGGAGTCTTGCTCATCACCCCGGCCGGAGTGCAGTGGTGCGATCTCGGCTCACGGCAAGCTCCGCCTCCCGGGTTTACGCCATTCTCCTGTCTCAGCCTCTCGAGTAGCTGGGACTACAGGCGCCCGCCAACGCGCCCGGCTAGTTTTTTGTATTTTTAGCAGAGACGGGGTTTCCCCGTGTTAGCCAGGATGGTCTCGATCTCCTGACCTCGTGACCCGCCCGCCTCGGCCTCCCACAGTGCTGGGATGACAGGCTGAGCCCCCGCGCCCGGCCCTGATTTCATTTGTTTCCCTGCCCCTCTCCCAGCAACCACTATAATTTTCTCTTCTCATGTGTATCTTTATTATTTTACGTCATGTGGATTCGGAACATGTATTTAGTATTGCTTGCCATATTTTAAACCTTAATGTGAACAGTGTCATTAGGAACTTGCAGCTTCTTTGTTACTCTCAAAACATTTACTGTATGTTTTTGGCCAGGCGCGGTGGCTCTTGCCTGTAATCCCAGCACTTTGGGAGGCCAGTGCAGGTGGATTACCTGTGGTCGGGAGTTCGAGACCAGCCTGGCCAACGTGGTGAAACCCCTTCTCTACTAAAAATACACAAATTAGCTGGGCGTGGTGGTGCATACCTGTAATCCCAGCCACTCGGGAGGCTGAGGCAGGAGAATCCCTGGAACCTGGGAGGCGGAGGCTGCAGTGAGTCAAGATTGCACCGCTTCACTCAAACCTGGGTGACAGAGCAAGACTCCGTCGCAAAAAATAAAAATAAATAATAAATAAAAATAAAGACATTTGCTGTATGTTTTAAAAATTGGTCCATGTTGCTGTGGCAGTAGCCTTTTGTGTCCAGTTTAATTTTATGTGTCTGAAGTTCTAAGTTTTTGATCCTTTAAGTTGTTGACTGTTAGTGAATGCCCTATTTCTAGCTTGGGTGGGGTGAATGTAGTGATTAGCCTTTGAGGCTGTATTTAACCAAAAATTTGTTTGGAGACTTGAGTCATCAACCCTTATCTGTTGTATTGAGTTTCCACTCAGCCCATTGTCTGGGCAGAATGTGGGCTGGAAAAGTTTACTAGTGTCTCTTGGCAATCAATTGCTGTGGGATGGCACAGCCCACATGGAATGGGGTGAGTAATGTTTTTTAGGTTAGACCATTTACCTTCAAATGAAATTGAATTAGTATAAAAGGAAGCCTGTAGAAATATAGAATCAAAGCCAGATACGGCTCATGTTACCCAGAGGCAGAATGAATGATTCCTTATCTGTCGAGTGTCATCTGAGGACAGCATACGTATCTGCTGTGAATCTCTCTCCACAGAGTTTTTCTTTGTGTAATCATTGCCCAATCTCATTATACTCATTACTTTTTAGAGTTTGTAATATTAAGTGTGACCATTTGATAGGAGTGGCATTATCACATTGATTTCTCCCCTAATAGGAAAGATGGAACCTGACTGGGCACTTGGTCCTCGGGCAGGAGAGAGAGGAATAGAAGCTATGAATTTTTTTTTTTTTTTTGAGAAAGTTTCATTCTTACTGCCTAAACTGCAGTGCAATGGCACGATTTCGGCTCACTGCAACCTCCGCCTCCTGGGTTCAAGTGATTCTCCTGCCTCAGCCTCCCGAGTAGCTGGGATTATAGGCACGCACCACTGTGCCTGGCTAATTTTTTGTATTTTTAGTAGAAACAGGGTTTCACCATGTTAGCCAGGCTTGTCTCGAACTCCTGACCTCATGATCTGCCCACCTTGGCCTTCCAAAGTGTTGGGATTACAGGCGTGAGCCATTAATTTTTTTAAAAGGGAAGGGAGGCAGTCAAAACATGAATGTTTTTTAAGGAGAGGAGTATCGAGAATTAATAATCATCATTTTCATTTCTAGACTACCAGTCTGTCTGGCAGATGCTGAGTGGCTTACATACATTCAAATCGAATTCAGTCCTCACAACAACCCCAAATGAGAGGTATTTGCTTTATTTTATAAATGAGAAGTTTAGACACAAAGAGAGTTCCCTCAAGGTCCCAGAGTGGGTGATGGGAGGGCTGGTATTTGAACCCTGAGGCCACAGAGGCAGGGCTCCACACATTCCAGTAAACCAAGCTTGCTGATACCACAGATTAGCAGTGAGCCAGCCTTGTCTCAGGCAGGGGTCACCACGGGGGCCTGGTGCCAGGTGATGACTAGATGTCTGCTGCGACATTTGTGGATAGTGAAGATATAAGTTGGATGTGGGTCAGCCAAGTGGGAAAAGTAGTAAAATGTTCGTGGTTATGTGGTTTCTAAGGAAGAGCCAGAAAAATCAAAGTCACTATCTTTTGGGTTTTTATAGACCTGCCTTTGACCTCAAAGGATCGCAGCCCTACTTGAGGTCTGTCTGTGTCTGGCTGGCCTTCATAAGGGTGTTCGGGCTGCTGCCCTCCTCTCTCCGCCCTGATTGGACTAGGCCATTGTCCGCTGCCTCAGCAGTAAAGTAGTGCACATGTGGGCTGTTCCTCTTTCTCTCCACTCCTTTTTCAGCCCTCCTCCTCCACTCTTCCGAATGTGGGTGTGGGCGCGGGCGCGACTCCCAATTCCATTCTCTGCAAAGGTCTGTAGCCTGGAGGGCATTCTGATGCCCCACCCTGCACCATATTTTTGAGCCTGTGTCAGCAGCCTTTCTACTCACTCTTATTATATCCTTTCATATGACCTTGATTCAACTTGCTATCTTTAGCTCTCTTAACCACAGGCACAGGTAATGCCACCACTCAAGTACAGGCCTCTGTTTTAAACATGTCTTTTATTTACCATCTACCCAGGAACCTCTCTGGTTTGATCACATGATTTTCAGACTTCCTGACATCCGAGCGCGGGACATACCACCCTGTGTAATGGTGGCTGATTTTAATCTTCTTGGCCACAATAAATCTGACACATGCCTCAAGCCAATGGCATGCTCATCTTGATATTTTGATCCCATTTCTTTTACCACAGAGACTGTCTGATTGAAGAAAGTAGCTCAGTATGTGCTGTTTTTGTTTTTACTAATGTTGGAGTGTCAGATTGGCATTCCAGCACACTTGAATTTCTGCAACCTCTTATCAACTTGATTGTTACAGACTTAAAAGCATTTTGCCTATCTGATATTTATTGGTACTGAAGGTTCGTTAATTTTTTTTTTCCTTTCTTGCACCTCATTCATCAAAGTAGTAAGAAATATGGGCCTGGCATGGTGGTTCACGCCTGTAATCCCAACACTTTGGGAGGCTGAGGCTGGTGGATCACTTGAGCCCTGGAGTTTGAAACCAGCCTAGGCAACATGGCAAAACCCTGTCTCTATACAAAATACTAAAATTAACAAGGCATGTTTGTGTGTGCTTGTAGTCCCAGCTACTCGGGAGGCTGAGGTGGGAAGATCATCTGAACTCAGGGAGGTCAAGGCAGCAGTGGGTCCTGATTGTGCCACTGCATCCAGCCTGAACAACAGAGGGAGGCCCTGTCCCCCCCCGCACCAAAAAAAAAAAAAAAAAAAAGACGAATTTTTTCCCCCTAGTTGTTTACAGTTCAGTAAGACACCTATAGGAAGCAAATGGTTCTAGAGTCAGTAAAAGTAGTGTCTAGAATTTCCATATCACTTTTCTTCCCCAGGTCTTTTTGGATTGAGTTTGTCTGGGGGTATGAATAAGTGATCCTACAAGTGAGGCGTGTGTTTAAAATGGATCGATGGCAGGGAGACCATCGCGCACTCTGGCGGAGATCTAAACGGGGGCAGTCGTCATTCTTTAGTCGTGTTTTTGTTTTGGTTGGTTGGTTTTTAAAGGTCATCTGTCTAACCCCTCGTTTTACAGAGGCGGAAACAGGCCAAGAAAGGTTGCCTTACGTTGCTACTCAGAGAATTACACGGCAAAAATGGGCCCAAGTCTGGGGCTCATGAGGGCATTTTCTTAGAACCCAAGTCCTACGTGATTCTGGACCATTAACTCAAGAAACAGCAGGCGTGCCTCTTTAAGGCAAAAGTTCTGTGTTCCATCAGTGAGCTTCTCAGACCACTGTGTCTCCTATATTCTTCAGTAAAAGACTTTAATATCTAAAACTCCTGTAACCTCAAATCCTGTTATCCCCAAATAAGGCAATGACTTACTCCGTGAGATATGTGCACCCTCCTGCTCAGTTCGTGAATGCTTCATTACATTTACATGGGTGGTATATTTTCCAAAAGCTAGATGAAATATTTCCTCATCTCAAGCATCTGCCTACTCATTTGGAAAGAAAAGACATGAAAGATGAACAAACAGCAATTAAGTGCTAATTGTGTGTGGTACCAATCATTGGTGCCTTAAAACTTGAAGGAAAATAAAAATGACTGGAAGTCGGGGCCATCACGAGAGGCCTCCAGAGAGTTTCTCACTCACAAGAGGGCTAAGGTCTTTACTGGCAGGTTAAGTAGC
Source organism: Trachypithecus francoisi (assembly GCF_009764315.1). NCBI lineage: Eukaryota > Metazoa > Chordata > Mammalia > Primates > Cercopithecidae > Trachypithecus > Trachypithecus francoisi. The sequence continues at coordinate 173,656 of NW_022681461.1, forward strand.
CAGGCAGGAAGATTTGTCAGAGAGGAACCCAGAGTCCAGGAGAGGCAATAAGGAAAGGAAATGTGTCCAGGGGCAGTGAAGTAAAACACAAATAAATAGGTTGAGGCGGATAGCAGAGGAGCCGACGATCCAAAGAGAAGGCAACAAGGAAAGGGTGGGGAAAGGATATGAGGGGAAAAAAAAACAGGGAGGAAAAAACTGAAAATGAATCACCTAATTAATGGGTGGGAATACTGGCTGATGGTTTCCAGGGGCACTGTTTCCAGTCCAGTTATCTGTCAGAAATGCTTTGGATTAGTGGCCAAAGGAAATTTAGGAGAAACCTCCCAGCTAAAATACTTGAATGCTTTCCCCAAGCCTCTATTTTTACTTCTCTTACTTGAAAGAGTACAAAAGACAGTGTTAGACCTTTTGACCAAGAATATAATTTTAAAGTCCTGATTCCAGAATTCTTTGGAATTAACAAATATGTGGTGTGGTCCTTATCTTACTGTGTTGGGAAGCACCTGACGTCTTTGGAGCCAGAGCAGAACTTGATAAATAACAGTTGCATGAGTGGTTAGGAGATAACTCTGAGAAGGAGCTGGGGACCTTGCACAGATTCAGAGAAGAGACAGAAGAGGGAAACTGCCGCCTTCACAGCATCTCTCCCTTCCTTTGTATCTGGTTTGTTCATGAGAAATGATGAATCAACCTGAAGAATCTGAGCAGTTATTTGTAGACCTTAAAGAGCAAATTTAGGCCGGGCGCGGTGGCTCAAGCCTGTAATCCCAGCACTTTGGGAGGCCGAGACGGGCGGATCACGAGGTCAGGAGATCGAGACCATCCTGGCTAACACAGTGAAACCCCGTCTCTACTAAAATATACAAAAAATTAGCCGGGCGAGATGGCGGGCGCCTGTAGTCCCAGCTACTAGGGAGGCTGAGGCGAGAGAATGGCGTAAACCCGGGAGGCGGAGCTTGCAGTGAGCTGAGATCCGGCCACTGCACTCCAGCCTGGGCGACAGAGCGAGACTCCGTCTCAAAAAAAAAAAAAAAAAAAAAAAAAGCAAATTTAGTTTCCTTTGGTTTATTATGTTTACATATTTAATATATTGATTGAACAAAGAGTGACCAAATGCTTAATATTTTTTCAAGTAACTTCTTTGTTTCATCAAGTAATATCTTTGTTTCATCATACAAATATCTTGTTTCATCATACAAAACAGTAATATCTTTGTTTCATCAAGATGCTATACAAATTTTTCAGGTACTAGAAGTTTCAGTAAATGATATATATTGCTGACATAATTTAGTCAAGTTACAGCCACTACACACAGTGAAGTGAGAAGATTATATATCCTCTCTCAATGGAGGATGAATAAACTATTAGTAGTTTATTGAATACATTCCTTTTTGTGTATACCTGGGATGTTACACACAAAAAAGGAAGAATGATAGGAAACATGTAAAGTATATTAGAAATAACCATGTTTTATTTTGTGATCATGGAGAAATAGGGGTTCCCTTTAATATTTAATTAAAAAAAGAAAAATGTGACTAGAAATTTTCATTATTTAGTGAGTCATTACATATGATTATAAATTTTTCAAAAAGCATACAGTTCTCCAACGTTGTACACCAGGCGGCACCGTGAGCGTTCTCAAAGGTGTTGCACAGTCTCCACTCCCTTTTTTAATCCAGGAAAAGTACTAATGATTTAATATTTTTCTACAAGAATATCCCACTTTTGGATGTTTTTATTATTTTTTAAAGAAAAAGTTGGTTACGGCCGGGCGCGGTGGCTCAAGCCTGTAATCCCAGCACTTTGGGAGGCCGAGACGGGCGGATCACGAGGTCAGGAGATCGAGACCATCCTGGCTAATACGCTGAAACCCCGTCTCTACTAAAAATACAAAAACTAGCCGGGCGAGGTGGCTGGCGCCTGTAGTCCCAGCTACTCGGGAGGCTGAGGCAGGAGAATGGCGTAAACCCAGGAGGCAGAGCTTGCAGTGAGCTGAGATCTGGCCACTGCACTCCAGTCCGGGCGACAGAGCGAGACTCCGTCTCAAAAAAAAAAAAAAAAAAAAAAAGAAAAAGTTGGTTACAAACAGCATCTGAAAGAACATTCCTTTAAAAAAAGCCACAGGAAAATCGAGTTATTTTTATAGTGATAATACTTTATACAGATCTGTGATCTTTCATCTGAGAATTTTTAAGCACTTGTGAAATGTTGACTCATCAATCCATGACACACTTAGAAGATTGGGCAGTAATTCTGCTTCCATTTGGTTTCAAAGAACTCACGGTGTCCTAAGGTATGTGGACCCTTTTTAAAAAAATTATTGTTTTTATTTCTTCCCTTTTTCTTTTTTTAAATTTTATTTTTTATTTTCTGTTTCTTGTTAAAGGCCAGAAGCAATATGGCTTGGTTCCAACCCACTAGAAACTCAGTGTGATGAAGGAAGGAGCCACGGAAGAGTTCTTCCGATTCCTAATAACACATGCTACGACTTAAAAACCAGAGACGAAAATCTCTACATATTTCGAACAGTCCACAAAGGCATTCAGAAGATCTGAGCCTTAAATTATTCCAAGATACAGAAGGCAGACTTGGCTTTGCTGAATTGACATTTTAATCAGTATTTCCTTATTTATTTTTTAACAAGGCAACTATATTATTGATAATATCCTGCCAAACATGAATGTATGCCTTTCACCTGTGTAGGGGGCTCAAGGATGGATTCTTGGCTGAAGAATTCCTCTGGAAATACTTGCCAGGCCAAGGGTGGGGAAAACAAGCTGCCAGTAATTGGAAGTTTTATGAAGTATGCATTAAGATTTTATTAATAGTCTCAAGATGTAGCCTTATCTTTCCAATGTTCTTTGATAGGTACAATCAGTGGCCTATCTGCCACTCTTTGGGTTGTTAAAGCAGTGAGTTGTGTTGGGGGTTGTTTTTCAACCCAGGGTCCATGTTTTTTCACCCACATGGTTTTTAATGACTTCACTTCCAGTTAAAGAATGGTGTGAAAGTACTGTTTATATATCTGGTTAAAATAAAAAGTTGAGACAAATTAAATTTAACAGAGTTTAATTGAGCGAGTAAATTGGAAAAAAAAAAAAAAGACTCACGAAATAGACAACTCCCGGAATCAAAACGGATTCAGAGACTTGGGCCTCCACATGGTCAGATAAGATTTATGGACCAGAAAAAGGAAAGTGACATACAGAAAACAGAAGTAAGGTAGAGAAGCAGCTGGGCTGGTTATAGCTCCACCTTGGCCTTATTAATTGAAGACAATCCGAATAGTTGGCCACCTGTGAGTGGTTACAGCATGGCTGAGCCGTTGCTGCAGAAGCACACTCCTCGGTTACATTTTCAGTTTGTTAGGTACTAAGGTTGTAGTTCGTTTCTAAGAACTGAAGTGGGTGAGTACTGTGCTTTCTCAGGCTCAGTTTTAGTTTGATTTCACAATTTCACCCTTTTGGTCAGCCTCTCAGTTTTGAGGGATTAACCTAAATTCTGAGCATGGGCGCCACTCTCATCACAGTTGTAAATGACTCCTTTGTTCTGAGTATGGAATTCACAGATGACAGTGTGAAACTAGTTGAATAATTATTTATGTTCTTACGTAGCTGAAGTGAGACTATTCAACACTCAATAGGCAGCTGCATAGAAAACATTTAAGACGTGAGAAGACACAAGGCACCAGGGTTACTATTAGGATGACTTCCAAGAGGATAATATCAAAAGACCAAGGAGTTCACAAGCGTTCTTACGAAACAAACCAAACCAAATGAAACGAGTCACAGCTGAGGCAATGCAGGCAGCTCAGCAGTGCTGGGGTCTAATTGGTCATGGTCCTTGTTCAGGGTCTGACGGTGATTAAGGACCACAGTTGCCTGTACAATGGCCTGATTGAAAGAGGTGTTCATTTCCATTGTTAGCCTGGTAACACAAGTCATAATAACCTGGAGACATACCTGGAATATATTTAAAGATGACAAAACCTTGGAAAACCCAAGCCTGCCATCCACTATTGAGGATGCCTGCAGACCAACTCTTAGTTGCTCTTGTAAACACCATGTGTTCCTTTCTTTTTTCTTTTTCTTTTCTTTCTTTTTTTTTTTGAGATGGAGTCTCGCTCTGTCGCCCAGGCTGGAGAGCAGTGGCGTGATCTCGGCTCACTGCAAGCTCCGCCTCCCAGGCTTACTCCATTCTCCCGCCTCAGCCTCCCAAGTAGCTGGGACTACAGGTGCCCGCCACCATGTCCAGCTAATTTTTTGTCTTTTTAGTAGAGATGGGGTTTCACTGTGTTAGCCAGGATGGTCTTGATCTCCTGACCTTGTGATCCACCTGTCTTGACCTCCTGAAGTGCTGGGATTACAGGCGTGAGCCAGTGCGCCCAGCTGTGTTCCTTTCTTTTAGAAGATTAATTTCCTTAATGTGTTTAGTGGCAGTGTCTAAGGCCACCTTTTAAATTAAGCCTTCTGTAGTAACAAAATCAAGGGAGAGAGACTCAGTTTTCGTCAGTACCAAATATAAGCCCCCAACTAGAGCAAAAGGGAGCCCTAAAGTTGCATGATGTTCCATTAAGTGTTTTGGTTGAATGCATTTATTGTTATCCACCTTTCAGAGAGTGACATCTACCCATCTGAACCCCTGGGAGGTCTGACTGTCTACAAAATCCAGTATTTTTCCCAATTTACAGATGATCTTTAAATTCTATACAACTGATACCCCACTACTGCCGAGAGTGAGCCCCAGGAGCCCCGCCGGAGTTTCTTCTTAGTTGAAAATAGTTTATCTCTTTTAAGGTGGGAGGTGATTTCAGTTATCGATTATTTTGGCCTCTGACCCTAGGAGCTGTTATGGGAATTTGCAGGGGAAGCTATTTGAATGGCCGGAGTGAGCCAGGCCAAATAGCAACATCCAGACTAGACAGGAAGCAGATTTTCCTCAGACCCAATAGAAGCCCATGGGGACTGGAAAAGAGGGTCACCTAGTTGCATTTGTGCAAGGGGCAGTTAAATTTATTTGCCTGTGAATCTGCATAGCTCCTGAACAAGGTTCAGGGGGTAATGTACTTTTTTGGGTTCGTTTATAGCATGCGGTAAGGGTGTATAGCCACATTTAGTAACAAAAAATGAACCTACTGGATTTTTTTTTTTTGAGACAGTCTTGCTGTGTCGCCCAGGCTGGAGTGCAGTGGTGCAATCTCAGCTCACTGCAACCTCTGCCTCCGGGCTCAAGCGATTCTCTGCCCCAGGCTCTGGAGTAGCTGGGATTACAGGTGCGTGCCACCACACCCAGCTAATTTTTGTATTTTTAGTAGAGACGGGGTTTCAACATGTTGGTCAGGCTGGTCTGGAACTCCTGACCAACATATTGAAACCCCGTCTCTACTAAAAATACACCTCCTCAGGTGATCTGCCCACCTTGGCCTCCCAAAGTGCTGGAATTACAGGCATGAGCCATTGTTCCCAGCCTCCTACTGGATTTAATTTGGTAACATTATATAAGCAATTACTTGTATCCATATCGCTAATGCCCAGGTCTCAAGTGCGTGATGTCTAGAAGCACAATATACCTTTTGCAGGCATCACTTGGATAGGTTTTCTATGTTTGGTAACAACCAGGTTATTCATTGGAAAAGTTAAAGTATTGTTTCTAGCGAATGCAGGAAAGCAAATGAAGCAGTGATGTTTAGAATATCAAGGATAGGTTTCCACTCCCTCCTCCTTTGGAGTTTCAGTCACTGCCATTGGGAACAGAGAGAGGCATGGAGAAGCATCAGTGGAATTGTTTTCTGATTTTTTGGCATTTGCCCACAAACCCAACAGTTACTCTGGTTTTGTGCTAGAACACATGCCATCTAGTGATTATGGTCCCATGGATTTTCCTGTAGGAAAAAGGAAAGTATTGGGACAAAAAGATTAGAGGAAAAAAGCAAAAAAGCACAAGGCTTTCATAATGGCAGAAAAGTCTTTATCTGTGATCTTGGGAAAGCTGTCCACATCTAGCATGCTGTCCACTTTCGGGGAGAACTGTTCCTGGTCATCTTTACCTTAAAGTCTCCAGCAGGTGTTCCAAGAGGCTGAAGGGGCCCTTTGAGTTGTGAGATGTGGATCCAAGATTACAGGTGTAGGTGATGAGAACTCAGTGTGGTCCTTTCCGACAGGGTCCGAGGGCAGCCTTCCTCTGATGTTATTTCCGGAAGACCCAGTTTCCAGGCTCTGGACCATAAAGGATTTGATTGTCCTTAGTCAGTGGATCACAGAAAGCTTCCTGTACCTGGTAAAAATACACTTTGGCATAATGCATTAAAACCTTGCATCATTTAGTCATATCAGAGTTTAGGAGAGTGGAACATCTATTAGGTTCTACTATTAGGGGCATATGTTTCCAGTGACTATTTCATAAGGGGCCAACTTATGTTTTCCAGTGGGAGTGGATCTGATTGCCATTTAATGCCAACACCAGTACCTTTGGCCAAGACAACCCAGTTGGCTCAGCTAACTTTGCCAATTTCAGTTTTAAGATACCATTTGTTCTTTCAGCCTTTCTGTAACTGCCCAGTGGGTTCACCTTGCCCGCTGCCTAGACAGAGCTGATTTATCAAGACAGGGGAATTGTAACAGAGAAAGAGGAATTCACGCAGAGCCAGCGCTGTGGGAGACCCAAGTTTTATTATTACTCAAATCAGTTTCCTCAGCATTCGAGGATCAGAGTTTTTCAGGGTAATCGGGTGGGTGGAAGAAGGCCACTGAGTAAAGAGTGCTGATTGGTCAGGCCAGATATGAAATTATAGAGAGCTGAAGCTGTCTTCTTGTGCTGAGTCAGGCCCTGGGTGGGGCCACAAGATCAGATGAGCCAGTTGATCCATCTGAGTGGTGCCAGCCGATCCATCAAGTGCAGGGTCTGCAAAGTGTCTCAAGCACTGATCTTAGGAGCAGTTTAGGGAGGGTTGGAATCCTGTGGCCTCCAGCTGCATGACTCCTAAACTACCATTTCTAATCTTGAGGCTAATTTGTTGGTCCTAAAAAGGCAGTCTAGTCCTCAGGCAAGAAGGAGGTTTTGGGAAAGGGTTCTTAGCATCTTTGTTTTAACCTATAAACTAAGTAATTCCCAACGTTCGTTCAGCCTACGTCCAGGAATGAACAAGGACGGCTGGGAGGTTAGAAACAAGACGGAGTTGGTTAGCTCAGGTCTCTTTCACTGTCTCACTTACAATTTTGCAAGTGTGCTTTCATTTCCAGAAGACTGAGGGTGGTGATAAAGGCAATGGTAGTACCACTGCAGCCACAACACCTTATTTGATTGCTTTTAACTTACCCAGTACAATGAGTTTCCCTATCTATAGCTGGAGATTTCTCCAGGAATATCCCATAAAGGAAAAACATTTTCTAGTAATTTCTTAGCTGCTGGCACAGCACCAGCTTTTCTACAAGGAAAGACTGTATTTGACCAGAAAACATGCAAACTATTACAAAAACATACCTCAGCAAGGGTGATAACTGAATAAAGTCCATTTGTAAACGTTCAGATGGTCCATCAGATGGTGGAAATGGCTACCTGAAGTTTGTATTGTTTTCCTAGGATAATGAGTTTGGCGAATCACACATTGGTTGTAAACCATTTTAGCAATTTTGGAACATATATCTCACCAATTTTTTTTATAATTTGGATCATTTTGTCTGTTTCGTGATGAGTTGTGGAGTGCAGGGCTTTTAACGGCGGAAGCTTTAAAGACTCAGGGAGGACCAAGTGGTTGTCAGGCCCTTTGTGAGTCCACGCTTAACACTGAATTTACCTTTTTTTAGATACCAACTCTGTTTTTCCAAATTAAATGCATTGCACTGTTTATTAAATAGGTCACCATAAGGGAGTTGATTTGGATCAGTCTTATGGAGTTCATTCAGATTGTATATTCTCACAGTGTCAGCACTAGCTGATTAAACATGCAAATCGGCTAGGGCATTGCTTTGATATTCAGATTGAGTTTTACAGGTATCATCTTCAGTCTTCATCATAACCATCTGTGATGGTAACAGTGGTAACAGGATAGCCAAAAGGAGTTCACCAAATGGTAATTCCGCTAGAAGTGAGAAACCCTTCTTGTTTCTTTTTTTAATAATGTAATTTTTATTAGACATATTTGCCTTTTTTTTTTCCTTTTTCTTTTCTTTTTTTTTTTTTTTTTTCCAGACAGGGTCTCTCTCTGTTGCCCAGGCTGGAGTGCCGTGGTGTGATCATGGCTCACTGCAGCCTCGACCTCCCAGGCTCACTCAACCCGTCCTCCCACCTCAGCCCCCAGAGTAGCTGGGACCACAGATGTAGCTGGGACTAGATGTAGCTGGGACCACAGATGTAGCTGGGACCACAGATGCAGCTGGGACTACAGATGTAGCTGGGACTACAGATGTAACTGGGACTACAGATGCCAGTCACCATGCCAGATAGTTTGTAGAGAAGGGGTTTCACCATATTGCCCAGGCTGGTCTTGAACTTCTGGGCTCAAGCAGTCTGCCTGCCTTGGCATCCCGAAGTGTTGGGATTACAGGCATGAGCCGTCGCACCTGGTCCCATTGTTTTCATAACATGCCAAAATTGTGTTCTACTCAAAGCATATCTGCTGTCTTTTTAAATATTTACTGACTTGTCCTTAACTATATGACAAGCTTGGGTGGGAGCAAAAAGCTTTGCCAGCTAAGCTGACTTAAATTGAGGAAGAGTTCCCTTCTGTATTAACTCATTTTGGGCAGTAACAACATACCCTGCCTGATATTTTGCTTCTGAGACTGGCATAGGACCCATGAGGAAAAGTATTAACTCAGGATTATCCAGTGGAGCATCTCATAAATCAACACAAGGGGCTACTGGTTTGGATAATACACCTACACAATTGTGATCTTTGCCATGGTCAGTCAGAGGTAATGGGGTAGCAGGGTTAAGTAGGTTTTCGATGGAGGAGCATTTTAGATGGAGGTCAGAAGGAGGCAGGAGAAATTTTCATAAGATCATAAGATGTTAGTTTTCTTGCTGAAAAATGCTGAGCTTGGTTGGAATTTAATAGACTTTCCACAGCATGTGGAATTTGCAAATTAAGTTAATTCCCTAAAACCAGCTCAGATGGAACTTCCAGCAACTTGGTGGCTGCTGCTGCTTCTATTTTCTTTTTTTTTTTTTTTTTAAGACACAGGATCTGTTTTGGGCTTCCTTTAGTGGTGAAACAGACTGCCCTAATGGGAGGAGGCTTATTGGTAGACTAACAGAAAAGCAGACAACTCTTTTCCAGTGTCCTGCTTGTTTGCAAGGAAGGCAGACATCTCAGGGAAAAGAATTTTTTGTTCTAGGATCTGTCTCTGGGTTGTGATTTAAAATAAAAAAGAAGGTTCCTTTGGTCTCAGCCCCATAACTGTTGTAATTGGTGAGACATAAGCTTGGTAGTCTTTTGAGTTTTTTCTTGCTCCAGAGTCCTCTCAAAATGTTCAGCTAAGGCCACCAATTCAGTCATGTCTGTAACTTCCCACCCAGGTTCATGTTTCTTTAATTAAACTGCTAAGTTTGGGACGGAGTCCACTTACAGATAGAGTAGTTGGTGCGGTTCCTGCAGGAAATACTCCTTGCTGTTACTTGGAGCCCCAAATGCTTCACAGTGTTTCTAAGTGAGTTCTGTCGTCTGAGACTTCTTTTGTCTGTATGGTGGACCAGTCAATTTTTTTGTGTGGAAAAATCTTAGGAATTGAATCTAAAATGTTTTTGGCAATGTTTCTAGCTTCTTTCAGCTATTCCTGTGAGGGGGATTTGGAGGGGTCTTTAATACCCTCCTCAGGTTGGCTCCATTCTGCAGCTGTCATTCATTTGCCAGCTTCCACAGGCCCCAGTATCATGTGAATAAATTGGTAAAAGTCAGGGTGTCCTGGATCGTAAGCTCTTATGAGTACGTTTTTGAGGACTTCCTCTTGAGTTAGGGAGTCCTTTACTATGGCTCTAAGCTCAGCTTTAGAACATGGAGTGAAGGTGGTTATGGCAGGAAGCCCTGGCTGATCACAAGCTCTTACTTTGTAAGGCATCTGTCCAACTTCTCTTTTTTCATCATGGGTGAAAGGGTAATTTGACTAGAAGATTAGTGGAGCAAATTATTTAGGTAGAGATGGGTAAAGAGAAGAAACAGGGTTATTTCAGAGTAGAGTCCTCTTTCGTCACGTTCTTAGTCTGTTGCTTAAAATGTTTGCTTGCTTGTTGCAAAGAATCATTTAAGGAGGCAATCTTTATTTTGTTTAGTCTTTTAGATGCCTTGCATACCAATTAAAGAACACATCTCATTGTTTTGTGGGGTTTTTTTAATCCCCTTTTTTCTAATACGCCTCCCAACTAAACAATTTTATGCAAAATAAAACTTAACTATTGGCTGGGTGCGGTGGCTCATGCCTGCAATCCCAGCACTTTGGGAGGCCAAGGCAGGTGGATCACCTGAAGTCAGGAGTTCAAGACCAGCCTGGCTAGTATGGTGAAACCCAGTCTCTACTAAAAATACAAAAATTAGCTGGATGTGGTGGTGGGGGCCTGTAATCCCAGCTCCTGGGGGGGCTGAGGCAGGAGAATCTCTTGAACGTGGAAGGCAGAAGTTGCAGTGAGCCAAGATTGCGCCATTGCACTCCAGCCTGGGCGTCGCGAGACTCCGTCTCAAACAAACAAACAAACAAAAACCAAAAAATAAAAAGCAAACTTCCCTATTATGGTGATCTTAATCCTAAGTTGTCTCCAGAAAGGTTAGCCCATGTTTCCAAAAACACGTACATTGTGGGCCCATAATTTTTATGTATAAAATTAGCTGGAGTCTCAGAAGCTACGGTCTCGGATTCTTTGGATTGATATGAACACATTCTCAAAAAGTTACTCATCTGAAGCCCGGGGCTTCTAAATTCAATGGGATGCTGTACCCAGGGCAGTATAAATACTGCTCACATCAACTCAGGGAGCTGAGAACACAAGTCAGTGGAGCTCGGAATTTGAGAGAAAACTCACCCACAAGCCTCCAGTTACAAACGAGAGAGTAGCACACACCATTGGCTCTGCAGGTGCCCCGCTTGGTTGCCTGCTGTTGCAAGGAGTCACTGGAATTTTACTTCGATCTTCACTTCTACTCCAGATCTGATTAAAGAAGAACTTTAGACACATTTAAGAGTTTAATTGAGCAAGGAAAAAAATGATTTGCAAATCGAACAGCCCTCAAAATCAAAACAGATTCAGAGAAACTTTGGGGCTACCACCTGGGCAGATAAGATTTATAGACAAAAAAAAAAAAAAAAAAAAAAGGAAAATGAGGTATATAAACAGCTGGACCGGTTCCAGCTCAGCCTTTGCCAGTATGTTAAGGGAGGCTGAGCAGTTGACTACCTGTGAATGGCTGAAGTGTGGCTAGAGTGACGGGCCGAGGCTCACCTTTTGTTACAGAAGATACTCCTCAGTTTTCAGTGTGTTCCACACTAAGTTAAGTTACAATTCAGACTGAAGAACTCAAGGAAGCAAGTGTTAATACCAAGGCTTTCTCAGAACAAATTTTAGATGGATTTAACAGTATAGATCATGATGTATTAGAGTAATAAAGTTCTAAGAATAAGTACCTCTAAGTATCAGAAAAATATATTTCTGTCATCTAACATAAGTTTATTCTTACGAGACAGTTTCAGTTGATGGCAAAGGACGTTAGTTGAAAATATTAAACATAGGCCGGGCGCGGTGGCTCAAGCCTGTAATCCCAGCACTTTGGGAGGCCGAGACGGGCGGATCACGAGGTCAGGAGATCGAGACCATCCTGGCTAACACGGTGAAACCCCGTCTCTACTAAAAATACAAAAACTAGCCGGGCGAGGTGGCGGGCGCCTGTAGTCCCAGCTACTCAGGAGGCTGAGGCAGGAGAATGGCGTAAACCCGAGAGGCGGAGCTTGCAGTGAGCTGAGATCCGGCCACTGTACTCCAGTCCAGGCGACAGAGCGAGACTCCGCCTCAAAAAAAATAAAAAAAAAATAAGAAAATATTAAACATAAATTGAGGGTTGACCTAGAGATCTGAGAAATATTAGCTGACATACTGAAGACCATATGAAGAGGATGAGCCAGGAGACTGCACAGAATGGTGGATATTGTGGGACCTCCATCCCAGTCGACATTCTGAAAACTGGGACCCAGGGCAAACTTCTGGCCACCCCTTGATCCATCAGGACTAGGCCCCAAGATAGAGTTTCCTCATGCGTTGCTTCTACTTTGACATTTCACGAGGGGCATCCCTGCCTCGTGCGCACCTGCTTTGGAATTGCAGAGAGCTGCTTGGACCTACCCTCTGGGTGTCTGTCCTCATCAGCACTAAGAACCCCAACCCGAAGCCTTTCCCCTCCTGGTTCTGAGACAGATGGTGAGAAGAAGAAACCAGGACATTCCTTCTAATAGCCCTGTTTACTTTTTCCTTTGTCTCAGATTGTCCCTAGATATCAGTGGGTACAATTGTTAACAAAAAGCAATTAAGGGTGCTTAAGTGAGACTTTGAAATTCAAACCCCAAATAAAGAATGAGTTTATACGGAATTGGCCTGTGGTACCCCCGTGAGACTAGGAAAGTTGACAATGAGATGCTTGTAGCCAGTAAGGATGTTCTGACCAAATAACATGAAGGCTAACTTGGCACAATCACAAACATGAAACATGCCACTGGGAAGACTTGGGGTGTAAGGAGGCTGTAAAGCACAGTGCACAGGCTCTGGAGCAGGACTGCAGGGTGCCAACCCCAGACCCAGACCCGCTGCTAGTTAACCGTGTGATCTTGGGGAAGTTACTTCACCTCCCCAAAACTTCGGTTTCCGAATCCAGAAAGTGGGGATATTACTGCCATACCTATGTCACAGGGCTGTTAAGATGAAGTGAGTGAATGCATATATGGCTCTTAAATCAGGCGCTGGTGCAAAGTGTTCCATTAACATTTGTGTTTGCCGGGTGCAGTGGCTCACGCCTGTAATCCCAGCACTTGCAGAGGCCGAGAAGGGTGGATTACTTGAACCTAGGACTTATAGACTAGCCTAGGCAACATGGAGGAACCCCATCTCTACAAAACATACAAAAGTTAGCCGGGCACAGTGACCTGCACCTGTAGTCCTGGCTACTTGGTGGGCTGAAGTGGGAGGATCGCTTGAGCCTGGGAAGTGGAGGCTACAGTGAGCCAGGATCACACAACTGCGCTGCAGCCTGGGTGACAGAACGAGATCCTGTCTCAAAAAAAAAAAAAAAAACCTTGTGCTAGCATTATTACTTTGTACTAAAAAATATACATGTATCTCATATTAGTTATTTGCTGAATGCAGATGGCTAAAGGGAAAAAGCATGGAGGAACACACACAGGAAGTTTTTATCAGCCAGGCCTGGTGGTGGCTGCTGTCACTCCTACTTGCATTCCTCAGCTCGAACTCACAGGGCCACAGCTAACTGCAAGAGAAGCTGGGAAGTGTAGCCTGACACTCTGAGCCCAGGAACAAGAGGAGAACGTGAATTGTGCTGGATAGTCTTTGTCAAGCCAAAACCCATCCATAAGCACCTAGGTGATTTTGCATTCTTGGGTTAAGACCCACTGGAATAGAGAGATCAAGGAGATAAAATACATGTATAGTAATCATATTTTGCTAGCAAAATTGGAGTGTGTGACCTAAACACTTTTTTTCTGATCTACAAAAGCTTTCTGTATGAAAAGTATTACAAAATAATAATAATTAAATTAATCTGGTTGTATATTTAAAGAGTTGCCTTTACTGGAAAGGATGTAATTGTATGAAATTAGGGCAGTTCCAGTACATCGCAGAGTTCTCTGTTCAGTAACAAACAACTGACCCACCATTATAAAATCCATATTTACTCCCTTGGCTCAGTGGCCAGGATTAGTATCAGTATGACCTGAGAGTACAACAAAAAAGTGTTGGTAAAAATTAAAACCACAAAGCTTTGTGGACAATGGAGAGGTCGGTGTGGAACTCAAGGGTCAAAGCAATAGAAAATTGTCTGATGGAAAAGCTAGCCCAAAGGAGAAGCAGAGGTCATGTGCATCTGTCAGGTGGTGGGCAGTGAAATCTCCTAGCTACTTTCTAAAGTACACAAAGAAAATAGAGCCAGGGACCAAGTGTGCTTTGCTGGGTGTGTGAACATTCCTGAGACGTCCATAAGCTGAACTGATAAAAACTTACTCTTTTTTTTTTTTTTTTTAATTTTTTTTTTTTTTTTTTTTTTTGAGACGGAGTCTCGCTCTGTCGCCCAGGCTGGAGTGCAGTGGCCGGATCTCAGCTCACTGCAAGCTCCGCCTTACGCCATTCTCCTGCCTCAGCCTCCCGAGTGGCTGGGACTACAGGCGCCCGCCACCTCGCCCGGCTAGTTTTTTGTATTTTTTAGTAGAGACGGGGTTTCACCGTGTTAGCCAGGATGGTCTCGATCTCCTGACCTCGTGATCCGCCCGCCTCGGCCTCCCAAAGTGCTGGGATTACAGGCTTGAGCCACCGCGCCCGGCCAAAACTTACTCTTAATGCTTTAGAAAAGATACCTATATAATTAAGCCTACAGAAAATATTAAAAAATCCTTTTTATTCTTGGGGTTTTATAAGCCTAAGCATTTACTAATGTTCTTGAAGAAGATTATCCCACTAGTTTATGTTACATATTTAAGAAGGCAAATTTGTGATAATTTTTAAAATTCAGAATAGAAATGGCTTACTATGAATTTTTTTCTTTCCAAATTTTCTGCAATGAACATGTTACTTTCTGAGTTAAGATTAAGAAAAATAAAAAGATAATGTAATGCAAGATTTTCTTAGAAAAAGTGTTGAGACTGATTTCCTACAGTTTGATTGTTTTCTGTTACTTTGCAATCTTGAATTGTTGTGGAACAGTGCAGTCACGTTTTATGCAAGGTTTGTATAACATTTTAAATTAGGCTCATAAATCTAAAAATCCCAATAGTTGCAATCATCCTGAAAATTCTTTAGAGTACCCACAATATATACTATATATGGGTTTGTATATATAAATCTGTGGCTTAATATGAATGTGTAATATAGATTAAAATACAGTCCATAATGAAATATACATGCCAAGTGTAGTTTCATGGTACTATTTCAATTATTAGTCTCTGTTTCATTATTATGAGTGGGCATAGTTTAACTCATGTCAGTTAAGGCTAGGTATAGTAGCTCATGCCTGTAATCCCAGCACTTTGGGAGGCCAAGGTGAGTGGATCTCTTGAGCTCAGGAGTTTGAGACCAGCCTGGGAAACGAAGTGAGACCCCCGTCTCTACAAAAAATTAAAAAAAAAAAAAATTAGTCAAGTGTGGTGGCATGCACCTGTAGCCCCAGCTACTTGGGGAGCTGAAGGGAGAGTATGGCTTGAGCCTGGGAGGCAGAGGTTACAGTGAGCTTAGATTGTACCACTGCACTCCAGCCTGGGCAACAGAGCCAGACCCTGTCTCCAAAATAATAATAATAATAATTCATATAAGTTAAATTCACACAAGATGGAATTCCATGGTATAGTGGCATAAGCATTGTACTTGAGTTGGAAGTCCTGGTATGTTATGACCTGGGACAAGTCATTTAACCTTTCCAAGCTTACCTCTGTTGCCTGTAAGATGAGGCTTATACTGTTTACTTCCTAAGTTGGATTAAAGATGAAGTGAAATGACATAAACTCTAAGGTGCTAAACCTATCAAGAGGCTCCTACCAGATTGAGAGTGTTGGGAGAGCAGGTACCATGTCAGTCTTACTGCTATTGAATTTTCATGAGTTTTTGCTGGAAGTCATATTGGAAAACCAAATCAGTGAGATAACTTGGTCCTCTCTTTCCTGTCCACTGGCAGACACTCTCAGATAGACCTGTGCACACAGGGTGGTGTCAACATATCTGAAGTAATGAAAGCAAATTAGGCTTTTTTTCCTGAAACTTCAGTCCATACAGAGAAATTAGTGCTGTACATGTTTAAGTGAAATAAGCCTGTGCAGAAATTCAGTGTAAACACTGGAAATTTCCCTCATGAGGCAGTGAGCAGTGGGTTTTATTGGGAAAGGATTTGTCATGTTGAAAGCTATCCAAGTATAAGGCCATTGTTTGCTTTGACTATTGAAAATACGTTTGTTCACTAAACTTTCACCTTTTTATCCAATATTACATCTTAAAAAGAGGATTTTTTAAATTATATTAGCACCCAACTAAGTTGATTAATGACAAGTCAAGGAGTGAAAATGAAAATAAGCAAGAAAATCTCTCCATAGCAGCTGAGGTGACTGTGTCAACCAATTAGAGTTTTATTCTCTTCTCCACAAAATGAGACTTTAAATGTTTTGTCCATAGTGCTTATATGATTTGAATCCATCAAGGAATAAATTGAGATGGAATCATGAAGAACCTTACTCTATGTGTGTGTGTGTGTGTGTGTACACTTTTTATTTTGAAATAAGTATAGCGTCACAAAGTTGCAAAGACCTGTACAATAAGGGCCCGTGTACCCGTCACTCAGCCTTCCCCAGTGTTAACATCTTATATGACCACAGCACAGTATCAAAACCAGCACATTTGACACTGGTGTAGGATTACCAATGTCAAATGTCATTGTCATTGACAAATGTCAGTTTATTCAGATCTCAGCAGTTATGTTGTGGTCTTATCAATGTATCAAGATGTAAGAGTCTGTTGTCTGAGATGGTATCTGCAGTTCTTTGTCTCACATCTAAAAGGATTAAGGCGTGTGAACACAAGGGTAGAGTGAAAGTGTAATAAGTGAAAGAAAGTTGGTTGTAGTGGAGGGTGAGGCCTGAATGGGTGTCTCCTATGAGGTTGGGGTCTAGGGTTTGGGAATGTGTTTAGTGCTTAATTCTCTTGGACATGAGTAAAAGGACTACTATCTCAGACAACAAGAGACTGTTCCATCTTGGTACACTGATGGGACTACAACAGTTATACATGCATTATGTTCTCTCGGCATGTGTATGTGTATAGTTCTAGGTGGTTTTATCATGTATGAAGCTGCCACCACCACGTGTAACCACCACCGCATGACTGTGGTGTACCATTGCCCCAAGACTCCCTCACACGACTCGCTCAGAGCTCTAGCTGCGGCTTCCTCTCCCCTGCCCCTCCATCCTTCACCTCTGGAAACCTCTCCTCTGTTCTCCTTTTTGCAGTGGCGTGATTTCAGCTCACTGCAACCTCTGTCTCCTGGGCTCAAGCGATTCTCCTGCCTCAGCCTCCTGAGTAGCTGGTATTACAGGTGCCTACCACCACGCCCAGCTAATTTTTGTATTTTTAGTAGAGATGGGGTTTCACCATGTTGGCCAGGCTGGTCTCAAACTCCTGGCCTCAAGTGATCCACCCGCCTTGGCTTCCCAAAATGCTATATCTTTTAAAAATTAGTCTTTTTCACTCAGCATAATTTCTTTGAGATTCATTCAATCTACTGTATCTATCAAAAGTTTGTTCCTTTTTACTGCTGAGTAGAATTTCATGGTATGAATATACTACAGTTGGTTTAGCCATTCACCACTAAAGACATTTGGACAATTTTCCCTATTTGGATGTCACAAATAAAACTGTTATGAACATTCATGTACAAGTTTCTTTTTTTGTTGTTTGTTTTTGGAGATGGAGTCTTGCTCTGTCACCCAGGCTGGAATGCAGTGGTACCATCATAGCTCACTGCAGCTTCAACCTCCCTGGGTCAAGTGAGCCTCCCACCTTGGCCTCCCAAAGTGCTGAGATTACAAGTGTGAGCCACCGCACCTGGCTGTCATGTACAAGTTTCTGCATGAAAATAATTTTTCAGTTCTCGAGATAAATACCCAAGACAGTTCAATTGTGGGGTCATATGGTAAGCCCATTTTCAGTTTAAAACTGTTTCTCAAAGAAATATGCCATTTTACATTTCTTGTAGCAGTGCATTAGTGATTCAGTCTCTCCACATACTCACCATCATTCAGTGTCACCACTTTGTAATTTTAGCCAGATGGGTATGTACTGATACCACGTTGTGGTTTTAATTCACATTTCTCTAGTGGCTAATGATGTTGAATATTTTTTATGTGCTTAAGTGCCATCTGTATATCCTCCTCGAAGTGTCTGTGCATATCTTTTGCCCATGTTCTAATTGTATTACTTGATTTTTTTTTTTTTTTTTTTGAGAGAGTCTCACTCTGTCACCCAGGCTGGAGTGCAGTGGTGTGATGATCTTGGCTCACTTACAACCTCCGCCTCTCAGGTTCAAGTGATTCTCCTGCCTCAGCCTCCTGAGTAGCTGGGACTACAGGCATGCACCACCATGCCCGGCTAATTTTTTTTTTTTTTTTTTTGAGATGGGGCGTTGCTCTGTCACCTAGGCTGGAGCACAGTGGCATGATCTTGGCTCACTGCAACCTCTGCCTCCTGGGTTCAAGCAATTCTCCTGCCTCAGCCTCCCAAGTAGCTGGGATTACAGGCTCCTGCCCCCACATATATTGGTCAGGTTGGTCTTGAACTCCTGACCTCAGGTGATCCACCTGCCTCACCCTCCCAAAGTGCCAGGATTACAGGCGTGAGCCACCGTGCCTGGCTGTATTGATTTTTAATACACAGTTTTGAGAGTTTTCAGTTTCAGTGATTTGTGTTCTAATCTTTACTATTTCTTTTCTTCTGTTTGCTGTGGGTTTATTCTGCTCTTTTTAAAAATTGTTTTTAGATCTTTCCTTTTTTTCTAATGTCAGCAGTTCTGTACATTTGCTTCTCCGCACTGCTTTAGCTGCATCCCACAAACTTTGATTTTTTCCTTTAGTTCTGTGTATTTTTAAAATTTTTGACACTCTTTGATCCATGCATTACTATGCATTATTGTTTAATTTCCAAGTGTTTGGAGATTTTCTTTTATTGATTTCTTTCTAGTTTCCTTCCATTATGGCCAGAGAGTATAATCTCTATGGTTTCTGTTTTTTAAAATTTGTTAATATTTGTTTTGTGACCCAGGGTCTGTTGTGGTGAATGTTCCATGGATGCTGGAAGAGAACATGTATTCTGTTGTTGAGTAGAGCGTACTTTAAATGCCAATTTGACCTTGTTGGTTGATGGTCAGATTTTCTAGATCCTTGCTGATTTTCTGGCAAGTGGTTCTACGAATTGCTGAAAGCAGGGTACTGAAGTAACTACAATGGTAGGTTGCCGGTTTCTCCTTTTAGCTCGATCAGTTCCTACTTCATGTCCTTTTCAGCTCTTGTTTGGTGCATACACATTTAGGATAGCTATATCTTCTTGGCAGAGAGTAACGTTTGTCCTTTTTACTTTTCTTTGCTCGGAAGTCTACTTAGTCTGCTGTATCTGATAGTAATATAGCCACTCCTGCTTTTTTGGATTAATATTTGCATGATATCTTTTTCTATCCTGTCACTTTCAGTCTACCTATGTTGTTATGCTTGATATGAATTTCTTACAGAGTTTCTTCTATAGTTGGGTTGGGTTTTATTTTTAAATTGGCATATTTAGGCCATTTATATTTAATATAATTATGATATGTTAGGGCTTAAGTTAGCCATTTTACTTTTATTTTATGTTTGTTTCTCTCTTATTCTTCTGTTTCTTTTATCTTACTTTTCATTTTGATTTTTTTTAGCATACTGCATTTTACAGAGTTTTTAGTGGTTCCTTCATGCAATACCATGTACATATGTAACCTGCGACAGCCTACTGTTTTTGACATTTTATCCCCTAAAAGGAAATGCAGAACTCTCCCATTTAGATGCCTTTACCCTCCTCACTTCTGAAATATATTTTGTCTTAGGTGTTTCCTCTAGATACATTGAACGTCGTATTAGGTAGTGCTATAACTTTTGTTCAACTGTAAAATAAGGTTTTTAAAACCCATAAGGTGAAGAATAGTCTATTACATTTATTTCTGTTTTTACTCATTCTTTCCTTTCTGAATGTCCCAACCTTCTTCTGTTACTATTTTCTTTTTGTTAACAAGAGCTTCCTTTATTCTTTAAAGGTGGGTCTGCTGGCAACAAATTCTCTTAATCCTTTATCTGAGAATGTCTTTATTTCCCCATTATTTCTGAAAGATAGTTTCCCTGTATATAGGATTTGGGTTGATATTTCTTTCAGCACTTGAAAAATACTATGCATCTTCCTTTTGGCCTCCATAGTTTCAGATGGGAAAACCACCGTCATTCAAATTAATATTTACTTATAGATAATGTGTAATTTCCCTGTGTTTTCAAGATTTTTTTTCTTTGTCTTTCGTTTTCAGAAGTTTACTCCTAATTTATCTTGGCATGGGTTTCTTTGGGTTTATCCTATTTGAGACTTACTCAGCTTTTTGAAACTATAGGTTTATGTCTTTTGCCAGACTTGGGAAGTGTTCAATTCTACTCCCTTCCTCCTCTCTTTCTGAGACCTTTATGATATGAATTTAGATATTTCATTATTTTCCCACAGAACCCTGAAGCAGTGTTCATTTTTTTTTCTATTTTCTCACTGTTGTTCAAATTGAGTAAATTGTATTGATCTGCTGTCAGATTCATTGATTCTATCTCCACTGTGCCATCAAGTCCACTCAAAACACCCAGAAGTTGGCTACATAGAGCTGCTTAGAAGAAGCAGGTCCAGAAAGGGGCAGATTGAGAGACAGACATGTTAGTGACAGCCGTTAATTCTCTGAGTGGAGCAAGAAGGAAGAGTGAGGGCTGAGGATAGCTTCTACGAGATGGCTACATTTGGAGGGCGAAGAGAACAGAAACCATGGAGCAGGTGCTCACTTCTGTGTAGAGTGAGGGCGCTGTTGTCCTACTGTCATTTGGCTAACTGGAATGTTTTATGCTATTTTCTTTTTCTTTTTCTTCATTTTTTAAAGGGGCAGGGTCTTGCTCTGTCACTCAGCCTGGAGTGTATTGGTACCAGAATGGCTCAGTGGAGTCTTGAACTCCCAGGCTCAAGCGATCCTCCTGCCTCAGCCTCTCAAGTAGGTAGGACGGGAGACACAGGCCACCTCACCTGACTAATTGTTTCTTGCTAGGTTGCCCAGGCTGGTCTCGAACACCCGACCTCAAGTAATCTTCCCACTTCAGCCTCCCAAAGTGCTGGGATTCCAGGGGAGAGCTACCTCACCTGGACGTTTTATGCTATTTTCTTGATACAGTGCCTCTCTCTGCATTGTATAATCAAAGATATGACAGAGTGATTGCATTTTTTAAGCCTTGACAAGACCTTATTGTGCCCTTATAGAAAACTGGGGCGCAGAGTGTGAAATTACTTCACTAAGGTCACAAGACTGTGAAGTGATAGAATGGCAGCTGAACTCTGGAGTATTGTTTTCTCTTCACTTTTCTCTTGTTGCTCCAGGAGGCATTTATTGAACACCCTTTTGGGTGCATTACAGGATAGAAGGGAACATAAGACAAACTCAAGTTGCTTATAGTTTTACCGGAAAGATAAAGACACAGGAAATAGGTAGCAGTGGAAGGCTCATTGGATGGCATGCAGAATGCATCTAGTCAGTGAGGGCACGAGAGGAGTGAAGAGGGGGCTCAGGGAGGGCACGTGGCCTGGTTTCATGGATGAGTCCAGACTCGAGCCTGAAAAGGTAAGTATAAAATGAGGAAATGAGAAGACATTTGAGAAAAAGAGGTATATAAGCCAGGTTTTTAACAACCTACATATCAAATCCTGTTCTTTCTTAATGGCTCATTTTTGCCATGCATCCCTATAAAACTAATGATTTAGTAGTCTGTCAGTCTTGTGCTTGTGTGAGGAGAGGCTTTCCAGAGCCAATTAACCTCAGAAACATAAACCCACTGAATACAGACAGCATTCATTCATTCAGCCTACCTTTACTGAACAGCAGCTATGTACCAAATGCAATACCAGGTGTTAGAGATACAAAATGAGCAAGACAGGTCTCTTTCTCCTAAGAAACCAATAATACAGAAATAACATTATTCCATTCTTAGAAAGAAAAATGTAAAATGTGTAATTGTCCGCTTGGTAAACTGACAGTTCATGGAACATTTGCAGAAATTAATCACATTGGAAGACTTGCAAAAAATGTCAATCAGTTCCTCAAAAGTAGAAATAAGACTATCTTTGGTCACAATGCAGTAAGGTAATAAAATGAGGAAATAATAAAAGAGGAACAATTTATCCCTCTCCTACCAAAACCTCTGTTAACTTTTGGGTCAAAGAAGAAATTAACCCCAAAATGCAGAATATCTAGAAAACAACATATAGCTTGATCTATGGAATGCCACTAAAATTGTTCTTGATGAAATATTTATATTCTAACATCACTTCTGAGGTTAGAAAACAATAAAATCAACCTACAGAATGCAAAAGAAATAAAGATCAAAGCAGATATGAATTAATTAGAAGATATGAAAGAAAAACCAGAATTGACAAATACATCTAAAGTTGATTTATTGCCAAAACCAATAAAACAGAGATAACATTGGCTAACTGCATTAAGAGGGGAAAGGGAAAAAATCACTAATCCAGAAGATTAGAAATGGTAAGTGACAAATAATAACAGATGCAGAGGAAATTAAAAGAATCATAAATAGTACTTCGTGAACTTTTCAGCAAAGAATTTTGACAATCTGACTGAAATAAATGATTTTCTAAGAACATATGAGTCACCAAAAATTGATACCAAAGGAACTATTAGACAACCTAAGTAAACAATACCCGTGGAGGAAAGTTAGCAAAGAATTTTTCCTGGAAAAGCACCAGACCCACATAGTTTCATAAGTGAATTTCAATAAACAGGTAAGTTCTAACTATAAAGATATTTCCATAGAAAGGAAGGCTTTCAAATCATATTTATGACCAGCAAAATACCAATACCATAACCTGACAAGTTAGAACAGTAACATACTATAAGGTACTCTTATTTGTAAATATCAGTGTAAAAATAATAAATATTAACACACATAATTCAACAACATATCAAAAGCACGATAAACCCAGACCAGATGGGTTTTATCCTAAAAGTGTAAGGGTGGTTCCGTCTTAAGAAATGTGGTAGGAAAACTTATATTTATATGTCAAATGTGTCAAAGCTCAGTAGTTGCAAATAAGGCAGTTAACAAAATTCAATAATATTTCTAATAAATACTTTTAGAGAAAATAGGACAAGGTGATATTTCTTTAAAGTTATGTAAACTGTGTGTGTGTATGTGTGTGTATTTGTAATCAAAAGGCAGCATGAGGCTGGGTGTGGTGGCTCACACCTGTAATCCCAGCACATTGGAAGGCTGAGGCAGGAGGATTGCTTGAGTGTGAGAGTTTGAAAGCAGCCTGGGCAACATAGCAACACAGTGAGACCTCATCTCTACTTTAAAAAAAGAAAAAAAAAAAAGAAAAAGAAATAGTTGGGCATGGTGGTGTGCACCTATAGTCCCAGCTGCTCAGGAAGCTGAGGTAGGAGGATTGCTTGAACCTGGAAAGCCAAGGCTAAAGTGAGCTGTGATCACGCCACTGCACTCCAGCCTAGGTGACAGAGCAAGACCCTGTCTCACACACACAAAAGGGAAAAAACAAAAGCATTATGCTTAGTAATGAAACAACAAAAGAAAATTCTATTTAAAGTTAACATTAAAACAAGACAAGGTACCTACCATCACCATCACTATGTAATAATATTTGGATTCTAGACTCATGGTTAGTAAACTACCACCTGTAAGCCAACTGCCTGCTGATTTTTTTTTTTTTTTTTTTGGGAAACAGAGTCTCCTCTGTCACACAGGCTAGAGTGCCGTGGCATGATCTCAGCTCACTGCAGCCTCCGCCTCCCAGGTTCAAGCAATTCTAATGCCTCAGCCTCTGGAGTAGCTGAGACTACAGGTGTGAGCCACCACACCCGGCTGATTTTTGCACTGTTAGTAGAGACAGGGTCTCACTATGTTCGAGAGGCTGGTCTTGAACTCCTGACGGGTGATCCACATGCCTCAGCCTCCCAAAGTGCTGAGATTACAGATGTGAGCCCCTGCACCCAGCCGTGCTTTTTAAATAAAGTTTTATTGGAACACAGCATTGACCAGTCATTTATATATTGTCTGTGGCTACTTTCATGCCACAACTGCAGAAATGAGTAGTTGTGACAGAGGTTGTATGTCATAAAGCCTAAAATATTTGCTACCCTTTTATGGAGAAAGTTTGCCTGTCTCTGTTCTAGACAATACTAATAGATAAATGAAAGAAATTAGAGATAGAATTATTGAAAGGAGGAAGCAAAATTATAATTATTTTCAGTGGATGCATAGGAAAACCAAGATAATCAACTGAATGGAAAATAGAAACAATGCAACTCGATAAGATGGTTACAAAATGAACTTAAAAATCATTCATTTTCTGATTTACAAACAAACAGTTATAGTGGAAGAAGAGCTCCCATTTAGAAAAGCATGGAAAAGAAATGCTTATGAGTCTATATGATATGAATAAATTATGGAATGAATAAATAGGAGAGAATCTCCTGCGCTGAATTCCAAATACTGCATGTAGATGCTCCCCTTCCGACGAGATGGGACATAACGCCCCACCTCTTACGTGTGGACTGTGTATAGTGACTTCCTTCCAAACGTCACAGTAGGGAAAGTTGGGGGAAAAGAATAACGTTGCAATGGAGAAACCTGACAGACTGGACTGCTGCTTCAGCGGGGTGATCAAGGTTAACATCAACAGTGATGTCATGTTGATAGCAGCTTCCTTGATGTGATGTGATGAGACTTTATGTCTCTATTCTTTTTCCTGAAAACCTATAAGCCGTGTCTAACTGAGAAACCTCAGACAAACCTAAATTGAAAGACATTCTGTAAAGTACTTGACCATTACACCTTAAAACTGTCAAGGTCGGCCGGGCGCGGTGGCTCAAGCCTGTAATCCCAGCACTTTGGGAGGCCGAGACGGGCGGATCACGAGGTCAGGAGATCGAGACCATCCTGGCTAACACGGTGAAACCCCGTCTCTACTAAAAAATACAAAAAACTAGCCGGGCGAGGTGGCGGCGCCTGTAGTCCCAGCTACTCGGGAGGCTGAGGCAGGAGAATGGCGTGAACCCGGGAGGCGGAGCTTGCAGTGAGCTGAGATCCGGCCACTGCACTCCAGCCTGGGCGACAGAGCGAGACTCCGTCTCAAAAAAAAAACAAAACAAAACTAGGGAATTCTGAGTAAACTACAGACTTTAATAATGACATGTTAATATTGGTTAATTGTATTAGCATTGTACATTGTGACAGATGTCTCACAACTTTTGTGGGGTTTTTTTTTTTTTTTTGATTTTTGGTTTTAACTTTTGTGTTTCTAAAACTAAAGTAAAATGTTTATTTAGATTAAAAAGCACCAAATATTGAATATGAAACATAAGGTGTATAGTTTGTCCACAGTAAACTTCCCTGGTCATGTACATGTAAATATATGTTTTTGAAAAGGTATAAAAAATAATCTGAAAAAATAAACGTGAGGATGAATGGGAAAACATTTTTGAAGAGTAATGATGAGGGTTTCTATCTAAAACATGTTATAAAGATATATTAATCAGATAAAAAATAAAAAGAATTAAGTAGACCAAATGTGGGAGAAGCTCCCAATGATGCAGTGTCCGTCATGCATTTGTCCTTATTACCTTAAAATATTCTCTGGAGCAATTCATAACACGTTTTTAACACTAGTTGCCTTGGAGGAGAAAATGTCCGAGTGGAGGACCGATGGGAAGAGAATTTGCCTCTTCATTTGCTTTTCTTTTTCTTCTGAGACGGAGTCTGGCTCTGTGGCCCGGGCTGGAGTGAGCGGCGCGATCTCCTCCCTGCAAGCTCCGCCCCGCGGGTTCCCGCCGATTTCCCGCCTCCGCCTCCCGAGCAGCCCGGACCCCAGGCGCCGCCACCGCATCCGGATAACTTTATGTTTTTTTTTTTTTCTTAGTGGAGACGGAGTTTCACCGAGTCACATTTGCTATTTTTTTATATTGACCTTCCCCTCCTCCCCCGTGTAACTGTCAGCTTATTAATAATTAACAGTATGCAGGCCGGGCACGCGGCTCACACTTCTATTCCCAGCACTTTGGGAAGCTAAGATGGGAGAATTACTTGAGCCCAGGAGTTTGAGAACAGCCTGGGCAACAAAATGAGACCCTGTCCGAAAAATTGAAACAAAGTACAGACAACCCTTTTCAACCAGCGTTACAATTATTATTATTTTTTTTTTGAGACAGAGCTTCACTCTTGTCGCCGGGCTGGAGTGCAGCGGCGCCATCTGGCCTCGCCGCAGCCTCTGCCCCCCGGGTTCCCGCCATTCTCCCGCCTCAGCCTCCCGAGCAGCCGGGACCACAGGCGCCGCCATCACGTCCAGTCAGTTTCTCTGTATTTGTGGTAGAGACGGGGTTTCCCCACGTTGGTCAGGCTGGTCTCGAACTCCCGACCTCAGGTGATCCGCCCACCCCGGCCTCCCAGAGTGCTGGGATTCCAGGCGTGGCCCCCGCGCCCGGCCAGCATCACGGAGTTTTATTTTTTATTTATTTATTTACTTTTTGAGACGGAGTCTCGCTCTGTCCCCGAGGCTGGAGTGCAGTGGCCGGATCTCAGCTCACTGCAAGCTCCGCCTCCCGGGTTCACGCCATTCTCTCGCCTCAGCCTCCCGAGTAGCTGGGACTACAGGCGCCGCCACCTCGCCCGGCTAGTTTTTTTGTATCTTTTAGTAGAGACGGGGTTTCCCCGTGTTCGCCAGGATGGTCTCGATCTCCTGACCTCGTGATCCGCCCGTCTCGGCCTCCCAAAGTGCTGGGATTACAGCTTGAGCCACCGCGCCCGGCCCATCACAGAGTTTTGAACGTAGGCTGCTTGAGTTCCAGCTACTGTCTATATAATTAGAATTACTGAGTTCCTGAGTTAAGTTTAGCCCGAAGCAGGTGAATGAGTTACCTGCCCCCCCCCCCCCCAGCCACATATATAGATTCAGGTAAACTTTTTGAAATCCTGAACTATGAGTCCATGGGTCGTAGTTGACGAATTCCTGCGGACCTGAAGGAGATGGAGGAGTCTGGGGAACCCAGTTAGAAACCACAGTTACAACGTGAAGCGCGCTGGGCGGGGTCGGAGGATGACGGCCGGGCTGACTGCGGCGCCACCGACTAGCTGGCCGCGTGAGCCACCCTCTCAGCTGAGTTTTCTTGTCTGTGGAATGAGACTGGGGGTAAAAGGAGGTGGTAAAAGCCCCTTCTAGCAACCACATTCTGTGATTTATGAATATCGTAGCCTGCAAACTTTCAATGGCACGGAGGTGGTTGTGAGAACCACAGTAGCCTGCTAATGTAAGCACTCTTCTTCAGGTCAGAGTTTCAGGGCTTAAAACACCATCCTCCCCAGGTCGTCAAGTGTTTCTCCCCAGCAGCAGATCTACTGAGGCCGGCGATTCTTCAGCCCCTGGGGAGGTGACTGCAGAGCTCCTTTTTCTCACCATCTTTAGCCTTGTGGGTGCTCCTCATGCTTCCCCCACAGGAGAATCTCTTGCCTCCTCCTCATCTTCTTCTTCCTGATTTATCACTGCCTCTGCCCCATCTGACATTCGGGAAGTGTTTTATTGTGCTTGAGTAGAAGATTTCATGGGAAACAGACTACCATCTTTGGAATAGTATCCAATACGAATAATTCTTTGAAACATTTCTCTCTGCATGTCTGTATCTTAGTCAACTTTCAGTTTCCCCCTACTTGAGGAGAGTGGGGCATGTAGATAATCCAAATGTCATCTATATTTGGCTTTAGAGTGTGTTTTCTACTTAGCTTCGAGTTCTGGATATATCTGCGTTTCTGGGAACTGACTTTAAACAAAATCACGAAGCTTTGCAGTGAAGACACATCTGACTCACAAGTAAGTTGAATGCTTTCCAAGGGCCCATTTTTTTAGAACTTGCTCAACTCTTTCCTACAATAATGCTGTGCTTGGATCGGCCCACTTATCTCTCAGACCCTGGCAAACTGGCCATTCCAATATTCCCTCCTGTTAAGAGGTAGTTGCCATTTGGCTTTTTATTTGTAATTCATGCAGAGTTGAATAAATAATATGAAATATCATTTCAGTAAGTGGTTGGGTGGGAGTCATTATCAAAACAATTAGAATGTGTTACTGTCAATAAGCAAGAAATCAAAATTTCATAATCTTCTCTGACTCATATGGGGTTGACTTCTATTTATGTGCCTTTCAACTTTTAGTGAAGAATGGCCAAAAAGTAGAGTATGCAAGTTTGCTCAAATTAAATAAGAATCGATTGCTTCTTCCTCTGAGCCCCCATAGCAAGAATGTATTTTTTTCAATGTAGCAGCTTTAATCACCTAACCTACAATAGTGTAGTGTAGTGTAGTGTAGTGTAGTACAGTACATGTTTTAAACGGGAGGATGGGCACTGTCTTCATTCATCCTTAAGTCCCTGACACCTGGCCCAAGGTTCCACCTGTAATCGGTGTTTATCTGGTATTTGTTAAATGTGGGATTTCTCTCCTGATGGTTGGATTAACCCTTGAGTTCTTAGGACTCCTCGCTGCTTCTCAGTATCTCACATACCTTTTGCTAGCCACAAGAGAAAAAAGAAAAACAAAAAACCTCATATCTTCAACCATCTTCACTTAAAATGCGTATAACTTTTCATGTAGAAAAGTGCTAAGAAGGCTGGGTGCAGTGGCACATGCCTGCAATCCCAGCACCTTGGGAGGCTGAGGTGGGTGGGCAATTGAGGCCAGGAGTTTGAGAACAGCCTGGCCAACATAACGAAACCCCGTCTCTCTTGAAAATACAAAAAATTAGCTGGGTGTGGTGGAGCACACCTGTAATCTCAGCTACTCGGGAGACTGAGGTTGCAGTGAGCCGAGATCGCACCACTGCACTCCAGCCTGGGTGATAGAGTGAGACAGTGTCTCACAAAAAAGAAAAGAAAAAGTGCTAATAAAATAGCTTAACGTGCATATGAACGAACTGGGGATCTTGTTAAAATGTGGATTTCAATTCAGCAGTTCTGAGAAGAGATTCTTCATTTGTTTTTTTTGTTTTTTTTTTTTTTTGAGACGGAGTCTTGCTCTGCCACCCAGGCTGGAGTACAGTGGCCGGATCTCAGCTCACTGCAAGCTCCGCCTCCCGGGTTTACGCCATTCTCCTGCCTCAGCCTCCCGAGTAGCTGGGACTACAGGCGCCCGCCTCGTCGCCCGGCTAGTTTTTTGTATTTTTAAGTAGAGACAGGGTTTCACCGTATTAGCCAGGATGGTCTCGATCTCCTGACCTCGTGATGCGCCCGTCTCGGCCTCCCAAAGTGCTGGGATTACAGGCTTGAGCCACCGCGCCGGGCCCGAGATTCTTCATTTGTAATAAGAGCCCGCGAGATGTCTAGGCCAGGACCACTGGTCCTGGTCACAGACCACACTTTGAGCATCAAGAGCTTCAAGTTGACTTGTGTATGTTGTTAATTGACTGAGTGTTTAAGCAGGGAGGAAAAACATGGTTCAGCTTTCCAGTGAGCGCGTCATGTCGTATTGCTCACACACACAGAAAGGGTGAGGCAGCGTTAGCAGGGTTCCGTGTGAATGGCGCTCAGCAGGTGAGAAAGGAAGCTAATAAAGCTGGCTGGATCTTGCTTTTTGTGCTGTGCCTCAGCTCAGCAAACTGACCTGGAGTGGGGGTAGGGTGAGCAGAGTCAACTGCTAAAACACAGTTTACTGTGGGGGTGAGACAGCAGCTGTTTTAACATCTCCCCCAATACCACACCCCTCTGAGGACTAGAAGCATAGGAATGTATTGTATCCAAAAGAAATGGTCAGGGATGGTGGTTTAGACCTGCCTGTCTCAAATACCAATTGCCGAGTTGAGAATTTACCCAAGACATTAGTACTAGTGATTGTGTTACCTTTCTTCTGCAAAGATGTGTTCATCTCATTTGTCACATTTTAGGTATATACATTTTCTGGTCTTCGGTTTCCTAGAATTTTCTTAGAAATATGCTGTGTGTGTGCACATGTGTGTGTGCACGTGTGTGTGTGTGCACGTGTGCACGCGCGTGTGTGCGCCCGTGTGTGTACGCGCACGTGTGTGTGCACGTGTGTGTACGCGCACGTGTATGTGTGTTCCCCTGGGGCTCTGTATCTGTGTGTCATTTGAAAGAAAATTTAAAGCTCTTTTTAAAATCTTTTTTTTTTTTTTTTTGCCGGGCGCAGTGGCTCACATCTGTAGTCCCAGCACTTTGGGAGGCCAAGGTGGGCGGATCACCTGAGGTCGGGAGTTTGAGACCAGCCTGATCAACATGGAGAAACCCTGTCTCTAGTAAAAATACAAAATTCACTGGGCGTGGTGCTGCATGCCTGTAATCCCAGTTACTTGGGAGGCTAAGGCAGGAGAATCTCTTAATCCCAAAATATTTTTTTTTTTTTTTTTTTTTTTGAGACGGAGTCTCGCTCTGTCTTCCAAGCTGGAGTGCAGTGGCCCCATCTCGGCTCATTGCAACCTCTGCCTCCCGGGTTCAAGCACTTCTCCTGCCTCAGCCTCCCGAGTAGCTGGGACTACAGGCATCTGCCACCACACCCGGCTAATTTTTGTCTTTTTTGTGGAGATGGGGTTTCACCATGTTGGCCAGGCTGGTCTTGAATTCCTGACCTCAAGTGATCCACCTACCTCAACCTCCCAAAGTGCTGGGATTACAGGCATGAGCCACCATGCCCGGCCTTAAAACCTTTTCTTGATAGCCTTTTGCATTTCAGGTTTCTTGAAGTATCTCTGCTTGTTTGCTTCTGTTTCAAAGATTATAACAGGCAGCAGTCCCATTATGGGGGAAAGTGGTAGCAAATGGATCTGTGATAACAGGTGTCATCCTCATCATCTCTTTACAGTAATCGAATTGGTTGAAGATATGTGGAAATCCGACTAGATACACTTCAAAAAATATCACCTGCCAGTGCAGTGGCTCACACTTATAATTCCAGTACATTGGGAGGCTGAGGTGGGAAGATTGCTTGAGGCCAGGAGTTCAAGACCAGTCTGGGCAATGTAGCAAGACTCCATCTCTACCAAAAGAAAAAAAAAGTTTTCAAGTTTGCCTGGGTGTGGTGGTGCATCTGTAGTCCTTGCTTCTTGGAGGACTGAGGCAGGAGGATTGCTTGGGCCCAGCAGTTCAAGGTTACAGTGAGCTAATTAGCTGGGTGTGGTGGCGGGTGCCTGCAATCCCAGCTACTTGGGAGGCTAAGGCAGGAGAATCGCTTGAAATCAGGAGGCGGAGGTTGCAGTGAGCTGAGATTGTGCAATTACACTCCAGCCTGGGCAACAGAGCGAGACTCTGTCTCAAAAAAAAAAAAATTTGAAAAGTTACAGTGAGCTATGATTGTGCCACTCCTTTCCAGCTTGGGTAACTAGAGCAGGACTCTGTTTCTTTAAAAAAAAAAAGAAAAGAATTTACTAAAACATTTGTGACTGCCATTTGATGACTGCCTACCATCACTACTCAATTTTGTCTTCCTTTCATCTGAATAGTGTTCTTTGCTTCATCTGCATTTGAGCTGCCCTACAGCCCAACGAAATTAATCCCTCCTAAAGTAAAGGAGATGAAATCAACTAATCTGAGGGAAGCCTGACCAAGGCATTCATGTATCAAAAAATATGGAATACTTACCACTGCATACATGATACTAGAAATCCCACAGCTTCCCTGCACGCTGGCTGTGGCTTTCAGTTCAGTGACAGGAAACTGAGGCCAGAGAGGTAAAGAACTTGGCCTGAAGTCACATGGGGCACTGGGTGTTACTTGAAGCAGTTTTTTTCAGAAACGTCAGGGAGAAACATTACTCAGAGCCTCTCCCTCACACCCTGCAGATAGAGCTCTGAATCTCAGCACCTGTGAGTTGTTTCTTTTGAGCTTTTAAAAAACTCTTCCAGAATTGTGGAATGGGATCGTTTCAGTTAAAATGTCTGTTTTTAAAAATCCTGACCAATAATAAAAATCAAGAAGGTCCTATCATAGATTGCACACCTTTAAGGATTTCGTTGTGCTCTAATTGGTCTTATTGGACTAAATGATTTCTAAGGTCTTCCCTGGGACTTCAGTTTTGTGTTTCAAGTTTCGTATCCCTCTGAAAGCCATATATTTGGGTTAAACCAGTGAACTCTTTATTAGCAATAGGTATCTTTGTAGAATTTCTAGTAGTTTGGAAGGAGTTGAATGTACTAGAATCATAGCACGTATTTCAGCTGTTTTATTAGCATTCTCGCTAAGGGGAGTTGATTGTTCCAGTTTTAGTCATTATAATAGAGCCCTGTTTAATATTGCATGATCTGTGGGTTGCCATAAACTTGGTACAAATTGGAGTGCTGATATAACATGAAACGAAGCGCCTTGTCTGAATGTTGCTTTTGTTTTGCGTTTAACAAATTAGTATGTTGACATTTGTCACTGATGGATTCCATTATTTGCTGAAAGGGTTTTAGGGGGTTTGACAGCATGAATGGTTTGTCTTACAGACTTTTGAGAATTGATAAAAGCATCTTTGTTCTTTGTACAAAAGCACAACAGATATCGTATTGATGGACACACAAAAAGGGATGGCTTGTGTAGCTGCAACATAAAATAAACCAAGAAAATAATTTTTGAGTTGCTGCTTACTCTTTTATGTGATTTCTTCTTCTCATCCTTTTTTTCCCGATTAAAGAATGAGTTCTGTTCATCTCAATAACAACCTCAAGAGCAATCAGTAATCTTTCAGTAAAGTTAAAATATTGGCTTCTTTATGCTCTGCTTACATATTGTTTAAGGCAGATTATTTCAAAACGTTATAAACACAGTTATGGGATTGCATTAAATAACTGTTCCACATCCTGTGATAATGGAGGTGAGATGGGGGAGCAAGAAACTAAGCGTTCCATAAAATAAGAAAAAGGACTAAAATTTTATTTCAGATTCTAGCTTTATCAAAACGGTAAATAAACATGTTCTTCTGTCATTTTTGTAGTTATATTTAGAGGGATAGCCTTGTCATTCCAATGTACCTTCCTGTACATGTCATTGAGCCCTTATTGGAAGTTACTAACCTCACACTTTCGCCCCAGTCTTGCTAAAACCTGTTATAAAGTATACTCTGGGAAACACGTGCACACACGCTACACTCACAGAGGACTTCCAGCAAAAGCCTTGCTGGAAAGCTACAAACTATGAGATCTATCAATGATCAGATGGCAACACCCATCACTAACAACTGCCAACACTCAGACTGAAGCAGTCAGACACTGTGAGGAACCATCCATCATCCCTGTCATTTCTTCAGGGAGTGCAGAAGGCGCTGGGGGAGGGAGCCAGGGCCCTGCAGTGGACAGAAGTGACAGCAGACCATGCAGCAGAATGCAGATCCAAACATGACCTCCAGTTTCTACTGTGAAAATGTGGGAACCAAGACAGGGAAAGAAACAATAATTTAATAAAGAATAAAAAGGTAAAGAATTTTGTTGATCGGCTGGGCACGGTAGCTCACACTGATAATCCCAACACTTTGGGAGGCTGAGGTGGCAGGAGTTCAAGACCAGTCTGGGGAACATAGTGAGACCCTGTCTCTGGCTGGGCACA
The DNA here is from genome assembly GCF_009764315.1 of Trachypithecus francoisi. Taxonomy (NCBI): domain Eukaryota; kingdom Metazoa; phylum Chordata; class Mammalia; order Primates; family Cercopithecidae; genus Trachypithecus; species Trachypithecus francoisi. Next base: position 207,245 of record NW_022681461.1, read on the forward strand.
GTGGCTCACACCTGTAATTCCAGCACTTTACGAGGCTGAAGCAGGTGGATCACTTGAGCCCAGGAGATCAAGACCAGCCTGGGCAACATGGTGTGACTCTGTCTCTAAAAAAAAAAAAAAAAAAAAAAATGTAAAAATTAACCGGGTGTGGTGATGTACGCCTGTAGTCCCAGCTCTCAGGAGGCTGAGGTGGGAAGATTGTCTGAGCCAAGGAGGTTGAGGCAGCAGTGAGCCACTGCACTCCAGCCTGTGTGACAGAGTGAGACCCGGTCTCAAATAATAATAATAAGAAGAAGAAGAAGAATATAAACCCCTCTCAATAAAGATTTTGATAAAATTAACCAGATCCCAGCTACTCAGGACGCTGAGGTAGGAGGATTGCTTAAGCCCAGGAGTTCAAGGTTACAGTAAACTGATTGCGCCACTGCACTCCAATCTGGGTAAGAGAGTGAGACCTTGTCTCTAAAAACTTAAAAAATATTTTCGTTTATTGAATGTCTCTTCCTGCTACACTGTGACCTCCCTAAGGACCCCAGTCCACATCAGTTTGGTTTGCTAATGTATCCCAAGCCCCCAGCACAGAGCATGGCAATGTAGGCTCTCAGTTAATATTTGCTGAATCAATGAGTGGTGCAGCAGCACTGTCCACCTTCTGTGTCCTGTTTGCCCAACCCAGTCTTGGACTTAGGTGTGTGTTCCCCGAATGGAATCACCTGGGGAACCACAGACACAGAGCTGTTCCCCGCACGTGTACATCCCACTGATACCAGAAAGGAGAGGTGGGCCCGAGTTTGGGCTCTGCTGCGTCACTGGCCTGCTGTTCCAGGTCGGAATTTTCCTCTTTCTGAGGCCACCACCCTCACAAAGCTGTTGAGATTCAATGAAAAAGAGAGGAAAGATGGATAGGAAGGGCCCCTAGAAATAAGGATATTACTAATTTCCTAAGGAAAGTACAGTCTTATGAGTGACATCACCATATTTTAAAATCAGACGCACTGGTTTCCTGAAGACACAGGGAAGACCCACAGCTGCAGGCATGTGCGGGGCACGTGAACAACCCTGCTCTGCAATTTCGGCACACTGCTTCTCAGGCTTCTCTAGAAAGGAGGAAACGCAAGAGCTGAGAGACCCAGAGGCTGGTGTCCGCATCAAGGGCAGCTGCCATGTTAGCCGTCTTGTGTGTGTAGACAGTGTTGGCCTCAGAGACCAGCCAGGAGAAGGCCGGGTGGGCACAGAGTCAAGTGTCAGGTTGTTTCCCGTGGGAAAAGGTGTAAGGAGGAAAGGACTGCCTGCATTTTTGCCCCTTTACACACATGCGTGCGTACACACACATGCACACCTCCCCCACACCAGCCTCCCCAGAGCCTCTTCCAAAGCACCATCTCCAGCCTCAGGGGCCAGCAGTCAAGTGCAATTCTCCTTCCAGGCATCTGGAGGCTCCCTTGCAGCAACCCCTCTTCAGACTGGAATTAGAGGCATGTCCCTCTCAACAGCTGACCAAGGTGCAGGCAGCTAGCTGGCTTTGTGAAGGCAGCATGGCCTGCAGGGAGGGCCGCCCCGCAAATCCAAGGGCAAGATGAGTCCCCAGTCTGCTCTGGGCCTCTTTCCTCATTTGCTCTTTGGAGGTGGAGGTTACTCTAAGTGCCCTTCAAATTCCTTTCCAGCTCTAGTCTTTGAACTCCTGGTTTCTTCCTTTCCAACTTATGGAAATTATTTTCCCCACTTTTCCTGAGAGGGGAAGTGTAAGACACCAGGCTGTCTCTGACAACTGCCAAAGTGGCCGTTTTTTAATGGAAAATCAGCTTCCTTCTCAGGTTGCTTAACAGAGCAGAAGCTTCTCGAGAACAGAGAAGCCTAATGTTTCCCTCTGGTTTTTTGACGTCATTTGCCTGTGGGTGGGTTCCCATCCGCTGCCACCTCTCCAACCACACTAAATTTTATTGCGCAGATTTTAAAAACACACCTTGGTGCGGCAGGCCACCGAAAGAAGCGATGTCGCCCAGAAGCCCTGCTGTTAAGCTGTGGCAGAGAGAGCTTTGGTCCAGTCTCTGACTGTGCCAGGATCCCATCCCACAGAGTCAATTCTCCATCCTCCCCTTCTTGGCCCCTCGCCAGTAAAAGCGGAATGTTCACTTGACACTGTCTCATGAGGGATTTGAAGAATCAGTTCTGAACACTGACTGGAAAGCACTTATCCATCTAAGAGAAAGCATAAGAAGTGGGGAAGGGAAAAGGGAGCTGACATTTGTGGGATGTTTGCTGTGTGCCAGGTACTGGGTTGTCTACTTGACTTTCATTCTTTCCTTTAACTCTGCTTTGTAATTATCATACACAAAACCGTCAAATGGTTTAGGCTGCTGAGAGTCTAAAGCTTATCAAGAAGACAGTGGCCATGCAGAGGCAGAGAGGGGAAACCAGACCTCCCATAAGCCCCCAGGAAGCTAAATACCTTTGGCATACTTCACACCACCCATGCAAAGTTTAAAAATCTAATCATGTCCATTTGCAATGCACAGATAAGGGGCACTGGAAGTATATTCACCAATACAAATATGTTGGTGCTTTCGAATGTCAGAGAGTTCAGCTGAGTGGCTGCAAATCTCGTCACTGATAAATAACAGACATGTTCATCTTATTCCAATATTTTCCTTTCTAACTTAAAAATAACTTTGTCATTTCTCCTGGTACGTTTTGAGGTGATTAGTCTTAAAATGTGTCATGGGTGGTAAATTCAGGAGAACTGAGCTTGGCCTCCAAAATAAGCAATGTTCCCCATGACATTATGGAGTGAAAACACACGCTTGCTTTGGTCTTGCCTGGTCTGAGGCTTCGTAACGTGAGCAGCGTTCACGGTGAGGCCGTGCATGGAACTCACGCCACACGGGAGCTGTGACTCAGGTCTCTTCTCCGAAGGGGTGAGGTGATGGCTATTAATATTTTATTTCATACATTGTAGTGTTTGCAGAAGCAAACATATTGTAGTTAAGGTTACGCGCATTGAGCACCAGCATAATCCAGTTTTTCTTTCCACCAGGCTTTTTTCACACAGATGTGTTCAACCCAAAGGTGAATTTTTGGAGCCTTAAAAAAAGAAAAAGAAAAAAAAGAATGAATGAGAACATTTGAAAACAATTAGGTAAACCATTATAGTTGTACAACTGTGAACAGATGACAGCTTTTATACTTGGAAAATAGTATGAAGTGTTTTCTTTTCTTTCTTTGTGGTTATTTTCCTCTCACATGAAAGTGGTCAGCCAACCACCAAAATAAACAAAAGGAACGATGAGGCTGAAGCTTAAGGGTAGCCATTTGTCAGCAGAAGTAAAGGCCAAGTGTTCCCAGAAAGAAGGCGCCACAGTCAGCTGCTGTGGCAGGAGTGGCATCCATCTCCAAAGCCTGTGTGTGACTGCGCAGGGTGGCACACGCTGACGTCTGCCCTAGATCCCCACAAGCCTCTAGCTCAGGGTGAGTCACCACTTTCAGCCAAGGGGTGTCTGCTGGTTCTGAGGTGACCGGGCCTTTGTAAAAGGGTTTTGACGGAAATACCTTGCAGACTCAGGGCTGAGTCCGCCATGGCACATATCTGCTCCCACCCCGTGGGATGAAGGCTGTAGCTCGCCGGGTCCTGCTTTCTCATCTGAGAATGGGAGGGGTAGGGCCTCTCAGAGCCCTTCTATATCAAGTTTTCTGGGGATCCAGAACCAGCCCCACTCCAGCCCCACTCCTTCCCAAGCTAGCACGAGCACATCTGTCCTCCCCAGACTGTCTCCCCCATTTCAGTTGCGGCAGAACTGCTGTGAGCCAGACCTGTGCAGGCTTTGGAATCGGATCGCTGCCCAGATGGACGCTTCTTCCCCTGAACTAGTTTTCTCCTGGGCAGCCCTCTGTACATTCTCACCTTTCCTCTGCGCCGCTAGTCCTGCATCAGAAGCAGCCGGTGCTCCTTCCCAGAGCCCTCTCTGGCAGACTGTGAATAGCGTGGGCCATGCCTCTTCACCTGAGGAGAGAGGCTCTGAAGCAGGCCCTGCACTCGGGTGCAGAAGCATCCGGCACCTGTGGCAGACTGGTCATCTGAACCCTGCTACCCGGGTAGGACCCCAGCTTCCTTGCCCTCTGGCTTCCGAGCCAGGGCTGGGTCTCGGGCAGGGTCTCGGGCAGCCTGGTAGCACGCAGCACATCAGCCGCAGACCTTCTTGGGCTCCCTCAAGGGTAGGACCTGATGCTACTGCAGTCTCCCTGCTGTGGGCATGCCTCTGCTTTTGCTGTTGACTTGAGGATGTGCTTTTAACCGAATGCACCTGGCTTCACACTGAGTGGGCGAAGGACAGAGGGCTCACTGGTCTAGGGTCCAGCTCTTTCGGAGGACAGCTGACCGTCTTTGGCCCCAGGGCCATTCTCTGCACTTTTACATGATGAGATGCAGCAGTGTTTCCAACTCTGTCGCTTGAGAAGTGTGGACATTTCCCTAGTTCCTAACACATCTGCAGGGAAGGATCTTGCGGGAGGGGCAGTCTATTAGGATGAGCTATATGAAATTGCCCATGGTTTGAAGTTGGAAAGGGTCACGTATTGCATTTTATATAGTTCAACCTAAAGGTCAAAAAGGTGGAGGAATGTCGGCCTCCTTGTGATGTCATGTTTACCGGATAAGCATCCTGGGGTTTTACCTAGGGTATGTAATACAGTATTTGTGTCTATAGCAAAGAGTATTATTGTAGATACTACAATCATTACTACTTAAGGTATTATCACACTGCTACATGAGCTCACTTTAGAAACAATTGATAGAGACAGAGGGAAGACTATCTATCCCCTGGGAGGCCCCAGTGCCTTGGCCCTGGCCCCTGGTCTTTGCCTTTGGAACTAGAGGTTTCAAATGAGCTCTCCTCTACCCCCATTCTTGTCCTCCCTGCTTTGAAACAGGACACCTCTGGCCAGTGGGCTTCGTTTTGGAGATAAGAGATGTTGGGTGATCAATGGCCTCAGACAGCGTAGCTGTCACAGTTTCGTTTTTTAAATGTCATGGTGATAAAGCCATTTGCTAATGAAAAGGGTGGGATCCATTGCCCTAGTGGCCCCATTCACATCCATGCTGTCACCGTCTAACCCAGATTTCTCAGAGCAGCCACTGGCTTGGTGTCGTAGCTGAATGATGTCACTTCAAGCATCACGTAATTTTCCAGCTGGCTAGGATGGAAAAGGGGTTTATTATTGTGGCATGTTTTTCACAGTGTCTAAAAAAAATGAAGCAGACAGGGCTATATGACAGGATCCGGTTCTGTTTTCACAGGTGTGTCTGAAGGCCACAAGGTACCTTTCACGTGCAATAGAAATGTGACTCTGTGGCAAAAGAAACTTTTTTCAAAAAGCTTGTCTCAAGAGATTTTAAATATGTATGCATAATTAATGTTGGAAATTGGCCTCAAATACATTAAACTCAAAAGACTAGGAGCTGGGCTGCCGAGACCCTGGTCTCAGTTCTGTCCCTACTGACAGAGCTCTGACTTCATCTTTGCCTTAGTTTCTCCATGGAAAAGATGGACCTCCCAGGGTATTTGTCTGTTTTTAGCTTTTCATTTGGTGTAATACATGCAGAAAAGTATACATCTTAGCATACAGCTTGTTGGATACAAACCGTAGACATCCCTGTCACCAGCACCCCAGAGGACCCCATGCCTCTTCCAGCCAACCACACACACAAAGACTTCCAGCAGCATGGATTTCAGCCCAGTGAGACCGGGTCCGACTTCCGACCTGACGAACTGTAAAACAGTAAATTTGTGTTTTCAGGCCACCGTGCTTGTGGTCCTCTGTTACAGCTGCCCTAGGAAACCAATGCACTGATGCTGCTGGTAAGAGGGAGAGCCAGGAGTTGACCCCCAGCTCTGTCCCCAAAGACCGAGTTCTTAAAAACCAGCAGGATAAATAGTACCGCTGCTGGCTTTGTTAGGTGTTTGGTCATCGGTGAGGGTATGAAGGTAGAATGAAAGTGCAGATGCTAGCCAGCGTGCGGTTAAGTTGGGTACTAGGTAGCCAGTGTCTTTGAGGTACTCTGACTTGCCCAGCCCCCGACCCCCATGCTCAGAATGTCCCCTGCCTGGAAAGAGGGAATGTGATATGTTACTAACACTTCAGTGTGAGTTGAGTGCATTATCTCTTCCTAAAGTGTCTGTGTTCTAAAAGATGACCTGAGCGATGACTTTCTACTATTTATGAGAAAGAGGGCTACACTAGGGGGCCATGGCTGACCGTGTGAGACCCAATTCCTTGTCCATCTTCCACTGTAGAGTCAGAAAACACTAAAAAGCATCTTTCCCATGCTGCCTTACAGAGACTAAAGAGTAGGAATAGCTAGCGGGATAGCTAGCAGAGACTACAGCGTAGGAATCTCAGCTGTGGGCTCCCTGGGAGAAGTTGCTTTCCTGATAAAAGGGATCGTTGTTGCTGGCACAGCGCATTTCTGTCATGTTAAACACGAACATGGTGCATGGAGTTGTAGTGGCCAACCTGCAAGCACGAGGAATGAAGTGTACACAGGAAGGATGGGGAGTGGGAGTAGAGCAAGTCCTCCAGCTCCCACTGCACTGCCAGTCACTGCACCAGCCCCAGCAAGGCCTTGTCACTCCAGAGGTCTTGTTTCAAGAAAGGAAAAACCTCTCCAGTGTGTGCCAGTGTTCATTGTATTTTCTGTTACTTGCAGCTGAATACATTCCAAACAGGCCAAGGTGCCTTTCAGATCACAAAAAGGTAACCACCTAGGAATGGGGACGTGGGCAGGCAGAATTCTTTAGAATGAAAGGAATTCCTGGGATCCTTGCCCACACTTTCACCACGGTGAACACATGCAAGGAATGATGAGTCAAGGGAACCATCCGGAGAAATGGGATTGAGCTATAGATAACCAGTAAACCTGATGCATTCCATTAGGCGAGAAGAAATAGAAGGCTCATAATTTTATATGAAAAGGTTAGTTAAAATCAGGAAACTTTGGAGAGCCTTTTATTTATTTATTTTTGTTTCTGGTGAGGTTTATTACCTTTCAGAGGGACATGCTGTTAAGTTGAGTACCTCTGAGAACGACCATCTGTCACATATTTTCCAGGACCACCCTGGGAAATACGAGGCATATTGTTTCCTTATCTCAACAAGCGTGCCGTGTTGGTCTATCCATGGAGTCATAATTTGAGATTAGGAAATATGCTATCATTCTTAAAAGCTCAATTATTTAAGAATCTCCAATAGCCAGGTGATCCCTTCTACTTAGTGGTATTTATTGATACAGATGAGTACTTTGAAAAATTAAGAGAGACGTTTACTTTGTAAGCTACCACTAAGACGGTCTCTGACCGGATAAAGATAACTGGAGCAGACGAGTCTGTTTAACAAAGGTGGTGATATATATTGTGGCAGCTGCCCCCTTACAGCCAAGGGAGAACAATTAGCGAATTCATTCGTTTAATTCATGAATTTTCCTTCTATTTACACTTTAAACAAACATGCCAGTTGTTTGCTTAGTTAACAAGCTCTGCCTTCATTATAAGCCATTAGTGGCTAGTAATAATTGAAACTGTGTTTGGATTTCAAAAATACAGAAATAAACCCAATTAATTTCACCCTTAGTAATATGGAATTTGTCTGATTGACCTGAGCTAGGCAGAAGTTTGTGTCTTTGCCTTTTGCATGAAGGGTTTGCTAAATCATTTTCTAGCCATAAACAGGAATTTCTCATAAGAAAAAACTAAACAAAACAGGTTAAATCTTAATGCTTATAAGGAGCCAGGCACCAATATAAATTAGTGAATGGGTTGGATAGAGCATCCTCTGAGAAACACTTGGTCTACTTTTGATGGAGACATGGACATAAGAAATATTTCACTTTTTATCCTGTGATAAGAAGGAAAGAACCACACCATGATTATAAATGACAAGGAGGCTCAGCCAGTGGCAGGGAGACAGGAGGGAGAAGTTGGGACCACAGCAAACTGGAGACCCCAAGCCGTGTCTGAAAGGACCAGCTCCGATTCAGCTGCAGTTACTACATAAGAATGCAGGCCTGTGATGAGGGACTCCCAAGCGTTTTTTGCCTGCTTCTCGGATTTCACCAGGATGAATCATAACAGGGACCTGATAAATTCCTATCTTTGAAATGCTCTGTACTGCTTATTATTGTTCTTAGGAAATGATAAAATATTGCCCTTTGGCATTAGACGTGTGTGTGTGTGTGAACAGAATAAATATGTGTCCACTTCTAAAAAAGACCTGGGCCTAGTGTGGCCACATCTTCCAAATTTTTAATGTAATTTGAAAATCTGGATTTCTGAGAAATGAGAAAGGGGGCGACTCTAGGGTGCCATGGCTGACCGTGTGAGACCCGGTTCCTTGTCCACCCTCCACTGTAGAGTCAGAAAACACCAAGAAGCATCTTTCCCGTGCTGCCTTACAACTAGCAGAGACCAATCCCAGCTATCTCCCATAGCTGAGATTCCTATCAGTCTTTATAAATGGGAAGTTTGTAAATCTTGGCAGTGAGTTTTTGCTATTTAAGCTGATGCTGTGCAGCCACCACAGTGCAGTTCAGCAGCTCTCAGAGTTGTGGTCTCTGGACCGGCCACATTAGCATTGCCCGGGAACTTCACAGAAAGACAGGTTCCTGGGCCCCACCCGGGCCTCCTGACACAAACTCTCTTGGGATGAGGCCCAGAGCTCTGTTTTAACAAGCCTTTCAGGTGGGGCTGCCAGCTTTTAGCACATATTTCATGGAACATACACCAAAAAAATTATTCGTTGTTTATCTGAAATTCAGATTTGACTGCATGTGCTGTTTTCTTATCTAGCAGACCTACCTCCAGGTGCTTCTGATACACGCTGGTGTTGATCAAGCAAAACATGTGTATGAGCCAGGCTGCTTGTGTTTGAATCTGCTTTGACACATACTGACCCTGGGATTTTAGGCAAGTGACATAATTTCTGTGTGGCTCGGTTTACTTCCATGTAAAATAGGCACGATAATAATTTCTTCCTCGTGGGGTGGTTGCTGGAATTGAATGAGTTAGCGAACATAAAATACAACTTTTCCTGGGATAAATAATATATGTGTTTAGTATCATCATTATTTTATTTTTCTTTTCTTTTCTTCTCTAATCATCACCACTGCTGCCACCACCCAGCCGCGAGGGAATACGAGAACTCATCTTCCTTCAATTCTTTTTTCCTGGATCTTTGATTTAGCAGAATTGATTCTAATGTGCTACTCCCCAAGGCCACTCTGTTGCTTGTTCCTACCCAGAGTTACCCTTGCTTTGAAATCTAGGTGACAGTGTGGAGGTCTGGCAGGGAACCCACACTTGCCTCCACCCCGACGTCCTGCTGCCTGAACTCTGTCAGCCAGCAGTGCCTCTGTGGTGCTCACGCCTCTTGGACAGACCAGCCTTGCTTCTCCATTTCTGCTTTCACCAGCCCAGCAGGGCAAGTCAGCAGCTTCCTGACCTTGTCTTGGGTTTTCAGATTCGCAGCGGGCCTGACTGGGTCTTGGATTCTTGCTATCAGTTGGGGAAATAATGAATGCCTTCCTCAGCAATTAAATTCTCAGTACATTTTGGGAAATCCCTGCAACTTTTTCCAGACAAGGAACATGGGAAGATTTGATTTGTGGACCCAAAGAGTGTATTTAAAAGGAAAGCACTCACCAAATTGTCCTTGCCGAGAATGGCTGCAAGCTGCCCCAGCGCGTCCCTCCATAAAGCAGCCCTCCAGGCCTCCACACCACCACACGTGACAGACTTGTGCTTGCCGTGAAAACCACCAGGATGAGCTATTACGGCTCTCAGTTGTGCCATTTTATTGCTATTCTGGGAATGGAGCAAAACACATTATTTTATTAAATAAAGATTTTCCCTGTATCACAGTGGAGGCTAATTTTATTAGCTCTTTTTATGGGAACAAACATCATCGCCCTGATTCAGGGAGGACGGAGGTGGGGGCCGTGGGGAGGTGAGGGAGTGGAATCACATTTTGTCATCTGCGCGCTCCAATGAGGCTGCCGACATGGTTTAATTGGTTACTCACTTTAATTACTTACTTACCAGAAGAGTTCCCCAGATCCTGCAGAAAATACACAGCTTTCATTCATAAGTAATTTATAGATGATTCAAAAGACATGTTCAGAGCCAGGCTCACGCCTGTAATCCCAGCACTTTGGGAGGCCGAGGCAGGCAGATCACGAGGTCAGGAGATCAAAACCAGCCTGGGCAACATGGTAAAACCCCCATCTCTACTAAAAATACAAAAATTAGCTGGGCATGGTGGAGGGCGCCTATAGTCCCAGCTACTTAGGAGGCTGAGGCAGGAGAATGGCATGAACCCGGGAGGCAGAGCTTGCAGTGAGCGCCAGTGCACTCCAGCCTGGGCAACACAGCAAGACTCTGTCTCAAAGAAAAATAAAAAAAGACATGTTTGGTTACAATAAATATTTGTTCATTTTGTGTGGGTATGGGTGTGTCCCCTGGTAACCAAAATCTATAGTCTCCAAAATGTGTAACTAAATGAATAGAATGTTCAAAATTTGTTCAAAAACAAATTTTTTGTTCTCATCTATGAGATTCTGGAACGTTTAAGGCAGAACATGTACTGTCAGATTCAGAGAGGGAAAGGAGTCCAAATGTAGTTGAAAAACTCAGTAAAATGCTGTTCCTACCTCTGATTCTTTAGCTTTGAAACCTGAGACTTTCACGTGCAGCTTTTTTGATGACCATAACCAGCAGAACCGGCCCCCACCCCCACCCCCAGGCTGAGGCAGAGCAGCCAAGGCAGGTGCCTGGTTCCGTGTGCAGGGCCGAGGTCTCCACCGCGTTCTCTGTTCTCTCTGGATGTGCTGCCCGGTTCGGTGTGCGGGGCCGAGGTCTCCACCGCGTTCTCTGTTCTCTCTGGATGTGCTGCCAGGGGTCAGAGGTGATGTATCCGCTGCCCTGCTGGGCGGCAGCCGAGCCTTCCGCATGGTCTGCAGAGCTGCCACCGAGCCAGAGGTGGTCTCTGTGTTTCCTGGAGTCAAAGTGGTCTCCATGTTTTGTTGTTGCCATGCTGCTTTTCCTGCTAGCAACAGGCCACGGCTAACGCTAAAGCAGGTGGGGAAGCTGGCCAGTGTTTTGTGTCCCCAGCCTCCTCTTCCGCCCTCATGCCTCTCTCCTCCCCATTGTCATCTGTGCTCTGCTTTGGAGCCTTTCCCTGGCCCCCATGAGCTCCCACCTTGAACCTTGCTAGGATCCAGGTATCCCTCATTTGCATCTCCATGTGACCTGAAACCGTGAGGCTCCTCTGAGAGCACTTCGAAGTTAAACCAGATCATAAAGCTGGAGCTCCTGGCCTCGGCGTCGCTGTTTGCTTCCCTGGCGTAGCTGCCCACTTCCCTGTAGTATCACTGCCACGCCTCTACCGCAGTTTCTCTCTCCATCTTGTCAGCTGCCTCCCCAGCTTGTCTTCTGGGTCCCTCCTGCTTTCTCTGTCTCCCGCCTTTTGTTGCCCGCGTCTGCTTCCCTCAGCCTGTCGGCCTGTTTTGTAATGCGCTTCCTTCGTCTTGTTTTCTTCCCTCATCTTTCCATCTGCTTCATTCATCTCCATCTTTATTTCCCTTATCTGCTCCCCAGCTCCTTTCTCTGCTTTTCTCCTTGTCTACTTCCCTGTCTTTTCATGTTTCCCCATCTCATTCTCTACGGCCCGAATTTTGTTATCTTCTTGCCTCCTGTAGCCCTTTGAGTTTGTGACCTGCTTTAAACCATCTCTACTTGAAAAGAATACAAGGCTTTAGCGAAAACAGATGACAGGTGGGGAACCAGGGAGAGGTAGACTCGTGTGTCACCCTCCTGGGGACAGACCTAAGTACCTTTGTAAGGGCTTGTCTAACACATGTCCCTGTGACCCACTGGAGACTCCCAGTGTAGAACAGGGTTATGAGGAACTAGGCACTGCTCTTCGGGGGCATCAGCAGTGGAGTAGTGATGCCCCCCATGGCCTCTGTACCCCTATTTCCTACCTTCCTCTCACTAGGAAGAGGCCTGCTCACCTTGGGCCAGTTCTGGCTGTGACGTAGATTGAGGGAACAGAGGTCTCAGGATGTGCGTGGTTGATAGCTTCCCATTGGTGCCTCCTGAAGACAGAGCTCCTGGGAGAGTAATGATTGTGAAGCCCATGGGCTTGAGCTGGCACAGAGGGACGGGAGTCCAGAGGCCACAGGTCTAAACCCAGCGACACTGGAAAGAGTGGGTCAGAGTGAGGCTTTAGAGTCCGGACTGTGTTTAGAGTCCAGGCTTGAGCTCCAGTCTTGGCTCTGTTGCTTGCCAGCTGTGTGACCTTGGGCTAGTCAGTCTCCCTCTCTGCACCCCACTTTCCTCATGTATAAAATGAGATCATAAAATCAAATAATAGCACCATCCTGAGGTTGTGGGTAGAGCAGTGAGATGGCATGTATAAAATGCGGTGCCTGGCACGCCACAGACACTGAGCAGTGAGTCTTTAGGAGAAGATGTTTGGGTACAGGAATAAGGAATGTGGCCTGGGGCTTTCCTCAGTCTCTCTTCCGTAGTCACATTCGAGTCAAAATTCATTTAGGCAAATGAGTGGATGTTTTGCTATTTTTTTTTCAGATTTTTAAAAATTGTTTTAATTTTAATTTTTTGTTGCTGTCGAGTCGGCGTCTCGCACCGTCGCGTGGGCTGGAGTGCAGTGGCGCAGCCTCGGCTCCCTGTAACCTCTGCCTCCCAGGTTCAAGCCATTCTCCTGCTTCAGCCACCTAGTAGCTGGGATTATAGGCACCCGCCACCACACCTGGCTAATTGTTTATATTTTTAGTGTAGATAGGGTTTCGCTATGTTGGCCAGGCTGGTCTCGAACTCCTGACCTTGTGATCCACCCACCTCGGCCTCCCAAAGTTTTTCAGAATGTTTTAGAAAACACTTCTACTAACCTTAAGCCTTTCTTTCAAACCCAGATCCCCTTACACACTGATCAGACGTAGCAAGTTTGCTGTCTATCTCCTCAGCCTCCCGTTTAAAGATTACACACTGCAGTCGGGTGGGTGCCAGATGAGGAAAGCGGAAGACGCAGATTCCCTCCCACGCAGTCTCAGGGCCAGTGGGAAGGAGGGTCCCGCCAAACTGTCTGGGCCACCCCCCAACTTTGGCTTCAGGACTGCAGAAGCATCTCCTACATTAGGCTGCATCCAGGAGAGAGGGACTAAGGGATTGCGTTTAGAAATAGGGGCAGGGGCTGAGTGTTGTTGGGCTTGTCAACGCGTAGGTGAGAGTGTTGACACACATCACTTCACACACCTGATGAAGGAAAGAGGAGACAGGCTAGGAACCTCAGGGGGCGGAGAGGCCGTTTGTCTCCCTTTCAGATGGGCCCAGACTACTACAAGTCTACATTTCAGTTGTCCAGTTTAAATTAGCAAGTAATGAAGTCACACAAGCAGAAGCTGCTGCTTGTGATTATAAGACCCTTAGAACTATCCCGCTGGACTTGAGAGGGCTAGAAGCCTGGTTCTCCTCTCTCTCGCGTCTTCTTTCATCTCTATCATGAGATATTGGCCTGCACATGTTGAAATTGTGAAAAGCGGCCGGGCGCAGTGGCTCAAGCCTGTAATCCCAGCACTTTGGGAGGCCGAGACGGGCGGATCACGAGGTCAGGAGTTCGAGACTATCCTGGCTAACACGGTGAAACCCCGTCTCTACTAAAAAATACAAAAAGCTAGCCGGGCGAGGTGGCTGGCGCCTGTAGTCCCAGCTACTCGGGAGGCTGAGGCAGGAGAATGGCGTAAACCCGGGAGGCGGAGCTTGCAGTGAGCTGAGATCCGGCCACTGCAGTCCAGCCGGGCGACAGAGCGAGACTCCGTCTCAAAAAAAAAAAAAAAAAAAAAAAAAGAAAGTGTGAAAAGCGTTGAGTCCATGAGAAGTACCAGCTTGATAAATGTAAGTCTGCATGATGCCTCCCGAGGATCTGTGTGAAAAGTAAACTTGCGGCCGGGTGCAGTGGCTCATGCCTGTAACCCCAGCACTTTGGGAGGCTGAGGCAGGCGGATCACCTGAGGTAGGGAGTTTGAGACCAGCCTGACCAATGTGGAGAAACCCTGACTCTACTAAAAATACAAAATTAGCCGGGCGTGGTGGCTCATGCCTGTAATCCCAGCTACTCTGAGGCAGCAGAATCGCTTGAACCTGGGTGGCTGAGGTTGTGGTGAGCCCAGATTGCGCCATTGCACTCCAGCCTGGGCAACAGGAGCGAAACTCCGTCTCAAAACAAAAATGTAAACTTGCTGTCTATGAGGGGAATTGGGATCTGCTCCCGTAAAATGGGAGGGGTGACCTGGGGGCTCTTCTTGTCCTTAACAGCAAGCAATTGCCTGTCCTCTGGGTTCCTTCCACCCCTGCAGCCTGCTGGAACCTGCTGTGGCAGCAGCATCTCGCGGGGCCGCTGAGTGCTGGGTTGTTCCATCCACAGCAAGATGGGCCATGCTGGTCAGGGCTCCACGGAGAAAGCACAAATAAATCAAACACCAGCTCCTACTTAAGATCTGATGAAATTCTCCATTTCCGCTCCAAATTGAATTCCTCCCGAAGGATGGGAGCAGCTCCTGGGAGTAATGAAGGCACTCCTTCCTCCTCTGCTAGAAACATGTTTTAGATTAACAGACGCAGCCTTCTAATCTGGGTGGGTAGGTAGGGTTCAGGAACAGCCTTGAGAAAGTGTTTTCAGACCAGACATGATATTTTTAATCTCGAGGGGCAAGGCGGCAGACGTGCAATACGCTTGGCCTCTGTGGCGGAGGCGGCCCCAGAGGTGGTCTCCTGGGGAAGAGTGACGACATGGAAGTGTGGCTGCAAGCCACTCCTCCTGCCACCTCCTTCTCCTCCACCACCTGGAGCCAAGAAGAATTTATGGTGGGGAACAGAAGCGAGAGGGCTTGTGCTTTTTGAGATTTGAAATATCACTTTCCTTCCCATCTCTTATTTGGGAAAAATAGTACACTCTGTGATTAAAAAAACAACAACAACAAAAAACCATGAAAGAAACGTTTTTAGGATGAAGATGTCATTGAAGTGATTATCTTCCATTCTCTGTAATGGTGATGAATCGACAGTCTGGCATTTGTAGAGGCATTTGACACCGACTCTTCCAGGGGAAGAAAAAGAAACAATTTTCCAGTGAACCTTGTCAGGGGGAAGACTGATCACCGGCAGGCCGGCTTGGACCCTGAGCACAGTTCCAAGAAGGCAGGGATGAGGAGGAGCCGGGCTGGGTGCAGGGATGAGGAGGAGCCGGGCTGGGTGCAGGGATGAGGAGGAGCGGGGCTGGGCCGGTGAGTCGAGGCTGAGGTAGGAGTGCAGTGTTCTACAGGTCCATTTCAAGGGTGGGCATGAGATAGATTATCTGTTGGGAAAGAAATACTTAACATTATTCCTTGAAGTGAGCTAAAGAAAATTACTTCTCTTCACTCACCGTTGAAAAAAAAGCAGTCTAAAAAAAGATAAGAGGTTAAATCTACTTAACATGAGAAATTCAGACATTTAGGATCCGAGGGAGGGAAGGAAATTCTCCTTGAAAGAATATTCTGTTGGTCCTTTTATGTCAGAATTTTGTCAGCAGCCTGTAAGAAAGGTTGTCAAAACCTCACTCCACGTGTTTGGTTTACTTTTAAAAAGAAGCCTTTTCCTTCCTAGGGAAATAGCCCCAGAGTATCCAGTAAGTCAAACCCAACCCCAGAGGCCAGACGGGCCCGGGAGGCTTTGGATTCAGGTTCCAGCCGGAAAGTCGCTCTTCAGG
The DNA here is from genome assembly GCF_009764315.1 of Trachypithecus francoisi. NCBI lineage: Eukaryota > Metazoa > Chordata > Mammalia > Primates > Cercopithecidae > Trachypithecus > Trachypithecus francoisi. The sequence goes on from NW_022681461.1 coordinate 223,055, forward strand.
GAGAAGGTCATGTTTTCCAGACAGCGCGGTGTTTCTGTGGTTAACGCCCGTCCTCCTGAGCCGGAGGATGTTCGGGACGTTCCGGCTCGGCCTCCCGCAGAGGACGGTGGGAAATACACTGACCCCCGACTCAGAAGAAAGGATTGAGGGTGGCAAAGGGGAAGTTGAGGTGGAATTCCGGCCACGCTGGGCCTGTCCCAAGGCCCACAAGATGGACTGAGGCCAGGGTGGCGTCTCCGGAACACGGAAGGGTGGGGAGGGAAGTCTGGTGCAGACAGCAAGGACTGCTCGAGGGGAAAAATGAGAGGGTGGGAGAAACAAGTGCCGCCCCCCACACGGCTGCTCCTGTGCCTGCCTTCCGGCCCTCGCAGGCTTTTCTATCTGCATAAGCGGGGCCTGGAGAGGCTTCCGCGCCGGCACAGAAGAGCAGGCAGGTCCCCGGACAGTGGAGGCCTGTTCTCCAGGAAGTCTCGGAGCGGTTTCGCCGTCGTCCGCGCGCAGAAGCTTCCGGGCCGGAGTCCGCCCTCCAGTCTCTGGAAGGACGTGCGCGTCTGTCCCTCTGGCTGCAGGCCCTGCCCACGCAGGCTTGCCCTCCAGCCTCTTTATAAGGCCTGAAGTTACTTCTGTTTTGTTTTAGCCCAAAGGGTGAACTGCTGCCAGCAGTATGTCTGGAATGTTATTTACTTGGTACATTTCTGTGGCTTTTCTTTGTAGCATTGCACATGCCAGAGCCATTTACTGGAAAATGCCAGGTTGCACAGTTTGTCTTCTCGACGGGGTGACTTTCTCAGTTAGGGGAGTTGAGTTCCTGTGTCTCTCAGCTTCTTCCTTCCTTCCTTGTTTTTTTCCCCCTGGTTAGTGCTCTGAGCAATACTGTTGGTGCCTGTTGCATCGCACCCCTTTGTCCTGAGTGCCCCAACTCCACTGGTCATTTCTGGGGTTTCTGGTGTCCTCTTCGAGCGCCTGGCAGACGCTTTTTCGTTGGCACGCCTGCCCTGTTATGACTTCACATGAAAGCTGTCTGTTTTGGCAGACGTGACTCTCATGATTGCAGTTGAGCTCTGAGCTGCATGGGTGATGTTGTGTGAGGGAACTCGAGGTGGGATTTCTCCACTGGTGGCTGTGGGAGTGGAAGAAAAACCGGCGAGCCGTCTTGGCTTGTGCCGAGCTGACATGATAGCAAACAAATGACTTTTGAAGGGAGGAACCGGTGTGTACAGTTTCCCAGTTTGGAAGGTTTCGCAACTGTTTTTGTTCAACTGAAGGAGGAGAGAGTTTTTAAGGGCAAATTCTTCATTAGGAAGACTGTAAACAAGTGCTGGAAAAAGGATAATTGCTGAAGGAGGAGGCGTGGAAGGTATCTGATGGGCCTCTTTCGTCAGCTCCCCCTTTCCCATGTCATCTATGCAGTTTTAATGGTGGTATTTTGGGTTTTAACACAAGGTATGGAAAATGAGATTAGCTAAATCTCCCTGTCTGGTGCCAGTCCTGGGGCCGTTTGCACACCTGGGTGGGATAACTCCCTGCCTTCTTTCTCTCTCTCAGCATAATTTTGTTCTGTCGTGTGAGTCTATAAGCTCTTGCAGATACGACGGAAAAGCTTGGCCTTACATAGGCTCGGCCTTTATTCGGGCCTCCTGGAACCCTCAGCCATCCCCAGCAGCTGCTGGTATGTTAACATCAGAGCCGGCCCGGTGCAGAATGGAACATTTTTTGCTCCATTCTTCTTGGCTTTTTCTGTCCTTCTGTGCGACGTCTCAATTTGTCTGTAAGCTGCTCAGATTTTTGGCTGAAGGGTCTTCTTTGATCTCTCTCCTGACGGCATAAGCTTCACACTGTCACACCTGCTCTTCTTTTACAGTCCAGATTTCAGAGGAAATGCTTCTACTGCCTTGTAATTTTTTTTTTTTTTGAGTGTAAAACTTTGGTGCAGGTTACTTATTACAGGTAATAGCCGTTTCATGATGGAGAAAACTGCTTGGCAGAAACGGCCACCTGAACTGCAGCCAGAAACCTAAACTGCCGCTTTATTTATGTCTGAAAGCATCTAAGCCACAAGCCTATCAGTCATGATCTAGCACGCACATGATAATAACAGGCTCGCCAGGCTAGGAAAGCTGCCCCATGGGATGGCCGGGAGGACAGGCTCTAACAAGACTCTGTACATTTTCTCCCCCACCCTCCACAGCCCACACATCATGTTCCTCTCTCAGAGCATCTTGACAGGAGGGAGCCATCTCTGTGGGACCCGCCTCTGCCACGAAATTGCCCACGCCTGGTTTGGCCTAGCCCTCGGGGCCCGCGACTGGACGGAGGAGTGGCTGAGCGAAGGCTTTGCCTCTCACTTGGAGGATGTGTTTTGGGCTGCAGCACAGCAGGTGGGTTAAGGTGACCCTAAGCATCCCACTCCCCAGAGTCAAATTCCGTTTCTGGTCATTTGCTCACCCAACAGCTGTGGACTGAGGGCCTACTGTGCACTAGGCACAGACTTTGCTGGGGAGATGGCTGCATAAACAAGAGAGGGAAGCCCCCACTCCCCACAGGATGTGAAATCTAGAGGTGGGAGAGAGAGTAGACAAGTGGATCAGCAACGGGTCAAGTGTGGGAGGCCGGTCAGCTCTTTCTGTGAAGAGAAATGAGCCCCAGAGAGGGGCAGTGGGTCCTCTTGTAGAAGGCAGCAAGAGAAGGCCGTTCTGGTAAGGAGATATTTGAGCAGAGATGTGAAGAAAGGTCGTGCTATGGCATACTCAAGCACTTCTTTGTGGTTCTGATTGTGGTGACGTGTGTGTGCGTTGTGTGTGTGTGTGTGTGTGTTTTAAATAAAGAGGTTAAAACGTAAATCCAGAATCATCTCAGATGTCTGCTCACAAGTAATGAATGAAGAATGAAGCAGGGGTGATATAGATTAGGGAATGGTGAGGACTGTGGCAGACTGACAGCTGCTACTCAGCTCTAACCAGTTGTCATGGTGAAGGGAGGAGGGCTCAATATAACTTACACTATTAGTTTTTTAAGGTAATTTATAATTCTGGACTTTTATGTGAAGTTTACTAATTTAAAAATTACCATGCAAGACAAACATACCCAGAAGCCAGACCTGCTGCACACGCTCCCAGTTTGCAGCCTCTACCTTAAAGCATTGGCCATCAGTTCTAATGAGGATAATAAGCAGCTGAACTGCCTTGTGCTTACTTTCAAGTTCCTAATTTATTTATTTTATTTTATTTTATTTATTTTTTTAGACAGAGTCTTGCTCTGTCGCCCAGGCTGGAGTGCAGTGGCGCGATCTTGGCTCACTGCAACCTCCACCTCCTGGGTTCAAGCGATTCTTCTGCCTCAGCCTCCTGAGTAGCTGGGATGACAGGCACATGCCACCACACCTGGCTAATTTTTGTATTTTTAGTAGAGACAGAGTTTCACCATATTGGCCAGGATGGTCTCAAACTCCTGACCTCGTGATCTGCCCACCTTGGCCTCCCAAAGTGCTGGGATTACAGGCATGAGCCACCATGTCCAGCCTCAACTTCCTAATATTTGGGTCACTCTTTTTCCCCTGTCATCCTTGTCCCTTATACACTGTGCTATTTGGCATTTTCCAAAATTCCCGGGTTTGTGCATACCTGCATGATACTGTTCAAGGTCCTTTGTCTGTTGAAATCTTATTTATTTTTCACTAACCAGCTGGAGGTCACCTTCTCTAGATAGCCCAGACTGATTACCCGACTCACAATTCAGCACTGCCCTCCTATACACTGTGCGTTCTCACGATACGTGGTACTTACCTTTTTAAACTTACTGTTCTGTTTTCTTTTCCTTCTACTATGTCATTTCCTTATCCTCATACCTGGACTATGACTGCTTCAAATTGGAGCTGGGTCTTGCTTTTCTTACCCTGGCCATGGACCCAGCAGTGTTCTCATCAGTGTCTGCTGCCACATGGAGTCCTGTGAGGAGAGGCCACAAGATAGACACAGAAAAGGCTCTGGGCTCTGAGTCAGGAAGACTGACTTCCAGTCCTGGCTCTGCCGTTCACCGGCTCTGTGAGTGTAGGTCGGTTAGGTACCTCCCCAAACCTCCATTTCCCCATTTGTAGAATGGATATTAGAATGCCGAAGCTTGCAGGGTGAATGGGATCAGGTGTGAATGAGCTTAGCACCGTGCCTGACACGTGGAGAGTGTGCAAGAAATACCTGTTCCCATCCTCCTTGTGCTTCTCTCCGCCTTACACACAGGCACTCAGCAGGGGTTTAATGTGAATGTACCTCTGTCACCATCTCTTCCCTGGAGTGCCTCCCTTCTGAGACGATCCGATCTGAGCTGGTCCTGGAGTTGTCATGCGTTCCAGGCGTCTGATCATGACACCTCCGGCTTTGATCTCCTGCATCCCCAGAGTGCTCCTCCTTAGCCTTCCCTCTGCCTAGACTTCTAGGAGGTCACTCCTTAGTCTGCTGGCTTGGTCCTGCCTTTTGACTGATAAGTTTGCAAAGAGAAGTAAACACTAAATATCGTCAGAATTCCGAGGTAGGAGAGGACAGGCCTGGGCGGGCCCAGAAAGCCTTTGTGGAGCCGCTGGCTTCTGTTGTGAGCCTAAAGGGACAGCAGGAGCTGAGCTTTCTCTGTTGCTCCTTTCCTTTAACATGATAGGGGTCAGCCCGCTCGTCATCCTTGGAGGTCTGTGCAGTAACTCTTCAAGATGCGAAAACATGAACACCCCTGAGGCAAAATGGCCATTCTAGATTCCAGCACAAAGTCTGAAACGTTTCCAGAGCACGTCCGCCAGGCTGACCTCTCCCTTCAGTGGCGAGACTGAGTTGTTGCTGGCCGTGGCGAGTGCCTGCCTCAGACCATCCAGGGAGTGGGGGAGCACCCTGTGGGGCAGGGGTGGGTGTGCCACCTCCTGGGCTGCTCTTGGCCAGCAGGCCCCACCAGAGACCAGGGATGAGGATACAGGGTGACAGGGGTCACCGGGGTCACTTTGCTGCCTGGGAGACTGTGCCCTGTAGTACTGAGCAGTAGAAAGCATGGCAGGGCTGGGGTGGGGTGCGGGGACGTGTGAAATCCCAAGGAGGTGGAGACCACCATCCACTCAGAGAGGCATCCGCAGGGATTTGTGAATTGAGTCAGTCGCAAGGTTGGATGGTGTAACTTGTCATCCACCTGGAGAAAGTCTAAATGCCTTCACAGACATATTAGTGTGCTTGGACTGCTGTAATAAATACCAGAGACTGGGTGACTTAAGCAACAGACGTTTATTTCTCACGGTTCTGGAGGCTGGAAGTCCAAGACCAAGGTGCCCAGAGGGTTGGTTTTTGGTGAGGTCCCTCACTCTTCCTTGCTTGCAGACGGCCACAAGCTGCTCTTTCTCTGCGTTCTCACATGGCCTTTCCTCTGTGCCTGCAGAGAGAAAGAACACTCTGTTAGCTCTTCCTCTGCTTAGAAGAACACCAGCCCTGTCGGATTAGGGCCCCACTCATGACTTACTTAACCTTAATGACCTCCTTGAAGGCCCTGTCTCCAAATACAGTCACACTGGGGTAAGGCCTTCAACACGTATATTTTGCAGAGACACAGTTTAGTCCATAACAGCAGGCACATGGGGTCTGAGGATCATCCGGCCTCGGCCAGCTTCCCTGCGCCTCACTCCCTCCCAGCACGGTCGTCCGCACTGGGTCTGAGGATCATCCGGCCTGGGCCAGCTTCCCTGCGCCTCACTCCCTCCCAGCACGGTCGTCTGCAGGCACATGGGGTCTGAGGATCATCCGGCCTCGGCCAGCTTCCCTGCGCCTCACTCCCTCCCAGCACGGTCGTCTGCACTGGGTCTGACATATGCCTTGCCATTCTCTAAGCACATCACATCCTTGCCTGGCCCGACGTGCCTTGCAAGTGCTTTCCCTCTTCCCGAAATCCCTCCTCCCCGGCCAACTCCTGCTTCCCTGAGCACCAGCGCTGTCAACACCCCCTCCTCAGGAAGCCCTGGTGGGCAAGGGGGCATCTGGGTTCTCCCATCACCTCTCCCGTCACCCGCTCTCTGATGTTAGTTTTCCTGCCATCGCTCCCTCCCCTGGCTGCTCCCCCAGGCCCTGTCTCTGTTGTCCCCAGGGCCTGGCAGAGACTCAGTAAATATCTGTTGAAGGAATTATCAGGAACGTTTGATTTCCAGAAACACCGTGGATAGACGTCTTCCCTCCCCGGTGGGTGCTCTGCTGCCCGCCCTCCCTCACAGAGGTCCAGGCCATGTGGCCCAGTGAGCACACCAGGGACAGCAGCTGGTTCTGACTCAGTAGGGCAGAGTGTGATGGCCTCCCCTCCCCCAGAATGAGTCCAGGCAGCACTTCTAGTTATGTGCACACAGAACCATCTGGGTTGCATTAGCAGGCCCCGCTGGAAACGGTCCTTAGCAAAATTGAGGGCTGGGGAACATCCGAGGGGAACGGTGGGGCCTTCCCTCCTGTGCAGAAAGACAAAGCAGGAAAAGAGGACAGATCCAAGTGGAAATGGCCACAAGGGAAGCCCACTCTGTCCAGACCAGGTGTGTGTTGGTGGGACGGGTGGGTTCGCGAACCAGGTGACCTCTGCCGAACAGCAGGCCGGCTCCACTGCCAGCAGCACAAGCGAGCCTGCGCGGTTGGTTTGCTGTTTTAGGCACTAAGAGGCTCCGGTGGCCTTTAGGGTTCTGATGGAAGCAGGGGGAGAGCAGGGGGCAGGCTACGTTGTCCCCCATTGAAACCAAGCGAGCCATTTCACCGGGACCACAACAGTGACGGTGTTTTGTGCATGTGTGTCTGTGTCTGTGTCTGAGCAGCTGACCCCCCACGAGGCCCGGGAGCAGCAGGAACTGAGGGCCTGCCTGCGCTGGCGTCGCCTCCAGGATGAGATGCAGAGCTCCCCCGAGGAGATGCAGGTGTTAAGGTAAAACTGCACTGTGACCCGCAGCCCCTCTCATTCCCCGCCTTCTTTCCTTCAAGACATCTCCCTGCCAACTGATGACATCTGCTGGGTTTCCTTTTTAAATCAAGCCGGGCGGGCTTCTCGTCCCCCCAGGTGGGAGGGTCACGTTCTAAGTCTTTCAGGGTGCGTGTTTTGATTTGCCTTCCGACATTTTCCTGGTGACTGTTTAGGAAAAAACTAGCATGAGGCCATTTCCGGGGGTCAGATCCTCCGTGTGAAGTTCTAATAGTCACTTGATGTGGTGGCTGCGGACGGGGCTGGGGTTTGGCAGCCTGGCAGACAGTAACCCTATAAAGCCAAAGGGGAAAAAAAATCTTTAGGAAAATATTGATTCCTAAGTGTTCAGTGGTCACAGATGTGTGTGTCCATGGGCCCTTTTGTGTCCACCGCAGCCCAGCAGGGAGCCTCTGGTGCCCCCCGTGCAGTAGGATTCCATGGCCAGCTCCTGAGTTTTGTTTGTGGACTGTGGCTTGTGGCATGTGCAGGATTATTTCGTGCCGTTTTTCCACGTGTGTCCTTCTCTGCTTCGCTCCTTTTCTTTGCGAAATGGTTGTCTGAAACCTGGTGCCTAGGCTCCGCGAGCCCTGCGGTTGCTGTGGCAACAGAAGCCTCCGTCCGCCCCTCCTCTTGACTAGAGTCAGATGCTTGGAATCTGGCATCAAACAGGTGGGGAGGGATGGCCATCCAGGAACTGCTCCTCTCCTCGCCCCTTTTTTTTAAGATGGTGTCTCACTCTGTCACCCGGGCTGGAGTGCAGTGGCGGATCTCTGCTCACTCCAACTCCTAAATTCAAGTGATTCTCCTGCCTCAGCCTCCCGAGTGGCTGGGATTACAGGCGCCCACCATCACGCTCAGCTATTTATTTATTTATTTTTGTATTTTTAGTAGAGATGAGGTTTCACCATGTTGGCTGGGCTGGTCTTAAACTCCTGGACCTCAGATGATCTTCCCACCTTGGCCTCCCAAAGTGCTGAGAGTACCTTCCCGGGCAGAAGCCTGCCTTGGATGGTTCTGCTTTTTGGTTTGTTTTTAAACGAACATCCGCACTTCGCCTGTGACTGAAGCCTAACTCAAATGCACCCCAGGGGGAGAGCTGGCTGGGACTCCTGTGCAGCACTGCAGAGCGTCGGGTGTGGCAAGCTGCACCCTTCCCACGGCAAAGTCCCCTGCGCTTGCACGCTAAGGCGGCCTCCCAAGTTGACTCATCCATTGTTTCGGAAAGGCAGATCTAGTGGAGGGAAGTGGAGCGGGCCAGGAGCCAGGAGACCTGTGTTCCTGCCTCAAAGCCACTGTTCCAGCATCTGTTCCCTCGGCCAATGCTGACTGAGCCAGGCAGGACAGCTGCCCCTGTGGCCACCGTGGACACGGCCCCTACTCTCATGGAGCTTCCACTTAGCAGGGACATCGCTGCATGTACTGGCCGGTCACAGGTGGTGTGCAGCGCGGTGAGCGGACCGCTCATTGATGTCCATACTGACTGGAGGGTGGCACATCAGGAGGTGGGGAATTTCTCTCTGAAAATGAGCTGCCTTGTACGTAGCCTGGCTGAGGTGGGAAAAGCCTTAGTGTGCCTTAGGGATAGAAGGAAGGGCAGTGTGGCTGGAAAGGGGACTGAGGGCCGGGGCAAGAGAGGCAGGCAGGAGCCAGGTCACACGAGCCTTTCTCCAGGTTCTCAGAAGCTGCTCCAGGACCTTCAGCAGGCAGGTGGTGTGATCCGCTCAGTGTTTGTGCGGTGCTGCTGTGTGGAGAGCACCACAGGCAGCCCACGGAAAGCCAGCAGAACGGTTGCAGCCTTGCAGTCGTCCATGCGAGAGGCCCTGGGGTGCCGGTGACAGAGGCAAGACGCAGACCCATTTGGAATGTGTTTTGGCCATGGAACCAGCAGGCCTTGGTTGATTGAATGTGGAGAAGAGGAAAATGAATGTATCCAGAATGACTTGGAGGTTTTTTTGAGCTGAACAGTTGGGTAGATGGTGATCCCATGTATGTGATGGTAAAGACGTGGGGAGGAGCTTGGAAGGAAAGTGAAGTTTCCAGCTTTGCATGTGTTAAGTTTGTGATGACCAACAGATATTCAATAGGATGAACTTTGGAGACTGCAGGTCAGGAGCTCACTGGAGAGACTGGAACATTCAGCCTATAAAACCCCTTAAATCTTGAACACAGTGAAATCCCAGGGAGAGAGGAGACTGAGAGAAGAGGTCAGGAGGAAGAGGGGGGCCAACAGAGGGATCTAGGGAAACCGTTAAGTGTTTCCCCAGAGAAAATCAGGGCACCGGGGCCATGGAAGCCAGAAAAGAAGCTGAGGCAAGCAGGTGGGAGTGGCTGATGCTGGAAGCTGCCTGGGGGATGAAGAGGAGTGAAAGAGAGAGAAGTGGGACTACAAGGCTGGTGGAGAAGGAAGCCAGGCTGCAGTGGACAGGAAGTGGGGCTGGTGACTGTAGGCTCTGTGAGAGGGGTTGTGCTGGCCCAGGAAGCAGAACTGGAAAGGCAGCAGAGGAACGTGAGGGCCAGAGGGGTTTGCTTTCAGGTAGGGCGCCCAGGAGCATGCTTACTGTGCCTTACTGAGCCACCTCACTGTGCAGATCCCTTCACCCCGCAAAGGCTCAGGCCCTCCACCTAAGAGGTCATCTCCATTCTCCACGTCTCTAAGTCCCTTTGATCCCCTTGGTTCTGCATAACCATAGTCCTTCAGTGGGGGGTAGAAGTATCATAATGAAGATGAGTTTTGATGAACTGTGTTTCCAACTTGTAAGCCAGTCAGACCGCACCCTGGGAAGTCGGTTCACACACGAGGAGGGCCTCATCTCTGGCTTCCCTGGAGCCTGAGTCACCCCAGCTTCTGATGGCCAAGATCTTTTCCTTTGTGTGTGGAGCTGGGAGAACAATCTAGTATTTTTAGACCTTTGTGCTAGACGGCTTTTTACGGCATTTGCTTTTCTTTGTCTTAGTATTCAGAAATTTTGTTTGCCTAAATTTAGGCTAACCATGAATTGACTGCATTTGAAAGGCTTATTGCACATCAGTAAGGAAAATACTGTTATCAGATGCACTTACAATGAGGAGGAAATGTTTCCGAACCTGCCCTGAATTATATAGTCTAAGTCTCGTTTACTCCCATCCCCTAGAATTCTCCCTTAAATGGACTCAGAGAACCTGGAAATTATTGAAAGTAAAAGGAAGAACCAGACTTGTAAAAATGTGTTCTCAGATTTTGTTTTCAACGAGACCTTGGGAAAGAAGTCCCTTAAAAACAATCAGAGATGCTATCTTGTTTTTTCTTTCAAGATGCCCCATGGTCTTGAAATGATGGACCAGAACAATGTAAAAGTCTGAGTTTATGTCTCAACAGGTTTCCACATGTTACTGGACGCAGTGGAAACTTCTCTTTGCCACATTGTTCAACATGTCTGACCACTCTCTCCTAAAAATGCTTTCTCCTTAAAGCACTTTCTCCCCCGGCTTCTGTGTATCTTACTCTCCTTGCGTTCCCTCTGCCTCTGTGGCCAGTCCTTCCTCACCTCTCCTGCTGGCAGGTTAACAGTCTCCACTTCAATGGCCCAAGGCTCAGAAAGACTGAATAAGATGTCTAACCTCCGGCTCACATTGTCTTCTCCGCACTGCTGCTGTTACAGAGGTCTCCAGCGCCTTCCCTCTCCTGTGCAAAATGGCAACTCTTAAGGAAAAACTCATTGCACCAGTTGCGGAAGAAGAGGCAACAGTCCCAAACAAGAAGATCACTGTAGTGGGTGTTGGACAAGTTGGTATGGCGTGTGCTATCAGCATTCTGGGAAAGTCTCTGGCTGATGAACTTGCTCTTGTGGATGTTTTGGAAGATAAGCTTAAAGGAGAAATGATGGATCTGCAGCATGGGAGCTTATTTCTTCAGACGCCTAAAATTGTGGCAGATAAAGATTATTCTGTGACTGCCAATTCTAAGATTGGTAACTGCAGGAGTCCGTCAGCAAGAAGGGGAGAGTCGACTCAATCTGGTGCAGAGAAATGTTAATGTCTTCAAATTCATTATTCCTCAGATTGTCAAGTACAGTCCTGATTGCATCATAAGTGTGGTTTCCAACCCAGTGGACATTCTTACATATGTTACCTGGAAACTAAGTGGATTACCCAAACACCGCGTGATTGGAAGTGGATGTAATCTGGATTCTGCTAGATTTTGCTACCTTATGGCTGAAAAACTTGGCATTCATCCCAGCAGCTGCCATGGGTGGATTTTGGGGGAACATGGCGACTCAAGTGTGGCTGTGTGGAGTGGCGTGAATGTGGCAGGTGTTTCTCTCTAGGAATTGAATCCAGAAATGGGAACTGACAATGATAGTGAAAAGTGGAAGGAAGTGCATAAGATGGTGGTTGAAAGTGCCTATGAAGTCATCAAGCTAAAAGGATATACCAACTGGGCTATTGGATTAAGTGTGGCTGATCTTATTGAATCCATGTTGAAAAATCTATCCAGGATTCATCCCGTGTCAACAATGGTAAAGGGGATGGATGGCATCGAGAATGAAGTCTTCCTGAGCCTTCCGTGTATCCTCAATGCCCGAGGATTAACCAGCGTTATCAACCAGAAGCTAAAGGATGATGAAGTTGCTCAGCTCAAGAAAAGTGCAGATACCCTGTGGGACATCCAGAAGGACCTAAAAGACCTGTGACTACTGGGCTCTAGGCTATAGAAATTTAAAAACTACAATGGTATTAACTCTGAGCCTTTAGTTTTCATCCGTGTACATGGATCGCAGTTTGCTTTGATCTTCTTCAATATGTGAATTTGGGCTCACAGAATCAAAGCCTATGCTTGGTTTAATGCTTGCAATATGAGCTCTTGAACAAATAAAATTAACTATTGTAGTGTGAAAAAAAAAAAAAAAGATGTCTAACCTCCTCTGGCTGATAGAGAAGAGAACAGGGATTTAAACCCAAGGACTGAAACTCTTCTGTTTCCCTATACCGTATTCTTGTCTTCAGGGAACGGAGAGAGCATTTAGTTGCATTTAAAACAAAACAAAACAACAGCCTGCAGGTATCTTGGGCTCTGGAAGGACATACAGGTCAGGGTGAAATGTATGCTTAGTCCAGGCGTCTTTTGTCTTTTAACACATGAATCATGTGTCTTATTATTTTAAAAGATACTGAGAAAAAGGAAAACTCAACATTCTCTTGGTTATAGATAGTGGAGCATTAACAAAGTGAGAAGAGAAAAACTAAAATTTTGTTTGGCAATGACTTATGACTTTTAGTAATTGATAAGAACAGCTTTCCATTTGTGCCTTCCATCCATCCACTGAGTCGCGGGTCTCACCAAATGTTTCTGCTTTTCTTTTCTTTTTTTTTTTGACACAGTCTTGCTCTGTTGCCCAGGCTGGAGTGCAGTGGCATGATCTCTGCTCATTGCAACCTCTGCCTTCTGGGTTCAAGGGATTCTCCTGCCTCAGCCTCCCAAGTAGCTGGGACTATAGGCAGGTGCCACCATGCCTGGCTCATTTTTGTATTTTTAGTAGAGACGGGGTTTCACCATGTTGGCCAGGCCGGTCTCGAACTCCTGACCTCAAGTGATCTGCCTGCCTCGGCCTCCCAAAGTGCTGGGATTACAGGCGTGAGCCACTGTGTCCGGCCCAGATGTTTCTTAGATTGACTTTGTTGTGTTTCCTTTGCTTCAGATGTGTCTGAGATTGACTTGCTTGTAAGTCATTCGTTTCAGGTTTCTTGTGTTTTCCTGGCCTTCTCAGCCTCCATTGACTGGATAGCCTGTAATGTGGCTACAGGCTTCTGAGGCAAGACGATTTGCTCAGTTTCAAAATGTTAGGGATCACAGGCCACTTTTCATTTGTTAATTATTGAAGATGTCTTTTCCACACATGAGACCCCAGGGACTCTCCCAGACTCTTCCTCTCCTCTCTGGTACTGGGCAGAACTCTTCTCCAAGCAAAGTCTGCTTTCAGTGTTCCTTTCTGTCCTGCCACTGCTTAGCTCTCTCCTGTCATCCGTCCCCTGCCTACAAGGTCCCCTCCTGACCTGTGCAGCAGTGGTGGCTCTAGCCAGAGATGCACAGGGCTTCTAAGAGGCTCGCCATGCCTCCTGTCTGCAGGGTGCAGTTGGATTCCGGCAGCTTCTGCCTAAGTGCTTTCAGTTAGCGCACTCTGACAGGCCCCAGGGATGGAAGAGCTAAGGTGGCAGGGTCAGAAGAAATCTCTGTTGGTTTTTATCGTTTGTGATTTATTGTGTCTTCCCTTTTTTTCTGGATTCATTGTTAAAGTCAAGCTCCTGCTGAGAAAAACATTAAAATGTATTGCTTTAAGGAGGTGCTGACAGGCAGGAGTCTATGGAACTCTTAATCTTCGCTGCTGCCTCCACTTTGAGACAATACCAGATAAATGCCGGCATCTTTCCCTAACCTTCCTCCTGAGTGCCTCATCCCTTGATCACAAAAACATCCCGTAATAATCGGGGAAAAACCCCAAGTATGTAACCCTGTCCATGGCCAAGATAAAGTCTGCGTGCCACAAGCGTTGTGAATTTGTATGATGCCTAAGCACTGTACATTCCACTTAAACTAGGAAGCCTTTTTTATTTTATTTTATTTTATTTTTTTATTATTATTATTTTTTTGGAGACGGAGTCTCGCTCTGTCCCCCAGGCTGCGGTGCAGTGCAGTGCCGCGATCTCAGCTCATCACAAGCTCCACCTCCCGGGTTCACGCCATTCTCCTGCCCCAGCCTCCCGAGTAGCTGGGACTACAGGCACCTGCCACCGCACCCAGCTAGTTTTTGTGTGTGTGTGTTTTTAATAGAGATGGGGTTTCACCCTTTTAGCCAGGATGGTCTCGATCTCCTGACCTCGTGATCTGCCCGCCTGGGCCTCCAGAAGCGCTGGGACTACAGGCTGAGCCGCCGCGCCCGGCAGGAAGACGCTTTTTTATTAAGTCTTCTGTGTGTAAACCTTCTCCATATACTTGAAGTTTTCACCTCTCAAATTTTGCTCAAAATTTTTATTTCTAATCCCCAAAGAACACAGCAGTCTTTTCCACCTGCGTGTGGGGACACGTGTATCCGCAGGGACACCAGCCTGCCTCATGGGAAAGCTCTCCTTGGAGCATCCCTGGGTGCAGTCATATACTCGCTTCCAGCCCCCGGGTCGCCTTCCTCTGCTGCTCCTCTCTCTCGAGATGGGAAGCCTCTAGCAGGGCCAAGAATAAATCCTTTTACTCTTCCTGGGCCAGCTCCCTTCTCCCAGGCCTTCAGTGTTTGTTCCAGACCTTCCTGTTCCCCCGCCTTCTCTTGCCTCCTGCTCTGCTGGGAAAATGGAGGCCATCAGCCATGTTCTTCTTTTGATTCTGTAAACACAGCTACATCCGCATCTACCCCGACCTCTCAGATGCCCAAGTGACATCCTGTCTGCCTTGATATGGCTAAAGATGAGTTGCTAGTTTCAGGGTAGAGCTAGAAGGGCGTGTGGCTTGACACAGTTTCACAGAATTGAACCCTCTGCCCTTGAGGAAGAAGGGGAGGGAGGAATGGGAAAACGAGGCACTCATCACTTTGGACCGTGTCCTGTCAGGGAGGACAGTAGTTCTTTGGGGGCACCCACAGGCATGACGGTGGTGAAAGCCTAGAATAAGTGTCCAGTCACCTTTGTGTGTCACTGGAGCACCTTGGAGCTTTCTTTTTGATGGGATTACCTGGGTGGGGTCTTGTTGCCTACCAAGAAGGGCAGGCAGTCCTTTTTAATTCTCTTGATGAAAGCCAGCCATATCCTTCTATTTTAATATGACATTCATACCTGAATTTAATTAGCTACATTTTTATTGATTCATACCATCTTATTTTTAAATTGAAAGCTTGCGGGCTTCGAGGAAGAGTCTGGTAAGGAGACAGGAAAATCTCAGTTTCATCTGCTTTGGTGGGGCAAGCTCCAAAAGGGAAATGTCCCGGGGCCCCTGCCCAGTGCACCAGCTACCTGGGGCCCTCCTCCACCAGGACCTGGCTCAGTTGCCACCCACGGTCCTCTGTCCTCAGCCCTCCCTCCCTTTCCTCTCCCTCTCTCTGCTAACTATGCTCACACTTCTCCCATCTTTTTTTTTTGAGACAGAGTCTGGCTCTGTTGCTCAGGCTGGAGTTCAGTGGCGCAACTTCGGCTCACTGCAACCTCTGCCTCCTGGGCTCAGGTGATCCTGTCACCTCAGCTTCACGAGTAGCTGGGACCACAGGGGCGAGCCACCGTGCCCGGCCTCTCCTATCCATGATAATCTCTTCTTTAAACTGCTGCACACTCATCTAATTAGCCAAACACTTGTCTCCATTCCCACAGCTCTTAAAACTGCCAGTCCTCTGGAATCTGCTTCCTGCTCTCACCGGTGTAGGGAAACTGTTTTTTCCTTGGCTCATTGTATCCTGACAGTCACCAGATTCTGGAAGCAGATTTTATTTTTAATCTTATGAGACGCCTCTGCTTTGTTTGGTGCTGTTGACAGCTCTTCTGGAAGTTTCTGTCACTGGCTTTTGTGGCAGTCCCTCGCCTGACTCTTCTTGCCCCTCTGTCATTCCTCCTCCATCTCCTTCAAGGTCTGCCCTTTGCCTGCCCGCGTCTTCAGAGCTGGTCTTCCTCAGGCCTCCACACTCAGCTGCGTGTCCTCCCAGAGTGGTCTCATCTGAACCCCCATCTTAGGTGGGGTTCCCCAGGTGCAGACCCTGACGCAAGGCATATGGGACAGAGATTGATGAGGAATTGTTCCGATGCAGGTTGGCTGTCCCTGCCCAAATCTCATGTTGGATTGTAATCCCCAGTGGTGGAGCTGGGGCCTGGCGGGAGGTGGTTTCTCATGGTTTAACACCATCCCCCTTGGTGCTGTGGTCACAATCGTGCGTGAGTTCTCACAAGCTCTGGTTGTTTACAAGTGTGTGGCACCTTCCCCCACCAACTCTCTCCCTCCCGCCCCAGCCATGTAAGATGTCCTGCTTCCCCTTTGCCTTCTGCCATAATTGTGAGATTCCTAAGGCCTCCCCAGGAGCTGAGCAGATGCCAGCATCATGCTTCCTGTACAACCTGCGGAACCGTGAGCCAGTTAAACCTCTTTTCTTTGTAAAGTACCCAGTCTCAGGTATTTATGGCAATTCAGGAACAGACTAATATATGTTCCCAGGAGGTGGAAAGGGAAGGAAAATGGAAGTGAGAAGAGGAGACCAAGCCATGGTGCTGTGACATCAGGCCAGGTCACACAGGGTTACTCTGGAGGAAGCATGGGTCACCCTCAGTTGTTCCCACCAGGCAGTGGACCCCCAGGGTGCATGTGCCCCTGCACTCATCTGATTGGCTGGAAAACCGTACAGTCCCAGGTGCTTCCAGCTGCATATGTTCATGGGAAAGACAGGCTCAGGCAAGCCCAGGGCCACCCTCTGACAAAGAGTGGCAGAGAGCATGCCAAGGGCTGGCGTGCACACAGGTGGGGTGTGGGCGTGGCTGGCCCTACCCCCTTTTAAGCCAAAGGCTTCCAAGTCTCCACTGGCAGCTGCACTCTCTCTAAAGACCAAGTGTGAATGCTTAACTCCCTGTTGACATCTCTCCTGATTACCCCACAGGCATCTTGTACTGGTCATCCCCTCTACCTCGCTTCGTCTGCTCCCCTCCCGTAGTGTTGAACTGGTGGCACAGGTCCACCCACAACAGGGTAAGAGCCTGAGCCTGGGAGCTCCAGTTCCTGCCTCTCCTTCACTCCTCCCCTGGGAGCCATTGCTAACAGCTGCCAATTTCATCTCCTAAGGATTTCCTCAATTCAACCCCTCTTCTCCACCCCTAATACCACCCCCTGTCTCTTCCCCACGTGCTTGTAGCAGTCCAGCAGCCCCAGAGTGTTTTCTACTTCTGGTCTTGCCCTTCCTTGCTGCCACCAGAGAGTTCTCCTTACAAGAACCTCATGGTTCTGCCACCTCCTTGCTAAAACTCTCCAAAAGCTTCCCCTCACCTGCAGGAAAATCTTCAAGCCCCTTGGTGTGGCATGCAAGTCCCTGCACATCACCTCTGTCCCCCGTCTCATCTCTTGTCGTTCTTTGCTTTACCCTCTCCCTCCAGGTAGCTCAGAGACCCCGACTGTGGTAGTCAGCTCAGGCTGCCATAATAAGTTACCAAAGGCCAGCATAGATTTATCTTCCCACAGTCTGGAGGCCAGGAGTCCCACATCAAGGTGTTGACAGATTTGGTTTCTTCTGAGCCCTCACTCCCTGGTTTGCAGTCACTGAGCAGAAAAAACAAACTGCTTTTCATCTGCTCTCACCCCACAGCCATCAACATAGAAGACTTCTGTGGCCAAATGTGTGGGAAGTTTCCCCACACACCAAGCAAGCAGTCACTTCTGTAGTGGGCACCAGCTGGGTGTCCCCTGGTTCCGATGAATTCTGACACTGTCCAGAGCGTCAGATCCCGCGGGGTGAGGGCGCATTCCCACGACTGCCCTCCACCTCTCCCAGGTTGTCCACCCTGTGCTTTTGACCAGCGGCTCTAAACTGGGTTCCCACGGCTGGTGCATTGGGATTTGCCAGAGCAGCTCCCGAAACCCAGGGAAACACGTTTGCTCATTTATTATAAAGAGATGACACGGGATGCAGGTGGAGAGATGCGGAGGGCGAGGGATGAGGGACGGGGCGCGAGGCTTCCCGGCCCCCCCCAGGTGCGCCCCTCCCTGTGTCCCACTCTCCAGAAGCTCTCACAATGCCGTCCTTTTGGGTTTTTGTGGAGGCTTCGTTTTACAGACATGATGCATCACACCACGGGCCTTTGGTGGTCAGCTTGACCTTTCCCCCCATCCCCTCCCTGGAGATTGGGGGCGGGGCTGCAAGTCCCAAGCCTGTAATGCTGCCTTGGTCCTTCCGGTGACAGCTCCTCCTGAGGCTACCTAGGGGCTGCCAGCCACCCATCCACTCCTTAGCATGCAAAGGCATAATTGTGAAGATCCAGAGGATTTTAGGAATTATATGCCGGGAAACGAGGACAAAAACCAAATACACACTCCACAGTGTGACAGCCACCGTCTCGCTGTGTCCTCACGTGACCTTTTCTCTGCGTCTGCATGTCCCTTTTGTCCCTCTGAATGTCTTAATCTGCTCTTCCTAAAGGACACTAGTCACATTGGAACAGGCCCACCCTGACAGCCTCATTTTAATTTAACCACCCCTCGAAGCCCTCAACTGCCCTGTCTCCAAAGACAGTCATATTCTGAGGTACCGGGGGATATGGCTCCAACATATAAATTTGGGGGAACCCAATTCAGCCATAGCTCATACCATCTGCCTGCTCTTTCTTACCTCCATGCCTTTAAAAAATGTTGTCTCTATTTAGAATATCCTTGCCTTGCTGCATAATTCCATATCATTATGACTCATCATTGTGACTCAGCGCAGATTGCATTGCCTTCCCAGAAAGTCTCAGACCTTTCCCTAACGTAAGCTGCCGTCCCTCCTCTGCGCTCCTAGGCTCTCTTCTCTGTCCCTCTCTGTTCTGACTACATGATTTGATAATTCTCTTTATGTTTACCACATTAAATTGTCAAGATTTGATCATTTTTGCCCTACACAAATAATTTCTGTTTTGAAACGGAGTCTTGCTCTGTCACCCAGTCTGGAGTGCAGTGGCGTGGTCTTAGCTCACTGCAACTTCTGCCTCCCTGGGTTCAAGCGATTCTCCTGCCTCAGCCTCCTGAGTAGCTGGGACTACAGGCACGTGCCAACACACCCAGCTAATTTTTTGTATTTTTAGTGGAGATGGGGTTTCACCGTGTTAGCCAGGATGGTCTCGATTTCCCAACCTCGTGATCGGCCCACCTCTGCCTCCCAAAGTGCTGGGATTACAGGTGTGAGCCACCACGCCCGGCCAAAAACAATTTCATATGGTCCAACCTAATACATCTCTCTCTTCTGACCCTCAGACTTTTGTCCCTAGGGACTATGTCTTGTTTCTCAGTGCACCACAGTGCTTGGCACTGAGAGGGTTAGGGTTAGTGCTCCATAAGTGTTGAAAAAATGAATCTTGTAGACATGATCTCTGTCCCTGAGGTTCTTTATACATTATTTGGAGAGGTGAAATACTGGTCACAAGATAGATAGGTAATCCTAGGCTACATCCGCAGAGTTTAAGAACTGATAATTTACTGTTGACAGGTTTAGTTAGAAAGGGCTACAGAGAGGATGTGAGGCGTGAGCTGGGATAGTAAGAAAGGACACCACTGAGACTGGTGAAGAGGCAGAGGGAGAGGAATTCAAGGAGCAAAGCCTAGTAGGCATAAAAAGGAATGGATTGTGGATGTGGACATTAACATGAGAATGGACTTGCTGGAGAGGACAGCCACAAAAAGAACCGGTGAGACTGAAGGTGGGCCAGGCAAGGCTAGACTAAGTCATGGAGCTCCTCAGATGCCAAATTCAAGAACTCGCATGTGATCCTCCGGGTAATGGTGAGGTATTTTAAGTTCCAAGAATGACATAATGCAAGTAGAGTTCTGGGAAGATTACCTAACGTTTGGGATGACGTGTGATCAAAGAGAAAGAGCCTAGAGAACAGAGCGTTTGGGATGACGTGTGATCAAAGAGAAAAAGTCTACAGAACAGCGTTTGGGACGACGTGTGATCAAAGAGAAAGAGTCTAGAGAACAGCGCTTGGGATGACGTGTGATCAAAGAGAAAAAGTCTAGAGAACAGCGTTTGGGATGACGTGTGATCAAAGAGAAAGAGTCTGGAGAACAGATGCAATCAGGTGGCTATGTGAGGTACAGAGGCATAAGTTCAGAAGACCTTGGTTGGCCTAAGGATCTGACTGAGTTATTCATTTGCAGGTATCAAAAACGGGCTATCAAAAAAAAAGAAGGCTTCTAGGCTGGGCGTGGTGGCTTACGCCTGTAATCCCAGCACTTTGGGAGGCTGAGGCGGGCGGATCATGAGGTCAGGAGGTCAAGACCAGCCTGGCCAATATGGTGAAACCCCATCTCTACTAAAAATACAAAAATTAGCCGGGTGTGGTGGCAGCTGCCTGTAATCCTACCTACTTGGGAGGCTGAGGCAGGAGAATTGCTTGAACCCGGGAGGTGGAGGTTGCAGTGAGCTGAGATCGTGCCACTCTGGCCTGGGTGACAGAGCGAGACTTCATGTCAAAAAAAAAAAAAAAAAGAAGAAGCCTTCTAATAGTACAGTGTAAAGCCAAGATATGCAAATATTCCAAAATCCAGAAATATCGGAAGTCTGAAACACTTCTGGTTCCAAATATTTTGGATAAAGAATACTCAACCTTTACACACATTTGCTGTGTGACCTTGAGAGAGTTCTCAACCACACTTAGCTTTAGTCCCCTTAGCTGTAAAACAGGGATGATAACCCAATAGTTTCTACCTTATAGGTGGACCTGAGGAGTAAATGCAGGGAATACATGCAAACCATTTAGAACATGTATGTTAAGGTGAATCACAGAGAATTGCTGTTTTGGTAGATCTAAAATGAATATTTTCAGGGCCAGGCACGGTGGCTCATGCCTGTAATCCTAGCACTTTGGGAGGCCAAGGCCGGCAGATCACTTGAGGTCAGGACTTCGAGATCAGCCTGGTCAACATGGTGAAACTCCATCTCCACTAAATACAAAAATTAGCCAGGCATGGTGGCATGCCTATAATCCTACTACTCAGAAGGCTGAGGCATGAGAATTTCTTGAACCTGAGAGGCAGAGGTTGAAGTGAGCTAAGACTGCAGTCCAGCCTGGGCAGCAAAGTGAGACTCCATCTCAAAAAATAGAATAGAATAGAATAGAATAGAATAGAATAGAATAGGGCAATTTCCTACGGTTCAGGTAAATAGTTAACACATGTTTAAGGCTGTCATCTGTGTCCTCTGGCACTTGGAAGAGGTTTGTCAGACAAGTGGCAGAGGGCACAAGGACGCAGCCCCCACAGCCAGCTCCACTGCCCCTCCTGGCTTGTTCTGATTTCCTCAGCCTGGCTCGTCCCCTCATGTCCGCAAGGCTCCGGAGCTGGGCCCATCCCTATCCCTTCTGCCACCCGTCCCTGGGCACCACACAAGGCATCTGCTCCTGTCTCTTTACCAACCAGAACATGGAAACACCTCCCTCCCCAACTGACAAATGTAATTGGCTGGAATGTTCAAAAAGTTAATTTTACTAATTAAGAGAATGTTAAAAAAAAAACAGTGCAAGAGTGCCTGGTTACACATGTGGAGCATAGGCTTAAAAGGAAAAAGCTGAACGTTCAACAGATGCTCAAACAAATCGCTAGAGGTGAGAATGGAACGGGCAGCACTTCTAAGACTTCCCTTCTGGAACCTACGTCTAGTCCAGCTCCTCTGAAGGGCGACCCTCGTGTGCCTGCGATTCGCCTCTGTAAAGCGCCTCTGGCCTCTGTTCGTAATCTCACCACAGGCCAGAGCAGAAGAAAGTTCTTGCCTTTATGGCCTTCGAGAGTTCCCGCCTGACCATTGGCCTGCGCCTCTCCTAATGTCTCCACTGTGTGTCTCAGCATTCCTGCCCGACACCCTCTATCCCTCAGGCACGTGGGACCCCCACCCACTCCTCTCGGTCTAGTTGTTTTAGTTGGACCACATGCACTAACAAGCGAGCTGTGAAGAGTGTTTCTACCTGCTCCTGATGGGAGGATGCTATACCTTTGCCAGCATTTTCTGAAAACCTTTAGAGCTCCCAGCCAGCCAGACACGGACCCTGCCCTTTCCTGTTTCAAAGGCCAACTCCACCCGCCTGAGCTGCCCACTCAGTTTGTTTCCCGTTAGAGGGACACCCTCAGCTCTCAGCTCTTTTAAACAGCAAAGATGACAGGCATGTCCTGAATAATTGAACTCAAATGACCTTGCCTCTTTATTTTTCCAGACCATTCCCTGGCTAGTCAGCACTCAGGTCTTTCTAAGGGGGAGAGAATTCTCCATAGACCCCTAATTACATATTTACAGTCCTTGGTATTTCATTTTTGCAATAACATTTAGTAGGGTCTTTTTTTTGTTATAGAAAAACATGAAAAAGCAAAAGGCATTTCGTAATCACCAGTTAGTTACCTTTGGTTGTTTTCAAAAATTAAAGCACATAGTAAGAAAATTCAGTTTAGAAAAGTATAAAATTCCATGTACTACCTCTGTAGTCACTTACCCAAAGATAATTACTGCCACTGTTTTCTTGTGAATCGGGAAAGGAAAGTTTCTCAGTATACATGCATACTTCCACACTGCTGCTCTGTGTAGCACTGATTCATTCTCATGCTATTTGACTCTGAAATATTTCCTACAAAATTATTGAGGTGCATATGCCAATCCATAATAATTCACTCTTACTTTGCCCATCGTAGGGATATCTTACGCACTCAGCCAGTCGGAAGAGTCACTATGTACATTACATGCTCGGCTGATGAGCGTTAGTTTCCCATTCAGAAAAGCTCTCCTCCAGTGAGTGCTTTCTCAGGTAATGCCAAATTGACTGAGTTCCACAGAGTGTTTGCTTACTTCCTGTGCCCCTTTTTCCTACCATTTAGTTTGTGTTTTGGCCAACAGTTCTGATCTAGAATGGATGACAAAGCTGTACAGGTATTCTGCTGGACCTGCCGCAAAGACGTGAAAGAAGAACGTCCTGCTAGTGGTACAATTCCGCTTTACAGGAGTTCTTGCCCTTTTCAAGTCAATAGCTGAGGACAGAAGGAATAAGGAACAGGGACTGTACTGTTCAATATTGTACTGGAGGTTACAGCCAGGGTGGTTAGGCAAAAAAGTGAACTACAAGGGATCCAGATTGGAAAGGAAGAAGTAAAACTGTCTCTATTTGTAGACATGATCTTATGTGGAGTAAATCCTAAGTAATCCTCCAAAAAAATAATTAGAGCTAATGAACTTCAGTAAAGTTGTGAGATATAGGATCAACATACAGAAGTTAGCTGTATTTCTATACACTAAGAATAATCTGAAAATTAAATTAAGAAAAATTCATTTATATCACTTGAACCTGGGAGGCAGAAGTTGCAGTGAGCCGGGGTCGTGCCACTGCACTCCAGCCTGGGGGACACAGTAAGACTCTGTCTCAAAAAAAAAAAAAAAAATCATTTACAATAGCATGGACACAGTAAGACTCTGTCTCAAAAAAAAAAAAAATCATTTACAGTAGCATCAAAGATAATAACATATTGAGATTCAAAATGGATCAAATACTCGAATATGAAAGCTAAAATTATAAAACAAGTAGAAAAAATGTAGACGTAAATCTTCATGATCTTGGATTAGGCAATAGTTTCTTACATGCTAGACACTGAAAGCATAAGCAACCAAAGGGAAAAAGAATCAGTAGATTGGACTGCATCAAAATTAAAAACTTTTGTGTGACAGACAACCCCATCAAGAAAATAAAAAGACAACCTACAGAATGGGAGGTAATATTTGCACATCATATATCTGATAAGGGACTTGTATTGAGAATACATAAAGAACTCTTACAACTCAATGATAAAAAGACAAATGACCCAGTTAAAAAATGGTCAATCTGGGCCGGGTGTGGTAGCTCACGCCTGTAATCCCAGCACTTTGGGAGGCCGAGGTGGGTGGATCACTTAAGGTCAGGTGTTTGAGACCCAGCCTGGCCAACATGGTGAAACCCCATCTCTACTGAAAACACAAAAATTATCCAGGTGTGGTGACATGCACCTGTAAATCTCAGCTACTCAGGAGGCTGAGGCAGGAGAATTGTTTGAATCTGGGAGGTGGAGGTTGCAGTGAGCTGAGATCATGCCCCTGCACTCCAGCCTAGGCAACAGAGTGAGACCCTATCTCAAAAAATAATAATAAAATAAAAAATAAAAAAAGATCAATCTGTCTGGGTGTGGTGTCTCATACCTGTAACCCTAACACTTTGGGAGGCTGAGGTCGGCATATCACTTAAGGTCAGCAATTTGAGACCAGCCTGGCCAACATGGTGAAACCCCATCTCCACAAAAAATTAGCACGGCATAGTGGTGCACACCCGTAATCCCAGCTACTCGGGAGGCTGAGGCAGGAGAATCACTTGAACCCGAGAGGCGGAGATTGCAGTGAGCCGAGATTGCGCCACTGTTGCCTGGGCAACAGAGCAAGACTCCATCTCAAAAAAAAAGGTCAATCTAAGCTGACATTTCTCCAAAGAAGATATACAGATGTCCAATGAGCACATAAGATGTTCAACATTATTGGCTCTCAGGAAATACAAATCACAGCCACAATGAGATACCACTTCATACCTACTAGGATGGCTACAGTGAAAAAGACAGATAATAAATATTAGTGTGGACTTGGAAAAATTGGAACCTGTGTACACTGTTGGTGAAATGGTACAGCTGCTGTGGAAAACAGCCTGGCAGTTCCTCAAAAGCTTGAGCACAGAGTGACCATATAACCCTGCAATTCCATTCCTAGCTAAATAACCAAAAGAATGAACTCATACACAAATGTTGATAACAGTTTTATTCATCACAGCCCAAAATGAAAACAACCCAAATGTCCATCAACAGATGAATGGATGATCAAAATGTGTTACATCCATACAGTGGAATATTAATCAGCCATAAAAAGGAACAGAGCACCGATACTTGCTACAGCATGGATGAACCTTGAAAACATTATGCTCAGCGGAAAAAGCTGGACACAAAAGGCCACGTACTGTATGATTTCATTTATGTGGACTGTCCATAACAGGCAAATCCATAGAGACAAGAAGTAGATTTTTTATTTTGTTTTTTTTTATTTTCAGACAGGGTCTCACCCTGTTCCCGAGGCTGGAGTGCTGTGGCACGATCATGGCTCACTGCAGCCTTAACCTACCAGGCTCAAACAGTCCTCCCACCTTGATCTCCCAAATTAATCTTGACCATTAATCGCTAGATTAATGGTCAAGGCCTGGGTGGAGGTGGGAAGGAGATTGGGGAGTGACTGCCAGTGTGTATTCGGTTTCTTTTTAGGGTGATTAAAATATTCTAATGTTGATTATGTTCTAAAGTTTATTGCACATAATCAACTTATGTGCAAGTCATAAGGTTGCACAACCTTATGACTATACTAAAAACCACTATATGTGAATTACATCTCAATTTTTTTTATTTTTATTTTTTGAGACGGAGTCTCGCTCTGTCTCCCAGGCTGGAGTGCAGTGGCACGATCTTGGCTCACTGCAAGCTCTGCCTCCCGGGTTTACGCCATTCTTCTGCCTCAGCCTCCCGAGTAGCTGGGACTACAGGCGCCACCACCACGCCCGGATAATTTTTTGTATTTTTAGTAGAGATGGGGTTTCACCGTGTTAGCCAGGATGGTCTCCATCTCCTGATCTCATGATCTGCCCGCCTCGGCCTCCCAAAGTGCTGGGATTACAGGTGTGAGCCACCGCGCCCAGCCTCAATTTTTTTTTAAAAAAGAGAGAGACTGATGGAAATCATTTGATGTTCTCTGCTGTCTCACAACACCCCGGTAGCCTGGTGGGGTTGATCAGCAATTGTCTGGAGGAGACATGGAAAAAGAAATTAGGGCAGGAGGCAACTGGTGACCTCTGAGGTTTGGATAAGACCCGTGGGGCCATTTCCAGCGCTGGATAGATGGAAGACATCTCCACGGGGTCTGTGATGTAACGACCCCATGGAATGATAATTCACTCCCAAGAAAGCATCCCTCAAGCACAAGCGTGTACACATGAGACTGTGTGTTTCATGCACGCCATGCTGTGCCTCCCAAAGTTAATTCTCTCACAATATATGTTTCATACAATTCAGTTAAGCGTCCTCTAAATAACTCATTTAATTTAGTTTTTTTTTTAATCAAAACCACACTTGATGCTGATGTAGCAAGGCCAAAGCTGTGTAGCAAACCTCTTGACTTAGTAGTAGAATCCTGGCTAGTGTTCTGTTATCAACACAGCGAATTCTTTGCTTTTTTAACTGCTGTGGGTATTCCCAGATATGAATGTTCCATTAGTAACCATCAAACATTTGTTAACCATTGGGCGTCATCATGGTCATTTCTAGTGTTTTGCTTTGGCGAACAATGCTGTGGTGAATGGTCTCACACTTACTGTTAGATGCACTGTGTGAGAAACAGAAGGCCCAAAGAGCACACTGTTGCCGGAAGACTGAGAAGAGAGCTCCTCTCCCGAGGACTCGTCCTCTTGTGCATCCTGGTATGTGCTGGGCTGAAAACCAGGCAAGCCCTCCACCCCGCCGCTGCCGCCCCCATGCCTGGGGCCGTGCTGTCCTCCACTGAGGAGGGAAAAGTCCTTCTCAGGCTCCCACGGGCCATCTGCTCCTCGCTGAGTCATCGGATGAGGCGATCCTCCCCATTACCTCAGCACACAGCGCTGCACATGCTGTTGGTGTTCAAAACGGGCTTCGAGCCTCCTCTTGTAAAATGAAGCCGATGTTTGTCTCATTTGCCTCTTTCCGGAAGAAGTCGTGATTTTTTTTTATGCAATACAGAAAAAGTTTTCCATTTTTATTCTTTCTGCTTTTGCTTCCAGTAATTTTCAGGTTCTCTGTATTCCTGTGTTCTGAATGTGTATGGCAGAGCAGCAGCCTGAGTTACGGCTGAGTCACTGTGATCACCTTAACCCTGATCGATGGGCCCAGCTTATGAGGAGACCGGTCTCAGCACATTGCACGACTCTCCCCCGCCCCAAACAGAACCCTGTGAAAAGTACAGTCAAGCCTTGAACTGCTTGGATCCTATACTCAAAGTTAATTCTATCTCACAATATATGTTTAATACAATTCAGTTAAGCTTCCTCTAAATAATTCATTTAGTTTAGTTTTTTAAAAAAATCAAAACCAGCTGGGCGCGGTGGCTCAAGCCTGTAATCTCAGCACTTTGGGAGGCTGAGAAGGGCGGATCACGAGGTCAGGAGATCGAGACCATCCTGGCTAACACGGTGAAACCCCGTCTCTACTAAAAAATACAAAAAACTAGCCGGGCGCGGTGGCGGGCGCCTGTAGTCCCAGCTACTCGGAGGCTGAGGCAGGAGAATGGCGTAAACCCGGGAGGCGGAGCTTGCAGTGAGCTGAGATCCGGCCACTGCACTCCAGCCTGGGCAACAGAGTGAGACTCTGTCTCAAAAAACAAAACAAAACAAAACAAAACCACACGAGGCTGATTTAGCAAGGCCAAAGCTGTGTGGCAAACCTCTTGACTCTACTGAATGGATGAATAATGTTTTTCTTCATATGCTTTAACTTAAATATATTCTGGGCTATACAGTCTCTTTTTTTTTTTTTTTGAGACGGAGTCTTGCTCTGTCGCCCAGGCTGGAGTACAGTGGCCGGATCTCGGTTCACTGCAAGCTCTGCCTCCCGGGTTCACGCCATTCTCCTGCCTCAGCCTCCTGAGTAGCTGGGACTACAGGCGCCCGCCCCCACGCCCGGCTAAATTTTTTTTGTAATTTTAGTAGAGACGGGGTTTCACCATGTTAGCAGGGATGGTCTCAATCTCCTGACCTCGTGATCCACCTGCCTCGGCCTCCTAAAGTGCTGGGATTACAGGCGTGAGCCACCGCACCCGGCCTTTTGTTATTCTTTTAAGAGATGGGTCTCTCTCTGTTGCCCAGGCTAGAGTGCAGTGGTGCAATCAAAGTTCACTGCAGCCTCGAACTCCTGGGCTCAGTGATCCTCCCACATCAGCCTCCTGACTAGCTGGGACTACAGATGAGCACTACTACATCCTCGCTTTGTTGCCCAGGCTGGTCTCGAACTCCTGGCCTCAAGGGATCCTCCCGCCTTGGCCTCCCGAAATGCTGAGATTACAGGCTTGGGCCCCTGCACCTAGCCCCATATTTCATTTTTACATTCTGTGTGATACACATGGCAGTTCTACCCTTCCAAGTCCCATGCATTTTTCCTCCCTAATAACATTATTTGAGTGCTTTCAATATGCCAAACACTGTCCTAAGCATTCTACATACATTATCTCATTTGATCCCAAAATGGCCTTGTGAGGGAAGTGCTGTACCATAGTGCCATTTTCCTCCCCGTTTGATAGAGGAGGAAGCAGGAGCGTGGAGATAGTAAAAAGGTGGCCTTGTCTGCACGGCAGGTAAGCAGCAGCACTGGGGTGAAAGCCGAGGCACATATGACCCCAGAGCCCAGCTCCTAACTGCTCCTGTCCACATCACCTACCCCCATGGGATTCCCATTACATCTGCATTCCTCCTGTTGATCCAGCCCAGCCTTGTGCTTACTATGTTGGAAGCCACAGCAGTCACCACCTGCCACGTGTTGACTTTACAGAAAAATATACTAAATAGTTTTCATAGGCAAAGTTAATTTTTTAAAAACTCTTTCTCTCTATTAGATATTTTCTTCTTATTCATTGGACCCTCAGTTCAGCCTGTGGTTGCTGTGCTTGACTGTGGATGCTGTCAGTCAACCAGGTAGACTCCCAGCTGTAGCTCACAGGCAAATCTGTTAAGCCAATAAATCAGCATTCCTTGGGCACAGCCCTAAGGACCTCCGTCCAGGTTATAGCAAATAATTAATCAACACCCTTGGGGTTCTGTTTTTTAGCCTTCTATAAAGCCATGAAAGAACTACCACATGCTCACCGTTGCATGCTCGCCACCACATGCATTCTACTAACTGCCTTGCAGAAGTCAGGATCCCCCAGTGAATTTCTGGAATTGGCCCTCAGGATCCCATTCTAACTCCTGCAGTTCATCATTTTCTCTTTTAAGTGCTCATATTAAACTCTGTTCAATAATGTCATCACACATTTGGCCACTCCCCCATCTCTTCTCTCTGCAGATCAGAATAGCTGTCTACCTCCTTCAGCTTCCTTCTCATTGTCTGTGTGAATTGATCCCCCCCAGAGATCTGGGTTCACGTATATCACAGGTGGACGCTTTCAGAGCTAGAGCCTGTCCCTCGCCTGGACTTGGAACGGGAACTCCTTTAGAGGGTGAAGGAGCCCTGTCTACCAGGAGCCCTGTCTACCAGCACCGGGCAGCAGTCCCCACGCAGCAGGGCTCGTTCTACCGTGAGTAGCTTGAAAATCTTTCTCCTTGGCAGGAAAGTTGAATCAAAATGGGAGTTGAGTCATTCTGTTCTTTCTGCCACCTCTTGGCACCTGGTCTTCCTTAGGCTCCCAACTTCACCTCCAAAGCCTTTTTTTTTTTGTCCTGAGCCTTCTCCACTAGCTCGTCCTGAAGTTTTACCTTCTTGGCAGTCATTTTACAGCCTCCCAGCTCTCTTTATGTAGTATGGGTTTTTCCTTTCTCAGCGTCCTGTTCAACTATTGTCCGTGTTCTCTGAAAACCACTCTTAGCAGATACCACCTGTGCAGTCACATGGGTGTCTTGGCTCCATTTTCCTCTGTCTCTTTTGAGAATGTGTCCAGATCATCGCTTGCTGTGTTGAATGAGGCAGTATAGCACTCAGACCATTGCATTGATTGGTTTCTTATTTTTTCTCCATGTGGCGTTTTGCTTCTCAGAAAGGAATATCTGATACATGGGCAGTCAAGACCTGAGGACATTTTTGGTTTTGTGTTGGTACTCATTGCTTTTCTGAGTTTCATCTTTGATTTTCCTACCCTGATTACTAAAATGTGTGGAGTTTGTTTGCATTTGCCACAGTTCTGCTAACTAGAGAGTTTCTCCTTGTCACCTTCATTAGCAGCTGACCTGGGACCCTGAGAGATCTATCGGTACCCACCACCAGGTCCTTCCACTATCAGGAGGACAGAATAAACCTTCTTTATGTTCCTGTGGCTCCTCAGAGGGGTCCTCCTTCTGTCTTAAATCATCTTAGCGATTGCCTTTTTCAACAGCAGAGGAACATCTTTCTGTGTCTGCTGCAGGCTGATGGTCCTCGTGGGGAAGCTCTTCCTGCTGAGTGGCCGTTAAATCCGTTTTGAAAAGCATACGGACAGCCACATCTGCCAAATACCAGCGGCGCGGATACAATACAGATTTATTCGTTAAAGGTTTATCCACAACCTTTTGGTAGCACGGCAAATGCTAGTCAGTGGCAAGTGTTCATTATTCACAGTTTATAGATAGGAAAATTGTCACTGAGAATTCCTGTGCTGTCATCATTCTGCCTTCACTTTTTACCAAGAGGTGTTTTCGGGGCGCAGACCCAGGGAATGAGTGTGGAAGGACGATGCCCAGACCTAGCTTCGTAGCACTTCACCTGGCTCTTGAAATTCGTTGTGTCTTTTGTTTATGTTCTGACGATGATGAGTCAGGGAGCTTAAAGACCAGCCCTTGAAGGGTTTGCATTCAGAATCAGTGATCTCACCAAGGGAGAGAATAGGCTGCATTTGTGTGTGGTGTCAAAAAACCTTTTCATTTTGGAATAGGTCTGGACTCCCAAGGAGTGACTGTCGTAGTAGAGCGAGTTCCTGTGTCCCTCCCCAGCCCTCCCCCACGGCACCCTGTCTTCTTCATGTCTTTGCCTGTCAGAGGAAGGTTCAGTTGATGCTACTGGAGCCTCAGTCAGAACACAGAACACAGAAAATAGCCGCATTTCCACCGAGCTACTGCATGCCAGGAGGAGCTCTGGCCGAGTGCTCCGGTGCCACTCAGCCCTGGGAGCTGCCCCAGTGACTCTTACTGTCCCCTTTTCACAGATAAGGGAGCTGGGCTGCATGGGGCTCGTGCTCAAGGTCACGTGGCAGTGGAGAGCCGTGGATCCAAGCCCTCACCCAGTGTGTCGTGCTGCCTCCCCTGCGGGTCTCACCTGTGCATCTGGGGCTCAGATGTGCACTGTCAGGCCAGTCTCTACCCAAGGGTCAGATTTCACTTCCTCCATTGTTGCAGGGTGAGTGAGGCCCTGTTCTCAAAGCTGTCAAACCTGGTGGGGCAGCTGCGACTAACAGAAACACTGAGATGTTGAAATGCTCATTCATTCCCTTCTGTCTCATTTCTGGTGTGCTTAGTCCCTGGCTCAGGCCTGGCAGCAGCAAGTGTATAGATGAAGACTCTCTGGTAACGCTCATGCTGACTGCCAGGAGCGTGTGAGGAAGAGAGTACTGCTGGATGGCCCGTCTGGGCGGGGGCAGAGCAGCGGGTGGGTGTTCAGACCCAGCTGACATGCCAGAGGACTGTTCAGAGGCATTTTCCCAAATTCCACCCTGGGGGTTATCCTGCAGGATTGGACCTTTCTTCAGGAGGCCTGATTCCAAATCAAATCATTATATACCAAATATCACTGCCACCTGCCCACTCTTTAAATATCCACATCGCCTCTGTGGTTGCGGTGGAAAAGGAAGGCGTGGGGAAGGGAAAGGGCACGTCAATCTCAGTTGTTGCATTTGGTGCCAGGTACAACAGAAGCCAAGGGCGTTTGAGCCCAGACGACCTTGGTAACTTGATCTCTCACATTCCATGTATTCCAGCCAAAGAAATAAACACCAGAGTGTAATGTCTAAGAGATACTGAACACTCTTGCTTTCTGGAATGCTTCCACGACCTGAGCCTCATTGCAGACTTCACAGGTGAGGAAGCTGAGCCTCAGAGAGGGTAAGCCATTTGTCTAAGGTTCTCCAGTTAGTACTTGGCACAGCCAAGATGGGGACCTGGATCTTGGGGATGCCCCAGAGTGTAGCAAGGACTTCGGTGTTCTGTGGACCTGGTTCTTGCCTCGACTCTGCCACTAACCAGTTTTGTGGTCTTCTCTAGGTCTCACTTTCTTTAGCTTTTAAATGGGTATAATCAGGATCTGGTCTCATCAGGATCTTATGAGGGAAGAGGGTGTGATGCATAATAAGAAGAGCTTGGCAGAGTACCTGGCACAGAGGATAGCTAGGAAACGTTAGCTGTTAGTACTAGTCCAGTTAGAAACAAATCTGGCTACAATTATTGCAGCAATAAAGCAATGGTTGACTTAAACAAATGGTAGTTATCTTTCATACACAGTAAAAACTCAGAAGGCAGGCAGCCCCAGGCTGGCCACAGCAGAACGATGCTATTAAAGGCTGTTTGGCTTCCTTCAGTCCATTCTGCTCTCCACAGAGTGCTGGTTTGCTGCCTCGTGGTTGCAAGATGGCCGTCCCAGCTCCATCCGCCCTGCCTGTGGGGAAGGGGTGTGGTAGCAGTTACATTTCCCCCTTCGTCAGGAAAGCAAAAGCTTTGCCAGAACCCCCCCAGCACGCAGTCCCAGCAGACATCTGCTTTTGTCTTTTTGGCCTGGACTAAGGGCCCTGGCTGTCCACAGCTGCAAGGGCCACTTAGAAAATGAGCTCATGTAAACGACTAGTTAATGGGTGCAGCACACCAACAGGGCACATGTATGCCTATGTAACAAACCTGCACGTTGTGCACATGTACCCTAGAACTTAAAGTATAATCATAAAAAAAAAGAATTAAAAAAAATAGGAAATGAGCATTAGCTTTTCAGATTCAGTCATACAAGTGGCAAGGAAGAAGGCACATGAGAATGGGAGGAGACCGATCAGTTGGATTTGCCGCAGTCCTTCCTGCCTCATGTTGTCATATAAAAAATGTTTTCTCGTTGGTCCTCAGGTGCGTTGGGCTTAGTTCATCCTAGGCATGTGCTCGCGGCACAAGAGCGGCTAGACTGACTGCCTTTCCTGCTCACAAGTGTGTGCTGTACGTGCATCTCTTCAGTTTTTAAATGAAGCATAACATAATGCATTAAAGTGCACAAGTCTCTGCTAGATGCCTCGAAGGATTTTTATGATTTATCCCCATGAAAGTACATTCAGATCAATCTATAGAATGTTCCCAGCATCTCAGAAACCTTCCCGTTTCTCTGCTCTCTGTCAGTACTCCCTCCCAAGATGACCGTTATTCTGATCTCGGTCCCCATAGGTCAGTTTTGCCTGTTCTTGGATTCCATTGACATGGACTTGTACGTTTGTACGTGCGCTTCGTGGGCCTGCCTCCTTCGACTGACCTGAGAGAGTCGTCTGTGTCTCTGCGTGTGGCTGTAGCTCATTTGCTCTCTCCTGAACTCTGTCTCTCTACCCAGACCTGGTGTTCATAGCGTTGTGAGAACCAGAGTAGCACAGAGATGGAAGTTTCCTGCTTCCATTCACGGAGTGTCTTTTCCTCCTAGAAACCACCCTCTGATTTCTTGCAGAGCTTGCCTGTGCCCTGCCCTCTCCACACCAAGCTGCTATCAGAGGAATCTCTTGGGGACTGGTATGTTGACTCTGAATGCTGTCAGCAGGAAGAATTTTCTTGAGCACTTCTTCATTTGGAGAGGATGGAGGAAGAGAGAGAGGGATGCTTTTGGGAGGGACATTTTTAGGCAAAGGAAAAAACAGCAACTGAAGGCGTCATTGGGAACTGGAGCCTGGAAGCCAGCCTTCTGAGCAGAGATTTACATCATTCTTCTGCGTTCCTCCCCTTCCAGCAGCGTCAATTCAGGGCTCAAGGGCAAAAAAGACACGCGGCAACTCTGCCCGTGTTGGGGCTGGGCAGCCTAGTCTGAGTCCAGACTGACGCTTGAGAAGTCTTCTTCCCCAGACAGTGGCTGATGGGCTTTCCTTATCGAGGCTAGTGTGGCTTTCTTACAAAAACACTGCATGGCAGGACAAACCTGAGAGCAGTGAAAAAAGCGGATTCTTTTCAGGGGAGTCTTAAACGAAGATGAAATGGATTAGTTATTCTTACAAGTGTGGGCATGTAGGTAAGTCAGGGATCAAGTAGAAAAGTGGAAAATATGCAGTTAGCTCTGATGGTTTTCATCATCATCTTTCCTTTAGGTATCTGCTGATTCTGTGCCTTGTGTCTGCCGGGATAATGTCCCAGAATATTCAGTTAAGACCTAATCAGGGATCCTGTGTGCTCAAATGGAATAGTTTGTTAAGTTTAGTAGGTAATTTCTGTATCCCCGGCCCTTGCTAGGGGCTTTGCAATGTATTATTTCAATTATTCTCTGCAGGATCTGGGAAGGTGGGTAGGATTATTCCCATTTCGCACGTGAGTAAATGAAGGTTAGTAAGGAACGGGTAGGAAGAAGTAAGGCTGCTAGTCTAAACTAGGTCTCATATTCCAAAGGCCGCGTACCTTCTGCACCACCACACTACCTTTTAAAATAACCCCTTGCTTTTCTGATGCACCAACCCTCTCGTGGTTCCTTGCCTTCCTTCGCCTCAACACAGCGCTCCTCAGTGTTGATCCAGTGAGTGGCCGGTTGTAGAACATCCGAAAGCTGTAAATACCTCCTCACTTATTTTGATTTTAGCTAGCTGTTGAAGCTATACTGTAACACTGCACACATCTTTGCTAGATGGCTCAAAGGATCTGTTGTACTTTATTTAACATATTTAAAATGTTAAAGCCATAGAGCATAGTGGAAAAGATCTTCACAGATAATGAGTCACTGGTTTCAGTCCTAATGTCACTACAAATCAAAACAAGGCATAAGGCTGGATGCGGTGGCTCACGCCTGTAATCCCAGCACTTTGGGAGGCTAAGGTGGACGCGTAGCTTGAGCTCAGGAGTTCGAGACCAGCCTGGCCAACATGGCGAAACCCCATCTCTACAAAAAATACAAAAATTAGCTGGGTACGGTGGCGGGCTCCTGTAATCCCAGCTACTTGGGAGGTTGAAGCAGGAGGATCATTTGAGCTCAGGAGGCAGAGGTTGCAGTGGGCCAAGATCGCACCATTGCACTCCAGCCTGATTGATGGGAGTGAAACCCTGACTCAAAGAAAAAAAAAAAAAAAGGGATAAGACTTTGAGTGGACCATGACTGTCCAGTCCAGTCTTTTAGCTTCCCTGGGCCACACTGGAAGAAGAAGAATTGTCTTGGGCCATATATAAAATACACTAACACTAACGACAGCTGATAAGCTAAGAAAAAAAATCGCAAAAAAATCTCGTAATGTTTTAAGAAAGTTTATGAATTTGTGCTGGGCTGCGTTCAAAATCATCTTGGGCGACATGTGGCCCACACGTGCGCTGTGGGTTGGACAAACTTAGTGTAGACCTAACGTCTGTGTGCCTCAGTTTACCTCATGTGTGAAATAAGTTGAAGTATGTGATTATTGATGTCCCCACGTGTTCTAAAAACATGAGCTTCTGTGACCTGTTTGTTTTTGTAATTCTAATATGGATAGAAAGTACAAATATTTATTAAAGGAGCCTTAATTACTAAATGCAAATCCAGAGAAGTGGATAACATTGAGGCTTTCAAAATTTTTTGAAAGAGATATAAGTTCTTTACTTTTCCAAGTAAAGCTTTCATTTTCCATTACATTTCCAGTCTGTCATCAAAAAAGGGTATATGTTCTTAGATAATTCATGGTGGAGCTGAGATCCCTTGAGAGTCTGGCAGGCTTTAATTTTGGATACATTGTTGTAAAATATTTGTCAGTAGCCAACTTCAGGTTCCCAACCCAAATATAAATCCCTCCTTATTCGGTAGATGAGTATGTCATACAAACTGTTCTAAATTATACCTGGTACTGTTGAATAGTATCAGGGTGATATTGAGCAACTCTGAAAATAAGAAATAAGATGCTCTTATGGCATAATTACTTAAGAATGTGCTATACTTAAATAAACTGTTACTGAATCATTTTAGACCCAGTAAAGACAAAACTGGCTACACAAGTGACTCAGGAGCATCTGTTATCAAGCATGGACTCAATCCAGAGAAGATCTTCATGCAGGTGCATTATTTAAAGGTAAGCACATCTCAGTTGCAGAAGCCAGTTGTTGTGGTGCAGTGCTTTTTAGGCTATCCAATTAAACGATAATGATGAGTGACATGACTGAGGCGAAAATACTGTAATGATATCTGAGGGTTCAGTAATTAAAGCACTTCATGTCCCCAAAAGGAGACTGTGTTAGGAAAGACTGAATGAAAAAAGGCTGAAATATTCCCTGCCCTGTACCTCTGTTCTGCCTACCTGAGGAGCAGAACTCTCACATTGCTGTCAGATTCCAACTGAAAGACATGGGTGAGAAGAAAGTGTTTTCTGTTGTAAAGACCTTTCCTGGTAGCTGGAGTAGAGAAGAGCTGGGTCTCTCTTCTCTTTTCGTCTGCGTTGGACAACGAGGCTTCATGTGAACCAAGTCCAAGCAGAAATGATGACAACATTAACAAAGGAGTTGAGAACTAATTAATTTCCAAGCCAAGCCTTCCTGGTGAAAATGGAAAGGGCAGCCAGGGACAGGTAGGACAGCACATTCTAGATGCACAAGTGACTGTGGGTTAGGTAGGGCTGACTATGGAACCATTTGTTTATGGACTCATGGCAGGCCTCTTTCTCTGTCTCTTCTTTCTTTCTTCTAGGGCTACTTCCTTCTTCGGTTTCTTGCCGAAAGACTTGGAGATGAAACCTATTTTTCATTTTTAAGAAAATTTGTGCACGCATTTCATGGACAGCTGATTCTTTCCCAGGTAATTTGTGGATCCTCATGAGTCCGTGATGTATAATTGGAGGGGGTATGGCATGTGAAGATTAGATTATGCCAGTATTAAAGAGGAGGGAAAAGATTTCCCATTTAATGCAGTGGGAAAAATAGGAAGTTAATGAAATGGACACAAAGAGAGTGGTTGCTTTAGGGAGGGTGATCTCTCTGTCATTTTGAAATAAACTGTAACCCAAAGCTGTCTCGTACACAGTGAGGTGGATAGTTTGAGTGACCTTAGACACAAAAACGAAACATTCCTGCCGTCCCCTTTACCTGGACTTCTCTTTGGAAGATGCCACCTTCTTACCTTCTAGTTTCAGTTTGAGTGCCACAGCCTCCACGTCAGCCGGCTAAACAGACCTGCATCCAGGCCCACGCGTGCCACCCCTTTGCCTTCCATTGCCCTCACTGTCATTGCCGTTGTCTGCAGTGATATTTTCATTAGGGGGCTATTTGTTTCTTTTCTCTCTCCTCCACTCTACGTATATGCCCAACAAGGCCAGACCATTCTACTTCACCAGTACTTAGCACGTGATTGGCACACAGTAGGTACTCCATAAATATCTGATCAATAGATTAATAACAGGATACACTGAAATATGCAGACAGCCTGGCCACAAAACTATCAGAGAGAGACCCTGTCAGCTTATCTGGGTATGGGGCCAAGCAGCACGTAGTAAGGAAGTTAACAAGGAGTGGC
Organism: Trachypithecus francoisi; assembly: GCF_009764315.1. Classification (NCBI taxonomy): domain Eukaryota; kingdom Metazoa; phylum Chordata; class Mammalia; order Primates; family Cercopithecidae; genus Trachypithecus; species Trachypithecus francoisi. The sequence continues at coordinate 260,079 of NW_022681461.1, forward strand.
AGGCTCTGAAAAATGACACTCATAAGTAATAGAAAATAGGTGATGCATCCTCAGCATAGGTTGGACTAGTGGAGCTTTTTCGTGTTTGATCATTGTGCTCATATACAGCTGCGAGTCCCATTATCTGCAACGTTAGATGTAAAGGATGTGCACGTGTAGTTTGAACACAGGTGGAAGAATCACATGAGCGTAGCAAGACCGGACGGCTGTTCCTCTCTGTTCTTTTTATTCTCGTATTGGGTGTGGGGAAAATCCTCCCAAGCATATATTTGGAAAGGCAATTCGAAAACTGGTTCAAAAGTCGTACGTGCTTGGTTGACAGATTAGTACAGATTCCTGCTGCTTGAAGCCACGTCTCACCAAGAGACTGCAGTGTCACATACGTGCATTGTATTCACCATGGCTTTGGAGGTTTTGATTTTCACTTTCCATGGACTCTTACTGCTCTCTGAACCAAACCGTTCAGTTCTTCATTTGCTTCTCTCTTTTTTTGTTGTTTGTTGTTGTTGGAGACAGATTCGCACTCTGTCGCCCAGGCTGGAGTGCAGCGGTGTGATCTCAGCTTACTGCAACCTCCACTTCCTGGATTCAAGCGATTCTCCCACCTCAGCCTCCCGAGTAGCTGGGATTACAGGCGTGCACCACTATGCCCAGCTAATTTTTGTGTTTCTCGTAGAGATGGGGTTTCACCATGTTGGCCAGGCTGATCTCTAACTCCTGACCTCAGGTGATCTGCCTGCCTCGGCCTCCCAAAGTCCTGGGATTACAGGTGTGAGCCACCGCACCCAGCCTGTTTATCTCTTTTGAACAGCTTCATTGTTTCTTCATAGCAACTTTATTGAGATAAAATTCACATACCATAAAGTTAACCCTGTGAAAGTCTACAAGTCAGTGGTTTTTGGTATGTTCACAAGATTGTTCAGCCATCATCATTATCTAATTTTAGTACATATTCACCAAACCCAGAAGAAATCACTAGCAGTCATTTCCCCACTTCTACTCCCCTAGCCCCACAGAACCACTAACCTGCTTTCTGTCTCTGTGGATTGGCCTGTTCTGGACATTTCACATAAAATAATCATATGCTTTGACCTTTTGTGTCTGGCTTTCTTAACATAATGTTTTCAAGGTTCATGTAGCATGTATCAGTACTTCCTTTTTTTATTTTAATTTTCATTTAATTGTGATAAAATATACAAAACAAAATTTACCATTTTAGCCATTTTTAAGTTCACAGTTCAGTGGCATTAAGTACATTCATATTTTTGTGCAATCCTTACCACCGTCCATCTCCCATACTGTTAGTATTTCATCACGATAGCCCTCCGTTCTCTCCTCCCCGAGCCCCGGCAGCCACCATTCTACCTTCTGTCTGTGTGAGTTGGACTCCTCTGGGCACCTCATGTAAGTGGAGCCACACAGTGTCTGTCCTTTTGTGTGTGGCTGACTTCACGTAGCACGATGTCTTCAGGAGGCACCAGGTTGCACGTGTGCCAGAACTTCTTCCCTTCTTCAAGCTGAATGCTCCATTGCATGCATATACCACGTTTTGTTCACCCGTTAATTCCTTCATGAGCATTTGCATTTTGTTCATCTTTTGGCCATTGTGCATAATGCCGCTATGACCATTAGTGTATAAACTATCTGTTCAAGTCCCTGCTTTCAGTTATTTTCAGTCTATACCCAGAAGTGGAATTGCTGGCTTATACAATAATTCTATGTTTAGCTTTTTGAAGCATTGCCATACTGTTTCCATATTGACTGTGCCATTTTACATTCCCACCAGAAATGCACAAGGCTTCCAGTTTCTTCACACACTTGCCAACACCTGATGCCCTCTGGATTTTTTTATTATTGCCATCTGAGTGGGTGTGAAATTATAGCTCATGATGGTTTTGATTTGCATTCTGTGATGGCTAATGATTTTGAGCATTTTTTATGTGCTTATGGGCCATTTGTTCTTTGGAGAAATGTTTGTTCAGATTATTTGCTGATTTTAAAATTTTGATTATTTGTCTCTTATTCTTGAGTTTTCAGAGGACTTCATTTATTTTGGATGTAAGTCCCTTATCAGAGATACGATTTTCAAGTATTTTGTTTTATTTTATGTTTTGTGTTTTTCCTCTCTTGATGGTGTCTTTTATAGCACAAAAGTTTTTAATTTTGATGAGTCCAATGTATCTGTTTTCTCTTTGGTTTATTGTGCTTTAAGTGTCATAACTAAGAAACTGTGGCTTAATTAAAGGTCACAAAGATTCACTCCTATGTTTTTTTTCTAAGAGTTTTATTGCATTAGCCCTTATATTTAGTTTTCTGATCTGTTTTGAATTATTTATTTATTTATTTATTTATTTTGAGACGGAGTCTTGCTCTGTCACCCAGGCTGGAGTGCAGTGGCGCGGTCTCGGCTCACTGCAAGCTCCGCCTCCTGGATTCATGCTGTTCTCCTGCCTCAGCCTCCTGAGTAGCTGGGACTACAGGCGCCCGCCACCACGCCCAGCTAATTTTTTATATTTTTAGTAGAGACAGGGTTTCACCATGCTAGCCAAGATGGTCTCGATCTCCCAACCTCGTGATCTGCCCGCCTCGGCCTCCCAAAGTGCTGGGATTACAGACGTGATGAATTAATTTTTATATATGTTGTGAGGATAACAGTCCAACTTCTTTTTTTTGCATGCGAATATCCAGTTGTCCCATAAACCATTTGTTAAAAAGACTGTTCTCTCCCTCCATTGAATTGCCTTGGTACCCTTGCCAAAAATTAGTTGACCATTAATGTAAGCATTTACTTCTAGACTCCCAATTTGATTCCATTAATCATTATTTCTATTCTTGTGCTAGTATCATATTGTCTTGATTACTGTAGCTTTGTATTAAGTTTGGAAATTATTGCTTTTCCAACTGGCATATACTCATTATAAAAAATTATAAGCAATGCAGAAAAATACAAAGAATGTGAAACATTACTCAAAATCCCACCACCCAGAAATACCTATAATTAATATTGTGTGAATGATGTTCCAGAAATCATACTATTTATCCCTCAATGTTTATATGTTATACATGATGTATATACATGTATCTGTGTATATATGTATATATGGTATATGCATGTATACAGACATTGATGTCACTGGACAGAAATAATTTTATAAAAATAGGTATATATTATATGTGCGTTTTAATGAAATGTTTTAAATTTTCTCTTACTTGAATTTAATGAATGAAAAAGCAACTAAAGTGGAGATAACTTCCCAAACTTAAGATAAATGTAAGAAAGATTATTTTCTAAAAGAATTTTCTGTAGTTAAGAAACATAATTATAAAAGAATTAGGAGGTTGAAATTATTTTTCCCCTTTACTTATATATTTCATTTTTAGAAAACATCAGTTTATTCACTACTGTAAAAGATGAGGAATTGGCCGGGCATGATGGCTCATGCCTGTAATCCCAGGATTTTGGGGGGCTGAAGCAGGTGGATCATGAGGTCAGGAGTTCGAGACCAGCCTGGCTAACATGGTGAAACCCTGTCTCTACTAAAAATACAAAAACTAGCCAGGCATGGTGGCAAGCGCCTGTAATCCCAGCTACTCAAGAGGCTGAGGCAGGAGAATAGCTTGAACCCAGGAGGTGGAGGTTGCAGAGAGGCAAGATCATGCCATTGCACTCCAACCTGGGACAGAACAAGACTCCATCTCAGGGAAAGAAAAAAAAAAAAAAAAGATGAGGAATTACATAGTTATGTACTTTACTTTCTCCTTAATTCTAAATTTTTCTTAATTATTATTTTTATATATTAAGGTTTACTTCATTTACAAAATGTACTGTGACCATAATTTTCACAGTTGTGTAATCTTGGCTTGTTAAAGGATTTCAGTATTTACCTCCAGTTATTTTACCTTTTTTTCATGAATATTTTATTTTGATTGAGCTCTTTGCTGGCTGAATTTCATTATCAAATTTGTGTTCAAGTTGCAGACTCACAGGCTTTATGATTTCTGAGTTCTTACTGCTTCAGAATGCTTGCTTGTTGTCTTTATATTTGGAATATAAACTGACTGGATATAATATTCTTGGGTTATATTATCCTGCCCTCAAAACTTTCAGACATGGCTCAGCTGCTTTCTGGCATTAAATCCTGCTGTGGAAACTTTTGGAGTCAATCTACTTTTTCCCCTTTATACCTCTTAGATGGCAGAAGAATTTTTTCCCTGTCTTTGAAGTTTAGTAATTTTATCAGGAAATGGCTTGGCATCTATGGTTTTCTATCCTTTTTCCCCCTGGAAAAATAGTGTGCATTTTAATTTTAGTCCTAAATTCTATTCTTTCTTCTTTCCGTGAGTATGTCTTCATTGTATTTTTGAATTCATTTCCCCCTTGCAGGGTTCTGGATTTCAGGGTTACCAGTTGTCCTTGTGTTAATAATCTTTGTCCTCTGCACCTGTTTTCTTCCAGTTGCGTTTCTCTTTTTCTTCTTCATGACCTGTATTCATCCCAAGCAACCCCTTTATTATTAGTGTTATTTTCCTTAATGTCTGTTCTTTTCCATGCTGTTTCTATTTTATTAGTGCTCCTGTACTGCTCCTTAATGTATTGCCTTTGCCATGAAATCTCTCTGTTTATCTCATTTTGTTGTTTTGTCAACTTATCTTTGAGCTTTCATTTTACCAAATTTATGTTCTTATTTTTTTCTGTAGTTGTTAGTTTATTTTATAGTGTAAAGTATTCATGGAGCATTTTCTTCTATTCCTTGGATTATGTTTTCTTCAAGGCGGGATTCCTTGTCTTTTATGTGTTGTGCTGCTTTCTCTCTCTATGTGAGTTGTTGTTGTGTTAGTTTGCATGGTTGCCATACGTTTCTTTTTGCTCATTCTCAGCTTGGGTAGCACTCTCCTGGCCTTTCGTTTATTCTCATATGTATTGGAACATTATCTTTGATTCCTTTTCCAACTTACCCTGTGCCTGTTTTTCTCTCCCTCTGAGCTACAGTTTGGAACTTGGATGTTATGTGTAGAGGGGAGGAGGAGAGGCGCTCCGCTGGAGGTGTATACGGCCTTTGTTGGGGAAATTTGGCTGGGCTGCTCTTGAAAACTTGTTAAATGTCCCCTGCCAAGATTCTTGTGACCTAACATGGGTGTAGCTTTTCCCACTGCGGGTGTCCCCTCAACTAATGTTCCTGCAGTTTAGGTGACAGCCCTAGAACGTGAGCAGCTCCCCGGAGTCGTCCTAACTTGTTTATTCCCCACGTTTTGCTCGTCTCTTGCCAGCAAACACTTCCAGCCCCTCCACAGGCAAACAAGAAGAAAGATAAAGATATTCCTGTTTTCCCCAGATGTGTGGATATTTGTGAGAATTCGCAGGGTCTGTGCGGTTCATCAGTGCTCCCACTGCTAAGCATGAGGCTGGGGTTGGTGCAGAGGAAGAGTTAGAAGCTGTGTCTGAAACTTAGATTTCTTTCTTAGTTGCGTCTTTTTGAAGTTCATCCCATGAGGCTGTCCTTGTTTGAATGCTGCTGGTTAAGTTTTTAGTTACTTGAATGGTTTGTGTTTCTGTGTAAATTGCTAGTTAGTTATTGATGATGAAGGTCTATGATCCAGTTTCTTTTCCGATTTACATCTTAATCTTTTCCCTTCCAAATGCTCTCCCTGTCCAGCATTTCAATATTATCATCTTTCTTTTTTTTTTTTTTTTTTTTTTGAGATGGAGTCACACTCTGTCACCCAGGCTGGAGTGCAGTGGTGCGATCTCGGCTCACTGCAAGCTCTGCCTCCCGGGTTCCCGCCATTCTCCTGCCTCAGCCTCCCAAGTAGCTGGGACTACAGGCGCCACCACCACACCTGGCTAATTTTTTATATTTTTTTTTAGTAGAGACAGAGTTTCACCGTGTTAGCCAGGATGGTCTCGATCTCCTGACCTCGTGATCCACCCACCTTGGCTTCCCAAAGTGCTGGGATTACAGGCGTGAGCCACCGTGCCCGGCCAATATTACCATCTTTCTAGCCCCCCAAAAGCCCTCTCTTGAGTGTTAACAATGACTTCTTCCTGACTATTTCATTTCTTTTTTTTTTTTTTTTTTTTGAGGCGGAGTCTCGCTCTGTCGCCCGGGCTGGAGTGCAGTGGCCGCATCTCAGCTCACTGCAAGCTCCGCCTCCCGGGTTCCCGCCATTCTCCTGCCTCAGCCTCCCGAGCAGCCGGGACCACAGGCGCCGCCATCACGTCCAGTCAGTTTCTCTGTATTTGTGGTAGAGACGGGGTTTCCCCACGTTGGTCAGGCTGGTCTCGAACTCCCGACCTCAGGTGATCCACCTGCCTCGGCCTCCAAAAGTGCTGAGATTACAGGCGTGAACCACCATGCCTGGCCACTTTCCACATTTTCTATGATTTTTTTTTTCTTTTTCTTTTTCTTTTTGAGACGGGGTCTCACTCTGTCGCCCAGGCTGGAGTGCAGTGGCCGGATCTCAGCTCACTGCAAGCTCCGCCTCCCAGGTTCCCGCCATTCTCCTGCCTCAGCCTCCCGAGGAGCTGGGACTACAGGCGCCGCCACCTCGCCCGGCTAGTTTTTTGTATTTTTAGTAGAGACGGGGTTTCACCGTGTGAGCCAGGATGGTCTCGATCTCCTGACCTCGTGATCCGCCCGTCTCGGCCTCCCAAAGTGCTGGGATGACAGGCTTGAGCCACCGCGCCCGGCCGACTATTTCATTTCTTCTCAGTGTTTATCCTGCCAGTCCTATCCTTCCTTCAATATTTTGTTTTGCCTCTACTACCTCCCACCCCTTCCCCATGAACATGATAATTATTCATAAAATACTTGACAGAAATTGCTAGCCCCATGTAATAGTCAAGCTGGTGTCAGTTTATCCAGTAGAATCTACATGTACCTGCTTTCTGTTGAATGCTTTCACCAGGACTAAAAAATAGTTACCAAATTAGCCATGTGCCAAAATCAGTGTTAGTTTTTTAAAAATGCGTAGTGCTTAATTTAGCGTTATTAGGTATTAATCAAAACAAGCTGTATGCGACGGACCTGACTGGCATATAGATTATTAGGAAAGTAGGAAATGAAAAAAATTCTGAAGGAATGTATTTTCTGACTGGAGTGTGGGCTTATAATCATTGCCAAGGGTCCAGATAGAATTTCATGCCCTTCATAGATTCAAAAAATTCTATTGTTTTATCACTAGATTTTGGGGAGTGGGGGTGGGCTTTGGTTTTAATTTGTTTTCAGGCCTACTGCAGAGGTGACAAACTGGGGCCCTACTATTTGTTGCTAGCTAGCTTTGTCAGATGATTCTAGAATCAGCTGTGAAAAATGTCCTCCTTGTTCGAATAAGATCTGTACGTTGCTTCACAAAACTGCCAATACACTGAAGGAAAGAAAGAAGACAGATGAAAGAATCGAAAAGAGGTGGTGCAGGAAGGAATAATCATAAGAGACATTTTTCTTTTTATTTTCTGGTGCTGTAGAAAGTGGAAAACGCTTCTGTCGTAAGTCCACTCTAGAGGTATATGCCAATTTATGAAAAGAAACAGGAAAACGAGTGTTTCATGGTTAAAGATGGAATCTGTGGCAGGCGTCAGAAGGGCCAGTGGGTTAAGTCCATGGATAGATGGTACAGAGACTGCTTGGATGAGACCTGCTGTCTTGAATGGGATGGAGCACAGAACAGAATATCGAACGCTGTAGAAAGACGTTCCCATAGCCTGTGGGAAAGCAGACCCCATGTCTTAGCGATGCCCAGGATGCCCTGGGCCTGTCATTCCCAGCAACGCTGGCAGCCTCCAGCTCACGGCTCTGTTGCCTGTAGGCCTGAACTCTGGGGTAGGAAGAGGCAGGTGCTCCAGGATCGCAGCGCACTGGGAGCAGGACAACCACCTTCCGTCAACACGAAGCAGGGTTCCCGGGGCCTCCTGCGCTTACCCTGAACTCAGCACCCAATTCTGGATACTTGTGCTCTGCAGTCCTGTACAGAAGGATCCGATTGTGATTGGAAAATGCAAAAGGGCAGAATTAAGGTTAACTCTGAATTTCCTGCTTCTCATGCAATTACATTCCCCTTGTTGCCGTTGAATTAATGTAATTTCCCCCGTATAATTGAGCATAAATTACCAGGCAAATATAGGATACATTAGTATGGGCTACAAGGAGATAATGAAGTAAAATTAGTAAAAAGTTATCATTACAAGTACTTGGATTTTTTTTTTTTTTTTCCAAGACAGAGCCTCGCATTGTTGCCTGGGCTGGAGTGCAATGGCGTGATCTCAGCTCACTGCAACCTCCGCCTCCTGGGTTCACACAATTCTCCTGCCTCAGCCTCCCAAGTAGCTGGTATTACAGGTGCACACCAGCACACTCAGCTAATTTTTTGTATTTTTAGTAGAGATGGGGTTTCACTATGTTGGCCAGGCTGGTCTCAAACTCCTGACCTCATGATCTGCCCACCTTGGTCTCCCAAAATGCTGGAATTGCAGGCGTGAGCTGCTGTTCCCAGCCCCTACAAGGACTTGGATTTTTAAGAATCAAAAATCCTATCCACAAGCCAGTGAGAAATTAATCTACAGAGTTATCTATTAATATATTAAATTTATAAAATAATACATTAGATTGTGATAAATAAATGTCTAACTCAATGTTTTTGCAAAATAATTTTTAAATAATAAGAATGATAACTCTAAGAACCTCCAGCAAAAATACTTCTTTGTGTTCTAAATACTGCTCTTGTCTCCTTTGGTATTTTCTCTATATATGCAAGTGCAAGGAACGACTTCAGTTGTGGGGCATCAGTCAGTTTGGGGTTGTCCCCACTCCCATTTTCTTCGTGTGGTCCATTTTTTTAAACATTAGTTTTATTACTGTTTGTATTGTTATTTCACGTCAAACAGCAATAAACAAAGTCTCAGAAGAACAGACATTGCAAGAAATAAATATTTCATTAATGCTCTTAATAGGGAGACTTTGTCTCTGGAAGAAACGGACTGTGACCACCCGTGAACAGGTAGAAGCAGGACCACCACGTAGACCGCTGGCTTCACTAGTGTAGTGATGGCTGTTTCTGTGTGATGACAGAGGAAGAACACCTCGTCATACAAATGGGTTGCAGATTTCCATTCCTCTGTAATTCTGTCTGTTCTGTAACGCGAAGATCTGTGCTACTGCTTCCATCTCGCAGATAATGGGTGTCATCAGAGTCCTGTGGCGTCTGTATCTACAGACGTGGTTCTATCAGGAGGCTCAGTCTGCAGTTAAATGGGTGTCATCAGAGTCCTGTGGCGTCTGTATCTGCAGACGTGGTTCTATCGGGAGGCTCAGTCTGCAGTTAAATGGGTGTCATCAGAGTCCTGTGGAGTCTGTATCTACAGACGTGGTTCTATCGGGAGGCTCAGTCTGCAGTTAAATGGGTGTCATCAGAGTCCTGTGGCGTCTGTATCTGCAGACGTGGTTCTATCGGGAGGCTCAGTCTGCAGTTAAATGGGTGTCATCAGAGTCCTGTGGCGTCTGTATCTACAGACGTGGTTCTATCGGGAGGCTCAGTCTGCAGTTAAATGGGTGTCATCAGAGTCCTGTGGAGTCTGTATCTACAGACGTGGTTCTATCGGGAGGCTCAGTCTGCAGTTAAATGGGTGTCATCAGAGTCCTGTGGAGTCTGTATCTACGGACGTGGTTCTATCGGGAGGCTCAGTCTGCAGTTAAATGGGTGTCATCAGAGTCCTGTGTGGCGTCTGTATCTACGGACGTGGTTCTATCGGGAGGCTCAGTCTGCAGTTAAATGGGTGTCATCAGAGTCCTGTGTGGCGTCTGTATCTACGGACGTGGTTCTATCGGGAGGCTCAGTCTGCAGTTAAATGGGTGTCATCAGAGTCCTGTGTGGCGTCTGTATCTACGGACGTGGTTCTATCGGGAGGCTCAGTCTGCAGTTAAATGGGTGTCATCAGAGTCCTGTGGAGTCTGTATCTGCGGACGTGGTTCTATCGGGAGGCTCAGTCTGCAGTTAAATGGGTGTCATCAGAGTCCTGTGGAGTCTGTATCTGCAGACGTGGTTCTATCGGGAGGCTCAGTCTGCAGTTAAATGGGTGTCATCAGAGTCCTGTGGCGTCTGTATCTGCAGACGTGGTTCTATCGGGAGGCTCAGTCTGCAGTTAAATGGGTGTTATCAGAGTCCTGTGGAGTCTGTATCTACGGACGTGGTTCTATCGGGAGGCTCAGTCTGCAGTTAAATGGGTGTCATCAGAGTCCTGTGGAGTCTGTATCTACGGACGTGGTTCTATCGGGAGGCTCAGTCTGCAGTTAAATGGGTGTCATCAGAGTCCTGTGTGGCGTCTGTATCTACGGACGTGGTTCTATCGGGAGGCTCAGTCTGCAGTTAAATGGGTGTCATCAGAGTCCTGTGGAGTCTGTATCTGCAGACGTGGTTCTATCGGGAGGCTCAGTCTGGGGTGACTCTTGTCTGTCATGTTTGGGCAGACCCATTTTAAAAGATTATTTTCTATTGATTAAAAGAAAAACTTCAAGTATAGATCTTACTTGTTACTCAATATCACCAAGTTCCAAGAAAGTTAAATATTGTTCTTGTTTGTTTCATGTTCTGTATTTATCGAAAGTGTATCTTATTAAATTTTCAGATGAGGAAAGGTTGGCATTAGGATTACACACTTAGCAAATAAACATACAGAACAGAAAAATCAGTACAATTCAAATTTCTGTTAAATAGCAAATAATTTTTTAACGTAATTATGCCCCCAATTTTACTGGGCATCTCTTCTTATCTGACAGCCCTAGTTAAGAACACATCAAGATTCCAGAATTAAATGGGCTGGAAAAGGGGGTCACAGTACTCGCAGTATAAGTTAAATAGAAATGAACATGAATGTTTGAGTTTTTTAGGTGTTTATGGTTTTGTGGTTATGTTTTAAGAGTCTTTATCTTTTAGAGATATTTACTAAAACCTTTACTGATGAAATTATGTAATGTTGGGGACTTCCTTCTAAATAACAAAGGAAGAGGGAAGGGGAGAGGGTGGGCTGGGCTGGGCATTGGTGGGTATGTGAGGGTTTTGTCTACTTCTGATTGTGCTTGAAATTTTCCATAGTAAAGGAAAATAAGATGTGTGTGTGTGTGTGTGTGTGTAAGCCATGCCTTTAGGTCTAAAAAACGTATCATCTAAACATCTGAAATGTCCAGTAACCAAGGACTTGTACAAGGGCATGAGAAGAGGCTGCAGGTGGAGGCAGGGGCTTGTGAGCCATGCTTGGAGTTGTGGACGTCTTTGTTCCTTGATGGCATATTTATCATCTTGATATTTATCTTTACCATTTGGTAGAGCAATGCGAGAGAGTTGCAGTTCGTTCCCAGCCTCTAGGAGTACAGGCATCTCTAGGGAAGGTTCTGGAATTGGAGGTGATGGGGGAGTAGAGAGGATAATGCTTTACTTGATGGCCAGCCTTTTGAAAATGGCTAAACACAAAACAAAACAGACTGTTGGATTAGGTCAGAATAACAAACAGTCCACTTTTTAACGTGTTCTTGGTTTTTACAAAACAAATCTCTTTCAACAATTCGATTGAAACCCTGGGAAATTAATAAATTGAGTCTCTAGTCTATGAAGTCAGCATAGGTCTAGCTTCTCTAGCAGGTGAGCTGCCTGTAGCTGGGAGTACTCAGCCTCTGGCATGGTTCCAGGCAGGGTTATTTATTGATGGACATCTTTAATGGTTTGCTTTTTTTAATCCCAGGATTTCCTTCAAATGCTATTGGAGAACATCCCAGAAGAAAAAAGGTAAGGACCAGTGTAGGAATGAAGAACCCAGTTTTCATGATGAAAGGGACATGGCCGCTGGCTGGCTTGTCACAGCCTAGAGAGCTCAGTCTTTCTGTGGAGTAGCGGCAGGGACCTAGTTCTGCCAGTGGGAGTACAGGGTCCTCAGCCAGACTTTGGGGCGAGCCCCGGTGGATGTTGGGAGCCAGTGTGCACGACCGAAGATCCCCAAAGTCAGGCCCCAGAAGTGGGATGGGAGGCAAGCCAAGCACAGCCTGTGGCCTTCGCTGCTGTGGAGAGAATGGAGGAGGGGAAGGTTCGGAAACTCAGGGCAGCTCCAGTTAATGTGGCTTAATACAAGGAAATACTGTGTAATTAAAAGCAACAATGTAGTATAGTAGTAAGAGCTTGGGATGTAAACTCAGGCTCTCCTAGATTTTAAACCCAGCTCTGCCACTTCTTTTGTTTTTTGAGATGGAGTATCACTCTGTCACCTGGGATAGAGTGCAGTGGCACGATCTCAGTTCACTGCAAACTCCGCCTCCCAGGTTCAGGTGATTCTCCTGCCTCAGCCTCCCAAGTAGCTGGGACTACAGGCGCCCACCACGCCCGGCTAATTTTTGTATTTTTAGTAGAGTCAGGGTTTCACCATGTTGGCCAGGCTGGTCTTGAACTCCTCACCGCAGGTGATCCGTCCACCTTGGCTTCCCAAAGTGCTGGGATTACCACACCTTGCTAATGTTTGTATTTTCAGTAGAGTTGGGGTTTCGCCATGTTGGCCAGGCTGGTTTCGAACTCCTGGCTTCAAGTGATCAGCCCGCCTTGGCCTCCCAAAGTGCTGGGATTGCCACTTCTTAACTATGACATTTGGAGCAAGTCACATAATCCCTCCAAATTTTAGTTTTTTAACCTATCTAGCAGGGTTTTCGAAAGGGTTAAAGGGGCTAGCATATGTTTTTAAAGTAGGTGTTCAATTAGTGATTGGTGTAGATATTATAATCATCTGTGTTTCAGGCACTGGATCCAGGATCTAGATCCAGTAATCATTTAACTCTTAGTACAGTTCTGTTCAGCATCGTCATGGTGGTGACTATTATAGGCCAGCGCTGAAGTGAGCACATGCAGACAGTCATTTAATCCTCAAAACAACACTGTTTGGTCCATGATGTGTTTATCCTGATCATACCAAAAAGAGGACCAAGATACTACTGAGAGGCTGAGTAAGCTGCCCAGGATCTCACAGCTGTTTGCAGCAGGCTGGGATTTTAGCCCAAGCAGTCTGGCTCTAGAAGCTATTATCTACTATGTTATAAATGGGGAGACTGAGACTCCAAGATCCCTCAGCAAGCAAAACAGCATGGATGGAATGAGGCCCGTCTGGATCTGGCCTGTATGTTTTCAGTACACGGCTCAGCACCAGCTCACTGCCCTGGAAGGAAGGAGATTCTCATTTTTGTAGGTATCCAGTTTTAGGCTGGCTGACCACCAAGAGGGTTTGCAAAAGGGTCTTAGGACCAATGTTTGGGGTTAAATACGTTCATTCCAACTTTCGCCTAATTTCCTATCTTGATTTAGGCATTAAAATGTGAATACCCTGAAACATAATTTCTTTTTTTTTTTTTTTGAGACGGAGTCTCGCTCTGTCACTCAGGCTGGAGTGCAGTGGCGCGATCTCGGCTCACTGCAAGCTCCGCCTCCCGGGTTCACCCCATTCTTCTGCCTCAGCCTCCCAAGTAACTGGGACTATAGGTGCCACCAACACGCCCGGCTAATTTTTTGTATTTTTAGTAGAGACGAGGTTTCACCGTGTTAGCCAGGATGGTCTCAATCTCCTGACCTTGTGATCCGCCCGCCCCGGCCCCCCAAAGTGTTGGGATTACAGGCGTGAGCCACTGCGCCCGGCCAACATAATTTCTCATAGCAAAATTGGTATTCAAACATTAAATGGAGGCATCTTGAGAAATTAAACATTTCTTTGAAGAAGAGTTAACATTGCTTGCCTCATTTCTGACCCACAGTTTTAACTACGTTTTTATGCATGGAACAGACTTCCAAGTGTGGAAATGAATTCTTTGACACGGACATAGACTTGATTCATACAAGGCCAGTCACCTCCATGTCCATGAGCCTGTCTTATAGGCAGTGTGAACTGGGTGTCTCCAGGGTACAGTGTCAGGGCTTATGCTACCAGACTGGGTGCCGGGGATGACGTGCAGATTCAGGAGAGGATCCGGGGCTCATGAGGACATGGAAGTTTTGTTCCAAGCATTGGGTTTTTGCTTTGGCTTTTTCTGTGTAAACTTCTCTTTCACCTTCCATTCAGAATGGCTCCAAATTCTTTCTTCAATAGTGGAAGTATTATTGTTAGTCAGGATTTTCAGTACTTAATAGGGGTCTGTATTTGTGGTGCGTGTGGTATTTTGGTGCATGCATACCATGTGGAATGACCAGACCAGGGCAGCTGGGACATCAGTCACCCCAGACATCCACCCCTTTTTTACACTGGGAACATTTCACTTCCTCGCGTCCAGCGATTTTGAACAATGCAACAAACTCTTACTAGCTTTAAACACACGACTGTATATCAAACACTAGATCTTGCTTCACTGACTGTGTTTTTCTGCCCCCACACACACATAAAGCAAGCCCGTGCATCATATAGGATTAACATACCCATATTTGATAAATTTCTTTGTTTCTACCTTTTCATGTTCATGCCTTCTGATAGTGAAGAAATCTTATCCAGGGAGATAGCGTGGGGCCTTAGAAAACTGGCCAGGATTTCTAAGGTCCCACGCAGTCTCTCTGGATAAAACTTTGTCTAAGTGTTTCGGGAGGCTGCTCAAAGGAAATGTGGCTTGTTTTGGGAGGTCTGAAATGTTTTCAGATTTACTGTCTTGGAAAAAAGAAAAAAAACCAGACATATGGGATTTCTTCATGCAAAAATCCCATCACATGTGGCTGTTAAGATAAAAAAGATAGTTTACCTACAGGGTATATTTTTTTCCTTTTCTTCGTACCTACCCCAGAATAACTTTTCAGGTCCTCTGACAGAATGAAGCATTTTCCTTAGGAACTAAAACAGAGAAAAAAAGAAAATTAATAGAAATGGTGTACTACTTTCTTAGGCTGTTACTAAAGTCTGTTTCTGAGTGGTGACCATGTATTCTTTGAAAAGAACTTCTTAGGGCATAAATATAACAATTTTCACTGAAGCAACAAAGTGCATTTTTAGTTTTGGAGGTCTTTTCTCTTTTAATCCTCTTCCTAATAAGGTTATGGAGTTCATCTGGATGGCCCCTAAGCCCTCTGGCTCTGGGGGAACCTGGATTTTATCATTGTGAATATTTATTGAGGCTGCACACTGAGCCCACAAAGAGACTTTTGTTGTTGTAATTGTGGAACTTAAGAGCAGTGTCCCTGTCTTAATGGCAGCCCCCAATCACCAATCACATGCCTTTTGATAGGATACCTCTCCCGGTTAGGATCATGTTTTGTCTAGCAGGTTTAAGCTTCTTTTAAAAAAAATCTCCTTAAAAGCTAAGGAGATTTCTCTTTTACAATGAATTGATTTCAGCAGGTATACCAGAATATATTTTGAAATTAAAAATCTTTTTGCGTGCTAACTAATCTCAGAATCTAGTTCAGCTATTAAAACAGACTGTTTACCCTATTAGTTATGCGACATATTGTACCAATTTTATCTAGGTCTCCAAAGGCCCCACACCTACCCCCCGGAGGCTCTAATCTTTGGCCTCTGTTGCAAACTGATCCTTGGGTACATCTGTTAGGCACGTGAGCCATTCTGCTGAGGCAAGGTTTTTCAGATTAGACCAGTCCATCAATGTCCAGGGGCCAGCACTCTCTAGGCCTTCCTGCCTTTACATTGTTCCCTTGCTTTGATTTACTCCACATTCTCTATTGAGCATCTCCCATACCAGGCTTTGGGCTGGACATGGGGGAACTGAGAGGAATAAATCCCAGGAGTAGCCCTAGGAGGCTCCTAGCTGACTACTGAAGACGAAACAGAAACGAGTCATTATGCCTCCGTGTAGGAAGTGCTGTGCTGAGGTTCAGAGTCCTGGGGACATAGAGGGTCTCAACAGTCCCAGCTTTGAGCCTTGAGGCACCTGTACCTCTAACGGGTTTAAGGAAGGCAGCACCGTGAAGAGATTTGAAAGGCATCTGCCAAGGGTGGTGTGGCAGAGACGGGGGTGGACAGGACTGGAAGCCAGGACAGCAATTAGAAACCAGTAGAGCGGTTCAGTCGAGAGCTGGAGAGCCGGAGCTGTGGCAGGGACGGTGACGGTGGTGGTGGGTTTGAGAGTAATGAGTGGCCAAGGCATTCTTCAGAGTTGCCACAGATAAGACTTGGTTGACTGGTTGTGAAAGTTGAGTCTGACCTTTCTTTCTTTGTCACTAAGTCACACTCTGAAGTAGCAATGGAAATGCAGGAGGGCAGGTGTTTGGGGAGTCTGGATGGGGCAGAGGGAGTGAAAGGGGTAAGCATTTGAAGGCAGAAAGATGCTGTCAGATAAAACTAAAAGCGCTCAGAAGAAAACCCAGACAAATCCTGAGCAGCTGCCTCTCCTGGTGCAAGAGCCCCGCGGAACGCCTTGCTGCCTTGTGTTTCAGTGTTAGTAAGAGCTCCACTTCTTTCCTTGCCCATCAGTTACTGTGTTTGTGTGTGCATGTTCCTGTGTTTGTTTTAATCTAATACTGTTCCTCCCCCACGGAGCTACATGGTACTCATTTTATAAGTGTGACCTCAGCAATCTTTATTATCTACCCAAGCACAAATGACTTGTTTTGATCAAGAAAATAAATCGGCTGGGCACCATGGCTCATGCCTGTAATCCCAGCACTTTGGGAGGCCAAGGCGGGCAGATCCCTTAGAGCTCAGGAGTTGGAGACCAGCCTGGTCAACATGGTAAAATCCCATCTCTCCAAGAAATACAAAAAATTAGCCTGCATGGTGGTACGTGTCTGTAGTCTGGCTACTCGGGAGGCTGAGGTCGGAGGATGGCTTGAGCCCAGGAGTTTGAGGCTACAATGAGCTGAGATTGTGCCACTGCACGCCAGCCTGGGAGACAGAGTGAGACCCTGTCTCAAAAAAAAAAAAAAACAAAAGGAAGAAAATAAGTAACTGTGCACAGCTTTGAGATCTACCCACATGTAGAGAGGGAATTTAAACATGTAAACTAACTAAATGTAAACATCGATGCAGATGTAAATTGAATTCCAGAAAAGGGCATTTTCCATTCCAGACCCTGAGCTCTGCAGTTTCCGCTGCCTTACCTCTATCTGGTTGCACTTCCAAATTCTTTAAGTCTGTCATTTAGTTCCTGTGAAAATTGCTTCCCTTCAGAGGCACTGACTGTGATCTTTAGGATCTCGGGAGCTGAAGACAGGAGTCAAGAGTGATGAAGACATTTCTGTTCATCAGCAACACGTTGATAGGCACAAGTAGCCGATCCATCCAGTAATCCCATTCTCGTCACCCCACCTTGGAAATCAGCTGAGCGAGTAAATACAGGCATGGGCAACACCGTCTTCACACAAGCCTGTTGATTTATTTTAACTCCATAGAGAGATGAACAATTGGTTACTTTTTGGCTTTACACACAGCTTGTTTTTCTAACCAGTATCATGCCAGGTGGTCAGCATATTCTCTCCCCTGCTGTGTTAAGTAACTGTGACCGAATTTATAGCTCCGAGGGACTGGAGACCATTGACACTCAGAGTCGCCCTGTAGGATGTGGGAGCGCACCAGGGAGCAGCCAGCCAGAGGGCAAAGCCACCTGCTGTTCGTCATACCCGGGAGGCCTGGGGCTCAGGCCCGGGTTTCAGTCCTGAGGCGGAAAGTCCGCGCTCACGAGTATGGATATGCAGGACTCGCAGTCATGGGTCTGTGTACTTTTAGCTCTCTGTATAAAATCAATTTCCATAGTGATCAGACATGCAGAGGAGTAATTTCCTGTAAGTTCTGGGTCCTGGCTCAGTGGAAATGCTTCTGCTTGTCTGTTGCGATTATTTAAGCCACATGACCTCAGAGGGAAAAAATTCACCGTTGGCTTAGATTCTGAGTATCTTGATTTGAAAACATCAGCTTTGAGTTTAACCACTGCGTAAATCCACGCCCAGACCTAAAAATTCACCTGCAGTGCCATTTCAATAATTATGCTCAAAACAGCAGAAACTACACACGCCATCTTTCTTCCTAAGACCTACATCCTGTTTCTTCCCTGAGCTACATGCATACTAGTTTCTTTCTACAACGTATTAGTCCATTTCTTCCCTGAAAATCAAATATTTTCCTATGGTCTCTCATGATTCCTTGGGAGATAAGGCCACTCATCGTACCTTAAAAATTTTTGTTAGCAGCTGAAATTAATGCTTTCATCATTCTCTCCTAATTTAACATCTTATTCCACATTAACAATCCCCAAATAGGGCACGATGCAGTGTGATATTGACACTGATACTGGAAGTTTAGAAACCTGGATTTTTCCTTTGCTGGCTTGGGTCAGAGTCCTCCTATGCTCCTATGCTAAGAAGCCACACGACAATTGACACTCACTTCATAGGGATATCATGAGAAATGAATAATGGTTATAAGATGTTTCGAACCTTTCCAAAGAAAAGTGATCTGAAAACACATGTTCTCTTCATGCACGGAGAGTGCCTTTAGCCTCTGGATGCAGCTCACTGACGAGCTCTCTTGCTGTCACACTTCTGACCCTCCCAAGGGTCTCCCGATCTCTTCAGAAATGTAACCGAAGGGTTGACAAACAGGGCAACTGGTCAGGCGCAGTGGCTCAAGCCTGTAATCCGAGCACTTTGGGAGGCCGAGACGGGCGGATCACGAGGTCAGGAGATAGAGACCATCCTGGCTAACACGGTGAAACCCCGTCTCTACTAAAAAATACAAAAAACTAGCCGGGTGAGGTGGCGGCGCCTGTAGTCCCAGTTACTCGGGAGGCTGAGGCAGGAGAATGGCAGGAACCTGGGAGGCGGAGCTTGCAGTGAGCTGAGATCCAGCCACTGCACTCCAGCCTGGGCGACAGAGCGAGACTCCTTCTCAAAAAAACACAAACAACAACAACAAAAAGACAAACAGGGCAACCATGCAGGAGCCAGGCCGTCTTCAGCAGGAGAGATTAGTGAGAAGGGGAATTCAGCATGGTTTGGAGCAGGCATAGGCCCACCCCTTCTGCCAGCTTGTCTGTTCCATAGTAGAAACCCGTGTGTCATGAAGCCTGAGTTTAGCACAGAAAGAAAAGCTGGGGTTTCATGGCCAGGCACCACAGGTTCAAATCCCAGCTCTTCAAGTACCATCTGAGTGGCCTTGGATACATTTCTCAATTTCCTGGAACCTGTATTTGTTCGTCTTTAAGATGAAGACAATAATATTGGTCTTTTGGCTGGGTGCGGTGGCTCACGCCTGTAATCCCAGCACTTTGGGAGACTGGAATCATTTGAGGCCAGGAGTTTTAAGACCAGTTTGGGCTGGCCGGGCGCGGTGGCTCAAGCCTGTAATCCCAGCACTTTGGGAGGCCGAGACGGGCGGATCACGAGGTCAGGAGATCGAGACCATCTTGGTTAACACGGTGAAACCCCGTCTCTACTAAAAAAAAAAAATACAAAAACTAGCCGGGCGAGGTGGCGGGCGCCTGTAGTCCCAGCTACTCGGGAGGCTGAGGCAGGAGAATGGCATAAACCCGGGAGGCGGAGCTTGCAGTGAGCTGAGATCCGGCCACTGCACTCCAGTCCAGGCGACAGAGCGAGACTCCGCCTCAAAAAAAAAAAAAAAAAAGACCAGTTGGGCAATATAGTGAGACCCTGTCTGTGCAAAAAATGTCAAAAATTAGTCGGGCATGGTGGCACATGCCTGTAGTCCCGGCTACTCAGAAGGCTGAGGTGGGAGGATTGTCCATCCCTGCAGGAGGGGTTGCAGTGAGCTGAGACTGAGCTGCTGCACTCCAGCCTGAGTGAGAAAGTGGGACCCTGTCTTTAGTAATAATAATAATAATAATAATAATGTTGGTCTTGCACAGTTATTGTCAAGTATAGACGATACTCTGTCTATTGTGTCTGGTAAACAGTAGGTATTCAATAAGCAGTAGCTTCCACTTCTATGCCTTTTCTTGGCAGTGGATAGAGGACTTTTTGTTTCACTTTTAGTGCCACTGTTGGATACTATCTGTGTGTGTAAGTACTAACTGTGTTAAAGCAGAATTTGCCTTAATACTTGCCAATGAACTAACCCTCTGAGTTGGCCAAAGACTGTGGCTTAGGCACATCGTATGCAGCCACATACTTTCTACGGAGAGTCATCCTGCAGGGATTCCTGGGGGCCACTATCTGCACAGTGTCTCCCAATCCTGCAGCTGGACTGCTCCAGTGCTGCCCTCCAGATCCGTCCCCTGCATGCCACATCCACGTGGGCCTCTCTTGTTGCCTCCTGCTGAAACGTTCCGCAGGTTCCGGTGTGGTCTCCTGCCTCCAGCCTCTTCTCCGCTTTTTCTTCCTTGACTCAGTTCTCTGCCATGTCCCTCTGCAGCTGTGCCCCAGAGCCTCCTTGACAAAGGCAGGGCCCGGTACCAGGGCCTCCAGAGTCCCCGCAGGACCCCTGTTTTCTTTCTCAGCTCCCTCTGGAGGTCAGCCCCGCCGAGCTGAACAGAGTCTGCACACGACCGCACTGGCATTCCTGCTCCTGCTGTCCTTGCCCCATATGCTTTTCTTCCATTTCTATTGGCTCTGCCCCACCAGGCATTCTTAGGAAGCCTCCCCTGATGCGCGTCCTACTGTCCTGTTTTACCTGTCCCACCTGCAGCGGTGGCTCTTCAACACCTAGAGGACCGTCATCTCTACAAGTGCTGGTAGCATTCTGCCTGGTGTGTATTACACGTCCCCAATGGACAGTCACTCCCTGGGTTTTCCCGTCATCCAGCCTTCCACAGAGCGTTTGCCCAGTAGCCATCCAGCGAATGTTCGCCACATAGAGAAGGTTGCCTGTTTTTCAGTCTTCTCCAGTGAAGACTTTGGGCCTCGCTTAATAACATTCCAGGGCTCAACTCCCAGCCCCCACTCCATGCCACCCCTAGAGAAGTGTCTGTAAGCGACAGTTCTCCAAAGGAAATTTATGTCCGTGTCTTCATACTCACTCCCCCATGCTGATGCACAACAGCTGTTCGCTGTCTTTTGTAAAATCACCCAAAAATAGCAATTAAGTCGCTCCGTGGACTTCTCTTCTCCAGGATATTTAACTTCAGTTCCATTTACCTCCCTGGTGGACGCTTCCCCTTTTGACTGTCACTATTACTCTTTCAAGTCCTTTCCAAATTCTGCATCTTCCTCTTAAATATCTTATGGGAAAGGCAAAGACTTGTTTTCAGTTCAGAAGACAGCCTCTTTTTTGGGGGGGGATTTGAGACAGGGTCTCACTTTGTCCCCAGGCTGGAGTGCAATGGTGTCCCCAGGTCACTGCAACCTCTGCCTCCCAGGCTCAAGCCATTCTCCCACCTCAGGCTCCCAAATAGCTGGGACTATGTGCGCACGCCACCATGCCTAACCAATTTTTGTATTTTTAGTAGAGACAGGGTTTTGCCATGTTGCCCAGGCTGCTCTTGAACACCTGGCCTCAAGTGATCGTCCTGCCTCAGCCTCCCAAAGCACTGGGATTACAGGTGTGAGCCTGGCCTTCTGCGCCTGGCCCAGAAGTCAGCCTCTTGCTCCGGCTTTCCTGAGGATTGCTTGAAGGATGGGTGAAAGGAGGTTTGGCCTCAGGGTTCTGGGCACAGAAACGTCCCTCTCTGGCTGGAAAGGAAGCCAGTGAAGGACGCTTTCCTACCTGTGCACAAGTAATCTTGAGGTTGCCTTATTTTCTAGTGAAATGTGTGAGGATGGAGATAAGATAGATTTTATAATGTACATTGAAGGTAAGGCTGCCCAGTGGAAGACCAGTTCTTGGTGGGTGTGAGTGCACTGTCCCCTCCTTATCTGCTGCTGGACATGCCACTGGAGAGGACAGTTCATTTGGTGGAGGGGTCAGGTTCCTGCCTGCAGCCCTGAGCAGCCCTGGGCTTTCAGAGCTTGTGGAGGCTTCTGCAATACTCTATGTCACCTGCCCTGATTTAGAGGCACAGGACCATTTTCTTCTTGGACCTTCTTCACTGGTGTTTCCCTCTTAACTGGTGAGTTGGCCCCCACCCTCCTCCTGGCACATTGCTACTGCCCATTAAGGGAATCTCCAGCCTCCCTCCCAAGTAAACAAAGCTTAAGAAAGAACAGAGACCTTATGGAAGGTGCGCTGAGAGCTTCCTCCTGTCTTCAAGTCCCCCCTGTCTCCACCACACACACACGGACACACGTGCACACATCCATGCATGCTCACACTCCCACACACTCACAACTTACAGGGGAATTGGCCATTTGCACTGAGGCCGATGCTGTGAAATGACTAAGCAGCAGTGGAAGGCCCAGCGAGGGAGGTCTGCCAGGTAACTCCACTGAGTCTGGGACCCTGGAGGACCTAGAGAGGCAGCACCCTTCCCTTCTGCCTGCCTGCCGGTCACACAGAGGGCCTTCATCTTTCGTCTGAACTCAAAGCCCTTTTTCTGCATAAGTCCCCTTTCCCTCCACGAACTTCTTCTGTTTGGAAATAGCAATTGCCTTTTTAAGCAGCCTTTCCTTTTGCCCTTGGCTAGGGAGGACGAGAGGCACCAGTGAGTGACCAATAGGGGGAAGAAAAGGAAGAGAAAATCAGTCAGTCCCCTTTTCCTCCAGCCCTCCCCAAGCCAATCCCCCCTTCCCTCCCTACCTCACTACTTCCCGTCTGCAGCACCACCCACAGGGTCAGGGGAGTGGTGCCCTTGGCCTTCCAGCTCCTTAACAGTGTGTGTAACACTGGATCTTTTCATAACTTCTGGAATTCCAACAGGGAGGGAGAAAGCAGGTATATAGTTACAGACTTTTATATATGATGTAGCGTATAATACATTAAGATTTAAAAGAGGCAGAGCTTAACAACTTGGAAGTATCTTGCTGGAAAAGTGAATATTGTCTTTAAAAGGAATAATTTTAATGAGTCTACAATTAAATGTGCTTTCATTCATTCAAATAAAAAAATGAGGATCCTCTTTCATACCAGGAATCAGATCTCAGATGGTTTCTATCCAGCGAGGAGACAGTAACTAAGTCGAGTAGTCGAGCAGACACTCAATAACAAACTCTGGTGGACGCTGTGAGGCAGAGAACAGGGAGTGTGACAGATGTTACGGCCCTGGGGAGGCCTTGCCTCAGGCTGGGAGGAGGTCAAGAAAGGCCTCTCTGGAAGCAGAGATCCTGGGTATGAGCAAGAGTTATCTGGAAGAGGTTGAGGGGATGGGTGTGCTTAAAGCTGCATTAGCCCAGGAAGACAAAAGGACACAGCCTGAGCTCTGGTGATCCTAAATATGCTGAAGACTTAGCGGTTTTAAGGAGCATCAAGCCAGCGGGGCATGAAAGCAGAATTTCAGCTGACTTTAGATAGGACATACCAAGCAATGATAACACCTAAATAAAGCAGAACGGGGCCCGGTTGGAAGGAGACAGTGGAAGTGGTCCTCATTCCTCGCACCTGAGGCTCTCTGTGGTCTGGTAGTGATCTGTATTATTTTTGCTTGTTCTCGTCCATCTTTCCTATAAAGTGCCTACTTTGTGTTGACGCACTAAATGCCATAACGTTGCAATTTCGCTTTGCCTCACTACACTCCCGGGAAGCAGCTGTGCCCGATGTGTGCTGTGAATATGCCTTATCCTCCCGAAATGGGCTGTGCCAACCAAATAGTTCCGTTCAAAGCACTGAAAGCACCTGTGATGCTGCACCTGGGGCCTTCGATGTCCTCGTGCATGTTGCCGTTGACGAAGAGAAGCTGTCTTGTGACGGGACCCGCTTCCACACTGTAACCCGGGGATGCTGCCCTTTCTTTAAAGCCCAGGTGCTTCTGGAAGATTGATGCTGTCATGTGCCCCGTTAGAGAGAACCAGTCTGTGTCATAAGTGCTCTGTAACTTTTTAATCCTTTGCTTTTTGTTGTTTTATTTCTAAAGGCTTGAGTTGTCTGTTGAAAACATCTACCAAGACTGGCTTGAGAGTTCCGGAATACCAAAGGTAACTCAAGATAACCACTGGTAGAATCCACGGAGAATAGTAAAACTTGCTGCCTAGCACGTCAGTCATGACAGTGATGTCTTACTATATGTGTAGGAAAGTCATTATCTTACTGAGTGCAAGGGTCCGCAAGTGAGAACGCTTGTCTCCCCTCTGCGTTTCCGCCCTCGTTGCGGGGTGGGCCTCTGGCCACTTTCAAGGGACCATGGTGTAGGTGGAAGTGATGGTAGTGCCTGAACTCCCTGCTAAACGAGGCCCTGCAAAACGTGGGGTAGATTTTGGGCGGAGCCACCAGCCACCAGTTCCGAGCCCCAGGGGGCAGGGGGCGGGGGAGGAGGTGGCGGGGGAGCAGCCGGCCTCCAGCTCTGCTCTTCGGATGCAGCCCGACACAGGAGTTGGTTTGCGACCGTCGCCGTCGTCTGTCCTGCCCCGTGGTCCCTGTCCCTTGTTTCCCTGACATGTCTGCGGCTCCCTCGTCTCCTGGTTCTGTGTCGGGCTCCTGTCTCAGGCCGGCCTTCTCACCCGGCTAACCCATTTCCACTGGTCTCTCTGTCTTAGGGACCCGAGCTCCTCCTAGCCGGAGATTCTTGTTCTCTCCCCTGCTTTCAGTCTGTGGGCAGCTCTAAGGGAGAAGCCTTTTTCTGGCCATCCCTAGCTCTGTGGAAATCACCTGGCCCGGAGCTCCTCTCCCCATCCACTTTCCTCTGGCCCTGCACCTCCCAGAGACCACTGGACAGCCCCGGCCCCTTCGCCAAGTTGAATGCTGGCCATGGCAAGCCTAGGCCCTGGGAGATCTGAGGGTAGGATCCCAGATGCGCCGTCAGAGGACCTCAGGCTGGGAGCTCTCTCAGGCTGGGCCTACCCCAGGGTGGTGGGCCTTGGCGTCTAGGGGCGGACCCGCGTGGTAAGGCAGGCCCTGTAGCCTGCTGGTTTCTGGTTTCATGGCTGGTTACGTGAGCTTCCCCTTGGGAGGGTCTCAATGTCAGTGAATGTCTGTGAACCATGAAATGATGGGACAGGAGGGGCTGCTCTCCATTACCTTTTCACCCCCCTCCTCACATCTTTGTGCATTTTCACCACATGGGAAATGTCAGCCGTCAGCCCACCATAAAGCTCACTCCTAAAAAAGGACAGTTTGCATTCAGTTCAGGAATGTGTGTCACCTGTTACAAATTATTTCTTTGGTCCGGTCCTTCTGGGAGGAAAAAATAAAAAAATCCTGAGTCTCACAAACAAAACAAAGCAGGGGTGGGACAAGGCAGTGCATGGTTGGGGGCAGTGCCTTTCACTCATGTGGATGACAGTGCGGGCCCGTGGGCTCTGAGACGGTGACTTCCAAACCAGACTGCTCACTGAGGACAAACTTCCAGGAAAAACAAGTTAAGGCTTGTCTAGGTATGAATAACCAAGCCTTTCCCTTCATGTTTCAGATGGGAGTGCAGGTGGTGGGGGACATTTGCTGCAGCCTTTTGCTTTGTGCTCCTAAGCCAGGCTGTTACAAGGTTCCCAGACATTCTTAGTGTGGCCTGGAAGCTGAGAGCTCCAGTAACTGGCTCCCAAATTTCCTGGCCTGGAACAAGAAGACTGCTGTTCGCAGCCGTTAGCCCCTAGGGAGGGGGAAAGAAAGAGACTTTAATCCTATACCCAGAAGCAGGCACACCCCACTTAGGCTGTGGTGCTGGGCTGGCTCTGCACCCCACTTAGGCTGTGGTGCTGGGGCTGGCTGCGCACCCCACTTAGGCTGTGGTGCTGGGGCTGGCTACGCACCCCACTTAGGCTGTGGTGCTGGGCTGGCTGCGCACCCCACTTAGGCTGTGGTGCTGGGCTGGCTCTGTCACTGCCGGGGGCTGGTCATTTCCCCTGCAGAGGAGGAGGCTTTGCTGCCAGCAGGAGGCTTTTGGTTTTCATTAAAAGAGGGAGGGGTCTGTGGAAGGAGAGATTTGCCTCTAAGCTATACATTTTTTCCAAAGGTCTGGTTGCATTAGTGACAGCTTGTAGTGTAGACAAGAATCTCTGCTATAAACTGAAGAGACCTGCTGTCAAAACAGCCAGGTGCAGTGAGGCCAACCGGCTATAAATTGTGTTTAAGACCCAACTGGTATTTCCGTGGGTGCTTCACTGTTCGGTAAAAACAACAGTGTCAGACAGAAAGGACTCTGGTTTAGCGCATGCCTTGCCATTGGCGGGTGATCGGATGGCGTCTTTTGGTCTCCTCGACCCGTTCTGGCCGTGATTTCGGCGGCTGCTGCTGATTCACCTGCTCTCAACCCCTTTCCCACTCCTTGAGAGTTCTGTGTCGTTTCCACTTCAGTGAAAAGCTCTACAAGGGCCTGAGAGCCTCCGGCTGCAGGAGGCTCGTGGTGAACGGGACACCTTGTTCTTTGCCCCCATCATTATAATATAAAGTTACTAGGATGCGTGCCCTGGAGTGACAGCCGGGGCCCTGAAATTGCTCTGATGCTCTTTGTTCTCGTAACATTTTCTGTCCACCACCAACGGAAGTCATTCATGACAAAAGAGTCGTGTTCCACTGGTGGGGCTTCCACTTCCACAGGTCACAGAGGCTTTTTGTCTTCTCTCAGGAAGGCTCGCACTGCCATGGGCCTCGATTTTCCTTTTTGGCTACACTGAATGGAAATCATTTTTAAAAAGTGGAAATAGCTTCAGTAAAAGTGAGCATGAGCCCTGAAGAAGCAAAAGAAATTGGATCCTAACCTCTTTAAAGAATATCCCAACTCTATAACCTTTGGCCTTGCAAAGAGATTTAAAATTGATTTTGCACCATCAGCACTATAGATTATGTCTTTTTATGACTTTCTTTTCTGGTTATAGAAGAGTTACACATTTACTTTGGGATACAAAAAAGTCTAAATAAGAAAATAAAAATGACCCAGAGACAATTTTTTATGTACATCCTTTCACTCATTGTTCTGGGTATATAAATACATATTTTACCTTTTCCTTTCTCTCCCTCTTTAAAAGTAAAAATAACATGCCCTCTGTAGCAAATTCAAACAATAGCAAAATAGAACATGTGAAACTCCTCGCTGCCCTCAGTGGCACCTCCAGAGATCACCCGCACCTGATAACCGCCCGCTGTGGCCGCCCACACAGTTTCTGCGCGGAACGGCTTGTAGGTGCACATTCTTTTGAAATAAAAGTGGAGTCTTATCTTCCAAACTTAAGTTATTCATTTAAGGATATACACTGAGTAGTTTCCCACATCCCTTAATATAATTCAAGAGCAATTTTTTTTTTTTTTTGAGACAGAGTCTCACTGTGTCACCCAAGCTGGAGTGCAGTGGCGTGATCTTGCCTCACCACAGCCTCGACCTCCCGGGCAATACTTTTAAAGAGCTGCACCGCTTCCTGATGAATAATACCATGATCAAACTTACTCGGGCCTACCCCACACTATTAGAAGAGTATACTCTACAGTTATTCTCAGAAAGTTGCACCTTCCTCTAATTTGACAGCTCTATAAATAGATTTTGGGTTTTTTTCATGTCTGTCCAAACAAAAGGTTTCCCTTGGCCCATAGCCATCTATTCCAGTCTTCTTTTAAAACATTTATATGCAAATACACTATAAATAACTTTCTGCATCCAGCCTTTCTTCTACACTCCTTATTTTAGTTACTATAGAACTGTGTTTTTTGTTTGGTTTTGGTTTTTTTTGAGACAGTCTCGCTTTGTCACCCAGGCTGGAGTGCAGTGGCGCGATTTTGGCTCACTGCAACCTCTGCCTCCCGGTTCAAGTGATTCTTCTGCCTCAGCCTCCCTAGCGGCCAGGACTACAGGCAGGCATGCATGCCTGCTAATTTTTGTAGTTTTAGTAGAGATGGGGTTTCACCATATTGGCCAGGCTCGTCTCGAATTCCTGACCCATGATCCGCCTGCCTCAGCCTCCCAAAGTGCTGGGATTACAGGTGAGAGCCAGCCAGTTTCTACAGAACTCTGACTCCTCCCTCTCTTTGATTTCCTCCCTACATTGCCAAGTCCTGAGGCCCTACTGTACACACTTATCAAATGTCTAATTTTCTTTCCTTTCTGAGCACCTCTGCCATGTATAAATTATATTTCTCTTGGACGGGTGCAACAGCTAACTGGTCTTTTAGCTCTCTCCTTTTTCATTCATTGTTCATATCATTGTCAAGTAAATCTCCCCACAACACATCTCAGACCCATTCTTCTTACCAGAGACTTTTCTCCCATGGACAATGCATTTAGAACAAACTCCTTGGCCTGCTATTTGAGGCTGCCAGCAGACTGGTCAAAGCCACCCTTTCACCGTTATTTCCCACCGTTCTGGAGACTGGGCCACTCGCGACTGTCAGTGCACAGGTATTGGCAAGCTTTTCCATCAGCCTGCCTTTGTGCATGCCCTCCGCTCCTTGGCATGCTTTCTTCTCCCTTTCTTTAGCATGCATCACAACCTGTCTTACATGTTTCTCTCTGTACCCGTCCCCTGCCGTCCCTCCCCACCCCCAGAAACAAGGGTTCTCTCTGTAAGCCTCATCCCGTAGTGCCTATTGTGGGCCTTGCATAGATGAATAGTAGATGCTCAGGGGCTCACCGTCCCATGCACTAGCTACATGTGGTTGGCAAACACTTGAAATATATCGAAAGCACCGAGGAGCTGTTTTTTTTTTTCTGAGACGGAGTCTCGCTCTGTCGCCCAGGCTGGAGTGCAGTGGCGCGATCTCAGCTCACTGCAAGCTCCGCCTCCCGGGTTTACGCCGTTCTCCTGCCTCAGCCTCCCAAGTAGCTGGGACTACAGGCGCCGCCACCTCGCCCGGCTAGTTTTTTGTATTTTTTAGTAGAGACGAGGTTTCACTGTGTTAGCCAGGATGGTCTCGATCTCCTGACTTCGTGATCCACCCGCCTCGGCCTCCCGAAGTGCTGGGATTACAGGCGTGAGCCACCGCGCCCAGCCAGAGCTGATTTTTTAATTTAATCGTAATTAAATTTAAATTTAAAATCTCATAATTTAGTTATTATTTGAAATACCTTGGGTATGTGAATGAGTCTACTTTTTCAACTCGGAATGTTATGAAGTAGAGACCAAACATTTCTGATGAATATTTAGCACCCAAATTGAGACGGACTATGAGAACACATCAGATTTAGGAGACTTAGTACAAAAATGGATGTAAGTATTTCATTAATGTTTTTAAAAATATTGGTTACATGTTGAAATGATAATATTTTGTTATCATTTCAACATGTTAAATAAATAAAATATGTTAAAATCAGTCCTACCTGTTACTTCTTTTTAAATGTAGCAACTAGCAAATTTAAAATGACACATGTGGCTTGCATATTCCTGTTGAGTAGAGCTGTTCTAAAGCTATTAGTTGAATTAAAATCTGAGTGCATAATGCCTTAAAGTCACCCTCAGAATAGATATGAGTGAAATCATCTGTATTCTTGTCAAATGTGTGGGTAAAGATAGAGCTGGTTGATCCATAGACACCCTTCAGTTTGCAGTGACAGCGTGGATGATGAGAATCCGCAGGTACGGGCGGGCGTGCTAGGTTCAGAGTGGACATTCAGAGGGCATGGACTAGCAGCCTTGCATCAGCTCTGGGTTTCAACTCTCGGTAGACTGGTTTCCTGGGTTGCGAACAACAAGCACCCTGCCTCAGGGGAACCGCAGGTGTCTTCTGTACCTCAGTCTCCTCTTTGGAGGAAGTGCTCAGCAGCCAGTTCCTGGCAAAATCATCGCAGCAGCGTCAGTGAGGAGGAGAGAGAAGATGGGAAATGAGCCGACAGTAATGTGTCCCAGAAATAGGCAGAAAGCAGCTTGGGTTCCCAGACTTGCTCCTGAATCCCAGAATTTAGAACAACAGGTTATTTTGTCACCTTGGGAAAATGCCACTTCTTTCCGAGCAAACACCTGCAAGTTGCCAGAGGCCGCACGAGCAGATGATAGAAAACTGAAGTCTTGTAGGGAAAATGCTGCAATCACAGAATTGAGAATACTCGATAAGACAGTATGCAAGGGGCTTTATGTCACTGTAGTCACGATGTGCTTTTAGCACAGAGAAACCCAGCTGGCTTCACAGGGGAGTAGCTCGTAGGCTTCTCACGGCACACGTTACGCAGTGTTATTAACATAATTTTAAGGCCCATCAGGATACTCAATCTCAGTGGTGTCTGTAAGAATTCTACATTGAATGGTCAGTCAGGAAAACTGAAACTGATTATTTTGCAAATTCCAGAGACAGTATATTTTTCAAATTATATGTACCACGGTATCGTTGCTTCTTCTGTATCTATAATAGCAGTTGCCATAATGTGGTATATTATTTGGGCTCCTAGTAATTTTGCTGTCATTTTTGTCCAGTAGTTAAACTTATATTTTCTAAGTGACTAAACATCTTGTCAAGGATCCTTGAAGACATGTGGAACAGGTTCTCCGGCCTCACTTGAGGCAGCACCCAAAATGCCTCTGAGTCATCCAGTCGCTTCTGTTCATCCGAGCACCTGGCCCCTCCACAGGCTCTTCAAATTGCTCTACTGCTCGGCAGAGTCACAAGAGAGAGGGGGAGGGTTTATTAAAATCTTTTCATTTTTAGCTTAATTTCCTTTATTTTTGGCATCTAAGGCTTTGTGCTCATATGAGTTTGCTGGGGTTGCCATCACTAAGTACCACAGACTGGATGGCTTAAACAACAGAGATTTTTTTCCTCACAGTTCTGGAGGCTGGAGGTCCAAGACCAAGGTGCCAACAGGGTTGGTTTCTGGTGAGGCCTCTCTCCTCGGCTTGCAGACGGCCACCTTCTCATCATGTCCTCATGTAGTCTCTCCTCTGTATGCGTGCACACATCTGTCCTCACCTGCTCTGTGTATAAGTACACCAGTTATATTGGGTTAGGGCCCAGCAATATGACTGAATTTTACCTTAATTTCCTTTCAAAAGGCCCTGAGTCCAATACAGTTGCATTGTGAGTTGTACTGGGGGTTAGGAATTGAGTATATGAATTTGGTGGTACACAATTTAGCCATTCCTATTGACCTTATTCTCAGTACGTCTCTCACTAGTTCTGCATTCTAGTGAATCCCTTCAAAATGGCCAATAAAGCTTACTCAGTGCAACCACACTGCATTTTATTCCCGAATGGATGGATGTGCTCTGGGTATATTTTTTGGTCCCAAATGATGTTAGTATCTTGTGAGTGCACAAGAATTAAAAATCATGTCTTGGTGGCATGAGAGAGAAATACATGTGGAAGGGTCCATTCCCCTGGAAACTGGTAATAGCTGAAGGTCTGCGCTGCATGAGGTGTAACATTGGGGCATCTGATTTGACACCATCCAAATATATTGACCTCTTTACTGCACAAGGCACCACAATGAAATAAGAGACATTTTCCTCTGGTGCCCCCAAATGAAAGCTGTGTCCTTCCTTCATTTCTGCCTCTCAAAACCTGATTTCCAGAACGAGTGTGAATTTCATTCACAGTAGTCTAAGACTAGACTTCAAGTGAATAACAAGAATTAAAAGTGTTTCCTCTCTCTTGAAGGTTTCCTTTGTAAGTGTCAGAGCTTAGAGCTCAGGCTTCTACAGTAGAACTGTCAAGCATCCAGACCAGATGGATGATATTTGCAAGAGGAAGCTTCTTCCAGAATCTGAAATCAGACCTCTGAGTCCAGTCTTTTCCTATCCTTCTTCCCATGAGTGGAACCCACACATCTGTTCTTGATGAGGGACTGTGGCTGATTCAAAGATGAGAGAAATACAGGCTTTGCCTTCAAGATGCTTAATAATTCAGTAGGAAAAATAGATACATAAATAACTAATCTAAGGCAGAAAGCCGTAAGTGGTGAAAAACTTAGTGTTCAGAAGAAAGGCCGTTTTGATCTGTGAAAGCAGAGAGAGTTTGAAGCAAGTCTTGAAGGACAGGCAGGTAGAGCGTGGGCAGGTGGAGATTGTGGAGAAGGCCCTTAGGGCAGAGAGAGCGACATAACCAAGGTGTGCTGCTGGAAGACTCAGTGTGCCTGTCTGAACAGCATCAGGCAGAGTCAAATCTCAGCACTGGGAAGCTGATTAACTAGCGTCATAACTCTGATGAAGGCTCAGCGGGTTAGCATCCCAGCCCCAGCGAAGTCAAGGCGGCGTCCTCAGCTGGAAGGGTGCAGGCAAGAATCCTTCCCATTCAGCCTCCTTCTCATTCTCAGGTCCCTCTCCGCCCCTACAACAATCTAACCAAGATTGTTCTGCTCCTGAATAATAGAGGGATGAATGCATTTTAAATACTGATAAAATATACTGGGTGAATGCAGTTTGATCATGGTTTGGGGTTGTAATCTTTTCCCTTTCTGTTTTTCTTGTTAGGGACATGTTTAATTGTTGCTTGTTCTACATAGAGGGCAGGATCTGTGAGGGGGAATGGTGAGTGGGGCAGGACCCAGCCAGATTACACAGGGACTTGAATGTGATGCTAGAGAGTTCCTGCAGATTGAGGAGCCACTGATGGCTTGTGGAAGGAGTGACAGGACTTGAGCAGCATGTTGAGACATGGTCAGGGGGTCAGCAGACTTGCCTGGAGAGACAGCTCCCTGGTGAAAAGCCATGTTTTTCCCCTCTGTGTAGGGAAGAGGTAGTCTAGTGGAGCGTGTGGAACAGCTAGACTGACTTTTGCTTCTTGGTTTCTGACTAAACTTTCTGTTCCAGCAGCTATTAACTTACATGGATATTTCTAAAAACAGCTGTAAGTATCTGGATAACCAACGGTGTCTGTCTATCCAGAGAGGACATGCAGTGGGCTGAGGAAGGCCTGCATCCACAGGAATGAGTGGGAAGCCACACGAAGCAAGCACAGATGAATGTGATGCAGCTGACGCACCCAAATCCTACTCACGATGGGGAAGGACGTTGGGAAGTCGGCAGGGAGAGTCAATTGCCCACAGCTTTCATGATCTCAGATTAGACGTACATTTTTTTGGTGAGCACAGAGGAAGGCTTATTTTTCCTATAAAAAGAGTAAGAATTCTGAACGGGCTCAGATGCACACAGACACATTAAAGATATGACACTAGAGAGCTAATATTTGCTAGGTGTATGAAGGATAACCTGGTCCTGCCCTTGAACACTGACAGATAACCAGAAGCAAAAGGAAACAGAGGCCACGAGCACTGAAAAAATGCAGCTAATGAGACAGCTGGTAGTGGCCCATGTATGTGTGGGTCTTAATAATAGGATCAAGCTGGGTTCTTGCTGGAAGTCTAGCTCTGCAGGCTTGAGTTGAAGGCACTCAGGGAGACCTGGTCATCAGAATCATGTAGGAGGCTGATTAAAACTGCATATCCCGGAGCCAGCCCAAACCTGCTACTGAGTCAGCATCTCCATAGGTACGACTGGAACCGGTCAACATACTCCTTAATTATCTCATATTCTGAAATATATTCTATCAAAAGAAGTTTCTTCTCTTTTTTTTTTTTTGGGACAGAGTCTCTGTCTGTCGCCCAGGCTGGAGTGCAGTGGCGCAATCTTGGCTCACTGCAATCTCCGCCTCTTGGGTTCAAGCGATTCTCCTGCCTCAGCCTCCCAAGTAGCTGGGACTACAGGCGCACAACACCACACTCAGCTAATTTTTGTATTTTTTGTTTGTTTATTTTGAGACGGAGTCTTGCTCTGTCTCCCAGGCTGGAGTGCAGTGGCGCGATCTCCACTTACTGCAAGCTCTGCCTCGCGGGTTCACACCATTCTCCTGCCTCAGCTTCCTGAGGAGCTGGGACTACAGGCGCCCGCCACCACGCCTGGCTAATGTTTTTGTATTTTTAGTAGAGACGGGGTTTCACTGTGTTAGTGAGGATGGTCTTGATCTCCTGACCTTGTGATCCACCCACCTAGGCCTCCCAAAGTGCTGGGATTATAGGCGTGAGCCACTGCGTCCAGCCAATTTTTGTATTTTTAGTAGAGATGGGGTTTTACCGTGTTGGCCAGGATGTCCTCGATCTCCTGACCCGTGATCCGCTTTCCTCGGCCTCCCAAAGTGCTGAGATTACAGGCATGAGCCACTGTGCCTGGCCAAGAAGTTTCTAAGTACAACCGAAACCCTTAGAATCCTTCATTTTTATAGCCTTCCTGAGTAACCCAAACTTTTTTGTTGTTGTTGTTTTAAGACAGAGTCTCACTGTGTTGTCCAGGCTGGAGTGCAGTGGTGTGATCTTGGCTCACTGCAACCTCCACCTCCAGGGATCAAGTGATTCTCCTGCCTCAGCCTCCCGAGTAGCTGGGATTACAGGCACCTGCCAACACGCCCAGCTAATTTTTGTATTTTTAGTAGCGACAGGGTTTCACCATATTGGCCAGGCTGGTCTCAAACTCCTGACCTTGTGATCTGCCCGCCTCAGTCTCCCAAAGTGCTGGGATTACAAGCGTGAGCCACTGCGCCCGGCCGAGTAACCCAAACATTTGGCTTTGTGGTTTAGTTTAAGCAGTTTGCTGAACGTTGCGCTGGGCAGTTTGCACATAAAGCCGAAAGGGCACAGACCCTGCC
This sequence comes from Trachypithecus francoisi, assembly GCF_009764315.1. Classification (NCBI taxonomy): domain Eukaryota; kingdom Metazoa; phylum Chordata; class Mammalia; order Primates; family Cercopithecidae; genus Trachypithecus; species Trachypithecus francoisi. The sequence goes on from NW_022681461.1 coordinate 294,490, forward strand.
CATGATGAGCTCTCGTGGCTTCTGGAAGCGTCTGCAAACCAACCTTTGCCCAACAGGCCTCCACCCCAGAGTCTGAGACCTGCAAACAACTGTAGAGGTTGGTGTCTTGTGTTTGCCATGTTCCGCTGGGAGGCTAAATCTGTAAGAAAACAAAGATGCTTGGAGGGAGGAGTCTGCTCCTACGCCCCACTCAGTCACAAGTCAGCTGACCCATTGTGCAAAGGAGCCAGCGTGACTGTCCTCGAGCCGTAGTCCGGTGAGCTGTGTTTGGACACATGGGCAGTACCTGTCTTCCAGGCTTTTAAGTGCTGGCCCACAGAAAGAGTCACTGAAGTAAGCACTACTGCATCCCTCATAATGAGCGGACCTGTCATAGGATTTCACTGCAGTGCTGCTTTATTTTGTAGAGAAACGTTTTTAGAAAGAGGGGGCATGCAAACTCAAAGAACTAGGACAAAGCAGCTCTGGAGTATTAAGCCTTATATCAATAGAAAAATAATGATTCTGCTTTTTAAGAAAAACTGCCCCCATTTTCTCTTTTATTATGTTAAAGACATACTCTGGTAGACTCTTCATCAAAAGCAGATTATTTTATTTATTTATTTATTTATTTCTGAGGTGGAGTTTCACTGTCACTCAGGCTGGAGTGCAGTGGCGCTATCTCGGCTCACTGTAACCTCCTCTTCCTGGGTTCAAGCGATTCTCCTGCCTCAGCCTCCCAAGTAGCTGGGACTACAGGTCTGCACCTGTAATTTTTTTAAAATAATTTTTTGTATTTTTAGTAGAGACGGGCTTTCACCATGTTGGCCAGTCTGGTCTCGAACTCCTGACCTCAGGTGATCATCCTGCCTCAGCCTCCCAAAGTGCTGGGATTACGGGCAGGAGCCACTGCACCAGGCCAAAAGCAGATTATTTTATATTGACATTGTACTCTTCCCACCCCGGAGGACAAAGCCCTGCGAAGCAGCAGTTGAGTGAGTTGTGCACATGGCTGCACACACATGCATGCCCCTGGCTGGCTGACATCGCACAGCATCCTGGCACATGCTGACAGAAGATTGGTGCCCAGGGCGTTGTAGGCCGCTGCTCCCACCGTGGCCTCCACGGTGCTCCCAGTGGCTTGTCTCAGCTCTTGCAGCCGGAGCACCTGCTAGCCAGGAAAGCCATCAGGAGCATCTGGCTACTTTTAGCGTCAGAGCTTTTTTTCCTTCTCTTTTGTGCAAGCCATTATGTGGTACCAAATACGTATACATTTAATATCTGCATGGTATTTCTCCGGCGTGGCCTCTGCTGCTTCATGGTTAAATATTAGTTTTTTCTGGTATTGTGCAACTTTGGGTTTGCTGTAGAATCCCAGGCTACAGATGAGTCTTAGAGTGCAATGCACCTTCTCACCAGGGTAGCGGAGCCCCAGGAGAAGTGTAGTCATCTGCCCAAGCTTGCAGCACTAGCTAGTGGCAGAGCTATGGCTGGAGTACAGGATTCTGAGTCTTCAGCCCATCAGACTAAAGCATTTTATAATTTGGGTCCCATCTTTGCCTTAGTTTCTGTGAAGACCTATGAGTAGGTGATAAAGGAGTATGGCAGAGGGCCCTGAGAAGTGATGATTTTTCATTAATGACTCCTTTTTTCTTGAAGCTGTTTCTTCCTACTCTTTCACGGATGCAGGAATGTAGACCTCACTTTCCAGGGCTTTTCATAAATATGTGTCATGGGTATACATGCCCCTTTTCCACTAGTTATTTCTAAATGGTAGTCCTAGGTATCACGATGGAATATTTTGCATAGGAAATACTGGGCTCCAGTGCATCAAAAAGCTGGTATATTTTTTGGTGTGAGTGAATGTGATTGTATGTAGAGATTAGTTTAGGTCTTTGCATTTGGAAAGATACAGCCATTCCTCACTTGAGATGGAAACTAAATTAGATAATAAATACCAGGCCACCCAAACAAACAAACGAATGTGAAAAAGGAAATGGTTAAACAAAAAGTGTATCTTGATGTACGTTTTTCATATCCTCTTATTTGCTTTCACAAGCACACTTCCAACCAGAGTCCCTGTCTTTCGCCCTGGAGCTGACCCAGAGTCAGAGAGCACAAAGGTGGTGGCCAGCCAACCAGCGTATCACCGTCAGGGTAACTGTCAATGATTGTCGAACTGCACAGATCCCAATGTGTGTTTAAAAAGGCCAGTGTTCTTGTCACACACCTCTGGATGGCAGCTGTCTACTCTTCACTGGTGCTTGGTAAGGAGTCTGTTGAGGTCATTCAGCAGAAGACCCTGTTCTTCCAGGTCAGTCCTCCAGCTTGGGCCTTTACGACCCCAGTATTTTCTGCTTCTGATCCTGTCGAGTTATAGCCACCACCATCACACTGTAAGTGAGCTCCAAACAGTTTAGTGCATAACATGCAAGGCAGCGTTACTTTAAAGTTAATGAACAAGATTGGAGGCTGGGTAGAGGAGGAAAGTCAGTTGTGTTATATCCAGATCCATGTTCCTTTGCAGAGTTCTTTATTGTGAAGTTTTGTTCAGCAAAGCTAGTCCTATAGTGGATGGAGATGTCAGTGAATCCATTAAATACCAGCTTTGGAGTCAGCTGTACCACCTCGAAGCCGTGTAGCAGTGGGCGAGCCGCGTGCCCTCTCGGAGGCTCACTGCCTCTTTGGGGATAAGGGGAGCTGGCCGGGGTGCGTCCGGTGCCACGCGGAGGCCTGCGATGCAGGTGCACCTGGTCACGTCTGAGAAGAGAAAAGTTGCGATTTACTTTGTGTCTTTCCTTCTGTCCTTGGAACCTGCAGAATTGCCCTCAGACTTAAAAGTTGTCCTTAGTTTGGACTGGTGTTGGGAGAGTTGTTTAAAAATGCTTTGTCCTGTTTGGTGTTTTACAGACTTACACTATCAGGGAACCCTGTTTGTTCATTTCTTTTCTTTTCCAGTGGAAAATTGCTGTTTGAGAGATGATTCAGAGAATTGAGTAATAATCAATCTACAAAAGCATTTATGCTGGCTGACCGCTGAAGAATAGGCATTTGCTTCTAGTTGAAATCAATTATTCATAGAGATTAACCTGTTTGACCAGGAGATGAAAAAAATTTTGCTAGCCTTTTTAGTCTTAAAATTCCTGTGGGTCAGTAATAACTGCAGGTCAGTTTTACCTTAGACAGGGACAACTATTATTTCTAAGATACATTTTGAGGCATAGAGATAAAATATTTATTTATGCCTGTTGCCTAAATAACCTTGGGGGAAAAGTCCAGTGGGTTGAGTTTGCCTTTTGGAGGAGGGGAAGCCGTTGGTGCCCAATGCTCTCGAAAGAGCACTTCATGTTTTATGCTGCTTTTTATCTCAATCATTCGAGTATTTGCTGCTTTTAAAAAAACAAACAGAACCAGTAATGACATTGTATGAGAAATTGCTACAGTGATTGCTGCATATTTTATAGCAAAACGTTGCAGTATTTCTTATATTGAGAAAGTAGAACCTATTTGGGGTTGAAATGATCAAACCCAGATGCTTTCCTAAAATTGTATTTTTGGTGCATTTATATGTCTGTTACAAAGTATGCTACATGCTAAAAATATTTTCCTTTGTAGGCCGAGGGGAGTTTCAAACCGCACTGAGGGACATGTAGATCAGATGGTTTTCCGTAAGGGTGTTACCAGCATCCTGGTTGTTATTAGCCTCGACTTCGCAATATGACATTACTTATGCCAGAAGGCTTCACAATTCAGTTCTTCTTTAATTTCAGCAACTTTATTGGCACGAAAATGCACGGAAGGGAGGCCAAAGTCAATACATCAGAATTTGGGACTCAGACTCCAGGGCAACAGGCGATAATGGGATTCGGCTGGAGATAACCCCTCCACCCCGGGGTCTGTTTCCCTGGGACGGAGAAGCTGCCTCCCACATCAGACAGCCTCTCTTGCCTTTTGTCCAAGCACTTCCTCTTGTTTTTCTCTGGTGTCTCCCTCCTTCTCCCCAGCCACGCATGCGGCCATTTTTCACATTCCACGTAGCCAGGTAGAGACATACTTCTCCTTAAGATGCTTCTGGATTCTGTTTATTGCAAAGGCAGTTGCTCTACAATCCTCTCTGGTTATTCCTCCTCAAATTGTATTTCCTAGTCACTGTCATTGGTTTTATAATTGAGAGACATCTGCCTGGGTTTTGCATAAATGCCTCCAGTCAATTAAGCTGCAAATGCGTAAATCTAAGAATATGTAGATTGTCTAACTCTCTATAGAACTGTAGTTTTTAACCTAATCCTTCCCTTCACTCCTTCCCCTCACCTCCCTGCCCCCAGTCGACTAGAGTACCCTATTTAGAACATCCAGAATGAGCAGAAAAGGCTGTATACTAAGTGCATTCCACATAATAGCTATTTACTTATCCCAGTCACAACTCCGTGGAGACACTGTTATGATAACCATTTTATAGATGAAGAAACTGAAAACCAAATCTGTCTGACTTAAAAGCCTTCATCCTTAATTATTATACTGGTTTTAAATGCATGTAGCTCCGGTTAGGATTACAGCTATTTTTGCATCTAGCACCTGACCATGGTGGTATCTTCAGAGAGCAATGTAGAAATATAAAATTTCAGGCTGGGTACGGTGGCTCATGCCTGTAATCCCAGCACTTGGGGAGGCCGAGGCGGGCGGATCACCTGAGATCAGGAGTTCGAGACCAGCCTGACCAACATAGTGAAACCTTGTCTCTACTAAAAATACAAAATTTTTATTTTTATTTTATTTTATTTTATTATTTTATTTTTGTATTTTTGGGCATGGTGGTGTGCACCTGTAATCCCAGCTACTCGGGAGGCTGAGACAGGAAAATTGTTTGAACCCAGGAGGTGAAGGTTGCAGTGACCTGAGATCAGTCCACTGCATTGTAGCCCGGGCAACAGAGTGAAACTCCATTTCAACAAAAGAAAAAAAGAACTATCAAATTTCACTTTGTGATATTGTTGTAATAACACTCAGCTTACTATTTTGAATGCGACAGGACCAGAAATGAAGTTATCTCCTTTATAATAAGACATACGAGAAACAGAACTTCTTTTTCACGTCCATTGGTTGTCACTGGAAGGGACACACACTTGTTTGTGGAGCTCAGATGTGCTGTGTCTTTGCGGGCTCTGGACAAGGGCGTTGAGCCTGCGCGCTTGTCAGGCCAGGCTTTTTATTATGACGTCACAACTCAGTTATTTTGATACCTTCGAAAATTTGTTTAGGTTCAGAATACTTGATAGGCTTTTGTTTCTGAGGGGAAAGGGAAAGGGATTCGCATTTACTGGTCTATTTTGTGCCTTTTGCTGTATGCACCATTTCATTTTGTCTTCACCGCAGCATTGTTTCTGTTTCATAGCTCAGAGGTTGACATGCACGTCCAAGGCCACAGAGCTTCTTGGTGGCAATGACAGAGTCTAAGTTCCCAACTGTGGACTTCCCATGACACCCTGGCTTCGTACGGAAACAGTTCAGTCACATTTACAGAGTGACCTGTAAAAACAGCAACCGTATATTTGGTTGTCCTTTATCATGATTTCCAGTATCCTTGAACTGCAGAGATCAAGGCAGTGATGGTAAGAAATGCTCTCATAGAAGGCAGAACAGACCATAATATTTACATAATAAATTGAAATCCATAATTATAAAAGCATTCAGAAACTCCTAGAAGATAGATTTAATAAGATTCTAACGTACCTAATATTAATATGAATATAAATTAACTGGGTAGGTTCTTCATTCTGCATATTAGGAGATGTCTAATAAAACGCTAATGTTCTTTGTGGTTCTTTTCCAACTAGCATACTGGTGAGCACAAAAGCTGTGTTATGTACAGAACGGCTGGGTTTATCCCTAGTAGAAAGAAGTTATGTTTGGTATCTAAAGAACAATGAGCGTTTGCTGCTTGGCTGATCAGTGCTGGATCAAGTTCACATTCCCCGGCTCCCACTCTCCACCTCCACACGCAGTGGGTGGAAGCAGAACACAGGGAGGGGAGGACAGGTCCTTATTCACGGAGAGACGTGAGCCTGGGCTTTCCTTATATGGACACAGCTGGGCCTGTGTAGCATTAAACACTGATTTCATCCACCGCTGGAGAAAACATCCTACAAAAAGTGAAGAGATTAGCAGCCAATTAATTCTGGCCCTTCCCATTGTTTTCCTGGAACACCTCCTTGTATGGCACTGACTGGTGAACAAACATTCTGGAAAATAGCTTTCTCTCATATATTATTTATATTTGGGACAGCCACTCCACCCCCCACATGTGGTGGATTTTACTTGCGTGTGTGTGTGTGTGTGTGTGTGATTTTACTTCTTCATCGAGGGATGGATGACTCAGGCCCATTCCTCTTGTTGCAAATTGTGACTTCACTGGGTTTCTTTTGGAGGCCATATAACAAGCCACCCAGTGTGAGTGCCACGCTTTTTAAAAATGGACATGCCAGGGCCACAGACTCCCATCATGTCCCCTCCTTCAAAGGCACTGTGGAGCATCCACACGTCCATGTGCCCACACTTCAGATACCACACCTGCTCTATCTTAGGAAATAACGGGAAAGTGCCTAGACATGGTTGTTTGCTTTTCAAGCTAGTGAAATAGCAACATCTGATATTTTTGTGTTTTTCAATAGTAACGAATCCCTTCTGTAAGGCATGTTGCCAGAATAATGTTCCTATAGCAGCAGTGTGTGTGTGTGTTTTCTGAACACTAGAGCCCTGTGGTTAGTGCACAGTGCCCAGGACTCGAGGAAGTCAGCACGGCTTGCTTCCTGAATGGAACAATACCTTCTGCACACGGCGAAGGGTCTTTTCCATTGGTGCAGCCTGTCCCTCATTCTAGCCAGCAATCTTCCCAATGCAAATGTTCACTTCAAGGGAATGGATGACAGCCATCAGCATCATTAGAACATCATCTGCAGATGACGAGTTGGAAATACCACCTTCATGTCTACAGTATTGCAGGTCAGCACTAAGACTGGGTTCCTAAAGATAAGGATGTATGTACTTTTTGCTAAGGACCCAGATTGTATTAGCTTTAGAAAAAAAAATCAGATAGCTGCCCATTGTTGCCTCCCTTCCGGGTAGAATGTTGAAATCTTCCATTTCTTTTTAGTTCTTTTTGTGTGTATGCTTCACTTATCTTGCCCAAAATTTTATCCCTTGGTGTGAGCTGCAGGAAGTGACTCCTGGCTTGGCCCACGAGCCCATCCTGCCAACACTGTGTCTGCCATCTGCCAAACTGGACTTACTGTAGTAGAGCATACTGAGTGGCCATCACCTGTGGCATTGACTTTGAAATTTAGATGTCTCCCAAGCATCTGGAATTTTTTCATAGTAACCTATTTGAGATGGGGCATCATTAAAATTATCTAAGGCAGTGGTTCTCAGTGCTGCCTGCACATTGGAAGCCTGAGGGATGGAGGGGCTTTAGAAATGACTGACGCCTGGGTCCTACTCTCAGAGATGGGAACCTAAGTGGTCACCGGGGCATTGGGATTTGTAAAACACTTGCTGGTGACTCGAATAAGCACTCGAGGGTAGAAACCACTAATCTGAAACCGCCCTTACATAATTTTGTATTTCACCATGACCATTTTTTTTTTTTTGAGACAGAGTCTTGCTCTATCACCCAGGCTGGAGTGCAGTGGCACAACAGTAGCTCACTGGAGCCTCAAACTCCAGGGCTCAAGCGATACTTCTCCCTCAGCCTCCTGAGTACCTGGGCCTAGAGGCATATGCCACCGTGCCCAGCTAATTTTTTATTTTCATTTTTTGTAGAGACGGGATCTCACTACGTTTCCCAGGATGGTCTTGAACTCCTGGCCTCAAGTGATCCTCCCACCTCAGCCTCCCAAAGTGCTAGCATTATAGGCATGAGCCACCACACACAGCTGAAAACTCTTTAAGGTTATAATGTCCATGAAAATCAAGCCCTGTAAATAATTGAAGGCATTGAAGGAAATAGAATAATGTCTGCTTTTTAGAATGTATTTTTCAGTAGACTTTTATAGTATGGAATTATATTTTGCAGCCTATGTTTTCATCTGGGGTTGATCTAATCCATATAATGAATAAATATGTTAAAGTGAGACAGTCACACTAGATGTTCCGTAAGCACTCACGCTGGAGTAGAAAGAGTACTCCACTTCCAACCAGGAGACCCAGGGGCCAAGCGATATGAGATCCCCTGAGACTCAGTTTTTCCACCTTTCAGATGGGACTGTGTGAGGAACGAGCAGAACAGTCTGTGTATGGAAGCACGTTGTAAAGCCTTCAGTTCTGTAGGCAATTGCCACTCTTACTCTCTCAAGCAGTCTCAGGTCCTGTGGTCTCCGGTAGGGACGCGTCAGTACTTTTTTTGTCTTAAAGTCACTTCCCTCCAGCTTCTAGTGATGTTGTATTGCTTCTTAATTCTAGTCATTTAGAAGTTGATAAATAGCAACTGCTTCCTGTTCTAAGCAAATTACATGTCATTTGATCAGAACTTTATGAGGAAGGAGGCTTAGAGGGGGCACAGCTACTAGGCAAGCCGGCTGTGTGCTCCTTATACCTTGCTGTATTACTACCTTGTCACAGGAGTTTCCTGAGGACAGGGACTTACTCATCTTTGTCTTACTCATCTTTGCATTCACGAAATCTAGTGCTCTGTTTCACAGTAGGCATTTAATATGTTTTTTATGTGAATAACCTGTCTATATGTTCAACTTATATTATTCTCTCCAAATCTAAGCCCCTTTCTTCTGGTTTTGATACCAAGAGATAAAATATTTTGTTGGTTAGCCTTTTTATAATAGTCCTGTATAGTAATGTTTATTTGATGATGTCTGTATAGTATCATGTCTGCATAGTACTATGTTTATTTTTTGACAGTTCTTTCCCTAGAATTTTATAAGTAGAGTTATAAGAACAGCCATACATCCTTAACTTCTGTATTTTACTTCTAAACGTTGTTAATGAAGATAAATATTAGAACTGTAAGATTTTCCCAGATCCTCCTTTCTCCCATCCAAAGAGAAAAAGGAAATTAAAAAACAACAACAACAAAAAACCAGAATACGTTATTAATTCATACTCTTCCCTGTCCAAAATGGAGTGAAGGCATCTTCCAAAACAGATAAATATAACATGATAGAAATAAAACAAGAAAAATGAAGCAACAAGAAAATAATGGTAGCAAAAAAGGATGGGGCCAGGAATTAAATTAGCATATAATATGCACACCCTGACGTTCCTATGCCTGGTTAAACAGGGTCACAGAGCTCTAAGCTTTCTAGAAGAGGGAAGAGGGATAAATTGCAGATGCAAGAGGTGAAAACAAACAAGCTGCCTAAGTCCGACTATCCCTGATGCCGACACCAGGAAGACAACTGTCCTGTGGCTCCTCACAGAAAATTACTGTCTAATGGAATAAACAACCCTCTAAATCCATCCTTCCGGTAAACATCGTGATGGATTTTATGGGGCTGTTTCTTATAATGCACCTCAATAAAGGTTGATGGCTTCTTACCAGAACTTAATGCGATAACAGGACTTTCACAGAGTGCCCATAAGACCAAGTCCAGGGCCAGCTTTAAAGTGGTCTGGCTTATTCCAAGAAGGGATTTTAGAGTATCCAGACTACAAGTTTAGGTACAGAAGAATCTGTGAACCTCCTGACAGTTGGGGTGTGTGTGCTGTAGGTGTATTTTTTTTGTAAGGAGCTGACAGCACCATTAGCCTGCATCAGATTCTCAGAGGGGGTCCAGAAATGGAAGAACTAAGCATTGTACCTGTTCCCTCAGTTGATCTCTAGAAAGGTTTTTAGCAGTAGTGAGCTCAGGTTATGGCTCCTGAGAGAAAGATGGCCTGTTAGCCGGTTCGCCGCGGAGCCACGGCCTCAGCAATCCACTGCGCCCAGCGTGAAACCGACTTCCTTTTTTGAAAATTAGGCTTTATAAGGACTTCCACTAAGAGGTCCGTTTGGCAGGACCAAAATCCTCCTAAAAAAAGAAACAACAACAAAAAAACTAGTTTATCTAATACAGAGACAGAATGGGCAAATACAAATAATACAAATAACAGGTAAAACCAAACCAGCTGATCAAGTCAAACTATTCCTGATGCGGACACCAGGGAGAAGACTGTCCTGTGGCTCTTCATAGAAAATTACTATCTAACGGAATAAACAACCCTCTAAACATCCTTTATGTAACATCTTTTATATTTTTGGATTAATTTATAATTTTCTAAAATAATCCAAAAATATAACATAAAGGATGCTATATTTAAAAATAATAGACGGCCAGGCACGGTGGCTCACATCTATAAACCAGCACTTTGGGAGGCCGAGGCAGGTGAATCACCTGAGATCAGAAGTTCGAGACCAGCCTGGCCAACATGGTGAAACCCTGTCTCTACTAAAAGTACAAAAATTAGCTGGGCATGGTGGTGCGTGACTGTAATCCCAGCTACTTGGGAGCCTGAGGCAGAAGAATCGCTTGAGCCTGGGAGGTGGGGGTTGCAGTGAGCTGAGATTGCACCACTGCACTCCAGCCTGGGTGATAAGAGCAAGACACAGTCTCAAAATAAATAAATAAACCAAATTTAAAGATATAAATATTTGGGCCGGGCGCGGTGGCTCAAGCCTGTAATCCCAGCACTTTGGGAGGCCGAGACGGGCGGATCACGAGGTCAGGAGATCGAGACCATCCTGGCTAACACAGCGAAACCCTGTCTCTACTAAAAAATACAAAAAACTAGCCGGGCGTGGTGGCGGGCGCCTGTAGTCCCAGTTACTCGGGAGGCTGAGGCAGGAGAATGGCGTGAACCCAGGAGGCGGAGCTTGCAGTGAGCTGAGATCCGGCCACTGCACTCCAGCCTGGGCGACAGAGCGAGACTCTGTCTCAAAAAAAAAAAAAATAAAATAAATATTTGATAACTTTACCCCAATCCTACTTTATTTTTGAAACTTAATCCAGCCTGGATTTTATTTCTAGATGTGTGTAGATTCTTACTTTTAAATTTACCCTGAACGTATGTTGGCAATAGAACACTTCTGAAACCAGTGGAAGCTTCTGGAACTCTCGACCTTGTTTGGTATTCAAAGATATTTGGTTTCTTTTAGTGGATAGCTTTCCCTCCGCTGTGCCCAAAGGAATGTAATTTGCCATTTGCGGCTCTTTGGGACCATAGCAGAGCCCCTTGCTTGCCCTTTGGCCTTCCTGGTGCCTAGGAAGGCTGGCTCCTCCTTCCTCTGCCCCGTGCCTCCTCCATGAAGTAGAAGCAGGAAGAGAAAACACACCCATAACGTGAAGTTGGTATCACTATATTTTTCCAGTGATAGGAGGAATTTCGTCTTTGTCTAAGAAAAGGAAGGAAACTGAAGAAAACGGAAAAAGGCCTTCCCTCCAAAAGTAATCTGCAGTCAATCACAAGGTTAAATAATTTTAAAGCAATGGTATTTTCCTCAGCCTCGGACATTGTCTTCAGCTATGAGGAACTGCTTTGACCAAAAAAGTTTCGTAGAACAACTTCCTTTCAAAACATGCGTATCTACTGGATGAGGCATTTTTAAAGATACAATTCAGATAGAAAACATCTGTTTTTAAGAGACAGCTTTAAAGTGCTTTTACTGCATTCTCAAAGGCAGTAATTAGAATGCCCATCCCCCACCACAGAATTCCAGTTTTTAAAAAAGCGGTCTTCCAGTTTCTCTACACCGTCTTCATTGGCATCAGCCCGTGAAGAAGGGGAGATTCAGGTAGACAACAGGAGAAATGTGTTCAGGTTGGATTGAACACAATAAGAATTTTTTCAGTGTCATGCAATATGTAGATCTTTCATTCTAGATTAAATTCAGCTTCTAGCACCATTCTGAATATAATTTTAGTGATTCATATGTGAGGGATTAGGAGCCTTTCTCATTTCAATTTTATTAAATTTATTTTTATTGTTATTTACTTATTAATATTTTTTTGAGGCAGGATCTCACTCTGTTGCCCAGGCTGGAGTGCAATGGTGCGATCATGGCTCACTGTAGCCTCTGCCTTCTGGGCTCAAGTGATCCCCCCACCTCACCCTCCTGGGTAGCTGGTACTGCAGGCTAACACCACCATGCCTGGCTAATTTTTTTTTTTTTTTTTTTTGGTAGAGACAGGGGTCTTGCTGTGTTGCCCAGGCTGGTGTTCAACTCTTAGGCCCAAGAGCTCCTCCCACCCTGGCCTCCCAAAGTGCTGGGATTACAGGTGTGAGCCACCATGCACAGCCTGTTTATAAAATTACCCTGGCAATGTAACTAATATCCCATGGTCTCCCTCTTGTAAAAATGTAAAATTCTAGGCTCTTTACAAATTAAGCATTTTAGTGGTGAAACAAACAGGAGTTAATTAGAAAGATCTTCATTTTAAGACTTCTCCTCCTTGAAATTTTAGGTGTCCTTCATTTGTTCCTTTATCCTTCCATTCACTATGTAACATATTTATTGGATTTCTAGTATGTGCCAGGCAGTGTTTCTGGTGGACTGAACAAAAATCAGGAACAAAAGAAACAGGATCTCTTTCTTCTTGGAGCATAAAGTCCAGCTGGGGAGAGGGACGTTCAGTACATTTTTAAAAGAGCTCTAATAACTGCACATGACAGAGTGAGCCCTAATGTAAATTTGACTTTAGTGAATAATAATGTATCAATATTGGTTCCTCGTTATAATAAATATTCTAATGCAATATGTTAATAATGGGGAAGCTGGTGAGTGGGTACAAATACGGGAACTGCTTTCTGCTCAGTTTTTCTATAAACTTAAAACTGCTCTAAAAATCACTCTAAAGGAAATAAACAGGATGCTATTAGAAAGAACAGTGGAGTGACATAATTTGGATTGGGGAGTAAGGCAAGACCTTTCTGCAAAAGCGCTGCTGAAACCCAGAACTACAGGATAAGTGGGCTAGCCAGGCAAAGAGATGGAAAAGCGTTCTCAGTGAAGCAAAGTGGTATCATTTGAATTACCTTGGGACATACCATTCTGGCTTCTCTGTGGAGGATGGATTCTGGGATGGCAATTGGGAGAAGAGTTGGGGGACAAAGGACAAACAAGGAGACAAGAGTCAATTAGGATGGGTCACAGCTTTTGCTTCCTACTTAGCAAAATCCTAGAAGAGCAGAGTGACAGTAGGCTGTTTCCTTTGTTCAGCTCATGCCAGCAACCGTTAGGTTATCCATGATCTGGGTGCTAGGAAGAAAGGAAACTGTGTCAGTAGCAGCAAGACAGGGTTTCCAGGTCTTGGTTTCTAAGATCTTTCCAGTGGTTCAATGGGATTTATAGAATTAAGAACGCGTGTGTGCGTATGTGACTGCAACCAGTTAAAAATTGCAAGGGGAAAAAACTTTTCAAGTAACTAGTACCTAGCTGTTAACAACAGCTTTCATGTAATAGTTGTGTTTATTCCTATTACTGGACTTTTGAAAATCTTTAGCAAATGAGCACACATTTCGTAGCACTTAGCTATTATAATAATGACACACAATGGTTAACACGTCTGTTTATATTACTGTCTAGATTTCAACTTTTTTGTATTCCTGGAAACACAAAGTAAGAATCCCTCATTTGAGCAGACTTGTTGTTTTAGGAAATAGACATGCATCATCCGTGTAATTTTAAGTAGTCCAGTTATGAATATGGAATGAAGGGATAAAATCCTGATGTCTCCATTAAGCTCCTCTGTGTAAAATACTCCATGGCAAAGTTGCTGCTATTTAAAGTAGTGAGTTTGATCTTGGCTTTGATCTAAACCTTTTGATCTTGAAAGAAGGATGGAGTAGCAATAAAGAGAGGGCAAGACAGATTTCCTTTAAAGAAATGTGATAAAGTTAAAGGGATGGTCAAGATCCAGCAAGCAGCAGGACAACCCCACTCTTCGCCCCGGCCCGCCCTCAGAGGCAGGCGGGTTCCAGCCACTGCTGATGAGGATGAGAAGGCCTTTGGCGGGTGGAGGAAAATCTTGGGGTATTGCACATTTTTATAAACTAAGTGTAAACTTTCTCCCAAATTATGAAAACAGATTGACCCCTCCTTTTTAAATCCTACCCAGTGGTTCTGGGGGTCCACACTGGCGGGAGCGGGGCTGGGTTTCTCTGCGCCCCGGCCTCGCCCCCGGGAGGTCACCTGCCGCTGCCCGGAGCCCAGAGGGGCCGCTGGGAAACGTCTGCTCGACGGCGTAGAGCCCGTTCCCGGAGAAAACTCCACTAGGACACTAGGAAAGTTGCTTTCCCTCCGCGAAAGCCACCGGGACCAGGTTTCTGACCCCAGGAGCGCGCTAGGCTGGCCGCGGGCGGGGTTCCTTCCCCGCCACCGCTCCCTCCAGCCTGCGGCGGGCGGCCGGGGCCCCTCTCGCTGCCGGGAAGCCGCTCGCGGGGCGCGGGGACGCGGGGCGGCCGGAGCCCGGGAGCGGGAGCGGGAGCGGGAGCGGGAACAGGAGCGGGAACACGCCGTTGGCGGCGAGAACAATACAGCGCCGGCGCGGCACGGGCGACCTGCGGGAGGCGGCGCGGCCGCTATACCTTTAAGGCAGGCCCCGCCCCCGCTCGGCGCCCGCCCGCCCGCGCCGCCGCCCAGGCCCCGCGCTCGCCGCCCGCGCCGCGCCTGAGGTGATGCGGACCCCGGCCGGGCGCAGGGCGCGGGCTCCGGCGCCCCCGCGGCGTCCTCCCCGGCCGCGGGCGAGGTACGGGGCGGGCACGCCGAGTTAGCGGGCGCGGGGCAGGGAGGCCGGGGCTGCGCCCGCGGTAAACTTGCCTGTGTCCTCTTCCCCGCAGCCGCTGCAGCGGGAGCGCCACGCCGGGGCGGAGTGCGGGCTCGCGCGGCAAGTGCGCGCCGAGGTGAGTGCGGGCGGCGCGGCCCCTGCGCCCCGGAGGCGCCGACGCGAGACCGCGGCTGGCGAGAGGCCCTGGCTCGGGGCTGCGGCTCGGGCGCGGGGACTACCCGCCGGGCTCGGGGCTGCGGCGCGGGGAGCGGCCGGGCACGAAGGTCGGGAGCCCCGCGGGCGGGCGCGGGGAAGACCAGGTGGCGGGGCCGGGGGTCTCTGCGTTCTCGCGCTGCGGGGCGGCCGTCAGGACCCCGTCGCCTTGTTTGAAATGCTGTGGTTTTTGAACCTCAGGTCACGAAGTGGATTCGAGTGAACCGGAGACCCCGAAAACGGAAGCGCAGGGAGAGGGAAGAGGTGTTTGAAAAGGTAGGGGCTCCCGAGACGGTGCTCGGTGCGGGTCTCGGTAAATCCGCTTCTGCCCCGCGAGGACCTGGTCATGACAATAGAGCAGCGTTGAATTTAAAAAGTTTTTGTTATAATAAACCATAGATTTAATCTACGGGGAAATTCTGTGGAAATACTGGTCGATAAGCCTAATCATCTGCATATTCTCATAAAGAGAGAATAACCCGTGAGATTTGTTTCTTGCGCATTAAATACAGCAGTAGGATTTAGGTGGGTTCCATTATTATTTTAGATCAGCGGTGTTTATTATCTCAGTGTTAAGGTACCTCTGAAAAATGAAAAGTGTTCCGAAGAAATCGCCCAGTGTTAGGTTTCCGTGCGGTACGTTCTCTCACCTAGACTTTAAATGGGAGTCACCTAAGAAATGGAGAGAGAAGAAGAAAGAAGTGGATTACTTTTAAAACACTAGGAGGAATTTTATTTGCTGTAAAGCAAATGAGAAATTTGTTTACCTAAGTTTTGAATTTCAGTATGTTACTTTGCAGAAGTTTGGACTGCCTGTTGTCTGATTTTGTACTAAAACTTGATTTGTCATTGTAATAAATGTCATGAAATAAGGTAAGTAACCCGTTGTTTTCCAAGTGACTTGCGGAAAACTTGTAAAAGTGAATAATTTTTTGACAAATGTTACAGCAGATAGGATTTTTGTTGCTTTTGCTTAATTACATCTCACTGTTTTTTGATTCTTGATACCACCAAGGGATTAAAATAGCGGTGTGTTGTTTTTCTGCTGCTAGAATGTATGATGAATCACTCTTGATTCTGAAGCCAAATTCTTGCTGATAGCATTGCTGCCAATTTCTGTGCTGTGTTGCCTTAGTATGGGCATTGCTGCGTCCGAGAATGTGCACAAAGCACATCAGAATAAAGGTGATCCCAGAGCTGCAGAGTGCACTTCAGGATACCAGAGGGCAGCTTCTGAGAGAGCTGGAAAAGGAACCAGCCTGTGAATATGGTTGTTTGTAGCTAGACTTTTCAGCGTGCGTGAAAAGGGGGATCCCAGCCCCCTTTTTTTTTTACCCCCCCCCAGAGGGTCATATGTGTCACTTCAGTTGAGGGGTAGTAGAAAAAGTTGTCATTTGGAACAGACTTGAGTTTTCTGGCCATACCTCAGCACATGGTATGGTAAGTCGTGTTTAATGGTTTAGGTGTGTTTTAAATGTTTGTGAGGTGATGAATGAGATCATAAAATACCCAAAGAAGGAGAAGAATTACGACCTGCTTGGTATTTTTAAAAAAAATATGTCGTAGCTGTTAATTTTTTTTTTTTTTTGGAGATGGAGTCTTGCTCTGTCATCCAGGCTGGAGTGCAGTGGCGCCATCTCGGCTCATTGCAGCCTCAGCCTCCCAGGTTCAAGCTATTCTCCTGCCTCAGCCTCCCAAGTAGCTGGGACTACAGGCACGTGGCACTACGCTTGGCTAATTTTTGTATTTTTAGTAGAGATGGGGTTTCACCATGTTAGCCGGGATGGTCTCCATCTCCTGATCTCGTGATCTGCCTGCCTCGGTGTCCCAAAGTGCTGGGATTACAGGCGTGAGCCACCGTGGCCTGCAAGCTGTTAATTTTTAAGCCAAAAATAAGATTACCAAAATGCGCAACGTCCTGTAGAAAGGAAGGGGAAGCCATTATCTTTGTGGATTACTAGATGTTGTGACTACCAAAATCTAACCTAGAAGTAACCGTATCTGTGACACCCATGACCGGGTCTCCTGAGAATGGGGGTGGGGCGAAGGAGGGGGACTGATTGATTGCTTCACCTTGCAGGAGAATGAAGTTCTTTGCCCAACCATTTCCCCTTGATACAAGCTCTTGTGTTAAAACTTAGGGGGAAGATTTGCCTCTGACTTTTTTTCTTGGAAAATGTGGGCAGCAATTTTAAGAGAACGTGAAAATGGAGTAGGTTGGAACCAACATTCAGAACTTCCTTTCATGGATTGAAACTTAAAGCTGAGGAGGTTTGAGGGTGGAGGTGAGGAAGGGCTAGAAGATAGCAAATTTCAGAGTCGTGTCGGAGAATATGAACTGTCAGTTTCCAGTGTTTCTTTTGGCTCTGCACAGCACTTCCAAGCCCCTTTGCCCACTGTTTTGCTTCTGCTACACCTAGAAGAAGATTCAGAGCTCGTAGAGGTAAAGCATGCGGTATTTCCAAGGGCCTTCCCCTATTCTGACGTAGAAATTGAACTTTGTGACCATGAGTATTCTTTCCAAGGTCCGTGTGTGAACCTTTTGCTAGGGTTTGAACCTGTTATTAGTAGGAGCCTATGTAGTTCACTTGCTGTTGCGTCTAGTAAGTTATTTTTAAAAATGTCTGCCATGTCACAAATAGAAGCAAATTATTCAGTTTCTCTTTTTTCCTGCATTCATTATATCTTTCTTCTATGTTAAAATAAAACTATGGTATTTTCTGATTTTAGTCAGTTTGTATTAGTGTAAAATAGAATGAATCTCAGTCATTTCTGGTAGGTGCCCATTTGAAATGTAGCCGTTGCTTTTATTTGTCTACTTTGTTTTTCTTGCCTCCCTTCCTCCCCTCCACACTGCCCTGGCCTCCAGCCCCCAGGGGTCTGTCTACACCTGCAGGCCTCTCTCAGGATTCAGCCTAGATGAGTAACTTAGATGAAGTCGTTTGTGCTAACTCTGCTGGGGGTCATAACCTTTTTCCTCCGATAGGAGGGTCGGCTGTGTTCCTGCCATGTGGAAAGCAGAACCTTCTGACCTGCCCAGGAAAGGAAAACAGTGCTCTAGTGAGAGGACGGACTCTGACCACGGGCGCTGGGCAAAGGAGCCGCGCCGGAGAACGGCATCATCCAGGGATGTTTGTTTTCCCCTTAAAGAAAATCTCCAAGGTGCTGAGTAGTAGGCATAGTCCGAGGCAACTTGAAATACTAGTTGAGTTTTTCAGTGAACTCGCGAGGGGAAGCAAAACAAACTCACCCTGTTCTCAGCTGTGGGTTAAAATAACACAGTGAAAGAACGTAAATTGGGGACTGAGATGTACCGTGCAGATACAGGGATTTAAAGTGCTCTCCTGGCCTTTCCCCGCCTTCTGCTTCCAGTCATCCCACCCACCAGAGAATTGTGCCATCTTTCTGTGTTATCATAACAGACTACATTTGTTATCTCTCTGAAGGTGCATCATTCTCTCTCATGCATCTTTTCATATTTTCTCTGACATTTATTTCCATTTTATTTTAGTTTCATATTTTAGCCCTTGTTCTCCTGGTATGAGTGAATTCTTTTATATTGTTTTGTTTTTCACTTAAAGTGACAAAAGTCACCTCTTTTACTTCTGGTCCTCAGGTTTTTTTTTTCTTCTATTCTGATACTCTTCATTTTTTAAATTATTTCAAGTTCCTTTCATTTAGTTTGAATAATTTTCGCAACAGAAAAACAAGGAAAATATGAATAACTCACGAAAAACAATTAGGATGATTGGATCAGCCAGCTGTGCAGAGGACAGGATGAACAGTTGTGATTGCAACAGTGAATTTTATGTGTTTTTAAACTAATAGATTTCACTAAATGGCTATTGGTTTTGGAAGAGGAACGCACATTTTTTTCTTTTTTTACCTTTTTTAGCTGATTCAAAGATAAAATTGTGTGCCATCACAGATTAAGGAATGTTTTTACAAATATATGCATATAATATAAAGATTTAGTAATCGTTTTATCAATATTCTAAAGATTAGAATGTATAGTAGAATAGTCTTTTATGAAATAATGTACTTATGGAAAATATATGACTGGGATATGATTCCTTTAGAGGAAGAAAATTTCAATTTTCAGATTCAGAGGAAGCACTCTTCCTAGTCTATACATATCATAAGTGGAGAGCGAGTTTTACAGTCCTCATTTCAGGTCTTCAGTAAGCGTGTATGATGATATCAGGAGTATTCATTGGCTCAGTTTCAAATCATTGAAAATTCAGCCGTGGTAAGGTTGGCTCCTACGTGTATTAGCGTTTCCAAGCCAGTGGTCTCGGCTGGGGTGAGATTGTCAGCTCTCTGTTAGGATTAGTTACAACGAACACAGGGCAAATGGTTTCCAACAACAGTGCACTTCAAGGTTACCTTCATAATTCTTTTCTGCAGAACCCAAGAAACAATACTCTTGAGTTTCTCAGTGTTCAAATTGTTAAAAATTTGCTGAAATTTTCTTTCACATATTCAGAGTGAAACATAAAGATCTAGAAGGATGGTTGTGAAAAGTATGGACCTTATAGTATGTAGTGGGCATTTTCATTGAGGCCAAATGATAAATTCTGTTTTCCAAATCTTTAAGGGGAAAAAAAAAAAAACTATTTTCCTTGTTGTTATATATTCTTAAATTCTAGAGTATTTTCACTTTACTTTTATTTCATTTGTTCCTTATACATACTTGACTCTGAACCAAAATCAATGATAATCTTAGTTTGAATGATAATTCACAGATTTAAAAAATTGTATGTAAAATCCAATTTGGTTTATGCATTTTTTAGCATTTGTTGTTCCTTTTAAATTTTATATATTGTAAGAATACTTTTATTACAGTACTAATATTCAAAATGATAAAGGTAGGTGCAAATTTTAAACTATTTAATAAAGTACTGCTGTGTTTGTCTTTTGTGACAAAGGTATATTTTATGTTCAGTTTATGATTTCTGAAAATGAATGTTAAGACTACTAAAAATTATTTGGCTCTTTTTTGGACCCAAAAGAGCAGATGGTGACTGCGGTAGGCTTGACTCCAGAGCCATCAGCACACAAAGCTTAGCAAAATGGCACAGAGTGAACCTACAGAGTGCTGAGCTGAGGGTTCCTTCACTTTGTAGGAACTACCCCGCTTTCAGCAAAATAGGAGGCTTAGGCAGCCAGTCTTGTGCAACGGAGGCAACACTGCAGTTGAGTGCTTTCCCAGGCGTTGGTGCCCTGGCCTCTTTTTGAGAGTACCATTGCTCTGTGAGAATTCATAACTGGTCTACATTTATATAGCCGTAATCTCTTACAATAGCTTCATTGATACTTGATTTCCATAGAAAAGCTTTATGGATTCTAGTGAGTCACAGCTCTTGCAGCACCAGCCTACCGGTTTTCCCTCCCTTCATCCCTTCCTCCCTAACTGTGAGTGGCTTTGTATCCTGTGTTGTACTGATTGTGCCTTTGGATGACAACTTACTTGAGTGATGGGGGAGGCAGAATAATTTATTAAAAGTAATTACAAAGAAACCAAACAGAAGGCGTAATTACAGTGCTGTTAATACGCAATTTGTGACTTTATTGCTGAAATATTTGGAACTCAGTTGAGATTCTTGGTCCTATTTGTGGGTCTCTCATTTTCCCTTGTAAATCCCTAATAAATAATGTATTAAAGTTTCTGTACCCAGGTCTCATTTTAGATGAGGTTTCACAAAGTCTTGGCTTTGTTTGCTGGTTTTTTTTTGTTTTTTTTTTTAAGCTGGACCAAGGAGTAATCGCTGATTAAAGGTATTTTTGGTAGCCTCAGGAAGGACATCTGATCTGTATAATTTAATACTGTTAAATTATTATCTGTTGCATAGATTTACTTATTTTTCCTAATTTCCCTAGCCATTGATTTTTTATTTTATTTTATTTTATTTTTTTGAGACGAAGTGTCACTCTGTCCTCCAGGTTGGAGTGCAGCAACCTCCACCTCCCAGGTTCCAGTGATTCTCCTGCCTCAGCCTCCCGAGTAGCTGGGACTACAGGAGCGTGCCCCCGCACCTGGCTAATTTTTTCTATTTTTAGTAGAGACGGCGTTTCACCCTGTTAGCCCAGGATGGTCTCTATCTCCTGACCTCATGATCCACCCGCCTCAGCCTCCCAAAGTGCTGGGATTACAGGCGTGAGCCACCGTGCCTGGCTGATGTTTTTTTTTTTTCAGACTCTGCCATTTTGCTGGGCACGCCTGTAATCCAAGCACTTTGGGAGACTGAGGCAGGAGGATCGCTTCATACCAGGAGTTCCAGACAGCTTCGCTAACATAGAGAGACACCATCACTACAAAACATAAAGGAAGTAAAAATTAGGTATGATAGTACATGCCTGTAGTCCCAGCCACTCGGGAGCTTGAGGCAGTAGAATTGCTTGAGTTCATGAGCTGGAGGTTATAGCGAGCTGTAATCCTGCCACTGCACACCAGCCTGGTGACAGTGCAAGACCCAAACTTGGAAAAAAAAAAGAAAAGAGAAAAAGAATCTGTAGTTTAAAAAACATGTTCCAAGATTTCTGTGTACTAAAATTCCCGTTTTTAACTAGCATAATAGGGAAAGTTAAAGTATCATCATCCACTTACCTTCATGCACTTATTCACATATTTTAAAAAGAATCATTGGAACTACTCATATCATAATAGCTAACATTTCCCATGTGTCAAGCACTGTTCTAAATCCTTTCCATGTAGCAGCTCATGAAAATGTACCAGTAAAGTAGTATCACAAACAGCAATGACATTAGGATGTTGTAGAGTGCATCAAACACTTTTTGAAAGGGGTGAGGTGTAAAGAAGTCAAACAATTGCTATAAAAATAATGCTTTGGGCAACATTTGAAAATTCTCTTTAGTGCAGGTTATTGACAATCCTAGACCATCAGCATAAAGCACACATATCTAATTTAGGAAAATCCCAGCCGGGATGTATGTGAAAACATTTGGAAGTGTGCTGATAATTACACTACTATTGATTTTAGCAAGTTTGATGCCAGCAGCCATCAACTCTTCTGTGCCATGAGAGATGAAAGCCATTTTTATATAAAATGTTAGAGTTCGGCTGGAAAAGAGAGGCAGGCAGAGAAAAACTTTGTGGCTTTTTAGTTACTTTTATAGGAAGTATTAGTTTCATTCTTGTGACAGAATGCTTTACTTGGCAGTCATTCTCATGGACATTTTAAGGAGCTACTGTTTTGTGCCTGGGTCTCATATGGCACTAATAAGGTACGTTTTTTTTTTTTTTTAGTAGCACCTACTGGTGTCTGTGTGGGCTCAGGCCTGCCGTTGTTCCCATTCATTTTCTATTGGAGGAGGCTGACAGCAGCGTGTATCAAGTCTAGCCAACATATATTTCCCTCCATTTCAGAGTCTGTGCCCACAGAAGAGTTATACTCGAGCTTTTAATCTCTAACACTTAGGAAAGGGCCTGGCCACATGCAGCCTCAATAAGTATTCGTTGAATGAATTGAATGAATCCCACAAATGGCATTTATTTTATAAACACATACCTGGCTATTGCATTAAAAAACTTTTTTTCACTATTCAGGTGTTTTTTAATTTTGTTTTTTAATTATAGAGGTTTTCATCAAAATATATTTGGTAGAGTTTTCCTGTTTTTTGGGGGGGGGGGTCGGTGGTGGGGGCGGTGATCTCTCTTCTGTAAAGAGAGCTTGGATTCCTGCAGAGCTTATCCTGGTCCCAGCTGTGCCACCTAATCACGTGTCCCTTGAGTTTGTCACGTGACCTTTGCTTTCCTCTGAAAATCCTTTTATTCAGTAGACCAGTTAGGCCCATTTATAATAATTGGTAAAATCAATATGTTTGACTTCAAGTTTTTCCCACAGTTTTATGATTTTTTGAAAAGTATTGTCCTTTTTTGATATTTAGGGAGGCTTCTATTTTTGGTTTAATGGTTACTTTGACGTAATACTTTTTTTCTGCTCTTGTGTATTGATTCCCTGCTGTGAGAGATAAATCAGTCATTTACCTTTTCTTCCCCCTCCTCCCTTTATTTTCCATCATGTGACTTGAAATTTTTTTTTTTTTTTTTTTTTGAGGGGGAGTCTCGCTCTGTTGCCTGGACTGGAGTGCAGTGGCCAGATCTCAGCTCACTGCAAGCTCCGCCTCCCGGGTTTACACCATTCTCCTGCCTCAGCCTCCCGAGTAGCTGGGACTACAGGCGCCCGCCACCTCGCCCGGCTAGTTTTTGTATTTTTAGTAGAGACGGGGTTTCACTGTGTTAGCCAGGATGGTCTCGATCTCCTGACCTCATGATCCGCCCGTCTTGGCCTCCCAAGGTGACTTGAAATATTATCCTTTCTTTTTACTTTCTGTAAATACCTGTAAGACAGTCAGCTGGTCGATTATATTTTCCATATAATCTCCTCATGATTCCCTTCTTGATGGTTGGACTGTGTCTACAATGTCAGAGCATAAAGGCATTACATACTATGCTGTACCCTTTATAAAATCACTTAGTTTTAATTCTGTGGGTTATGTTTAATGTTCATCATCTGCTTTTAGATTGATGTCTTTTCAGTCAGTTCTGAAGCTCGTTTTCTAGTAGATGTCTCAGGAAGAGCCTAGGGCACTTATGGTCCCTGGTTTTTTGCATGTTTTAAGTTTGTGCTGTTTATACCTGAAGATCATGTCAGCTAAATAAGAAATCCTTGGTTCATATTTTTAAATTTAATTATCTGAAGTCTGTTACTCCATTGTCATCCTGCATAAAGTCGAATACTGGTCTCATTTCTTTCCCTTGGAGTGACCTGGTCATTTTTCCTGGACACCCAGATTTTTTCTATACATTCCAATAATTTTAGTTTAATATGTCTCGTTGTGGGTTACTTTCCCCTGTTGTCACTTGGCTTTTGAGCTTTATTTTCCTTGTCTGTAAAATGAGAATAACTTTTTTTTGTTTTGCTTACTCACGGTAGATAGGAAGTGAAATAAGATGTATATGAAGTGATGTAAATGTATTATTTTACTATCTCGTTATCCTTTAAAGTTTTTGTTGTTAGAAACTTTGAAATTTAGACAGCCTGAGCAACATGGTGAAACCTTATCTCTACCAAATACAAAAACTGTCTGGGCATGGTGGCTCATGCCTGTAATCCCAACACTTTGGGAGGCCAAGATGGATGGATGGCGTGAGTCCAGGAGTTCAAGACTAGCCTGGGCAACATAGTGAGATCCCATCTCTAGAAAAAAAAATACAAACATTAGCGGGACGTGGTGGTGCACGTCTGTGGTCCAGCTCCTCCAGGGCTGAGGTGGAGGGTCCCTGTCCCAGCTCCTCCAGGGCTGAGGTGGAGGGTCCCTGGAGCCTGGGAGGCAAATGTTGCTGTGAGCCTAGGTCGTTCTGCTGCCTTCCAGCCTAGGTGACAGAGCAAGACCCTGTTTCAAAAAAAAAAGAAAAGAAACTTAAGAGTACTTCATTTTATGAGTGTATGAACTTGAGTTGATGTTCTGTCTGTGAAAAGTAGACAGTGGCTACCCAGTGAGTCTTCTGTGTCCTGACAGTAAATAACCTTTTCCTGACTCCATGTGGTAAGCAGGCTCTCTGCGTCTGCTCATGGGGGACTACTACTGGACTGAAGGAGTGGTGCTTTCTGAAGTAGCTCACCTAGAAAATTCCATTTCCATTTATCTTCTCACACTCTTGCCTGTCGTGTTAGTTCCCCACTCGGAACTCTGGGTTTACGTGATTTCAGTTTATATGTGCATAGAGAAACACTTAGAAAAAATTACTGTCTTTTTCAGATAATGAGGATTGCTGAAAACCTAAGTCAGCCTGAACAACAGTACATTTTCTTGAATTTATTGTACACAAGCCCCCACGTAAGAGGCTGCTGGAAAATACCAAAGAGACATGAGAGATGTCATTTCTGGCCATGGGGGAGATAAAACACACAGCATATCAAAGATCACTTACAGAGCATCCTGTGATAAATAAAGCCACACCAGCATAGCACAAATTAAAGACATGAGTATACGACGCATTTTTACCCGAGGCTACCCTGGACTAGAGTTTCCATGCCTGGTCTTTGTTTTGATAAAGCAACACTTGACACATGTAGGCTGGAAGTTATGGTGGGAAATTGGGTAATTGAATTAACTGAATCCATTTTAGTGCTTTTACCTGGTTTGTAAGCACAGATAGGGGTTTGATTGATGTATCTGTAAATAGTGTTAGTGTCTTTATTTGAATATATGATTTTAAAAATTCGTCCATGTTTCACAGGTAAAGCTGGAACCTATTGTAGAAGTCCTGCTGACACCTGTGGATCAAATTGATTTGGAAACCCAAGGCCAGAAATGTAATACTGTTGGTTATTCTGTGCATAACACATTTCTTATTCTATATTTCTTCAAACAATTTACAATTTTTGTTTGATGTTCACAACATAGAAAACCCTGCATTGTATGGATATATACCACATTTTGTTGATCTACTTACTGGTTATGAGACGTTTCGAATTTTTTTTTGCAGTTTTTGACTATAGAGCAATAGAGAATACCGAGATGAACAGAAGAGTTTGTAGTTAGATGTAGAAAACTGTGTAGGATAGGAGAGTTTATAGTTAGATGTAGAACACTGTTACAGCATAGAAGATAGAATTGAATCAGACCCGTGTCAGGTGCAGGAAAGTGCAGTAGGTATCGGAGCAGTTTGGATCTCTATAAGGGAAGTCATCACTTTGGGCTATTTTCATTGTTCATGAGCCCTCGTTCAGGCTGATAGCAGGATGCAAATATTTGTTCAATTTCATTCAACTCTTGTTATTTTGTATAATCGAGGATACCATAATTCGTATTCTCAAAATCCAGATTGTCTTCGTGAGCACATACTCACTATGAAATTTTTTTTTTCTTTCTATTTTTAGTAGAGACAGGGTTGCGCCATGTTGGCCAGGCTGGTCTCGAACTCTTGACCTCAAGTGATCCGCCTGCTTTTGCCTCCCAAAGTGCTGGGATTACAGGTGTGAGCCACTTTGCCTGGCCTCAGAAATTAATCTTTTATCTTTGGCTCATAAATGTGAAATCAAAGTGCCACAGCAAGTTTAGGCTACTTCTGAACTTGGTTCAATCTGTTTTACCCTCACTCTTTTTTCCTTTAACTTGCATTAAGCTTCCTCCCCACAAGGCCCACTATAAACCTTTGGTTTCAAGGCAAAATAAAATGTTTCAGAATTGGGGATGGTAACTTTAAGTTCTAGAGTTATTCAGCGTTTCCTTCTCTTGTGATTTTTTTTTGAAACGTATTCTCATTCTGTCACCCAGGCTTGAGTCCAGTGGCATGATTATGGCTCACTGTAAGCTCAAACTTTTGGATTCAAGTGATTCTCCTGCCTCGGCCTCCTGAGTAGCTGGGAGCCTTTTTTTTTTTTTTTTTTTTTTTTTTAAAGAGACAGGGTTTATGTTACTGGTCTTGAACTACTGGCCCCAAGCAATCCTTGTGCTTCAGCCACCCAAAGTGCTAGAACTACAGGCCTGAGCCACCACTCCCGACCCTGGCATTTTCTTACATAAGGTAGCAGTAGTCATTTTATGTGGCCTCACTTGTAACTACAAATCATAAAGCTCATGCTATTAATTTTCTGTGGCAATTTTCTACCATTAATTTGGTGTCCAAGAAGAGAAAAAGGTATGAAGGGCATGAGACGTTAAACAGGAATGGCAGAAAGAATCCAGGAGAAAAGCAGAATGTGCCTCTGGGTCCTGTTTGTATACAAGTGGTTTCTGTTTTCTCCCCCTAACCATCACACATATGTGAGCTGTAGTTTTCCGTGTCGAAGCTACACAGTCAGGCATCACTTGGTTATGGGGAAGTGCTTCATGCGGCTATTCCATTGTCGTGAGAACGTCATAGAGTGGACTTAGACAAACCTAGGTGGTAGGGCCTGTTGCTCCTACGCTTCAAATGTGTACAATATGTTACTGTGCTGAATGCTGCAAGCAATTGTAACACGTTGGTAATTATTTATGTATCCAAACATACCTAAACATAGAAAAGGGACAGTAAAAATTCAGTGTTATATTCTTATGGGACCACTGTTGTGTATGTGACCCATCGTTGACTGAAATGTGATGCAGTGTGTGACTGTGCCTCCCACATTTACTCCTGATGACAAAGGTAAAGATTGCTGAGTGCCCCCATAGACAGCAAAGATGGTGATTCGGAGGCTTGCTCTTCATGACTTTCTTGAGTTATATGTCGTGTGTATGTTGCATGCCAGGAAATTCACCCACAGTTTGTTTAGTTTTAAGAAATGCTTATAGTTGTGTACCTGATACCACAATCCAGTTTTAGAACATTTCCATCCCCCAGAAAGTTCCTTGTGGCCATTTGTGGTCAATCCCCATTCCTCCTCCTAGCCCCAGGCAAATACTAGTTGGCTTTCTGGTTTATAGTTTACCTTCTCTAGAAATGTCATATAATTGAATCATACACTACTCAGTCTGCTGAATCTGCTCCTTTCATTGTAAAGTTTGAGTTCCAGTGGGGTTGCATGTATCACTAATTCCTTTTTATTTTAAAGTCATATTGCATTGTATGGATATATACTACATTTTGTTGATCTACTTACTGGTTATGAGACGTTTCGAATTTTTTTTTGCAGTTTTTGACTATTAAGAATAGTGCATCTGTGGACGCTGGTGTAACTGTCTTTGTGTAGACGTATGTTTGCGTTTCTCTTGGGTGGATACCTAGGCCTTGAATGGCTTGGCTATATGGCAGGTATATGTTTAACTTTTTAAGAAGTTGCTAGACTGTTTTCCAAATTAGCTGTACCATTTTACATTTCCACCAGCAGTGTTGAAGGTTTTTAGTTTCTCTGCCTCCTTGTCAGCTCCTGATATTGTCAGACTTCTTTATTTTCGCCACGCTGGTGGGTGTTCAAACATGCTTTCTTGCACTTAACGTTTTATTTCTTGAGAGGATTTGAAAGTGTCTGGATACTTTAATGCTGCTCTTGTCTTCCACTTTTACAGACCAGAAGGCGTTGGCCCACTAAGTGGGAAATCTGAATGTCTCACACGAGATTCCCGAATGAGTCACTGAGCCTAGAATCTTCATGCGTCAGTTGGAGTTGGAGCAACCTGCTTTTGTTCTCTCAACTCTTGTGACTCGGAATCCTCTCTGTCCTTGTAGCATTGTTAGGTGTGCCTTTCTTTGTGTCCTTTCAGAATCACCTGTTCTTGTCCTCTGTGGAATTGTGTCTGATGACACGCAGCTTGTTTCCTGCAGAAGTATGCTAGTGTCGTGAAGAGGTTCTCGCTGCCTCTGGGCTGCAGCACACAGGCGCTGGGCGGTCGGACCTGGTTTCCGAGGCTGGCTCCACATGACTGTGTGCCGCGTGTCATCCTGTGAAAGGGCAGACACGTGCCTGTCAGAGCCTTGTGGGAGTTAGTGAGGGGACTTCTCTAAGGCAGCTGGTACTCACTCAATACTTAATGTATCTTAAGGCACCTCTTCACAGAAGGCGGTGGAAGGCTGCCTACGTGATGGCGTGTAGATAGCGATGCCATCCGTTTGTTTTTTTCTCCTCCATGACAGAGAAACAGGAAAACATTCCTAAATTTATTTATAGATGTTAAAAAAAAATAGGCTTGTTTTTTTCCGGTAACTGTTCTCCGGCCAGCAGCAAGTATAGCAACGGTACTTTTATGAGTTGGTATGTTTATTCCCTGTCTTTTGGCTTTATTCAAGAAAACCAGTTGTGTTTCTCAGAGCAACTGTATTGTTTCAGTTGCCACTCTCTTCACTTTGTCCGTGACAGTATAATAAACTATCCTTGTCCCTTCTCCAAATTGGAAGCTCCCTAGGTGGTGGTCAGGCTGTTGATGAGATTTGTATTCCAGCAAAGCTCCATTTTAGATAATCTGTCATCATTTTTTATATGCAATAAGTCACTGATTTTGTTTCTTTTGTTCAGTTTTAATTTGAAGTTCCTTTAAAGACTGTTGGAGCTTTTGCAAATACCCAGCTAATTGAAAGGCACTTAAGATCAGGCCCACCTCCTGCATCAGCACATTGAAGTTTTCTGTCTAAAGGAGGGTTCCAGCTACCTGTTACCCTTTTGCTAAACACAGTTGCGGTGTTGCAGTGTATTTCATGACAAAAGTGCACTCTAGTTTTCTGTGAAATGATTGTTTTCTCTGAAATGATTCTTGGTCATGTTGAGTTTCTAAATGTTAAAGAGAACATAGTGTTTTTGACCTGTGGAAATCTCATCTTGGTGCCATGGTGCTGCACAGGCCATCAGGAAGAACTGACAAGTTGAGGCAACTTGAGAAAATAAAGTCATCACCAGCAAGAAGCTGTGAACATAGCCGGAAGATGATAACCCCCGCACCTGGAGGAGCGTGCTCGTGAGTAGAATGTTTGAAAGCTACTGGAGGTCCTCCATAGATGCGTGTGCTGGTCCTAAGGAGAAGGAGGAGGACGAGGATTGCCCCGGAGGAACACCTGAAGTCCCAGTTGAGCACTTCGTTTGGGAAGCTGTCCAAGGCAGGAGTTGTGATTTTTGGGAAAGGCCTCACAAGTTCTCTAATTCAAGGCCTTGTTTTACGTGTGAGAGTGCAGAGGCCCTGAGAAGTGCTGATTCCCAGGCCTGCATCCTGGCTGAAACTAGAGCCTGGGTCTCCTGTGGCTTTTTCCAGCTGTCTGCCTGCGCAAGCATGGAGGCAAAGCTGCTTTGGGTTCCAGGTGAGGAGAGAGGTGTCGAGGTGGCTTTACTGTATTGTGGGGCATAGACACTGAGGGAGACAGGGAAAGGTTTGGGACACTCAAGATGATACCTCTGAAGGCCACCTTTTGTGGACTAGACACACGTCCACAGGGAGGGCCGTTTCCTGGCTCATGGAGGACCTTTCCATTTGGGCTAGGAGTAAACTGAGTCAGATTTGGAGAGATCAGTCATTCCAAAGAGCAGGTAAGGATTCTTTGGTAACACAGCTGTGTTCACTGCAAAGGTTTATGTGAAATTGTGCTTTTCCTGTTACATTAGTGAATTTTACAAGGCACAGATTATTTGACATTTTTGTGGTGTTTGTTACAGACGAAGCAACTGTGACATGAAAATATTATTTAAAAAAGAAAAAAAGAGAAACATAGGGCCGGGCGTGATGGTTCACGGCGTGACGGTGGCCGGCGTGACAGTGGCCGGCATGATGGTTCACGCCTATAGTTTTAGCATGTTGGGAGGCTGAGGGCAGGTGGATCGTTTGAGCTCAGGAGTTCAAGACCAACCTCGGCAACATGGTGAAACCCCGTCTCTACTAAAAATACACAAATTAGCCAGGTGTGGTGCTGCATGGCTGTGGTCCCAGCTACTCAGGAGGCTGAGGTGGGAGGATTGCCTGAGCCTGGGAAGTGGAGGTTGCAGTTGAGCCAAGACTGTGCCACTGCACTCCAGCCTGGGCAACAGAGTGAGACCTTGTCAAAAAAAAAAATCAAACGTAAGCATGGCCGGATAAATTGACATTTTATTTTGAAATGCAGTAATGGCACCCTCACAAATGAACTTTTCACCAGTCTGTGCTGGTATTTGTAAATACATATATTAGTATTGTTTTCTGAAATGCAAAGCTGATTTTCATGTTTATACATATTCATACCTTGATAGGTTACAATTTTAGATTTTCTTTCTGCAGTCTGCCTGACTTGGCTATTTGTTCATAGGCCAGATCAGACTACCCTCATTCCCCGAAACAGTATTGACAAAATTAATACTGAACTTGGATTGTGAAGAGTTTAGTGCCCCAGAACTCTCTGTGTTACTGGCAGAGCAAAGTGAGTAGGAATAGTATGGCTTAGGGAAAAAGACATATTTTCTCTCTAACACAACTGGCAGATACTGAGGTGGGCAGGTGGCAAGAAAAGGCAAGTACTGAGCTGATTCAGACTTGCAGAAAGCTTCCTCTCCTCCTCCTTAGCAAAATGAAAGACTCTGGGGAATGACACCTGCCTTTCCCTGCCTTGAGGAACCCGGCATCGTTTAGTCTTTATTGAAGATTAATTTAATGACTTGGTCAACAGTAGCATTACGTAATCACAGAGCATCAGATTATCATAAGACAAATTTAAATGATGCTGAAGTATCTTCCAGCAGACAATTAGTGATGTACCAGCATGCGTGTGTAGCTTGTGTGGGTGTGTGTGCATGCAAGCACGCACATGTGCGCACACACACACAGTCTCATTGGCCTTTGGCCTCTGAACAGGGGGCAGGTTTGGACTGGGGCCTGCTGTGTGACCACAGTCTCCCATCTTGTATTGAAGCTACATCGCTGTGTGCATCTGACTCTTGACTCACACTCTGACCGACGCCTTCGTTTCTGGAGAACTGCCCTGTTTCATGCAAGAGTCACTGTCATCAGGAGCCATCTCAGGGAGAGGCTCAGGGGGAAGTGTGAAGGTGGAGCAAGCACACTGGCTCCAGAACAGTAGGTGAAGAAGGACTATTTCTGTTTAGATTTGCTTAACCTCATACTCACTTTCTTGGGAACCCCTGATGGAGTTCAAGGTCATAGAAGAGAAGAAATCAGACACTGCTACCGGACTCTTGCTCTTGGGTTCAGATTCTTCAGTGGGAGGGGAGAAGAGAGTAATCACAAGTGATTGTTGTAGATTTTGTCTCAGCTTTTTTTGTGTGTCAAACCTGTGTTGAGATCATACACTGTTACAGAGAAAGGAGAGGAGGCGTATTATAAATGTGTGTGGACTTCAGTGTTATTCCTTCTCTTCAAAATGATCTTCCAGGTATCTAGAGGGTGAGGTATGTCATTTACATGAAGATTAAGAATAAAAAAGAAAGTACCTCTGTGGTATTCTTAGTGGGGGTTTTTCCTCTGAAAAACTGTTGCCAGCATATTTGGGAATACATCCTTTTTTTTTTTTTTTTTTTGAGAGCGGAGTCTCGCTGTGTCACCCAGGCTGGAGCGCAGTGGCGCGATATCGGCTCACTGCAAGCTCCGCCTCCCGGGTTCCCGCCATTCTCCCGCCTCAGCCTCCCAGTAGCTGGGACTACAGGCACCCGCCACCGCGCCCGGCTAGTTTTTTGTATTTTTAGTAGAGACGGGGTTTCACCGTGTTAGCCAGGAGGGACTCGATCTCCTGACCTCGTGATCCGCCCGTCTCGGCCTTCCAAAGTGCTGGGATTACAGGTTTGAGCCACCGCGCCCGGCCATACATCCTTATTTTTTTTGAGACGGGGTCTCTGTCGCCAGGCTGGAGTGCAATGGCCCGATCTTGGCTCACTGCAGCCTCTGCCTCCTGGGTTCAAGCGATTCTCCTGCCTCAGCCTCCCGAGTAGCTGGGACTACAGGCGCCCGCCACCACGCCCGGCTAATTTTTTTTTGTATTTTTAGTAGAGATGGGGTTTCACTGTGTTAGCCAGGATGACCTTGATCTCCTGACCTCGTGATCCACCCGCCTCAGCCTCCCAAAGTGTTGGGATTACAGGCGTGAGCCCCCGCGTCTGGCCTATTTTGTTTTTGTTTTTGTTTTTTTTAAGACAGTTCATTATTGTCTATCTTAATATCATATTAGAAATCACTCAAAATAAAGTAGCTGTTTTAACAATAGCTCAATGGAAAGAGTTAATTTGTTGAGAGTGTTTTACTTCCCAATAAGTGTTTTGATTTAGTTTTCTTAGCAAGAGTAGTGTTTGTCTGTTGTGGATGGACACATTTCCCCCCTTTCCCAGAACATGTGTGGTTTCCATTAACTTATTTTTCCGTAGAACTTTTGTGGGTCACCTGCGCTATTAGGGTTAAATTGAGATCTTAAAGGTCCTTTCTCCCCGCTACAGTCCGGAACGACATGGGTTTGGGATCAGACAAACTGATTGAAATCCCACCTTTGCCCGTCACCGGCTTTTTCACGCTGGATCGACTAGCTTGTCTAAGTCTCAGTTTCCTCACCTGTAAAACAGACTCCATGGGAGAACACTTTGCCCAGAGCTGCCCCTGGATCATGGGTCACAGACAGTAGTTATTAACATTACTGGGGAATGGGCTTTTCCAGTACTGTTTTCAGACTTAAAGTCATTTGTCATCTGTGGTGTGTTATGGGAACAGAAGATGCCCCTGAGAACTGATAGGACAGACCAGGAAGTGTAGCTGCAGGAAGAGTGGCGGTGAGGGCACGTTTGGAACATCAGTGTGGCGGATGTGGACCAGCTGAAATGTCCCCAGCATTAAGACTGGGAAAGCGGCCCAGTCACTTCTCTAGTGGGTCCCAGCCACAGGTGCAGAGGGCACCTGCCTCCCAGGCTGGCCCAGGAAGCTGCCCCATGGGGCCACTCTGCTCCGGTCAAATACTGCCTCAGGTTCTGTTGGAAGTTTCCAGTTGGCTCCTCCACAGGGAGTTTCGGTTGAAGTCACCGGAGCTGTTTTATTGATTTTGGTTGGTGTCTTTGTGAGCTCAATTTACAAAAAGTCTGGTTATCCACAAAAATGCCTGCTGATGTCCTGAGCAACGGAAGAATTCCAGAAAGCTTTCAACAGCAAGTGTTGAGATCTCCCCTGACCCCCGCCTCCCAGCAACTACAGAGGTCCGAGTTTACAGTAACTATTATTCTTGTGTGGAATTGGCTCTGGATAGTTAATAAGTTTCCCTGAGCGCTGACTTACTAACAGAAACCCACTTAGTCACGGAAGAAGTGGGTCCAGTGTTCGTCCCAGCTATGAGTAATGGGTTATGCATGATTTAAAAAGGCTTCTCAGAGAGGCCTTGCTTATGTAGTGAACGATCAATATTTTTGAAAAGAAGTTTTTATAGGTAAGCCATAACATTACTTGATAATCAGACATCATTTTCAAGTAGTTAAAAGGGTCATTGGATAAAGCCCAGTGGACCGATGCTGGCTTCCTAATTGCTAAGGGCTGAAACTCCACATGCCCTGTAAATTATGAGCATGCTTGAATTTTTTATGGGGAAAGACATTATGTTTTTATGTCGGATAATATTCATGTCAGATGTTAGATCAGCCAGCCGGCTCTATCATCCAGGCAGGTTGCTTTTATCCCCACCTGATCCCCGCTTTTCCTTGCAAAGTTTATTTTAATTGGAGAGTCAGGAATGAGAGGAATGTAGGATGGGAATGAATCATGAGAAAAATGCCACCAGTCGTTTTTCTTATTCCATGTCCTTGTTGGGATATCCTTACCTTTGTCAACAGAGAGCAGCAGTTCGGCCGCAAGCTCGCAAGCAGCCACTGGCAGCATTGCCTGCAGGAGGCCTTGGGAACATGCTTATTGTTTTCTCCAGGCTGTGCTGTTCTTCCCCTCAGCCTTGCAAGTGACCAGGGATCTCCTAGGCCTAGAGAAACGCCACCTGGCCATTGGCCACAGCCGTTTCTAGATGGGGTATTTGTGTGGCCCCTGTGCCACACAGAGTACCGACCGCCCAAGAGATGGCAGTGGTTTCGTACTCTGGGCCTGAGCGTGTGGCCCCACGTTCCATGAAGCCTTTGGCTGGTTTGTGTGCCAGAGTGTCTCTGAGAGGAGGGAGAATAATTTTATTGCTTTCTTCTCAAAATAAAGGAAATACTCAAGGGGATGGTGGGAGGGGAGGGGATAAATATAGCGTTTCCGATTTCCTGCTTCCTCTACTCTTCCACAGCGTTTCACTTTTCGTAAGGTTAGATTTTCATCCTATCAACTTCAGCTAAAAATAATTCCAACCATTTCTATCAGATTGGCCCTCTTATCATTTATGTACTTGTTACTATTTGGCTTTCCTATTCAAAACCTTTTTTTCCCCTTAGGCCAATGAACTGTTTTACTTTATTAGCTTCATATTTATTTGTTGGTGCATAATAGATATACATAGTTTTAGGGTACATGTGATTTAGTACAATCATATAATTTATAAAAATCAAATCATTATATTTGGGATCTCCATCAACTTAAATATTTGTCTTTTCTTTAAGCGAGAACCATTCTCAAAAGCTTTTCTACAGGGAGGAAATAGTCTACAGTGCTCACCTGCTGCACCTGGTGTATGTGTCGTGGTCTTGTGGTTGGGGCACTCTTGGTATCCTGCCTTTGGATGGTCAGAAATTCTGGCTTGTCCTTGCTCTTCCTTCACCCATGACCCATTTTCCCAGCCAAGGCCATTACATATGCTAGTGTCCCCCTACTCCTTCCAGCCTTCTGTTAACAGATACTGTCAACCCACAGCCACTGCAGACATGGCCCATTGCTACTTCCTTGTCCACAGCAACAGTGCTGGATACGGCTCAGTGCCTTGTCAGACAGACAAGGGTGGTTGGTGGGCCTGCAGAGCAGACCTGGTAGGTTAGCTGCGAGAGCTGACCCCACCGAGTCAAGCAGTGAGTTTAGTAGGTACTTGGCAAGAGTTAATTCATCAGGAGTTGGGAGAAAAGGCGCAAGAAAGTTCGTCTTAGATTATTGGGCGTGGGCTCCCTGCTCGCCACTTTGGTATTTTCATTTTGTGTAATTAAGTCCATAGTGACTTGAACAAAGAAAACCT
Source organism: Trachypithecus francoisi (assembly GCF_009764315.1). NCBI lineage: Eukaryota > Metazoa > Chordata > Mammalia > Primates > Cercopithecidae > Trachypithecus > Trachypithecus francoisi. The sequence goes on from NW_022681461.1 coordinate 329,956, forward strand.
AACTTTAAAGTCGGGAGGTAAGTGACTTGTGTAAGGTTTTAGGTTACATGAGCGAAAGGTAAGAGTTTCTGTAGTGTCATTTTCTAATTGTTCAGAGTACCCATTATCATGCTTAGCCTAGGCGTCTGGCTTGGGTTTGCCCATTCTAAAAGTCCTGTGTTCCTAGGGCCATGGTCATGATCCTCACTGGACTCTGCCGGTTCCCAGGCCCCAGCACTGCCCCCGCCGGCAGCAAGCAGTAATAAGTAAGCTCTGCGTGGTTAAGCCTAATAGGGCTGTGACCCAGTTTGAACTCCGTAATGAGGAAAGAGCAGATTTATTTGCTCCCCTGCATGCCTCCCTCCCCCGTGTTCCTTTATTATCTTTAAGAGGAAATTGAATAGCAAAATTCTGCATTCTCATAATGCTAATGGACTGATGTCATCTTTTCCATTCCAAAGTCAAGAAAGTAAAAACCGGAACATAGATTTAACACTTCATAGCTACCAAGGACTTCAGCACAGGTTCTTTTTGTGTGTATATATGTTTTTAACAACTGTAAGGCATAATTTACATGGTATAAACAATTCACTGATTTTAAGTAAGTTAGCTAAGTTGTGCAACCATCACCACAATCTAGTTTTAAAACATTTCCATCATCCCAGAGAAACCCCTGGCGTCCGCTGGTAATCACTGCCTATTTCCCCCTCTCCTCATCCCTAGGCAACCTGTAATCTACTTCTGGTTTCTGTAGATTTGCATTTTCTGGACATTTCATGTCAGTGAAATCATATAATACATGGTCTTACGTGTTTGTTTTTTTCACTTAGCGTAACGTTTCAAGGTCCATGCGTGTTGCAGTGTGTGTCGCTGTGTGTTCCCTTTGTTCCTGGACAGTATTCCATCTTACGGTTACACCACGTTTTCTCTCTCTGTCACTAGTTGATGCACATTTGGGTTGTGTCCAGTTTAGGGCTGCCATGAATAATGCTGCAGTAAGTACAGGTGAGTTGTTAAAGGAACATGTGCTTTCAGCTCTCTCCAGTAGATGACCTAGGAGTCATATAAGTTGAGTAAGTGTATATGAGCAGCTGAGTAAATGGAATGATTTAAGAAGCCTAGGTTGTTTTCAGAGTGGCCATACCACATTACCTTCCCACCAGTGGTGAACAGGGGTCCCAGTTTCTCCACATCTTTGCCATGGACTGTAGGGAGTATCAACTTAACCATTGACTTGTTTTATATTCTTAGGTACAAAAGAAAGCTAGGAACTATTTTAAGGTATTTACAGTTTATCAAGCATTGTTAACACGTTAGTTAAAACTGTAGGCCGGGAGTGGTGGCTCCCGCTTGTAATCCCAGTACTTTGGGAGGCTGAGGTGGGTGGATTGCTTGAGCATAGGAGTTCGAGACCAGCCTGAGCAACGTGGAGAAACCCCATCTCTACAAAAAATAAAAAAGTTAGCTGGGTATGATGACATGCACCTGTGGTTCCAGCTACTTGGGAGGCTGAGGTGGGAGGATCGCTTGAGCCAGGAGTTCAGGGCTGCAGTGAGCTGTGACCACACCACTATACCCCAGTGTGGGTGACACAGCCAGAGTGAGACCCTGTCTGAAAAAATAATAAAGTGAAATGGAATAACAAAATAAATAAACTTGTGGTCTTTGATGCCTGTCCTCCCCAATCTCTAGGTTCTGCCACCACTCATGCATGCAACGGTTAACCACTCTCCATTTAATTATGTTTTTCTTGTGGACTTGATATAAACTATTGAGTTGATGTGTGTATGTGATGCTGTCTAAGTTTACTTTGAGAAATGATTTTTTTTTGGTATTTTGAATTCTTTTTTTTAGTTCTGTTACTCAAACCAATGTTTGTCAGTTTGTATTTCTGATTGTAAACATTGTTTTAATATAGAAAAGACACACGTATCTGTAGAGCCATGTTTTGGGGTGCTTTAAATAATTAAATAGTGAAGTTCTAGGTGTTAGAATTGGGTAGCTTTTTAGGGTTCTTTATTAAAAATGCAACTAGCAGTATTTGTGTGAATCTAGGCGATCTTCAGAAGCCTTGCAAAAGTTGTGCAGGAAGACTTTATCACATCACTTGACATGGCAGGGATTACGATTGTCTTCAAGACCAAATGACTAAACTTTCTCATTATTTTTGCTTATTCTAGGATTTGCAGGGATTTTTAATTTTGGCAGTGAACAAATCAAGGGAACCTATTTTTCTAAATAAATTTTATCAGTCATGACAGAGCATTCCGGTGAAATAGCCCTCTCATCGTGGGTGACGTTCAGGACCACCCTTTGGGTCTCAGCAGCATCATGAGCCTCAGAACACTCATTGCAGGCCTGTTTATCTTTCAAATTTGTGCTTGTCCAAATATTCTGAAGCGGGGCATGCAGTCTGTGAAGAGGAGAAGATGAGAGGCATTCCAGTTCACACCCAGCACCCAAGTGTCCAGTGCCAGAAGTTCACGGGAGGAAAATAGTGGCAGAGATGATTTTCTTAGGGTCTGGTATCTGAATAAACAACCTCAACTGAACACAGTTTACTTCCATTATTTTGGCCTCCAGAGGTACTTTGTCATGTGGTGGCAGTTTGTGTTGAAGGAACGGTTCTCATAGGGCAGAATCACCCTCCTGGGAGTGACGTGAGTGGCACAGTGATCGGGGTGCTTTGGCCGTGGGTGGGTGGAGTCCATGCGCACTATGCGTGTGGTGCACAGTGCATTCCAGCAGAGTGGAGAATTACGCCACTGCCCACACTCTTCAGGTGCCAACTGGAGAGCTGTACAGGTGAAAAACTGGTGTCTAATATTTGGACTTAGAACCTGTTTTTTGTGCACAGGTTTAATATTGACTCAGGTTTCTGGGAATGAGTCTGAAGGGTAAATCTGGGAAGATTGTATTTTGTTGAATTTTTCCAAGAGTTACTTGCCATTTCAGAAAATCTCTTTTGCAGTGGGAATGCATTTGTGGTGTTTGAGTGACCACCTGGCACAGCTGCTTCAGTTTGCATTAATAGCTGTGTGTTAGTGGGGATTCTTCAGGCAGCCCATTGCTTCACTGTTGTATTTAATAGGCATCAGCTTGTAAATATTGCGTCCATATTAGTGCATTATAACTGACTTTTCCTTTAATTCTCCTTTCTTAGATAGGACATTGTATTAGAATTTCCCTGCCCGATTGTGTATATTATTTGGGTTAGGTTATCCAGGAATTCTGTAAGAGCCATTGGCCCCAGATGTCCACAGTGTTTTTGGTCCATATTACTGAGATACTAGCCTAGTGTGTCTGGAAGGCAGTGCCAGCTGGTGAGGGATGCAGGTGGGGCAGAGCTTCCAGGTACCTGTGCGGGTAGGTGCTGTGTGGCATTGAGCTGTCCTCATTTGCTGAAAACTGATTCTCTCAGGGCCTTGCCTGGGACTCCCTAGGATGTGGTCCTCTATACTTGCTGCCGTTACCAACGTGACATCTCCTGTCACCATGCTCCCTCTCAGGGAAACGGGGGGTGCCAGAAGACCAGCCACACATTTCTGAGAGGAGATGAGGGTGAGAGGCAATCAGGCTGGCAGGCCTCAGGCGGACATTACCGAATTCCTTATGGGCATTGTGTAGATGGACACATTAAATCATTCTACCAGTCTGAATCTTCCTGGCCTTTGTCCTTTTGTCTGCGTGTGTTACTGTTGAGGAGCCATGCCCTATAAACTGGTGTGGCCCCTTCCAAGGCCCGTGTTTTCTCAGCAGGGTAAAGTTACATGAGACCCTCAAGTGTAAGTGCCGTTCCTTTTTGTGTGCTGCGTGTCACCCTTCTGGGCCCTCACACCTGCCACCCATTCAGTGCCATGCTAGTCACTCCTTCACCCCCAGAATTTGAGAGACGCCATGTTTTAGCAGCTCGTAACTGTTTCAACACTGATTGGAGTTTGTAAGTTTTCCAGTATTTGTTGTCCTCCTTTCATTTGTTATTTATATTTTGGGCATTCCAGTGTTTTGTAAGCATCTTCTCCAGCAGCTTATCAGGGACATGGTGAGGATTTAAAAAGCAAAGTTACTGAAGGGAAGGAGGTTGAAATTCATTTCAATTTAATTTGTAATAACTGAATCTGTTAATATGAAATCCAGGTGATAGTCTGGCCTCTCTTTCATAGTGCTTGTCCTGGGAGACGGGTGGCATTACTGATAGTGTGCCCAGCACTCCTAAGTGGGGAGGCCCCAGGAGTCCAGTTCATGTTGCTCAAGTTGTTGAAATCTGGATTTGAGAGCTGAGGTGACCATTGCAGCCGTGGTATGTCTCTGGTCTCTGCATAAAGCAACCAAGCTTTGTTTTCTAGGGGGGCACCTTTCCTGTATTTTTATTTCAGTTCAGCATATTTAGTTTCTTATTTTAAACCAACTCAAGGTAAGAAATTTAACTTTTTTTCCCTGAATATCAAAGTGATACTGTTAGAGAAAATTCTGAAAATATGGGAAGGTATAAAGAAGAAATTTCAAATTATCAGTAATCATCACCCAGCAAGCTACTTTTAATATTTTGATGTTTGTATTTTACGGAGAATAATCATTGAAGAAGAATGGGAGTGTGTTTTATGTTTGTGACTTTCAACTTTGTGACTTCAAAGGTGCTTTCATGCAGGCTACTTTTTGGAAAAATAATTTAATTGAGTTATTTTGAAATACTGCTTTTTTGGAAAGATCTGTTATGTACATTTCATAAAAAGTAACTTCATTGACTGTGAATACTGGAATTCAGCATTTAACTGCAGCTGTAGTCCTGGGGACATGTATACCTTAACTCATTCCATTTGATAACCATCTCCTGTGCACTGGAGTAAACGGCTGTGAGTGCAGAGCAGCGTCTGAGCCTCATGAATGGATCGTGTAGGACTGTGAGAGGAAGGTTTGTGCATTCGTCCTTTACCTTTGGCTTTCTGCATGTGGCCAGTGATGTAAAAACCGGCAGCAGCCATCCTGTGTCTCTTCTTCCTCTCTGAACATGAATCAAACTGACATCCGTTTCAGAATCTGAGGGGATACTGCCAGCTCCCGATCGTGACGTGCATGTTTAGTTTGTAGGCACAATATGGAAATCATGGAAGACGAGCTTCAAGGTTCAGCAGTTAACTGTGGGGCTATTTCTGCTCCACTTTACGGGGTTCCGTGAAATGGATACTCTCAACTTACTTCCAGAGAAATATGCAGTTACACAGCTGTCTCCTGCTCTCTGGCTTTTATTAGAATACAAATAGTCCTCACTTCAAAGTAGCATAATCAAATCCTGGAAAAGGTATAAGTGATACTTTGCCTCCTCTCTAGTATTTCCACTGTGTGGTCTGGCCTGGCTGGCTTCTCCGACCCTTCTCGGCTAGGCTTGATCCCAGGCTGGTGGAAAGTGTGGTGTTCACAGTGTGCCGTTGTACCCTGGGTGTGCAGTCACACACACCCCCAGACGACGTGAGCTCTGGTGGTGCTACAAGCGGAAAGTGTTACATAGAAGTATGTGTGGGCAAAGAGTGTTAATTATTTTGGCAGTTAATAGATTTCTCTGCATTTACCGGTATGTGTTTAGTGACATGAAGTCATTGCATCGGTCTGCCTTTGTTCTTCACATAGCTACTCTTTTAGTGTAAAAAGAATGTCATGAAAGTGAAGTAGTTTCTCTTCTCTCCTAAACATCCAATCACAGAGCGTGTTCTGGGTGGGCATTCTTTACATGTACCCAGGATGCCAGAACACGACGTCATCTAGGTCTTCATTTTAGTGTGATTAGCAGCTAAGTCCCTCAGCATTTTTTAATAGAAACTGATACCTGATTGAAACGTCGCCATCTATCAAAGCACAGGAAAGCACAAGAGCCCAGCTCCGTGCCAGTGCCCCGGCAGTGGCCGGCCGATGGGGAGCGAGGTCACTTTTGCAGATCAAAGGGGACTGTTGGATGTCACTGCTCTCCACGTAACCGATGAATTGCTGAAGCTCACCTGTGCACCTTAAATCCTGTTCAAGCCCAGTTCTCCGGGTAGGGGGAATTAAAACATAAGCTCCCTAAGCTGCTGCTGGATCATGTCATTTCATGCTCCCTTTTGGAAATGTATCCCAGTTCAAACAAGTGAACACTGTTCGCTCCTCTTGTCTTTTGACTTGTCCCAGATATCTGGAGGATTATCCTGTTTGTGGACCATGTGCCACAACTGAGGGGCTTTGATGTTGCAGAGCCCCCGCCTCTTCTTTTGATTACATGTGTTTCTGTTAAAGACAGCTTTTTCCAGTGCTTACAGGGGCGTGAATAAGTGGCTCCGTGTCCTGTAGCTTTTTATACTTTGTGGTTTCTCTCATCCTGTTACAGTAACCATAACACGGAAAGGGGTACGATCAGAAGGTACATGTCCCAGGAAAGTAAACTAACTGGGGGGCCCTGAAACCCTCCAGCAGGACTTAGGGGGAGCCTGGAAACACACTTTATCGTGTGTGTCTGAGAAAAACCCCACTGCACCTGGCCAGCGGAGGCTACCTGCTTCTGGCCCTTCCTTTTTAGGCCACCCCACCTGGAGCGGTAGGTAGGCCTCCTGGCCTGAGTGCTGTGGCCAGCCAGGTGTCCACAGGTGCAGGGGAGCTGTTCTGGGCCAGACAGACAGTCAGACCTCCTGTGGCCCATCAGGAAGCCTGTCCACCCCCCAGGGAAATGAAGCAGATACTGCAGCACTGATTTTCAGGTGAGCCTTTCAGATATGTTATCTGTTAAGTAAATTCTGCCGTTCAAAGGTGTTACTGAAACAAAAGCCAGAGAGTGAAATCTGAAAATGTTCTCCCCTGTCCTATGGTGAGCCAGTGAAAGGTGGCCATGTTCACTACCAGAGGGTCCCTCACCTTGGGTGTCCAGTGGGCTAGTCGGAGAATGTTTCCCCTGAGGAGCTGATGTTCTCCCAGGCTACTCTTTGCTCTAGGCACAAGACTTCACTTTGGAATACTTCACCTGCAACAGAGCCTGTTTCACAGCTAGTAAATAATAGGTGTTACTTAAGAATACATAACCGGCACCCAAATCAGTAGGTAAATACATGACTGAATAAGTGAGGGGAGGGTGGTTTGGAGTTGTTTCCGCCTCTGTGCTTTTATTTTATGACAAAACAGCCTCATCAGTGATGTTGCAGGATGTGCAGCCCTGAGAGAGCCCCAGAGCTCTTTTCTGACCAGGCTATGTGATAGGTGTGTGTAATGGGGATAAGGATTCTTCTAATACCGTGCCAAGTGCTAGAACACTAGAGTTCATTTTAGAATGACTGTTTTTGTGATGGCCACATATTGTTCAGGGAGATTGCAGTTGGAAGCACACCTGACATGGTTGGGGGAAGGTGCCTGCAGCTTCAGCCAGCACGGCCAGCTAAGAATAGCTCCTCTGCTGTGTGCTGTTAATCTTGGAGACGGTTCCTTACCACTAGTCCATGGAGTCTAGAGTTGGCCAAACAGATGTAAGTCCGCTGTGTCCTCGTTTCACCTGTTCTTTTGTTCTACACCTTTTCCTCCTGTACTTCTGTTCCTCTTTCTAGTGCTAACGTCTCCTCCACCTGTTCATTCCGGTGCCATGTGCCTGGCGTGTCTCTCCATTCTCCTCTCTAAAACCCCACGTGGTGATTCCTTCCTTCCAGCAAAATGTACTCATTCAGTTTCCCTCTCCTCCCTCCCTGTTGTGTGTCTCTGCTGTTCCTTGATAGGTGATACAATGAGCCAGTAGAATCGATAGGCTCGTGTGTATGTGGTTCTGTCTGTCTGTCAGTGTGGTTCTTCAGGGTTACAAAGGTTCACTGAAGCTACAGTTCCATAACTGAAGTTTCCTCCTTCGTAAAAACGAAATAGTAGGTTAATTCTGTGACATTATAATGAATAATAAATTTATTCTACTTAATATGCCTTTCATCCAAAAGGCCACATGGGAAATTTTTGACATTTAAAAATTATCTCTGAATTCCGTCTTTATCAAGGTTCAGCAAATCACAATACAGTGTTTTGTATTTACTTTCTTTTGTAACATTATAGAAATAAGAGTAGAGTATGAAATACATAAGAATTCTACATATAGAAGTCGCAAAAATCATACTGTGTATTCAGAAGTTAAATATCCCCAATTTCATTTGTGAGCAGTTAAATTTGGGGATACTGTGAAAAATAAGTTTATAATATCAAATTATATTATTTGATTAACCCAGTGGGGATTTAAAAATCATATATTGTTTTCTCCCCTTGCTGTGCTGTCAGCTGTTAGTTCTGGGAGGTCACTGGCGATGACAGAATTGCTAAATGACATACTGAAGACATTGTCATCCCTGTCTTGTCTTCCATTAGAAGTTTGGTTCTGAGTCCTGACGTCGATATTGCTTTATTCCAGGGTACCTATTTGAAAACAAGGGAATTTTCAGTTATATTTGAAACACAATCATATTCTTATTTCTTGCCTGAAGCCAAGATGTAGGTAGCGATTGCTTCCATTTTATTTTTACCGTACTTTTATATAGTAACTTGAACAGGTGTCTTCATAAAGGAGATCCTTGACAAGGGAAAATAGACCCAGACACCCATGAAGACATATTTTCCCCCATTTTCTCCTTCCTTGCAGTATAGGTGGATTTGCTAGAATAGTATTAGGAAATACCAAAGAATCTACCAAATGGGTAAATGCTAAGTGTCTATCCAGGGCATTTAGATGGGCGGATTTCAGACTATGCTTGTTGTAATTTGAGAATTATACATGGGACAGGAATGGCATGAGGGGTGAGGTTGAAACAGTTTGAAAAGGTGAGATAATCTGGAAACTCTACTTGGATATTAGTAATTTTTCCCTTGAATCTCACACAGTGGCCCGCAAGGCCTCATTTTGGCTCATCAGTTTTTATGTGGGCTAAAGGCGTTGGTTTGGAAGATGTAAATACCCTTGTGTTTTTAATGGGGAAGGGTTGGAACAAGTTCGCTCTCAATTCTGGTCAACTGACAGTCTTCGACTCAACATGAGGCTCTCTGAGATCAAGCGGATCCTGGTTTCCTGATACAGATCTCTCAGAAGAGGAGCTTGGGAAGCGGGCCTTGCTGGGATTTCCTTTAATCGCTGCATTGGATTGATTGATAGGATTCAGGTTTTGTTATGAACCTGAGAGAGAAGTGTCAGACATCTGATACACCCAGCATTTCATTTAATATTTGAAAGAAAACCATTTCTTTCCTTTTTTTTTTTTTTTTTTATATACTTTTAAGTTCTAGGGTACCTGTGCAGGCTTGTTACATAGGGATACATATGCCGTGTTGGTTTGCTGCACCCATCAACCCGTCGTTTCCATTAGGTATTTTTCCTAATACCTCTGCCTCCCCCGAACCCCATGACAGGCTCCCGTGTGTGATGTACCCCTCCCTGTGTCCGTGTGTTCAGTTCCCACCTATGAGTGAGACCGTGCAGTATTTGGTTGAAAGAAAACCATCTCGACATTGATGACATACCAGTTTTCTCCTGAACCTGGACATGAGTTGTTGGCATGTTGGGAAAGTCTGCTCGTGTGATGTGTCTCGTAGGAGCAGTCAGCGCCAGACCTAACAGTTCGATGCGTCAAGTTCAGGCCAGTTGGAGCATCCTGAAAGACCTAAGTAAAGGTATCTAAAGTGGGTAGTAAATCTCTGAGAAAATTTCTTTGTGTTAGTGATTTGCTGTTTTTTAAAATAAATCCCTTTGACACCAGCTTCAGATAATTTTTCTTTTTATTTTGAGACGGAGTTTCGCTGTCATTGTCCAGGCCAGAGTGCAGTGGCACAATCTCCTCACTGCAACCTCTGGCTCCTGGGTTCAAGTGATTCTTCTGCCTCAGCCTCCTGAGTAGCTGGGATTACAGGCATGCGCCACTATGCCCGGCTAATTTTGTATTTTTTTTAGTAGAGAGGAGGTTTCTCCATGTTGGTCAGACTGGTCTTGAACTCCCAACCTTAGGTGATTCCTCCCACCTCAGCCTGCCAAAGTGCTGGGATTACAGGTGTGAGCCACGGCGCCCAGCCCAGATAATTTTTTTTTTTAAAGAAATTGCTGTGTGGCCTTACTTGCTTGTCAGTAAAAGCAGGCACCTGTCCCCAGTCATTCACTCAGTTACGACAGACTCCCCTCCTACCATGTGCTTTCAGTTGCTTTACCCAGAAAGTAGGTCTGAGGGTGGCCATTGTAGACCCCTGGGACAGGTTCCTTTTTTTTTTTTTTTTTTTTTTTTTGAGACGGAGTCTGGCTCTGTCGCCCAGGCTGGAGTGCGGTGGCCTGATCTCAGCTCACTGCAAGCTCCGCCTCCGGATTTACGCCATTCTCCTGCCTCCGCCTCCCAAGTAGCTGGGACTACAGGCGCCTGCCTCGTCGCCCGGCTAGTTTTTTGTATTCTTTAGTAGAGACGGGGTTTCACCGTATTAGCCAGGGTGGTCTCGATCTCCTGACCTTGTGATCCGCCCGTCTCGGCCTCCCAAAGTGCTGGGATTACAGGCTTGAGCCACCGCGCCCGGCCGGGACAGGTTTCCATGATGGTGGTCACACTGAGTTTTCTTGAATAGAAAGGATTATGCAAATATTTGTGTTTTAAATCTCCCTGGATTTTTGCTGTCTAGTGATGTTGATGGCTTTAAGAATTTGTGTCCTGTTTACAGGTTCGTTTGTGAGGATGTGCATATGGTCTTGTGTGATCTCATTTTCCCTAAGCCTAGGCTTCTGGACAGGTGGAATCTTCCACTGATCTCGCCCGCTTTTTTAAGATGTTACCACTGATTTTTCAGGATATTTTAAAACATTTCATATTTGAAAGCATGAAAATAAAATGTTTTATTTCTTTAAGTTATAATTCATGAAGATGGAATTTATCTGATAGGTCTTACTTGATTTAAATTTTTGCCTTTGGAAAAAAAATTCCAACTTTTAAACAAATTCCTAACAGTAGTTGCCCTTTAAATGACAAGAATCATCGTTGGGGGTTGGGGTGAGAGAAAATCTTTCATCTCTTTTAAAGGTATTTCATCTTTTTTAAAAGTTTCCTTTTTAATTATCTTCAAATATCTGCCATAAAATATGTGTTTACTTGCTCTTCATAAACAAGAGCAGCACTTCATTCCTTTCAGTAAATGTCAGAATGTTGGGTTTTGTTTTCTTTTTCATTCTCCTCCCCCTCCTCTTCCTCCTCCTCCTTTTCTCCTTTCTTCTTCTTCTTCTTCTTTCTTTTTGTGTGTGTGGGGGGGGGGCGGTGAATAAAACCATAGTTAGTTTCAGAGGTGGCCAGGCATAGCTCAGCTGAGAGATGGAGGGACAGCTGCTGCCTGGGCACCTGGGCTTAAAGTCACCTTGAAGGGACTGTGGGTTTTTTTTTTTTTTTTTTTGAGACGGAGTCTCGCTCTGTCACCCAGGCTGGAGTGCTGTGGCCGGATCTCAGCTCACTGCAAGCTCCATCTCCCGGGTTCACGCCATTCTCCTGCCTCAGCCTCCCGGGTAGCTGGGACTACAGGCGCCGCCACGTCACCCGGCTGGTTTTTTGTAGTTTTTATCAGAGACAGGGTTTCACCGTGTTAGCCAGGATGGTCTCGATCTCCTGACCTCGTGATCCGCCCGTCTCGGCCTCCCAAAGTGCTGGGATTACAGGCTTGAGCCACCGCGCCCGGCCGGGACTGTGGGTTTTTAGAGCCCTGTGCTCTTGTCAGTCTTCCAGCCTGGCCACAAGCTTGCCTTAGCAGTCCGCGGCCCGTGCACATCTTTTGACAACGTCATTGTCGTGGGATGGATGCTCCCTGCGACGCGGCAGATCATGCAGTCCAGTGTGCTACTTGCAGAAAGTGGCAACATCTCCATGTACTTTTTATTCAGAAGCTAAGTTGCTAGTTAGTTGAACACCACAGATGTATGAGCTGTCTTCGGCCTAAGAGTGGGCATGAAAATTGTAGCAAACCCACAGAGGCCTTTAAATTCTAAAAAGACCTCACAGCAGTATTATTGATTTGGTTTTAAATAGCTGTTTTACGAAGTTTCAGGATAATTTTTTTTACCCCACCTTTTAGCCTTTATTTTGATTTTTTAAAGGGGGGTGGTTTTCCTTTATCAATCCCTAACCATTTTATCTTAAGAATTCTTCCTGAAGTCATTCTTTATTTCATCCAGAAAACTGATTAGTGTTCATTGATAGAAAATGATAGGCTGTACAGTTAACCATGAAAAATATTTTTCTCCTTGGCACCTAAAAGTTGTCAAAAGTATTACCACATGCAATTCAAGAGAGTGGGTGGGATTTTATTGTCTGAGCTCATGGTATACAAGCACCAAAGCTCCATGAATTCAGGTATTTTCCAGGAAGTTTAACTTGCATTTTTTTCTCATAAGATATTCACATTTCTTTTCCACTCCTAATTTTGTGGCGTAAAATAAAACGTAACTTTTGTTCTGGACACAGTTTCTTATTGCTGAAGGACTTAGGAGAGAGCATTTCAGGAGTAGGAATGGTCCTGCTAGTGAAACTGAAAGGAAAAGCCCTGGAGCACTATTTGTTTCTCTTCAGCGGCTGTCTGCGGGCCTTCAGCTGCTCCTGGGGAAGGGCCATGCTTATTCCTGAAGAACCGCAGCGACAGTAGAAGGGGCTTGTCTAAGTAGTACCTGTCAGTGCAAGTTAATACATTCCTGGGGGTTTATTTGGCTTCACTTTCTAATTTACAGTGATCTTGTGGCTTTCTGCCTTGAGACCCTGAGTGTGATGCCGTGGTGCTCAGGCTGGCACCTCAGGCACGTATGAGATGGTGTGGAGCTCCTCAGATGAAAGGTGCTCAGTGTGGGAAATACAGTAACGTGAGAAACCTTCCATCCCGCCCTCTGTCCATCCATGCTCCATGCAAGCAAGTTCTCGGCGTCTTGGGCCTGTGGCTCCCACACCAAAAGTTGTATGTCCTGATGCAGGAGAAGAACCTACGTTTTCTTGGGTGGGGGGGGGCGGGGAACGGGCATTCAAGCAAGATGAAAAAATAAAAACACAACGCTTTCCTTCCAGTTATACCAAAAGTGATGATGTAACTAAACCAAACTCCCGCGAAAACTAGATACCATCAACCTTGAATGACAGGGTAGATAGGAATGAGCCCAGCCTAGACTGCAGGTGAAGGAACATGCTGTTTCCCAGCAGCTGCAGTGTAGCATGCATTAGGTTGTGAATTCTGCACTTTGGTTTCTAGGCAACTTGCACACATTTTAAATCTGAATATAAACACACACATACGCCCAAAACTGAATGAAACAATAAAAAACCTAATGATATAAACCATGTTTGCCACAGTCTCAGTAACTATAGCAAACAAATCCAGGCCACGACCTGGCTAAGTAGAGATTCTGGTGGTTAGACCTAGGAAGTAAAGACACAGCAGCTATAAATAACGTCTTTTGTTGCACAGTAACTAATGTCTCTACAACGCAAGCACATCAGGTGTGCTCTGCCTCCAAGGTCCCCTGCAAGAGAAGGCATCTCCTCAAGGGAACAAGTTTTGTTGTTAAGGGAGATTTCATTTCTTTTCCTGTTCTTTTACTTAGTCTTACATTAAGATTCTTAGAAGTTGTATATCTTCTTAGTGCCAGCAGCAAGCTCGGTAAGTCCAGGTTACTTCCAGGTGAACGGGTCCGACCCAAAGGGTGCTCATCACTGCCTCCGTCGCCACCAGGTGGGAGGTGATAGGAGCAGTTCTGGGGTGTGGCTTCACATCTGTACTGGAAATTGGGACTTCTGGATAACCTCGATGAGTTCACAGATGAGGAAGGTTTCATAGGATTACCAGTAAATTTGGCAATTGAAATGATCCTGTTACACCAAGCACTGTGTAGATTCATGTGCAGAAGTGACCAGCTCTGGGTTTGAAAGAGGGTTATTGTGGGCCTTCTGGATGGACAGAAGTCAAATGGAATACATGTGAGCATGCGTTCACTGCCTTTAAATATTGAATAGCGTAATGGTGGAGTTAACATGGGATCGGCCCATGCTGTTGCAGTCTGCATCTTGAGCAACATGGATCAACTGAGAATGGTCCAAAGAAAAGTAATATTGCGGGCATGAGAAAAATAAGACCTATGGGAAAATTTTTTTACAACTCAAATTGTTGGCCAGGCATAGTGGCTCATGCCTGTATTCCCAGCACTTTGGGAGGCCGAGGTGGGCAGATCACTTAAGCCCAGCAATTGAGACAAGCCTGGGCAACGCAGTGAAATCCCATCTCCACAAATTAAAAAAAAAAAAAAAAAGGAAAAAATTAGGCAAGTGTGATGGCGCACACCTGTAGTCCCAGCAGCTTGGGAGGCTGAGGTGAGAAGATGACCCGAGTCCCAAGAGGTCCAAGCTACCGTGAGCTGTGTTCACGCCCCTGCACTCCAGCCTGGGTGACAGAGCGAGACCCTGTCTCACAAACAAAAAACTGGATCATAGTTTTAAGGAATTCCTATCCTATAATTAAATACATTTAACATAAGTAATATTTCTCTCAAAAGCTTTAGGCAGGCTGTATAAACAGAAACAACTTATAGCTTGCTAGTAAGGTCCCCTGCAAGAGAAGGCATCTCCTCAAGGGAACAAGTTTTGTTGTTAAGGGAGATTTCATTTCTTTTCCTGTTCTACATGTCCATCCCTACATATCCAACCCCCTACTATGGACATGTTTCTTCATTCATTCTTCATGTTAATTTTAAGAAATCTTTAAAATAGCCACTGGGGTTATTTATTGTCAAGAACAATGATCTGTGATGGCAGACGAAGATTGCTGACTTTTTATTTAGAGTTTGTAAAAACAGGTTCCAGGATGTTAAATTTGTATAGTTATTGCATGACTGATGTATTTCCTTTTCCCACAGAACTAAAGCATGTTAAAGATGCTATTGGAGTTTAATTCTGGGAACATAATAAAAATAGCATTGGGGCATTGAAGAGGAGCTCAGAGGCACAGGCCTCATCAGCCGTGCTTTAATACCTGGGCAGCAAGAGGTTACAGGTGGCGTCTCCTCCCTCCCAGGGGACCTCAGTAGGTAGAGGAGAGAGGAGGCACACCAGGGGATTCTGCTGCCCCAGTCCCTTCCCGCAGGCTTGTTCATCCGTTGACAGGAACAGTTGCACATACAAAATCAGCTTTGCTTTCCCATCCTCTGTAAACTGTAGTGCCCAGCCTCTTTATTATGTATTTTACGACTCCCATTTAGAATTACATTGCTACCAGGAATGGTTTCTTCAGAACTGGAGCAGAAGAAAGGCTGTGTACCACGGTGTGTGATCCTGCTAATAAAGTGGATGATCAGACACAAAGCCAAGTTCATCTTCGCACCTTAGGGCCACCACAGAGCCACGTGGTAACCCCCTTTTTCTGAAGGAACGGCGTTGAGGCCCAGGCCATGTGCATTTCCCCCGGGCTGCCTCCCCTGACCCCAGGATTCCAGCTCTTCCTCAGAAGTTGTCTCCGCCTCTGCGATGAAAGAGGAGAGCAGGGACCTTTCGCCCTCCCCTCCTGTATGTCTTTCTGACCGGGTGCCCCCAGGATGCCTATTGCTGATGGGCACAGGCATTCCCCGTTCCCTCCTGGCCCAAGCTCCTGGAGGTGGGGCCACACATGAGAGAGCTACACCCAGCTCGTCCTTCCTCTTGCAAAGTGCAGGATCAGAAGTTTGGATTTTCCTAGCTCCTCCCATGTTTTTGCAGCTCCAGTGACAGCAATGCCAAATGATACCCAAAGATAAAAATATTGTTCCAAGTGCAGATGAGCTGCAAACATTCCTTTTCTGATAGAAAACACGGTAAACAGTCTCCCTTCCTCAAAGATTGTGCCTGGAAAGCTATGGCTGGCTAATTGTTTCCCTTTAGAAAACATAACAATGTGAACTTCAGAAAATACCATCATCAGGGAGTTCCATGACAGAGTTAAGTCTCCACACCAAAAAAAAAAAAAAAAAGAGGCAAGTAATGACTGTTGATCTTGTGGATATATGAATTGCAATAAATAACAGGCTCTCACGTTTTACCAGTTCTTTTTACTACTTAGACATTTTGTCAGGCTTCTCAAACCAAAAGGCTCTGTGCCATTCAGGAACTTAGCCAGTTTTCATGTATGTGAGTGAAACATTTGGGGGCAAAGAAAGACTCCTTTGTAGCAAGAGTGACTTGCACTTTAATCAGTGTAGGAAATGGCCTTATGAGAAGATGGATTTGTGCTAGAAAAATTGAGAATAAGGAAAACTATTCAGAAATAAGATTTTAAAAAAAATATTCTTTGTGGTAATGTGAAATTGTGATATTGCCAGATTGAGATTGTGAACTGTGTACTCAGAGTCCTTGGGAGGGTGTGTGGGTGGGGGGCGGAGAGGGAGAGACACTAAAAAAGTACAGTCAGCCAGTCTGTGATCTCACCATATGTGCTGAATTGAACACAACTCTTCTCACTTAATGAAGACTTTAGCCTTTAGGGGTAAATAAAACATCACTAAACAGGGATGGCTTGAATATTTCTTACCGGCCGTAATAATTAAAGCCATGAAAAAGGTGGTGGGGTTATGTTACTCATTAACTGGAATCGCTCTGAGATTTGATCAGGACGCGATGGCCCCTGGCACTTTGTTTCATGTTTGTGCTTTGTTTCATTGACACGCTCTGCCCCGGCCTCCATGGCGCTATAAAAGCAGCAGGGCAGTTCAAGAACCAGACCCAGAAGGCCCGTAGACCTCCTGTCTAGCCACCTTTTCTCCCCTCCCCTCAAACCCAGCAAACTCTTCCACCTCCAGAACTGAGCCTGAAACCATCTATAAAGCAGCACACTTAGGGATCTGGGAGGGAATGGAAAGAAACCTTCCTCTTTTAAAAGGAAGCTGATGAATTAGGTGTAGCCGAGAGCTTTTAAAGGATGTCATTGGCCGGGCGCGGTGGCTCACGCCTGTAATCCCAGCACTTTGGGACGCCGAGGCAGGTGGATCACGAGGTCAGGAGATCAAGACTATCCTGGCTGGAGGACGGTGAAACCCCATCTCCACTAAAAATATAAAAAATTAGCCGGGTGTGGTGGCGGGTGCCTATTGTCCCAGCTACTCGGGAGGCTGAGGCAGGAGAATGGCGTGAACCCGGGAGGCAGAGCTTGCAGTGACGAGATTGCGCCACTGCACTCCAGCCTGGGCGACAGAGCAAGACTCGTCTCAAAAAATAAATGAATAAAGGATGTCATTGTCTTTAGGTGTTGCACCAAACAGGCTAAGAAGCAATGATATCGATTATGAGGAACTTGGAACTCAGATGTATTAATTTCCTATTGTGCTGTAACAAATTACCACAAACATTGTGACTTAAAACAAATTTATTATAGTATCTGGAGGTCAGAAGTCCAATATCAGCCTTCATTGGCTAATGTCAGGGTGTCCGCAGCACTTTTTTTCTGTAGACTCTAGGAGAGAATCTAGTTCCTGGCCTTGTCCAGGTTTTAGGGTTGCCTGTATTCCCTGGTTCATGGCCCCTTCCTCCATCTTTAAAGCTAGCGCGGTTTGGTAAAGTCCTTCTCACGCTGCTGTCGTTTTGGTTCTCTTTCTTGCCTGCCTTTTCTACTTATAAGGACCCTTATGGTTACATTGAGCCCACCTGTATAATCCAGGGTACTCTCATAGTTGATTAGCAGCCTTAATCCATCTGGAATTTTAATTCCCTTTTGCCAGGTAATGTGGCCATTATCCTGCCTATAACCTCAGAGGATGCTGATAATGTAAAGGGCAGTGAATTGGGGAGTTCATAGGGTCGGATAGTTGACAAATACAGAGTGTAGTATTAGATATGAGTTTTTTGGCTGGGTGCAGTGGCTCATACCTGTAATGTCAGCACTTTAGGAGATCAAGGCAGGAGGATCTCTAGTCTAGGAGTTCGAGAGCAGCTTAGGCAACAAAGTAAGCCACTGCCCCCCACATCTACACAAAAATTTTAAAAAGGTAGGGGGTAGTTAATGGCTTTGTAGTTTTCTTACAGCTTCTCATAACTACCATAGGAAAAATAATGTATGTGCACACACAGATATATGCTATTATAGTAGAAAAAGTCATTTGTACTTTGATTAAATGAAGTTTCTGTTATACTGTAATATCTAACATGCCCACTGCTGACTATAAAGAGAAATTTTCAGTGTGACATGAAACTATAGTTTTAGTTTGAGGGAAATTGGCATTTCTATTTAAAAGAATGATTCAGTTATAGTTTTATTGACTTGTGAATAATTGAGTTAATCATTTGCTTTGTCTTGTGACATTTTTTATTTTATAATTTGTACTAACACTTTATAGGAAAACTTCCAGTTAAAATGATACTCCAGTTTTAACACCGTAAGCATCCTTTTTTGTGCACACATCTGTATAATTTTTAGGTTTGTTTTGTTTTGTTTTTGAGACAGGATCTCAGTTTGTCACCCAGGCTGGAGTACAAGTGGCAAGATGAGGGCGCAATGCAGCCTTAACCTTCCGGACTCAAGCGATCCTCCCACCTCAGCCTCCCAAGTAACTGGGAGTATAGGTGCATGCCATCATGCCTGGCTAATTTTTGTATGTTTTGTAGAGGCAGTTTTGGCCCAGTTTGATCTCGAACTCCTGGGCCCACGTGATCCACCAGCCTCGGCCTCCAAGTGCTGGGATTGCAGATGTGAGCTATGGTGCCCAGCCCAAAATGTTTGCATAGTTGTAACCACTGTGTACATATTGTGTATTAAGTGGCTTGACCTTCCGTGTTCTCTTTCCCCAGTCATCTTAAGACTGTGGGTAATGTGTGCTGCTGTCTACAAGGCCATTGCAAAGTCAACTGAGATAACACATGCGAAGTTCTCTGGGAGAAAAGCACCATCTGCATTTGCATAAAGCAGAGCTGCCGTGGTTAAGCTGTCAACAGCTTCCTAGGGAAAATGCCCCCGAAATCGATATGACATTTACCTGTAATGGTTTTCTTTGCTTGTGAAATTAATGGTGCAAGGCTTAAAAAGTATTATCTTTGAATTTCTCTTTCAAAGTTGATTCTATTTTAACATATTTTCATCATTTAGTTGCTAAGAATCACTGCTAATGGGCACAAATGGAAACTTTGATCCTGCTACAAGATTGGTTACATTAATTCACAACTGGTTCCTCTGGATGCAGGTGGGGGTGAGAGTGAGGAGGGATTAAAAGTAAAGACATCCCAGGCCTGCAAGGAGCTCAGAAATGGGAGCATCATGCGCAGCAGCACTCCGATAATTCTGCTGTATGGCGGAAAAGCGTCACAGCCCACGTGGAAATGAATGAGAGTAAAACCCGTGAAGCAAATCCTTCGTCTGGAAGGGTAAGATTGGTGAAGGGTTCTTGAAAAACGTGACCCCTTGAATAGTGATTTGAGTAGAGGGCATTCCAGGCAGAGGGCTGAGTAGGCTGCAGAAAGGTTTGTCGAAGAGCTGAGGAGTGGATTGGGACTGGAAATGAGCATAGTGACCTGCACGCATAGGGCGTACGTGTCACGCTTTCAGTCCCCAGCGGGAGAGGAGTGCAGGGTGGGCGCCAGGGAACCCACCTGGTGGTAAGGCAGGCCTGGTGCTCCTCTGGGGCCTGCACTAGACAGGCGCTGGCAGTAGGGGAGGGGGGAGAGTGGAGCGCTTACTTGGCACCTCTAGTTTACATTTGGCGGTTACCTTTGGTACGGTCATGGGTTGCCTCAGTCCTTCGCGGCACACATCTCAGGCTGTGAGAGCTGGTGTTGAAGGAACATGGGGAAGAGGGTGGGCCGTTTTACATTCATGCTCAGAAGCAGGGGTCTTTAGCCAGGAAGGGCGTGCCAAGGACGGTGCTGTTTCCTGACACCCTGGAGAGCTGGGCTTCCCAGAGCTTGTGCCGAGGTCACAAGATGAGTAGCCAGGCGGGATTAGACCCTGGCCCGGGTTACTCCCCAGCCGACGGCGCCCCTAGCGTCTGCGACATCACTGTGCTTGGAGGAAAGGAGACAGGTTTGAAAGAGGGAGTGTCATCGCCTGCAGCGGGCGGACCCGCGTCCTGGCAGTGCAGCTCCGCAGCGGCACGGGAGGGACGCGGGCTTGCGCTTGCCGGGGCTGGGGACGCTGTGGGGCGGCTCAGGCTGGGGCGCGCCCCTGCACCCGGCGGGCCTCCGCTGTGTCTGCTGCTGACGGGAGTCGGTGAGAGGCCCCAGGTCCAGCGCGACTCGCCTTTGTTAAAACCTCCGAGTGATAGGTGTGCTCCCAGCTTTGGAGCCAGGCTATTGGACATGCCTGAGTTTTTCTAAAGCCTTCTCGTCCCAGTCTTCCCTCACCTTGCAGTGCGGTCAGGGATGCTGGTGGCTGGGTCCTCCGCGGAGGGCGCTGGTTCAGGCCGTTGCACCCACCCTGGGGCCTCGGCTTCAGAACCAGAGTTACTCGTGTCAAGGATTGCTGTATAGCAGCTGCCGCTCCTAAGGGCCAGATCTTTTCTTTTTTTTCTATGGATAATCGTGGTCCTCGTAGTTTGCCTTCACAGAGGTGCTCCAGGGACGTATGTCCGTGTAGCGTAGCTCCCCTAACCCTCGTTAAACGAACACAAGGCCCATTGAGAGGGGAGCAGTACCAGTAGACTTCAGGCAGCATCGTGCAGCCGGCGCCTGCAGAACGGAGAGTGGTGTTCGGGGGTTTGCCGCCACCCCCACTTTGAACAACGGTAGGAATGCAGGGTGGGTGCTCAGGTGGCCCGAGCACTGCTGGCCAGCAGAGGACTGCGCTGGGCTTAGAAAGGAAGATACGAGTTCCCAGATACGGGTTTTTAAAAAAAATATATAGGACTAGGGCCACTAATTCAGCTTCCAAAAAGCGAAATGCTAATTATAAAAATAGCGCGAACAAATAGTATTGGAATCACTTGATAAGTTAAATCTGTGATGTTAGTGAGACCTGCTTATCTGAAGTGGAAATACTCTCAAGACCTTTCGTGGCTTATCCCAAGGCTTACTCTCTACCTTTTAGTTGAAAGCAGAATTGCAGATGTGACCAACTTAATCGGCCAGTGGCTTTTTGCTTTTAAAAGTACATGCTAAAATGTGTGAGCGATGAGGCTGATAGCGTAGGTACCTGAAGTAATGGTTTGGTGTATTTTGTGAAACTTCTTTGTTCTGTCTCTCATTAAAGAATGTTTGTTTTTTAAAGGTATATAAGAATTTTTCCAACGGACATAATTTTTAAGGGAATTATGTTTAATTTTCATGTTCTTATGCTTTTGAAAACATGCATAAAGCTTATCAGTGTTCTTAACATTTGAAGGGGAGTGTTCTGTGCTGTACACAAAGAGATCGACCCAGCTAACAATGACTTCTAGATCTGAGAGTGTGGGGAATATAGGGAGGGATAAGTGTTTTGGGAATATTACAGTTTCTCCGAAGGAGTTTTCTCCCTCTAGTCTCAATTGCTCACCATGTTTATTTCATTTGCAGAACAAGTGTTTGGGAGTCCTTTCTATATTTTTACTTCCCAGACACCTGATTTTCTTAGTTTTAAGTATTTAAAAATGTCATCTTACTTTCAGGGAACTAAAGTTGTAAGTTCAGGTAGACATATTAGCATTTGCAAGTGCTCACTTTAAAAAAAATTGTTTCTTATTCTGTTTGTTTTAACTTAAAATCAGTTGATTTTCTTGTTTATAAAATGATTAACTTTTAAAGTGGTTATTACAATTTAAATTGTATTCAGCTATTTGTCATATTAATATTTAGAGAGGCAAATTTAGTTACCAAACGTGGCATTTGTAAGAAAATAAGGTGCTACGTTTTCTATTACATGAACAGTTAAGGATTTCCTTGACTTATATATGGAGATATTTTAGCTCACATTTTATAAATGCATGGAGTGGGACTGAAAGCCATACTTACCTGAAATGTTTTAAAAATTAAAATCTGCTTTTGAAAAAAGAAATACAGTTTGAAAGTGGAAGACTCTCAGCCTATTTAATGCAAAGTTTTTGTAGTGGTGGGGTTTTAATATTCCTCCACTCAGTAGTTCATTGCCTGATTTTCTTTTTAACCTTTCACATAAACTTTGTTCAGTAATTCTTTAAAATGGATGCAGATTATTTAAAGATCAAATCTGTACTGGCAAAGTAGGCTTTGTTGTTGATGTTTTATTTTTCTAAGCCCGTTTTAGTTATAATTTTTCTCATCTACAACATTCTAATGTACATTTAAAATTAGAATGAAGAGTTTAACATGCAGAACTTGTAAATGGAGTATTACAGTTTTCTAGGGAAAACGGCCCTGGTAGTTCCCTTCCTGAGGTGGGTCCCTATCCTGTGGTTTGGGGCCACATCTTTCTGGTTTCATTGTGAAGTGCATTCTCAGAATGCCTACCTCTCACTTATTCTCAGTAAATCACATTCCTCATAATCCTTGTTGGAAGTTTTGATTTTGTCGTTGGGGTCGATTCTGGCGACTTTTATCTCCTGAGATTGCTGCAGGATTGGAAATGAGACGGATTTCTTGTTTGCCATGCAAATGTTCTGGTTGTTTAGGATGAAGACACCAGTAATTAACCATGAAAGCCATCCTTGCAAGCACACAGAAAACTTATCTCTGGCATTTTGTTTTTTTCTGATTTTAGTGTGAACAATTAGCAGCCTCCACCAGTGCTGATTACGAATTGTATAGAGTGTTTATTCTTACAGAAAGCGGCCCTGGGTGGTTTGTTGCTCTTTTATTCACATGATCTATAAGCTATAAGAAAACAGTCTTCTCACACCTCAGCATGTTGCTGATTTCCACCAGGTGGTCCAGGAACATTTGTTCTGCAGGAGGGACCAAACTTGAAAGTTTATGTATTTATTGGTAAGAATTTTTTTTTTTTTTTTTTTTTTTTTAGTTGAAGCCGGCCAGGTCTGGTGTTTTTCCACGTAATACTAATACCCTTGTGAAATGGCATGTATGCTACAGTTTTAAACTTTTTTTCTTAAATATCATATGCAAAGAGAGAAAATCCTCACATTGTGTAAATGAGAGGAGAAATTGCTACAGCTGTGACTGCCTTTGTTGTCAAAGCCATTTGAATTGCCGGCTGTGTTGGGGCTGGTTTGTACCTTGTTGAAGTGCTGAGATGAGAACTTCTCATTAGAGTAATTGCCGGGTGGGAGCGGCCCATCCGGGGCGGGGCGGGGCGGGGCGGGGCCTGGGGCGCAGGGGCGGGGCGAGGTGCGGGCGGCCGAGATACTCGCGGGCGCGGGCCTGGCCTGGAGACTGACCGCGCGGGGACCGAGCGCGGCCCAGCCCGCCGGCCGGGACCAGAGGGACCAGAGGGACCAGAGCAGCGCGGGCTCCCCGCCCTCTCCAGCTTCGGCTTCGCGCCGCAGGGGCGCGCGGGGACCGCGGACTGTTCCTCGCGCGGCCCCCACGCCTGCCCTCGGCTCCTAGCCCGTGCTGCCGCCGCCAGGTGACGCGGAGGGTGGGAGCGGGGCTGCCGTGTCCCTCGGGCGCGCTGTGGGAGGTTGCTGAGTGGCTGCTGCTGCTTGTGCTTTCTTCCAAGCTGGCGGGGAACCTTTTAAATTCAGGGTGCATTCGAGGGCATAGGCGTCGGAGTTGTGAGTTCGCGCGTGTGTTATTTACCAGGCTTTCAAATCAAAACGGCCAGGCACACGCACGTTCTGGGGCGCTCAGGAACGTTCACACGAAGCAGAAATCCAGCAGGGAGCTAGTGACATACCTTGCAGGTCAGGCTTGGGATTTCTGCAGCCACGCGCGCGTCAGCCCGACTCTCGGGCCCTCCTGCCTTCCTGTTGCCCAGGCCGGCTCCGCGCTCTCCCAGACGGGGCCTCGCCTGCGCCGCCGCGGGTGGAGCCTGCTGTAGACTCCGGCTCTAGGGGACAGGGCTGGGCTGCCCAGAGAGGGGCAGCTTGTGAGGTTTCAGACATTTCTCTGTCAGAGTTAGCTCTTCCTTGTGAAATTCCTAGATGAGGATCCGTAGCGTGAAATCAGAAGAAAAGTGGTTCTTAGAACATTTAGAGTTTGTTTATCCACTTCACTTTTTGAGGATCTGTGCTCACTGGTTTTTCAAGCCGGTTTGTTTTAAAGGAGTCAAGCTTCACTTTGGAGTATAAGGTGGAGATTATAGTTGCTCCGTTGGAACTCTGATATGTTAAAGGAAAATTCTGTAAAAATGCGGGATGCAAGCAGTAGCCACAGGAGCATTTTAAAAGTTTTGCTTCTTTTTCAGCTTAATGTATATAAGAAAAACAATTAAAAACCTATGTTTCATTTTAGCCTCTTTTTTAAAGATAAATTCTTAATTTCTGCAGATAAATAGGAATACTGAGGGGAGGGAGAGAAAGTATGGTTTTCTATAGACTGTTTTCCGTTAAAATTTAAATAATCAGAAAGCTTAGAAATGTTATTCCTGTAACTTCTGGAAGTTATAGAAAATGTTACATTTTAACATCAAAGTAAAATTCCAATAAAATACTTTTTCTTGTAGAAGCACATTTTACATATGTAAAGGAAGATACAGAAATACTAGAAGTGTTGAAACTTAACCATTTTTGCGAAATTTGTCTGAAAAAAATTTCCTAAAGTGTTGCATACATTTGAGGATTTAGATTATTGCTAGAAAGCACATCTTAGGTTTTAATCATGTTCATACCAACGCCTATGAAAAGACCTACCAGGATTTTACATCCATAGTTAACCACCACTTGTAAGTATCTATTTTGCATTTTTGAAGACTCGTTGATTGACTTTCAAGTACTTGAAATTATGTAAGAGAATACTTTTTTGGCAGCAAAGTCTCATTTCAGATCCCCTGCTCCTCTAACAACTTCAGGCTACTCCAGGCTCTGGGTCCAGGCTGGAACTCACAGTAGACCTAAGATTATGTCTAAACTCATAGCAGTAAAGTGACGTTTTGACATAGAAGAACATTTTTATAACGCTGTTTCTGTCTGTTTCCTTGAAAATAGTTTCTGTCGTGATAGGCAGTACCTTAGTTTATGAATTATTCAGCTATTTGTGCAAATGTGTAACTTCAGGGCAGACAGGCTCGATGTTCGCATCACCCTCTCACAGAATACACATCGGCAAGGTAGCCTTTTCTGTCCTATGGAATGTAGGAAAGTTAAACATGTCTGGAAAGTCTGAGACTTCTGCCCTTGTTCTCCTGAAATTAAATTCATTTTATTTTCAATAGCGTGAATTTCCCTACATGTCCAAGAGACTGTTAAGGAATTAATCCTTTGCTCTATTCCTCATAACACTTTTCACAGTTAATCTAGTGTGTAAACTGTCTGGACGAGAATCCAAAACTGTGCAGAATTTGGAGGAAATGTGACTCCTATGCCTTGTAGACATTAAATCATTCTGTGAAATAAAACTGAAACTTTGGATAGGAGATTGTACAGTACTCGCAACACATTTTTATTAAATGAAAACAAGTTCCATTATTTTTCCAGCAATCCTTCATGTAGTTGGACTCACCATGCTCCCTACCTCCACCCTGCTCCTTAGTTGTGATTGGCTGTCCCTACAAATGGACAGGTTGCTTTGTCAACTTGATGGCAGAAACCACCTGACAAATTGTAGACATGCAGCTGAAATTTATGCTTAGTTTGGATTTGATAGAAAATAAAGAATATTAGAAAATAAAATGTGACCAAAAAGATATTTATGTTGTCTTGACTGTGTGTCTACGCACAAGAAAGGACAGGAACTGAGAGTAATGGAATGTTAGTGTTTCCGACTCCAGAATCAATACCCAAGAGTGAAATTAATTGATAAATTATGTTTCCTGCTTCGGGATTTGCTAGGGAGTGTGTGTGTGTGTCCGTACTTGAATCACTTGTCTAACCTGAGGATCGGAGTGGTTGACTTGGTTTCTCTGTCCTTTTGTTGCTGTTCTTTTTCTCACTTAGCAACTGTTATGTCATTATCTCTAAAATGTTTTCGTGGCTTACTTTTTTTTTTTTTTTTTTTTGAGACGGAGTCTTGCTCTGTTGCTCATGCTGAAGTGCAATGGCGTGATCTCCACTTACTGCAAACTCCGCCTCCCAGGTTCAAGCGGTTCTCCTGCCTCAGCCTCCCAAGTAGCTGGGACTACAGGCACACGCCACCACACCCAGCTAATTTTTGTATTCTTAGTAGAGATGAGGTTTCACCGTGTTGACCAGGATGGTCTCGATCTCTTGACCTTATGATCCATGTGCCTTGGCCTCCCAAAGTGTTGGGATTACAGGCGTGAGCCACTGTGCCCAGCCATATTTTTTTTTTAACTGTGAGTTTTGATTTTAAAAAACCCTTAATCCTTAATAGTAAATTTTAACAAGGAGACTATGGAAGGCAAAGGGAGAGATCTCTCTGAGACACACAGTTGAGTTTTTGCACAATAAAGCAAACTAGACTGTTAATAACTCCTCATACAACCCATCTGTTTGCTTTCTAAAAACACTGCAGAGCTATCATTTCATTAATTACAGTTTGTTACATTTAAAGAGGCATTTCAGTCATTTTACCATTAGCTTTTTAAATATGAAGAATCATCAACCAGATCTGTACTGTAAAGAATGTTTATGAAACTTTAAGTTGATGAATTTATATTTTTTAGATATGTTCTTGTTGAGGAATGAGAATCACTCCTGGTCTGAATTTTCATGTGTTGCTATATAAATTTGCTTTTAATAAATTATTTTAAATCACCAGATTGTTAATTGACAGCTATTCTTGCAGACGACATTGTTACCTTATTATTTCTTCTTACTATACCAATATAGGGCATTAAGTCCTTTATTTCAATGTGATGAACATTTGACTATCAAGGATGTGGGTAGATAGCACATGAAATGAGCAAAATCTGGTTCCAATATTTAAGACACACCTTAAAAATGTACATTCTTTTTATAGAAGTTAAAATATAGTGTTCTTTGAATTCAGTGATTCCTGTTTAAACTCAAAAGGAGAGGATCCTATTTTCTGTACATGAAATTCTGAAGATAGGCATTTTCTGTAAGAGCTGAGTTTTTCCCCCCTATTTGCTAATCCCTTCTAATTTAGAGGAAAAACTGTATTATCACACTGAATGTTAGGATGATTGCCTGTTTGTCCATATGAACACAGTAATTTTGTGCATTGTATAGATTACTGTTCACCAGGAATATAGGGCCGTATAAAAAGCATTTAACCAAGGAAGAATCATGTCGATATAATTATTAGCTAAAATCACTAAATTCGTAATAAATAATCCTACACCATCTGATTTTGATTTTTGACATACTGGAGTAATGTAGGAAGTTATAGAAAGGAAGAAATTCTGGGTTTGGATGAAATTACTGGTTTTTTCCCTTGGGAAAAAAATCTGAAGGTATTTTATAATTTGTTAGTATTCTAAGTGACAGCGTAAAAACCTGAGCATGTGACTGATGCTGTGCTTCCTATATATCTATTTACAGAATATTTGGAAATTTAAAAATTCTTCCACTTTTTGATTGCTGCTTGCACAGAACCAATGTTACAATGTTATGACTAAGACTGGAGAGACAATGATAGGTTTCTCGGTGCACACTTAGTGCTAGAAGGTCTTCCCATAACTACCGGACCAGCTTTAGAGAAATGCCTGGTTTCTGGTTGCCTGGTTCAGCACTTGGTTAGAGCACATGCTCCAATCACTTTCAGTGTTCTTAGGTTTAGTTGTGGTAATGAATTTCTTCATAAGGTAGATCTCTCTTTTAAGTGAATTATTAGGAAATACTTGTAGCATGATTTCAGAAAAATAGTTCAGCTTGAGCTGGAAGCAGAAAAATGGACAGAGGAGAGGGCAAAGAGTTCAAGTAGGTTACTCAGAGAAACAGTTGACACAAAACATTCCTTATTTTCTTATTATGTGTCTTTAGAATGTAATTTACACAAATTCAACCATAGTGTACATTTTATTCTGAACTTTTTTTTTTTTTGAGACGGAGTCTCGCTCTGTCACCCAGGCTGGAGTGCAGTGGCCAGATCTCAGCTCATTTCAAGCTCCGCCTCCCGGGTTCACGCCATTCTCCTGCCTCAGCCTCCCGAGTAGCTGGGACTACAGGCGCCGCCACCTCGCCCGGCTAGTTTTTTGTATTTTTAGTAGAGACGGGGTTTCGCCGTGTTAGCCAGGGTGGTCTCGATCTCCTGACCTTGTGATCCGCCCGTCTCGGCCTCCCAAAGTGCTGGGATTACAGGCTTGAGCCACCGCGCCCGGCCAATTCTGAACCTTTTTTCTAAAAACATTTCTTGCCATCTTCCCATATTACAAAAATAATTCCATCTCCTTCTTTTTAGTAGCTACGTAGTATTCCATTTCATGACTACACACCATGTAGGATGTTTTGATTCATAGACTCAGCCAACCGTTTTTTTTACAGTAAAGGTATATTCATATGCTGGGCTAACTGGAGTTAGCAAGTGTCACTGTTTGTAAATTAGGAACTCAGAATTATAAAATGTATACTCTCCTTCAAGATAAATATATCAAGTATTAAGTACACCGTTATTAATTTAGGTAAGAGCATTAATTCTTTTTGTTGTTGTTGTTGTTGGATACAGAGTCTTGCTCTGTTGCCCAGACTGAAGTCTACTGGATTAATCGTAGCTCACCACAGCCTCCAACTGCTGGGCTCAGATGATCCTCCCTCCTCCGCTTCCCAAATAGCTGTGATTACAGACGCATACCACCACACCTAATTTTGGGGGTGGGTAAGGGGCGAAATCTCACTGTGTTGCTCAGGCTGGTCTGAAACTCCTGGGCTCAAGCCATTCTCCTGTCTAGGCCTTCCAGAGTGCTGGGATTACTGGCATGAGCTACCACTTGTGGCAAAAGCATTAATTCTAAGGAAACAAAAAGAAGGAATGTTTATGAAAATGTGAATGCAAGAAGAGTTAGAAATATTCTTATACTTTAAAGTATTCCAATTTCTTTAGGAATATTAAACAAGCCGTATATTAAACATGCCATTGTTGTCGTGGCAGGGTGAATAGACGGAATCACTTAGGAATTTACAGTTTCTGTTTCATGAGTGATGATTTTCTTGAGAAGCATAAAGTTCAGATCAGGAATGTTTTCCCTTTGGCCCCTTGTAATTGGTCTGGCAGGATCTGGGGTCAGAGGTAGACACAAGGATCCCACGCATCTCTTGTGAAATACTTGGAAATTTTCAGTTTGAGTGTTTATGATGCTTCTGACATATATAATAACATAAAATATTAAGGTACACATGGTTGTACGAGATCCAGTTGACCAGAGGAGTGCATATCTTGTCATTTAAATAATATGTTTTGTGTTAGATTGCGTATAGTATATGCTTTTAGCAAGAGTTAGGGGAATAATAGCACGGCAACATTTGACCCTTACAATCTGGAAACATGAGAATTATGCCAATAAATTATTTCAGATAGTATTTGCTAATGATGATATGTATCTGTTTTAGGTTCTGTGGTGCCACTTTTAGAAACTTCACAAGCAAACCATGGCTCAAAATTTGCAGTAATCTTTTTGAACTGTAACTATTAGAATTTCCCAAAAATCTAATGAATATGGTTTTCTCTGTATAAAATGAGCTGTATGAATATTTGCTGCTACATGAATTTTCTTTCCAAAATTTGTTTATAGACATACTCCCTAACAATGTTTGGTAATCAGAAATAACTGATTCTGCTGGACAAATATGCACCAATTGATTGATTTTTCTTTATTTTGAAGAAAATTTTTTTTCTCTTAATTATTTGGTGACTTCCTTTGCTGGCAAATCCAATTTTATGCCACACAAATAATGTGAACAGTAGATACTTCTATTTGTAAGTTTTGGCAGTTCTTTAAAATATGTTAAGTTTTTGCTTCAACATATAGAGGTTTTTCTTTTCTGAATTGTGTTTTCAGCAGCAGTTCAAACCAGTTGTATGTTACCATTATACAAATTACTAATTTAGAATAAATACATTTCAGTTCTGTCATGATATCCTAGTAGGCAGGCTCTTGGGCAGACACCCTGGTATGTGTACATATTACTAAATTGTCTACTTTTGTTTCTTAGAAATGTTTATTTAAAAAGTAACAGATGGAAGAAGACCATTTATTGAAGACTGTGGCCTGGCTAGTGTGTGGGCAGTAAAGGCTGACTGCACCTGGGTTCTGTGGCTCTGAACATTTTCTGTTTCTTTTTGGGTTATGAGGAGGGAGAACTCTTGGTTTTGTTTTGAGGAACTTCATTGATTATATCTTAATTTTGCCTTATTGTCAAAACGCACCACGTGAAAATTTATGCAGCGTAGAGATTTTCTCTGTGTTTTATTTGGTTCAGAGCCGAGTCTGGAAGGTGACTTAGTTTATAAGTTCTGTCTCGTGTCCTGTAGCCAAGCTTTCCGCCTCCTTTAATGAGGGCACCGTGAGTGGATGCTGTTTCCTCCTATACCTGTGGACTGGAGGGGCAACCTGAGGGTCTGCTAAGGTGGTGGGTGTGTTTTCTGGAAAGAGTGAAAGGGGATTTGTCTGACTTTGGGGGAACTCTATAAAAATGAAAGATGTTTTATGTCAGTGGGATCACCTTTTTAATCCAAGGGGCAAAAGAAAACTGGTTTCTATTGTGCTTCTGCCCGAAGGCCTTCTGCATGTGACTTTCAAAGGACCCTGCTTGTGTTGAATTTCAGCCAGCAAGTCTCCAGCATACAGAGTTTGAGATTTCCCCCTCCCCACCGTTTCTTCTGTTTTTGTTCCATGTAAACAGTTCCCTGCATAGTAACATAGACAAATATAGCAGAGAATGCTTTTCTGGAAGAAGAATGCTCCCTAAGCATTTTTTAACCATTTTTGGGAAGAATTGATCTTTCTGTGTGTTTCAGACAGACTGGAGAGGGGGAGGCCATGGCTGTAAATTGAAGTGACATCATATGTATTGCCCCCATTGATCCGCTTTTAGTCTCCAGCCAGGATAAAAGGAAATGGCATCAGGGAGGAAGCATGCTTCATTTAGGCACAGATCCCAGAGTGATAATGGGGTAATAATAGAACTCACGCCGCTGTCAGCCCGTGGCTGCCTTAGTCCCAGGCTTATTCTCTGTCTGGGGAGTCGCACAGTGACTTTCTTGGTGTGAGCCAGCGGCACACCAGCTGGGCTGCGCCGGGAGGTGCTCTCCTCTGCTGTCGGAGGGCTGCAGGCGGTGGGGCTTGGAGGTTCCATTCGCTGGTCTCTTGTCACAGGCCCTGCCTCTGCAAGGTCAGCCGTGAGACATGTCCGATGCAGGAGGTGAGCTGACCTGTTCTGATCATGCTGATGGAAGACGTGGTGGCGGGACCTCAGTTGCGTGGGTGGTCTTCTGGGAGCGCAGAGTGAGTGACGCCCCCATGACAGCAGTAAGGGGCTTTTGGGAGAGTCAGGGTTTTTTTTTTTTGTTGAGCTGCCTCTAGTTTAGGAGGGTGGGTTTGGAAAATTCATGTTTTCTTTCCAAGAGCATGCATGAAAACTCTCCCAAACCATTGTAAGTCGTACAGCTTGCGTCGGCTCTGAAGTTGGGAAAAACATGCGGTGGACTTTTTTCTTTGTACAGTTCTTAGTATTTAGCAACTATGAAATCTTCCATGTTTAGAGTAGAACACAGACTTCTAAAATCCTTAACAAGCAGCATTTGTACTTGACTGACCTCGTGTAGCATTTTATTTCTTGCATTCATTTCAGTAAGTTTTATAGTTCTGTGAAGTTCTCTTGCAAATACCCACATCACTTTGGCACCTTGTAGTCCTATTTTGTGTAAATTTCCGAGGCAGATGCATTTTAAAAATATTGAGCTGGTCTCCGTATGGAAAAAATAACCCCATCATGAATTTCTTATTTATGCAAAGGAAAGGACTTTTGCATTCCTGTCACTGTTGAACTGTGGGTGTGAGCACTGTTAGGCCCCTAGAAATAAAGGCAAGTTGTTTTTATAATGTTTGAAGAAGGAGCTACTTTCTTAGGTGGTGATGCTCGGAGGTGAGGTCCTTTATTTTTCACGATCACTCTGTGGTACGACCAAAGCCTTATTTCTCTCCTGCCAGTTCTGCTATGTTACACACAGCTGGCCTTTCAGTCTAAAATTCAGTTAATCTTAAAATGAGTAAATAAACGCAGTTGGCCTAGAAGTCATGTGAAGTTTGCTCTGATTTCCACGTGGGTGGAAGTGGAGTGGTCCACATAGCATGTCCCACTCCCCTGTGCCTGCCCTGGGCTCCTCGCACCACCCCACGCGGTGCTGCCTTGAGCACGTCTGCTGATACGTGGTCTCTTTCGGTTGCTTTACAAACATTTTGGTTGATTACATTACCACTACCTTTTCATTTGTGGGGTGGCTTTACGGGGAGCAAATGTTTATTTTACAAAGAGAAATGTATTGAAGCTATTTAACTACATTTTTGCTTCAATATCCTCTTTTTAAGGTCTATTATCTCATCCTTTAAAAATGTTGTAATGTGTATTTTGCAAATAAAAGATGCTTTATCAGTTTTATTATCTGTGTCCCAAAATAGCATTTGTTCACTGATTTTTTTTCCCCACTTTTTTCAGAAACTACATTCCCTGCCACGAGTTAGAATAGTTACAACTAAAAGCCGGATGGCTCCAGGTTGTTTACTAAGTGAGAGTCATTTCACATCTATTCAGAAGAATGGGACTCAGAGAAACCTGGGAGCACGAACCTCTGTGGTCGGGGCCTTGTTTTAAGGGGAGCAGATGCCTGAGGGGAGTGTCCACCCTTGCTCCTCACCTCTCTCAAATTAGAGTCAGGATGCTCCCTCCCTTCCGTCTCATGGTCTTAAGTCCGGGAGCATAGCTTTAAAGGTTTTCATTGTGTAAAATTTGGAGAGGACAAAAGCTTCCACTGATCCTTTTGGTTCTGTTTCTGTGTAGAGATGCGTGAGCTTTCAGCTTAAAAGAAAGCTCAGATATACAAGTATGAATGCAGGTATTTTTATAGGTTCATGTATTGGTAATTGTTGGATTTTAAACTGGAGCTGTATCTGTTGGTTAAACCTAGTTGGGGTAAGTTGAGGACCAAGCTAGTTGTCTTAGTCAGAGTTTCTTTGCTCAGTGTGTCTCTTTAGTTTAAACCAAATCCCAAATGAGAGTTCTGACAGGAGGCTTTTTTGTAAGCACAAGTATGTAACATGGGGATATGCTTTTTCAGTTTGGCAGGACTGGTTCCTTCTGTATTTAGTTAGCAAACAAGGCCCCTCTTCTGGCAAAGGGTGTTCTGCTGGTCGAGGTGCTGGTGGTGCCGAGAATCGCTTCTCTGTGAGGCTGAGCCCGTTCCCCGAAGCCTGCCTGCCTTTGTCTGGAGGGGTCTCAATGCCAGGCTTCTGTTGTCCTCGGACTGTCTGTCTTGAGAAACGCTGCTCACCAGTTTTGAGTGTCTGTGGAGTAGAGCAGGTCTCCATCCTGTGGTGGCCTGGCCTGGGTACCCCTGGTGGAGCTGCTGTTTGACAGCAGCACAACAAAGGGTAGTAGTGAGATGAAGCGGGGAGAGCCCACGACTGGGGTGAAAAGGAAGGCACTTGGGAAGAGGGCTCAAGGGCTGGAGGGCATTCAGTCAGCAGCCCCAGGAGACAGGTTAGGGGTGCTTGAGGCCATGGGTTGAAGGCTCAGCCTCCTGCAGAAAAGCACCTCTCTTGGAACATCATAGGAGGCTGAGGGATGAGATGAACAGCAAGGAGGAGGAGGGCAGAGGGAGAAAGGAACCAGTCTCACTGGGCTGCCTGGGCAGAAGTGCTAGATACCACACGCACCCGGCAGTGTTCACGGTGTGAATGGTGAGGGGGCTTGCCAGAGGCTGGGGCCTGGATTTGGCCTCTTCTGTAAAACAGATTTCCTTTTAATATCGTATGGTAGATGGGTGATTTTGTTACAAGTAGTTATGTAGTAATTTGATATCTTTAAAACATGCTGCAATTACTTGACTTCTCATGAAAAGAAATGGAGCGTTAGTAATTCCTTGGGTTGGAGTCAATGCTGGTTGTACTGCAGTTTTGCTGAAGGCGCCCTGTTTCTCCTGAGAGAACAGCCACAGCATGCCTTTCAGATGAAGCGATGTTATGAAGTACAGAATATACCCAAGAACCAAGTGATTGCATTGGTGCCTGTCTCCCTTCTTTCTGCCTCTGTCTGTAGGCAAGTGGGGCTTTCTTAGAACTTAGAAGGGTGAGGTGAGAAAACAGATAGCTTGTGGAATGGTGCAGTGGGTGTGGTGTTTGCAGTACTTGCTGTCTACCTGTTGCCCCCTGCATACCTTTTGGAAAAATGTAAGTGTGTGTGTGAATGAGTGAGGGGTAAGGGATAGGGAGGGTCAGGCAGAGTGCACACTTGGGGGCAGAAAGATGAGGAGCAGGAAGGGAAACCAGTACTTTTAAAAAGTTGTTTTAGAGCATCAGAAAGTGGCAGTTAAAATCCAGGTGTTCTTATGAATGTGCTGTTGATGTGATACCAGCTTCCAGACCTGTAATTTGGATTGACGGGAATGATCTGCACATACACAGGGATGGAGAGAAGCTCGGCAGAGAGAGCCATGGAATTCATAGGGTAAATTTTAAAATCTTGATTTTAGAATAAATATGTTTCACTTCCTACAAGGCATATCTCAAATTGATCATTCCTCCAGTGCACCACAGGGCCCATCTCACAGGGCCACCAGTCTTGGCCCTGCTGCCTCATAGCGAGTAACACGGATGAAGTCTTACGCATGCTTCTCTTCATTTCTTGTACTTCACATACATTGTGTTTTATTTTTGTACCATGTAAAGACTACCTCCTCTCTTTGCCCTCAACTTGTAACATCACTTTTGACCATTCCTGTATGAGAACTCAGGAATATGGGTGACCTGGTGTGTCTGTGTATACAGCGGCACATATACTTGCATGCGGCCTTTTTAGCTTTTTAATGGATCATAAGTTTATGCTTTTCGTAATGGAGGGAAGACAGTTCTTTCAGTATGTACTCTTTATTTCTCAGTGTGCAGCAGGTGTATTTACAGAGCTTATGTGGTGAAAAGGGGACTGAATGCCCCATCTTGTTTCTGTGAAATTTCCAGGTGTTTGCCTATAATTGGATGGCTCCTTGAATCTTTGTCTAGGCTAAATTACATTTTCTGGTATATGCGTGCTGTAAAGGAAGAGATCCAGTAAACCACGATAATGTTTTATTAAGATAAGCACAGTTTTGATCTGCTCTAAGTGTAAAACTGAAATGATTAGTCATGGAAAACGGGGCCTAATCAGACCCCGGAATGCAGTGTCTTTGGGAATACAGACAGTATACACCCTGAGGAATCACAAAAGTCAGTTTCACAGCCTTCCCACGTTGCCGACATATGCCGAAAGCACCCAGGTTACCCTGGGTATGCGGTCTTCAGTCTGAACATTTGGGTTTACTTTCTCATCAGCTGAATAGCATTTTCATAGGCTGTTTGGTTTTGTCTTTAGCTTCTTCCAGACCAGCTGGTCTTGCTTCTGGAGCATCTGTTGGAGCAGAAGACCCTGAGCCCCCGAACTCTGCAAAGCCTCCAGAGGACATACGACCTCCAGGATCAGGATGCAGAGGTAACCAGGAACACCCTCGGAGTTTAACCAGCAGATCCCACTGTTGGTGAAGAATGGTGATCCCATTGCAGCCCCAAACTATTGAAACCACCTTTCTATTAGCAAAATCCCATGTGTCTGCCGTGTGAGTGAAGAACTAAGTGCGTTAATCTGATTGTACTTACGCTTCTAACCAGAGTATTTTGAGGTCTTCAAGTGTTTCCCTCTTCTTAAATCATAAAGATGGACATAAGTCTCCTAAAGGAATGAGTGGAATGCTTTTGAGTTGTAAACCTGGGTGGGTCATTGTGTGACTGACGGTGGTGCCGTTCTGTTGCCCATGAAGGAAACTTGGCTCTGATGTGTCAGAGCTTCTTGGTTGTGTTCAGTCAGGGCAGGAAAGGAGCCATGTGTAAAGGGAACAAAAACTAAATCTAGCAGCTGTAGTTGGAAAAGTCAACTGGATGCTTGCGAGAAAGCAATGTGATCTAGTCCTTAATATCTTCTGCCTTATTGTGAGGAATGCAGTGTGAATCCTAAGACAAATTCCAGGGTTTTAAAAAAGTACAAAATAGTAAATAATGTATTCAGACATCTTAAGTAAAAACAAGAGCTTAAACAGAAAACCTCTTTTATGTAAGACTCCCAAAATGCAGAAAGGTAAGTTTGGTTTTGAACATTTTAAAGCTGTGCAGTCTAGTACAGCAGCCATTAGCCATGTGTGGCTGTTAAACACTTAAATGCAGCTATTTTGAGTTGAGATGTGGTGTGAGTATAAAATGCACAATGAATAGTGAAGACATTGAATGAAGAAAGACAAAATAGCTTAATGTCTCCCGATTGATTATAGTGTTAGTGATATTTGGGATATATTAGGTTAAATATTGCTGTAGTGAATTTTATAATCATTAAAATGGAATAATTGAGAAAAGCCCCATTCCTTATTAACCAAAGGTAAGATGGCCATTGTTAGGCATTTTAAAACCCCATAAACTCAAGAGTGATGGAAAAACTCCAGAGGAGACGTGTAGCTTTTTACCCACCTGAGCATAGACCAGATTTGCAACTGTTGCTCTTTATTTCAGCTCTTACATTTTTGTTTATAGGAGTTTTCAAATGCCAGGCTGTTATTTTTAATTAGTGCTTAAAAGACTTTGCTATATATAGTCATTAGGCTGTGTTTCGATCAGGGT
This sequence comes from Trachypithecus francoisi, assembly GCF_009764315.1. NCBI lineage: Eukaryota > Metazoa > Chordata > Mammalia > Primates > Cercopithecidae > Trachypithecus > Trachypithecus francoisi. Next base: position 366,673 of record NW_022681461.1, read on the forward strand.
GGAATACCGCCGAACCGCCAGGGCCTGTGATGGGGATGGACAGACCAGAGGGGAGGATCAGAGCAGGCGCCGGGCACCTGTCACTTGATGTCCGGAAGCCAGGAGGTGGCCCCTTCCGTTTAGCATAAAACATGTCCTGTTCTTAACTTACAGCTCAACTTACTTGTGATGTATAACCTCTTAGAACCTTTGAGAAGTATAATAGGTTTTATTTAGTTGCTTGTTTTATACTGCGCAAACTATGTCCTGGTGCTAGACAAGGCAGTCTCTTCAGCTGGAGCCCTGGTGGTGAGGTGCTGGGGTCTCATTACATCTCTGCTCAGTTTATGTGACTAGTGTGGTCTGTGTTCATGTGATTCACAAATATTCCACTGTTCCACTCGGCATCAGGAACATAGAAATGACAGGCAAGGTTAGCTACCCTCAGGAAGCTTACATTCTTCTGAAAAGACAGTTCCTAAGTAAATGGACAAGACAGCTTGAGACGAGAGCGGTGAAGGAGAGAGACAGGACAAGTCGGGCAAGATTTCCCTAGATGGGGGTCCAGGCCACTCAGAGCAACCTGAAGGCAGGAGGGAGCTGACCACAGAGAGCGCGGGTGTGAACTTGGTGTGTGCCGGCACAGGGCCAGGAAGCCTTTTCCATAAAGGACCAGGCAGTTAATATTTCAGACCGTACGCTTTCTGTGGCAGCTCTTCAGCCTTGTGGCTGTAGCATGAAGCTGCCATAAGTAGTATAGCAGACGTGGCTGTGTGCCAGTAAAACTTGTACGGACCTGAAACTTAAATTTGATGTAATTAGCCCATCTCCAGATAATTGTTGTTTTTTTTTTCCCTGCCTTTTCTTTTTATTTATTTGGAGATAGTTCTCACTGTTTTGCTCAGCCTGGAATGCAGCAGTGTGATAATAGCTCACTGCAGCCTTGAACTCCTGGGCTCAGGCAATCCTCCTGCTTCAGCCACCCAAGTAACTGGGACTACAAGCATGTGTCACCACGTGTGCTAATTTAGAAAAAGAATTTTTTTTTTTTTTTGAGAGACAGGGTCTCACTATGTTGCCCAGGCTTGTCTCGTACTCCTGGCCTGGAACAGTCCTTTTGCCTCAGCCTCCCAGAGTGCTGGGATTATAGGTGTGAACCACCATGCCTGGCCCTTTTTCCTTTTTAAAATGATTTGGAAACATACACACCATTCCTGGCTGTAGGCCCCATCCGTGGTTTCCTGACCCCCGTGCCAGGCCTGCAGGGTTGAGGTCAGGGATGAGCAGGGGCCAAATCAAGTGGAGAGAGGGAGGATAGACCCTGGTGTGTGTCTAAAAAACGTGCCTACACCCAAACTCTGGAGGTCCTGGCATGTAGTTAATTATACTGACAGCTTATCTCATTGTGAAGTTTCCTTGAAATGTCACTCAGAACCAAAAAAGCAACAGGATTTTGGCCAACCAGGGTGTTTTCTAGAAACTTTATTAGTGAAGTGTGATTTATTATAATACTAAGCGGGAATTTCGTTGAATAATCATCTGCCTTTAAGTGACAGGACATTTCATGGGAGAAAGAATTGTTACTTGGTAGAAAAAGTCTCAGGGATGCCTGCTGAATTCTTGGTGCTTCTCCTTGACTAAACGAATGAGGCGCGTCCCTTGCATTTGCTCTCAGGGCTCTTATATACGGAATAAGTGGCAACCATTTGAGAGCGGGCCAGAGATTCTGGAGTGAGGCAGGCTGTGTACTGAGCACGCTGTGGAGAGTGGCTGTGGGCGCTGGACCCGTGTTGAATTAGGTGGCGGGTGCAGAAACCCTTGCCCAGGCTGATGCGGCAGGTCTGTAGTACAGTGCAGGGGGTTCGGACCTGGTGGGGGCAGATTCTTCACCTGCTGTGCCCCCTGTATTTTCGAGCTATGCGGAAGGGCTTCCCTTGCTCTACCTGTGACCGAGGTGCATATGGAAAGCTGCCTTTCCAGAAGGTAAGCTTGCTGCCTCCAGCTGCTGCTGCTCCTCATGGCAGAGTGCACGGAGGAGTTTTGTTGGCTGAGCAGCGTGTTCGGGATGGAGCGGCTGGAAGGGTCTCTGCTGTGACAACCCTGTTCCGTGGTTGCTTTAGCTCCTGGGCTGCCATCCCCATCTGTCCCTCGCTGCCTGCATGTGGACGGGCCGGGACGGGCCCACCCACAGAGAGAAGAAAGGAGGACGAGATTACTATTAACCATTCTGTGTGTGTTGCTTCTGTGTATGGGCTGTGTTCACAGAGCGTCTGATCTGTTGGTCTGATTTTCTGAGTGTAGCACTGAGTCTGCTGTGGCTACTTGCCAAGGGCTTTCACGTCGAGGGGTTGTGGGGCCAGGGTTCTGAATACCGTCTCGGGTTTTGCACACCCTGCCTGCCCTCCGTGTGCCTGCATCACGTGATGTGAAGCCCCAGGTGTATGCTCTTCAGAGAGGCAGTGCCCCCATGTCCAGAGTGTGAAAGGAAAAGGGCTCAGGGACAGACAGAGTGAGAGCGTGGGTGGAGTAGGCAGACCACCCCAGGCCACCTCCTGCCTTGCCACCCTCTGCAGGGCGGGCACAGGTGGTGCTCCTTGGTGCTCCTTGGCCTGGAGAGTGAAGCTGACCTCAAAGTCAGCCGTCTCGTATGTAGCAAGCCTCAGGCCTGTTGGTTTTTCGCTGGGCCACTGCAGCCAGCATGGAAAATGAGCCGAAGGGCAATCCAGTCCACAGAAGCACCTTGTCTCTCTGCAGTTTTTGAGTATATTTTTCATATGGCCATAAAAGTTTAAAAAATGTATTTGACAGCTAACTCTGGGAACAAAAGAGGTTATCTAAGATCCCTTTTTAAGTAACACATTTCCTGCCTGCCTTAGCGGGTCTCTTAAGCTGTAAAAACAGCTACCCATGGCAGTGAGGTGAAGATCCTGGACCTTGGCTCTCTGACCTCTTTCCCCAGGAGCTCCGTGACAGACCTACAGGCAGCAGCATCTCTGCAGACTCCACCGAGCGCCTTCAGACTGGGGCTGTGCCTCGGGAGGGGTTTCCCCAGCATTGTTTTGCTGGTGGCCACGATTCCGAAAGGCCCGTGCTGCAGCCTGCTTTGCTTTGAGTTTGGTTGATATGCTGAGTGAGAACATGAGTTTTCTGGGAGAAGTCGTTATCAGCACCCGTTCTTCCCTTCCCTGTGTGGGGGAAATAGTGTCGATTGGAAGGAAGAGGACTCCTGGATTGGATTGGAGCAAGGAAGTGTGGGTGTCATGTGTTGTGACTGTCTTCCCCGGGGTGCCACCTCACTGGAGGTCTCCCTTCACGGTCTGGCCTTGTGCCTGGACCCACATGCTCGTGTGCACGTGAGCGGCTCTTTCTGCTGACTGGCAGCAGCTAATTGACAAAAGGCAGTTTCAAAAAAAAAATCTCATTTAGTAAGGTGTCTGCATAGAGTGGAGTGGCTAGAAAAAGATGGTTAACATTCAGAGGCCACGCTGAGCCAGCGGTACTCTCCCGAAGTGCCAAAGAATGTAACCTTGGGAGGCTCTACCCTTTCATGTAGAATTGCAGACTAAACTAGTAGGAGCAAGTGAATGTGAGGAACCAGATTGTAAGAACATACCTGTTTCAGCACTCATCCGGCTGCCTTCCAGGAGGGAAAGGGCACAAGGTTGACTGGAAATGGAAAAAACGTCCAGCATCACAGGCCTGTCCCGTAGCAGGGGAGGTAGATGAAGAGGCCCTGCATACGCTGTCTGATGGCTTTGGGTCTCCTCTACCTCCTTTTTGTTTGTTTGAGATGGAGTCTCGCTCTGTCGCCCAGACTGGAATGCAGTGGCACAATCTCGGCTCACTGCAACCTCCACCTCCCAGGTTCAGGCAATTCTGCCTCAGCCTCCCGAGTAGCTGGGATTACAGGTGCCCGCCACCACGTCCAGCTAAGTTTTTGTATTTTTAATAGAGACAGGGTTTCACCATCTTGGCCAGGCTAGTCTTGAACTCCTGACCTTGTGATCCACCTGCCTTGGCTTCCCAAAGTGCTGGGATTACAGGCGTGAGCCACTGTGCTCGGCCTCCTCTGCCTCTTTTGATGCACTGTACGCAAGCTGGTATTTATCTTTTTTTTTTTTTTTTTTTTTTTGAGGCGGAGTCTTGCTCTGTCGCCCGGACTGGAGTGCAGTGGCCGGATCTCAGCTCACTGCAGCCTCCGCCTCCCGGGTTTACGCCATTCTCCTGCCTCAGCCTCCCGAGTAGCTGGGACTACAGGCGCCCGCCACCTTGCCCGGCTAGTTTTTGTATTTTTAGTAGAGACGGGTTTTCACCGTGTTAGCCAGGGTGGTCTCGATCTCCTGACCTCGTGATCCGCCCGTCTCGGCCTCCCAAAGTGCTGGGATGACAGGCTTGAGCCACCGCGCCCGGCCAGTATTTATCTTAATATGTTGTTACTAATACGTTGTTACTCATTGTTTACTTGGGAAGAAAAAACCGTAGCATTTATTTGCAGTCCAGAGGTGGAAGTTGTGACTCCAGCAACACAATCGTATGACAGCTTTAATGCTCACTTCTGAATTTCATTTGGGCCAAAAGCGTCGTTCTGTGGTTCGAGCACTTAATGATTAATGGAGCTCTAGAGGGACTTACCAGAGGGCAAGGATTGAAGGTTGAACGGTTGTTACATCTCCAGATTCCAAAATGGATCCATCGCTGTGGTTTTGTACCTGCCTGTAGGTGCTCACACTCTGTCCGGTAGAGATGACTTGGGTCTTCTGCTTGGAGATGTGAAGTGTTCTGGAGCGTCTTTTCCCTTTTCCTCTCCTCCGCTTCTCCTGCTGGCTGCCCTTGGTGCAGGCGAATCCAGGGCCTCGTCACTCAGCCAGCTGGCTCACCACATCGTCGTCCAGCATTGTCAGGAGGCACCGGTGGAACAGCCCTACAAGGCAGGGTTTCAGATTGAACATGAAAAAGGACACCATTGTGGAGTGTCGGAGTCGTGTGTGCAATTAGTGAAGTGCTTTTATGGAGTAAAATACAAGGAACCAGGTCCCCCGGGGGTCCCGAGAGGGCAAGTTGACACCTCCACCTGGCAACCCACGGAAACTCAGCATTAGGCTGTTTCTCACAGTATCGTTACAGGTACAGGGGTCTGGCTTAATTGGCCCCTTGATGTCATCAACCTTAGGTTGCAGATCAAGAGGCCAGATACCGATGAATCTGAACTTTAGAACATGGCCTGTGAACAGTGTGACTTCAGGTTTTTAGAAAGCCGAGACCATGCTTGTGAGGGTCTCCCTTTGACAGCATTATTTGACAGGCTGTCCCTTTGACAGAGCATTATTCTTTTTCTAGAGTTTAAAAGGTGGCTGGGTATAGATTGAGAAAAGGGATTAGGGTAATTGTCTTTAGTTGCTTTAGACCTATCTTTTTAAACCATCTACTTTTTATGATAGGAGAAAGAATAGAATTCTTACGTGACTCTGGTTTTGTGTATTTTTTCTTTGTCGTGTTTGGTTTATGAAACATTTAATTGATGCTTCAGAACTTCCCTTCAGAGTCAGAACGGTCTGTCTCTCGGTACATCTTTCTTAGGGTGTTCTCTCTGGTGTTCAGTTCAGTGCCTCTGGAACTTTCCTGTGGGAAGCAACAGCATCTCCCCTGTTACACTGTCATAAAGGGATTTTTTTTTTTAAATAAAGCTGATCTAAAATCACAAAGAACTTTCTTTTTTAGATTAATAATTTCCTGTGTTATTCCTCAAGCTAGGGATTGTGTTTTGTTTACCATGAATTTATAGCAAATGAAAGTAAAGAGAAAAGCGAGCCATGGACAGCATAATCTGGCTAATTTTTCTTAAATGGTCAGCTTAGCGTTTATCTGTTAAAAGAGGGAGGGCATTTAATAGGCGGTTTTTAGCTGCAGGTTCAGCCAGACTTTGTTAGAAAAGTCAGTGGTTGCAGAGTGTCCCTGCTGTCTGGCCCAGGGTTCAGCAGCAGGTCCACTGGTACCACGATCTCTGAGGATGGGAGGGCCTCTGCGTTTGCTCCATGGGACGCTCTCCCGTCTGTATAGATTTTCTCAGAAAGATGGAGATGGAGATTGACATATATTCTGAGGTCTAAGTAGCAGTGCGCTGATACTCTTCTTCCCGTATAGCCAGGGAAACAGCAGCATCTCAATTCGTTTTGTGTCCAGAGGTTTCTTGAGTGGTATTAGTGCACTGGGCTTTAATTGGCGCTTCTGGGTTCTTTACAGCTCAGTCAGTAGTTTACATACGTTTGTATTAGATTTCTGTTCTGAAGGCCACACTAAAAACCACACAATTTTCTTTGAACACTGCCATCTCCTTACAATTGTAAACTGAGCCATATTCACATTTAAAGTATACCTTAAATACCCTGAAAGAGAGGGCTTACTTTGCCACAGCTCTCAGCATAGCTTTCCAGGTGGCTTTTCTTCCTTCTGGTGCCTTTCCTGTACACCGTCTTTGCTGTCTAGAACGGTGGCACACCAGGATGGGAGAGGTGGATCTCTGGCCTTCAGGCTGTGAGGACCTCAGAGCACAGATAGGGTGTGGGCTCTACACCTTGTGTTCGGGCCGCTCGCATGGAGTCAGCTTGCGGGGCACGTTCCCAGGCCCACTCTGCATGTAAATGGTGGAATTTGGTGTGGATGGGAGGGATGAAATGTAGAACATAAACACAGTAGAGATCAGCTAAACTTCGTAGGGTGGCACTAAAAATGATCTTTAGGCTGTTCAGTCTCTGCATATTGCTTTGCTGCAACCTTGAACCACATGGAGCTGTGTTCTGTAGACCACCTGGTTTTGTCCATCCGTGGGTGGAAGCAGATGCCCAGGCTGGGCACAGGAAGTTCCTAGGCGCTGAGGGAACCAGCCACCAGGAGCAGCCCACAACTGACCCCCCCCCCCATGGCCTCGGCTCTCAGGGCTCCGGGTGGCTTTTCTCGAGCAGACCGTGTAGAATTGTGTCTTTCGCCAAAACAGCCGTTCTCAACTCGGCTCTTCAGGTGAGGGGTCGTTGTTTTTAGTGACTTTTGAGCTATACTTCACATACCGTGAAGTTCACCCATTTTAAAGTATACAATTCAGTCATTTTTAATATATTCACAGAGTTGTACAACCATCACCTCAATTGCTTGCAGAACATTTTATCATTCCCAGAAGAAACCCAGTACCCTCTGGCTGCCTCCCCAGCTCCCGAGTCCTAGGCAAGCACTTGTTCTTCTGTCTCTGTAGATTTGCCGGTTCTGGGCCTTCACATAAATGGAATTATATGTAATATTTGGTCTTTCGTGACTGGCTTCTTTTGACTTAGCGTAATGTTTTTGGGGATCATCCTTCTTTGTAGCATGTGTCATTACTTCATTCCTCTTTACTGCCAGATACTCTGAGTCGTGTGGACGGCCGGCATTTGTTTCTCCAGGCGTCAGCTGATGGACATGGAGGTGTTTCCACTGTTAACTGCTGTGAGCACGTGTGTGTAAGGTTCTGTGTGGACATATGCCTTCACTTCTCTTAGGCATATTCCTAGGAGTAGAATTGCTGGATTATGTGGTAACCCTTGTTTAACCTTTTGAGAAACTGCCAGAGTGTTTGCTACTATGTATGGCTAGACCATCTTCCGTTTTCTCTAGCAGTGAGTATGGGTTCGGGCTCCGCCAGCACTTGCTATGGTCCGTCTTTGTGATTTTAGCCACCCTGTTGGGTATGACTTGGACCCCACTGTCGTCGTCATTGCTTTTTTTTCCCCCTGTTGACCATTTGCATATCTTCTTTGGAGAAAGGTCTGGTAAGACCTTTTGCTCATTTTTAAATTGGTTTGTCTTTGTATTACTGAGTTATAATAGTTCTTTATATAGTCTAGATACAAGTTCCTCATCAAATACAATTTGCAAAAATATTCTTTTATTCTTTGGGTTGTCTTTTCACTTTGATGATGGTAACCCTTGAGGTCTAAAGACTTTAACTTTTTTTTGTTTTTTGGGATGGAGTCTCGCTCTGCCGCCCAGGCTGAGGTGCTGTGGCTGGATCTCCGCTCACTGCAAGCTCCGCCTCCCGGGTTCCCGCCATTCTCCTGCCTCAGCCTCCCGAGTAGCTGGGACTACAGGCGCCCGCCACCTCGTCCGGCTAGTTTTTCTTTTTTTTTTTTTTTTGTATTTTTTAGTGGAGACGGGGTTTCACCGTGTTAGCCAGGATGGTCTCGATCTTCTGACCTCGTGAACTGCCCGTCTCGGCCTCCAAAAGTGCTGGGATTACAGACTTGAGCCACCGTGCCCGGCCTTAAAGATTTTAACTTTAATGAAGTCCAGTGTATCTCCTTTGTTTTGTTGAAACTCATTGCCAGGGTCATGAAAATTTATGCCTGTGTCTTTCCGAAAAGTTGTGTAGTTTTAGTTCTTTGGTCTCTGGAGTTTATTTTTAAGAGCCTGTTTCTCTAGCTCTTGAAGAGAAGGGTGTCAGAAGAAATGGCCACTGAGGAGAGACGGGGAGGGAGGCTGAGTTTCTTTCATGGATGGAACGTGGCTTGGCTGGAAGCTGCCGGCTCAGGATGCCGCGTGGGTTTCTTCTCCTCCTTTAGGCCTCAGTGTGCGTGGCCCTTCTTAGGGAGCTCGTTCACTCCCTGCGCCTCATGCACCCTTTCCTGGCATTTGTCACCAACACGAGTCTACACTTGCTGGTTTACTGGATTTTTCTTAAACTTCCTACTGAACTGTAAGCCTCTAGAAGGCAAGTGCTTCTCTGTGTTAGTCACTATTTTATCCTCAATGCCCAGTCGACTGACTTGTTGGAGAATGATGTTTCCTGGATTTCATGTCTGACACAGCAAGGTGCTGGGAGAGAGTCAGCCATCCTTCAGACTTGGGGAGGCCCTCCAGGCTGAATTCACCTCCAGGGAAAGCGAGGGAAGGGGACACCTGTCCCCAGAGCTTATCAGAGGGGGTAACCATGGTCACTGTTTCTGCCAGCAGTAAAAGTCCTTTTCAGCTGTGAGTTTGAAGAAAGAAGGTGGAGTGTATTATTTTCTAATTTCAGAATTACATATTGAGATGGATAGCCATTCAGTGAGCAGTCGCAGTATGGAAGGAAGGCAAACTGTGCCATATTTCAAAGTGGACCCCATGTGGGCTCCCACGTTGTACTTTTTGGAGCCTTTAATAGCACCACTGTTATTTGAAAGAGCCTATTTGGAGGAAAATAAGAAGCATTCCAAGTTTTCAAAAGTAGTTAAGATTTGTCCAAGACCACACAAGGGAGCAAGGTCGCCTCCTTTGTCATACTTGACGACAGTGTTTGATGCTTGTCGTCACTCTTGACCCTCACCATGATCTCCATGCGCATGTCGAGTGTGATGGCCCTGGCAGCACTTGAGATGCCCCCCATTTTGCACATTGCTGCTGCTTTCGCTCTAACCGGTGAGATGTGGACAAGAGCTATAGGTACTGACGCCAGCAAGGGCAGTAAGAGCCGCCAATGCTTCATTTGTCCTCTTAGCCCTGTGCCTAGGAATTGACTAACCTGGCTTTGCGGCAGCAAATAAAGTAACTTTTAATTTCCTTTAGTTTAAAAAATAACATTCAGATTGCAGCCCTTCAGAAATAAGGAGCAGAAAAGGGTGAGAGAGAAAAGAAGAGAATGAAAACACAAATGTGGACAGCTCTGATGTGATCACCGCACAGCAAGAGGTTCTTTTCGTCCTTCCGTGAGACCGTGCAGGTCAACGGCCTCCACCGCTCCCGAAGCCCCCAGGGCAGTGCTCCGCTGGAATGCCGTCTGCCTTGTGGCTGCTCTGCAGAGACCCTGACCAGCCAGTCAGCCCACTGTAAAGCCAAGTTAAATCTAATTTAAGGACACAAATTGACAAAGCAGGTTTGTTTATTGCAGGGTAGACTTATTAACTTAGAAAAGCCATGAGCCCTGGTCTTTCTGTTTACAGAAATAAAATGGAACTCTAAATGAGGTTTAATGGGCTTCCCAGATCATGTTCCCTGGACAGATTTTTTTTTTTCCTTCTTCAACAGTAAATTTGAAAATCAAAAGGACTGAAAAGAAAGGGGAGTGCTTCCTGTTATAAATAGGACTGGCAGCATTCTTCACAGCATTTTATAGCCTCTCACTGTGCATTATAATTTCAGAGTAGCTGAAAAGCATTCCAAGTTTTCAAAAGTGGTACATTCACTCAGAAGCATTTATCAAGCATGTGCTATGTGCTGGGCATTGGACAGGCCCAAAGATGGCCCAGAGGCCCACGCACTCCCCAGACTTGCATGATATGGTAAATAAATAGAACAGACTAGAGGAGAAGGACATGGCGGTGCAGAGAGCAGTGGGAGCTGGGAAGGCTACGAGCCCAACTCTGAGAGTGGCCAGTGGGGGCACCTTGGGAGCTGATCTCTGGGCTGCAGAGGTGAGCTGGGAGATGTGGGCGCGTCAGATCACTCAGAGTGAACCTGGGTCTGCTGGATGAGCTATGGCCACAGCAATGCCATCTAGTGTCACAGCAGATTTCCTTGTGCCCCCCTGTCTGCTGACCCCAGCATAACTTTCTTGTTAAAAGGCTGAAGGCTACTCGGACATACTTGAGACTTTGTAGTGTCATCAGAAGACGGACAGACAGTGAGCTGTAGTGTATGAACAGAAGGGCACCATGACAGTAAATGCAACAGTGGCAAGCAGAGAGAAGGAAAAACCCAAAGTAATATACAGGTCAAGCCTCCCTTACCCAAGATGCTTGAGACCAGAAATGTTTCAGATTTCAGATTTTTTTTTTCAGTTATTAGGATATTTGTCTTATACTTAACTGGTTGTTTCCCAAATCTGAAAATCCAAACTCTGAAATGCTTCAATATCCCAAACTTTTTGAGTGCTGACATGACCTGCCCACGCCGCCCTCCCCCCGTGCGCGCGCACACACACACGCACACACATGCACACACACACAGGCACACACACGCACACGCGTGCGCACACACAAAATGCTCACTGGAGCAGTTCAGATTTTGGATTTTTGAATTTGGGATACTGAATAAGTATCTGTATTGATTGTTGCTGTTGGAAAGATCAAAATTGAATTTGACATGATTGGCTAGAATTTCATGTACACTGGATTCCATATTTGTGTATAGTCATCTGCTTATAATTTTTAAATGTTTAAAAATAAAGCAAGGAAAGCAGCTACTAGAAGGAGCCCTATGTGCTTTTGTAAGCGTGGTGACGAGCGTGCACCAAACTGAATCCTGGCTCCAGGACTGCCGTGGAAGACAGCGGGGGCCGTTCCTGTCTTTGGTCTTGATGGTCTTTGGTGGTGGCACTGCAGCTCCCGGAAGCAAGTTGGGTGGACTGGCTGAGTTCCTAGAGCTCATCCGTTCTGTCTCGCGCCTGTAGCCACGTCTGCTCAGGCCCTCGTGGATGCTGCTGATTTTTCAGGCAGAGTGATTTTTTCTTTAAGACACTGGTTTTCAGACTCTGTCTCCACTATTGGGGTACTCTAAAGACATAGTACCCCTTTTTAATGAGTCTGACTCAAGATGAATGCCAGAGCATGTTTTTTTGTATAGGGGAATTTGACCTGCAGAGGGAGGAATAAGGCCCAGGGTGTGAGGACCAGCGTTTAGGAGCACCCCGGATTTTCTGGTGGGGCTGTGCTAAAGCTGGCCCACACCCACTCACAGGGCCATGGTTCACCTTTTGCCTCATCTGTGTGTTCAGCGACATGGTGTTGGTGGATGCTGGGGGGCAAACACCAGTGTACCACCGTGTATGTGGTGCTCTGGGAGCCATAGCTTTGACACTCGTCTAGAGCAAGGATCAGACAACCCCAGCCTGAGCCTCTGCAGCCCACTGCCTGTTCTTGTAAATGTTTTATCCAAAGGCAGCCATGCTGTGCCCACGTATTTACATGTTATCTAAAGCTGCTTTGACCAAAAAGCCAAAAATGCTCAACATCTGGCTCTTGAAAGAAAAAATTTACCAGCCTGTCTTCTAGAGTTTACTAGGAATCTGGTTCTGAAACATGAAGATATCTTGGGTTAAAAAGAGATTGGGGCCAGGCTCATGCCTGTAATCCCAGCACTTTGGGAGGCTGAGCCTAGGAGTTAGAGACAGGGTGCCACTATTATCCAGGCATAGTGGCACGCACCTGTAGTTCCAACTACTTGAGAGGCTGAGGTGGAAGGATCACTTGACCCCAGGATTTGGAAGCTGCAGTGTGCCATGATCATGCCATTGCACTGCAGCCAGAGTGGCAGAGTGAGACTCTGTCTTAAAAAAGATTATTTTTAAGAAGAGATTAGAGTGGTTCAAGTTGTGAGGAAGCTTCAGCAGCTTTTCTGTTTCCAAGAAAAAAGCAATCAAATAGCGGGGAGCCCCCTTCACCATCTCCTAGTTAAAATTATGGACATACAGACGTGCCCATCGTCATGGGCCCTGTGTCCCGAATCCGAGATGTGGTTTCTGAGCGGCCTTCCTGGGCGTGTGCCGTTTTTCTAGCGTTGCAGGAAGTCCGAGGAGCAGGCTTCCCTCCGCACTATGTTTCTGAGCCTTCTGGAGTTCAGCTCCATGGAACCCCTTGGGCAGTATGTGGTAAGTTTCCTGCAAAGGCAGAAGTGGCGTCTGGCTGGGGCTGAGGCTGGGGCAAGGCTCAGGGAGCCATCTTTACAAATGGTTTGCGAGATTCCCCGGTGCCTGTCCCTGGGAGACTCTTACTGCTCCCTCTGCTGTCCTGCTGCGAGTCTCAGACCTGGCCCAGGCTTTTCCTCAGCCATGTGGTTCCTGCCTCCTGTCTGGTGCCAGCCCAGCCTGTCTGTGGCGCTCCCTGCATACTGGCGCTCTTCTGACCTCCATCCTGGGGAGCGGGAGCTGGAGTGGGGTCTGGTCAGAGCAGCTTGCCTGAGCCCACGAGGGTCCAGCCTGGAGCATCGGGCTCTGGAAGCCGAGCTGGTGTGCAGGTTTTCACCCTGTGGGGGAGTCAGGACACAGTAGGTCATGAAATCCATCTAGTAGGTCACCAAGCAGCATTTTAAACAAGGAAAGAAGAGGCCGGGCGCGGTGGCTCACGCCTGTAATTCCAGCAGTTTGGGAGGCTGAGGTACGTGGACCATTTGAGGTCAGGAGATCAAGACCAGCTGGGCCGACATGGTGAAACCCTGTCTCTACCAAAAACACACAAAAATTAGCTGGGCCTGGTGGCACATGTCTGTGTTGCCAGCTACTCGGGAGGCTGAGGAAGGAGAATTGCTTGAACCCGGGAGGCAGAGGTTGCAGTGAGCCGAGATCACGCCACTACACTCCAGCCTGGGCGACAGAGTGAGACTCGGTCTCAAAAAACAAAACGAAAAGAATAAAAATACCAGACTGCATTGCGTGTAGTAAGGGAAAGCGTTGGAAAAGAACACTTTGAATTCAGTGTGTGTCTGTATGTTCTACACATACACATTTGTGGATACGTCTGCACACATAAGTATGCGTACGTGTTTGTACTGACCATCCCTCTGCCCCGCACCATTTCCCAGAGCCTGTCGTGCAGTTGGCTGCCATGAACATGCTTGGGATCAGTGAGCCCCATCCTCATAGCCAGCGTCTGTGTGTGCTTCCTTCCACGTGCCTTTTGGATACCCAGACTGCATGTCTGCTCAAGCCTCCCAGGTGGCTCAGGCCTGTACCACAGACATACCCCGTTCTCCCTGTGGTGGTCTCTCACTGGGGTAGGGTCCACGATCCTGGAACCAGTACTTGGATTCCTTGAGAATTTTAATTCTCTACGTCAGATATGTGCCTACTGTGAATGGGCCTCCACATACCTGCCCTTCATTCTCACCCTGGATTCCAAGACCCTCCCACCTGCACCCAACCTCAAAGATCCAGTCGTGTGGAGCACTCCTGGGAGAATGTTGAAATCTTTGCTGTCATTACCCTGTGTTCATGGAGGCTTTGGAAACCTGAAAAGTGCTGCAGTCCCTTTCCAGCAGTGTAAATGGCACCTCTGTGTTAAACCACACCTGTACACTGAGTGAGGGCAGCACCCTCATTTTTTTCTATTTAGCGTGTCCCGTAAGCAGAAAACTTTGAAAAGCAGATTTTCAAAGTAATTTTTATTGGACTAAAGTATTCAGGAGTGCACACCTGTGTGTTGTGCAAGTCAACTTCACTGTGATGACATGGAAAGGATCCAGAGACCCAGATGCCCCTTCTTGCGAGAGCTATGCTGATTATTCCATATGTGAGCTCTCGCCCATTTCCGGCAGGCCAGCCAGGCCCAGTCCGCACCTGCTCTTCCTTGTCCCAGGCCACCTGGTTGTCTGCCACCCAGCGTCAGCACCAGCAGCAGCAGAGGGAAGAGATGAGCAGATGAGCACATCCTTAGTAGGCGAGGTGTCGGGTGCTTGAGAGGCTGGCACCAAGGCAGAGGCGTGGGTGCTGCAGGTGTCCAGGATCCTGTGCTCATACTGCCACGGGCAGCTCTGCTCTCACTTCTCCATGCCATGTCCCTGTTTCCCTTCTGCTGTCTTGTTCTTTCTCCATTTGCCCACTCTCCTTCCCTCCCGCACCTACTTGATCTTTCCTCCCTCGCCCCGTTGGTCAGGGTCTGGGGTCTGGGTCTGTATAAGGCTGAAATATGTGCCGACCCTAGGCTCTCGGTGATTCCTGGCATGCATTTGGAGTGACTTGATGAATTTTAGTCACAGTTTTAAAGGTCCTTAAATTTTTCAACTATATTTTAAAATGTGAGTATTGAAAGTGTACCATTTGATTACTTCTGGCATATGTACCCATGAAACATTAAACATAAATGAAGAGAACTGAGAAGCTATAGGAAGAAAAAAATAGATAAAGTCAACTGTATGCAATTAAGAAATACAAGCAAAACCACCATGAACAAAGTCAGAAAGATTAACAAACCTGGAAAAAGCTGCAGTTTCATCAGAGACGAGCTAATTTCCCTAGTACTCAGAAACACTCAACAGATTAACTAGAAAAAGTCAGTGATCCAATAGGAAAAACATGGGAAAGAATATAAATAGACAGTTACTAGAAAGGATTTTATGTGCATGAAAAAAATGCTGGGGCGTGGTGACTCACGCCTATAATCCCAGCACTTTGGGAAACTTAAGGTGGGAGGATGGCTTGAGCCCAGGAGTTTGAGACCCACCTGGGCAGAGAGACCCCATTTCTGCAAAAAGTAATTTAAAAAAAATCAGCTGGGTGTGGTGGTACATGACTGTAGTTCTAGCTACTTGGGAGGCTGAGGCCAAAGGATCACTTGAGCCTGGGAGGTGGAGTCTGCGGTGAGCCACTGCAACCTGGATGACAGAACAAGACCCTACCTCAAACAAACAAAAAAAAAGAAAAGAAAATAGCCATACTCAACTGGTAAAAGAATGCCTAAGCTGCCCCAACGGGGATGGGGCTCTCTCACTGCTCCTGCTGGCTGGCAGCCCCTCCCAGGCTCTAGCTCTCTCTGTTCCAGAAACAGCCTCCCATCTCTTCAGGCCAGTGGGTAGCTACCGCTTGCAAGGTCTCTGGTACTTCACCGTACCTGGCTGGTGTCCATAATACTGTCCCCACCTTTCTAATTAGTCCCTTCCTTAAGTTCTCTCTTCATTAAAAAACGAAGGACCTCATGGACACCATTTTTCACTTATCAAAAGTTTGATGATTCAGTAGTGGTGATGGTACAGGAAAGTGGGGTCTCACATCGATTTTGGCAGGACTGTAAATTGCTACACCCTCATGGAAGGCAATTCAGCAGTCTCTCAAAGTGAAGACGTACACCCTAATCCGGACACCCCACATCTGGGAAGTAGCACACAGCTACTCTCGGGGCACGGGGTGACCGCACCTCGTGTTACATTGCATCAGAGGTGGCTTGTCTTCCTGTTAGGATGTGAACAGTGTCTGTCTGTCAGGGTCTCGCTAATCATAGAAATATTTGGAGTATCATAGACGACCCTGCAACCATTAATACAGGGAATGGGACGTCTCTTCCTGCACTCAGGAGAATCATTAAGTCAAGATATTCTATTAAATATCAGTGTAATTGTATAAAGTAAATCTATATTTTTATCAGGGTACAGAGGAATGCAATCCATGAAGTTATCTTTGTTAGAAGGAAAAGGAAAAACACATGGTGTGTAAAACACATTGGCACAGTGGCCACCTCCACAGTAGGGACTGAAGACAGTCTCTGGGGACAGGGATGAGGGGAAGGCCTTACAGTATATTGTACATTAATCTAGAAGAAAGAATTCTAAAAAGCTGGGAAATAGAAATGGACTTGTTTGGGGGTGTGATTCATTTGCTGATCGATGCCTGGTTGGGTCTAAAATGAAAGTTACGTTTTTCCCCCATCCCTATTCCCAGCTGCACTTGGTCCAGTCTCCTAGGGAGCCAAGCCCTTACCCTGATTTCAGATTTAAAGCTCAGATCTCCAGTGCAGTCTAGGCTTGGGGTGGCCTGTGGCTGGGGAAGGGTCTGATCAGGTTCTCCTGCCGCCTTCCAGGCCTGGGGAGGAGTGGGGGAGGGGACGCTCTTTCTTAGTAGGTCCCTCTGACCCTCACAGCCGCTCACCTGCAGGCGGCCCCGTGTCCTTCGTGGCGAGCGGCCACAGCTGGCTCTCCCCCGGAGCCCGGGTCACGTGTTCCTCCTGCCAGCATCTGGTTTCCTGGGCACGGGACGGCACAGTGCGCTGGCTCTGGGGGAGCCTTGGCCAGCCTCCAGCACTCCCCTGGCTCCCAGACAGGGTGGGAGCAGAGAGAGGCAGCCAGGGAGTGTGGCTTCACCCCTGAAAAGCAAACTCCTTCCTAATTGTTCAGAGAAGACAACTGCTCGGGTCCACAGGGAGGCCGGTCTCCCCGCCAGGTGCTGTGGGGAGGCTGGGGACCGGAAGAGACAGTGAGGGGTGCCCGCTGGTGCCAGGCACTGTCCTGGGAGCCTGCAGTGTTCCTGTTTATTTTTACTCTGACTGAGGAAATTACAGAAAGACACGTTGACCAGCCTCGTTAATAAATTCAGACCTCTAGACTGGACCGCTGTCCTCTGGCGGGTGCTGTGGAGCTCTGTGGCCCCGGCTCCCTGGCCGTAGGGCTCTCCTGCCTTCTCGCTGCGGAGGAGCTGCCGTAGGAGGGCGGAGCTTGCCGTAGGAGGGCGGGGCTTGCCGTAGGAGGGCGGGGCTTGCCGTAGGAGGGCGGGGCTTGCCGTAGGAGGGCGGAGCGTCCTTCACGACCATAAAGCCCCCCGTTGGTCTGGAGACGGGTATTCTGTCAGGGCACCTTCGGAAAGACTGCCGGGCTTCGGGCTTCGGTGAGACTGATCATCCCCTCTCCCTGTGGTGACGAATGGCGGGTGAATTGTGGGTCCTTGAGAGTTTGGGGGAGAAAAATAAGGATTTTCTTTGTTTCTCAAAGGAGCGAAGAGAAGTGAAGACTGCGCGTGAGCAGGAGCTCTCCAGCCTGCCCGGACTCCTGCAGCATTTCTGCGATGTCTTCTCAGCATCCTGTCGCCGAAATACTGACATACACTTAGCTCTTTGCAGTGAAAGGACTTGTTGTTTTTGTCTCTTCTCTTCGTGGGGTGGGAAAGGGAGTGGGGCTGGGAGGCTGGGAGGCTGGGCTTGCTCTGTCCTTCCTGGTTGCTGGTAGCCTCCAGGGGTCACAAGCCTGGGTCTCTTATTAATCTTGACAACAAACTATTTCTAACAGTAAGAAAAGTGGAAATAGTGACTTCGGATTCACGGTGAAAGAGCGTCTTTCACCCGCCATCTCCTGGACCTGCACCAGCTGTGGGCTGCGCTGCCTCCTGCCCCCCGCCCCCACCCAGGGCCTTGTTCTACTAGGAAATAAGCCCCAGTTTATGCTTTGTTGCTTCTGTGTGTGTAAATATGAAGGAAAGCACAGAAAGAAAAGGAGAGGCGAAACCCTCCATTTTCACAATCAAATTTATACACGTCCTCCAAGCTTTAGAATGACAGCGGTCGTGGTGGTGTGGCCAGATCAGACAAGCATCGGTGGTTAGAACACTTAAAGAATACTTAGAAGCTAACAGGTCTCACCTAAGGGACCCTCCCTAAAAGCTGCCACAAGTAGGGTTTCTCTTGTGCCGTTAAGAAAATGAGGCTCTCTCCCTGAGTCTCAGCAGCAGCCCCTGTCCTCAGCTGTCCCTCCCGTCCATATGTGGCCATCTCTCCACATCAGACCAGCTTGCCCGAAAGCCCCTTCCACCTTGGGTTGCTGGTGCCCGTCTTCACAAAGCTCACAGCAGATGACACCTCTGCTGGTGTGTGGACCTGGCAGAGGGCATATTAGGTGGCTGTGAGTTGGAAGAGAGATGAGGGATGGAGGCGTCCAAGGGACAGTTTGGGCATAGCTGGGCGTGGTTTCTTCCAGTGGCTTCCTCTGGCATGTGATGGTGAGCTGGCTTCTTTGAGCTCTGGTCACTTGTTGCTGTTGGGGAAGTGGAGGGCTCTTCCTTGTATAGTCTGGTGTTAATTTCTGTTGGCTGTACAGGAAAGCACATTTTGTTGAAGGTAGAAAGATTTTGCCGCCCCAGCCTCCTTCCCGTTTGCTCTGAGGGCAGAGGCTATCAGCCCCTCCCAGAGGCCTGCCACTTCAGTTCTTCAAAGGGCCTGGCTGCCTCCAAGCCCAGGGCGGCCCAGCAGAATTCCTGAGTTAACACCGTCTCAGAGGGCACTGTGGCTTGGGGGAAGGATTCCTTCCAAAAGATTGGTTTCTCTCCTTCAATCTTAACTGTTTGCATGTGAACCTCTTTAGGGTAAAGGAGAGATCCGGCTAGGTCAGTGGATAATGATGTCCTTTACAGGGACCCTCGCCCAAATGTTGACGTTGCATACATTTTATTATTGCCGCAAATATGTCACTATAGAGTATCTCCCTCTTTCACAGTCAGTAAAAACAAGGCGTGATAGAAGGAGGCTCTTCTAAAATACACGTATTCACTTCCATGTATGGCTGAGGTTGGTTCAGTAATGGAGTAAAAAATGGGTGACTTGGTATAACTGAGAGGGCTTTGATGCAGCGGAAAAAGGCAGGGGACTGGATTCTGGGAAACAAATTGTAGGTGAATCTTCTTGTAGAGAATGAACCTGCAGCACCGAGAGATGCCGCCTGCTCGGGGGTGTGGGGAATACCTTATGCAGGGGGCTGTGCCCGTGTCCAAGGGGCGGCCGGGGCTGGCATCGGACTCTTCCACTGTGTCTGGAGGTTCGAAGAGGGTGGGAGTGGGGTTCCCTCCGAATTCCTGCAGGTGAGCTTCTGATGAAATCTATGTTTTACAGGAACGACATCCACCTTTAGCTTGTCCGTTTGCAATACGTTGTGCAGACCTGCACGCTTGTGGATACACAGCAGGAACTGTCCACCTCAGGGGTGTCCTGGGCTCACTCCTTCCCCAGACTCTCAGAAGGGAGCGCTGCCGCTTCCGGGGAATGGGAGAGCAGTGTCTCTGCCTCTTGCTGTGTCTGTCACAGATGAGCAGCACTGAGCCACATCTGCTGTGGGAACTTAGGGAGTGGTGGTTTGAAAGGGAACGCTGACTCTCAGCACCCTGCAGGAAGGGGCACCAGCAGCATGGTCGGAATGTGTGTGGAATTTCCTCGTTACGCTTTGCGTTTAGTATCTGTCATCTTGCAAAATCATGTTTAAAACAGTGAAACACCTGCTTTTCCCTCTGAAGTTGACTGGCAGCTGTAATTAGCACTGTGGTTTCTTTCTTTAAAAAGTAAACTGATTGTGCGCAGTGGCTCACGCCTGTAATCCCAGCACTTTGGGAGGCTGGGGCGGGTGGCTCCCGAGGTCAGATCGAGACCAGCCTGGCCAACATAGTGAAACCCCATCTCTACAAAATTTAGTGAGGTGTGATGGCAGGCGCCTGTAATCCCAGCTACTCGGGAGGCTGAGGCAGGAGAATTGCTTGGACCCAGGAGGCGGAGGTTGCAGTGAGCCAGATCGTGCCATTACACTCCAGCCTGGGTGACAGAGCGAGTCTCTTTCTCAAAGAAAATAAAAAGTAAAAAAAAAAAACTAAAAGAAAATGTAAACCTAAGTGTGTCAACAATGCCAGTCCATTTGAAAGCACAGCTTTCTGGAATACAGAGGCTGCCGGTCACTGGGCCCGGTGGCTGGGGTGCCTGCCCGCGTTTCTCACTGGGCGCTCTCTTGTTCCTCCAGGTTCGCCATCGCTGGTGTGAACTCATTGTTAAGCACAAGTTCACAAAAGCCTACAAAAGTGTGGAGAGGTTCCTTCAGGAGGATCAGGTAGGTGTCATCTTGTAGCCAATGGCGGTTCGTTCGGTAAAGGCTGTCCCCTGCACTTCACACAGGAACCCACGTTCTCAGTATCTCTTTCATAACAAATAAATAATCTGTCCCAGGGATTCTTAAGGACTGGTAGGATCTTACCTAACGCTGATACTTCTGAGCTGCTTTTTTCCTCTCTCAGCGTCTTTGAAGAATTGAGTTAGGCACCTTCAATGCTGCCTTGTGGCCCACATGTCATCCGATGCTGCGTGCTCACACCTCACGGCGTCTCCAGCACCTGCTAGGCCATGCTTGTCGCTTGGTGATGCCGTGCGGTAGATCCCTGATCAGTGGCCCTCATAGAAAGTACACGTGCAAGTCAGATGGGAGAACCCTGACAGGACAGTCTCGGTCTGTACCTGCACCTGCTGTGCTGTGCTAGGCAGGTTTCCTTCCTGTGAGAGCTTTTCTCACTGTTCACCAGGGACAGCCATCCCCTTCCTAGGAGCTCACAGGCAGTGCGTGTGCGGGAGCGGATCTGGGGAGACCTTCATCAGCTGCCTCTGATGTCCGCAGTTTGTCAGGTCACCAACAGGTGTGTCCTGTGGCACGTCACAGCCTCCCACACCATTTGCCCACTCTCCACTCTCTCAGCCTCTGAGTGAGTGGCCTGCCAAGCGCTGTGGGTGACAGCGTGGAGCTGCCTTCCAGCTGGGGTGGAGAGTGGGAATGAGGCAAACAAAAGGTCTCAGTGTGGGGACAGCCAGCCAGTGAGGCCTGAGGCCTCATTATTCCCACAAAGAAAAGTACATGCCTTTGTACCAGAAGAAATGTCACATTTGCACAGCAGAGCAAGAGGTGTCTCGAAAAACATACCAAGAGTGTAAGGACAGAATTTAAGAGCAACTTTAAGGTCTCTTCTGAAGACCAGAAATCACTGCAGTATATTTAGAATCATGATCTTTGACAAATAAGGATCACTATGTCTGGGCTTTTTTAGGTCAGCGCTTTTGAACCCTTCACTGCGGAGTTTAGCTCTTGCGCTGTCTTTGAGGCCTTTCGTTTAGTCGTTGAGTCGGAATGTGACTCACGGCGTAGCTAAGCCTGGCAGGAGGGAGTAGGCAGATCCAGAGGGGTCCCTGGGTCTTCCAGAACGTCCTTGGCTATTTTAAAAATACAGGTGTGTTTGCAGCATCGTTCCCACGCAGCAGAGTCGGTGCGGGCTGCGGTGCAGGGCCGCGGAGGAATGGGCGCGGGCAGGGCGGTGTCTGCAGGCCTCGTGATGTGTCTGCGGCTGCTCTGCGCTTGTTTCCCTGGCAGGTGAGGGACTTGCTGGGTGAACTCAGACCAGCTACTCCTAGGGACACACTTTGCGGGGCAGGAGTCCCGCGTCTCTTTGTCAGGCCACACAGGCCTTCCACGTGGTAATTCTGGGAACCATCTCTGTCTCTGTTCAGAGCATTCCTGACACGGCCATCATGGTGGGAATGCTGGCTCATCGTTCTGTCACCAGCGAAATCATCGGAGTCTGTGGAGAGAATTGGGAGCTGAGGATTCCTTGGGGTTTTGAGAACCAGGGGGAGACAGGCATTGCAGACTGCAGCTTCCAAAAGCACAGTCACCCCACAGTCTCCGTCTTCTCTGGGGTCTTTGCAGTTTCTAGACCAGCAAGTGTGTGTGGAACAAGCACACACTGAGGTCATGTGTGCGTGTGTGTGTGTGGGTGCCCACGCCTTCGCCTGATGCCCTCTGGCCTCTGTGCCCTGCAGGCCATGGGCGTGTACCTCTATGGGGAGCTGATGGTGAGTGAGGACGCCAGACAGCAGCAGCTCGCCCGCAGGTGCTTCGAGCGGACCAGGGAGCAGATGGATAGGTCCTCAGCCCAGGTGGTGGCCGACATGTTATTTTAACAAGGTGATTCTTTCCCTTTCTTTTTCTGTCATTTAGTTCTAACCAGATACTCCTGTTAGGAGCCAGCTAAATAAAAAAGCCGAATAGTTAGCCAAGACCACCCGCAGCATCCGTAGTTGGCTCCCTGGCCGGGGGCCTGGAGAGTAACTGGCCAAGTGGGTGCTGGGCTGGTGTGGGAGCCCAGGGTCCCCGGAGCACCTCGTCTGACTGGGGCGGTCACCGGGAGGCAGAGGCTGTCCACCTGGAGGCACAGTGGCGCTCCTTGGCCCTATTTTGGCCACTTCAGCTTTTAAAATCTGTAAGAACAAAAATTGTAGGGGAACATCTTGAGTAGGTTTAGAGATGGAATGGGAAGCCTGGCGGAAGCGCCGGCCCAGTCTTCAAGGTCAGGGCTCACACAGGAGTTTACGCGGCCATGTGACTCCAAAGCCTAGCGTCTGCGAGCAGATGTTTTCTTTTAGCCATGTGTGAGCTGGAGGTTCCTTGGGCTGTCCACGCCTGGTCATGGGCTGGCGGGAGGCTCTCCAGGCACAGGCACACACAGCACATGCACCACATGCAGCACATACACCACACACAGCACACACAGGCATGCACCACACAGAGCAGCCGCGGCACACACACCACACGTGGCATATGCACTCCATGACCCTGTGTCTTGAGGGCAAGTCCTACTTTTTGCTTTGTTGTGTTGGAGCGGAATTTCTACCGTGGCTTATATTGGAGTTAGTTCTGGATTATTTAAATCACTTTCTCTGTTAATTGTGTCTGGAATTAACCTGTTAGATTTACTTCCTAGCAGTGAGTTGCTCAGTATCGGTTTCTACACTATTAAAGCAACCTTGCAGTGGCACGTGAAGTTTTGCTAGGACAACTGGGATTTCTTTTCTCTAACAGTCATCATCATTTCTGTGTCTGCGCCGTTTTGCCTCAATGTTTTATATGATATTAATAGGGGATGTCTAATTTTGTGTCTTTAAAAAGACTTCATCAGATCTGAAGCATTTTTCATGTTATAGCTTCTCTGTAATTTTTCATGAACATTGAATATTTGGTGTTGATATTCTTCGCTCAGTTTTGAACATTGAGTTTGCTTCTAATGTTTTGTGCTTATGAAAACCATTTCTGTGTAATGTGTTTAAGTAGCTTATTTATCTGAAAGAACTCTAATAATGAAAAGAAATAAAAAGTTTTTCCGAAGCATGATCATATTCCAGAAGAGTCAGGAACCACGTGTGCCAGGAAAGGGAAATGAACTACTGAGTGTCATGTAGCGAAATGCCTGCGGCAGACATGACCCGGCTCCCCTCCAGGACGGGCCGGCGGCACACAGACTGCGCACTTACCTCACTGCCGGCCTCATGTAGTCATCAGTATAAACAGTGTTTCTCTTTCATTTTGTTATTTCGTGGCATTTGTGTTAAAGTGTGTGAAGCTACAAAGCCAGCTAGTCCTGTCGCCATTCCCGCCGGTTTCGGGCAGCACCGCGGGGCTCACCCTTTGCCAGTCTTTGTGGGGGGGGATTTTTGCCCGAGCAGGCAAAGGAGCCATCTTGGTCACAGGTCTCCCCTTTCCCCCATCCCCGACATCTTTGTTCCTGTCCCCACCCCTCAAGGTGAATCCAGGGGTTGCCAGCCTCCCTCCCAGCCAGTTCCTTTGAGGAACAGTGGCCGGGGCTGCTCCCAGGGCCCTTCCAGCAAGCGGACCTCCTGACCTGAGAGTCCCCACAGGCTTCCCAGGGCAGCTAGACTCTGCCTGGAGAGAAGAGATCTTGTCCCCAAGGGTTACAGGCAGTAAACTAACAGCAAGGACAGCTGCCTTCAGCAATTCTGTGTGTCACGTGCTTGGTCCCTGCATTTTTCATCAGTTCCAAAGCTGCACTGGCATTTTTATGGTCATCTCTTGAGTCCCTTTGATTCACAAAATTATAACTCTAGGATGCCAACTAAATGAACAGCAAACAGAAACTCCACCTGTTTGCCTGTGTAACAGGCGTGAAGGTGGCCGTGTCGCCGGCGTCCTTCCGCGGAAGCCCGGTGCGTGCAGACGGGGGCACGGGGCGGCGCTGCTCTCAGGTGCTCTGGCTGCTTGGGTTCCTGGCATGCTGATTTGTGACTTAAGATTAAAATCACATTGCCAGGGATTACCACGCAACCACGACCTTGGCTGCTGCTCCAGAAGTCGTGGTCGCACTCGCTGCAGATTGGAGGATAGGTGCATCTCATAAATCTTCTTTGGAAACAAAAGAAGCCACCAGCTGAGGAAGATGCTCACCGGTCACCGTCCCTTTATTTGTGCCCAGCGACGACCTCTCTGACAAGGTGCAGAGCTTAGCTGATTGGTGAACAGTGATTGGTTTCCGCTTTGTTCACAGTGGCTAAGTTCTGCACCTGAAGAGAAGGTGAGATGGGGACAGTTAAGTTGGAGCCGCTGGGGCAGAGGCTGTTGCTGACGGGCGGGCCGCTGCTGCACAGTCAGCGTGGGTGCCGAGCGCGATCCTGGAGGATGAGACCACTTGGCCCAAAGGATGCACTATCTCCTGCCAGGAATGCTAGCGGCGTACTCAGTCCTTAAGTCTGTCCACAGAAACATCCACTAATCGGACATCCGTCTGAAAGGTCAAATGTATTGAAAGTTGCAAAAATTTTTCTTACAAAAAACTGAAACCAAATGCATCCCATCAGTCGAGTGAAACCACGTGGTGGTTCATGCTGTGAGCGGGGCGGGTGGGGCTTTCGGAGGCGCTCCTGTTCTGGGCGCGGTGAACTCTCTCTTGTATTTGCAGTCCAGGCCTCCGCATCTCCTGCGCCACGGACGGTGCCCACGGAGCTCCCAGCTGAGGCGCTGCTTCTCCGGGCTGTCGATTGGACCCGCCCTCCGGTGCCTACTGAGCTGATATCAGTTCTCATTTTACACACTGGCTCAGTTCAGCAGGAACAGGAGTCGAGCCCTTGAGCAAAAAGCCTTCGTGTCTGTAAGTGCCCGAGGCTCAGGAGAGCTGGGGCTCCCACTCGCGGCAGACAGGCCGCGTCCTCCCTGGCCCGGCGGCAGCACGGTGCCAATCATCTGTATGTGCTCCTGCGGCATGGGGATTTGTAGACTCAGAAAACTCTGCTGGCAGAAAGTTAAGAGCTCCCAGGCCTGAAGGCGGGACGCAGTGCCAGCAGGGGGGCGTTTGCCCCCATGTGTGAGGGAGCCAGGGCCCAGCTCTCCCACGGCAAGGTGAGCGGAGACTCTCTGAGAGCAGTTAGAGTGGGTGCGGGTCTGAAATGGGGACTCCTCCTAGCAGCTATTGTGTACGCGAAGCCTGAGTACAGCCTGCTGGTGTCAACGGCCAGGTGTGAGCAGGCCAGCATCACACAGCTCGCTGTGACCCGTCCTTGTCCTGTGATTAAAGTCCTCTCCTGAAAGTGGAGAGCAAAGGCACACAGGTGCGCGCTCACAAGAATTCCTCTTGGCGACTGGGTAATCAGTTACTGCTGTTTCCTTTGCAGGAAAGATCCCAGCGAGATTCTTTCATTCACCTCCTCCTAGCCTGGGGGACTGACCCTGGACATCAAAGGAGGGATTATGTGGCTGCTAAAGCCATCAGCCCACAGCCCTGTTCAAGTCTTGGTGCTTCTCTTTCCCAGAGGCTGGTCCCAGCCAGGCACGCACAAAAGGCAGATTCTCGTAAACGCGGCCTCCCGCCCTGGATCTGGAGTGGAGCTGCTCTGGGATTTCGAGTTCTTCTGCACAGATGATTAAATATATCCGAGAGACGCTGGGAAACCTGCTGAACGTTTTACGTTGGGCTGCTCAGCACATGGCTGGATGTGGATATTTCTGTAATTCCAGGAAGTCACACAGCTCCTGTGTACCAAGACCAGTGGGCGCCGTTTGATGTAAAAGAGCAGGATGAGACTCTTAAGATTATTCTTAATAAATGTAATGGATTTTTTTTTGAATATGTGTTTGCTTCTGAATTTCATACTGTTTAAAAATAACAGAGGCCGGGTGTGGTGACTCACGCCTATAATCCCAGCAATTTGGGAGGCCGAGGCGGGTGGATCACGAGGTCAGGAATTTGAGACCATCCTGACCAACATGGTGAAACCCCATCTGTACTAAAATACAAACAGGTAGCTGGGTGTGGTGGTGGGCACCTATAGTCCCAGCTGCTCGGGAGGCTGAGGCAGGGGACTCGCTTGAACCCGGGAGGTGGAGGTTGCAGTGAGCCAAGATCGCGGCACTGCACTCCAGCCTGGGTGACAGAGCAAGACTCTGTCTCAAAAAAAAAATAAAAAGCACATACAAGAAAAAGGTATTCTTCACATTCTGGTGTTCCTCTCCCACTGCCCTAGTTTATTTGTTGTTTTCAAGGTAGTGTTAGTTCTCTTAGAAGCCTGAAAACAAAAGAAATTTGGCTGGGTGTGGGGCACGCTCTGCTGATAAAATGGAGAGCCTGGGCATATTCAGGCACCGTGGGAGTCTGGTGGTGTGGTTTTTCTTTCTCCACAAGGTTTAGGGTATAGACAGAAGCTGGGCACTGACCTTCCTGGGCGCTGTCCATGGGCAGCATGTTTGACAATGCCTGGAGAAGGCCGTAGGAACAGGTGCAGCCACGGGCCCCATGTGAGGCTGGGCTGAGCCTGAGTGCGCTTGAACACACCCACAGTCTCCTCTGCCTGGCTCCGGGCGCACCACAAATTCTGGCCTATTTGGGGTGAAGCGGGGCTCTACCGTGGATTTCTGTTAGAAGTTTTGGACTGAGAGGCCGTGGTCTCCAGAACTCTGTTTTCTTGTGCCAGTGACTGATTCCAGAAGGTTCTTAGGATTTGCTGTCTGCTGTCACATGCCTTTGCGTGGGGCTGTATGGCTGGCTGTGCCATCGTGGAGGACGACTTGCAACTTGGCTGATTGTGTAGTTGAACAAACACAACTGCTGCGTCCTGTGGAAACAGAATGAACGAATGAACGATGCTTTCTCTGCACTGCCTTTTTGTTTTTTTGGAGACAGAGTTTTGCTGTTGTCAACCAGGCTGGAGTGCACTGGCACGATCTCGGCTCACTGCAACCTCCGCCTCCCGGGTTCAAGCGACTCTCCTGCCTCACGCTCCCGCCACCATGTCCACCTAGTTTTGTATTTTCAGTAGAGACAGGGTTTCACCACTTTGGTCAGGCTAGTCTTGAACTCCCGACCTCAGGTGATCCGCCCACCTCGGCCTCCCAAAGTGCTGGGATGACAGGCGTGAGCCCCCGCGCCCAGCCCTCCCTCTCTCTTGTCTTTCTCTCTGCGCTTTCCGAGTGTGTTTAGCTTTCACTGAGGCAAAGCCGGGAAGGACCCTGGGCGCAGCGGCCAAACTGCCCTGCGAGGCTCCCGCTCCCGCTGTGTGTAGACGCTTGGCACCTGGGCCTCTCGAGAGCTGCGGGCGGCTTCACCGGCCCAGTGGTTTGGGGTGATCCTGCTTTTCCAAAAATTGAAAGCCATGCTTTGTCTTCTTTAGAAAGCACTAAAGCAAAGCTGAACTGCTGAATAGGTGGGTTCTGCACAGAGCGCTAATCCCTGGCTCCTCTGAGTCACCCGGTCCTGTGACTTGCTTTGACCACCGGAGATCTGACCTGTGGGTGGCATAGATTCGGTGGACCTCATCAGAACCAGACACTGGTGTCACGGCTTTGGCCGAGGTCCTACCAGGAGAGGTGGTCTTTGCTGCCTCCAGACCTGGGGGCACCCTGCCCGTGCTGGGGCTGCCGCTGGAGGTGAGGGAGGGAGGAAGCCGGAGAGCAGCACCTCTGCTCTATCCAGGCAGGAGGCTCCCTGAGACTGCGACTGCCCTCGCCGGCGTCCTCCACCTGTGCCTCAGCCGACTGTGAGTGGGTTCTGCCAGCCGCTCCTCTGGCATCTCCTAAGAGACTTGAGAGACCCTCCAGCCAGGGCCTGGCAGAGAGGCCTCGAGATTCCAGCTTGAGGGCAAACCAGGGTCTCAGGGTCAGTAGGAGACAGATGTGACCAGTACTCTTCCATTTTTCAGTGAAGTATCACCTCAGAAACTAGCTCCCATCAAAGGACGTGTGACAGGAGTGAGGCTAGAAAGCTCACTGCCTTAGCCCGGCCATAGCGCCTTCGGAGAGCAGGCGTGTCTGCGCGGGGCATGGTAGTCCTGGATGATGAAGAGGAGCTGTCTGGGAGAGCAGGATGTGGGTGTGCCGGGGAACCAGAGTTCCCACTGTGGGTTCACCTGCCACGTGGCAGGGTTTGAACGCAGGTCCACGTGGCTCGGAGCTTTCCTCCACGCCACGATGCCTCCCCAGCCGTGGGCCCTTTGACATCTGCTGAGGCCTCCATGTCCAGGCACTCCCAGGACACCACCTTGTCACACTCAGCAGCCAGGACTTGAGAGGCCCCTGGGCCTTCACGCCTACTCCGGTGTGGTGGAAAGGCGGGCTGCGCAGGGCATGGGCTGCTCGGGAAAACACGGAAACCTGAATTTGAACCCGCTAGTTGCTGCTGTTTCCGGCCTCAGCTCAGCAGCTCCCCGCGGCCGACCCATGGGCGGGACCTGTCACGGGCCCTCGGTTAAGCTGATGTGAAGATATTAGCTCTCCCCACCCCGCAACAGGCTGTAAGAAATAAACTGATAGGAACAACCTGCTTTACCGACAAGCTGACGCCTCCACTGAGCAGGCAGACCCAGGACTGGAGGGTCCCCCAAGACACCATCAGTTTCCTGTCTGGGTAGAAGCCAAGAAACACCTGCTCACATGGGCTTTCTCAGGCTCTAAATGACTTGGAGATGCCACGGGGTGGGGGGGCCCATGGCTGTGCCCTGAGGCTGCGTGGGACTAAACGGCACTGAAGGGGCACTGAGGGGCCAGAGGGCAGATGCTGCAACATGTTGCCCTGGCCCCTGTGGCCTGCAGCCACTAGCAACGTCACAGGCCACCTGTCCCCCGGTGGACACGAACCATTAACTGGGTTTGCCAGGTTTCATAAAAGATCAGGGAGAGGCAGCAAGTGAATGGGTTAATTGCCACTGTCCTCCAGGAGAACAAATGGCTGCGGGGTTCAGCCCTTCCCCCGAGGCCGAGGTGATGCCAGTGTTTCAGCCCGCAGGAGCCGGGCAGCCCAGCGCAGGGCACTTCTCCAGAGGCCAGCATGTTTGAAACAAGTGTCCTCTGCTGTCGCCTCCGACCGTCTGAACACAGGCTGTGCCAGTCTGTGGCTGAGCCTGGGCCTAGGGCCTGCTGCAGGAGAGGAGGTAGCCAGGCCATCTGAGGGTGACCCCAGCCCGGAGGGCCCCCCACGAAAGGAATAAGCAGCAGTGACCACAGCCTGCACTCGGTTGCCTGCAGGCCTCGCCAGCACCCCGGGGCCGGCCTGGAAGGGCAGCTCCCCGCCTTCCTGCCGGGGCTGAGGGGACAGGAGGACCTCCCCGGCCTGGAGCTCTGGGCCACAGCCAGGGGAGAAGGGCTGGGAATTGTGGCCGGACAAAGGCAAAAAGTGGGGCGAGGGAGGACATAGGAAAGAAACACCAGGGAAGACGGTCAGGTCCCAGCTCAGCTTCCTTTTGAGGATTAAAGGATTTTAAGCATTTATTTTTATTGGAATTTCAAACCAAAACACTGAAGTAATAGCCTCCATCCTCGGCAAGGTGACCTTCCCTGCAGCATGGAGGGAGGCCAGCCATACCCAAGACGGGCCTGACGGAAAACCTGCCCTCGATGGTGGAGGGTCCGGGAGGCCGCAGTGTCCCTCCACCTCCGTTCAGCCTGCAGCAGCCGGCGGCCAGACCTGGGGGAGGCCGAGGGGAGGGACCTGTGGTGCAGTGACCTCACCAAGGGGAATTGTGACCCAGAGCAGCTGAAAGCAAGGCCAAGGGCTGCTTTCAAGGGACAGTTTGTTTAGGGTTTCAAGTTGTAGGCCAAGCACCTCCTTGTTCTATAGATGGGCCAGCGGAGGACTTGCGTGGGTCATGGGTGGGGGTGAGGAGAGGTGCTGGCAGGGAAGGGGGTCTCCTCAGCAAGGCAGTCCCACCCGGCGGGGGGCCGCAGTCTGTCCTGAAGGCTCCTTCCAAGCAGAACTCGGGGTGCGCAGGGGCCCCCACACCCCATTCCTCAGAAGAGGGGTGCTGCCTGGCACTTTGTCAGGGGTTGACATTGAAGTGTGGTGGCTCTTTGGTTAGTTGGTGCCTTGGGCTGAGCCACAGTAGGCTCACTCTGTGCAGGGCCCAGCCATGGCAGGCACTCCCTATAGGAGCATGGAGACGGTGGCCACCTGAGAGGTCTGGGGGGCCTGGAGGTTGAAGGGGCTGCCTGGACCGCCCAGGGTCGTTCCCAGCACCCGCGGACAGTGACCTTGGCCTCGCTGCTTGGGCTCTGGAGGTTTACAAGGTGGAAGGGAGGAGAGGCCGGTTGTGACTGTTCAGTGGCAGGTTTTATAGATCTCTTCCCACCCTCCCTGCTGTCCGGGAGACTGATCGCCTGATAGGCATTTCTGTTCCAGTCCGATAACCAGGCAGTGTGAGAAAGGCCAGCAGCCGAGCCTGGAGTGGAAGGAAGTCACCATAAAGCCACAGATGTCCCAAGACCAACTTGGCCCGTGTGCATCCGCTTGCCCCCCAGCAGCTCCCCACGGGACGCCTAGCCTGAAGGGGCTGATGCCCCCTGGTTCTCACATAGATCCAGAAGAGAGGAGAGGCTGAGAGCTTCGGTCACCAGGGTGTGGCCTGAGACAGTTGCTGATGGCACCAGCGCCTGTTCAAGGCTGTGTGTGTGTGTGTGTGTGTGCGCGCGCGTGTATGTGCGCACACACTTGTGGGCAGGGGCAGTGCAGGGCTAAATGCAGAGAAAGACCTCTGGCCACACAGTTCTGTCGAGTCCCAACAGCTTACAAGGAACCAATCTGGTCCCTACAGTGTTGGCTGAGATAAAATAAGGTCAAGGTTTGGCTTCTCAGCCCCAGGACTTTAAGGGAGCGGGCCCAGGGGGAGCTGCTGTAAAGACCAGACCCTCCCACTCCTGCCTGGGCCCACCCAGCGTCTGGCTACTCCGCCACCCCTACCTAACCCTGGCAGTCGCTGCTGAGTGGGGCCTGGGGGCGGGCTTGGGGCTGCTCCCCGGGGAACTGTCCATTCTGAGTCTCCCGCGGGCTCCCCACCTGGGAGAGGAGTGCCCAGCTCTGGTCCTGCCGGGGCCGCCTGCCCAGACAGCTCATCTGTGGCTTTGGCTGGGGCACGGAGGCGACTGGGTGTGCACCCTGCGGTTTCCGTTTTCTTAAGCTTTCTTTGTACTCCTTCTGCCTGTGATTTCTCTCAGCCCGGGCTTTGTGGAGTCTGTCCGCCGCTTGAAAGCCCAGCCGAGGAGGTGCTTTTTCAGCAGGGGGTGGGTGGGGTGCTGAAGCTGCCCACGGTCAGCCCCAGACTCGCTGCCAAGAGTCCCGAGTTCCAGAAAGTTCTTTTCTGCTCTCATGGTCCTCACTTGCCACACGAGGTCTGGCAGAACAGAAGTGCGTGTCCTGAAGACTGGACTGGATGCTCATGGTGAGCTCTGCAAGGCAGGAGTCAAGGAAGGCCCTCGGGCTAAGACACCACAGTCTTCACCCCCGATGCCCGGGGTTTCCGCATTCTGACCCTATGAGTTAAGTCCCCAGGGACTTCGGCTGCAGTTATGTTTAGGGAGGGAGGCTCAGGAAGGACGTGAATTATGGGCCTAACTCAGAGATGAAGCCGGAGTCCGTTTCAGTGATTGCCGATGCAACGGAACAAGTGTGCGTTTATGTTGGGTTGTAAAGAAAAGACAGATAATTTGCGGGGAAGGAACTATAGTTTGATGATTGTACGTGCTTTACTAAGTTAAATGCTGTGGAGGAAGCGACTGCAGAAACTTGGTTTTGGCACAGCTGGGCCAGAGGCCTTGCTACAGGAGGAAAGCCGTGATGAGCACAGGGCCCTGCAGATGGAGGATGGGTCTTTGGAAAGCTGGGTCTTGGCCCATACCCAAGCTTGGGGGCACCCAAGAAGCCCAAGTCATCAAGGTACATGTCAGGGCCCATGCGTCCAGCCATAGTGTAGCAGGACGAGCCGCAGACAAAACTCCTCAGACACCGGATTAAA
The DNA here is from genome assembly GCF_009764315.1 of Trachypithecus francoisi. Taxonomy (NCBI): domain Eukaryota; kingdom Metazoa; phylum Chordata; class Mammalia; order Primates; family Cercopithecidae; genus Trachypithecus; species Trachypithecus francoisi. The sequence goes on from NW_022681461.1 coordinate 398,910, forward strand.
GAAGGAAGAGGTTTTTTTATTCGGCCGGGAGCGTCGGCAGACTCACATCTTAAGAGCCGAGCTCCCCGAAAAAGAAAGTGGATTTTTTCTAGAAAATTCTGTCCAGTGGTAGAACATAAGTGCTGTGAATAAGAAACAAAAGCACCACCATGCTGACGACGGTGCAGGGATCGCAGATGGCGCTGTCTCCTTTTAAAGCTGCAGATGGTGCCTGGTCTCCTTCCCTTCAGGGCAGCGTTTCACAGCAGCCCTCTCTTAGGGCAAACAAGAGTCTTCCTTTGCATACTTGATAACGACAACTTATTTTTCTCATAGATCACACATGCAAACAAATATAGGTAATATGTAAACAAAAAGTAAGTTTTCTCTGCCTTTTCACCTCGTCTCTTCCCCAGGTCACTATAATAAAGTTGATGACCGACTGCACCCTGGCACCAGCAAGCGTGTGTGCAGGCCTTGCTTTATACACAGAGGGTGGCACAGTGTGCACACGGGTCTAGATTGGCACGTACGTGACGCTTCTCTGTCAATGGCCACATTGCGTGGACACCCTGTAACTCGAGAGGCCGTGACACCCAGCCTTCCGTGGGCTTCGTTCAAGTCCCAGCCCTGCTAGATGGCCTCAGTGTAACCTTGGGCAAGTTATTCGGCCTCTCTGTGTCTGCATTTCCTCCTCTGTAAACTTCAGCTGACTTCGTTGGGTGAGTGAGCATGACGCGGACAGCAGGCCCAGCCTCGAGGGGAAGAGCGTGCGCTGGCTGGCACGCAGGCTTTTCCTTTCTTTTCTTCTCTCGTCTCTCTCTCTCTCTCTCCTTTCTTGCTCTTCTCCTTTCTCTCCCTTTCCTCCCTCTCCGTTTCCTCTTTCATTTATGTCTTTACAGGAACCTCTGAGTTGCCCAGTTGTGGGCTGTGGCATCCTGCACACACACAGGCGCCAGCTTCTCCGCGGGGAAGCCTTCGACGGATCCCTGCAGTCTGCAGTGGAGGGAGTGGGGTCGGGAGAACTGGGCGTCTGCTTCTTGGAGAAAGGATATACAATCTTTTTCGATCTTAGTGCTTTTATTCCAGCAGAATACACATAAGATTGACCAGTATAACCACGTGTGGGGACCCAGCTCAGTAGCCTCGGTGTCTTCATTGCCGTGCAGCTCACCACCGTCCGCGGCAGCGCTCCATCTTCCCCAGTGAAACGGGGCCCGTTCAACACTCGCCCCCCCAGGTCCCTGGGGGCAGCATGCGGCTTCCTGTCTGTGAGGTTTGCCTGTGTAAGGGAGCTAACATGAGAGGAGTCATAAAATCTTTGTCCTTCTATGTCTGGCCGATTTCATTTAACATGAAGGCTTCCAGGTTCCTCCATGCTGTGGCATGCTCAGGATCTCTGCCTCTTTTTTTTTTTTTTGAGACGGGGTCTCGCTCTGCTGCCCAAGCTGGAGTGCAGTGGTGCGATCTCGGCTCACTTCAGCCTCCTCCTCCCAGGTCCCAGCGATTCTCCTGCCTCAGCCTCCCGAGTAGCTGGGACTACAAGTGTGCACCACCATGCCCAGCTAATTTTCGTATTTTCAGTAGAGACGGGGTTTTACCATATTGGCCAGGGTGGTCTTGAACTCCTGATCTTGTGATCCACCTGCCTGGGCCTCCAAAAGTGCAGGATCTCTGCCTTCTAAGGCTGAGGACCATCCTGCCATGCACGCACACCGCATTTCCTTTCTGCACTGGCTGGGCTGCTGGCGGATGCAGCTGTCGCTGCCTTTTGGCTGTCGAGGAGAGCACTGCTGGGGACATAGCGTCCAGGATTTCCTCAGCCGTTACTTTACATTCTTTGGGGTAAACATCTAGAGGCAGAATGGATAGATCAGAGTTCTAGGCTACCATACTGTCGCCAGGGTGAATTTTTTACTTTGTTTTTTTTCACCCTATCTTATGGTTCTGATCAATTTGGGTATTTGACAAGCTGCCCTCCGAAAAGGTGGTACCAGTTTCCCGTCCCTTCCTCTGCCTGTTCTGCACTCTGTGACCAGCACGGGGAGCATCAGCCTTGAGTGTTTCCAGGCTGCTGTAGAGATGGTCAGGAGCACCTGGGCTTCTGCCGCGCCGTGGAAAGGTCCCTGCCCGTGCGTCTCGAGCTGGCAGCCGTTTCCTTACTGATGTGTAGAAGAGCTCTAGAAGTTAGGAAATTCGCTCTCTGTGTGCTGCAAATACTTCTTCCCTCAGTGTACCACGTGTATTCAGATACTTTGTTTAGTTGCTTTTCATTTCTGTAGGACCAGTTTTATCAGCCTTTTCTCCTGTGGTTTCTTGCCTTTGCGTTGGGCCTGGAAAGGGCTCCCCTGTGGCAGACACAGCCAAGGGAGATGCGTGGGGGTCCCCGTGGCCTGGCCTGAAAGGAGGCGTGGAAGTCCACAGGGATGCACCAGAGCCTTGGGTCCTGCCTCCACCTCGGCGAGCAGCATCCTCTCCACTCTCCTTCCTCCCTCCACAGGGCTGGAGAGTCTGCCCTGAAGCAGTGACCTGTGGGCAGGGGTGTGGGTGTGCTGGGAGGGCGAGGCTGGGGCTGGACAGGGTGTGACCATCTGCAAACCACTGAGGAACAAGAAGTTCTAAATGAAAGATCAGAAAACACTTTCTGCATTTTGGGAGGAGGGAAGCTTTAATTTTATAAGCTAAATCCTTATTTATCTAAGTAATACAGCATCTCGACCCAGAGTGGCTGCAGCCTCCCTGCCTCTCCCAAGCAGGGGAACTGCTAGAGGCTTCTCAGAACACACAGATCCTGGAACGAGCCGTGCTCCAGGTGCCGAAGCTGGAGAGAGACAGAGGGCTGGGGAGCTTATCTGTCACAGTTCTACTCCCGATACCATCTTTTCCCCATTGATGGCAGTGTCTTCATCTTATATGAAATTCTGTACATGTACACGTGATTTACTAGGCGGGAGATGATGTCTGAAACCTAGGCAGTGAGTAGCGGGGAGTGACAGAGGGCCAGCTTCCCGGCTCCCCAACGGGCTGGATGGGGAGGTGGGAGAAGGGGAGGGGTCGAGTAGCTTCAGAACTCGCCCTGAGTCCCTGGCAGGATGGAGTGGCCGTCGGCAACATGGGGAGCCGGTGGGTGCGGGACATGGGTGGGGCAGGTGGGCCCGCCTGGAGTATGGTAAGCAGAGGCGTCCTCACACCACCAGTGGGGATGCCCGGCAGGCAGTGGGCTCTCCGGGCCGGCGGTCCAGTGGCAGGTGTGGCTCCTCTGCCCAGAGTTGCCATGTGAGGCCGTGGGCAGGACAGGGTCCAGCCTCTGGGTAGAGTCCGGGGGCGCCCACCAGGAGGGGGACAGGAGAAGAGGAGGAACATGTGAGCTGGGAGGAGGTCGGCCCAGGAGGCCTGAGAGCTGGCCGCTGGCTGCAGCCGTGGGGGCCCTTTCAGCCCCACCCATGTTTCCCTTCACGAGAAGCTCACACCGATTGTGTGTCAGTGCGCGGTACGCTTCATGACGCTTCACTTTCGGAGCTTGCCTGGCTGTTCATGAGTGTTTACTGTCCATTTGAACGTTGGAATCAGGTTGTCTGTTCTCTGTGTCTACAACCGTTAGTGTCTGTGTCCAGGGTGTCATTCCAGAGGGAGCAGCCAGCAGTTACAGCAGTGCCCTCGGTTGGAAGGGGACTGGGCAATGTCTGGAGAAAGTTTTGTCCCCAGTGCTGGAAGGGGTGCACTGGCACCTAGTGGTGGAGGCCAGGATGCTGCCAACACCTTGCAGTGCACAGGACACCCCCCCAACAGGGAGGCATCTGGTCCCAAGTGTTCGTGGTGCTGTATTTGAGAAAAACCCAGATTTAGGTGCCTACAAAACGTCTTTCTGAAAAGGCTCGTCTCTGCCTGTTCTGTTGCTGGCTGCTGGGCTGTTTCATGGGACGCGACCCTCTAAAATGCTCTTGCATAGGCTACAGTATAGATGCTGTATGCAACTGGAGACGTTTTTATTGTCTCCATCTGCCCAGTGTCCGGCCCCTTCCTGCAGTTGGGTGATGCCTTTGGTGGTATCCAAGGTACCCAAGCACGTTACAGAAGCTGAAGCCAGATGCTTTCCCAGCATCCCTGGCAGGCGTTTGACCCAGGCTCCTCCATCTGATGCACCTGGGCGGGAGCGCGGAAAGGAGTGGGCACGAGGGCCTTTCTCCTGGCTAGAGTGGGGTCCGGAAGGGCTGGGCAGCAGGACTGGCCTTGCCAGAGCATCTGAAGCAAGGCTGGGACTGCTGCTGGCTGGCTCACACCAGGCCTCACCGGCCCAACATCTTTTTCATCAGTTCCCTTTACTTTCAGCGTTCAGTGCACATTTCTGTTGCTTGCCACCAAAAGTCCTGGGTGTACAAATTCCCTGCCGAGAATAGCAAGTGCAGTAAGACGCCATGACAGGAGCGGGGGGAAGGCCTCTGCTGTGAGCTCTCTGTTATCAGTTTGGGCTTGAGGGGTGTGATTTGGACCCATGGTATAAAAAAATGGTGGAACTGGATTTTAGGAGGCGGCTTGAAGACACATTATATACTTACTGTACCTTAATTTTCGTGTTTTGGTTGTAAAATGGCTTAGTGATGATTAATGACTTAGGATTTTTGGACAAAATCTACGGACTTCCCAACGTCTGGCAGGGGGAAGAACTTTAGCAACAGGCCCCGGGCTGGGGGAGGTGGTCCTGGGCTGGAAGGAGGAAGAAAAAGGCGAGGGGAGAAGCTTGGAAAGCAAAACAATTTTGGATTCCTTGCTGAATAAGAACATTCCTCACATTTGCTGCCACCGTGCAAATCCTCCAGCGCGTCTGCCGTCCTCTGGGCAGCGTACGGCCAGGCTCGGTTTTGACTTTCCTGCGTTTCGGGTGGATTCGCTCTGCCAGGCTCACCAAGGTCCCTTCTCCAGCTTCCCTGTCAAGGCCCTGTTCAAAACTTCTCCATTTCAACAGAAAACTCGGCTTCCTCCCATCCCCTGGACTAGCTCCCATTTCCATCCCAGCACCCTGTCCCACCAGTTAAGACACCGGGCAGGACAGGGTGAAGGACAAACCACAAAACCTGCCAACCATGGCTGCTCCAGCGAGAGGCTCCTCGGGGTGCCCTAGCATTTCCTGTCGGCTCCCTCAGGCGCCCTCCTGACCCCGGGAGGGGCCCCCGTGTCCCACGTCCGGAAGCACAAGGAGCGCCGGAAACCCCACTGGAGCAGGGGTCCTGGGGGTGGCCACAGGGCTGCTCGCCTTGGCCGCGTCACTTATGCCTCCCAGAGGGACCTGTGGGTCTGGAGGGCAAGGGGACAGCAGCCTGTGAACCAACAGACTGAGCAAGAGTGGGTGGGCTGTGCTGGCGGGACGAGGCCTTCAGCCTCAGGGATCAGGGAAGGGACAGGACAATTCAAGTGAGGCTTATGGTCAAGCCTGGCTTAGAGAAAAAACATATGAAGCGCATGTAACCCGATTTCAGGAGGCCCTGCCGGATGCCTACCCTCGTCCTCCCCCTTCCTCCGTGGTGACAGGCCCCTTAGTTTTTAGGTATTTGGTAGCAATGTTTCCAGGCCAGAGGCTAAGCCATCCTCGGTCTTCTCCGGGCACATCTCAGTTTTGCGAGGCCTGAAGCCTCCACTGTTTGGGGTCATCGGAGGAGCTTTTTCCTGAGAGAAAGATTGTTAATATTTAATGGACACAACATTAGCTGCAAATTGAAGTTTTATTTAGAATGAAAAAATAGACAACAAGTTACAGATTTTAAAGAGCTTACAAATTCCACAGATGTCCTGGAGCCCAGGTGAGTAACAGCCTGGTTGGAGGGGCTCTCTCTGAGGGTAGTGGTTTTACCAACATGCTTTATCAAAACTATCAGGGAGAGTCTAGGAAAGGTCAGATTCTGGGCCCCGTCGCGCCTCTGCAGACCTCGATCAGTTCCTTCCACGGTGGCTCCAGGCCTTGGCATCCCTGCCTCCCCACGGCTGCCTGTGCCCAGGCCCCGCCAGCAATGTCAAGGCCCCCTCGGCCGCGCCCCTGCCCAGCATCTCGGACGCCATTCCTTCCCGGTGGCACCTGCCCAGACTTTGCCGAAAATCGAAGGCGACAGGAGGAGGAGGTGGGCTTAGGAGCGAAGCCTCGGCCCTCACCTGCCCGGCTGCCACCTGTCCCAGAGGTGGCAGGAACAGCCGAGGGGTGGCTCCCCTGGCTCTCCACCTTTGAGCGTCTCTCAGGCCGGGAAAGGGCAAAGGGCCACATGAAGCCAGCAGGCACTTTGGTGCCACAGCCCCAGCGGGACAGTCCTATCCGGGAATCCCCGGCTGCCCGGAAAGTGCTACCCGCAAGGCCGCCTCCACCGCGCCCACGAGAGGACTCGGCAGCTGTGAAGGAACCGGGAGATTCTACAGACAGGCCGGGGTCAGGGCTTCCAGGCCAGGAAGGAGGCTTCCAGATGCCTAGCATCACCAGTCCCAGGTGGAGAAGAGGGAAGGGGCATGGTCAGAGGCCTGGCAGGGGAGGAGGGAAAGGCCAACCCCGTAAACAGGACCCCGGGACAGGGTGAGGACTGTCCCAGGAAGCCCCTCGACAACAGAAGGCCTGGTCCCAGTGACCCCTCTCCCTAGGGGTTCCCTGCTGCCACCATGTCCACAGTGGAGTCAGAGCTTCCATGGCCAGCCACAAGTTCCGGCTCAAAGTCAGAACAGGAGAGAGGCCCTCAACTCCAGTGAAGCATGCAGCTCCTGTTTCAACCCCGACACCTCTGACGAAGTGTGTGTGTTATATGAGGATAAGGATCATGATGGCACAGAGCGAGTTACATGAAAGCAATGATCATGAAGGCGGCTGCCACCAAAATATTTTACCAGCACACCCTTCTGACTGCAGCATTTCTCAGAAGAAAAGCTCGGGTGAAAAGTTCCTGGAATTTTCCAGATCTTCAGGTGGCTCTATTAGCATTGCCACATACCGAGAAAAGGAATTTCCCTAAAGGTTAACCTCTAATCCAGCGAAACTCTGCTCATGCCTCAAAACGGAGCCAAGACTCAGACTAATACACATAAATCAAAATGGACAAAAGCAAGTCTTGACTCACTTGACAAACAGAACAGGCACAAAAGAATGTATGATCAATACAATTCCAGAACGTCTCTGAAAGGAAAAAGCACCCTCTACCGACATGAAATAAACGTTAACCTTGAGATTACACCAACAATGCCTTTTTTTTTTTTTTTTAAGACAGGGTCTCACTCTGTTGCCCAGGCTGGAGTGCAATGGTGTGATCTCGGCTCACTGCAACTCCTACCTCCCAGGTTCAAGGGATCCTCATGCCTCAGCCTCCCGAATAGCTGGGATTATAGGCGCCCACCACTGCACCCCAATAATTTTTGTATTTTAGTAGAGAGGGAGTTTCGCCATGTTGGCCAGGCCGGTCTGGAGCTCCTGGGCTGAAGTGATCCCCCTGCCTCAGCCTCCCAAAGTGCTGGGATCACAGGTGTGAGCTACTGTGCCCAGCCAGGTCAATTCTTTATCAGGAATTTCCAATTCCCATCTCTGTTTAACAAGAGAACTAACTGATATGAATCCTGCCTTTGAATGTTTCTGAACACGTCCTCCACCTTCACCTGCCGGCTCCTCTCACGTCCCAGGAGCTCTCTGGTGGCAGTCAGCGTTTAGCAAATAGAGTGGAAAGCGTGTGCAGGAGACCCAGGCTTGGGTGAGCTCTGTCTGCTCCTGTGGTCTTATCAGGCAGGTCCAGGGAGACACAAAGGAAGCCTGAGGGACCCTGACTCCCCTTGGAGAATTTCTCCATACAGCAAGACAGCGTGGCTTTATCCCAGCTCCCTGACTCCTGAAAAGAGTCTAAAAAGAGCTGAGTTCTCTCTCAATTCTTCAATGGTTCATCACCAAATTCTTGGTTCTAAAGCTTTGAATCTTTAAGTAATAGATGTGCATCTAGACTTGGGTAAAAACTAGAAACCTGTTCTCCCACCCAAGCCTTTGCTTTACTAATTCTCCAGCTGACGGTCTGGCCGGGCGGGCACCAGGAGCACTGAAGGCTCACTCAAGTCATTGGTGAACATGTCCGACTGAGTCTGGGCTGAGGGACCTGGCTCTGCATTTTGTAAAACAGATACTAGCAGATCTTCCCAAGACGTGTATGGCTCATTCTCACAGCCCAAAGAGGGCACTTACTCCACAAATGCGTGGCCACAGGTCATCATCTGTCCTGTGACCCTGGCGAGCCTGATCCCTCATGCTGGGCACCCACACGGCCTGCGTGCCTTCTAGACTTGAGTTCGCAGCTCTTTAAGGAGGTCTCGGGCCAGTTTTCCTGATCTAGGGCTTTCAATGCCAAGACGATCCCATCTGTACAAGGTCTGGTCAAGAAAGCCAATGATCTCGTGAGTTATCTCAGCAGTGTGCGCCATCTGCAATCAGGACAGAAGAGAAGGCAAATTAAAACACTTTCCAGTTTGTCCCTTTGTCCAGGGACGGACCCTAACCATCCAGTCCCTGAGAGACGCCCTATCCAGCATTTCCATCAGTTCCAAAGTAAAGCACGGGGAGCTCTTGTTCTCAAGGTGATTGGCACAGCAAGTCTGTCTCCAAGGCTGGCTACACAGTGCGCGGTGCCGCTTCCTAACGAGCCTCCTTGCATTGAGCTCAGCTGCCAACAGCGTTAGACTCATAAAGGCCACAGACAAGAGCTGCAATCAGAAGTGCTTCTCACAGGTTGTGGGACGGTGGGCTGCGGGGAACAGAGGCACATGAGCATGCTGTGGCTTGACTTTCTGCACAAGGCTCACATGAATGTGCGAGTTGGGAAATGCCACCTGGTTCCACACAAACAGCCCAGGAATCTGGCAGCCCTGGGCTAGCAACCAGACCGACTTGCTTTTTAACAGGCCTCTGAGGTTTTAACACCTGATTCTTGCGGGGAGAGCAGGAGACAGCCTCAAGGCGTTTGTACTTGTTGATGCCCGTAAGTATTTTCCTACAGACTTCGGTTAAGAAAAAAGGGAAGGGTAAGGATCTTACAATTTAGCTGTGTGGGGAATTTATGGTTTTTTTAAGCACAGCAGTATTAAGAAGGCTTAAGTTTTTGAAAGAGTAACCGATATATTCATTTAGTGTGTGTCAGTTTGTACAGAACCTGCAAATGTTTAATTAGCCAGAGCAGCCCAAGGTCAGCTTCCTCTGGAAGGGTTGGGACGTTCTGGGAGGGTGAACAACTGCCTTGGTTTTCCCAGGACTATTCTGGTTTTACTGCCTCAGGTCTGACAGCCCAGGACACCCTTCGGAACTGGGCTTCCACCTCCTGACCACCAGTAAAGGGAGCTTCTTGTCGCATGCACACTGTGTGAACGGCAGCGTGGGGATGCAGAGCTAAGAGTAAACGATGTGGGGCAGTGACGGTTGCTCTCCTCGGCCCCCGCTGGTAGCACCCAGGGCCTGCAGCCAGCCCGCCAGGGCCAGTGCAGCCAGCACGGGGCTGCAGCTGTGGCCCCAGCATGTGCCAGTGTGTCCCTGGGTGTCTGTATCGCCATCACTTGGTTTTTACTCAGAAATGACAGGCACATAATGCTGATGGCCTTCGGCAGATGCAGCCCGTCCTTCATCAAGGAAACACTGTGCGCCTGCTGCGGACCCCTTTCAGAGTTAACATACCACCCAGACCCTGAGTGGGAGAACTGCCCATGGCGATGGGCTCGGCCATGTCTGAAGAAAGACCGAGTTGTCATTACAAATCCAACCTTGCATCTTCCTTACATGCCAGCACTCCTGGGTAAGCCCCTTCCCAGTTCTCTAGTCACCTGCAAAAATTCGCAGCCCTGCAGCCACCTGGAAACCTGCCTCCCTGCTGGCCTTGGCTGGTGCACCAAGAGTGGGTTCAGTTCATGTTGAGTTTAATGACTACAGAATTAACTCTGCATCTCGGAGCCTTGCTAACTTCTGCTGCTGTTGCTGTGGCCGAGCAGCAGGAGGCAGGAGAGAGAGAAGCGTGAATCCAGGCCAGGACAGGAGGTGGAGCCCCGGGGCTGGACTCCACGCGGTCCCCTGCTCTATGCTGGCCTCCTGCAGGCATAGGTGAGGGAGCAAGTGGACGGCTGGGGCAAGCCAGAGGAGTGCCCGGCAAGAGGCCAGGAGCCAGAGAGGCAGGAGAACCGCAGGGACACTGGGCAGGGCCTCGTGGATGGAGTTCTGGGCAAAATTGGAGGGCTGAGGTCAGAGAAGATTCCAGGACAGCCAGGGAGCGGACCTCCAAGTGCCTGGAGAAGAGCCCACTGTGCAGAGCTCACAGCGGAGGCCACGCAGGAGGCAGGCTGTAGGACCTGTGTGTCCTTTAGGTCAGATGGAGCCATTTGTTCAAGCCATCTCCAAGAGGGTGCAAGGGCTCTGAAGAGAGACAGCGGCCTTTGCCTCAGGCTGCCTCGTCCTGCCTTCAGCTGGCACTGCTCTCCAAATCTGGATGCCAAGACAGAGGGCAGAGCCTGGGACCAGCTAGGAGGTGGCTGCGCTCGGGCTAGGTCCTGAGGGTAGAGAGACCCAAGCTGCAGGAGGGAAAGGCCGTCCCACCAAAGCCACCATCTGGCCACCACCTGCTCGTGGGCCAAGCAGACTTGGCCCTTTCCAGGGTGCTGTAGGCACAGGGACTGACAACGGCCAGGAGAGGCGGGGGCAGTGGGAGGGACTGTTCCCTGGAGACCCTCCCTGCCAGCGGCCACCGCAGCAAAGGCTTCTCATTAGGAAGACTGATGTGTTAATAAAGACGGGTTTTAAAACGTCCGAAAGAATAGCACGCAGGAGGCGCTTTCACCAGGGCGGGCGCCCAGATGGCCAGCACCCGCCGGACGGAGCCAGTGCACGCGCGCCACACTGGCGTCTGCTCCGGGAATGAGTTGCTGCTGTGCGTGTCTTCTCTGCAGCGGAAATGACGTTGGGGGTGTGATGACACAGCACCGGGGCCCTCCGCACTCCTGTGGGTTCCCGTGTGGATCAGCAGGCGGGACTGAACCACGTGTCAGGATGGGCTGCCCAGCACAGGGCGCGGGCCGAGCCTCGCAGCAGCCAGCTTCTTACTCCCAGCAGTGTCTCTGGGGCCAGTCTTGAGGGCAATCTGCTTTGAACGTGGACTGAAAGTTTCCTCAGAGTAGATGGAAACGTGGTGTCAGGCTAACTGAAGCAGAGACCTGGGTGTCTTTGGGGTGCTCTCTCTGGGTGATTTTCTCTCACCCTGTGGGCAGGGCTGGAGCCACCAAACTCCCACGCTAACCCCCACTGCCAGGCCCAGGCCAGGGGCAGCTTCTCCACTCACACAGGCCACAGGGTGGGGGAGGAAGTGCCTGAGCTGGGAACGGTCCTTGCCACAGGGCACGGCTGACCATCTCCACTGCCCCTCCCCCAGTCCCCCATAAGCACCTTCCCACTGTTTCTGCAAGTTCGACTCTTTAGATCCCACCCATAGCTGAGGGCGCCATTTGTCTCTTGCGTCTACCTTATTTTGCTCAGCATAAAGCCCGCTAGGTTGGGCTGCATTGTTGCAGGTGTGCATTTTATAGAAGTACACAAGAGATTCTCAAAAGCATTCTCACTGTGCTGGGCCAGGCCCGAAGAGGTGGCACCTGGCATGTGGCAGCCAGTCGTCTTCAGCCTTGAGCTGCCTCACGCTCTTGGATCCATCTCAGCTGAGACATCAGAACCTGGGAGGCACAGCCTGGGCCGCTCCACAGGACTGTCCTACCAGGATGGAGACAAACTCCTGGCCCTGGTTCTTGGTAGGTAGGTCATTTGTTATGGGGACTTTCTGCACCTGGACACTCACATTCCAGTCAGGCCCGGCCTGTACGGGAGCAGGAGGGGCCTCTGGGGACTGGGAATATTCCTCTCGAGTTGGTTGCTGGCTGCACAGGTGTTGTTGGTTTGTGAAACTCATCAAGCTGTGTATCTTCTGTATGTATATGTCAACAGAAGTACAAATAAAATAAAAAATAAAACAAAACTCCCAGAGCCAGCATGCTGGTGCTTTTTCTGAGACGAGTATGTTTTTAAATTGTGATAAAATAGAACATTTTACTTTTGTAATTCGGTGGCATGCACTGTGTTTCCAGTGTCACATGGCCATCAGTACCGGCCATCTCCGCCCCTTTCCATCATCCCCACACTGACTCCCCACCCTCCGCCCTGGGAACTCTATGGTACTTCCTCTTCCTGGACTTGACTCTTCCAGGTGCCTCACCTAAGTGGACTCATACAATATCCTCGTCTCTGGCTTATTTAAATAGCACAGTGTCTTCAAGGTTCCTCCAGGTTGCAGCAGTGTCAGACCCTCCGTCCATCTTCAGGCCGAAGAGTACTCTCCTATGGGCACAGACCACACGGTGCACTGCCCGCCTGCGGGACAGACTGCACGGTGCACTGCTTGTCTACGGGCATTTGGGCCATCTCTGCCTGCTGGCTGCTGATAGTGCCACCCTGAGCACGGGGCCAGAGGGCCGTCCAGCCCCTGCTTTCGGCTCTTGGGTATAGATCTAGGAGAACCACCTAGATCTATGGTAATTCTGAGTTTGGCTGTTTGAGGAGCCACGCCATTCTTCTCCACAGTAGCTGCACGATGTTAACATCCCCACCCAGAAGTGTATGAGTATTCTGGTTCCTGTGCACCCTGAGGGGCTTTTCTTTTCTCTCTTGCTGACAGCCATCCTGATGCATCTCACTGCCCTTCGCCTCTCCCTGACCACTCATGCCCTTTCTGTGAGCATCTTCCCACATGCCTACTGGCCATTGGTGCGTCTTCTTTGGAGAAGTGTCTGTTCAAGTCCTTCGCCCGTTTTTGAACCAGGTTATCTTTTTGTTGTTGAGTCACAAGAATTATTTATGTATTCTGAATACTAAACTCTAATCACATATATTCTTTCCAAATATTTTTCTCCCATTCTGTGAACTGTGTTTTCACTTTCTTTATAGCATCCTTTGATGCACAAAAGCTTTTAATTTTCATCAAGTCCAATTTATCTATTCTTTTTTTCATTGCTATGTCTTCGGTATCATATCCAAGAAATCACTGCCAAATCTAATGTCACGAAGAGGGCTCACTTTTGACTTGGACCATTCTTTACCCCTCAAGTCAAGTGGGCTTCAGGAAGGATTTCTTTATAATAAACCATTTTTAAAAAATTAACACAATTCTTTGCACTGTTGCAGTGAATAGCATTGTGGTTGCTTTGTGAGCACATTCTCATTGTGGCATTTCCTTCCATGAGGAGGAGGAGAGCAGCACACTGCGATGGAAAGCAATATACATGGGGGGACAGGAGACCTGGTTTCTACTGCAGGCTCTGGCAGCAAGCCATGGGCCCAGGAGATGGCAGCTCCCTTCTCTGAGCCTCTGTTTTCTCGTCTATGACACAAAGGTGCTGGAGGGGCCGGCGGTGGGGGCCATCCCAGCTGTCAACCTCCTTGACCATCTGTCTGTGTTGGGCAGCATCAGAGGCCACACTCTCGGACAGGGAACCCACCTCTTAGCTGGAGCAGAAACGAGTACTAGGAGGCTGGACCCCAGGGAGACTTACCAGGGCGATGGCATCGCGAGCGATCGTGTGGCCTCCAGGAGCCCAGAGCACAAAGTGGAGGAGAAGACGCCTGACCAGCGGTTGTGCAGGAGCTCTGGGGTCTGTTTCTGTGCCCTGTCCTGCTGCTGTCTGCAGGTCCCGGGCTGAGAGGCTGCTGCTTCCGGACATCGCCAGGAGGTGGCCCAGCACGGCCTTCACCTGGACCTGGGCAGAGCATTGCACAGGGGAGAGGTTAGGAAGAGGCAGGACAGACGTGCTTCTAGGATTTATTTATTTGCTTTGAAGCAACGCCCAGAAAGGGGCAAGGAGGGCCCGAGAGCGGGAGCTTCGCAGCGGCCGAGTTTACCCGCGACACCACACAAACCCAAAGGGGCAGAACGGACATTTCTTGACTTTCTTCCTCTTGCTCACCAAGCAGTCAGGGCACCGTGCCAGGAACTGACCTTTTTTTGTATAAAAGGAAACAGAAAAGTCCTCAACGGAATGTAGTCAGATTTTTATATTGTGGGGAAAAAGAACAAAAGCCTCCTTGAAGACTCGCCTATCACAGCCACAAATCAATTAAAGCCCCATGCAGTCAGACCTCCGCCGAGCCAGCGTTCCCATACGAATGCAGGCTTGCTTTTGCTTCTTGCTGTATTGGGGATCCGGGCGGGGGGCGGGGGGCACACACACAGGCAGGCACGTGCGCACAGGCACGGCCATACACATGCATGCACACACAAGAACGCATTTGTTTTAGATGCTGGAACAATCCGTTCGTACCTGTTTAATGCTCAAGCAGAGGTCACAAGTCTGTGGAACCCACATAATAATGGTAATTATAAGTCTGCAGGTTGTTTTTGCATTAAAAAAAACTTATTCCATGCTGAGATGTTTCTGCTTACCACAAGAATGGTACACCCAGTCGTGACTTGGAAAACAAAGCAAAAACTGAAAGCCCAGAGCTCCAAATGCCACATGGAACTCATGAACAGCTATGTTCCATCACTTCTGAAAGAATACTTAGGCCTATTCTGAGAATTCCCATGACCGATTTTATGGATTTTGTGTGAGGCGTTTTTTTTCCCTGGAAGTCAAGGCCTCATTCAATGAGGTCTGTCATAAACTCCAGTACACTGGGCGTGTTGTGCGAGCTCCTCTGACACAATACGAGACCGTGAGAAACTGCACCATCGGGCTCTTCCACGGGGAGTGGCCACGCTCCCCACCTCGCCCCCCGCCGGCCCAGTCGGCCAGGGTCTGATGGTGTCTACGCGAGCCCAGGGCCGTTCTGCCATCTAACTGGGTCTGCAGAAAGGCCGGGGTTGAGGAGGCTGTGCCTTTGTATCTTTTTTCTCTTGACCCACAATTGACTTTCCGCCCTCGTCCAATAATCCCTAAGACGGGGTCTTCTTCCTGTCTGTCTGTCCCAGACTGTCCTTCCCTGCAGAGTCCTCCGTGCCCATGGGCTTCCACTTGAACACCAGCAACTTTACACACGTCCGAAGTTTTTCAGGAGAAAGACAGAAGCTTTCTTTTCTTTTTAAAGTATTTTTCTATCCTGCATTATAAAAGCTTATATATGCTTACTATGGAAAATTGGTAAAGAGAAAAAGAAAAACCATTAAAATGATTTACAACTCTACCATCCAAAAAGACTCACTGTTAATAATTCAGTTTATATACTTGTCTTTTTTCTATGCACTGAGACCATACCATTCACTACACATAAGGCTTTGTATCTTTGATTTTCCTCTCCATAATGTACTACAAGCAGTTCAGTTCACTAAACCTATAAAACATGTTCTTCAAGACCTTTTTTTCCCCCCCCGAGACACAGCCTTGCCCTGTCACCCAGGCTGGAATGCAGTGGTGCAGTTTCTGCTCACTGCAACCTCCACCTCCTGGGCTCAAGCGATCCTTCCACCTCAGCCTCCTGAGTAGCTGGGACTATATGCACACACTACCACACCTGGCTAATTTATTTTTTGTAGAGACAGGGGTCTGTTTGCCCAGGCTGGTCTCAAACTCATGGATTCAAGTGATCCAGCTGCCTCGGCCTCCCAAAGTGCTGGGATTACAGGCGTGAACCACCGCACCCGGCCAAGAGCATGATTTTGCATGGTGTATAACAGAATGCTATTCCACGGTTAGCATATACCACAATTTATTTGGCCAGTAGCCTTATTATTGAAGTTTAGGCCATTTCCGATTGTTGTGTTTATGAACGGTGCTGTGCTGCATATTCTCATGCATAAGCCTTTGCATGGATCTCTGTTCCCTGGGGAATTCCTAGCAGTGGAACCACAGGGTTAAAGGGTATGAACCTTGCCTGATTCTTTTTCTGTTTTTCCTTTTTTTCTCTCGTCATCATCGTGCCTTGTCTGATTCTTAAGGGCATCTAAACATATTTTTTTGTTTATTTTGTTGTGATCCAATTCAGTTGGCAAAAGGAGATGAACGCTGGCTGCTGGTGGAGAGGGTAGCTTGGCCATGAGTGGGACAGGCCTTCTCATAGGCAGGACACATCCCGGGTGGGAACACACTTGCTCTTTGTACCCATGTTCTTTACCTCAAGGACGGCCACAGAGGCAGCGACGCCAGGCCCAGCGCACGATGCGGGGACACGCGACCAGCTGATTTAATTGTGCCTTTTTAAGTAAGGCAAATGCACAGATACTGCTCATTTCAATCCAATTGTATAAGAATCATGCTAGTAACACAGTTCACAGCATGTCTCTCAAGCCCCCCAACAGACCGTCAAGGGATTAAAGCCCATAAAACCCAGGAAAACAAGAGGTACGTATCATTCATGAAAATAAAATCCCCTTCCCAGGATGCCACATACACCAAGGCCTCAGCAGGCACCAGCGAGGAAGGGGCTCTGGAGTCACCAACATGAGCACTGGACTGGACTGCCAGGCAGATGGCACCTGTGACAGATGGCGGGGAGGGAAGCAGATGCCCGCCACGCCCCACTCAGTGAGCCAGTCCGCTCTCATCCAAAATCCTAGGTGTCCCCTGAGGGAGAACTACGCAAAGGTTTTGTTATTTTTTCTTTAAAAAGGACCAAGTTAGCTCATAGAAGATGTGCCAACATAGAACTTCCTAGAAATTAAGTGTTATTGAATGATTTATTTCTTTTTTTTTTTTTTTTTTTTTTGAGGCGGAGTCTCGCTCTGTCGCCCAGGCTGGAGTGCAGTGGCCGGATCTCAGCTCACTGCAAGCTCCGCCTCCCGGGTTTACGCCATTCTCCTGCCTCAGCCTCCCGAGTAGCTGGGACTACAGGCGCCCGCCACCTCGCCCGGCTAGTTTTTGTATTTTTAGTAGAGACGGGGTTTCACTGTATTAGCCAGGAGGGTCTCGATCTCCTGACCTCGTGATCCGCCCGTCTCGGCCTCCCAAAGTGCTGGGATTACAGGCTTGAGCCACCGCGCCCGGCCGATTTATTTCTTTTTACTTCAAAAGTGACTCTCTGTCAGTACCCTTTTGACTGTGATGGAATTGAACACATATCTACCAACTTAGCTTATACAGAATCAAGTAAGACAGAATATAAAAGGGCTTTAGAAACCATGTGTGCCCTGTACATCTTATTACTATTAAAAACATCAACCAGGATTTTCCTTAATTAGTTTAATGTGCTCTTTTAAAGGAGAAGAAATAAAAAGCTTTCTTTTTAATCAGACAGCAATCCTCAAATACGTATGTGGGTTACGATAATTTCTTCACAAAGCTTTATTTCTGATCTAAAATAAACTATCACCAAATTTCTTTTTAAAATGTAAAACCATTTTTCTTTCCTATGCCATGCAAGCCTTTAAACAAATAAAATACGCAGACATCTTTATTAGTCCCTGTGTTTTCAGACAACAGAAAACGCCAAAGCCAAGAGGAGCGCCATATAAAATGAGCCTGTCCTCTTCAGCTACTAGGATTGGCAGAGAGCACTGGCCGGGGAAGTTTTCAGAACCAAGGAAATAAATGCTTGCAAGGAAGGTGCCAGTGCCTTTAATCAAAGCATTGCTTCCTGTAATTATTATATTTCACATAAAATAACAACTGTCTTTGCCACAGACAGTTACCCAGTCCCATACTTAGCTGCTCTGTTATTTAGGAAATGACCAACTCCTTTTTCAGAAGCAAAGTGGTTAATATCCTGTGATTACTTTAGTAAGAGATGTAAACAAAGCCAGTAATGTGAGGATCTGTTGACTGATCCAAGAAAGCAGACAGTCAAGATGGAAGCAAGCCCCGGCCGGGGAGCGAGACAGGGCCCCGGCTGTGGTCAGGCTGTGCTGCCAGTGCACCCCTCAGAACAGCCTCTGCAGGGCACGCCCTGGAGGATGCGACCCTGGGGCAGATACCGCAGCTGAGCGATCACAGATCAAACGACCTCGGGGAGGAAGAGTCTTCGTTTGCGGGACAATGGGCTACATGTGGTGTCCCGTCTCTGGCCACCTCGGTGGGGGCAGGCGAATGCCTCTGACCACAAGGCTAGAGGTCGCCACGCCTGCAGGATGCCACGACACGCCATCTGTTGGCAGAGCTCAGGTGTCATGGAAGCCGAGCCCACAACAGAGGCCCTCTGCAGGCTCCTCTCAGCCCCCCAGAGCCCACCCCAAACACATGCAGTGGGGCCTGCTACCCACCATGGTCTGTGCTCTCTGCTGCCTCCCGTCATGGGGGCTGTAGTAAAAGGCCAAGAGCCACAGCAGGGCCGCAGGGGGTTCGGCTGCCGACCTCAGTAGCTGCTCGGCCACCATCTCAGCCCATCCTCCGAAGTGAATGAACAGGAACCAGCTCTCCAAGGGACCTCTGCGGGACCTGGAACACAGCCAGAACACACGGCAGTTGGCAACCTGAATTCTTCCTTCGGGTTTTTAAAGCAACTTGAACGTTTGCCAGCGGTTGGCTTAAATTGTACTTATCCACTGAAGTGCAACCTGCAAGGAATACAATTTAGACTCAGCCTGTCCAAACGCCACTCTGCGTCGTCACAGGACATCGACAGGGCCTCTCAGGACCCCTGTGAGGCCTGAGGCCTCCGGACGTCGGAGTCTTTAATCCAGGTACCTTCAGTGAGGACAGGCACTGAGGAAGGAAGATTGCGGTCGTGACCGGCAGGAATGCGGCAGGACACGGCGGCACACCTCCCTGCCTTCTGAGACGCGGAGAAAGAGGTGGAGGGTGGGACGCAGGCAGAAACATGGGCGTTCCACTTCTGACAAGACGCAAAGTTTGGGTGGATGTTTCAGCAACTAGGAATTTTTAATGAGCTGCTGTCATCATGTGTGCGTCAATGCCAGAAAGTTAAAGCGTTTGCGAAGCTATCCCCTCGCCACACTGGCAAATGGAAGCTGCAATACTTGTTTTAGGGTAGAATCCGCTCGAGGTAAGGCTCACGAATTGTGTGCAGTGCCAGTCTCAGCAGGTGAACGATCCCTTGGAGAGGATGAACAGACCAGCCTGAGGTCATGTTAGATGAGAACTTTCCTTCCGGACTGGGGCAGCGGCTGCAACAGGAGTGTTCCTGGGCCCTTTGTTGGATCTGCCTCCATGTTCCTCTGCCTGGCCCGTGGAATTCCCAAGCTCTAAATACCGTCCTCACCTCCCTGGTCACTGCCCCAGTCCTTCCTGAGAACAAGTGGTTAAATGTTCAACATTTGAGCAACAGAGACAAAAAGATGGGAGGGTGGAGTACTGGTCTTACTCCCTCTTTCCCAGGACACAGTCAGAGCTGATGCTCTGCCGGCCACGTTGGCTGTGGGCTGGGTTAGGCTGTATCAGAGTGAGGAGGGGACTCCGCCATGCCTCTTCCCTGCAGGCACCATGTCAGGGTAGACAGATGCACAGAGCAGTGGGCTCCCTCATGCTCCCCGTTCCCAGGTTGGCAGCGTGCCTGGATCAGGATCAGAGACCAGCCTGGTCCTTCCTTCTGTTTTCCACCAGTAGCTGAATGCACAGGGCAGTCCCATGTGGCCACCTGAAAGGTGTCTCATGGCCCCAAGGTCCGGGTTGAGGTGGGAGCCCCACGAGGTCTAAGTCCTGCTCTGTAGCACCACATGCATCCTTTCTGGTGGCTGTTTTATTCCAGTCTCCACGCATTTCGACATCACACACTGTGAGTGACGGCGGAGGGGGTGGGCAGGCGGAAGAGAAAAACACCAGAGCAGCCGCGGCACCACATTTCTCAATCACAGGGTGGGCTGCTTATGCCACCTCCATCTACTGCCCTGTCCCCGAGTTAAAGATTCTTCAAGGTCCAGCTCTGTGTAATGCCAGGACAACCAGGGAGGGTGTGTGGGGCCGACTGGCCACTGCAGGCCATTCCCGTGGCCAACCGTGGAGCCCCCGGCTCTGTCAATGAGAATCACGGTGAGGAAGGAGCGAGCAGCTGGCACCCAAGCCATCAATCGCGGAGACGATGTCACCCATCGTCTGTGTCAACTTGGTGTGAGATGACAGAGAATTCCAGGAGTGAAAAGTGGCAAAAGGAACAAATAAGATAGTCTTAGTAGGCTAGCAGGGACAATGAATAAAATTATACTCTAAAAGAAAGGGAGTTAAGAGGAAGCCAAAGAGTGTTATGATACAAGGAATTTAGCAAGGCATAAATGTGAATGCTTTCAGGAAAGTCACACACATAAGAGGGTACCTAACACCACTGTTAGACATTAACAGGCTGGTACGGCAGTCCACACGTGTCGTCCCAGCACGATGGGAGGTCAAGGCAGGAGGATTACTTGAGCCCACGAATTTGAGTCAATACAGCGAGACCTCTACAATTTATTTATTTATTTTTTTTTTGAGACAGAGTCTTGCTCTATCACCCAGGCTGGAGTGCAGTGGCGTGATCTCGGCTCACTGCAAGCTCTGCTTCTCGGGTTCACGCCATTCTCCTGCCTCAGCCTTCTGAGTGCTCGGACTACAGTCGCCTGCCACCACGCCCAGCTAGTTTTTTTTGTATTTTTAGTAGAGACGGGGTTAGCCAGGATGGTCTCAATCTCCTGACCTTGTGATCCACCCGCCTCGGCCTCCCAAAGTGCTGGGATTATAGGCGTGAGCCACCGCGCCCAGTCACAAAAACAATTTAAACATTAGCTAGGTGTGGTGGTGTGTGCCTGTAGTCCCAGCTCTCAGGAGTCTGAGTCGGAGGATCACCTAAGCCCAGGAATTTGAGGCTGCAGTGAGATGTGATCATTCCCCTGCACTCCAGCCTGGGCCACAGAGCAAGACCTTATGTCTAAAAATTAAAAAAAGAAAAAGAAAAAAAAAGAATTTGTTAGAATAGATTTTCTCATTTTAGAGGTATTTATTAAAGAGAAAGAAAAACGAGCATTTAACATTCCACCCTACTGTGCAGAAGTCGCACATTCCCTTCCCTAGAGAGGTGGAGAGAAGACCAAAGGGTGCCCAAACAAATGCCCTTTTCCTTCCGCACGGCCAGGGCTTCCCAGCAGGTGGGCGCTGCTTTTTCCAGCGCCTCTTCTTTTCATTGTTATGCCTGTATATTTTGAAATCTAAAATCAGACATTACGTAGAAACGTTTGGATACAGGTATTCACACACGCATACACGCGCATGCCTATTCATCCTGAGCTGCTCCAAGCAGTCCGTGTGGCCATGCGCTTCCTCTACTTCTCACTTCACCATGGTGCTCACCTGTTTGGTGACGGTCCCAGACCAGTAACGCCTTCCTCTGTCCTGTCAGCCCTGCTCAAAGGGCAGATGAGGATCTAGGCAACCCGTGTGTGAAGTAGATTTGGGAATGGTCAGTGTTTGCTCACCCATGAGTCTGGTCTTCAACTGCTTCTCTGAGCAGTTCAGAAATGTGCTTCAGTGTCTGCAGCCAGTGTTCCCGAGGGACATCTGTGGGTGGAGAGAGACACGTCAGAGGGCAAGTGAGGAAATGGCAAGCCCGTGAGGAGCCACCTGCAGGGACGACCGCAGGAGTCTTTGGGAGACACCCTCTACTTCTGGTTCACAGAACCCAATACTGTTCTCATGCTCTTCCCAGTCAGTACCTATCTCTTAAGCAAGATCTGTCCATAGTACACAGAGCTGAACCTCAAAGAATCTGATCTCTTTATTTAGTTTTGTGGGGGTTTTTAAGACACAGTCTTGCTTTGTCAGAGGCTGGAGTGCAGTGGCATGATCCTGGCTCACTGCAGCCCCAACCTTCCGGGCTCAAGCAATCCTCCTACCTCCGCCTCCCCAGTAGCTGGGACTACAGGGGTGCACCACCATGCCCAGCTATTTTTTAAATTTTTTTGTAGAGATGAGGTTTCATTATGTTTCTCAAACTTGTCTCAAATTCCTGGGCTCAAGTGATCCTCCTCCTTGGCCTCCCAAAGTGCTGGAATTACAGGCATTAATTGCCACACTTGGCCTGAAGTACTTTTGAATTCAGGTACATGGAAGTAGCTAGAGATTGCACAAGCAGCCCCTGCTGAGACGGGGAAATGCCGGGTTGCGGATGCCCTAGGTTTCTTCTACCTACCCACTCCTCCATCACTAATGTGTGACTTCAAAATAGATACAGACTGTAGTAAAGCAGCCAACAAGGAATTAGGAATAGACTGCCTGACTGCTTTCCTAGGGCTGTGATGAATTCACAATATGATTTCAGGTTTACAGTGGAAAAAAAGGCCAGGAAAGAAAATAAGTGAGCATTATGCAAACAAATGTCTCTTCTTGAGTGAGTTGCTCTGGTTTCACAGTCATCCTGTACTTTTAAACACATCTGAGCAGCACATATCTGCAGTTCTATGCAGCATCTGCAAAATTTTCACATAGTGATAGATGCTACAATCGAACACACAAGGAAGATAAGGCGAGTGATGGACTAACTGCTGCTACTCCACAAGGCCAGTACCTCCCTCTTCTGAACCCCCGCGGCCCTTGGAGCACAGCCTTTTGAAGGCATTTTTCGTTTCTTCCTTTTACTAGCTATTTAGGTATTTACTTTGCATTTTCTCCACTTGTAGTTCCTACAGTCAGGGCTTGGAAGTGATCATCTTTTCCATCCCTCCCCCCACCTTCACAATGGGCATGAAATAAATTTCTGATGAACAGAAGATCATGCTACTAAAAAACACTTCTTCAATGTGTGACCACCACACTGTTTGCCAAAGTAATATACAGACAGCTATTCTAGGAACTAGCACAAGAGGTTCTTGCACTTCTGCTTGAAGCCACCTATTTATATTTGGACATAAATCTACGAGTTACACAAACGGAAAGGTAGAGGGTTGGGCCCGTGCCCACGCACCACTTCGCCGTTTGTTTACTATTTCCAAAGGGAGACACTAACAACTCCGGTACGTTTTTTGGAGCTCACTCAGCGCCCCCTGTTGGCTGACTCCAGGCTTTGCTGATCTGACCTAAGCCGTAAGGGGTGAATTCCTCATTTTTCTGTCTTGTTAATAACGTTTTCCCAAGGGTTTTCATAAAACTGTCACCCAGAGACCCCATCCCCAGCTCCGGCATCTGAGAGGACAGTGTCAGGGGATCACCCTGGGCGAGAATCTACATCTTCTTGAAAAAGGAAGATGAATTTAGGTTTTGTAAAATGCTCTGAAACTTTGAATCATCTGCATTTCTCAAACAAATCTACTCACTCAAGTCTCAGAAAAAAGGCAGGCCCAAAATGGCATAAAAAGGAAATGTGACTGGCTCGCTCCCTTCTGTCTCCTCTCCTGCCATGCTCCAATAAGGCCCCTTTCTGGCTGGCACAGTCTGTGCCCACGCCAGGACTGCCTTCCGTCAGGTTTCAGGCCTCACAGGGAAAGGAGGCCCTTACTCTCTATTTCTGAAATGTCTCCTAAGCACGAGCTCACAGCCACATTCCTGGATCAACGCCAGTTGAATGAAGGTTGGCACCACCCCTTCCCCAAGCGGACAGCCTTGGAAAGGCTGGCAAAGGGTATCAGGAAAGGCTGTGGATGAAGCACCTTACTGAACGCTCTCAAAATCCTTCCCTTAGCTTGGTTAGGGGAAACCTCCCCTGAATTTCCTCAGCTTCATCCATCATTTTATCTTTTCTTCTGCAACAAGGCTGCACGGAGTAGAAAGAATGAAAAGCAAATGAATGTACTGTTTTCTTCTGACTCAGCCAAGTCTTAGCCTGTTCCTGGCACCTGGTGGATCTGGTTGGCACCAGCAGAGCCTGTGTTATCTGGAGGCAGACTAGCAAAACCTACCAGAGGCCACTGGTTTTTTTTTTTCTTCTTCTTTTGGGAAGTGATCACAGCTGGGAAGCCAAGAAGACGCTCATATCAAAATCTACAGAATGGGGGATCCTGGGCACGGAAAGGGATCTTAGAAATAACCAGCTGTGTCTCCCTCACGCTAGAGATAAGGGCCTGGTGGGGAGGCCATCATTCAACAGTGCTCTTCCCAGGAAATCATTCTGATGTGGGCAAAGTCAACCCTAACTCACCTTGAGGGTCTTGCAGCAGCACCATGGCAAGAGATGGAGAAGTGTAAGGAAAGTAGGTCTTGAGTGCAAACCGCAGCTGCCACAGGATGGAAAATCCAAAGAGCACGAACATTAAGATTGAAACGGGGTCAGGAAAATACAAAACTCCGAGTCCTCTGCCCACCAGTACTAACATGGTCAGAACACTTTCTGAAACATTTATCTTTTGAAAAATAAGCTCCCAGTAACCTCATATTTTCCAGAATAATTAACCTTTTAAATCACCTCCTGGGACTTAAGAAAAATAATAAAGTTATGCTCTTGATGTCTTTATGAGTTCTACCTCACATGAACCCAATTATACAAATAAATCTTCTATTTCAGAAAGACTTGCCAGAGCAGTTGTGAGATGTTCGGTATTTCGGTTTTTTTTTTTTTTGAAACAGAGTTTTTTGCTCGTTGCCCAGGCTGGACCATGGCGCGATCTCAGCTCACCGCAACCTCTGGCTCCCGGGTTCAAGCGATTCTCCTCCCTCAGCCTCCCGAGTAGCTGGGATTACAGGCATGCGCCACCACACCCGGCTAATTTTGTATTTTTAGTAGAGATGGGGTTTCTCCATGTTGGTCAGGCTAGTCTCGAACTCCCGACCTCAGGTGATCCGCCCACCTCGGCCTCCCAAAGTACTGGGATTACAGGCGTGAGCCACTGCGCCTGGTCTGTTTTTGTTTTTTTATTGAGATGGAGTCTCATTCTGTTGCCCAGGCTGGAGTAAAGAGGCACAATCTCAACTCACTACAACCTCCACCTCCTGGGTCCAAATGATTCTCCTGCCTCAGGCTCCAGAGTAGTTGGGATTACAGGCACATGCCACCATGCCAGGCTAATTTTTGTATTTTTAGTAGAGATGGAGTTTCACCATGTTGGCCAGGCTGGTCTTAACTCCTCACCTCAAGTGATCCGCCTGCCTCGGCCTCCCAAAGTGCTGAGGTTGTAGGCGTCAGCCACGGTGCCGGCTCAGCATGGTTTTTAAAATAACAACAAAAGCATAAAACAACTGTGCTCACTTTTCGAGGGCCAAAGAGCTCCAGCTATCTACACCCCCAAGAGGCACAGCTTCTTAAAAAATTGAGGTAAAATCTATAAAGCATGGAGTGCATAGGCTTTAAGTATATGAGGTTTTGTAAACGTGCAAATCCATGTGACCGCCACCCCAGTGAAGACACAACATTTCTATCACGCCAAGAAGACCTCTTCCAACTCTTAACAATCACTCCCTCCACCCCACCCTGGCAACCAATGTTTTGATTTTGACAAGACAGATTAGTTTTGCTTATTCTTGAATTTTGTGTAAAGGGAACATAAAGTATGTTTTCTTTTGTGTCTGGCTTCTTGGGCTCAACATTTTTTTTTAAAGATTAAGCCATGTTATTGTGTGCAAGTAGATCATTCTGTTTTTATTGCTCAGAAGTAGTCTGAATTGTATGAATATGCCATAGTCTGTTTAGCCATTCTCCTCTTGATGTGCTGCTTCCAGTTTGGGCTGCTTCCAGTTGGGGGCTGTCGTGAATAAAGCTGTAGTTCACATGCATACATATGTCTTTTTGTGGACATGTGTTTCTCTTTCTCCTGGGCACACCATCGGAATGGAATTGCTGGGTCACAGATAGATGCTTGTTTAACATCGTAAGGCCATATGGTTTTCCAGTGTTGTGCCATCTCACTCCCACCAGCAATGTGTGTGAACTCCAGGTGCTCCACGTGCTCCCAGCATTTGGTGCTGTCAGTCTTACTAATTTCATCCATTCTAGTGGCTGGGGAACATAACCCCACGCATGCTTGCTTTCCTACCTGTTTCAATCTGCACTTTCCTGATGGCAAATGATGCCCAACAATTTTCATGTGCTTACTGCCAACTTGTATATCTTTTTTGAAAGTGTATATTCAAGTCTTTTGTCCATTTTCGAAACTGGTTTCTTAGGCAGTTTATAAGAGATCTTCATGTATTCTGGACACATGTCCTCTGTTGTATACATGTATTACAAATATTTTCTCCTAGCTAACGGCTTGCTTTTTCAGTTTCTTCTTTTTTTTTTTTTAATTTATTGAGACGGAGTCTTGGTCCGTTGCCAGGCTGGAGTGCAGTGGTATGATCTTGGCTCCCTGCAACCTCCACCTCCCGGGTTCAAGCAATTCTCCTGCCCCAGCCTCCCAAGTAGCTAGGACTAAAGGCACGTGCCACTACCCCCGGCTAATTTTTGTATTTTTAGTAAAGACGGGGTTTCCCCATGTTGGTCAGGATGGTCTTGATCTCTTGACCTTGTGATCCACCCACCTCAGCCTCACAAAGTGCTAGGATTACAGGCATGAGCCACTGTGCCTGGCCTGCTTTTTCAGTTTCTTAATGATATCTATCAAAGAATATAAATTTTAAATTCCTTTCTTATTTTTTGAGATATGGCTTCACTCTGTTGCCCAAGCTGGAGTGCAGTGGCATGATCATAAGCCTTGATCTCCCAGGCTCAAGTGATCCTCCCACCTCAGCCTCCCGAGTAGCTAGGACAACAGGTGTGTGCCACCACGCTCAGCAAAATTTTGTATTTTTTGTAGAAAAGGGGTCTTACTTTGTTGCCCAGGCTGGTCTCCATCTCCTGGGCTCAAAAGATCCTCCTGCCTTGGGGCTCCCAACGTGCTGGGATTCCAGGCATGAGCTATGCCCCCAGCCTAGAAGTTTTAAATTCTGATGAGGTCTAATTTATCCATTTTTTTTCCTGTGGTTAGTGCTTCTGAGAAATCTTAGATGACCTCATTGTCAGACAGATACATTCTCCTATGCTCTCTCTAGGGGCTTTATCTTTCTAACATTTCTGTTGAAGCCCATGATCCTCTCAAATTAACTGTTGTGTGCTTTATAAGGGAATGGTTGAGGCTCATTTTTCTACATATGGACATCCAGTTATTCCCGCGCCATTTGTTGAAAATGTTCCTTTCCCCATTGAATTGTCTTGGCGTCTCTGTCAAAAATCAATTGGCCACATATGTATGGGTCTATATCTGGACTCAATTCTGATCTATGGTTGTCTTTTTGCCAATACCTCACTGTCTTGATTCTTGATTACAATAGCTTTTAAAATCTTTTTTTTTTTTTTTTTTTTTCATTTTAAGACAGGGTCTCGCCCTGTCATCCAGGCTGGAGTGCAGTGGCTTGATCATGGCTCACTGCAGCCTCCACCTTCTGGGCTCAAGCAATCCTTCCACCTCATCCTCTCGAGTAGCTGGGACTACAGGCATGCATCACCATGCCCAGCTAATTTTTTTATTTTTATTTTTTTTTGCAGAGACTGGGGTCTCACTGTGTTGCCCAGGCTGGTCTTGAACTCCTGGACTCGAGCAATCCTCCCACCTTGGTCTCCCAAAGTGCTGGGATCACAGGCATGAGCCACCGTGTCCAGCCAGGTCTTCGTTTCTTTGTTCAATCTGACATTTCTGCCTTTTTACTAGAATATTTAACTTCCATTTAATTGCTGAAATTAATGTCATTCTTGGTAGTTTTGGGTTTAGGTCTACCTTTTGACATTGGTTTTCTTTTTCCCCCCTCAATTTTTTTTTGTTCCTTT
Organism: Trachypithecus francoisi; assembly: GCF_009764315.1. Lineage (NCBI taxonomy): Eukaryota > Metazoa > Chordata > Mammalia > Primates > Cercopithecidae > Trachypithecus > Trachypithecus francoisi. The sequence continues at coordinate 426,472 of NW_022681461.1, forward strand.
GGCAGTTTACATTTTCTATTTTTTGGCACCTTAACTCGATCCAATTGTGCCAAGTTCTGGCCCTCCCCGGCCCCACACCAGCTCCCAACTTCACATGAGGGCAGCTGCGGGGGTGGGGGGGTGAGGGGGGCAGGAGACCTCTCAGTGTGGTGTCCCTTTAAAGGGCTGGTGGCCTTCAGTCTCTGTCCACTTTCTCAGGCGCTCTATATGCCTTCAAATAAATTTTAAAAAATACTTTGCCTGGAGTTTATCATTTTTATCTCTGGGAGATTTAATCTAGCTCATGAGCAGATGCTGTCATGGCTGCAACCAGAAACTGACCTGACTGGCTGTACTAAGCCACAGTGCAGGCTCAGGGTAAGTGGCTTATCACACCCACCTCAATTTCTGCCTACTGTCTGACAGGGCATAATGACGGAGCTGCCTGTGTCCTCCAAACAGAACAGGGGCAAGAGCAAAGGGTAAGAAGAGACAGAATCACTGACGTGAGTGCTTCTGATGGGTGAGAATGTGGATTTACGAGATCACTCAGAGACCATTGCAGGAAGTGCAAATGGGCACCAACACTTCTGAAATGAGTCTGGCAGGATCTATGAAAGCTGAACCTCTGCATACGGAACACACTTCCACTCCTAAGCACCTATCCCAGAGTGTCCACAGCAACATGGCAGGATCTATGAAAGCTGAACCTCTGCATACGGAACACAATTCCACTCCTAAGTACCTATCCCAGAGTGTCCACAGCAACATGGCAGGATCTATGAAAGCTGAACCTCTGCATACCGAATACACTTCCACTCCTAAGTACCTATCCCAGAGTGTCCACAGCAACATCGTTTGTAATAAAAAAACAAAACCTGGAAGCATCCCAAGTGCCTCCCAGCAGCAGGATGGCTATACTGCCATACGTTTTCACATGGACTGTGCATAACAACACTTCCCCACAGCCACACATGGCACCATCAAGCAGTCTTTGCTGAGTGGAAAAGTAAGTCTCAAAAGACTGCACACAGTATGCTGCTCCTGTTTGTTTTATAAAGTTCAAAAACAACTGAAACTAAACAAAACATTGTTTAGGCAGTCATATATATGTGATCAAACTACCTTTAGAAAGAGCAAAGGAATAATAAACATAAAATTCAAACCAGAGGTTACCACCTGGAGGGAAAGAGGCAAGGAGGAGCACATGTATAGCCATGTATTCAGATGATTAGATAGCAGGTTTATAGATATTCATTTTATGAAGAAAGAATTAATGAATAAACCACAGAGAGAAAAGAGGGTCATGCATCTAGCAAATATGACATGAAGGGTTTTGATTAGCTAAAAATGGACACTCAAGAAGGCAGAGGGTCAACAGATACAGACGGCCATCAGTTAAAAAGGCAGGCACGCAGCAACAGCTCTAGGAAGAGAAATAAACTAACAGATACCTATGCAGGCATCGGCAAAACGAAGAGACTTTGCTCTCCTTTGTTGAGCTGAAGGTGAGGGTGGTGAATTCCTGTTTGCTTTCGGATCCCTGCCCTGCCTCACACCAGGACCCAGTGTGTGGTCCCACGTCCTCAGATACGTATGCCTGGTCAGGGTACTAGTCTCAATTAAAAGCAACCGCAACATCAGTCCGAATCCATAGTGGCCACGGCCAGCAGAGGCTGAGGGTGAAGCCAAGAAGAAGAACAGGCATGGGGCGCTCCTCTGCGGCCGCTGCTCCAGCCCAGGTGTGCTCCGCGAGGCCGCAGGCCAGACTCCCTAGAGGCCCGTTCCTAATGGGGACTACAAAGAATACACAAGGGAGGCGCAGGGACATTGACAGTTAGGCTTAAAATAACCATGAGGGCCAGCCGTGCCTTCCAGCTGAGCTGCCTCCAAAATTCTAGGTGGGACCACGGAGAGCGCAGTTTGCTACAGCCCAGCTATCTTCTCCAGGGAAAGTGAGGGTGGGAAAAAATAAATCACAAATATTTATTGTTGGCCAGGCATAGTGGCTCAAGCCTGGAATCCGAGCACCTTGGGAGGCCAAGGTGGGAGGATCCCTTGAACCCAGGGGTTCGAGACCAGCCTGGGTAACAGAGAGGCTCCATTTCCACACAAAAAAATTTAAAAATTAGCTCAGTGTGGTGGCTTGAACCTGTGGTCCCAACTACTCGGGAGGCTGAGGTGGGAGGATCGTTTGAGCCCAGGAAGCCAAAGGCTGCAGTGAGCCATGATCACACCACTGCACTCCAGCCTGGGTGACAGAGTGAGAGCCTGTCTCAAAAAATAAAATAAATATCTATTTATTGTTGTTTTGAAAAGCAGAAACAGGCTGGGTTTGGTGGCTCACACCTGTAATCCCAGCACTTTGGGAGGCCAAGGTGGGAAGATTGCTTGAACCCCAGAGTTTGAGACCAGCCTAGGCAACATGGTGAAACCCCATCTCTAATAAAAATGCAAAAATGAGTGCTCCCTCCAGTCCATGCCTCCAATATGACGAAAAAAAGAAAGAACAACAGTCATGCCAAAAAGGGCCGCAGCCACGTGCAGCCTATTTGCTGCACGAACTGTGCCCGATGTGTGCCCAAGGACAAGGCCATTAAGAAATTCGTCATTGGAAACATAGTGGAGGCTGCAGCAGTCAGGGACATTTCTGCAGCGAGCATCTTTGATGCCTGTGTGCTTCCCAAGCTGTACGTGAAGCTACATTCCTGTCTGAGTTGTGCAGTTCACAGCAAACTAGTCAGGAATTGATCTCATGAAGCCCACAAGGACCGAACACCCCTACCCCGATTTAGACCTGCGGGTGCTGTCCCACGTCCCCCACCAAAGCCCATGTAAGGAGCTGAGTCCTTAAAGACTGAAGACAGACTATTCCCTGGAGAAAAATAAAATGGAAATTGCACTTAATAAAAAAATACAAAAAGTAGCCATGTGTGGTGGTGTGCACCTGTGGTCCCAGCTACTCGCGGCAGCTAAAGTGTGAGGATCACCTGAGCGTGGGGGGTTGAGACTGCAGTGAGCTGAGATCACATCACTGCACTCCAGCCTGGGTGACAGAGTGAAACCTTGTCTCAAAAAAATAAAAGAAAAAGTAGAAATATCAGCTAAAACCTAAGAGATCTGTTTGACATTGGCGAGGGGTGTGAGCTGGTGGAGCCAAGCACTGTAGCTCTGCTCTCAGAAGTCAAACTGCAGAGAGCTTCACAGGGGCCGTGACATACTCCACAGATGAGATGCGCTGGACCAGCACCCCTCTCGACAGGCAGTATGTCCCATAAACATTACTTCTGTGGCCGCTAGAAATCAAGGCCAAATAAAATGCTGAAGGGTGAAAGCTCTCTGGTAGCAAAGGTTGCTGTTTCACGAGGTCACTCTAATTGGTCAGTGACCCTTGGCAGCTGTTGCCCAGCCTCTGCTGCTGGGGACCTGGAGCACAATCTTCTGCAGGGTTTGGGCCTGGCCTTTGGTTTACTGACCGTGCCTAACACACACCTCCTGCTCACTGCCCTTCCTCGCTCCTCCTCTAGTTAGTCAAGCCTTTCCCAGTCACTCTTACTACTCTTACCACCTCCTTTCCTGGAATCCAAATCACATTTGGGTCTCTGATAAGAATAAAGACGCAAATAATGAAGAATGTCCAGGACTGCTTTGTAATAAGCGCCCTTTCCTATTCAGTGCATGCCATACAGACCCCAGGATGCCTCCTGCTGACCTGGGAGGCTCAGATGCAGCCAGAGGGTGGTGTCCCACTCGGCAGACAGCGCACAGCACAGGGCCACGCATGCTGGCTTGACAGAGTTCTCAGACACAACAGTAGACAGATGCTTCTGGGTACCAGGGCACAGGACAGACAGATCTTGATTTTTGTTAAGTTAAAATGGTTTAACCTTTGTTGGGGCACTCATTAGGAACCTTTCTTTGTGAGCAAAACAGTTTATCAGAATTACTGAAAATAAAGTGCTCTTGTCCAAAATACTCCCAACAGCCTCTTATTCTTTGGGATGAATGAGTAATAGATGCGATATAACAAACCTGCTTGTTTTCTTTCCCCAGAGCTTCTACGAAGCACTGCGTAAACACTTGAATAGTGGCTATGATTTCCGGGGCCCCATCGGTTTCCAGGAGTGCACACCTGAACAATGCAAAGTCAGACCAGAACACGTTTAACAAGTAATCCGGCAAACATAAAAACCTGTACTGTATAAGGGAAGAGTGGAAACACTTTTTTTGTGCCATAAGCTTCAGCAGTATCTCAGCTCATCAGATTTCAGTCCTTGTGGGAAAGCAGGATAAATCTGTTGCTCCCTTTTATAAATATTTTCTTTAAAATTGCAACGTGTAGAGCTCTCTTTCTTGGTTCTTACATTATTAAGCAATGCAAATGCCTTCCATACAGGCTTGCATACTCTGTACAAATATTTTTGTATTGTATGCCTGGACACGCAACATCAACATTTTGCTTTCACAAGTGGAGAAATGGCTTGGTCCATCCACCCAGCAAAGTAAGAATCTGTGTGTACCTGGTTTGGTTTCCGTGCATTTTCTTTTCTTTTTTTTTTTTTTTTTTTTTTTGTTGAGACGGAGTCTCGCTCTGTCGCCCAGGCTGGAGTGCAGTGGCCGGATCTCAGCTCACTGCAAGCTCCGCCTCCCAGGTTTACGCCATTCTCCTGCCTCAGCCTCCCGAGTAGCTGGGACTACAGGCGCCCGCCACCTCGCCCGGCTAGTTTTTTGTATTTTTAGTAGAGATGGGGTTTCACCGTGTTAGCCAGGATGGTCTCGATCTCCTGACCTCGTGATCCGCCCGTCTTGGCCTCCCAAAGTGCTGGGATTACAGGCTTGAGCCACCGCGCCTGGCCCATGCATTTTCATACAATTAATTTTTCTTTATGTTTGTTTAAGCAAAAAAAAAAAAAAATTTTGCTAGCTTTAAACCCTAAACAGTTGTTACTGTAAAAATTCCTTTCCCCAAAGTCTGCAGTCTGCCCTGCAGCCTCTGCTGGTATGTATTAGGTGGGAGGGACTAGAGAGAGAGCTGATACGGGCTCCCGTGGAAGAGGGGCTGGGACACTCCCAGGTTGACAAGCTCCCCAGCCGGGTCCAGTCTTAGTACTCCATGGTTAAAACTCCCACTAACTGCCAGCCACAGCTCAGCTTCATGGCTGTGAGCTCCTCGTCTCTTGCCGTCTGTAAATCTAATGCATTTTCCAAGAAGTACTCGTATTTTCAAAATAAACAATGTGTTGTAAGAGAACATGCAAGGTGTATTTTGCCCCACAGAAGAGCTCTGTTAAGAATGACTTTATTTATTTTTCTTGGCTTTCTTTAAAGTCTTTTAAAAAGATTGGTCAGCCCTCACGTGGTGAAGGGAGTATATTGCCACCCTTTATTCTGAGCTGAGAAAAATCTTACATGAATATTTCATGATATTAATATCTAACTCAATTCCGTGTTTCTCTTATTAGAATCTTTAAAGACTAAAGGAAAGAAAGTTATCGTAATTCTTAGGCACTGGCCTTTAAATTTACACTGATTTTTTAGTTTTTACCTCTCATTACCACAAAGCTCAGACGAATAGGAGGGAATCAGAAACTCTAATTTCCCTGTGGTACAGCCAGAGACTACCACAACATTTTCTTTTCATGTTTGGAAATGGAACCTTTTTTACATCAATTACTAGAAGAAACAGTGTAACATTTACCTGAACATCTCATCAACAACCCGGAATATGGCAGGGTGGCAGGCTGCTTGAGGCTGTAAAAGGAGAAGACCACGAGAATGTGAAATATCGCAGGTACTTTCTCAGAAACTTGCTATTATCAGCCCCCGGAGTTATCGGGAACTGCTGATGTCCAGAAAATTGTGGTTAGAAAACAGAACCACTGCTGTACTGAAAACACCCCACATACAAGTGCAGGTGGTGGTCCCCCTGGGCAGGGGGTACAGGCAGCTTATTCCTCTGTCTACTCCCGTATGTCCCACGTTTTCTATCAAAGCTCAGGCGATCCATCCTACAGAATCAGTACGTACTACGGAAACTGGAAACATCCCTCTGCCCGCATGCCGTGGAGCCTGCCTGTGCTGCCAGCTCTACCGAAGTGTGCCTGTGCCACCTCCTCCGATGGCTACTGTGCCTCGAGGTCAGGCCCGTGCCTGCAGCCTGGTTCTTCCTGTGTCTTCGGTCACGGGTACATAGTAATGTAGAATTATTATCGGCAAACCAGCGACTACCACGCTGGACTCAATCACGTCGCATCTTAGTGCACTGAACAGCTTACGGGATTTAAGACGAAAAGGGGGTTCACGCAGAAGAAAAGGTCTCTGCCTTCCCCTTGGATATTCTGGCCCTGGGTTCCGATTACTGGTCTGCGGAAGCCCTGGGAGCTGAGGGAGCTTCACCGGCCCAATCCCTGGTTCCCTATCGTTTTGGCCAGAGCTCAAAGTATGAGATGACGCCCGATGAAAATGCCCGTTTGTGTTCCAAAACAGATCCTTTAGAGCAGGGTCCGCGATCTTTCCGGCACCAGGGCCGGCTTCGCGGAAGGCAGCGTTTCCACAGAGGCGGAGGGAGACGGTTGCGATGGAGCGGCTGCCCTCAGACCGCAAAGGATTCCGCGCATGCGCAGTCACGGGGGGGGGCACCCGTTCCACCGGAAGCGAAGCCGGCTGCTCTGACCGGCAGGTGGATCCGGCGCTACCGGAAATTCAGTCATCCTGCACGTGCTATGACTAGCTTTGGGAAAACCTCTGTTCCTAGGCTCCATCAGCAAGACAAAAGGAGGCTTTGCTCCGCCCCGTGCCCTGGCTCACACTGAGGCAGCACCGCCCTCCCCGCGGACGCCCGGCGGACACTGAGTGCGCGCCCTCTAGCGTCCACTCGCCAGCACTGCCGGCCCCGCCGGGCTCCAGGCAGGAGCTCCCCCACTTGTTCAGGACAGGATAATCACCTTTTAATTATTTCAAGATTTCTAATTTGCAAGTTAAAACGTCCTACTCTTTAAATAATCTATGCTCCCTCATCCTTCACTGATGTGCATTTTTATCTAAAAGGAACTAACTTGAAATTCTTACAGATAAATTCATTATCTATGCAAGAAAATAATTTGGCAGGACCACGGTTCAAGAGAGAAGAGGCAGGTTATTTCGTGGCTTTGAACTAAGGCATGTCAGTGAATCTCCTGCTGCCCAGTCTCACTGTAAATAATAACAGTTATTAAGAGGTCACTGGATATAAGCACGGAAAATATAAAAGTTTCTATGTATTCATAATGAAAAAAATAAAACAAGGGAAAAGCAACTGCATGTCTTGAAGAAACGTGATTCATCTAAGTTTGCCAGAGCAATTTTCAAAGTTTGTACAACATGCCTATTGAATAAGAGTGTTTAAGATCAAATAGCACTCTTTTGTGCCCACAGGCAGACAGACAAGAAAGAGCCTGGAAATGCATTGATAAGATCAAACTTGAAAATGGTAAAATTGAATTTCTTTTTTCTAAATGGTCAAACTATCCCAGAGCCATACTATAGGTCTGATGATAGTAGAGAATCATTCCATACTAATTATAGGGATTTCCAAACAGCAAAGAAAATGATGATCAGATGTGTAGATTAGGGCTACCATGAAAACCACTGGGGCAGCAAGGAAGACAGCTCTAACTCCATTTGTCAGAAGAGAGTAAGAGCTTCAATGTGCTCTTCTGCTGTGAGCTGTTTTCTAGCAAAATCGCTCAGTCCGATGTTTTAAATGTTTGCTGGCTGTGTGGAATCTGCTTGTTCTTTCCCATACAGATGGACTCTCCTCTTAGATTTCTTTCTTTCCAAGTATTTCAGATCCTTGGCTACTCTCAGCCTGCTTCCACAACCCATTTTGGCTTTTAAAATAGATAAAAGACCAGGAGGCAGGGGAACCTGCAGAAACAGCAACGGCAGAGATTTTGATTTGAAAACCAGTCTCCCTTGCCACCCTACAGCTGTGAACAGCTCCTTCTCATCTGCACCCCTCACCGATGGCTTTTAAAATGGGACTCTTTATACTTTCTGAACACATAATTTCAGGGTCAGTGAGTCCCCTCATGAGGACTGGAGTACTACAGGTCAGGCATGTGTCCCAGCGACATCAAATCACAAAAGCAATCTTAAGCTGCTTTTCTTATCAAGATAATCTTCCAAATAGAATTAAGGTTTTAATACACGCTTCTTTGGAAGCCGTATCTTCCCCCCTAAATCTCTGTAGCATCCTCTGAGTGATGACGCAGGCATCTAACCTCTGTGAATCCTGTTTTATTTGTAGGGTGGGGCACTCCGGTAACACACCAGAGGTCAGGCTGCAACTCAGGGCTCTGAAGCCCCATGACTGGGGCCATTATCTTTTCTATAAAAGCGAGGAAAGAAAATAAACCTTTTGTGGTTTCCATCTGTTTGTTTTTCTCCATCCTACCAAAATCTGTTCCTTCTCAAGCTCTCTCTTCTCCATCTGGCCTAACGATTTCCACGGGCAGATCATTTCAACTCAAGGGGAGCTATGTCAGCAGGAGAACTTCAGTAACATGAGTCTTGTCCTTCCCTCTTTATTTCCCCTAGTCTTTTCACTGAATGCCCAGGATGACTAGGGGGGCAATGATGGAGAGCTCTGGGTTCTGCCTTCCTTCTCATATAGACCCGATTGTTCTGCTGGGTGTGAATCCCCTTGGGCTAATGAGAGCTTTCCCTCTAATCTCCCCTCACGGCTACCCAAAACTGCATTATCTCCCCTCCAACTAGAAAGACGCCCATCTTCATCCCTCAAAACACAAAGGAAGACAAAGTCAACATGGAATCGATACACAATAACCATGGTCTCAATGCCTGTTTTGGAGGAGAGGCAAGGGAGAGACCAACTTGTCACTCTGCACCATGAACTGTGCAAATTACACAAGCTCTTGTGCCCAGTCCTTGATGTTTACTTAAGCTGTTATTTTCATACCGACTCACCAATGATTATTACAAGTCACTTGCCACTTGAAAGAGGCCTGAGAACGCAGAAAAACAGAATTCTCAGGAAGAAGCATTTCTTTTTTTCTGTCATTTGCTGATTGTGTGTTTGTGTGTGTGTGTGTGTGTGTGAGAGAGAGAGAGAGAGAGAGAATAGGGAAAAGAGAGAGAGAGAATAGGGAAAAGAGAGAGAGAGAATAGGGAAAAGAGAGAGAGAGAGAGAATAGGGAAAAGGAGAGGGAGAGAAAACAAACCAAAAAGGGAAATTGGACTATGATTTAAGGTAATTCACAGACAAAAGCAAATCCCTTTTAGAAAAAATAAAAAGGTGGTGAAGGAACAGAAAAAATTATCAAGTACTTTCCATCTATCACCTTTCATAGGTATATTCGCCTTAAAAATAAAGAAGGAAATAGCAGATGACAGAGAAGCTGAAGTGCATTAAGCCTGGCATAGATTCTTTCCTGGTATTTTCATGTTCTTGCGTGTAGTTTAAATATTTACTTAGGAAATGGGTCATTTAAAGAATCGGCTAATGGGCAGCTTCCCCTCCAGTTTACCCAGCAGCTGGACAATCCCGTCCCACTGTGTAGCTGTTTCCGAGCCACTGTTCTCTCCACAGTGGGAAGCCCTTGTTGTTAATATGTGCATATTCACCAGAAAATACCTTTCTTCTTAAAAAGAAGATTCTCCGTAAGAGTAATTTCACCAGTGAACTCCTCTATTGAATTGAAAAATGATTTGGCTTAAGCAAAACCTATTTATACAAAACCTTTACAGCTATCATGTACTATGGGGCACCTTTATAAATATGTATTTTTTATTATGCCATTTGCTTCTTTTCTATTTTCAAAATACTAAACATAAGACTCTAAATATCCCTTTTACATTTTCAGATCTATTTTGTTTTAAAACATTCAGGTTCCTTTTAACAAATTGGAGCTTGAAAAAATTATTCTTTCTTTTTAATCTTTACCAGATGTTGTTTATACACAAACAATTTTTTCAGTACTCCATAATGCAATTATTGTTTAATTAGTCATAAATCTGTCATTCCTGGGCTTAAGAACTTAACAAGTACCAAATGTACTTTTGTGTCTTAAATTTACATGAGCTCTCCTCCGTATTAGGACACAGAAGTGGGAGGCACAGGGATGCCCAGCACCCCCTCCCTAGCGCCCTACCCCTGCCTGAAGTCCTAGCCTTGCCCAGTGGCCTCTATCCAATTAGCCAGGGTAGCCCAGGCCGGAAGAAAGCTCCTCGGCCACCTGCTGCTTCACAGCTCAGCCTGAGTGGTGATGACCCCTAGGTCCACCCCTGCTTTGTTTTGGGGTTTTCTCCTCTCTCCCTTCATCTCTGGCCCACAAGGTCTGCAATTCCAACTGCAATGCCATTGCAAGGAAACTTGCAGTGTGGGCCTCTTTCTTCACAGAGACGATGCTGGAGGATCTGGTGCCCCCCTGAGGCTAATTCTGGAAAGTGCAACTCCAGTCCAAGACGCAGAATCTTGCAGCTTTTAGCAACACACATCAGCCAGCACTACTGGACCACTGCTAAATTATCTACTTCAGCGCTTGTTCAATTACATGCACCACATTAAAAAGCTCAAAAGGAAGTGCTGAAAAGACTGAAAAAGCAGGAAAAGAAAACCCTGGCATGTTACTGAAAAGCTACTTAAGCACGGCAAACTGACAACATCACCCAGGATGTGGAGTGAATAAACTCTTCAGCACAGCATTTTACCAAGGAGGAGCTGCACACTGGGAGTCTGTGTAAAGGAAGTTTCTTTTTCTTTCTGAAGTGCTATAATTCTTACCTGGAGAATGAGGGAAAAAAACACATCCTATCCCATATCAAGGAGGATATATACTGAGGTATCTAGATGCTTTTTATTCTTAGGTTCTTATTAGATAAATCTTCTGAATTGCACCATAAAGATTTTTAGGTAGGAGAGAAAATGAAGCATATTCTGATATCAACTATTAGTGAAACAGAAACAGAACACTCAGCTGGGTGCCTCCTCTGCCCCTTTTCTTTTGGGGGACAAGTCTGCCTGGGGGATGAGGCTAGCTCCTCTGGACCCAGCTGCGGCTGGGCTCTGCCAGCAAAGGAACAAATGGGAGGGCATGGGAACCGGGTACCTTCCAGCCCTGGCATGCAGCTTGCCAGCCAAGCACAGTGCCACCCTGACACCCTGCAGGCACTTTTCATTCCAATGTGGAATCCAAACAATAGCCTTCTGGGCTCCACAAACAGAATTGTAACTAGAAAACATAACATCCCTCTAATTTGGGGCCAGCCTTGGGAAACTGAACAATGCCAAGAAGGCAGCATAATTAACAAGTGGCTTTCACTGCTGTGGGTGACATCAGTTTTTAAGGTCAGGTCTGAAGCTACGGATTATGGTCTTCCTGTGCCCGTGCTGTCAAGGGAAACTTAAGACCATCTGCTTTTGAAAAGTTTCAGTCTGTACAGTAAATGACCATCTAGGGCTAATACCTCACTTGATGTAGGAGCCACCAACTGTGGTGGAGAGCATGACTCGAGGGCAGTCCGGTCTACCGCACGGAGGCCAAAGGGGAAGCCTCAAAAGTGAACGGGCTTTGAAAACTTCTCTTTTATTTTAGATGTTAAATACATACATAGTCATTTGGAACTCAGGTAATAAGAGACTAATCCCTCATTATTCATGGTCTTAATGGAAAATACCAGACCTGCGAGTCCAAGAGGCCAAAGAACATGTGGGAAGGTCCTTTCACTTTGTACAACCTGTACCACACTTTTATCTTTTGTTTTTGTTACATTTTGGTAACTATAGAATTTCCAGGACTCATTCTGGATAGTCCCAAGAGAGAGAAATATAATTAACAGTGCTCTATATAAAACACAAGTTATGCAGACCATCACACTTTAATTACTCTCAGAATCCAACTCTAATGTAATAGGCATCAGGTTTCCTCTGGAGCACAGCGCCGCAGTCTCGTGCTATCTGAGTCTTAGAGATCTCTCTGATACTTCTCTACAGTCCTGTCACTGCACCAAGATGCTGCACTGCGATAAATGAATCGGATGATGCCATTAGGAAGCAGGCTCTTCAGGTTACCCCTGCGATCACTTAGCCGCGTCACAGGCCTGTTCTAGCCTGCCTGGCTTTCTGGCACTGCAGGCCCGGGATGCTGAGGAGAACAGCCTACGCCAGTCAGGGGCTTCCACTCATCGTCCATATTGTCATTACCCCCTTGAACCATGAGGCACAGAGAGGTCACATCCTGCCAGTGCCACAACACATTAAACCAAAGAACACCCTCTAGAATCCCCCTTTAGCCATAATGGAAGCTCTGAATTTCGGCACACATGATCCTGATAAAAGCCTTTGTCAGTCCGCGGACTTCAAAGCTGTGTGACTCGTGGGAGATTACTGTAAACTACAAACTGGAGACTGAGCGTTATACAGTGATGTGCAATGGGACAGCCTGCGTTCGCTGTCTTGCATCTGCTGTGCTCACCACAGTGCTACTCAGGCATGAGGGCCACAGGCAAAAAGGACATGGAGAAGGTTCAGAGAAGAATCCAAGGATTAAGGAAAGGCTGGAGAAAAGGCAATGGGACTAGAATTTTTCAACAGGGAGAAGACTTAAAGAAAATGTCATACGCACCCTGGGAGCAAGCACATAGCCCAGTTACTATATTTTGCCACTGAAAAGGGCCCAGAGAAACTGAAGTCCTAGTATGCGCATGTCAGTTAGAAACAGATTTCGTGGACAACAGAGGTAATTTATGACCTTGAATCACCAGGAATGGGCTGTCAGAGGGCTTCTGAAAGTCGTGATTTATTTTGAATTGTACTGCAATCATTTAAAAATAAGGTGCATTCCTATTTCTTGCCTTAATATACGACTCTTTTGGATGGTAAGGTTAGGTAGTAATTATCCTTAAGAAATCTCTTTGGGCTCTCTCAGTCTTAATATACACATGTCTTCCTTTCTCTTCTATCATGGCAAACTTTCAAGTCAGGTGGGATCAGTGTGTGCAGCCTGAGGTATGGGTGAGAGCAGCGTGGCTGTCAGCACCTGCAACCCTATGCATGTCGCCCTGGGAAGCCGAGGGGAAGGGCGAAAGGGCCCACGAAACTAGGGGAGAAACGGGATCGAGGAGGAGGGCAACTGATTCCATTAGGATTCCCTTAGACAGTCTGCAACTAGCAAGAGAAAGAAAGAACACAGAAGTCCCAACTGAACTAAAGTTGAAGGCCTCTAGGAGGTAGGACAAGGGGGCACAGCCAACCTCAGGGACTTCCTCAGTCTCAGCTCAAGGGCGAGGGTGAACACTCCTCCTTCCCAGAGTCCCGGCCAACAACGAAAGACCGGACTGTTCACTGTGGCTCTCGGAACTCACTTTCTCTGCTTGTAGGAAGCAGGAAGAGGTGGAAGGCAATCTCTGTGCCACATCGCTGCAGGTCACGAAAGCTAAAGGGAAACAGGGCAGAGTCCGCTGGGGCTCCTGGAAGACAAAGCAACTGCAGGTTTCTGAATCGTTTTTTCAGGGTGCCTTGGTCTTTATTCCCGTCCTACAAAATGTGCTCCAGTCCCACAGAGCTGCCTCCCACGAAGGAAGATGACTGGCGAGTCAGTGGTGGCGAGGGCCACTGAGAGCCCAGGGTGCCAGACACCGGGCCAGGAGGTGGATGTCCACGTGGGCCGGAGTCCCCAGCTGCACAGTCCTGAGGGGAAGGGAGGCGGCATCACTGCGCAGGGGAGGGTGAAGGCAGGTGGCCTCACACCAAAAGAAAACTTACAGAAGTCTTAGCAGGTTCTGCTGCTTTAACCATTTTTCTGGGGGTCTGTGTCTCTCGAGTATTTCAGCTTTCCTCTAGTGAAGAGCTATAAGTTTATTTTTTGAATGTTTTTAATTGATTCCTCCTCTTACCCATAAGTTCATTTCTAAAAACTTATTTTCCATGCTGAAATAATAAATATTGTTTTTAAAAAGTCTGTTGTGCAAATATCAATTCTTGTGAACATGTGATATACGGCACAGCAATCAAGCAAACCTCACATCTCTTGCTGCATGCTCCAAGGATGCAGAAAAGCCCCCTACGTCAGCGATTTCAAAACTAAAATGTAAATACACGATTATTTATAAAGGTTCCAATTGCTCTTTAGTTTACATCCCCCCCTTTCATTCTCTGACTAAAAGAAATGATTCCCAGCATCTCCTTCAAGGATTTTTTCCCTTCATCAAAGCCCAGCACGTACCAGCGATGAATCTTTTATAAAGCATTCGATCCTTCTCAGACAATTCCTCTCACTGGAGATTAGCTTTTCAAAAAGATGCAGCATTGCTTTTTCAAGGCTGGGAAGGTGCCGAAGCCAGAGGCAGACTACAGCCGACATGGGGAGAGAAATCTTCTTCCTTTCAGAAAGAAAGAAACAAAATTTTAAATAGAAATAGCTTACTGAAAAAAGAAGATTAAGAAAGTTCAAAATGCAATCACTAATCCAATTTGTGAGACTTCTTCTCATCATGGTCATAGCAGGGGCTAATAATTTATAGAACCAGTGAATATTTACCAAGTACTCATTTGCAAAATAATGTGAATATGCTTCCACTTCAACTCACCTTAAGAAATCAAAAATGCTTAGGAAAAAAATTGCTTTCAAAAAGAATAAGCAAATGTCTAGTGATGGAAGAGAGAGTGATAAAAAACGGGATTTTCCATCTAGGCCTTGTGATGCCTAGTCCCTAACTGAAGAAATAGGCGTGTTCAAACGTGTGTCATCATGCCTCACAATAGGGACATGGACCTGGGTTTCAGTCCCAGCGCCACTGCCTACTAACTGTATGATCTTGGGGAAGTTCACCTCAGTTTATTCATCTGTAAAATGGGCCTATCTCCTTCACAGTGTTCTTGTAAGGATCAAATGCAACAACACACCTGCAGTGATTAGCACAGGGCTTGGCACATAAACATTCAATAACTGTAACTGTAATTGGTTGCTTGAAAGTTGAAAATATTTCTAACAATTTCAAGGCCAGATGCAGTGGCTCACACCTATAACCCCAATACTTGGAGAGACTGAGGTGCAAGGACCACTTGAGCCCAGGAGTTCAAGACCAGCTTGGTCAAATAGTGAGGCCCTGCATCTACAAAAAAAAAGTTTATTAAAAAATTAGCCTGACATGGTGATGTCACACCTGTAATCCCAGCTACTTGGGAGGCTAAGGCAGGAGGATTGTTAGAGCCCAGGAGGCTGAGGCTGTAGTGAACTGTGTTCACACCACTGCACTCCAACCTGGGCAAAAGAGCAAGACCTTATCTCAAAAGAAAAAAATCCAATTTCATATATGGTGGTTATAGCCTAGTTGATGCACTGGACCTTAAGTATGATACTGGATAGGTTAGCAGGACTGGGAATCAAAGGTTCCTTAAAAAAAAAAAAAAGACGCAAAGTCTCGCTCTGTCACCCAGGCTAGAGTGCAGTGGTGTAATCAAAGCTCCCTGTAACCACAAACTCCTGGGCTCGAGTGATCCTCCTCCATCAGTCTCCCCAGTAGCTGGGACTACAGGTGCACGTCACCACATCTTGCTAACTTTTTCCTTGTAAAGATGGGGGTCTTGCTATTTTGCCCAGTTTGGTCTCAAACTCCTGGCCTCAAACAACCTTCCTGCCTCAGCCTCCTAAAATGTTGGGATTATAGGCCTGAGCCCTAATACTCCACAGACACAACCATTTTGTGTAGCTACATTTGTTTCTCAAGGAAAATATATTAAGGTCCTCTTGTGTCAGTGAATTGGGGCTCCACTTCCCCTCCTTGGAGGGAGCATGAGGGGCACGTGTCTGACTCTGAGCCCCAACTGCCGGCTCTGGGATACAGTAGAGCTGCCCCCCAGGGCCACCTGCCCTTTACCTGCACATCCCAGACAGTGGGTGCTCCCCAGTGGGTGCTTTTCAAACTTGATGTCTTTATTCATTAATCTCCCTCCTGTCTTGCCCCAAGGAAAACAAGCAAATAGAAATGAAGCCAGATGCACATAAATCTTGAGGTGGGGAAAGGAGGGCAGCATGTGTGTTCCAAGGCCTGGCTTTCGAGCAGTCACTGTCACCCCCTCCCACTCTCTGGCTGCCACAGACGCTACTGCTATTAATAAGGAAAACTAAAGTGGGGGCACAACCCCCCCCCAACCCAACAACCCCTTCAAGAAGGGCCTGTCCCTCCACCATGACTTGGGGGCCACTTCTCTGCAGAGCGGGTGGGAAGCCAGAGACTGGGGAAGCCCAGCAACTGGGTCCAGGGACAGAGCAGGGGACGTGGGGAGCAGTTCCTAGAGGTTTCACTTGGGCCACTTCTCTGCAGAGTTGGTGTGAAGCCAGCAACTGGGTCCAGGGACAGGGCAGGGGACGTGGGGAGCAGTTCCTAGAGGTTTCACTTTTTTGCTTGCTTGGTGTAGCTCCTGCAGACCTTGTCCTGGGTTGACCCTGGGGCAAAAACAGCAGGGAAGACGCTGAAGACCCAGGGAGACTGCACAGGAGCTGGCAGAAGGCAGGGGGAAGGGAGGGAGGGCACATTCACCTCAGAGCCTCCTGATCTCCTGCTCACACCCTGAGCTTCAACTTGTCCAGGACCCACCAGCAGGCCCCGTTCCTCATCTCCCCACTTCCCACACCTGGCAAAGCCCTGCCATGGTGCCACCCCCCCTCAATACCGGACATGCCATGTACTCAGACGAAAAGAGGGAAGAAATGATTTCTGGAGGATTTACTAAGAGATCAGTTTGAAGCGTGTGGATTTGGAGTGTCTGAGGCACAATCGAGCAGAGCTATTCAACAGGTCCTTGAATATCCAAGGTGGGAGCTCCGGGAGAGGTACGGCCTAAAGGTACACATTTGGGTGTCAGAACCCCAAAGGAGGAAGCTCTGAGTGGAGAGGCAGGCAGGGGAGGAGGAGCAGCTGCAGATGGCAAGAGGCGCAGAAGCAGAGGACGCTGTCACCAGAGCACAAGAAGACATAGCCCTAGGGCAGGAAGTGTGCCTCTGAGCAGTGCTGCAGAGGGCGAATGAACCCTGGGTGTGCTGGGCAGGCCCTGGATGGGAGCGTGTGGCAGAGGGAGGAGAGGAGTGGAGGTGAAGTCAGGACTGGAGATAGGACTTCAGAGGACTGGCAGTGACAGGAGTGATGCCAGGCGGCGGCCCAGAAGTGGGGCCTAGTGTGCTCCTAAAAGGCTGCCGACGGGCAAGGCGCAGAGGAGTGGGAGAGGCTGAGCAGCAGGGGCTGGAATGATGCTGTTTCGCTTGCACTTGAATCCCCAGAATAGCCCTACAAAACAGGTACAAAAGCATCCCTTCCTCGCACAGAAGAGGCAGCCGAGGTCAGAGAGGACCAGGACTCGAAGCTGGTAAGACCTGAAACCAGCGGGGCTGAGGGTGGAGTACAGGACCACACTGGCTCTGGAGGGGTGCAGGAAGCCGGGCCTGGGCTCAGCGGAACAGCGGGCAGATTGACGGGGTGGGCCAGAAGCCGTGCCTGTGCTTACGCCCCTCGTGAAGAGGAAAGGCTTTTCCATCCAGGCGGTCAGCCAATTCCAGCCGCATGAGTGGAGCCCTGGGGAGGTTCCCGTCCAGTCATCAGCGGGGAGCAGAACACCCCTGGGTGTGGAGAGGGTGCTCGTAGCTTCCATCATGGAGCCAGGAAGCTCTGAAGAGGAGAGTTCGCCTCTCAGTGGCTCCTCCCTTCTCAAGCAGCAGTGCTGGCTTTGACCAGCTGTCCTCATGCCTTATCTTTTTTCAGGATCCATGTAATACGAATCTGTATGTCACTGGAAAGGCGTTTCACTGCAGTGAGCGGTCTTCTGCCAGCACCGCATCCTGGCCGAGAGCCGTGGCACGGTGTGTGGTGTGTATCATTCCTCCTGCCAGGTGGTGACGGGGAGGCCGCTGCAGCACTTGGGCCAGGCCAGGAGCAGCAGCAAATTCACAGAGCCGACCCGTCCGCTCAGCGGCAGGAACGAACGGACACTGCGTATCACGCAAGCACACAAGTCACACTCCAGTCAGTAAAGCGCGTGGTGCGCCCACTCTAGTTTGAAAACAATGTGTGTTAATGGCTGTCTTTTTATTAGAGCTTTGATTCAGGGCACACTCTACTAATTGCTGTGAGTGATTACGTTTATGGACCCGTGTTTAATATTTGGATAGATTTTGCTCTAAAATATCAGTGACTTAACTCTTTGTAATCACTCCTGAATGAAGGAATCGCTGAAGCAGTATGATCTTGATATGCTTGCCTAACAGAATTTGGCCAAGCCAACGTATTTGTATTCTACATGGTGCTCTGAACCAGGCTGGCTTTAAATAAAAAGGCAAATCACAGAAAAAGCACTGCAAATGGCCTTTAAAAACGTGCAGCTCTCTCATCTAACAGTAAAGGAAGGGCAATGCACCAATGCAGTCTGTTTCACCTTCCCCATGCAGGCGCTGAGAAGACTGACAACACGCAGTGCTGGGGTAGGCACAGGGTGCGCCTCCTCACAGGCAGGAGGGCAGTGGCTTCACCCGGCCAGTCCTGTGGTGCCACTGAAGAAAATGCAAGACACACACCCCCGTCTTAATCATCGTACTGCTGTGAATTTGCCTGGCAGAAACAGAAACATCAGTCTGAGGAATTTATTGCAATCCTTAAATATGATAAGGACAAAACTAGAAACACTGCAGTGTGCACCATGGGGACGGCGGAACAGAGTGTGGGCCTCGTGCCATGGAGCATGCCCCTATTTCAAATGAGCTGGATCCGTGTCCTGTGAGGGGTATTTAAGGCGTGTTGGTTAACAAGCAGGTTCTGGAGCGATGTGGCTATGGTGTAATGCTCCTTTTGTTTCGACAGTGAGCTGAAACTGGCTTTATATGGACTTCATGTTTAACAAGCATAAGGTATGACTACCTGAATTACTGGAGGATGAGGAGGAGGTAATGAACATTTTCTTTATATACCCTGTGCTGTATTGTTTGACCTGAAAGAATGAAGAATGAATATATATATCTACACACACTCACATTCTGTGGAAAATTTAAAGGGCCAATAAAGTAAAAAAGAAAAAAATGTTTTTAGGGAGACTAAAAAATTCCATTCTGTTCCATGTGCTAGTGGCAGAAACGCTAAGGTTGTCCTTTTTCTTCTCTATACTGGTTCCATCCATCCTGCCTGGAATTGATCCAAATCATGAATTCAGGAAAACAGAGTAAGATAAAAACTTGACTCCCCCAGATCCCTACCTAATAGTTAGGAGAGTTTTCTGTGTCGTAGTTATGTTTTAGGGAATGGATAGGACATTTAGAATTTATGTGTAATACATTACTATTTTCTCCTTTAAAATAATGAGCAGCAGGCTTCCAATCAGGGCTCCACTTAGAAATCTGATTTACAGTGACAGTGTCTGACAGGAGGCAGGGAAGCCTAAACAGGACGTTCTCCCCTGTCCAACAGACTCTTCCAACAGATGCCTCCTTGACATTTAGAAAACTCTACTTTGTTTACCCCAAATACTCAGTTTAGTGAGGAAGTTGTGTTTTCTCATCCTTTCCAAAAAGAGGTAGCAGGTAAGAATTGGTCCAACAGCTTATTAAATAATTTTGGCTCCAAATATTTTTATAGCTACAAAAAACAAAACAAACAAAAAACCAGAATGCAGAATTAAATTCTTCACAAGAAAGGTTCTTGATGAGGGAGGCCCATCTGAGAGGCTGTGTTCTAAAGCTGTCTGAGTGGTAGAGAGGAGGCCAGGGCTTCCTTAGCCAAGACAAAGGTGCGCCGGCAACAGTCCACGTTTTCAAACCAGAAAGAGACCAAGGCTGTTTGGGTTGCCAGAGAAACTCACAAAACTTGGATTTAACTGTTCTGGAGAATTGCTTAATTCCAAGGAACTGAAAAGAACACTGTTTGATCCTAAAGTTGTATTTAGGTGACAGCCTGATCTAAGCAATGCATCATAATTCAAAGTTTGCCATCATTATCATCTGTATGTGCAGAGCAGCTCAATTCTCAAAAGGCAGCCACCAACAAGCAGAAGAAATGTCCAAACCCAAACACACCAGAATGTCTGTCAATTACACATCAATAGCAGCAGATTTTTGTTAGAAAAGTAAAGTTTTCTATGACTAAATTTGTGACCATATCTTATTAAGGTTAAAAAAACAGGATGTGGCCGGGCACAGTATCTCATGCCTGTAGTCCTAGCACTTTGGGAGGTCGAGGAAGGTGGACTGTTTGAGTCTAGGAGTTCAAGACCAGTCTGGGCAACATGGCAAAACCTGGTCTCCACCAGAAATACAAAATAATTAGCAAGGCATGGTGGCACATGCCTGTAGTCCCAGCTACTCGAGAGGCTGAGGTGAAAGAATCACCTGAGCCTGGGAGGTCAAGGCTGCAGTGAGCCATGACTGTGCCACTGCACTCTAGCCTGGACAGAGTGAGACTCTGTCTCAAAAAAAAAAAGAATAAGACGTGAGGAAGTCTCTCAGCTTCAATCATGGATAAACAATATTAATAGAAATGGGAGTTTTAGTTACTGCTAATTCTTTGCCACCTTTCTATCCTTGGTATTATGCTGACCTTTCTTTGTTTAAACACTCACCTGTATAATATGACAACATTTAAATCTGGATTTTTCTTATCTAAGTTGAAAAAAACATAATCCCAACAGCTTGATTGTAGATCGGCCCTTTCTTGTAATTTACGTTTTCATTTCCAGAGGTCTCATTTTCCTGATCTGTAAAATGGCTAGAGCGATACTGAGGGTATTCAAAAGAATCTGTGGCTCCCCAGAGTAATTCTAGTTAGGCTCCTTTTTTGGGGTAATTTGCTATGCAAGAGCATAACAGATGAGCAAACTACTAATACAAAAATTAGTAAAGAAGTATAAATTAGGTTCTTCTGATAGGATAATGAATTGTTTTCTTATTAAGCACTGCTGGAAGCCATATTAGCTCTTTCAGCAATGGGAATTAAGCTTACATCTGGTTTTAGTTCAGTGGTTCTTTTGTTAGGGGGAAAAATGTGAGTTTGCGAAAACCTAATACTATACATTGTCAAAAATAATACAATTACTAAAGTCAATAATGGGAACAGCAATATGCTAACAGTTTACAGTTTGTTTGTCGGTTTTTTTTGAGATGGAGTTTTGCTCTCGTCGCCCAGGCGGGAGTGCAGTGGCACGATCTCGGCTCACTGCAGCCTCTGCCTCCCAGGTTCAAGCAATTCTCCTGCCTCAGCCTCCTGAGTAGCTGGGACTACAGGTGCCTGCCACCACGCCTGGCTAATTTTTCTATTTTTAGTACAGATGGGATTTCACCGTGTTGGCCAGGCTGCTCTTAAATTCCTGACCTCAGGTGATCCACCCGCCTCAGCCTTCCAAAGTGCTAGGATTACAGGTATGAGCCACCGCGCCTGGCCACTAACAGTTATTTTTATTTTTTAGAGACAGGGTCTTGCTACATTACCCAGGCTGGAACTCCTGGCCTCAAGCGATTCTCCTGCTTCAGCCTCCTGAGTAGCTGGGATTACAGGTGTGTGCCACTGTGCCTGACTTTTTATTTTTATTTTTTAAAGCCTATAGCACCCGCTACTCCCCAGGCCCAACCCCCTTTGGCTTCCGAGATCGGGCGAGACTAGGCACATTCAGGGTGGAGTGGCTGTAGACACTAATGGTTACGGGGTATTTACTGTGGATACCATGCACTGTACTAAGAATATTACAGTCATTCAACCCATTTAAATCCTAGTGTAAGTATCTGTCCTAGTTTGTAAGTTTATTTCTGTTATCCCACCATACTTAAAAAAGGGATCTCTTTTAACTCTCAAAAGTGGCATGGTCTAGATTTTAAATCATATGGCTGCCCTATGTAACACTCAGAGCCACCCCTGAGCTGCGAGTGTTAGAGAGATCAGTCAGAGACTGGTATGTCAGTCATTCTACTACTAGGAGCTGTTTTCACTCACAGAGCACTTCTTACACTCTCTGTGTGGATCTTCTTCCTCCACACAAACCAATGCTCCCAACTCTCTAGACACCAACTGGGTGTCCAGTGATTGCATTCGGACACCACCTGGTGTTAGCACACACCCCACAGGTGAAGGGCTCAGTCCCACAAGACTGCCCCCACTTCAGATGCCAGCTACAAGACTGAGCCTCTCATTCTTCTGACCAACTAGCTATAAAATCAGAGGTTCCAATGATCCTCTCCTCAGGTTTGATAATTTGCTAGAATGGCTCACAGAACTCACGAAGACACTTTGTTTGCCATTGCCAGTTTATTCTGAAGGATACAACTCAGGAATAGCCACATGGAAGAGATGCACAGGGCCAGGCCTGGGGGAAGGTTCAGAGCTTCTGGGGCCCTCTCCAGACAGGTCACCTTCCCAGCACCTGGATGTGACCACCAGCCTGGAAGCTGACGGAACCCCACAGTTTAGGTTTTTTATGGAGGTCTCACATTGTAAGCGTGACTGATTGAATCGCTGGCCAGCAGTGATCAGGTCGAACTCTGAGGGTCAGGTGTGGTTGGTTCCTCTGCCTATCAGCCCCCATCCCGAGGCTATCTGGGGGCTTACCAGGAGTCCCTTCATTAGCCTACACTCAGGTGTGGTGAAAGGGACTTACGAATAACAAAAGATGCTCTTCTCACCTCAATACTCAGGAAATTCCAAGGGTTTTAGGAGCCTGGATGAAGACCAAATGCACATTTCTTATTGTATCACAAGATCACAGTCATGCCTTCATTCTTTTTTCTCACTTGTTCACTGTCCCATTCATTCAGGCATATAGAACAGATTCTCCATCCAATCTTCAAGCTTCTCAGTATTTTTGAAGCAGCAGATTCGGATGACCTCAGAGGACATGGCATGCTGAATTACTTATACTTACAAAAGGACCTCAGCAGCCCGCCCAGGAAGGTTTTGTGCAATCTGTAGCCTGCAGGTGCCTATGACAGCAGCCCCAGGGACAGATATGAAAAGTTGACATTTAGGCCAAGAAACGTAAAAGTTCCTCTAGGTTATCTAAACCATAAAGAGGGGCAAGCATCTGCTGTTTAAAAGACAGGCAGCCCACTGCTGAAAATATATGACTGCATTTGGAAGCCAAGGTCAAAGACACCAGCCAATTGTCAAACAGATGAAATTCCACTGCTGTACTGTGGTTAAGCAAATAGTTGGAAGGCTAAACACGGGGTAGGGTGCATTGGTCAAAGAAAGCGTGTGGTTTCCAAAGGACCAACGCAGCACATCTGGGGAGGGGGTGTTGGGCGCGGCTGGTCATTTGCACTGATTGATTGGATCAGCCTGGCTGTGTCAACATGTGGCTGGGATGTTCCGTCTACGGGAAAGTGTCCATGGAGAGGCTCCAGCTCTTACGCCACTGCTTGGGGAACTTGCTGAGCTGAAGCCACAGGATCTGGACACACTGAAGACCACCCAGCACTTCTGGACAGTCTGTCCCTTATGGATTAGCAGACATAACTTTCCAAACCAAATAAATTTTATGAGTTGTTGAGGGAGAACGTGCTATCACAAGCAAAATTACAAGCAAAGGAGTGTGGGCCTGCCTGGGGAGCCGCTGCCCTCGGCGTCCCTCTGAGCACCGTGCTGGAGCAGTAGTAGCTGTTCTCTGAGCACGTCGCCTGGCCAGTGATTTCTCAAACAGTTTTCACAGAGGACCAGGAGTGTTCACCTCCAGATGCCCTTTAATTCAGCTCTTGCTGAAACAGTAAGGCTGGACATGGGGGTGGCTGAGACCATATTTTCCTGTGAAATATATTCCTAGATCAATCAAGAAGGGAGCTGCCACAGCCACAGTGAAAGGCAAGAGCATTTTAGTTAAATATTCTTTGTAAGTATTTTGAAAAATCACGGCGGGGCGCGGTGGCTCAAGCCTGTAATCCCAGCACTTTGGGAGGCCGAGGCGGGCGGATCACGAGGTCAGGAGATCGAGACCATCCTGGCTAACACGGTGAAACCCCGTCTCTACTAAAAAAAATACAAAAAACTTGCCGGGCGAGGTGGCGGCGCCTGTAGTCCCAGCTACCCGGAAGGCTGAGGCAGGAGAATGGCGGGAACCCGGGAGGCGGAGCTTGCAGTGAGCTGAGATCCGGCCACTGCACTCCAGCCCGGGCGACAGAGCGAGACTCCTCTCAAAAAACAAAAAACAAAAAAAAAGGAAAATCACTGTGGAGAGTGAAAATGCCAGCTGGTGCGGTCAGCGGCGGGGCCGGGAAGCGAGTGCTTCGTTGCAGGTGTCGGGCACCGTGAGGGAAGGATCCCAGCACCGTGCCGCACGTTCACAGCGCCCTTTACTCAGTATCTCACGTAAGGACCACACGTAACGCTCGGACTCCTCAGGAAGCTCACTCCACTTACCGGGTGAATCTTGACAGAAGGTTTAGAGTAGGGAGAAAAAAGGCCGTTTTATTTTTTTAACCACGAAACCTGCGATTTGACCATTTTTCGAAACATCAAGTTACTTAATCTTCTCTTTCTCTTTTTAAATCTCACTTTCACAAAGTCCTGGATTATAATCTTTTATATAAACTGAAATTAAAATACGTATCCTAATTTTTAAGAGTTATAGATTTAAAAAATGGAAATACTCTGAACTGTAAGAACAACGGTGGTTTTCAGCCTGTTTGTTTTCCAAACGCAACAACACAATGAAAATCTATTTGAAGATGGAGAAGATCCACTTACGACAGTGAAAACATTCAAAACACAAATACAACAAAACATTAGGAACAAGAAATGTGTAAATCCAACATGTGAAAAATCTATACAACACTCCCGTCAGATCACAAAAGCTGAACAAATGGTAAAACATATGTGTTCTTGAACAGGCGGACAGAAAGTCTTAACATCATGAAAACACCAGCTCTCTCAATAATCTATATACTTACAGGAGTCTTCCCCCGAACAACACTGGGTGTCTTCCCTGCAACTAGAAAAATTGGTTTCAAAGTTTATGTGGAATATAAGACAAGCAATGATAGCAAAACAAACTAAAAACAACCCTGGTAACGGAGACAAATCAAAGGGAATGATCCTTAGTTTGCATTGATGCCAGCACTAAAGCAGTGATACTGCCGCACGCACATGCAAGAGAGGAGAGAACCAGAACAGAAGGTAACAAAACAGGCCTGACTGTGAGAATGTGACGAGGGCGCCACCTAAGCCCCAGAGGCGCGCACCCTTCATCGCACTTGAGAGGGCGCCCCAGAGGCGCGCACCCTTCATCACACTCGAGAGGGCGGACATGCTCTACCACCTGAGAGAGGGGAAAACAACCGCATTATTTCAACAAATGATATCAAAACAAAAAACAAAGAGGGATTGAAAGAGACTTGAAAGAACCTATAAAACCAAAGGCAATGTGTAGATCTGAACTCTGAGTCTAACAAACCAACTGGAAGAAAAATTCTAAGACAATGAAGATAATTTAATTCCTGACTAGACATGTGATGATAAGGAACTAATGTCAATTTTAAGATGTAATAATGGTATTGTAGTCTTGTTTTTTTAAAATGCATTGTATAGCAAGGAAGGGTCTATATATGTAACAATTCTCCGATTTCTCACTGAAAGTATTTAAATAAAGAATTGGGCTGGTCACAGTGGCTCACGCCTATAATCCCAACATTTTGGGAGGCCAAGACAGGCAAACTCCTTGAGTTCAGGAGTTTAAGACCAGCCTAGGCAACATGGTGAAATGCCATCTCTACCAAAAATACAAAAAATTAGCCAGGTGTGGTGGCACACACCTGTGTGGTCCCAGCGACTCAGGAGGCTGAGGTGGGAGGATCGCCTGAGCCTGGGAGTTTGAGACTACAGTGAGCCAAGACTGCACCACTGCACTCCAGCCTGTGTGACAGAGTGAGACCCCATCTCAAAAAAAAAAAAAAAAAAAAAAAATTGAAAACATAAATAGTATTAATAAAATGATTTAAAAGCCACAGTATTCTTAACAAAATGTCAGGTTTATAAGCAGTATCATTTTAAAATCACATTGCATGTATACTTTGATTTCAGAAATGTGAATGCTTTGGATCTCATTATCTGAGACTGAGAGGGCTCTGCAAATTACACCACACAGTGGATTCACAGTGTTTTCAAACACTGCAGACAGAGCCACTCGTAACTTGGAGACATGACTACAGCAGTAGTCAGAGGCCATGCAACAATTTTCAAAGTGGGGTCCAAAGAACCCTTTCCAGAGAGGGAGGGAAGAACTGAGATGCGTTAAAAGAAAAAAATCATTATTTTTAAAATTCTCATAATTTATCTTGGGCCTACGTGGAAACATAAGAAATAAGTACACTTTGTTGGGGTTTGCAGTAATATATATTTTTTAATTTTGAAAACTTTTCTAATTTTTAAATTTTATCTAAGCTATTTTAGATAATTTTATTATATACATTTTTATGTATATATATAGCATATATTTTACTTATATATTTTAACAAATATTTTAGATTATTTTGTAAT
The DNA here is from genome assembly GCF_009764315.1 of Trachypithecus francoisi. NCBI lineage: Eukaryota > Metazoa > Chordata > Mammalia > Primates > Cercopithecidae > Trachypithecus > Trachypithecus francoisi. The sequence goes on from NW_022681461.1 coordinate 452,938, forward strand.
TTTACAATATTCTATTTGAAAAGTAACATTTATTTATAATGTATTTTCTTGTATTTAAGAATGGATCATTGGCTTTAAATATGAGGATTAAAAGATTCAATTTCTCATCCTACAGATGTTTCATCATGAAAAGATGAAACTGGCTGGGTGCGGTGGCTCCCGCCTGTAATCCCAGCACTTTGCGAGGCCAAGGCGGGTGGATCACCTGAGGTCGAGAGTTCGAGACCAGCCTGACCAACATGGAGAACCCTGTCTCTACTAAAAATACAAAATTAGCTGGGCGTGGTGGTGCATGCCTGTAATCCCAGCTACTCGAGAGGCTGTGGCAGGAGAACTGCTTGAACCTGGAAGGCAGAGGTTATGGTGAGCTGAGATCGTGCCACCGTACTCCAGCCTGGGCAACAAGAGTGAAACTCTGTCTCCAAAAAAAAAAGAAATCAAAGGAAAGAAAAGATGAAACTGGAAACTGACACATCAGAGAATTCTCTGACTCATGAGATGGAGACATCTGCTCCAGAGAAAGTGGGCTAAACTGTAAACAAAGACAAAAAATGTGAGGAAAGTTATTTTTCCCTTGCCTTTACAGATGTTAATGATTTACCTTATTGTGTCTTATGCAACAATATTTCAAATACTATTATGGTGCAAGTTAACTGCCACATCGATTTGAGATCAATCATTCAGAATCTAAAGAAAAAAATTAATTTAAGTGCAGATGTGATAAATTAATATGTCACCAACAGAACCGTACTTCTGCCTTACAACAGAATCTCTGGACTTACTGTATTCCTTGTAGTTGTCTGGTATCAGCACCAACTAAGCACAGAAGCTCTTTTATATGAAAGTTGGCCACACACACAAGTGGTAGGGAAATACTTAAATTACTGAATAACTATTTAGAATCTCCTCGTTTTTCCTGGAACAACCATGTTGACGTTTGCACTGATAGCGCAAAAGCAACGGTGGGTAACACAGCTGCATCTCAGTGGGAATCAGAGCAGAGACAGTCCTCACGCTATACTTCACCACCACACACACACAGTAGAAACACCACGCTTTCACATACGAATATTTGATGAAGCAGTTTATCATATTGATTTTATTAAACTGTTGCCCTCAAGGATACTTTTTAAAAAGAATTCTGTATGGTGAAAAGGAAAGTGTGCATAAAGCACTTCTGCTTCATAATAAAAAACGATGGTTGCCTGGAGAAAAGCACTCCACTTGTACACCTGCACAACTCTTTCAGCGGTGGACTCACCTGATCACTTTTTGTCATGGAAATTGACTTGAAAGAATGAGTGCCAGACAGGCAGTGGTTAGTCACATTTTGGGATCAGGCACGTACTTTTTCAACAATTTGCAAAGTGACTCAGTCCCCTCAGGAAAACAACTGACAGTGCTTGTAGCCCATGATAAATTTTAGCTTTTAAGCAGAAATTAGAATCTTGGAAATCTATGTCCACCAACATAAGCTTGACAGCTTCCCAATACTTAAAGTCGTTTCTGATGAGGTGGCAGTAGTGACTATAGGTTTTGATATTGCATAATGAAATATGTCAATGTTTGGAAGATATACATAACTCAATGAATGTTTTCCAAATGAACCATGCATAATGCTGCAAAATTATGTGTGTAGGCAACAAAGATCCATTGAAAGTGCAAGACAGACCAATGGGTTTTAATGTAACAGAGAATGGAAAGTTAACTGATACAATTTCAGATTCCACATTGCAACTACCCTTTAAAAAATGACCATTTTCAAATTTTGGTGAGCTATCAAAGCAGAATTATCTACAATGATCTGCGACGGCTATTAGAATATTCCCGCCTTTTCCAGCTACCATCTATGTGGGACTGGATTTTCTTTATACACTTCAACCAAAACAACACATCCCACCAGAAGCAGATATGAGAATTCAGCAGCCTTAGGGCAGAAAATGAGACTTGCAAAAATGTAAAAACAATGCTGCTCTTGTCAAATTTTTTTTTTTTGCCTTGGAAAAGAGCATTGTCTTTCATGAAAATATGCTATTTGTGTTAGCGTGTAATTAAATTATTTTTATTTTTTAAGTGAAGAAACACATTTTTAAAAATTTAGTTTCAAATATGATAAATATTAATAAGTGTTTAACAGATTAAAAAAAAAACTCTTGGGAATGTATGAACACAAAGAAGGAAACAACAGATGTGGGGGCCTACCTGAGAAAGGGTGGGAGGAAGGAGAGGAGCAGAAAAGGTAACTATTGGGTACTGAGCTTAATACCTGGGTGATGAAATATGTACAACGAAACCCTATGACATGTGTTTACATATGTAACAAACCTTCACATGTACCCCCAAACCTAAAATAAAAGTTTAAAAACAAATGCTTTGGGCTCCTCAGTAATTTTTTTTTTTTTTTTTTTTGAGATGGAGTCTCACTCTGTTGCCCGGGTTGGAGTGCAGTGGCGTGATCTTAGCTCACTGCAACCTCTGCCTCACAGGCTGAAGTGATCCTTCTGACTCAGCCCCCCTAGTAGCTGGGATTACAGACACACGCCACCATACTTGGCTAATTTTTGTATTTTTAGTAGAGATGGGGTTTCGCCATGTTGGCCAGGCTGGTCTCAAACTCCTGACCTCAGGTGATCCACCCACCTTGGCCTCCCAAAGGGCTGGGATTACAGGTGTGAGCCACCACACCTGGCCGGGATACTCAGTGATTTTTAAGAGTATAAAGGGGTACTGAGACAAAAACGTTTGGACCCTGCTGTCGTACAGTCTTTCCAACACACCACAGCCTTCTAAGAAAAGGAAAAATGACGCAGGATGACAGGAGACATGAACACCACTTACAGCAAAATGGCCTCGTTTACAGCCTCAAAGAACTCTGGCTGGAGGATTTCCTGAGGTTCATGTCCGTGACAGACGAGCAAAGCCTCCACCAGGGGGTCAACATCTGGCAGGGTAATAAGTGGGACACAGACTCGTGACAGGGACGCCAATCGCTCGGGAGTCATTCTATGGAAGAAATAAGAAATAATCACCCAAATCTAAGAGCCACGCATAATTAAGGACATATAAAACCTTCATGCTAAAAAGGTCAACGACAGGTCACCTGTTTTGCCTCTAAATAAAGAGAATGACTCTAACACTATCGATGAACACTTCTCTTTTATCCAATTCTTTAGGAAGATATCTTTTAGCTGCCAATGCTGTTTCAGTGTCATTCATGGTCAGGACTTTGTTCTTTATATTCACAGGCACTTAATATGTCCAAAACACAACTCCTGAAATCCCTTCCCAGTGTTCCCTTTCCCCAGTGCCATCTCATTTACTCAGGCCCAAATGCTGATTCCTCCCTTTCACTGATGCATCAGTGAATACTAGCAACACATCCGACCTCTTCTGAACACCTCCATTACTGCCCTCCTAAGTGCAGAGTAACCCACCACCTCCAGCCTCTGGATTCGTTGCTTCTGCACTCACTCCTATAGTTTAACATCAGAACACTTCCAGCACCCCTTTAAAAATTCAGATCACAACACTTGTCTGCTCAAAGCTTTGCAATGGCTTCCCACCTCATGCAGAGAATAAGCAATGTCTTTCACTAGCCAGCAAGTCCTTCCATGGTGGTTCCCCATCTGTTTCACTGACTTCATCTCCTTCCACTCTTACCTTTGTCTTTTCTGCCTCTGACTGCCCCAAGTAAGGTCCTGCGGTCCCCAGTTGCAGCTCAAATGTCCCTTTGTTAAGTGAGGTCTTCTCTGATCATCCCATGTCACTGTACTGTCTACCACGTGTGGCAATTTAAATGTAAATGAATTAAAATGAAATAAAATTAAAAATCCAGCTCCTCAACTGCACTAGTCACAGCTGAAGTGCTCAACAGCTATGGGCGGCTGGCAGCTACGGTCCCGAACAGCACACACGTACGGGATGCGCCTGGGACCGCACAAGGCACTGCTGGACACTGGAGCTCCACGCGCCCTCCTACCCGTGTTGACTTCTCTTCCTGGTACCTTTCACCATCTGACCTATACGCTATTCCCTTGTAGTACTCATGGTTCCCTTCCTCCTGAGAGGGCAGAAGCTCTACGATGGCAGGCAGCTTCTCCTACTTTGCCCACCACTCTATTCCTAGCACCTAGGGATAACTCCTCACACACAGCACATGCTCAACAAATCCATCTCCAGTGCAGTGAACGATAAATAAAATGAAAGTTCTGGGTGGAGCCTATTCAACGTTTTTCTAGGTATTTTCATATGTAATTGTAAATATAGAAATTTAGTCTTGTTGTTTTGTGGAACACACATGGCATCACAGTGTAGAGCATATAGCTGTCCCTCATTCTTAAAAACTTGCTGCCTATTATTAAAACACACGTGTTCTGTAATTTAACAATGCCACTATCAGTAGGCACTGAGGCTGTTTCTGGTTTTTCACTATTCAAACAGGGCTGTGGCGCTACCCTTACCCATGCCTGTCTGTGCCCACATGTGAGAACTTGCATATTAAATTGCCTTCCAAGGCCAGGGGCGGTGGCTCACACATGAAGTCCCAGCACTTTGAGAGGCTGAGGCAGACAGATCGCTTGATCCCAGAAGTTCAAGACCAGCCTGGGTCATATGGAGAAACCCCATCTCTACAAAAAATACAAAAACTAGCTGGGTGTGGTGGTGCGTGCCTGCAGCTGCAGCTCACTGGGGAGACTGAGGTGGGAGGTTGCTCGAGCCCAAGAGGTCAAGGCTGCAGTGAGCTGTGTTCACACCACTGCACTCCAGCCTGGGAGACAGAACGAGACCCCGTCTCAAAAAAAACACACACACAGACACACACAAAAAACTGCCTTGCAAATGACCACCCTTCCAATGATATCATTATTTGTTTCTATTTCTCAAAAATTTAACGAACAAAAATTGCTATTTCATTGCCTTAATTTGCATTTTCCTGATAACTTGTGAGATGGTAATTGTTACCCACTTGTATTTTACTCTTCAGAGAATTTGTTTATATATTTGTGTATTTTTGTCCTATTTGTTCATTTAATACCTATTTATTGATCCCCTATTGTAGTCAAGGCCCTGTTTGAGGTGTACGTGATACAGATGCAAAGATGACAAGGTCTCATCAGGGAGAGGAACAATATAATGCCAGATGATACTGGGTATCATGCTGAAAAGTAAAGAATACTCAGAAGTGACAGAAATTTACCAAGAAGGTGACATGTGAGCAGTGCTCTGAAGGAAGTACATGAACAAGCCACGTATATATCTGGGAGGAAAACATTGCAGACAGATGAAAAGCAAATGCAAAGGCCTCAGCATCTGAAAAGAGCAAGGGGACCAACGTGGTCACACCCAGTGAACCTGGGAGGATGGCTTCTGTAGATCACTGTGGGGCCTGCATATTCTTTTTTAAAAAACTTAAGTTTTCATTTTTATGAAATTAATAAATGCAACTATATTTTTTAAATTTAGAATATGTATTTACTTTTAAATTTTTATTTCAATAGCTTTTGGGTAAAAGTAGTTTTTTGTTACATGGATGAATTGTATAGTGGTGAATTCTGAGGTGTTAATGTGCCCATCGCCCGAGTAGATTGCACCTAATGTGTAGTTTTTTATCACTAGCCACCATCCCACCCTCTTCCCGCTTCTGAGTCTCTGAAGTCCATTATGTCACTCTGTATGCCAGCAATGTCCAATCTTTTTGGCTTCCTTCTTTTTGGAAAAAGAATTGTCTTGGGTTACACACTAAATACACTAGTATCAACGATAGTTGACGAGCTTAAAAAAAATCGCAAAAACCCTCAATGCTTTCAGGAAGTTGACAGATTTGTGTTGGGCGGCATTCAAAGCTGTCCTGGGCCATGTGCAGCCACGGGCCACAGGTCCGACGAGCTTGCTGTGTGTCTCTATACTCATAGCTTAGCCTGCACTAATAAGTGAGAACATAACAGTTTGTGGATTGCTTGAGCCCAGGAGTTTGAGACTAGCCTGGGCAACATGGTGAAACCCTGCGTCTACAAAAAAATACAAAAATTAGGTGGGTGTGGTGGTGCACACCTGCAGTCCCAGCTACTTGGGAGGCTGAGGTGGGAGGATGGCTTCAGTCCAGAAAGTGGAGGTTGGGGTGAGCTGAGATCATGTCACTGCACTCTGGCCTGGGCAACAAAGCAAGACCCTGTCAAAAAAAGAAATGAAAGAGAGAGAGACAAAGGAGAGAGAGAAAAGAGAGAGGGGAGGGGAAGGGAGGAATGTGGAAGGGAAGGAAGGGGAAGGGAGGGAAGGTGAGGAGAGGAGAAGGAGGAGAGGGGAGGAGAGGGGAAGGGAGGGGAGCAGATGGGAGGGAAGGTGAGGAGAGGAAGGAAGGGAGGGAGGGAGGGAAAAGAAAATATTCATAATAAAGGGGTTACTTCCTGCCTCAGGTTCTTATTTCCAAATAGCAAAAGTAACTCATTAAAAAATAATCATCTTGGCCGGGCGCGGTGGCTCAAGCCTGTAATCCCAGCACTTTGGGAGGCCGAGACGGGCGGATCACGAGGTCAGGAGATCGAGACCATCCTGGCTAACACAGTGAAACCCCGTCTCTACTAAAAAATACAAAAAAAAAAAAAAAACTAGCCGGGCGAGGTGGCAGGCGCCTGTAGTCCCAGCTACTCGGGAGGCTGAGGCAGGAGAATGGCGTGAACCCGGGAGGCGGAGCTTGCAGTGAGCTGAGATCCGGCCACTGCACTCCAGCCTGGGTGACAGAGCCAGACTCTGTCTCAAAAAAAAAAATAAAAATAAAAATAAAAAAAAAAAATCATCTTTAATCAGCCTTAAACTGCTTAGTATTTCTTTTCCTCTGGAGTATTTTTTCCCCTTTATTTACATCTTTTTTGCACTCTTCCCATTATTTGATTGTACTGGTCTCTTTTCAGGGTATTGCTATACAATTATTTGTGCTTTTCATTTTCTCACCCTTGGACAGAAGACAAGCAGTTCAGAAAGGTTTCTAAAGTCTCCTGGACCACAATTAAAAGACTCTGCTGGATGGTATCAGCTGAAACAATCTTTTCTCTTTCTTTTTAGAGACAGGGTCTTGCTCTGTCACCCAGGCTAGAGTGCAGTGGTGCAATCTCGGCTCGCTGCAACCTCGACCTCCCCAGGCTCAAGCGATCCTTCTACCCAGCCTCCACAGTAGCTGGGATTACAGGTGCTTGCCATCACACCTGGCTAATTTTTTTTTTTTTTTCTTGTAGAGATGGGGTTTCTCCATGTTGCCCAGGCTGGTCTCAAACTCCTGGGTTCAAGTAATCCTCTCACCTTGGCCTCCCAAATTGCTGGGATTACAGGTGTGAGCCATTGTGCCTGGGCTGAAACAACTTTTATAGATTAAAAACTTGCCTTTGTGCCAGATTGTGCCACTATGGAAGAGGTTTATTCTCTAGTTCATAATTGGTTTTGTTGTTGTTGTTAAGAATGCTTGCTTTTCCAAAGTAATATGAACAAATTCCCTGACACAGAGCAAAGTCCACTGAAGGATGTCCACGCTGGCATCCCAGCTGGCAGGAGTAGCAAGGATAAAATGGGAATGAATTTAGTTAGCAGTTTAGGATATTCCTAGTCAAAGCAAACCTATGATACAATCAGTAAAATTCTTAACTGAATTTACTAAGAATGTGAGATGCCTGTGCCAGTAGAGTACTCCCTGTAAACCAACACACCTGATACATTCCTCATTTGCTCTACAGAATGATGTTTAGAATCTTTTCTTTTAGAATTTTGGAATTCAACAAGATAATTTTAGAATTCAACAAGATAAATTTTTTCCAGGTACTTTTCTGAATGTGTTGAGCCCTTATACATAGTTTTTAAGGTAATTCAATCTCTTGGACTGAGTTCATTTATACCTATCAGAAGATTGAAATTAAAAAGCAATTTGATGCCTAACATGCTTTTTGAGCCTTTTTAGTAGCTTTTGTGTTCACCATTCATAAAATTTTAACTTGGATTCCTAAAAGCTTGTGTGAGAACCAAAACTTTTTAAGTCCACAGTTCTCCAGTGAATAGCAAATTCTGCCAAGTGTGTCCTCCTATCTCAAGTGGAAGCCGGTTTAATGAAATTAGGTAACAGAATGGCACCGCAATAACATTTGCAAAACAGCTGCCAACCACGTGGGTGCCATTATAATTTTTGCCATCATTAATCATAACAATTAAAATAGGTATCATAATACTACCTAACTTTCTACTACACATCTGAAGTTCTCTGTCCATTTTTCAGATTTACAAATCGAAACAATTAAATCAGAACACAGCATAATAGGCAAACTACTTTCTAGTATATGCTTAAAGTCAGGACAGTCCCACCCACCTATGAATCCAAGTTTCTAATTCCTTTCCTTTCACAAGTATGACTTCAAATGTCCAAGCAGCCAAGAGAACCCAAACTTAAGCACCATATAAACAATGCTATGATGTTTTTCTGTTTTTTTTCTTCTTCTTCTAGAAGGCGTCTATGTATTTATTTTTTCTTATTTTTTAGCACTTGAGTGTTTAACGTTCATTTCCAAAGATTCAAAAAGTCTCACAGAAAATAGAGAAATTGATCTCATAACTTCAGATGCATGGGATCGCCAGAGGAACAACAACAAAAAAAAGTGGGAAAATTAGCTTACTTTCTTTTTGCATTATTTTTAGAGGCCTGATAAATTGTGTTGTCATAGGGCTTTAAATAGAGTTTCACTTGCCACCAAGTAAAGTCAACAATTCAGTGACAGAATGTTTAAATTCTATCCTGTTCTTTGCTACAAACCATCTAGAAGGAGCAACATTCTGAGCATTGTCAGCTTATCCTGTAGCCCTATGGTTTCGGGGCAGATGGTTTGGAAGCTACAATACAACCACACAGGAAGGATGTTCCCAGCAGTATATGGTTATTGTCTAGCCTTCTGCAGTTGAATTCTTGTGCAGAAACTATTTGGAAGTGCTGCTCTGGCAACCAGTCAAGACCTAATGCTTAGTGCAATTCAATCTGGAAAGCGTTGCATAACTCTCCACTTGAACTTGGGTCTCCGCACTCTGACAAACTTCAGACCAAAAGACGAGCCGTGAAGGCTCTCTGCACCTTGAAGTCTTTGGAAGGTTATCCGTTGGGTTGCCCGAATTTTGGTATACCCAGGAACTACCTGTCTTTATGAGATTTTTAAATTTTTCAGAAAAATTATCCTGGATCGTTTCCAGCCTAATTAGAAGATACAATCTGCAGCCATGAGCTGCAATACTTGATAAATGTCCCCAGCACCACAGTCTTTCCACCCACTCAGTCCCCGGTAATAATCTCTGACTCTTCTCATTTCCTCTTTTCAGATAATGAGAGAAAAGTTGCACTTAAGAGATCTTTTAGGGAGGAGGACTGATGAGTCAGGCTGGAGACCTGCCTGCCTATCTGAGACGCTACACGAGTGATGCACACAGGCAACTCTCAGCCTGCCTTTCAATTGTACAAACATCCATCCAGCCCTAACTCTATGCAATACATTCTGCTAGGCTATGTGCAGAGTATACACCTTCACACACATCCCCACACACCTCTTCCTCTATCAGCCCACCCACTAAGCTCATAAATTCCAAAAATTTAAGATATTTACAACTCACGCTAAATGTGTCTTTTTGTTAACAACTTAGATGATGGACTCAAAAACACATTAATAATTTTTTTTTTTTTTTTTTTGAGACGGAGTCTCGCTCTGTCACCCAGGCTGGAGTGCTGTGGCGCGATCTCGGCTCACTGCAAGCTCCGCCTCCCGGTTTACGCCATTCTCCTGCCTCAGCCTCCCGAGTAGCTGGGACTACAGGCGCCCGCCATCTCGCCCGGCTAATTTTTTGTATTTTTTTAGTAGAGACGGGGTTCACCGTGTTAGCCAGGATGGTCTCGATCTCCTGACCTCGTGATCCACCCGTCTCGGCCTCCCAAAGTGCTGGGATTACAGGCTTGAGCCACCGCGCCCGGCCCACATTAATTAATTTTAGATCTAAAACCATCTTGGTGGTAAGAGAACGATGGTAAAGCACTGTGGAAGGTAAACGTTGAAAGGATTATCTGCCACTTAAGAAAGTGGTAGAGAACAGGAAGTACAATTTAGAAAAGGTGAATATTTGAGGAGAAAGGACAAACTGTTCACACAAAATAGATCACTATGGGTCATTTGACAAAAAATTATCTTTATGAGAATTTACTATCAAGAAAATAATATAGCTAAACTATTAGCGATTTATAGGAATTCATCAACAAAAATAAAAACCGTAAATAAAATCCTATCATGTCCCCATACAGTGTTCAGATCGTGACTAGAGATAGATATGCAGTTATGGGAACTGCTTCTAAAGAAGTAGTGTAGAGCAGCATTTCTCGTGCTTCCAGAGAGTACGTCTAGACAGGTGTTTTAAAAAACTCGGATTTCTTGGTCTCTCCCCAGGGGACGTTGATGCTACTGATTCGTAGGGCCACACTTCTGAGTAGTTCTGGTGGAGAACTGCTACACATCCCGAGGACTGAAAGGCAAGACCTAGGAAGAATGCTGACGCTCATAATCTACTCAAAGAGAAAATAAGATGAAAATATAACCTAAGAGACTGAATCAAATAATGAACTAAGGACACGGATGTCCTAGCATTCATGCTATACTCCCAACTCCTAGAAATGATGGAAGAATTTTCCACTTTTTTTTTTTAAATTATACTTTAAATTCTAGGGTACACGTGCACAACGTGCAGATTTGTTACATATGTATACATGTGCCATGTTGGTGTGCTGCACCCATTAACTCGTTATTCACATTAGGTATTTCTCCTAATGCTATCCCTCCCTGCTCCCCCCACTCGACAACAGTCCCCCACGTGATGTTTCTCACCCTGTGTTCAAGTGATCTCATTGTTCAATTCCCACCTATGAGTGAGAACATGCGGTGTTTGGTTTTCTGTACTTGTTGAGAGTTTGCTCAGAATGATGGTTTCCAGCTACATTCATGTCCCTGCAAAGGACATGAACCCACCCTTTTTATGGCTGCATAGTATCCCATGGTGTATATGTGCCACATTTCCTCAATCCAATCTATCATTGATGGACATTTGGGTTAGTTCCAAGTCTTTGCTACTGTGAATAGTGCCACAATAAACATACGTGTGCATGTGTCTTTATAGCAGCATGATTTATAATCCTTTGGGTATATACCCAGTAATAGGATAGCTGAATTAAATGGTATTCCTAGTTCTAGATCCTTGAGGAATCGCCACACTGTCTTGCACGAATGAAGCAATGTACACTCCCACCAACAGTGTAAAAGCATTCCTATTTCTCCACATCCTCTCCAGCATCTGTTGTTTCCTTTTTGATGATCGCCATTCTAACTGGTGTGAGATGGTATCTCATTGTGGTTTTCATCTGCATTTCTCTGATAGCCAGTAATGATGAGCATTTTTTCATGTGTCTGTTGGCTGCATAAATGTCTTCCTTTGAGAAGTGTCTGTTCATAACTTTTGCCCATTTTTTGATGGGTTTTTTTTTTCTTGTAAATTTGTTTAAGTTCTCTGTGGATTCTGGATATTAGCCCTTTGTCAGATGGGTAGATTGTAAAAATTTTCTCCCATTCTGTAGGTTGCCTGTTCACTCTGATGGTAGTTTCTTCTGCTGTGCAGAAGCTCTTTAGTTTGATTAGATCCCATTTGTCAATTTTGCCTTTTGTTGCCATTGCTTTGGGTGTTTTAGTCATGAAGTCCTTGCCCATGCCTAGGTCCAGAATGGTATTGCCTAGGTTTTCTTCCAGGGTTTTTATGGTTTTAGGCCTAATATTTAAGTCTTTAATCTATCTTGAATTAGTTTTTGTATAAGGTGTAAGGAAGGGATGCAGTTTCAGCTTTCTACATACAGCTGGCCAGTTTTCCCAGCACCATTTATTATATAGGGAATCCTTTCCCCATTTCTTGTTTTTCTCAGGTGTGTCAAAGATCAGATGGTTATAGATGTGTGGTATTATTTCTGAGGCCTCTGTTCGGTTCCATTGGTCTACCTCTCTGTTTTGGTACGTACCATGCTGTTTTGGTTACTGTAGCCTTGTAGTACAGCTTGAAGTCAGGTAGTGCGGTGCTTTCAGCTTTGTTCTTTTGGCTTAGGATTGTCTTGGCAATGTGTGCTCTTTTTTGGTTCCCCATGAACTTCAAAGCAGTTTCTTCCAATTCTGTGAAGAAAGTCATTGGTAGCTTGATGGGGATGGCATTGAATCTATAAATTACCTTGGACAGTATGGCCATTTTCACAATATTGATTCTTCCTATCCATGAGCATGGAATGTTCTTCCATTTGGTTGTGTCCTCTTTTATTTTGTTGAGCAGTGGTTTGTAGTTATCCTTAAAGAAGTCCTTCACATCCCTTTTAAGTTGGATTCCTAAGTATTTTATTCTCTTTGTAGCAATTGTGAGTGGTAGTTCACTCATGGTTTGGCTGTCTGTTATTGGTGTATAGGAGTGCTTGCGATTCTTGCACATTGATTTTGTATCCTGAGACTGCTGAAGTTGCTTATCAGCTTAAGGAGATTTTGGGCTGAGACAGTGGGATTTTCTAAATATACAATCATGTCAATGATGGAAGAGTTTTTACAATTAAATATATAATACTATAAAATGGGGGCTTTTGGTGACCCACAAATTCTGAGAAAAGCTTGACTTGGTAGGTAGGTGGGATCTTTTTGAAGGAAAATACCACCACCCTAAAAGCTTGCAAGAGAGGACTACTATAAAAGATAAGAATTACTTTGGGGGTGAATTCAAGGAGCAGGGAGCAAACCGACAGCCAGCTGCCAAGATCTTATATACTCTTTTTCTTATCCACTGTCTTTAGGCAAGAGATAACAGAAATGTCCTGACTCCAACAGGAAGGAGAAATGAGGCCTGGAAGGAGACGCCAGTCCCAAATGGCTATCAACCTCCAGAAAATATGGGAGTCCTCTAAGGCTACAATTTATTGGCTATTTATTTATTGCCAATACATATTTACTGGCAACCTCAATCAACACCACCTCTTGATCTTTCCATAATTATTGGAGGCTACAATATACAGAGCCCTAATAGAGAGACTAATGAGGAATCCCAAATTCCAGGAAGACCAGATTGTTCTGCAAAGTGGTTGTACCTATTTAAGTTCCCATCAGCAACCTCCTGAAGCTCACCATAACCTAATGGATGTCTAACTGATGTTGTAGTTTACACTTTCCTGAAAATGCACAGAAAAGCTCATAGACCAGTTTTAAATTGTGGTGAAAAACACATTAACATAAAATTTACCATTTTAACCATTTTTAAGTGTACAGTAAACTATATGTCCTTATGTGCAACAGATCTCTAAAACTTTCATATCTTGCAAAACTAAAACTCTATACCCATTGAACAACAACTCCCATTTCCCCCTTCCTCCCATCTCAAGGTAACCACTATTCTACTTTCTGTTTCTTTTTTTTTGGAGACAGAATCTTGCTCCATCACCCAGGCTGGAGTGCAGTGGCACGATCTCAGCTCACTGCAACCTCCGTCTCCCAGGTTCAAGCAATTCTCCAGACTCAGCCTCCTGAGTAGCTGGGATTACAGGCACGTGCCACCACACCCGGCTAATTTTTGTATTTTTAGTAGAGATGTGGTTTCGCCGTGTTGGCCAGGCTGGTCTCGAACTCCTGACCTCTAGTGATCCGCCTGCCTTGGCCTCCCAAGGTGTTGGGATTACAGGTGTGAGCCACTGCACCTGGCCTTAGCTTCTGTTTCTACAAGTTTGACTACTTTAGATATCACACATAAGTGTAAGTAATCATGCAGTATTTGCCTTCTGTCACTAGTTTACTTCTTTCATCCACACTGTAGCATATGACAGGACTTCCTTCTTTTCTAAGGTGGAATAATCTTCCAATGTGTATATATACCATATTTTCTTCACTCATTCATCCGCTGATGGACATACAGGTTGCTTCCACCTCTTGGTTCTTGTACATAATGCTCAATGAACATGGGTGTGTAAATATCTCTTAGAGATCTTGTTCCCAATTATTTGGAAATACACACAAATATGGGATTGCTGGATCATTTGGTAGTTCTATTTTTAGTTTTTTAAGGAAACTCCATACTGTTTTCCATAGTGACTGCACTAGTTTAACATTCCTAGCAACAGTGTACAAGGGTTCCAAGTACTCCATATCCTCATCAACATTTGTCTTTTTCTCTTTCTTCTTTTCATAGTGGTCATTCTAATAGGTGTGAACTGGTATTTTATTATGGTTCTGATTATCATGTCCCTGATAACTGGTGATGTTGGGCATCTTTTCATATGCTTGTTGGTCATTTGTATATATTCTTTGGAGAAATGTCTATTCAAGTCTTTGACCTATTTTTAAACTGGATTATTTTGCTGTTATTGAGTTGCAGGAGTTCTCTGTGTATTCTGGATATTAACCACTTATCCAGATATAAGGTTTGAAAAGATTTTCTCCCATTACATATGCTGCTTTTTAATCTGTTGATTGCTTCCTTTGTTGCACAGACATTTAAAAAATTCATGTAGTCCTATTTGTCTATTCTTGCTTTTCTTGCCTGTGCTTTTGGTGTCATATCCAAGAAATCATTGCCAAGTTCAATGCCATGACACTTTTCCCCTATAGTTTCAGGTCTTACGTTTAGATCTTTAATCTACTCTGAGTTAGTTTTTATATATAACGTAAGGTAAGGGTTCAGATTTGTTTTCTGAATGTGTATATCCAGTTTTCCCAACATCAATTATTGAAGGGACAGTCTTTTCCCAATCTTGTAGTCAGGATACCCTTGTCAAAGACCATTTGATCACATATGTGAAGTCTTATTTCTGGGCTCTCTATTCTGTTTTATTTGTCAATATGTCTGCCTTTATGCCAGTACCACACTGTTTTGATTACTGTGGCTTTGTAATATGCTTTGAAAAAAGGAAGTATGAGGCCTTCACCATGTTTTTCTTTCTCAAAATCATTTTGGTTACTTGGGGTACTTTGAGATTCTATGTATATTAAAGGATTCTTTTTCTATTTCTGTAAAAAAAAATAAAAATAAAAACCAACACCACTGACATTTTGATAGAAATAACACTGGAACCTGGAGATTGCTTTAGGTAGTATGGGCATTTAAAATACTAAGTATAGGTTGGGTGCAGTGACTCATGCCTATTCCCAGCACTTTGGAAGGCTGAGGCAAGTCGATCACCTGAGGTCAGGAGTTCAAGACCAGTATGACCAATGTGGAGAAACCCCATCTCTACTAAAGATACAAAATCATCTGGGAGTGGTGCCGGGTACCTGTAATCCCAGCTACTCAGGAGGCCAAGGCAGAAAAATCACTTGAATCTGGAGGCAGAGGTTGAGGTGAGCCGAGATCGCGCCACTGCACTCCAGCCTGGGCAACAAGAGTGAAACTCCATCTCAAAAAAAAAAAAAAAAATACTAACCCATCTATGAACATGGGATATCTTTTTATTATGTCTTACATAGTATCTTTTAGCAATGTATAGTTTTCACTGTACAAATCTTTCACCTCCTTAATTGCTTATTCCTAAATATTTTATTCTTTTTGGTGCTATTGTGAGCAGGACTGTTTTTAAACTTCCTTTTTGGGTTGTTCTTATTAACATATAGAAATGCAACTGGTTTCTATTCTCTATTTTATTTATTTCTGCTCTAATCTTTATTAGTCTCTCCCTTCTTTTTTGTTTTTTGAGACGGAGTCTTGCTCTGTTGCCCGGGCTGGAGTGCAGTGGCCGGATCTCAGCTCACTGCAAGCTCCGCCTCCCGGGTTTACGCCATTCTCCTGCCTCAGCCTCCCGAGTAGCTGGGACTACAGGCGCCCACCACCGCGCCCGGCTAGTTTTTTGTTTTTAGTAGAGACGGGGTTTCACCGTGTTAGCCAGGATGGTCTCGATCTCCTGACCTTGTGATCCCTTTAGGTTTAGTTTGTTCTTCTTTTTCTAGTTGCTTGAGGTGTAAAGTTAGGTTTCTGACTTGAGATCCTTCTTATATTTTTTTTCTTCCTTCAAAAGCATGTACACCTTCTTCTTTTTTAATGCAGGCATTTACCACTATAAACTCTCTGCTTAGAACTGCTTTTGCTGCATCCCATAAGTTGTGATATGTTGTGTTTTCATTTTCATTTGTCTCAAGTTATTTTCTGTGTTTCTTGTGATTTGTTCTTTGACCCATTGGTTGTTTAAGAGTGTGTTAATTTCCACATATTTGTGAATTTTCCAGTTTTCCTTTTGTTATTGATTTCCATTCCCTTGTGGTCAAAAAAAACAGTTACTATGATTTCAGTCTTATTAAATTTGTTAAGACTTGTTCTGCGGCCTAACATGTGGTCTTTCCTAGAGAATGTTCTATATGTGCTTGAGAAGAGTGTATATTCTGCTGTCATTGGGTAGAATGTTCTGTATATGTCTATTAGGTCCAATTGGTCTATAGCATTATTCAAGTTCTATTTTCTTATTGATCTTCAGTCTGGTTAATCAATCTGTTATTAAAAGTGGGGTGGTGAAATCTCCTATTATTATTGTGTAACTGTCTCTTTCTCCCTTCAACTCTATTGGTATTTGCTTCATATATTTGGATGCTCTGTTAAGTGCATATATTATTGTAATTGTTGTATCTCCCTGAACTGACTCTTATATTATTATATAATCTTGTCTCTTTTGATAGCCTTCTGATACAACTATAGCTATTCCTGCTCTATTTTGGCTACCATTTGCATGATATCTATTTTTCCATCTTTTCATTTTCAGCCAATGTATCAAGTGAGTCTCTTGCAGCTAGAATATAGTTGGATCTTGTTTTCTGATCTATTTTGCTACTCCACATCTTTTGAATGGAGTGTTTAATTCATGTTCACCTAAAGTAATTACTGATAGAGAAGGACTTACTATTGCCATTTTGTTGTTTTCCATATACCTTGTAGTTATTCTGTTCACAATTTTCTCTTATTCCCTTCCTTTGGGTTTCATTGATTTTTTCATAGTGATATGCTTTGATTTCCTTCCCATTTTTCATTGTGCATCTCCTACAGGTATTTTCTTGTTGTTACCATGGGCATTACATTAAACATCTTAGAGTTATAACAACCTAACAAGACAACTTTAATCACATACTAAAACACTACTCATTTACATTTCCCTCCCCAGTTCATGTTATCAATATCACAAATTACATCCTTTTCTATTTTGTATTTATCAACACTGTTTAACATTTTTTATGCTTTTATCTTTTAAGTTCTGTATTAGAATTAAAAAGTGAGTCATGTACACTCAGCCCTCTATATATCTATGGGCTCTGTATCCATGGATTCAACTAAATCATGGATCAAAAATATAGTATTTGCAGGATGTAGAACCTATAGATTGACTGTTTATATCTGTAAGTTCCATATAGTTTACTGTGGGACTGGAGCATCTATAGATTTTTATATGTATGGGAAGTCCTGGAACCAATCCTCTGTGGATACCAAGGGACAACTGTACTATACAACACAGTATTGTAAGATTTTGTGTTTGTCTGCATATTTACATTTATCAGAAGGCTTAATATTTTTGTATGCTTACACGTCGCTAATATTCTTTCATTTCAACTTGAAGGACTCCCTTTAGCAATTCTTGTAAGGTAGGTCTAGTGATGAACTCCTTCAGCTTTTGTTTATCTGGGAATGTCTTTACTTCTTCATTTTTGAAGGATGATGTAGCCCAGATGCAGTATTTTTGGTAGGAAGGGTTTTTTGTTTTGTTTTGTTTCCTCCTTGGCTCTTTGAACGTACCATCCCACTCCCTTCTCGCCCGTAATATTTTTTCTGAGAAATGCACCGATAATATTATGGAACCTTCCTTGTACATGATAAGTCACTTTTTTCTTGCTGCTTTCAAGATTATGTCTTTAACTTCTGACATTTCGATTTTTGTGTATGTTGGTGTGGGCCTCTTTGGGTTCATTCTTTTTTTTTTTTTTTTTTGAGATGGGAGTCTCGCTCTGTGGCCCAGGCTGGAGTGCAGTGGCCGGATCTCAGCTCACTGCAAGCTCCGCCTCCCGGGTTCACGCCATTCTCCTGCCTCAGCCTCCCGAGTAGCTGGGACTACAGGCGCCCGCCACCTCGCCCGGCTAATTTTTTGTATTTTTTAGTAGAGACGGGGTTTCACCGTGTTAGCCAGGATGGTCTTGATCTCCTGACCTCGTGATCCGCCCATCTTGGCCTCCCAAAGTGCTGGGATTACAGGCTTGAGCCACCACGCCCCTTTGGGTTCATTCTTTGGAGTCCTTTGAGCTTCTTAAATTAGGATATCCAATTCCTTCCTAATATTTGGGAAGTTTTCACCATTATTTATTCAAGTAAGTTCTCTGCCCCTTTTTCTCTTATTCTAGGACTCCCATAATGTGTATATTGTTCCATTTGATGTTGTTCCACAAGTGTCTTAGGCTTTCTTGACTTTCCTTCATTCTTTTTTCTGTTTCTCTGACTTAATAATTTCAAATGATTTGTGTTTAAGTTTTCTCTTTCTTCTGTTTGATCAAGTCTACTGCTGAACCTTTCTATTAAGTTTTTCCATTCACTTACTGAGTATCTTTAGCTCCAGAGTATCTGTTCGGTTCTTTTTTAGTTTCTATCTCTTTGTTGATAGTCTCATTTTGTTCATGTATTGTTTTCCTGATTTAATTTAGTTGTTTATCTGTGTTCTCTTGTAGTGCCTTGAGATCCCTTAAGACAATTATTTCAAATTCTTTGTCAGGTAATGCATAGATCTCTGCTTCTTTAGGGTCTGTTTCTGTAGATTTATTTTGATTCTTTGATTATGCCACATTTCCCTGGGTTTACTTTGTGTCTTGTTATTTTTGTTGTATTTTGTACATTTAAAGAAACATCCACTTCTCTCAGTCTTTATCGACTGACATGGTACAAGGGAAGACTTTCACCAATGGACCCAGCTGGAGATTCTGGGGGTCGGTCAAACCTTTTCCAGGGATGTATCTTCTCTGGGCTTACGCATGTGATTTCCAAATTAGAGGGCTTTACTGGTTTTTCGAGCGCTCCTAATCTCTCCCTCCCCCTAGTGTCCGTCTGTGGTATTGCAGATTCTCCAGTGCTGCAACAAGCTGCTGCGCTCTTATTCCAAAGTATGCCATTCATTTCTCTGTCAGTGCTGTGAGTCAGAACAGACAGACACCAGTCCCTCCAGTAGGCCCCTGAAAAGCCAGAACACTGGATGTATATATTCCATTCTTCTCCTCCCCTCCCAAAGAACAAGTCATGAGCTAGGCGTTTTCTCCCAATTCTGTTGAGCTATGCCAGCCTCCATCCACAGCACTGTCAACTCTCTGGTGCTACCACAAACCACTAAGCTTTCTTTTGTTCTCCATGGCCCCAAGACATCAAAAGTAGTCTTCCTTTATCCGCAGTTCTACTTTTTGTAGTTTGAACTAGCCATGGTCACCTGTGGTCCAAAAATATTAAATGAAAAAATTCCAGAAATAACTCAAAGGTTTTACATTGTGCACTGTTTTGTTTTGAGATGGCACCTCATTCTGTTGCCCAGGCTGGAGTGCAGTGATGCAATCTCAGCTCACTGCAATCTCCACCTCCCAGGTTCATGTGATTCTGCTGCTTCAGCCTCCTGAGTAGCTGGGACTACAAGCATAAGCCACCACGCCCGGCTAATTTGTATTTTTAATAGAGACAGGGTTCTGCCATGTTGGCCAGGCTGGTCTTGAACTCCTGAAATCAGGTAATCCACCTGCTTCGGCCTCCCAAAGTGCTGGGATTAAAGGCATGCGCCACAGCACCTGGCCTAAATTGTGTACTGTTCTGAGTAGCATGATGAAATCTCATGCTGTCCCACTCTGTCCCACCTGGAACATGAATCATCCCTTTACCCAGGGTATCCATGATATATACACTACCTGCTCATTAGTCACTTAGTAGCCTTACTGGTGGTCAGATCAACTGTCACAGCATCACTGTGCTTGTCTTCAAGTAACCTTTATTTTATTTATACTTAATAATGACCTCAAAGTCCAAGAGCACTGGGGCTGGCAATTTGGATATGCCACAGAGAAGTTGTAAAGTGCTTTCTTTAAGTGAAAAGGTGAAAGTTTTCAACTTAATTAGGAAAGAAAAAAATCATATGCTGAGGTTGCTGAGATCTATAGTAAAAACACATCTATCTGTGAAATAGTAAAGAGGGAAAAAACTTTGTGTTAGTTTTGTTGTTGCATCTCACATGGCAAAAATTACAGCCATCATATATGGTGAGTGCTTAGTTAAGATGGAAAAGACATTAAAGTTGTGAGTGGAATACAGAAATGTGTTATGATTGATGGCAATCAGGTTTGGTACTATCCACAGTTTCAGACATCCACTGGGTGTCTTGAAACACATCCCCTATAGATAAAGAGGGATTACTGTACGCAATTTCCTCATCAGTGCTCCCAGTCAGTAGGGACAGAAATCTGTTCCTCAGTCTGCTCCCTAAAAAGTGAGAATGTTGGATGCACATTCCACTCTTCTTTTTCCCTCCCAAGAGAGAGAAGCCACAAGCTGGGTTTTTCCTACCAGTCTCACCAAGCCGTGCCAGACTTGGAAAAGGGCTATCACAGTTGATATGAAACAGATTTTTAAATCAATTTCAATGTGGCTATTCTACACTTTGAGCTTGCCTGCAGTACTGTGACTTCTTAATTGGTTCTGTAGTTCTCATTAAAATCTTTTGGGATGTATGTTGTAGTTAAGCCAATGTCTCTATTGGGAAATAAGGTCTAGGACTTCCTATTCTGCTATCTTGCTGATGTCATTCCTGAAGAACTCCTTTAATATTAGCAATTCAGTTTTCACCTTCTGGTAATGACCTGCTTATATTCTTGCTCATTTCTGTACTGGAGTGTCTGCCTCTTTATGATTGATTTTTCCAAGTCATTTCTATATTTTGCATTCTGATCCTTTGTTTCTATTTGTTAACAGATTTTAAAAATTATTTTTATTGTGAGCTGCTTTTTAAAAAATCAACTGTGATGCATATTTTGGGAGTTTGGTGTAGGGAGTACATACACATTGCACTGACTGATTTTTAAAGTCCTTTTAAATAAATTTATAATTACATAATTCAAAAGATCCATCAGTCAACATTCACCTCACAACGAAATCCAAGTCTTTACCTGACATGTAAATAAGTAAATCTAAACACTCTCCATGTCTCCTATAGTTCTTTTTACATTGCCAAATCCAACATAATGAAGATTTTCTCCAATGTTTTCCTATAATAATTATATATTTAAGGGTTAGGTGCAAAGGATTCCTAAAGGTTGAGGACAAAGACAATTTCTGATAGGACTTGAATTAGCAATAGCTTTACAAAAAAAAAAAAAAAAATCACCAAGTCCCTCAGTCCCAGATTCTCTCGGTTAATGATACGTCAAAAATGAAATGCCCACCAATAAAAACTGAAATTCTTTCACAGACTGAAGAAACATTTGTAATGTGATTAATTGCCTTTTAATTTGTCTGAATCTCTTTGATTTGTTTAGTCTAGATTTTGGAATATCATGTTTCTTAAAATAGGGCATATGTTCACATCAAATGTTGCCTTGTAAATATCCTGACTCTGTGAGAGTGTGTGTGTGTGCGCGCGTGCGCGTGTGCTGGGAGGAGAAGGCAGAGCCAGGGCAGGCCAGTGTGAGAGTACACACTTGCATCTGTGCACATTCTCCTCTTGCAGAGTGAGGAATCCCAGGGTAAAATTAAGTACTGCTCTTTCTTTTGTGCTCCCTACTGTAAATGTAGGGCTTTTTACCTAATGGGCCCACAAAAGACATTGTAGGATTTACTTACTGCTCTGTGACAGTTGAGAAAATTGTGATTTTTAAAAGAGTTTGAAAAAACTCACCAATGTGCTATGTATTCCACTAAAATAATCTTTCTATATAATATACAACCATAACTGAACATCCACTTCCTATGAATTGTACAATTTTCCTCTCATAACCAAACTGATACATTTTGAAACTTGAGAAGAAGGATGTTTAGTTTAACACCTACCGCCTTTGAGTGTTAAATCCATTAAGATGATTCTCTCTGAGTTCAGACGCTAATGATAAAACCATCTGTAAAACAAAATCAGTTGCAGGTTAACTCACGCTGCAAGCAGGATTACATCAGTTCTATTTTTCTTGGTGTGAGTGATATTTCCGTTGAGATTCCCCGAACCCCCATCTTCTCATGTTTTACTCTGTCAGAATGAAAAGGAAGCAGTGCCATGTCACATTTACTAATAACTGGGATTTTATGTTTAATGTCTATAATTCTGCGTTTCTATGTAAGTAATGAACAACAGACAGGTCATTAACTTCCTAAGAATTAAAACAAAATCCATTTAAAGAAAAACGAGTTTATTCCTTCATTTAAAATTTTCATTTAAAAAAAAAAAAAGTTTTTCTTGTATAAAGCTTCCAAAACACCAGAATGGTTGGCAAACATTAAAAATCTCATCGGCCGGGCGCGGTGGTTCAAGCCTGTAATCCCAGCACTTTGGGAGGCCGAGACGGGCGGATCACGAGGTCAGGAGATCGAGACCATCCTGGCTAACACCGTGAAACCCTGTCTCTACTAAAAATACAAAAAACTAGCCGGGCGAGGTGGCGGGCGCCTGTAGTCCCAGCTACTCGGGAGGCTGAGGCAGGAGAATGGCGGGAACCCGGGAGGCGGAGCTTGCAGTGAGCTGAGATCCGGCCACTGCACCCTAGCCTGGGCAACAGAGCGAGACTCCTCAAAAAAAAAAAAAAAAAAAAAAAATCTCATAACATTTTTTAAAAGAGTTACATCAAGATTGTAAGTTAAAATTTCTTACATTTGGCTACAATGTAAGCCAGAAGAAAACAAAGCTTTAATATTAAGAGGTAAATATGTAAAACTATGTATTGAATTTTCTGTTTTGCTTTAACAGAAAAGTCCAATCAGGTTATTTGAAATACAAGATTCGTGCAACAGTACAAGACTGTGTTTATAATAGCTAAGAAAAGCTCTTCTCCCAAACATCTCTGAGTGAATAAGTGAGATGTGTTCCTAGAAAGAGAGGCTGATGGGTTGGTTTAGTAAAACCCTTCCTGGTTTCCTTCTTTCTTATAACTTCCCATCTCACGTTTCTTCCTTACATGGCCATAAGACTGCCCAAGGTAAGAAGAGATAAACGAAGAAAAGTTAAACATCTCTTCTGCAGGACTGAAATATTTCCATTTACTCTTTTTGCTGATGGCACATTCAGCATTAAACATTCCAGAAGTGACACATTTTAAATACTCACATTTTTAAGCAGACCGGGATAGTAATCTACAGGGGCATATCCAAGACCCTGAGTGAAAAGAGCACCTTCTTTATCAAATCTGAGTGCTGAAAGTATATGAGATAATACACCCTAAAAAACATAAACAGAAAAAGTTAACTTCTTTAAAAGTGAATACAAGTGCCTTTTAGGTACAATGCCTACAATTTATTTGCAAATGGGAGTGGTCTCTATGAAACAAAAAAATCTGTTTGTCAAAGTACCCAATTTACTTTGATTCAAAGCGTAAAAGAGAAATGTTAGCATTAAAGTTAATACATTAAAAAGAAGTCAACTTAAACATTGATAGTGAAAACGAAAATACAATGAATGAGCAGTGCTTTACTTAAGAAAGGAATCTTTATTGCTTTTAAACTCAGTAAAATACGTTTAGCAGCGATGATAAGATCATTTCTTTTTTTTGTTTTTTGAGGTCAGCTGGGCAATGTGCTGATGTCACACAAGGTTCGGGGGTGGCACATCTCACACACGCGCGTGAAACACCCAATCATGATCACACTCACAAACTACAAAAGGATCCAGATAATAGAATTTAACATAAGATAGAGAACATATCACAAATCAGTAGGGAAAGGGCAGATTATGTAATAAATGGTGCCTCAAAAACTATTTGTAAAAAGAAAAAAAATTCTCACCGGGTATTATTCATCAAAATATACTCCAGTTTAATGTAAAGTAAAGAGATAAATGTAAAAATGAAATAATACACAAGAAGAAAATATGAACATTTTTCAAGTGTCTGAATGAGAAAGAACTCTGAAAACTGAAAATCCTGGGAGAAAATCATCCGGGAAGAGGCTTGGCTGTGCTCAATAAAAATAAAATCTTGTGTTTACCAGAAAAATAATATGAGCACAAACTAAGAAGAATGTTAACAACAAACAGTACAGATTCTATGTGTGTTATCAAATTAATGTACAAAATTAATGACAAACACTAAGAGCATAACAATGGATATGAATAGATAATTCACAAGAGAAAATACAAATGGCTAAGAAACACGTAAACGAATGTTCGTCCTCCGTCATCAAAAAGGGTAAGACACCCGTATGGCACTTTCACTTAAGGAGTTCAAGTTTTCACAGACGTGAACAGGTAATGCTGTACGAGGTTCTACGAAACAGGTGCTCTGTGAGCTCCTGGAGGGATGGAAATAGGGTCTTCCACACAGAGTGCAGTTGTGAATGGCACCGAGGGGCCCATGAAGTGTCAGCAGATGCAACGCAGCCCAGAACCCACCATGAGGCCTGGACTTCCAGGGGTGTGTCAGGCTAGAGGTTTGTCACCTGAACAAAGAGATTACAGGCTAACAGAGGCCCTGCCTTATAGAAAGCAACTTGAAAAACATATATAAAATGTCTTCAAAATATTCAGAACCTTTGATATACGTGGCATACATTTAAGGAAATAAATGCAAGTATGATGACAAGAACTATGCTCAAAGATGTTTACTGTAGTGGTTATTTCTCATATAGTAAAAATTATCTAACAGCAGGGAATGATTAATATCCTTATACAGTGGCTCACTGTAAGCCACTAACATGTTTATAAAGGGGCCAGGCATGGTGGCTCACACCTGTAATCACAGCACTTTGGAAGGTCGAGGCAGGCAGATCACTTGAGCCCAGGAGTTCGAGACCAGCCTGGGCAACATGGAGAAATCTGACCTCTACAAAAAAATACAAAAAATTAGCTGGACATGGTGGCGCACACCTGTGGTCCCCGCTACTCAGGAGGCTGAGGCAGGAGGACCGCCTAAGCCCCAGAAATTGAGGCTCTGCACTACAGGCTGGGAGTTGGAGTGAGACCCTGTCTCCAAGGAAAAGAAGTTTATGAATAATTTTAATAGTATTTAAAATGGTTATACTACTAAATGAAGAAAGATGTAAAATGTTATACTCAGAAATGATCTCATCAATATAAAAATAATCCATACATGAGAATGGAAAAACAATGGAAGAAAATATCACGGTCTGAGATTGTCTGTGTTGCTAGAGCAAAATACCTCGGACGGGGTCATTGATAAGAGCAGAACTTTATGTCTCAGTTCTGGAGGCTGGGAAGTCCAGGACCAAGGAGCTGGCAAGTTCAGTGTCTGGTGAAGGCTTCCAAGGTGATGCCCTGTTGCTGTGCTCTCTAGAGGGGACAGACACTATGAATGCTGTGTCTTCACATGGTGAAAGGGACAGAAGGACAAAAAGGACCCAGGGCACTCTCTTCCACCTCTCACAAAATCACCAATCCATTTACGAGAGCTCTGCCCTCACGACTTAATCACCCCCCAAACCCCCTTAATATTATCACATTGGTGATTACGTTTCAACACATGGATTTTAGGGGATATATTTACATCACAGCTATTACCAAATGTTAGCAGTTTCTAGGGTGGTGCTAGAGACCCATAATAGTGCCACCCTAGATGCTGTTAACATTTATATTAACATTATACACACACACACACACACACACACACACACACATTTTCTTCTTCTTTCTACTTTAGTATGTTTCCTTGCCTCCCATACATGTATGTGCTTCTTTTAATACCAGGAAAAAAATATTTTTTGAAAAAGTTTTATTTGGAAATATTTAATTTTTTTAAAAGTCCTATACTGCATTTTGTGATAACACATTACGAGATAAAATGAATTTGCATCTGTGCATATAAATGTATGTATGTAACTACATACACAAATACTTGGAGATGACAGTCTAATCTGAGGTGGAGGCTAAGGGTGCCTCAGTGATGGACAGGTAGGCTCCACAGACCCAGACGACAAGCATGTGGCACACATACTAGTGACACTCTGGGTGGTTATCACTATCATGGTGGTCATTTCAATTTCATCATCAAATATCTCACACATCCAAAAAGATATAAAATATTATGTCAAATTCCACAAACCTTCAACCTTAATCAGTAAAACACTAGAAATACAGAAGCCTTCTATGCCCTCTGCCCTTCCTCACCATGATTCAACAGCAGTCTCTACCCTTGGGGACAACGTTACCCTGAATCTGGGATGCATCCTTTTGTGAGGATCATGTACTTTCTCCCTATGAGCTCAGACCTGCCTCCGTATCCTTAAAAGAGAATCCAGGCAACACTCCTAAGTCATGTAAGTGGAAACCTGCCATTTCTACATTATATCCTATCTACAGTTTTCAAATTAGAATTGCAAGTTAACAAAGTAGCTTTAAAACATTACTACTTAGTAGAAGACATTCATGATTAATAAAAACAACAACAAAACCCCCCAGAGGTATGTACTACACGATTTACCAAAAAATGAATCCACTGCAAAGCAGGAAGAACAGGAACCTTACAGAGTTAGAGTGAACCTTTTTTAAGGTAGAGAGAAGGATGGGGCCACTTGCTTGTTATTGGTTTTCCCTCTTTCGGTTCAAATCTGCCCCAAATACAGAAAGCAAACAGAAGCTGACCACAGCTCCAAGAGAGTTCGTCTCCATGTTGGCGGTGGTCTATTTCAACATCAAGTGCAATCTGGGAGAGAGAGAGGGAGCAGCTGTGGCTGGGCAGGCAGAGTCAGGGAGCTCAGGTACAAGCCAGCGTGCCATCTGTGGAGGGGCGATGGTGCTCACCACCAGCCGCGCTTACTGCTGGACTCCACTGAACTTCTGAAGGAAGAAGGTAGGGCCGGCACAGCAGGGAGAGCGCTTCGTGCTCTTAGCAAGCCAGTGTGGGGCCTGAACCCCCAGCGGGGTGCAGTGCAGGTGTTCTGGGAAAAGGGAAAGCCCGGTCAGGTCTGGCCAGCTATATGTCCAATCCACATGGAGGTGTCCGAGTGAGACCCAGGCAGAACAGGAGGACTTGGTTTGGAAACTAGGTGGTCTCCAAGTCGGCAGCAGTCTGGGTTTTCACAGAGCAGGTCAGTCTGATGCTAGGTGAGGGGAGGGCAGTGTCCGAAGAATGCAACCTTCTACTCAGAAACCAGACTTCTGCATTCTATTTAACACACATTTAAAGCACTTACTACACACCAGGGCTGTTCTAAACAGATTACAAATAGCAACGCATTTAATCCTCACAGCCTATGGGTAGGTACTGTTACTGAATCTGGGTTAAAGAGGAGGAAATCAAGACAGTTTAAGCAGCCTGCCCAAGGTTAGTTATTTACTCTATGGCCAGACCTTATAATGAACCTCCCTACATCCACTGTCCATGAGACTGTTGGGATAGTTTTTAGCAATGCAAATCTGAATGCTCTCAGTCTGAGACCCTTTCGGCTTCCAGTTACTTTTCCTGTGAAGCCCAAATTTCTCAGAGTGAAGCAGCCTGGCCCACCAGTGCACCCCACACCCGCCACCAGGCTTCACTGCTCCTTACTAGCCTGTTTGCGACCCTGGAGGGCCACAGGCTTTTTGGGCCATCAGGACTTTAGTATGTCCAATTCCCTCTGCCTGGTGAGCTCTCCTATGCCCCTCACTTGTGAGAAGTGACTTCTTGAAGGAATTCTAGCAACTGTAACAACTAAAATTTACCAAGTGCTTACAATGTGTGAGGCACTATGTTCTCTAAGTATGGCATCTCACTGAAAACCCCAGGTTCAGTTTTTAATCAAATTCAATTAAGCAAAGTTTCAATTAAGCCACCCATAAACAGGTGGCTACTGTTATTATATATCACAATCCACCCTCAAAAAATTAGAGCGCAAGGCGCTACAGACCCAGTTGGGATGGAAAGTAAGGTAGTATGCAATTGAAGGAAGCCAGTTTTGAGCAGTAACAGCTAAGGGCCAGTTAAGATTGTAGAGTTAAACAAAACCATGCCCAGGCTTCCCCCTAACCCACAGCCTCCCAGAAGCACTCACGCCCTGGGCCTGGGACCAGCTCATGGAGGGTGACTTCCCAATACTGCATGAGCTCTGTCTTGACATTTGATTTCAGAGGGTGACATGAGAGATCGTAAATAATTCCTAAGTAATGTTTAAAATAGCCACAAATAGTTCCCTAGATACTGAAGTCATGTATCACTTAACAACTGGGATACATCCTGAGAAATGCTTCGTTAGGCAGTGTCTTGGCATGCGAACATCACAGAGTATACTTACATGAACCCAGATGGCTCAGCCTACTGCACACCTAGGCTACATGGGAGAGCCTATTGCTCCTGGCCTGCAAACCTGTGCAGCATGGGACTGTACAGAATACTGTAACATTGTGATCTAAACCTATCTAAACGTAGAAAAGGTACAGTAAAACTATGGTATAACATTGAAAAAATGGTACACCTGTATAGGACACTTCCCATGAATGGAGCTTGCAGGACTGGAAGTTGCTCTGGGTGAGTCAGCGGAGCGTGAATGTGAAGGCCAAAGACATGACTGTACGCCACTGTAGACTTTACAGCACTGTACACTTAGGCTACACTAAATTCATAAAAACACATGTTTCTTTCTTTAGCAATAAACTGTTCTTAGCTTACCACAACTTTCGAATTTGATAAACCTTTTACTTTTGTTGAACTTTTGGACTATTAAAATCAACACTTAGCCTAAAACACACTGTACAGCTGTACAAAATATTTTCTTTCTCTATATCCTTATACTATAAGCTTCTTTCTATTTTAATTTTTTTTTTTTTTCTTTTTAAACTTTTTTGTTAAAAACTGAGGCACACTGCCACCCAGACACTTGTCCTGGTCACTTCAACCCCTGGCTCACTGTTGTGCCAGTGTGAATGCAAACCCTGCTCTCTGGCTGCCAAGCATGGATGTGGCCAGGACAGCAAATCAAGCATTCACGCTCCAGGCAAGAGGTCTGCTCAGGTTCCCAAATAGGCTTTCCAGAATTTCCCCAAGATACTGAGACTCAGCCCCTTCCAGGCCTCACTGCCAAAGAGAATCAGAGAGGGGATCGGGGAGCCGTCCAGACTCTCCAGCCCAAGCTTGAAGCACACAGCCCAACACAAATTTGTAAACTTTCTTAAAACAATATGAGATTTTTTTTGCCTTTTTTTTTTTTAGCTCATCAACTATCATTAGTGTTAGTGTACTGAATGTGTAGACAAAGACAATTCTTCCAATGTAGCCCAGGGAAGTCAAAAGATTGGACACCCACCCTGCTCTAGCCTCGTCTGTAGTGAAAATGGACTTGTACCCAAAGAGGCAACTCATTGTCCACAAGGACACCATCCCAGATGCTGACCATCAACCTCCTGCCTCCCTGGAACAGACCTTATCTGAGTCCCGTCAGAGCTCACATTGTCCCCCAGCCCCTGACGTCCAGACATGTGCCAGAACAGCCCCTCAGAGCTGTCTTGATGAGATGGGACGAGGGGTGGTAGAGATTCAGGTTCAGAACAGCTGCCTTAACCCTCCCTTCTGAGAGGTCTGTACCTGCTGGTTGGAGCCCTCACCCCTCAGAAGGCTTGGCCCATGTGCCAGGAAGTGCCCCCTAAAAGGACCTTCTGGTCCCTCTTCCTCCTCTGAGAGGAGTGCCCTGGAAGGAGACCCTCTGTGCTAGGGAACACAACCTCCATTCGTACAACCAGGCTGACTGGCGCCCTGATGTCCGGAGGCAGGAAGAGACGCAGGACCCAGCTTGTGTCTGTGCATCTGTGTTGCTCCAGCTGTGGTACCTGTGCAAACAGTGGAACCCCAAAGAACACTGGGTGGTCAACACACAGACACAGCACCTAATACAAGTATGTCAGTTTAAGTTGAATCTAAAATGGGACTTACAATGTCATATAAAAATGTTACTTAATTTTATAAGAAAATTGAGTTAAATTTTGTAAGGGCGTTAAAATATAATTTTAATAGGAAGCTATGAAAATTATCTACACTTGGTGTACAAATGACTGAATTTTGGGTAACTCTGTAAAAGCCACTTATGGGTGCAAAGAGGGGTCTGTCACTTACTTTATAAGACATCGACTTCCAAATCTGTGCTGTTTTTAACCAGTGCCCTCTGGTGACACTAACATTTCTTAGCCTGAAAGAACACTTCCATGGAAACCGTAATAGGGATTTCGCTAATTTTGGATTAAAATCATTTTAAAACGGTTTGGTTGGTTTATGCTCTTGTTGACCGAATGCTCCTACAGATAGCATACTGCACATGTGTTCTGATGTGCTCTTGCATCTAAGGTCAATTTCCCTTATTCATCAAATTTTATTTACTTTAGATAAAAGAGACTTTGTAGTGAGCATGTACTCTATGAATCTGTACTTGGTTAGAAATACAAATTCTCAGACAAAACCCAGACCTATTTTATCAAAATCTGATCTAGTTTATTAAAATCTGGATTTAAAATAATATTTCCAGGTGATTCACGTGCACATTAATGATTGTTACTAGCTCTATCGCCCAGGCTGGAGTACAATGGCACAATCTCGGCTCATTGCAACCTCTGCCTCCCGGGTTCAAGTGATTTTCCTGCCTTAGCCTCTGGAGTGGCTGGGATTACAGGCACCCGCCACCACGCCCAGCTAATTTTTGTATATTTAGTAGAGATGGGGATTCACCATTTGGCCAGGCTGGTCTCAAACTCCTGGCCTCAAGTGCTGCCCACCTCAACCTCCCAAAGTGCTAGGATTGCAGGTGTGAGCCACCGCGCCCGGCCGGTACTCTATTCTTAAGAGGAGAAAAAGTTATATGGGTGTACTGATTTGTCAAACAGGTACAGTTAAGAGTATACATTTCAATGCACATACATCTTATAAAAAATAATAATAAAGAGATGGGGAATGAGCCGAAGTCTAGATGAAGCAGAAATAGCACATGATGAGTTGTTGTTGAGGCTGAGTGTCAGATCTATTATACCATTTTGTTAATTTTGTATATGTTTAAAATGTTCTGTAACAAAACACTTGTATAAAAAGACAAAGCTTATCTATAACATTAGCTCTTAAGATTTTGGCTACCTTTGGAGAGGGAGAAGGAAGAAAGCGATGTCAGAAGCACAAACAAGGCTGGTTCTATCTTGTGGTTACAAAAATGTATTTGCCTTGTGATAATTCACTGAGCTTTATCTTAATGCTTTGTGCATGTGCTTCTGTATGCATATTATGTATCAATAAAAATTTAAATATTAAAGAGAAAAACTGAATACACACATTAGCTGAGGCCTACACAGGGTCAGGTCATCACTGTCTTCTACCTCCACACTAGAAGGTCTTCAGGGGCAATAACAATAACGTATGTGGAGCTATCATCTCCTGTAATGTCTTCTTCCGGAATGAATACCTCCTGAAGAACCCGCCTAAAGCTGTCTTACAGTTGACTTTTTTAAATTTTTAATTTTTTTTTTTTTTTTTTTTTGAGACAGGGTGTTGCTCTGTCACCCAGGCTGGCAATCATAGTTCGCTGCAACTTTGAACTCCTGGGCTCAAGCAATCTTCCTGCCTCAGCCTCTGGAGTAGCTGAGACTACAGGCATGTGCCACCACGCCTGGCTTATGTATTTCATTTTATTTTATTTTATTTTTGTAGAGGCGGGGTCTCAGTATGTCACTCAGGCTGGTCTCAAACTCCTGGCCTAAAGTTATCCTTCCACCTTGGTCTCCCAAAGCACTGGGATTATAGGCATGAGCCACCACATCTGGCCAACTTTTTTTTTTTTTTTAAATAAGTAGTACACTCTAAATAACAATAAAAAGTATAAGTATGTTAAATACATAAACCAGTAATATAGCCATTTATTATTATCAAGTAATCATGTATATATATAATTGTACGTGCTATACTTTCATATGACTAACAGCACAGGATATCTGTTTACCTAGAATCACCACAAACATGTGAACAACATGTTAGGCTACATTACAACACCTATGATGTGCCTAGGTCATAGACACTTTCCAGCTCCATTATAATCTTAGGAGACCACCACTGTACATGCAGGCTGTTGTGGACCAACATGTCATTATAAGGCACATGACTGTATTTCCAATGTCCGCATTGCACAAGCTGACTTTAACATATAATGTCCTGGAAAAACGAAAATGTAGTATCTCATTTATCTGCAAGGGATACACTCCAAGACCCTCAGTGGATGCCAGAAACCTTGAATGGTACCCAACCTTTCTCTCCCCTCTGTGTGTGTGTGTGCACATTGTGTGTGTGTGTGTAAATAGATAAAACAAAATTACATATTTTAACTAATGTCCTTTTTCCATAATAACCCTGATATAAGTGGCTATGAAGTGCCACAAGTTTTTTCCCCGAATAAAATACGTGTTAAGTCCTAGAAACAATATACAGAGGCCAGTATACGGTTACATAGTTTCAAAACAGACACCTCAAACTTTGGCCCCCTAAATTTTTATTTTAAAGTAAACTTAAATATTGATGAGCATTTCTCATTGCTAAGAATAATTTTTTTACTGCCACCTAGTGGCAAATAGTCTAAACACAAAACCATTAAAGATTAGGCACCAGCTCTTAGACAAAAACAAATTTCTATAGTCATATAATAATAGGTTCTTTTTCAAATGCTGGCAGAGCAATCTTGGAGATCCTTTACTCTAACTCCCTCATTTTACTAATGAAGCACTGAGTTTCTAAATATACAAATCAGTAATTAAGGAAAGGATATGCATATAAATGAACAGGTTCAGACATAAAGACGTACAGATATTATCACCCTGACCATTGATAGAAAATCTTCCATGGGTAGAAAGTATGGGAACTAACACAGCTGTACCTAAAATGATTTTAAACCCAATTTCGATTCATGTAAAAGTTAAGAATGAAACTCTGCTCATGTGTGAAAAGCCACTGAATATGCTAAGATCATGAGGGTGAACTTTCCTAAGAAGGCAAGTTTTAAATAAAGCGGAGGGAAATCCACTGCCCTTGCTTTTGGGTGCTGTTAGTTGTCCTCGCCTCACTATATCTGCTCCCTCAAGTGTAACAGGCAGAACATTCACAGGCAGGCTGGGAAAGCTGGAGCGATGGGCTGTGGTCTGGAACATGGTATGGGTGTGGAAGATGGGCTGTGGGTTTTGCTCAGGCAAAGGGCTAGGAGAGCCAAACTGTGGTCAATATTCTCAAACTGAGACAGAGCACATCTATTATGCTTCTCTAAACAATTTCTTCATCTGATCATTAAAGTCTTTTAGAATTTCCACCACTTGGCTCTCCATGGCATATCTCTTTATACAAAATATACAAAAAAAAAAAAAAAAAAAAAGGTGTTGGCCAGGCGTCATGGCTCACGCCTGTAATCCTAGCACTTTGGGAGGCCAAGGCGGATGGATCACAAGGTCAGGAGATCGAGACCATGCTGGCTAACACGGTGATACCCCATCTCTACTAAAAATACAAAAAATTAGCCGGGCATGCTGGAGGGTGCCTTTAGACCCAGCTACTTGGGAGGCTGAGGCAGGAGAATGGCATGAACTCGGGAGGCGGAGCTCGCAGTGAGCCGAGATCGCGTCACTGCACTCCAGCCCAGGCAACAGAGCAAGATTCCGTCTCAAAAAAAAAAAAAAAAAAAAGTGCTTATAAATAGGGATCCATTATTTATTCATTCAACAAACAGGTTGAGGATGGTCTGCTTTCAAGCCACTCTCCTGGGACCACTGGAGTGAGAAGCCCTGCAGCCCGGTAAAGGGTGCTGCAGGTGGGAACAGCCAGCACGAGCCAGCTCGCTAAGTGCTGGAATGACTCTTGGTGAGGCAGCTGCTGTGGGAACAGAGCAAGGAGAGATGAGTTCCAACTGCTGGGTTTTGGTGTGCTCCCAAAGACAATGGCATCTGAGCTGATTCTGAGGGCTGGGGAAGAAGACAAACCGGAGGAGGGAGAGGCGAGGGGAAGAGAGAAAGTGCCTGTGTGATGTGGCTGGGACACAGGAAGGTGACTGGGGAGGGAGGAGAGAAAAAAGGTGGGAAAACCTCTTCTGTCACCCCCGAAGGTTCCGAGCCCCCACTCCAGCCTGCCCCTACATGGCCTCGGCCCGCCTAGGCAAACTCACTTCCCCTGCCTTTCTCTTTCATCCCTGCGACTTGGTGACATCAGACTCCTGGCTGGTCACCAAATTCACCCAGCCCCTTCCCACCTCCAGACCATTTCCTTCTTCTGAGAAACCCAACAGCCTCCCCGCCCCCATCTCTAGCTGCCAAAATCATACCCGTCTTTCAAAATTCACCTTTCTCCAGGATTCCTGTTCTAGTTCTTGACTGGGCAAGATGTTGTTCTGAAGTCTCTGTGGTTCCTCCCTTGTGTTTCTCTCCCTGCACCTTCCAAGGTCACCTTGCAGTGTAACGGTGAGCCTGCTCTCCTCTGTCCACCGTTACACGCAGGCGCTCCACGGTAGGCACTGCCTCGCTATCCCTCACAGTCCCAGCACAGCTGTGACCCACACAATAGTCGTTCAGTAAAGACCAGCTGAGTCAAAACCAAGAGCACGGTTTGCCCTCTTACCGCTACTGAAGAACAGCATCGCTACAGGATTCCCTCATGACCTCGTTATAGGGCAACACAAGTTTTCTTTTTCACAATTTGCTTTCCTAAGTTGCAGGTCATAAAATACCCACAGAAAACTGGGAAAACATGACATGGCTACGTGCTTTTACTTCAAAGACATTAACTCATGTTGGTAACACTGACCAGAACCTGCACACCAATGAGGATGTACATCACTGGCTAAGGTGTTGCTTTGGCGCCACTCAGCTTGCAGTAACCTTCAGGTGCTGGGGTATTAGAACATCCAGGATGGAGAGGAAAAGCAGCAGCAAAGGATTATCTTTGCTGAAAGGGGTCCTGGGAAATTCGGCCTCAGCTGTATTTAAATAGAAGTTATAATGCATATCTACATACTTAAAAACATTTTTTCCTGCAAACCTGGTTAGTAAAACAAAGCTTCTGTTAGTTCCATTCGATACACTCAATTATTTTTGGCCCCCCAAAATGTATTTCTCAGGTATAAATTGGTGTGTTTAGCCTTCTCTCAGTCTACTCGGTCCTGGGTCTGTGGCCATGCTGCCACGTCGAACACCTGGAGGGCTCTCTGACCATGACCACAGAAAACACTTGTGCCCAAATGCTGAATTAGTTGCTTCTCCCTCCCCGCCCCTGCTTTTTAAAAAATGTTCCCATGGCATTTTATGTAAACATCTAGTAAAAAAAGTTATGTTGTGACACTGGAATTCTTTGTTTACTTAATATCAAAATGCCCAAACCAACTAAATTACCTGCACGTGACTTCTATTTTTCTAAATTAAATACCATGGTGAAAATTGGCCAATTTTCTTATAACACAATTTTAAATTATCACCTCACCCTGCCAACAAAGACAAACTAGAAATCAGAAAAACTCATAAGCACCATCTACATTTGTTTCACTAAAAAAGGAAAGAAAGGTCCTCTATAGAGTAAGATGGACCACCACTCCGCGGCACAGCATTACACGACAAGACAGCAGAGAAGACTCTTGTTACCAACTGTTAACAATGAGACGGACCACCACTCCGCGGCACAGCATTACACAACAAGACAGCAGAGAAGACTCTTGTTACCAACTGTTAACAATAAGACGGACCACCACTCCGCGGCACAGCATTACACAACAAGACAGCAGAGAAGACTCTTGTTACCAACTGTTAACAATAAGACGGACCACCACTCCCCGGCACGGCATTACACGACAAGACAGCAGAGAAGACTCTTGTTACCAACTGTTAACAATGAGACGGACCACCACTTCCCGGCACGGCATTACATGACAAGACAGCAGAGAAGACTCTTGTTACCAACTGTTAACAATAAGACGGACCACCACTCCCCGGCACAGCATTACACGACAAGACAGCAGAGAAGACTCTTGTTACCAACTGTTAACAATGAGACGGACCACCACTTCCCGGCACAGCATTACATGACAAGACAGCAGAGAAAGACTCGTGTTACCAACTGTTAACAATGAGACGGACCACCACTCCCCGGCACGGCATTACATGACAAGACAGCAAAGAAGACTCGTGTTACAAAACTGTTAAAAATACATGTGAAAGGTCTGCATAAAGGAAGACCTTGTGATCTTAGCAAGAAAAATTCAATGTCACAAAGATGTCAGTTCTCTGGCACAGAAACTCAATGCAGTACCAGTAACAATTCCAAATAGGGTTTTTGGTGGAACTTTAGAAGCTTTTCCAAAATTCACATGGAGAAGCAAGGGGCCAAGAACAGCACATGTTAAGAGAAAGAAGAACATTATAGAAATAAACAGGCAGCATGATTCTGTTTATATAAAGTTCAAAAGCAGGCACTAAAGGAGATGTGGTTCACGGACACACACACGAGTGGTAGACGTGCAAATCCCTCCAATCACCTCTGGCTGAACGTCCTAACGGTACCAAGTAGAGTAAAGCGAATCAGATACTTCACACGATCGTATTCTGTGCCTGTTAGTCTGAAACCACCTATAATACTGAAATGTCTCAGGAAGGAAATATTCTTGTAACATAGTTTCACTGGTAACTCTTTTCAAATCTGAAATCTTTAATATCTGAAATGATAAAGAATTTCTTTCCATATTATGACATACAGTGCATACCCATTGGCTGGTGATAAAACTATTACAGAAATAAGATACAAATTGCTTGAAAGGGTATTTGGAATTTTATAAGTTAAAAAAGTCTTTCAATCTCCTATTTCTTTGTTACTTAGAAATTAAGAATTGAAAGATATTCCAACATGCAAATGGCACTTTTTATACTAGAATAATCTACAATCCAAATGCAGAAGTCAGTCCTAAATTAAAGGTATGGTTTGACTTTTACTACTTTCTTTCTGAAAATCAGGGGGTTTAAGTTAATTTAAAATCATCTTGAGAAAAAAGGAGTAATTATCTTCATTACAAATATTTGTGATCACGCATCCTTTAGTGAAGTCATAATGAATGGCTGGACTTCTCTGGGCATGAAGACAGTCTAAGCTTAGGGCCTAGACCTTACCTCTTTCCAACACAAAGATGGCAGTCTGAGGAAATCAACCTAAGCAGTGACACAGGAAACAAATCATGCCCAATTCCCAACCTCGAACCCAGCGACTTGCTTCCAACAGCCAATGGTCTTCCTTATACTCTTATTAGGGCACAGCAGATTCCATCTAACAGATCTACAATTACCACAGTTCCTTTTAATCCAGTTCAGTGATTTCCAGTTTTACAGAATCCGTATCTACCTAAGCCTAAGTGGACAAACTGTAATTCAGCGAACAATTCCGCACTGCAGGAAAAAATAACCATGTAAAGCATGTATTCGGAAACACTTGTCCCCACTGCACGGTTAGGAAGCAAAAT
Organism: Trachypithecus francoisi; assembly: GCF_009764315.1. Taxonomy (NCBI): domain Eukaryota; kingdom Metazoa; phylum Chordata; class Mammalia; order Primates; family Cercopithecidae; genus Trachypithecus; species Trachypithecus francoisi. The sequence continues at coordinate 490,591 of NW_022681461.1, forward strand.
TCAACAAATAGTCATTGACAATTTTGCCTCTTTCATAAACCACACTTTGAGATATATAAAAGTATTGCCAATTTCAAATCAAAGCAGCAGCCAAGTCTAATTAAATTTTTCCTCAGAAAATCTGAAATCCTACCATATGTTTAAAATGGATTGACTATTCAGCACTCTTGTTTTTATTTTTTAGGAGATGGGCTCTTGCTATGTTGCCCAGGCTGCTCTGGAGCTCCTGAGCTCAATGGCAATGTTCACACCTCTGCCTCCCAAGTGCGCACTCTGTGGGTGGGGCCCTAGAATCTGCGTCTCCAACAGGAGCACCACCCACCCCCCTGCACCAAAGGTTGGTGTTGATAAGCTACATACTGATCAAGCCCCTTAACAGGGCTGTTGAAACACCATTAAGGTAAGTAGGTTTAAACCAATGACATTTTCTCAATGCTGTCACCATTGACATTTTGGGCCTGACAATGCCTTGTTGCAGGGGCCTGACCTGTGCATTCCTGCCTTCCACCCCCATCAATGCCAGGAGCTCCCCTCACAAGTTGTGACAACCACACATGTCCCCAGACATTGCTCAAATCCCCTCGGCAGCAAAAGTGCCTCAGCCGAGCAGCTCTTGTTGAAACACACACCCATTTTTAGAACTGAGTTTGGATTACAGTTTTTGAACATTCATCTTGTCTTTGGGATAAAGACGGATATTGGCAACATAAAGGAGACTTGTGTGGCTGATACAGAAACACTCCAGGAGTTATTATCATGTGAAGAAAGCAAGTCACAGAGTATCAGAGTCAGTATAATTCCACCTATGTGAAAACAAACATAAAACAAAGTTATTTCCATATATAAAGGCAAAGAAGACTGCAAGAATCTGCACAGCCCACTGATACCAGGTTACTTCTCAGGAGGCTTTTGAGGTTGGGGGCCGACTGCTGTGCTTGGACTGTTGGATTTTCTTTTTTTTTTTTTTGAGAAGTAGTCTCAATCTATTGTCCAGACTGGAGTGCAGTGGCATGATCTTGACTCACAGCAACCTCCACCTCCCGGGTTCAAGCGATTCTCCTGCCTCAGCCTCCTGTGTAGCTGGGATTACAGGCATGCGCCACCACGCCCAGGTTAAGTTTTCTATTTTCAGTAGAAACAGAGTTTCACCATATTGATGAGGCTGCTCGTGAACTCCGGACCTCAAGTGATGCGCCTGCCTCAGCCTTCCAAAGTGCTGGGATTACAGGCATGAGCCACTGTGCCCGGCCTTAGGATAATCTTCAAAAACAGTGTTAGGTCTCCACTTCTACAAAATGTAGATGATAAAACTGACTTTGAGGAAGTTCACAGAAGTAAGTGAGGCACATGCATGGGAAGCAGCGAACATAACATGCTCCCAGCACATCTCCCATCTCCCATCTGATGCTGCTGCATCTGAAGCTGCAGTTCGGGCGAGCATGGAATATAATCTGATAACTGCATAACCCCAGTTCCCGGGTTCTGGATTCCTCTAACCTTCTCCCTTCTCCCTCTTCACGGTCACTGGCAAGGCCCACCTCCTGCCCTCTAGCTCGTCCCAGTGCCTGCTCCTGCATTCACTCACCTGACCATATCATCTCTAGGTCTGCCACAAAAGTATGCAGAGGCCCAGAACGAGCCAAGGGTGAAAACCGGAGTGCCGAAGTCAGTGTTTCTCAGGATGTGATGTGCAGAGACCTCAATCTGAATTATCCTGCAGACCACCTGGGTCCCACCCAGCCCACGGAGTCCAAACCTCTGGGGTGGGGCCTAGAATCTGCTTCTCCAACAGGACCAACACCCCCTCCCCATTACACTGTAAAGTCTGGGGCTCACCAGCCACAGACCTGACTCTAGCTCAAAGGCTGTGTGTCTTGATTTCCTGTGCACTAGGGAAAGAACCAGGAGAGGATAGCATGGGGGACGCCCAGGTCATCCTGTGACCTCCCCACCTCTGCCGGAGTGACCCCTTCCTCTGGTTCAAAATCTCCAGCAACAGGGTGCAGACACGCCCTAGACCACCGTGTGTGGTGAGATTACTTGAGGACCTGAGGTAAAACACTTTCAGGATGGAAATGCCTCAAGACTTGGAGTCAGACCCATTTAGGTTCACTGAGTAGTTCTGCCTCTCAGTGAAGAAATCACTTACTGTCACTACACGTCGGTGTCTTCTTTTGAACGGAGAAAATGACACCTCTCAAGGTGAGGAGGTCTGAAAGAAGCCATGTGTGTACATCGCCGGCTAGAGCTCTGGCTCATCGTAGGTGCGAAACAAATGTTAGTTTTCACGGTTCAGCGCCAGGGCTGTTCCTCTGACATGGGCCAAATGTCTAAAACCCATCCTCATTAGGGGGAGAAAAAGTCTTTAAGTCTTCTGACTCATCATTCTGTTGGCCTACACAGCAAGCACTGATCACTGCCAGTACTGAACCGACCTCTTCCGTCTCCCACGAGAGATGTGATCTCACGGTCTCTCCCTGGGGCTCTTCTTCCCAGGCTCCCAGGAAGGCAAGTGTCACGCCACAACTGCCACAGCCTCGGGAGGCACGCAGTGCGCGGGTTCACGCAGCCCGCTCCAGGAAGAGCTCCCGTAGGCTCGTGCCACTGCCTCCAAACACGACTTCATATTGAAAACACCACACCCCAGCACCATCATTACCCCTGGGGAGAAGACACAAGAAGTCAGAAGGAACTACAAGCCCAGAATTCACACTGCTTGGTCCCATAAAGAAGGTCAGGAGTTCCTAGAAGGGATAAATTTCCATCCAGTGAAATGTAAAATATTTGCTTTCCTTGGTACGTATTGCTCCTGTCCATAATGTCAAATCTTCCTATTCGGTAAACCTTATCATCCTTCAGTGGTGGTCACATGACAGTCTGAAACAGGTCAGTGTTTGTGTCTGTTTTCTCAGGAACTTCTCTGTTTGTTTCCCACTAACTTTTACTTCCTGCAGTTTCTCGTTCGCTCGTATTTTTATGTCCACTCCTGCCACACCCTGCCATTTATAATCCCTCCCTGGACTGACTCTCAGGCCTTTGCCTCCTGTCCTTAATTAAGCCTAATCTGCCTGAATCCTTTTCTCATTTCACTCTGGATACTCAAACTTACAGTATGATGTGTCCTATAATTTTTTTTTTTTTTTTTTTTTGAGACGGAGTCTCGCACTGCCACCCAGGCTGGAGTGCTGTGGCCGGATCTCAGCTCACTGCAAGCTCCGCCTCCTGGGTTCACGCCATTCTCCTGCCTCAGCCTCCTGAGTAGCTGGGACTACAGGCACCCGCCACCTTGCCCGGCTAATTTTTTTGTACTTTTTAGTAGAGATGGGGTTTCACCGTGTTAGCCAGGATGGTCTCGATCTCCTGACCTCATGATCCGCCCGTCTCAGCCTCCCAAAGTGCTGGGATTACAGGCTTGAGCCACCGCGCCCGGCTATAATTTTTTAAAAACAAAATTACAAATAAGTTACAAATGATATTTTAAGTCAAGTTCAAAAACAGAATTTCCTTTCCTTTAAATCTCAATATATGTAATCTTCTCATGATAGCATATTATATATGCATTCTGGGATGCTATTCAAATACTGTGAATATCAATTAAATATGCCAATTACTGTAACTGAAAAAAATGGAACAAATTTATTCCCATCTCTTTTGCAGTTTTACATCCACAGCCAAAACAAATTACAGCAGACACGTTTCTGTAGCTTTTGCTTCAAAATCCTGCCTTCAATGCCTTTTTTTTTTTCTTTTTAGAATTTATATGTCCCATTGCAGTTTAAGTGAAATGATCTACAATAAAAACCCAACTGCCCTGGTATTTTTAGAGCCCTTTTGACTATGAAATAAACACTCAGAAACCTGGAGAACTGCAGCGGTTAAGTCTGTGAGTGGGAGGGAAGGCCGCTCCCTCACAGACCCTCCCAGCGCCGTTGTTGCCACAGCCTATTCCGCGCGCAGGACGCTGACAGAACACAATTCACAGAATTTCCACACGCGGGTCCAACCATAACAAAGTCCACAGCTTCTACTTTTCTTACAGAACCTCTCGCTTGCTCACTCGTTAGTTCCGGGGGGGGGGAACAGAGTAGGCTTCCCAAAAACCAAAACCAAAAGGCTTTAGAAAATAAGCCTGAGCGAAACCACGGCATTAAGCCGTATCTTTAAGAATGTATACAGAAATATGTAGACACACAGACCTGGAAATGTGTGCTTTACTAAACACATTTACTAGGAGCAGGTCACGAGTTTGATAAATATTCTGCCAGGCTTAAATCATCATCCCTTTGAAAACACCCTCCCCTCCTGGCTGGCCCCCTTTGCTGAAGTCCAGTGGTACCTGCTGCGTAAAACCCTGGCCATTGTGAATCCATGCTGCAGCTTTTCTTCCCGGTGCCCACACAGCTGAATGCTGCTGGAGAGTATCAGACAACTGAGCTGACGGCGTTGGCTTGGATTTCTGACCACAATCCTCGAAGGGGCTCAGCAGTGCCTCACAACCTTCTTATGCATCCTTGGTCATTTTGCTTGGCCGCTTCCTGAGTAATTATTTCCTGCTTCCTCTCTCATCACACCACCACCCCTTCCCCAAAAGTCCTGGTGAGGATCTCATCTCATACATACTTGAGAAAACAGCAATTAGCAGGAAACTCACTCATCTCACCACCAACCGATTTACAAGCTCACCTGCACAGGCACACCCCCATGTCCTGTCTTCCCTCCTGTTCGGATGGAAGGAGTGTCTCTGCTCCTATAAAGTGCAGCTGTCCACTTGGGCCCTGATCACCTCCACTCCTACCTCGTCAGGACCCTCCACAGCAGTGACCTGCATCATTGCTGGATTTCTTGTGTCAATTATGAACATGCTGGAAGAGCTACCTAGATTAAAAAGAAAAAAGTTCTCCTTGATCCTACCTCTCCCTCCTTCTAATTACTGCTCACTTCTGTGCTCTGCATTTAGCACCATTTCCTGAGAAAGCTGTCTAAACTTGCCTTCTTTGCTTCTGTAACTCACATTCATTCTTCAGGCTTCTTTAATCTGGTTTCTATTCCTACCAGTTCACCAGTCAGAACTCCATGCTGCAAACCGTGGGATCCAGCCCTGTACCCTCTTGCTTGCCCATTCAGTGGTGCCCTGGGCTGCCTCTTCCCCAGGGCTGCACCTGTACATCTCCAGGATGTCTATGCACTGCCCACCCTGGTACCATGTGGGAGAGACCAGAGCAGGTCAGCAGGGTGGCCCTGGCTTCTGCTGCTGGTACACCACATGCTACGTATTTTTGTTTTTATCTAGTTTAACTTAGCTGGTACTTTCTCTTCAACCTCATTTTTAGACACTGGAGACCTGGGAGCTCAAGTGATCCCCCGGAGATTTTGTACAGTCCCGTGAATTTAGACGCCATTTCTATGCTGAGGTCTTGCCATGAAGGGCCGGACTCTAGGAAATTCTGTATAGTCTCGTGGTTTTGGATGCCGTTTCTATGCTGGGGTCTTCTGTAATAAAGGGTTGGACCCGAAGAGATTTTGCACAGTCCCAGGATTTTGGATGCCATTTCTACGCTGAGTTCTTCTGTCATGAAGGGCTGGACTCCAGTCTTGAGGTGCCAGAACAGTGGATTTCAAGTCCATGAGATTTTGTATAGTCCTATGATTTTGGACGCCGTTTCTGTGCTGGGGTCTTCTGTCATAAAGGGCTGAACTCCAGGCCAACTTCCCCTTCAGCCTCTCATCTGGGCAGGTCAACAGAAGACTAAGAAAGCCTGAGTGCTCCCTCCTGTGGCCCGGGGAGGGGTTCAAACCCCAATAGGCCCAGCCCAGCCCCAGCCACCATCCTATTTCCTTTTCCTTTTTTTTTTTTTGAGACAGAGTCTCACTCTGTTTCCCAGGATGGAGTGCAGTGGCGCGATCTTGGTTCACTGCAGCCAAGACTTCCTCAGCTCAGCAATCCTCCCTTCCTCCTAAAGTGCTGGGATTACAGGCATGAGCCACCACGCCTGCCCACCATCCGACTTCTATAGCATGACCACACCTTCCAAAATTCTAGCTCCAGCCCTGCCATCTCTCCTATGTTCCAGATTCATATATGCAACTAGCTTACCTGACACTGGCAACTGTCCAATCGATATCTCAAATTTAACGCAATTAAGACTCTTATCCCAGACATCCCCAAGCCCCTTTTTCATCTTTGCCACCCAAGAACATGATTCTACCAACCACATGGTTGCTCCATTCAACATTTTAGACATTACCTTCGACTCATCCTTCAAATCCTCTCCCTCATCCTCCATATCCAGTCCATCCGTTAAGTCCTGCCAATTACAGCTCAACCACATTCTGGATAGGTCTGCTTCTCTCCAGGACACTGCTTTCCCCCTGATCTCAGCCACCATGATCTCTCACCTGCATGCTGTCACAGCCTCCAGTCTCGTTTCTCTCGTTTCATTCTTGCTTCCTCCCCCAAGATCCATTTTCCGGAAGGCAGCAAAAGGAGAGAATGTTAGGACATATCTCTCTTAAAGCCAGAACAATTTTTGCGAGTAAGAAATGTGAGTTGTTCCGAACACAATAATACTTTTGATGAGACTGATTTCCTTTTTAAGGATGAAGATGCAGGGAACCATGGGAGGAGCACCCTGGATGAGAAATCTGAAATTGATTCCCATGGTGCTTCAGCCACGTCACTCTGGACAACTACATCTGCTGGGACCAAAGACAGGAGGGGCAGGGACAACGACCAAGGACATCACCAGGTAGACATCGTGTTGCTACGTGAAGGTGACCTGGTGGCCAGGCACCTTCACTTGTTTCCATATTTGGGAGACAAGCAAGTCTGTTACATCTCCGGTTCCTGCCACAGGTACTTTCAGTTGAAACTTGACATCCCAGGGATGGGAAACCCAGTAGTAACACAGAAACTGGATTAGACATTCAAAGACCTCAGTCCCAGTCTCCCAACTTAACTTGTTTTTTAAATGTTTCTTAACATTTAGGACCTCACTTTTCTCATTTTCAAAGTGAGGATATAACATTTTTCACAGGGAGTTGTTCAATGCAATTACGAATGAACAAACTGTAAAACACCATTGAAATATGTTATTAAATATAACCTCTCTAGAAATGTCCCTTTTAAAACAGTACCTGTAATCTATTAAAATTTTAAAATTACTATTATTGAAGCAACAGAAAAAGACTACAGAAATTTCAGAGACAGAAAGATATAGTCAAGATAGAGCCTCTTGGATCTTGCAGAAATGACAGAATTCTATTTCCAGTTTGTTTGTCCAACCTAGATATCAGTTTTTTCCTATACGGTTTCATTTCCTACCACATTTCCTGCCCTTCATTCCTCCAAAGGTTACATGTAAGAATGAAACAGGCAGAATTTCAACAATCAACTACGTAGTACTATACTGTCAAAATCACTGAACAAAAAAGATTCTCTTGTCAGAAAGTTGCTTTATTATAAAATCTTTACTATAGGGTATTTATATTCAAAATAGATGAGGGTATATTTATTGAGCACCTCCTATGCACCTGGCTTTGGAGATGTAGCAGCCAACAAGAGTTGAGGCGGCTGCCTTCACGGGGTTTACATTCCAGTGAGGAAAAAGGGAAGAGGCAACGAACACGTATAGAAGTCAACAAGATGAAGATGACCAACAATAAAAGAAATGAAGAGCATACTGATTAGATTAGAAATGGATACGATTCACTCTAGATAAGCAAGGGAGCGCTACTCCACAGACTAAGCATGGGATCAAGACCTGAAAGGTAAGAAAAGAGCATGCAAACAGCTTGTGGAGTAACTGGTCAGTTCAGCCCAAAGGCAAGGAAAAACCTAGACTCTAGCTGGGCCATGGTGAGCAGAAGAAGGAGTGCTATGAGATGAGGGTGGAGATGAAACAGGCCTCCAATCATGTCGCACCTCGTATGCTGTGGTAACAGGAGCCGTGGGTATGATCAAAGGGTATTCAATAGGAAAACAACTTGATTTTGTTTTCAAAAGCATTAAATTTGAGATTATTTTGTGAATAGTGGGGAGGGGAGCACTAAAAATGTCTCTAAATAGGGCAGTAGCATGAGTTACACTTTACAAAGATTGGGTTGGTAAGACTGTGCAAGACAAACTGAAAGAGGAAGATGACACTGTGGAAGCTGAGATACTACAGGTTGGTGCAAAAGTAACTGCGGTTTTTGTCACAGTCAAAATGTAAAAAGTACCCAAATTGCAAGGGTGGCAATGGCAATGAAGAGAAAAGGAAAAAAGCGTGAGATCCCACACAGGTGTGATGGACGGGATTTGGTGCTGACCGGAGCAAAAGAGGGAGAAGCCAGGACTGTGGAGGGTCATTTCAGCCTCGCCAGAACGAATGTTGCCACAGGAAGACATACCCGGCATAAAGGTGAGGCCCAGGAACCGGGAGGACAGTGTGTTCCATTTAAGCCATGACACCACTTTCTTCTCTCCTTCTGGGTCCACCCTGTTACTCCCAAGGCTGCACAGCAGCACCATGAGTGACTCTGAGCCATACACCAAACCAACTGAAGGAGGATGTACAGGGTTGGTTTTTCCTTCGGGGTTTTTTTTTTTAATTCCATTGGTAATTCTGATATGTAGCCAGGGCCAAAACTCACTGGGCCAGGCAGAGCATGGAAACCAGATTAATTAGACCTCTTATGTTTTTGGAGATGGAGGATTACTTTGGTCATTTTCCTTCTGCCTGAAGAACAGTCTTAGTACTCCCTTTGTGGAGCTCTGCTGGTGACAAATTCTCCTCCTTTTTGTTTACCTAAAATGTCTGATTTTTAAAGGATTCCTCCACCCCCATGAATTTGAAGGTATCATTACACTGTCTCCCAGCTTCCCTCACTTCTGTGAGAAGTCAACAAGCAGCCTGTCAGGCTGGCACTAGGAAGATGCAGGAGAGCACTTGCCTTGGGTACCAAACTATCCACAGCCATGTTCCTACCAAAAATGCATGAATAACGCAGCTCCTGCACATCTTCACCAGCATTTTATGTTCTCGCTGGCTTTTCTTTTAGCCATTTGATAGGTGCATAGTGATAGCCCACTGTGGTTTTATTTTTTCACTTCCCTCAATGGCTAACGATGTGAAATATCTTGTCATGCGTTTATTTGCCCTTCTTTTTGCTCATGAACTTATCTCACCTTTTTGGTGAAACAGTGTTTGCCCATTTTCTAACTGGGTTGTTTTTTACTAACGAGTTTTGAGATTTCTTTATATTTAGATACTAGTCCTGTTATTTGTGGTTTGCAAATACCTCCTCCCGGTCTGCACTGTCCTTCACATGGACTTTCACAGAACATAAGGTTTTAGTTTTGATGAGGTTCTAACACAGTTGATTTTTCTTTTTACATATTATGCTTGGGGTAGCAAGTCTAGAAACTATGCCTAGTTTGGCTGGGCTTGGTGGCTCATGCCTGTAATCCCAGCACTTTGGGAGGCCGAGGCAGACAGATCACGAGGTCAGGAGATGGAGACCAGCCTGGCCAACATGGTGAAACCCCATCTCTACTAAAAATATAAAAGTTAGCTGGGTGTGGTGGCATGTGCCTGTAGTCCCAGTTACTTGGGAGGCTGTGGCAGGAGAATCACTTGAACTCGGGAGGCAGAGGTTGCAGTGACCCAAGATGGCGCCACTGCACTCCAGCCTGGCGACAGAGTGAGACTCTGTCCCAAAAAAACAACTATGCCTAGTTCTAGAGCCTAAAGATTTTCTGTTTTTTTACCCAAAAGTTTTACAGTGTTACATTTTACATTTAAGTCTCTGATCCATTTGAGTTCACGTTTGTATACGTTGTGAGGTTAGGTTGATGTCCAATTGCAAAAGCACCATTTGTTGAAATGTCTCCATTGAATTGCTTCTGTACCTTTGTCAAAAACCAGGTGAACATACTGATGTGGGTCTATTTCCAGGTTCTCCGTTCTGTTCCACTCATCTGTGTGTCCACGCCTCTGTGAACATCACGGATCTGATTACTGCAGCTATCATAGTAAAGACTTAGTATTCACAGGGATTTCTCCCACTTTGTTCTTGTCAAAATTGTTATAGCTCTTCTAGGGCTTGTGCCTTTCCCTACAAATTTTAGAATAAGTCTGTCTATGAATATAAAAAGCCTTGCTACAATTTTGACAGGAAACGCTTTGACGTTATAGATCAATTGGAGAAGCACTGACATCTTCAAGTTGAGTCTTTCAATGCATCATCACTGTCTCTCCATTTATTTCATCAGCACCTTGTAACTTTCATTATACAGATCCCATTTTATTATACATATATCTAAGCATTTTATTTTCTTTGGAGTGACTCTAAAAGTTATTGTGTTTTTAATTTTGGTTTTCAAATGTTCATTGATAGTATATAGAGATGCAGTTGACTGTTGTGTGTTGATTTTGTATCCTGCAGCTCTGCTGACCTCACTTATCAATTCTAAGAATTTATTTCTTTTGGTTTTTGGTAGATTCTTTAAGATATTCTATGTAAATGACTGTATCACTTGCAAATAGCAGTGGTTTTTCTTTCTTTCCAATATGCAGGCCTTTTCTTTCTTTTTCTTGACTGATAACAGTGTCTTGAACTTCCAGTGTGATAAGAACAAATCTCCTTGCCTTGTTTCTGGTCTTAGTGGGGAAGTATTCAATCTTTCACTAGTAAGCGTGATGTTCACTGTAGGTGTCTGGTAGATGTCCTTTATCAAGTTGAGGTAATTTCCCACTATTCTTCATTTGTTAGGAGATTTTTTTTTTTTTATCGTGATCTTATTAAATGCATTTTTTCCTGCATCAATTGATATAATCACATGTTTTTTCTTCTTTAATATGGTGGATTACACCGATTGGTTTAGAATAACTACTTTAAAGTCTGAGTCTTAATGCTCGTATTTGGAGCCCCTATGTGTCTGTTTCATTATCTGCTATTTCTACTGATTCAATTTTGTTATCCTGGCTCTTTGTGTACCTAGTTATTTCTAGCTACACCAGACATGACACTACACGTGCAAAACTGCTGACAGAAATAATTTGAGACACCAAGATAATATTGTCTTCCTCCAAAGAGGCTTCTGTCAGACCTGAAGCACTAGCAATCCAGGATTCCCCTAACCCAGGGTCAGTGACTGAGATGGTCTGAGGGTGACCGGCACACTCTCCGAGGGCCTGTTTCGGTTCACCCTTACTCTTCAGGTGCTTCCCTTCAAGATCCCAACCTCAAGTAAAAGGTTTGCCAGAACGTGCCTGGTTGGCAGACCACAGACTCTGATTTCTCCCGTCCTAGTCCTGCGATGCTCTCCGAAGCACCTTGCTGCTGAACTGTCTCCTCTGGAATTGACAGACACCCCTAGTCCTACACCACAGGCTCACCTCCTGTGGCCTCTACCCTTCCCGGGACCCTGACTAAGAACACAGTTACTGTATTATGAGCTTTTTCAGGTTTTGAAGCATATTTTGCATGTTTAGTCTGAGTTTTCTCATCCTCAGGCTGTGTCGCTTGATTTCTGAGTTTGCAATTGCTAAAAACGGAAGTCCCTCATGACCGATCCTGAGTATCTGATGAAAGTTGTGAACCCTCTTCCAGGAAAACTACATATGTCTACAATATTTCTACACAATTTCATGGAGTTTTCTGACCCTTTGAAGTCCATCCATGAACACCAGGGCCCAAGGTCCTCAAGTTAAAAAACCCAAATATAGCCAAGTGCAGTGGCTCACACCTGTAATCCCAGCACTTTGAAAGGCCGAGGCAGGAGGACTGTTTGAGCCCAGAAGTTCCAGACCAGCCTGGGTAACAAAGGGAGACCCTATCTTCACAAAACGATTTTGAAAATTAGCCGGGTATGGTGGTGTGCACCTGTAGTCCCAGCTACTTGAGAAGCTGAGGTGGGAGGATTACCTGGGTCCAGGAGGTCAAGGCTCCAATGAGCCGTGACTGTACCATTGCATTCCAGCCTGGGTGAAAGAATCAGACCCTGTCAAAACAAACTAAGCCCAGTATAATAAAGGAACTGTATGGTAGTTATAGTTCACCTGTACTGAAAGCTTTCTCTGCCAGGTATTGTGCTTCCAGCCCTGTCACCATGCTTATCTTGCACATGGCCCTCACAGTCTGCAGGAATCGCGGCTTGTTAAAGTGCAGAGCTGACTCCTGAGGAAGGCCAGTGGTGCTGGGCCCAAGAGGACTTTCTACTGCTGCTGCAGCCAAGATGCCAAGCGCTGCTGAGCCGACATAAAGGAGTCAGTAGGCAGAAGGTCAAGAAACAAAGTCTCAAGCCTGGGCATGTTCTGAACAGATGAAGCTATCCAAAGAGCCCTTCTGCGTGAGTGCAACACCACAGCAGAGGTCCCCACAGGACCCAAAAATAGTAGTGAAGCAGGCATCAGTGGCCAAATTCCAGGAGTCCCTAGAGAAAGGACTGATCTCATCAGGGGAGAAGGTCTACAATCATGAATATCATCACAGATTGAGACTCAGGCTCCTAGGACAGGCACAGGGCTCCACGCCAGTCTTGGCTCAGAGCTGTTAAAGGCCCCTAAGCCAGCACTCGTGGGAGTGAGACACATATCACGACCCAGTAGCCAATGGAGACAGAATTTCTGAAATGCCACCACAGTTCACTGTCTTTAGCTTGGGACTCAGGTGGGAAAGGGCTATAGAACACAACAGTGGCTCTTGATCTGCTATTAAAACATTTCTGTGGCTTTACTGGCCTTTAGTGGTTAAGGAAAACTAGAAGTATACCATGTAATAGCAAACTGTCACACACAATTTTCAGATGTTCCACTGTACCATCATGTATGTGGAACCTTCTTTTAGAGCCTAAAGCTGTTTTACATAGAAATACAAAATACGTTTTGCATGTTCTGGCATCCTGACTTCTCCGAAAATGTAACTACCCTGTTGATCAGGGGAGATTTTACAGAAGTTTCATCAGAGCTTTATCAAGAGTTGTCCATCATTTTGGAAAATCACCGCCTGGAAGGCGAGGCCACACAAGGCCCTCGGCTATCAGTCTGAATCTGCAGTGCTCACATTCTCACAAGGCCCTCGGCTATCAGTCTGAATTTGCAGTGCTCACATTCTCAGAGAGCCCATGTGCAGATGCATGCATCTGTTCATGATGTCTCCCAGCCTCATAAGACGCAAGTACTTACACTGGAAATGTACATTATCTTATTAATACTGTTTTTCTTTTTCTTTTTTTAGGGACAGAGTCTTACTAGAAACAGGTCCAGACTGGAGTGCAGTGGCGCCATTATAGTTTATTACAGCCTCCACCTCCTGGGCTCAGGTGATCCTCCCACCTCAGCCTCCCAAGTAGCTGGGACCACAGATGTGCGCCAGCATGCCTGGCTAACTTTTAAATTTTTTTGTAGAGCCGGGGTGTCGCTATGTTGCCCAGGCTGGCCAGGAACTCCTGGGCTCAAGTGATCCTCTTGCAGTACTGAGATTACAGGTGTGAGCTAATGTGCCTGACCTAGTTTTTCTTTATATTGTAGTAAAGGCAATATATATATATTTTGTTGAAAGAGTATTTTGCATTTCATCTCTCCAAGCAGGTATTATAAAACATCTGTTCTTAAACACTGGTGTTGGATCTGAATAGGTTTAGACCTTGCCGTGTATCGTATCCTCAACAATCTGTTCCACAGACTGCACTCTGGCCAGTTTTCACAGCCCCTCACCTCACCCCTAGTACTTAAAATCCTTTCCTCCTGCTGCTGCTTAGATACAGAGAAGCCCCCCCAGGATTGACTCTGCAGCCCCATCCTGCACCCACAGCCCTCTCTGCCTCCTTGGGCCCCTCCTACTCGCCATGCCTCCTCCCAGTGCGTTCTGCTCACCTCCCACGTCCCCTTCCCTCTCCTCCTCACCTACTGACGCCCTAATTGCTCTTCCGGTGTCAGCTCCAGCCGAGACCACCTCATGTCCATTTGCCATGACTTTACTAGCCACCCTTCTCCCAGGGCATGGTCTCTCGGTCTAAGAAAGGACTGACTGATGGCTGTTTGCCTCCTGGACCATCTGACCACCACTGTGTGCCCAGCACAGCACAGGCAGTGCTCGGTGCACACAGGCATTCCATTTGTTGAATGGAGGGGTGAGGGAACAGAGAAAAAACCACCACCAGAGGCTCCTGGTTTCCATTCCAAGGATGAGTGTTTACAGTAGTGACTTCCAGAGTTCTGAAAGGTACACATTCGCCTTGGTACAATGGCTCTGCTGTTTAGATGAAACCTTCTACACTTCATTTCCCCCCAAAAGTTTTACATTTTAAAAACCTTCTATACAACAGAGAGGACATTTATTACATAAAAAAATTTACCCAGCTTATACGAACCCTCTTTGTTTCTTAATAAACACTTATCTTATTTTTAGGATGATTGATACAAGTTAGTATCTATCTGCTCCATGTGGTATAGCTACTGATAATAATATGTATTTCATATTTAAAATTTTTCTTTTATTTTGGTGTAAATTTAGAGTGGGTAAACCTCTCATTTCTAAGTTTTCATGGTCAAATCTTCAAGACTACAGATGAACGCAAACAGATGCTCTTACAAACACTAGTGAATACCTTGTGTTGGAAAATCTGGCACATGAACCACAACTGGGAGCTCATGCACGGTAGCAGTCAGGGACCCCGGATCTCAGAGCAAAGCTGCTGGGGTTCACACTGGTACCACCACTTACTGGCTACATCACCCTAGGAAGCTCAACTCACCTATCTAATGAACCCGAGTTTCCTCATGTACAGAATAGGGATATAATAATAGTTCCCAACTCAGAGTTGGTGAAGCAATTAACTGAGGTAAGTCTTACTTCAAAATATGTGAAATTTGTAAGCAGTCAAGAAGTGTGTTATAAACAATATTATGGCAGCTGTCCATCCACAAGCCACTCTGTAAACCATCAAGGAGGTCTAAGCAGCTGTTAACGGGACAGCGGCAAGATGACAGCAGAGTCAGGGATGTGGACTTGACCCAGCTCCTTCATTTACCAAATGGGGGATTTCAGGCAAAGGCCTGACATTTCTCATCTCATCTATAACATAGAGATAATTATATCTGCCCTGGAATATCATGAGGTTGTTGTGGGAATTAAATGAGATATATGGATTTCCTTTAAAATTTACAAAACAGCATTAAAATCTAAAGTATTAATGTAATTGTTATTTTCATTAGAAACTGACTATTCTTTGAGTAACTTATGCATATAACAAGCAGATGACATATAAATAAAGACCATGTTTTCTTAAAAAATATACTCACCTAAGGAATAAAAGGTGCATATTTTAACTTCAAGATATTTATTTGAACCAGGAATAAAACCGTCTCAATCATGAACACAGTCAAGTGTTCTTTTAAATCCAGACAGATAAAAAGCACTCTCCAGAACACGTCAACTAAGATTATGCTGAGCTTAAACTGTACTACACTTCCCATCAAGAAAGCAAATCTGCACAATGAATTGCCTTTTATAAATGTGGGCTGGTACTATGCAATATAAAAATACAATTAACAAAAGAGAACATTTTTGAAAGTTTTCAACAATGTAGTATAAAGCATTTTAGGATAATTTGATTTGCTTCCTTTTTAAACAACATTTAAAGTACACGTTAATGCCAATTGAAAAAAAATTTTTTTTTTTTGCATAAATCAAGAGGGAAAAAGCATGCACATAGCACACACCCACCCCCTTGCACTGCTAGTCTCTCATCATTTCCAGCTCAGTCAACCTCTGTGAAACTAGTACAGGAAAAATAAACCATGCTGCTACTGTGGCGAAGACCACACAACTTTTTAATGGAACTGTTCCAAGGCCTGAAGTTCCATCTGAAAGTCACTAACAAAACCTTTGGAAATGTTAAGAAAAAAAGCCAAAGAACTGAAGGCCTGGCAAGTCTTGAAGCCCGTACTTACCCACACTCGTGAAGAGTAATCACGAGTCAAGTCTGGTTCTCTCTTTCCCTCTGCATTTTCTTCAAAGCAATCCACTAACAAAACTGCGATTTCCTTTTGCAGTGAAAAAAAGAAAAGGATGAAGGAAAAAAAAACAGTCTGCATAAACAAAATGCAGGGAAAGAAAATTTGTGCCACCACACAAGAACTACAATTATTTCTTACCTAATCCACATTGAAATCTGTTGGGTTAGTACCTAGTGATTTAAATTTGTTCCTTTTTGCGTAAGAAACAAACACCACACTCTAAAACTAGCCAAGACACAGAAGGCCACCTACTTAGATAGCTGTAGATCCATTTTTAAGTCACAGGTTTAAAGGTTTCTAAGCTTAAAAAGATTTCCAGAAACCAAGTACCTTAATATACTCCAAACCTCAGACTGGTGATATTGCATTACTTTCTATAAGATACACACCTATATTTTGCTTAAAGAAGTATTTGCAGCTTTTACCCATTTAATGTAATATATAAGGCAGATGGTTCTTGACAACGATAATCTTGGAAGAAAACTGAAAAAATCAATTAGACATTTGGCAGAACTCAAAAAACAGCCTTATTTAATAAGCTCATTGTCATGCAAATCACCTACAACGTCAAATGATAAAACTATATTAAGCTCGGAGAAGGAGGAACATTTCCTCTTCATCCATGTGACCGGAGACTAAAAGACGACTCCAGGAGTGCTGCTGGCTGGGAAGAGAACTGGGGAAGCTGCCCCAGTAGAGGCGGAGATGTCAGGGCAGACAGAACTGGGCTGAACGGCGACGGGGCCGCCTCTAGAAAGAGCCAGCTCTTCCAGCACAGGTGAGGAGTAAGGCAGCTTCCCACCAGGGAATCAACCTTGCCTTAAGTAGCCAACAAATATGCTCAGGGCAAAGGAAGCAGATCAGATGCTACGAGACTCTTTTTCTAATTACAAAAGTTTGTTCTGTGGGGCAGTAGCCCCTTTCAATTAATAAGTAATTACATTCTAAAGGATTGGTTACAACACAAGATAAACTAAAAATGGAAAGTGTGAGGCATAAAGGCAAAAAATAACAGCTATTTTGCCAGTTACATTCTTTTTCTTCTTCATCCCCAAACTAGAAATCAATTGAAAAACAAAAAATATTAGGTAACTGAGGCAAATGTGGTTAGAAACATCCCAAGTATATACAAGAATGATGAGTTCTATCGTTACTGAAATTGCCGTAGATTCCATGAATGGCATGAAATCACATATGAAAGATGGCAATCTACAATGTTTGTTAAAAGCCACATATCACAATTCAGATAGGTCCAGATTATGTCAAACTACAAAGAAATATTAGCTAAATAAGTAAAAGGGATCATAACTCTAAAACCTATGACTCCTTATTAAATTTACAAAAGGACAGTGGCAGCTTTGCTTGATAATTGATTTATAAAAAGACACGAGGCCAGGCACAGTGGCTCATGCCACTTTGTAATCCCAGAATTTTGGGAGGCCTGAGTGGGCAGATCACTTGAGCTCAGGAGTTCAAGACCAGCCTGGGCAACATAGCAAGACCCCATCTCTACAAAAAACACAAAAATATAGCTGGGCACGGTGGCACGCACCTGTGGTTCCAGCTACTTGGGAGGCTGAGGTGGAAGGATTGCTTGAGCCCAGAGTTGGAGGGTACTTCAGCCTTGTGGCTGGGTGACAGAACAAGACCGTCTCAAAAAAAAAAAAAAACCTGAAAATATGCAGGAGACAGTTCATTAAAACCTCATAACTGTAGGCTAATTTCACTCTACATTATATATATTACCAGTTCTTAAGTTTTCTGGTCTCAGGATCCCAAAGCACTTTTTATTTTGGTTTTATCTATCACTATTTACTGTACTGGTAATTAAGCCTCAGAAAAATTTAAAATTTTTACCTAGTAATTAATATGAGATAATAACCCTTTACATATTAACAAAATTTTATGAAAAAAATGTTTTCCAAAACAAAACAAAAAGTTTTCAGTGTCACTGTTTTACATTTCTTTGCAAATCTCTTTAATGTTTGTCTCAGTAGAAGACAGCTATGTTCTCCCATCTGTTGCAGCATTCAATCTGTTGTGATATGCTGCTTTAGTTCAATTTCTAAAGAAAATCTAGCATAATACAGTTACATAGCTGGAAAAGAGAGGACCTCATAGGCCTCCTGAAATAGTCTTGAAGACCCCAGAGTCCTTGGACCACATTTTCAGAGCTGCTAATCTATAACACAAAAACACAAACAATGTATACTTATACTTAGGATGGAGTGGAGGGGATATAGAACTGTAAATATCACCAGGAGCACAGAAGCACCATGTTCAATAATAAGACACGGTTAGTATATACTAATGTGTTCTTTATAGACAAAAGGCCAGGAAAGTAAAATAATTTCAATAATAGTAGTTTAAACTTATGTAAAATATTTCACTGAAGGAATCACAAAAAGTAATACATAGAACATTTAGTCTTCCAGTCGTCCATTACTCATGTCTCTTATATGGCTACATATCTGTTTTATGAATGGAATTCAAGAAGCTTCATCTACATAGATCCATGGATATCCATCATGAGGACATTAATTAGACCGATTAATCAGGCATTGGTAACTGGGGAGATGTTCTGAGAGCATGCCTGTAAACAGAAACCTGCTGAACTTCCACTGCGTCTCAGGCAGCCCACTCGGTGGGAACCACAACATGAGTCTGAAATGAGGGATTAAGAACTTCCAAAACACATTATTTGTGTGTAGGAGGGTTGGCCTTGGTGTCTTAATGCAAATCTGACACCCATCAGGAAGCTCAGGAAAGGGGAGACTAAACACTTAGCCATAAGTATATGTTAACCAGTAATATGAAAATTAAATCTGTCAAAATCCTCACTTTTGATATGGTTACAAACTCCAAAAATGGTGATTTCGAAAATCAAACCCAACCTGCCTTACCCTACTCCATTTAAAAGTAAATGTAATCCTTCAATTTATATAGAAGACAGACAAATCCAAAAGCAAGTTAAATTCAGCATCCTTAACTTGTACCAGTTGCACCCAGACTCTGGAGTTCCAATCTCCTCTGCCAGAGGGTCCCACATCAAACACCCGATGGCTCCCCATAAACAGAATGGAACGTACCACAGAACAAAGGGTGCCCAAAATAGCTTCAAAATACCAAAGGGGATTAGCCAGCAATTTTTGTCTTAAATTAAGCTGTTATGATCTGAAGCTTGGCAAGAAGCATCAGAATAGAGAATTAGATTAGCTTTATCATAAATGAAAATGACTAAAGCATTTTTAAAATGCTTTCATGACCAACAACAGAACTCCAAAAATTATGTATAGCACTGCATTCTATACAGGTATGATCGTAAAAGGAAGTCATTCCTTCTAAAATGCATAATCACACCACTTTCTCTTTAAGCTGGCTTTGACAATGTCATTATAAATTATAATTGCTGGCAATTCATTTTTAATCAGCTTATGTAAAAAAAAGGTCCAGTATACTATGACTTTATTAAGGACCATACCTTATGATATATACATCTAAACTATTTTTACATAGTTCTTTTATATTACTTAATTATGTGTGCTTATATAAAATAGCAGCTAAGATGTCATATTTTATATTTAAAAAAACTTGACAACTGTCTTTAATTAAATATATATGAAGACTAGGAACAGTCTGTCTATAACTTAAAGCAACAAGACAGCACCCCCTAAGGAAATCCCTAGGGAAGGAAAGAAGAGAAAGGTGCACATCTGTAATATTAACTGTTCTTTACTAAAATATCTGTGTTTCTCCAAGTCTTTCCTTTAAAAAAAAAAAAACTTTCAGAGAAAATGGTAAAGCTTCGGAATGTTACATTTCCATTTGTACACATTTATTACTTAAAATAACTCCTCCCCAGAGAAACTACCCGAGAGCTTTAATAAACTCCATAATTCTCATTAACGAACAAAAACTAGTGACTTGCTTCTTTTATCAATATTCATTAACATTAAAGACTAAGATCACAAACGCTTCAAAAAAGGGAAAGTAGAAGAACAAAACAGGCTAGCAAGAACAACATTTTTGAATGAGGAAGAAAAAACTTTGCAAATGACTCAAATTTCCATATAATCAAACAAACATCAAAGCAAACAAGGGGTAAAAGTTAAATTTTTAAAAAATAAGGAAACAAATTGATAAAATTCAATTTACCAGGACTTATAATGAAAAGTTGCTAATTTCTCCAAAGAGCAAAATATTCTACTGGTCATTTTCAGCTTTTGTGCTGAAACAGACTTTGGGGTATTAAGAAATGTTTTATTTTGTTGCCCCAAATAAAAGCTGGAAAAAGAAAGCAAAAGCATATGCAAAAACATTTTGCCTGAAAAGGAAAACATTCTAAACAACAAAACTTTAGAGGAGGAGGCGGGAGAAGGAGGAGGCAGAAAGGGAAAACAACCTAAAAGAAATGCTATACTTTTTCAAAGTGAAAATCCTGAAAAGCCTGTGGAATGCTGTTTACTTGTGCTCTGGCAAGGGGACGGGCCTGCCAGAAACGCCTGCGGACCATGACCACCCACACTATGGGAAGCACGATGATTAAAGAGTGTGCTGGATCCCGTATCTGCCAGCGCGGTCTGTGCCATGTTGTAATTATTAAATTTGCAGTCTTTTTATAATCTGTTGCATGTGTTGTGGCAAGTCCCCTACACTGTCTAACAAGGAAACCACTGAGCATAAATAGCAAGTTATTTTTAATGTGCACAAATAGCTAAAAAACTGGACAGTTTTAACATTATGCTTTCAACTTTCACAAAAATGGTTTAACTTACTGTACATCTAACGCTGCAATGAAAACAGATATGCTACTCCAAATTCCCTTTCAAGCTCTTAAAGAAGATAGACAGCCCAAGCTAAACCTCTTACTAAACAGCTAAGATGCAGGTTAAACACGCACCAAGGGAACAGTAACATTCACCCTGACGTCTGTCCAGTGGTGAAACACACAGGAGAACACCAAGAAACACAGCAGCTGTAAAATTCTGCAGGTCTGTTTAACCCCAAACTTTGTTTTGTAACAAAAATTTGCTTTCCATTCTGTCTGATTTTGTTCATGATGACAGTAACGGGGCTGCAAAGACATGATTTTCCGGAAGCATCATCCCAGGCACAGTGTTTGAGGGTCAGTCAGTACACCCAGGACAGGAACTCAGAAAAGCAGGTGAACTAAAGAACGGGAGCACAGCCAAACCCTGCTCCACCCCAGCCCCCAGCCCTGCACTGCACGTCTTCTCTGTAGGAGCCAAGATAATATCAAGTTTGTTTTTTTTTAAGGGCAAGTCAGCTCAGCCAGAAATTGGCAGGCCAGCCTGGCTCAAAGGTGAGCAAGGAAGACCCCAAACCTCCACCTAAACTGGTCTGTAGCAGGGTGCCTGCCTTGGGAGGGGCAAGTGAGTGAACTCACATGAAGAGCTGGCCACGGCTTCTATCACTAAAAAGGAAATAAACCATAAAGAAGAAAAAGAAAAGAGCTCTAAGAATTTTTTAAAAGATCCTTTCAAGAAGCATAAAGTCAAAACAACCAAAAACATCACAATTTCCATCTCTGGAGTGCTCCTGCCAAGAAGAACCCTTTCATCTGGAGGACAGATGGCAGTCTCCTATCCCTCTGCCCAGTGATCAAAGTCCTTCAAGATTATTTGCATAGGTTAAGCAAGGAATGAAAACTCCTCCTTCCCAAACATACCCACCAAAAGCCATAAAATCCTAAAACCACAAGCCTGAGACTCAGAAAACCAACTTTGAACTGTGCTGGCCTCCAGGAGATGCAACACTGCCCATCTCCCTCCTGACTGATGCTCCCTAGAACTCCGGGTGGCTCCACTGCTCAGACCGGGCAGGTCAGGCGGACAAATCCCAGGCGCCTCGTCACTGATAGGGTTACAACCTCCCCACCAGCTGTCCCCACCAATTTCATTACATACTGTGCCTGCGGCAAAATGTGACAAAGGTAAGAAACAACACAAGGCCGGGCGCGGTGGCTCAAGCCTGTAATCCCAGCACTTTGGGAGGCCGAGACGGGCGGATCACGAGGTCAGGAGATCGAGACCATCCTGGCTAACACGGTGAAACCCCGTCTCTACTAAAAAATACAAAAAACTAGCCGGGCGAGGTGGCGGCGCCTGTAGTCCCAGCTACTCGGGAGGCTGAGGCAGGAGAATGGCGGGAACCCGGGAGGCGGAGCTTGCAGGGAGCTGAGATCCGGCCACTGCACTCCAGCCTGGGCGGCAGAGCGAGACTCCGTCTCAAAAAAAAAAAAAAAAAAGAAACAACACAAAGCTGCGGGAGCCATGAAGCCATTTGTTTTTTTTTTGTTGTTTTTTTTTTTTGAAACGGAGTCTCGCTCTGTCGCCCAGGCTGGAGTGCAGTGGCCGGATCTCAGCTCACTGCAAGCTCCGCCTCCCGGGTTCACGCCATTCTCCTGCCTCAGCCTCCCGAGTAGCTGGGACTACAGGCGCCGCCACCTCGCCCGGCTAGTTTTTTGTATTTTTTAGTAGAGACGGGGTTTCACCATGTTAGCCAGGATGGTCTCGATCTCCTGACCTTGTGATCCACCCGTCTCGGCCTCCCAAAGTGCTGGGATGACAGGCTTGAGCCACCACGCCCAGCTTGAAGCCATTTGTTTAGAGACTTAATATAACTTAACAAATTTTACTTCATCCTGAGGAAGAGGAACGAAGTGTGAGTGTGTGTGTATGTGTGTGTCTGTCTTTTCGGTGTTTATTTAAAAATTTTAATAATACAGATTAGACTACATTTATGAGTGTGACACAAACGGCTCTGACTGTAATATTTCAACCTAGATGTTAAAAATCCATCTTCTAATAAACTTTGCAGGGAAGAGGTAAGGGACAGGGAAGTATTGAACTCTGTAACTGCCTTCTACTAATCCATAAGACTTTTTTTTTGAGATGGAGTTTTGCTCTACTTGCCCAGGCTGGAGTGCAATGGTGCGATCTCGGTTCACCGCAACCTCTGCCTCCCAAGTTCAAACGATTCTCCTGCCTCAGCCTCCTGAGTAGCTGGGATCACAGGCGTGCGCCACCATGCCTGGCTAATTTTCTATTGTTAGTAGAGACGGGGTTTTTCCACATTGGTCAGGCTGGTCTCAAACTCCTGACCTCAGGTGATCCACCCGCCTCAGTCTCCCAAAGTGCTGGGATTACAGGCATGAGCCACTGCGTCCAGCCCCCATAAACCTTTTAACAGAAAAGACACCCATATTATCTCCTACTATGTCATTGCAAAGGATACTATCAAGAGAATTTTTTTAAAAGCCACAGAGTAGGAGAAAATATTTTCAAAAGACATATTCATATAAAGAACTGTTAAAACTTAACTAGAAGAAAACTACTTGATTAAAAACGGACAAAAGACCTTAATGAACACCTCGCCAAAGAAGACATACAAATGCAAAACAGCATACAAAAAGATGCTCCACATCATATGTCATCAGGGAAATGCAAATTAGAACAGCAATGAGATACCACTATATACCTACCAAAATGGCCCAAATCCAGAACCCTGCAAACACCAAATGCCGACAAGGATGTAGAACAACAGGAACTCTCATCCACTGCTGGTGGGGATGCAAAATGGTGCAGCCACTTTGGAAGACATTTTGGCAGTTTCTTATAAAACTAAGCATACCCTTACCATATTCTCCAGCTACCATACTCCTTGATATTTACCCAAAAGAACTGAAAACTTGTGTCCCCACAAACACCTGCACACAGATGTTTTCAGCATCTGTGTTTTAGTAAACATAGATGTTTTACTCATAATTCCAAAACTTGAAAGCAACCAAGATGACCTTTGGTAGGTGAATGGATAAGCTGTAATATATCCAGACAATGGAATGTTATTTTGTACTTTAAAAATGAGCTACTAAATGATATTACTAAATGAAAGAAGCCAATCTGAAACAGCTAGATAATCTATGATTCCAACTACAGGATACTGTGGGGAAGGAAAAAATGTGGATACAGTAAAAGGATGACTGGCTGCTAGGGATTAGGGAGAAGAGGGGAATGAGCAGGGAGAGCACGGATCATTTCTAGGGCAGGGAAACCACGCTGTGTGATGCTGTCATGGTGGATACATGTCATTGTGCATTTGCCCAAAACCATAGAGTGTGCACCACCCAGAGTGAGCCCCAGTGTCAACTACAGACACTGCGTGATAAGGACGCGTCAGGACAGGTTCATCAGTTGTGACCAATGCATCCCTCTGGAAGGGAATGTTGATAACAGGGGAGGCATGTGTAGGAATGGCGAAATATGGGAAATACCTGTACCTTCCACTGAATTTTGCTGCGAACCTAAAACTGCTTTAAAAAATAAAGTTTATTCTTTTTAAAAGCCCATGTATGAATTAAAACAAAATAAAATATGTCTATCTGTTGGGAGCAGTTCCCATTTCCGTAAACGGCAACTTGATGTAAAATCCTGGGAGTCTCCTTGATGTTCTTTCTCATCTGGCCCCCTTTATAAAATACACCATCAATACCTATTGATTATATTTCCAGACAAAATCTCTAATTCATCTGCTTCCCTCCATCCCAAGGTAATCACTCTGGTTCAAGTCCTCATAACCCCTTGCCTGGACTACTGTAATACCCTACTTCCACTCTGGTCTGCTCCAGTGAGCAGCCTTCTAAAGATTAGAACCTGGAATGTCTGCATCCAGATATATACCCAGAGAAACTCTTGCACATGTATACTAGGAAATTTGCACAGAAATATTCAGAGTTCTACTGTTTGTGACAGCAAAACCTGGAAATTAACACACTCTACCCTGGTACAAATGAATGCACACGACTACATGCACCAACATGAACAAATCTCAAAAAAAACACACCAGCGAGCAAACAAGCAGGTGGCAGAAGAATACATGTCACTGCATCTACATAAAACTTTAGCAACAGGAAAAATTAATATATATTATTTATGACTAAATCAATACATAGCAAAACTATTTTTAAGAAAGCAAGGCAACAATAAATAGAAAATTCAAGATAAGAAGAGAGAATAGGATATGTGAGCAGGGACAGTTATGTGAATGATATTGAACATATTAGTAACATTCTATTCCTAACACTGGATGATAGATATGTGTTATTTGTTATTCTTTAAATTATAAAATGCTATACTTGGTTAAAAAAGCAAGAGAAGTCTCAATTAAAATGGTAAAAACAAAATTTCAGACTTAATAAACCTTACCTTAATCAGAAACTCAGTTCCCTAACAATGGCAATCGCAACAATGACAATAATTAACATTTATTGAGGACATAACATCAGGCATTGTTCTAAAAGCTTTACACACACACAATATACATAAATAATCACTTAATCCTCCCAACAATCCTACAAGGTGGTAAAGTTATTTTGTCAATACAGATGGAAAACTGTAATTTTGAAAAGTTATATGACTTGCACACGCTAATAAGCTAGTAAGTGACTCACCAGGATTTGAACCCAGGCAGTTAGTTATGTTGTAGAGTACTTGGCATAGCCATTCCAAAATTCAGTCTCAATTTGGTATAATTCCTTTTCAATCTGATTTAGATGCCCAACAGTTTTTTTCAACTTAACAATCTTAACAAATGGCAATTATTACAGAATGGAGACTCTGAACACATGTCTATATATACCATAAACTCTATCTATATATACTAAGAGGACAGGTTACAACAGATCTTTATAACTTGAAAATGTTAATTTTACCAAGGTCAAGTAGCATATTAATATATATACTAACCTCTAAAACTACTTAAAAATTTCCTGAAGCCTTACCAATTTTTTCAAAGGATTTTAAAGCACTCCAGTTATCTTCAGGACTTCTAACCCTAGCAAGCTGTTATATGTATCCTCCTGCTACAGGAAACTAGAAAACTGAACAAAATATTTTCAGACACTTGACAACAGGCAGCATGAGACTGATCCTGAAAGCAGAAAAACCAACGAGGGAAGCCCTATGACTGGCCTGGCTTTCTGCCTGGGTGCACTTTCTGAACCAGGGCTGGAGAGCCATCGTGAGCAGAGCACAGAAGTTTCGCTGAGTTAAGGAGGCCGACCCTGGAGTTTGATAAGGCAAAGGCAGCTAGAATTTGAGAGCCAAGAAGGAAACCAGATAGAGAAAAAGGCTCCAGAAATCAACATGGGGGCTCTGAGTTTTTGGCTGAATAATAATCTGTGCATATGTAGGGTGGAACTCCATAAGGGTAGATAAAAGTAGCCCTGGAGAAAGGCTACTATAGACCTGCCCCAACAACGTTTACAAACAAGCCTGGAAAGGACAGACCTAATCTACAAAACATAAATGTCTGCTGGGATAAAACAACACTCTCTAAAAGAAGAAGACATCATAAAAACCTTCATCAGTACAATGTTCCTAACACCTGGCATCTAATAAAGTTACCTGGCATGCTCCGAAGCAGGAACCTATGACCCGCAACCACAACGGAAAGCAGCATAAGGAAGCAGGCTGGAAATGGCAGAGATGAGGGAAGCAGCAAAGACCTTGAACAATTACATGTATTACAGGTATTTAAAGAAAAATATAATCAGGAGAGAAATGAATGGGGAAAAAAAAACAGAACCAGTCACAACGTCTACAGATACAGAATACAATATATGAAATAAAAAACACACAAAGCAAAATTAAGCAGATTAAATACTTCAGGAGAGAGACTTAAAGATTTAAAATTGTTCTTTCTTTAAACCTTTTTTTAAAAGAAAAATCTTTAGAAATTTAAAGACATAGCAATAAAACTATCCAAAAGGAAGCAGTGAGAAAAAAGATGGGGAAAATTATGACAAGAACCTCAACGATCTTTGGGAAAACCTCAAGTAGGTTAACACTGACAGAATTCAAGTCCTAGGAAAGGGGGTACAGGACAGAATAAGCACTTAAAGGAATGATAACTAAATTTTTTCCAAATTTGGTGAAAACTGTAAATGCACAAATACAGGAATCTCGAAAGACTCCAACTAGGATGAACAGAAAGAAAACCACACCATGGTACATCATGATCAATCTTCTGAACATCTATGATAAAGAAAAAATTCCTAAAAGCAGCCTAAGTAGAAAAAGACACAGATGAGCAAAGACAAAAATGACAACAACCTTCTCAGAAACTACGCGAGACGGAGGAACGGAATTGCCTCTTTAAATACCAAACAGCAAAGAGAAAACTGTCAAATTAGAAATCATCGTGCAAAAATGAAGGTGAAATGAGGCCTCTTTCAGGCAAACCAAAGCTGAGAACATTTGTCAGCAGCCGATATGCACTCCAAGCAATGGTAAGGGAAGCTCAAGAGGAGGGAAAGTGCCGTCACATGGAAACATGTACCTGCAGGAAGAAAGGAGAGTGCTGAAAGGGAGAATCTGTGGGTAAACAGAAAAGATTTTTTCCTTACTTGTCAATTTTGTTAAAACAGTAATTTTGTTTAAAACTAAATTAAGAATATACTGTGGGTTTATAAAATGTTTAGAAGTAAATGTAGCACTACGATCAACAGAAGGGAGAGGAGATGTGGCTGCAGACTGTGCTGAGGTTCTAACAGCATACACATATGTTATGTGCTCTATTTTCAAGTAATATGTGTAGTCATGTATTAGGCAAAACATGAATATTATAAATCCTAGAGCTGTGCTTCCCAACACAGTAGCCACTGACCACATGGGCAAATGAAAGCTTGAAATGTGGTTTGTCTGAACTGAGATGTGCCACAACTTACACACTGACTTTCAAAGATTTAGTATGAGAGGGAGAACAAACTATCTCATTCTGTTTATTTTGACCACACGTTGCAACGACACTTTCATTACACTGGGTTAAATAAAATGTTTTTATAATTCATTTCATTTCTTTCTTTTGAGGTTTTAGTGTTGCTAATGGGAAATAGGGCGCTCATAACTGTGGCTCACATTATTTTTCTATAGGACACTGCTGCCCTAGAGCAGCCAGCAAGAGACAAAAAGACATACCTAATAAGCAAAAAGTAGAGACGAAAGGAAGAAGTAAAAACCATCAATCCAGAGTTAGAATAACCAAAACAATCCCAAGAAGAACTAAGCTAGAAGGCTCACACTTCCTGATTTCAAAACTTACTAAAAAGCTACAGTAATAAAAAACAGTGTGGTCCAGGCATAAAGACGGACACACAGATCAGCAGAACAGACTACAGAGTCCAATAATAAACCCTGCGTATCTGGTTGAATGATTTTTAACAAGGGTGCCAAGATCATTCAATGGGAAAAGACAGCGTTTTCAACAAATGATGGTAGGAAATTCTGAATACCCATATGGAAAAGAATGCAACTGTGTACCCTCACCTAGCCCCATACACAAATATTAACAAAAATGCATCCATGGCTTACACTGAAGACCTAAAGCTGTAACCCTCTTAGAAGAAAACATCGGGCAAAAGCTTGGTGACAACAGATTTGGCAGTGATTTCTCGGATGTGACACCAAAGGCACGGGCAACAAAAGAAAACAAAC
This sequence comes from Trachypithecus francoisi, assembly GCF_009764315.1. Taxonomy (NCBI): domain Eukaryota; kingdom Metazoa; phylum Chordata; class Mammalia; order Primates; family Cercopithecidae; genus Trachypithecus; species Trachypithecus francoisi. The sequence continues at coordinate 519,104 of NW_022681461.1, forward strand.
TGAAACCTTTCCAAAGACACTGGGACACAGTAAACAGGCAACCCACAGAATGGGGGAAAATACTGCACATCACATACCGGGATAAGGGATTACTACCCAGAATGCAGAGAGAACTAAAACTCAACAATAAAAACCAAACAACACAACTGAAAAACAGATGGACTGACTAGACATTTCTCCAAAAATGACATACAAATAGCTAACAAGCACATAAAAAGATGTTCGACACCATGAATCATTAGAAAAATGCAACTCAAAACTATTACAATGTGATACTACATTACATTCATTAGGATAGCTACTATGAAAAAAAACAGAAAATAGGCCAGGTGTTGTGGCTCACACTAGTAACCCCAGCAGTGTGGGAGGCCGAGGCGGGAGGACTGCTTAAAACCAAGAGTTGAGAACAGCCTGGGGAACAAAGCAAGACTCTATTTCTACAGAAAAAAAAAAAACTGGAAAATTAGCTGGGCATGGTGGTGCATGCTTGTAGTCCCAGCTACTCAAGAGGCTGGGGTGGGAAGATCGGTTGAGCCCAAGAGTTTGAGACTACAGTGAGCCATGATCACACTGCTGCACTCTAGCCTGGGCAACACAGCAAGGCCTTGTCTCTAAAAATAATAATAATATTTTAAAAACTAAAAATAGAATTACTAGATGATCCAGCAATTCCACTTCTGGGTTTATACTTCAAAGAACTGAAAGCAGGATCTTGAAGAGATATTTGTACACCCATGTTCCCAGCAGCATTATCCACAAATAGCTAAACTGTAGAAGCAGCCCAAGTGTCCACTGACCGATGAATGGATAAGCAAAATGTGGTCTATTCACATAACGGAATTTTACTCAGTCTTAAAAAGGAAGGAAATGCTGACTTATGCTGGAACATGGGTGAACCCTGATGGCATTATGCTTAGTGAAGGAAGTCAGACACAGAAAGACAAATGCTGTATGACTCCGCTTATATGAGGTACTTAGAGTAGTCAAAACTTACAGAGAGAGAATGTAGAATGGTGGTGCCGGGGCAGAGGAAATGGAGCATTACTGCTGACTGGGTACTGTTTCACAGTATGAAAAGAGTTCTGAAGATGGATGGTAGTAACAGCTGCACAACAATATGAATGTAGTCAATACCACCGAGCTGTATGTTCAGAAATGGTTAAGGTAATAAATTTTATGTGCATTTTATCACACAAAAAATATATAATAAAAAGAGTTTAAAAGAAACATTAAAAATAGGTCAAACTGAAACAATAAATTTGGTTATAAAAAAGAGTTCCAAACTAGCAGTAATTTTGAAAAATTAAATGATGTAAACTTACCAGTTAAAGACAAAGCTATCTCTTACAGTTCGGACACAGATCACTGCTTCTGCAGTAACAACTAGACAAAATGGGTAAACCACTTTGCATCTCAGGATGCAAAGAAATGTAAAAGAATTAAATTCCTTAAAAACAAGAGCCTCTCTTGGGGAGCAGCGAGCAGTTTATACGGTCTCTGAAGAGGTAAGGAGAAACAAGAAAGTGAGGGAAGAAGGGGGTGGGAGAGGAGGAGCGGGAGATGGAGGGCGGGGGATGGTGAGGAGGACAGGAGAGAGATGATCAAAACAGAAAACAGCCAGGCGCTAGATGTGGCAGTTCTGAAGTCTGGTGTTAAAGATCTCTCCTACTCCTCCCCCGGAGAGGTACGGTTTCAGGTCCCTTCCCTGGAATCTGGGTGGGGCTATGACTGCTCCCGCTGAGAGAGTGCAGTAACTCTGATTTCTGAGCGTAGGTTACAGAAGGCTATGTAGCTTCTGCCTGGTTCTCTTGGGGACACTCTCAAGAAACCCAGCCATTGAAGCCAAGAAGCCCCGTGCAGAAGCCGTGGGTTCCAGATGACAGCCTCATTTGAGGAACCAGCTGACAGTATCAACTAACATCAGGAAAACTAGGGAGTAAGCACTGAGATGACTCTAGCCCCAGATGCTGAATCCTGCCAGCATGCAAGTCTTCCCAGTGGAGGCCCATCACATTGTATAGCGGAGTTCCTGACCCAGAATCCAAAAAGGCATTAAAAGGATTATTATTTTATTCACTAATTTTGGAATGGCTTGTTACTTAACAATAGCAATTAGTATTAATGATTTAAACCAGCCATGTCAATAATTACATTACACAGCAATGTTTTACACACTAGATGAAAAGGCAGCAGTTGTCACATTAGATAAAACCAAAAACTATATGCTACCTATGAGAAACTCACTTTCAATATAAAGACACAAATAGGTTAAAAGGATGTACCCTGCAAACAGTAATCAAAAGAAAACTGTTATTGTTGTTACTGCTGTTTTAATGTCAGACAAAGCAGACTTAAGAACAAAAAGTATTACCAGGAAAAAAGAGATTTCACAATGATAAAAGGGCCAATTCATCAAGAGGATGTAACAATTCTAAATGTGTTTATACCCAGTAACAGAGCTTAGAAACAAATAAAACAAAAAGTGACAGAATTGCAAATAGCAATTAATAACTCGTAATTGGAGGCTTCAACATCATCTCTTAGGAGATTGATAAAAACAGACAGAAAATCAGAGGACTACAGGGACCTGAACAACACTATTACTGGGAGACAGTTCTCCATGGATCTGCTGCATTTCTGCTTTTGCTCCAGACCATCTTTTCAACGATATTTGGACAGCCAACCCCTTTGAAAAAGAGACAGGGTCTCATTCAGAAGAAACAGACAGGTTGGTTAACTGTCCAATAATAAAAACAATGTCTTCCTCCAGGTAAAAGGAAGTTTGCCTGCAGCCTATTATAAAAGATTTGAGCAATACAAGTTGTAGGTTCCTCAGCTGTGACACAAATCCACGGGTGCACAGTATTTACCCAGGACTCTCTGTATCTCTCCCACAGGTCTTCCAGGGAGCAGATACAAACACCAAACTCTTGTGGCTTGCTGTGCTGTGATTATAAAATCCTTTGTCTCTGACCCAGAAGTCCTATGTCTTCAGCCAGCATGCATGAAACACTGGCAGTCTAACTTGTTACCCTCCAAAAAGGAAGGAAAAACAAAATCTCAGATCCGCCACAGTCTTCAATAATTATCAACCATCTTAACCCAACTGACATTTAGAAAATATTCCACCCAACATCATTTTGAAGTTTACATGGAACAATTACTGAAACAGACCAAATTCAGAACCATAAAACAATTCTCAGTGAATCTGAGAAGACCAAAATAATACAAATATATAATCAGACACAACAAAATTAAATTATACATCAGTAACAGAAAGATATCTGGAAAAGCCTCAAATATTTGTTAATTTAAAAACACATTTCTAGGCCGGGCGCGGTGGTTCATGCCTGTAATCCCAGCACTTTAGGAGGCCAAGGTGGGTGGATCATGAGGCCAGGAGATCGAGACCATCCTGGCTAACACGGTGAAACCCCGTCTCTACTAAAAACACAAAAAACTAGCCGGGTATGGTGGCGGGCGCCTGTGGTCCTAGCTACTCAGGAGGCTGAGGCAGGAGAATCACTTGGACCCGGGAGGCAGAGGTTGCAGTGAGCCAGATTCCGCCACTGCACTCCAGCCTGGGAGGAAGAGTGAGACTCCGTCTCAAAAAAAAAAAAAAAAAACAACAACAACAACAAAACATTTCTAAATAACCAATGGTCAAAAAAGAAATCACAAGGAAAATTAGTAAAATTTGTTTTACTAAATTTAAATAAAAACACAATGTATCAAAACTCAAGGGATGCACATAAAGCAGCGACTGAGGGAAATTTATAGCTTTAAGTCTCATGTTATAAATAAAGAAAGGTCTCTGAGCAAGTATTTGTCACCAGCTTAAGAACCAGGGGAAGAAAGATCAAATTAAATACAAAGTAAGTAGAAGAAAGAAAATCATAGAGAGCAAAAATTAAAGAAATCACAAACAACAGATAAAATCAATAAACTCAAAACCTGGCTATTTAAACAAATTTAATTTGTTAAACTGTTGCTCAATTCATGGGGGAGAAAAAAGGGAGAAGACATCAATTCCAATGTCACAAATAAAAGAGAAGACATCATTACATATGCTACAGATACTAAAAGATTAAAGGATGTTATATCAATAAACTTGACAACAAAGATGGAAGAGATAATTCTTTACATTACAAAAATTATTAAAATTGACTCAAGAAGAAATAGAGAACCTGAATAGAAACTATCTATTTTTAAAAAATGAACCTACAATTTATAAACTTACCCCAAAGAAAATCTGAGGACCAGAATGTTTCACTAGTGACTTCAATTAAACATTGAAGGACGGAAAAGGGAAGGCCGAGTGTGGTGGCCCATGCCTATTATCCTAGCACTTTGGGAGGCCAAGGTGGGAGGACAGTTTAAGACTAGGAGTCCAAGACCAGCCTGGGCAACACAGGAAAACCTCGTTGCCACAAAAATTCCAAAATTAGTCAGCTGCAGTGGTACATGCCTACAGTCCTAGGTACACAAGAGGCTGAGGCAGAAGGACTGCCTGAGCCCAGGAGCTCAAGGCTGCAGTGAGCTATGACTGGCCACTGCACTCCAGCCTGGGTAATAGAGGGAGACCCTGCCTCAAAAAATAATAGTAAGAGTGGATTACCCTGATGTCGAAACAAAGACACTGTAAGAAAACAATAGATCAATATTTCTCATGAACAGACATAAAAATCCTCTATTGCATAGAGCAGCAATATATTAAAAAGATAACACTGCATGACTAAATGGGGACCATCCCAGTAATGAAAAGTAGGTTTAACATTAAAATCAGTGACCGCATTCTCCATACTAGAATTAATAGTATAAAGAAGAAAAACTATATGATCGTCTCAACAGATGCAGAAAAAGCATTTAAAAATGTGCAGCATTTGATAGGGTGATATCAGGTAGCTGGCAGACTACGATGGCCTCTCCGTTCACCCACGGAAATAGCAAGTAAACAACTACACACTGATTAAAATGGTCTTGTGGAAGCTCTGGAAACCAGTCAAGGATGTGCAACAACCAAGCAAACACTCAATCAAGAAAAAGCCACACTGAAAATGATAGGAAATGTCGTGCTGTGCTCGCCTGCACTTGCCCCAGCCTTTCCCTGGCATACCATGGGCGAGAGAGAGTGACCCAATTCCTAGTTTTCTCCCTCATTACAGAGAAAAGCATATCTGCAGGCTGCCCAAGGGACGGTTCTTCACTGCCTGACTCAGTTCAGATGGGAATGCTGGGACACTTTGGATCTCAGGTTGAAAGTTGCAGAAGGTAGGGACAAGTGCTGTAGTGCATGAAAACTGCAGGAAACTGCAGACGCCTGTGGGCACAGAGGAAAACAGCAGAACAGCTAAGTCTCTGTGAAGAAGGAGGAGTAAGGCTCTTAGAGAAATTAACACATGTAACAGCAGCCATGTATATGGGGGAATTGGAAAAAATCAAAAAACCAGACAGACAAATCCGAGGAAGATGCATACCCCAAAAAGCATAAGACCTTAGGCCTTTACACTGGACTAACTACTGAAGGTCTTTCCCCACACGGAGCCAGTCTGCAAAAATTGAGGGAAGTGGCTGTTTTTTTTTTTCAAATGACTGGTTGTCAACAAAATATCACAAGGCACACAAAGACACAGGGAAACACAACCCCTTCAAAGGAAAAATATAAATTTCTAGAAACAATCCTAAAGAAATACAGGTTTGACCTGACAAAAACAAGAAATGGGGAAAGGATTCCCTATTTAATAAACGGTGCTGGGAAAACTGGCAAGCCGTATGTAGAAAGCTGAAACTGCATCCCTTCCTTACACCTTATACAAAAATTAATTCAAGATGGATTAAAGGCTTAAATGTTAGACCAAAAACCATAAAAACCCTAGAAGAAAACCTAGGCAATACCATTCAGGACATAGGCATGGGCAAGGACTTCATGTCTAAAACACCAAAAGCAACGGCAACAAAAGCCAAAATAGACAAATGGGATCTAATTAAACTAAAGAACTTCTGCACAGCAAAAGAAACTACCATCAGAGTGAACAGGCAACCTACAGAATGGGAGAAAATTTTTACAATCTACCCATCTGACAAAGGGCTAATATCCAGAATCTACAAAGAACTTAAACAAATTTACAAGAAAAAATCAAACAATTCTATCAAAAAGTAGGTGAAGGATATGAACAGACACTTCTCAAAAGAACACATTTATGCAGCCAACATACACATGAAAAATGCTATTCATCACTGGCCATCAGAGAAATGCAAATCAAAACCACAATGAGATACCATCTCACACCAGTTAGAATGGTGATCATCAAAAAGTCAGGAAACAACAGATGCTGGAGAGGATGTGGAGAAACAGGAATGCTTTCACACTGTTGGTGGGAGTGTCAATTAGTTCAACACTGTGGAAGACAGTATGGTGATTCCTCAAGGATCTAGAACTAGAAATACCATATGACCCAGCCATCCCATTACTGGGTATACACCCAAAGGATTATAAATCTTGCTGCTATAAAGACACATGCACACGTATGTTTATTGTGGTATTATTCACAATAACAAGGACTTGGAACCAACCCAAATGCCCATCAATAATAGACTGGATTAAGAAAATGTGGCACATATACACCATGGAATACTATGCAGCCATAAAAAAGGACGGGTTCAAGTCCTTTGTAGGGACATGGGTGAAGCTGGAAACCATCATTCTGAGCAAGCTATCCCAAGGACAGAAAACCAAACACCACATGTTCTCACTCATAGGTGGGAACTGAACAATGAGAACACTGGACACAGGGTGGGAACATCACACACCGGGGCCTGCCATGGGGTAGGGGGAGGCGGAGGGATAGCATTAGGAGAAATACCTAATGTAAATGACAAGTTAACAGGTGCAGCACACCAACATGGCACATGTATACATATGTAAGAAACCTGCACGGTGTGCACATGTACCCTAGAACTTAAAGTACAATAACAACAACAACAAAAAAAACTAAATTAAAAAAAAAGGAAATACAGGTTTGAACTTACTAGACAAAGACTTTTTAAAAACTGGGCCGGGCGTGGTGGCTCATTCCTGTAATCCCAGCACTTTGGGAGGCCGAGGCGGGCAGATCACAAGGTCAAGAGATTGAGACCATCCTGGCCAACGTGGTGAAACCCCATTTCTACTAAAAAATACAAAAAATTAGCTGGGCATGGTGGCACGCACCTGTAGTCCCAGCAACTCGGGAAGACTGAGGCAGGGGAATCGCTTGAACTTGGGAGGCAGAGGTTGTCATGAGCTGAGATTGCATCGCTGCACTCCAGCCTGGCGACAGAATGAGACTCCGTCTGGAATAAAAAAAAAAAAAAAAAAAAAAAAAGGCCACATACAAAAACTGTCTGAAGTTATGTTCAAAGAGCTAAAACAAGAAAACAGAGAACAAATGGAAATCCATGCCCTCTACTCCCACCTCATAACTATCTAGAAAAGTTAACTTAAAATAGATCACATATCTAAATGTAAAAAGTAACACATAAAACTTTTAGAAGAAAACACAGGAGGAGATCTTCATAAACTTGACATAGGCAAAAAATTTTTAGGATGTAAAAAGCATGAATTATCACAGAAGAAAATGCATGAATTATAACAGAAGAAAATGACAAATCAGGAAAATTTTTACATTTAAAGTCAAAATTTAAAACATGCACTTTTGGGTATACCATTAAGAAAATGAAAAGGCAAGTCACAAACTGAGCGGATATGTTCTCTGAATACATCTCTTTGACAAAGGAACAGTATCTGGGATATAAAGGGTAGTCTTACACACCTTAATAAGATAAATATTTTTAATAGGCAAAATATTTTAATAGACACGTCACAAAAGAAGAGAGAATCGCATGAAAAGATGCTCAATGTCAAATCATCAGGGAAACTCATATGAAAACCACCACGAGAGACTGCTGTGCACCCACGAGAATGACTAAGATAAAAACAGACTGATAACACGAGGTGCTGGCGAACATGTGCAGCTACTGGAACTCTCACAGGCTGCTGGTGAGAATGTAAACCATTTGGCATTAAACACATACTATCACACAATCCAGCAATTCCAATCCTAGGCATTTATCCAAGGGAAATGAAAATGTATGACTATATAAAACTTTTACAAAAAATGTTCAAACTGGGCCTGGGAGCACGTCTATAGTCCCAGCTACTTAGGAGGCTGAGGTGAGAGGATCACTTGAACCCAGATGTTTAAGTCCAGCCTCAGCAGCAGAGCAAGGCCCCATCTCAAAAAAAAAAAAAAAAAAAAGAAATGTTCATAGCAACTCATTCATAGCCAAAAACTAGAAACAATCCAAACTGCTATCAACAAATGACCAGATAAACAAACTGGTATATGGATACAACATACCAATGGAACATCCTGAGCAATAAAAAGTAACCAGCTAATCAGCTACATATAAGCTAGAACATAGATAAATCTCAGTAACATTATGCCGAATGAAGGATGCCAGACACAGAGTATATACTATATTATTATGTTTATATGAAATTATAGAAAAGAAAAAGTTCATCTATGGTGACAGAAAGCAGATCAGTGGTTAACTGAGACCAGAGATGGGAGAAGGACTGACTATAAAAGGGCAAGAGAGAACTTTCTGTGGTGATGAACATGTTTTGTTTCTTGATTGTGGCGTGGTTATAAGGAGGTATACATGTGTCAAAACTATCAAACTGTACACTTTAAAAGAGTGCATTTGATTGCATGTAAAATTTTCCTCAATAAAGTTGATTTTTAAATAATAATATAACACAATAATACATGGCCACGATTCTATGTAATAAAAGCAACAAAAGATTAAAAGAAAAAAGCCCACTTATAATTCCATAATCCTAACAAAGTTTTTTCATTTTCTGTGTTCCTTTCAATTTCAATCTGATGCATATACATTTCATACAGCGGTTATCATTTTGTACAAAAAATTTTCATCTAGCTTATTTATGTTATACACATTTTTCACATTTCATAGGCTATACGAAATGACAACATAATATTTCATCAAGTAGTTATGCTATAATTTGTTATAACTGGTTATTCACTAATGCCTAGATATTTGGATTCTTATTTTTTCTGATTATAAAGAATATTACATTAAACATCTTCACACATAAAGATCATTTCTTAATTTCAACACTGCTTTGGATAAACTATCAGTAACCATGGTTAACTTTTTTTTGTAAGTAAAAAAACCTTTTAATTTTAGAAAATGTACTAGTTTGCTAGAGCTGCTGTGACCAAGTACCACAAGCTGAGTGGCTTAAACCGCAGAAACTCGTCTCACAGTCCTGATGCTAGAATTCTGACAGCAAGGTGACCTAAGGGCTGATACCTTGGGAGGGCTGTGAGGAAATGCCTCTCCCCACACTTCTGGGGCTTTCTGGCAGTCTCTGGTCTTCCTTGGTTTGCAGAAGCATCAGCTGGGCTCTTTCTTCATCTCCACACAGCGTTCTCCCTGTGTGCATGTCTCTATGTCTAAATTTCCCCTCTTTATAAAGATAAGAGTCATGTTGATTAGGGTCCACCTTAATTCAGTATGACTTCATCTTAACTAATCACTTCTGCAGTTCCCTATTTCCAAGTAAGGCCGCATTCTGAGGTGTTGGGGTCAGCACTTCCACATATGAACTTGGGGGCACAAATCCAAACTATAAGTAATACAGGCTAACTATTATAAACTCAAAAAGTTGAAAAATATAATGGATAGGTGAGGCTCTTCTCAGTCTTCACCAAGTCATTCCATAGAACTAATTCCTATTGGCCAAGTACAGTGGCTCATGCCTGTAATCCCAGCACTTTGGGAGGCCAAAGTGGGCGGATCACCTGAGGTCGGGAGTTTGCGACCAGCCTGACCAACATGGAGAAACCCCATCTCTACAGATAATACAAAAATTAGCCAGGCGTGGTGGCACATGCCTGCAATCCCAGCTACTCGAGAGGCTGAGGCATGAGAATAGCTTGAACCCGGGAGGCGGAGGTTGCAATGAGCCAAGATCATGCCATTGCACTCCAGCCTGGACAACAAGAGCGAAACTCCATCTCAAGGAAAACAAAGAAACAAACAAACAAACAAAAAAGAAGTAATTACTACTAACACCTTAACTTTTCTCACATTTGAGTAACATTTCAACCTCCCACAAACCAGCATTTGGTGCTACTGATGTACCACAGATTAAATATAATATGGTAATTTTTATTCACTAAAAATAGTAGAGAGGCGGTCTCTCAACACATAAACATTTAAACTTTGTTCCCACTTGATGGGTCTTTGCAAGGTCCCTGGTGTGTCTCAGAATCACAGAATCACAGATTCTAGAGCTAAAAAGCTTGAGAGTGAGCCTGCCTTTACGTGCGCTGGTGGCAACACATTTTTCACGTGGCTTTAGGGCCACACCTAGGCCCAACATGGTCTGCCACCTCCTAGCTAGTAAACCACATTTCAGTTCCCTCACCTATAAACAGGGTGACAACATCTACCTTCATGGAGTTGTGAATAGTTCACAAGATAATGCATGCATAGCACATATCAAGCATTCAGTTAACAGTAATACCATCCTTTTGAAGATTAAAAAAAATTGTGGTTTAAAAAAAAAACAGAAAATTTACCATCTTAATCATTCACACTATTGTGCAACAGAAATTCTTCATCTTGTAAAACCTAGACTCTACCTTCATTAAACAACTCCCCTATCACCACCCCCCCCAGCTTGTTCTACTGTTTCCATAAACTTGACTACTATAGAATGCCTTATTTAAGTGGAATCATACAGTATTTGTTTTTTTTTTTAATATATAGGAATGAGGCTATGTAATTTGTGAAAGATCTCACTGGCAGAGCCAGGACAAATCTGGATGGTCTGATTCCCAAAGGAGTGATGCATCTGAGGTTATTTTGTAGTTTCAGCTGAACTACGAAAGCCTCCTGACAGCCAGAATTTTTATAAGCACTCTTTATGTCTACCATAGAGTAAAGTACTATTCAAACCACAAAGCTTTTAAAAGACCTGGAAATCACGATTTATGGGTTTAAACACACTTGGTTCCTCTGCCATGCTGCTAATTTATAGAAACTCCAGTGTTGTCAGATCTGATAGGAACAATAGTCAAACTAAGACAAAGTATAATAATCTCTAGGTCAAAAAGAGTAAGCCAGTTACAGTTACCAGCTCACAACGACTGGATCGCGGGAGGGACAGCAGCCCCCTAAAGAAATGCACATGTGGTCTGGGAACTCACTGAACTTCAAAACAGATGTCGTGATCAGGCAGCCACGTGTAGTGCAGACATCCACACATCCTCACTGCTGGCTATTCATTAAGAAATACCTCCCACTACAGACATCACTGTTTAAATTTACTTTTCACAGGGGTTTATCCCTAAATGTTCCAAGGAGCATTATTCAGGCAATTTAGGTTGAAATACAGTGAGCTCATGTCTTAGAAACATAGATTCCATCTGGAAAGTACAGACTTAACAATTTGCTTCCCTTCAGACTGAGGCTGGGGCACAACAGGGGAAGATGCATCAGGAGGGGCTGGAGGATAGAGAAGGTGAGCTGGTCAATGTTTTACTAACTAAGCCAACTCGAGTTAAAGTTATAGTCTAATGGAAAAGCCAACAAGATCATAAAACAAAACAAACCGAAAATGTAAAACAGGTCATCCGGAGAACTTCAGTAAATATCGCAAACATCCTGTTCCTAATTGGCAATAGATGTCTTGATCTGGCCCATCTGAGCAGTGGCAAATCACTAAGAAACAATCTGATACAATTAGAATTATAATGAGCAGAACTCCATGTAAATGAAATGAAAAAACAAAATAAAACAACACTCCCAAACAAAATAACCTGCCGGGCACGGTGGCTCAAGCCTGTAATCCCAGCACTTTGGGAGGCCGAGGCGGGTGGATCACGAGGTCAGGAGATCGAGACCATCCTGGCTAACACGGTGAAACCCCGTCTCTACTAAAAATACAAAAAACTAGCCGGGCGAGGTGGCGGCGCCTGTAGTCCCAGCTACTCGGGAGGCTGAGGCAGGAGAATGGCGTGAACCCGGGAGGCGGAGCTTGCAGTGAGCCGAGATCGCGCCACTGCACTCCAGCCTGGGCAACACAGCGAGACTCCATCTCAAAAAAAAAAAAAAACCTACCTAGGAACACAAATGGTATCTCGTTTTACCCCTTTAGGGGAGGCAAATTTTCATACTGGGAAGTTTAAGAAGTTCAGTGCATTCACATTAATGACTCAGGAGACAGCTACCACTCCCCCAAAACATGCACATATAAAGACATTTTAAAAATTCACAATTAGACTTCATGTGTGCAATGAAGTACTGATCACACCAAATGGACTTGAAATACCGAAGATGGGAATAGCAGCAATTTCCACATTCCAGAGCCCTGTAAAATGATGCTAAATGCCATACTTACCCTGCAAAACTATGAAATGCCGAGCAAATTTGTTTCCGACTAAATAAAATCATGATATTTAAGAAAGCAATGGCATTTTGTGGATTTACTAAATGTACTTGCTGATTTTAGAACCTACCACCAATTCTACTACCCTAATAAAGTATGACAGAAAGTTTTTGTGGTTTCCAAAGCTCCAGGGAAAATACACTTACAAAATTATTAAAAAAATTTTCCACAATTTCTCTTTTTCAGATGCCTGTTACCAGCCACTTCTATTCAATAATAGACAGGGGGTGAAACGGAAAAGGATTCAATTTTATTGTAGTCCCTGATCTATGCTCTAGGGACAGAAAAGGACACCAAAAGGCAGTGAGGATGGCAGAGGAGAAGACAGCGTCTTCCCAGGCAGCTGCCTGGGAACATGGCAGAAGGAGTGAGGGCAGCTGCTGGGATGCACTGTCTCCTGCTCCTCCCTCTCGCACATTCTAGTGGCTTCTGTCATGGATCCCACCACATCTTCCCCTTATACTTCTCAGGGAAAGGTCTATCTTCAACCACAAGACGTCGGCATTGTCTTAGAGGAAAACACACTGCCCGGTTCCCAGAGAAGACGGAATGTCCACCCCCTCCCCAGGAGGGCAAAGCAGAGGAGGAACAAGTGTAGGATGACTGTGACAGGACAACCGTATCATATTCAGCTGTCTCCACTTTGCCCAAGGTCACACCCCCATCCCATAGTGGCCACATCTCAAGGACTGATGGCTGTAGAGTTACAAACGTCCAGCCCTCCTGTCCCAGCACAGGAAAGCTCTGAAGGGCCTCCCGCTTCTACCCCACAGGCACAGCTGATGGTTCTGAGGAGACTGCACTGCAGCTAAACTTTTTCCTCTGCACAGTCCTGCCTCCTTCCTTTCTACTCCACAGCTGTTCCTCCCCAAAGCACTCCCTGAACACTAATCTCCATCTCAAAGTCACAGTTCCTGAGAGCCCGACCTATGACATCATCTCTCAACCCACTGTCTCTCCTTTCTAAGAGAACTGATCTAGTTGGTCTGTTCAGGAGAGAAAATTAAAAATGCCCCACCCCACTTAGGTCCTTCTTCCTTCCTCTTTCCAACTTGCCTTGCCTGTGGAAAGGATGCGTCCTGGCCTACTGCTGCACCATGCTGGGCTAGGCAGGCTCAGTCCGAGCCAGGCAGGCCTCTGGGGGCTCAGCTCACCAGTGCCTGGTGGATTTATCTACTAAATCCAGAGGAGCCAACTGAACCACAGACACAAGCAACATTCTTGAATCTCTTTAGGTGTAAAGGAACTGTCCAATTGCCTACCTCTGGTATCTTATTCTCCACTAGTTCCTAAGACAGGAGACGACTGACAGGTGTTATTAGTCTCCTAAAACCTAACACTATCCTCCACTGCTCCACTCCCACTGCTCCAACATCTAAACCTGCCAATTCCTGCCCTCCTGCACTGTGCTGAATGTATTTTCAACAAAGAAGCTACCATCTGATTTATATTTACTTATGTGTCCCCCAGCCCCTATTTAAACCCTTTCAATTAAATGTCTTGCCTTTCAAGTTAAGTGAATTCTTTACTATGGGCCAAGTGGCCCATTGGGATCAGACCCTATCTAAACCTTCTTGAGTACCTAAAATTTGATCAATGAGATGGCCGTTTTTCTTATCATTAGCAAGAAGAATGTTTCTAGCTATCTCTCTGCCTGCACCTCAAATCACTTTCAGGTCTCCTAGTACCATACAGGCCCTGAGCCTCTGCTCACTTGGGGCCTTCTTCTTCATGTTGCAAACTCAACTGTCCCCCTCTGGAAACCTCTTAACCACCTCTGCAGTCTCTCTGCACTCCTACAACAAAGTGTCTCTCCCTTCCCTCTGGCTACCTCAGTGCCTTCTGCATGCTGTTCCACCCCTTCACTTGGTAAAATGCAATAAAATCACCAGATCCTCAAAGGCAAGACCCTTTCATCCCCAACACCTGGTTGTACACAGTAGGCACTCAGGATACAATTGTGGAATAAATGAGGGATGGAGGATGAAGAAAAAATGGGAGGGGAGCCAGGGAGAAAGCAGGGGCATGAGAAGCATGACAGGTGCCATATTACAACACTCTCGCAGCACTGTTGCCTCACACCACTAATTTATAAACAAACTCACAGTCCTCCAAAATGTGTCCCAAACTATTTTTCTAACCTTAATTTTAACTTCTCCCTCTAGGTACCTCATTCTCCAGCCTAACCGGAGTAATCACTATGTCTTAGCCATGGTCAACTTTGTCCACTCTCTTCTCTCCATGTGGAAGTCCCTCTCCTAACCCCACCACATTTTGCCACAAAAATTCCTATTCATTTCTTTACTGATTCAACAAATAATCACCGAATGCTTACTTAAGTGTGCCAGGCACTATCCTAGTCTGTACAAGGTCTCTGCGCTCATGGAACATGTAACTATTTGGGAGGTAATGGGGAGACAGAAAAAAACCTAGCACGTCAGGAGCTGACTAGCACGAAGACTGCGTGCAAGCGAAGAGAGTGAGGGTCTAGCACAGGATGATGAGGCAGGTCTCCATGAGGAGGTGACATCCAGCAGTGACCCAAGCGGTATCCAGAGGAGCTGTGTTGTTCTCGGAGAGGAGCAGTGAAGACAGATGCTTCAACCCCTAACCCCCAGGAGGGAGCTGCTGGGCACACGTGGGGAACAGTGAGGAGGCCACTGTAGCTGAGAGAAGTGAGAATATGGGAGAGAAAACCAGTGATACCCCACAGCCAGGTCACAGAGGGCCTCATGAGCCAAGCATGGACTTTGCACTTCACTTTGAATAAGACAGGAAACTACCCGAGGCTTTTGAACAGAGACACTTACAAAGATCCTTCTGGGCTGGGTGCGGTGGTGCACACCTGTAATCCCAACACTTTGGGAGGCCAAGGCAGGAGGATCACCTGAGGTCAGGAGTTCGAGACCAGCCTGGCCAACATGGCAAAACCCCATTTCCACTAAAAATGCAAAAATTAGCTGGGTGTGGTGGCAGGTGCCTGTAATCCCAGCTACTTGGGAGGCTGAGGCAGAACAATCACTTGAATCCGGGAGGTGGAGGTTGCAGTGAGTTGAGATCGCACTAGTGCACTCCAGCCTGGGCGACAGAGTGAGATTCTGTCTCAAAAAAAAAAAAAGATCCTTCTGGCTGGGACTCTAGGAGAGCATGCACAAAGACACTGCAATGTTCCTGGAGAGGGTAACAGTGGCATGAACGGGGGAAGAAGCAGTGAGGCTGGTAGGAAGTGGTCAGATTCTGGACATGTGTCACAGATAAAATCAACAGATGGGATGGATTGACAGACTGGAGGTGAGATGGGAGAGTAAGAGCAGTCAAGGATGACGCCAGGGCTTTTGACCTGAGGAAACAGGAAGAATGAGGCTGCTTCTTAACTGAGTTAGGGAAGCCTGGAGGGGGAATAAAATGTTGGGGGAAAGATCAGGAATAAAGTTTTGGGGGAAATATCAGGAAGTATTCTGGAACATATTTAGTTTGAGATACTCATGGTCACCCAAGTGGAGATGTCACACAGGCAGTTGAAAATGTGGGTCTCGGCCGGGCGCGGTGGCTCAAGCCTGTAATCCCAGCACTTTGGGAGGCCGAGACGGGCGGATCACGAGGTCAGGAGATCGAGACCATCCTGGCTAACACGGTGAAACCCCGTCTCTACTAAAAATACAAAAAACTAGCCGGGCGACATGGCGGGCGCCTGTAGTCCCAGCTACTCGGGAGGCTGAGGCAGGAGAATGGCGTAAACCCGGGAGGCGGAGCTTGCAGTGAGCTGAGATCCGGCCACTGCAGTCTAGTCCGGGCGACAGAGCGAGACTCTGCCTTAAAAAAAAAAAAAAAAAAAAAAAAAAAGAAAATGTGGGTCTCGGGGAAAGGTTCGACCTGGAGATGTAGGCTTAGGACCTGTCAGTGCATGTGTGCACACATGTACACACACAAACACACACACATACTTTATAATTCTTTCATGGCTTTTTCCAGTGATCTTGTAACAGATCACTTCAAAATAAAACAAAATTCTGGGTAGTCTTACCTTTTAGAAAAAGGGAAGGGAAAAAATTCTGAATTATTAAACTTTAACATAATTTTAACCACTCAGTAGTTTTTTATTTTGTGCCTGCTATGTGTTACAACACAAAACAAAAAGAACACGAACAAAAAGACATGGCCCAATTCTGTGGAATATAATGTTTGAAAAGCTGACAAATCCTATTTAAATGGTTGCTTCCTTAATTATTTCACACAAAAAAATTTTTTTAAGTTTGCCATTCAGAAATCAATGCAGGTATTTCTTTAAAGCCACAGTGAAGACTCAGCCCTGTGCCATCCTCAGCAGTTGGAGGCTAGTGAAAGAGGCCTGAGGGGCCAGGGTCCCAGCCGTACGGTGCGGCTGTAGTGCAGTCACGCCACCACCTGGAGTGCAGCCTAACTGTTCTTCATGCCGGTGAGTGGTTGCCAGAGCTCAAGGCTGGTTTCAGGGGTGAGAAATCTTTGGAAGCACATACCTTACTTTCTGTGTTGCATCTAGCCCATGGATGAATAAAGAACCACAGTTTCCAATGCAAAATTATTTAACCTTATCGTGTCCAGATTTTTTCCTTCTTGTGGGTTCTTGATCTCACTGACTTCAAGAATGAAGCTGCGGACTCTCGTGGTGAGTGTTACAGCTCTTAAAGATGGTGTGTCCAGAGTTTCTTCCTTCAGATGTTCAGATGTGTCCGGAGTTTCTTCCTTACGGTGGGTTCGTGGTCTCGCTGACTTCAGGAGTGAAGCTGCAGACCTTTGCCACGAGTGTTACAACTCATAAAAGTAGTGCAGACCCAAAGAGTGAGCAGCAGCAAGATGTACTGTGAAGAGCGAAAGAACAAAGCTTCCACAGCGTGGAACGGGACCCGAGCTGGTTGCCGCTGCTGGCTGGGGTGGCCAGCTTTTATTCCCTTATTTGGCTCCGCCTACATCCTGCTGATTAGCCCATTTTACAGAGCCCTGATTGGTCCATTTTTACAGAGTGCTGATTGGTGCGTTGACAATCCTTAGTTACACACAGAGCACTAACTGGTGCGTTTACAATCCTCTAGACAGAAAAGTTCTTCACATCCCCACTTGACCCAGGAAGTCCAGCTGGCTTCACCTCTCATTGTCAGATTTCTTTTTGTAACTTCACTCCATTTTACCAGTCTGATCTTGCATTAGATTCAATTTCAAGTATGAACCTTTGAATTCCACTGTCATACCAAATACTATTTAGACCATGAGTTTATCCTTCTGTTTTATTTTTCTGAGATAGTCTATATGCAATATTTGCAGAAAGTAAAAACCAAGTCCATAAAATACCTAACCTATGTTACTTTTTCAACAGTGATTGCAAACACGTTTCCTAACAATGATACATCAAGGTCATACTGAGACAGCCAGGTGACAGGGGTCCCTGGAGAAACTCCAACCAGCCTGCCCACTGACTGTGGTGGAGCCTTAGGAGGTTCACAACATTTGCAGCAGAGAGGCACCTGGCCCCTCCTCTTCCTGTGAGGAACCTGGGATTTGAACGGCAGGCAGGAAGCACTCCAGCAGGGACTCTGGTCTAGCAAGAGTCCCTTTTCTTCCTTTTTACCCAATAAAACCCATTCTCACTCACCATTCAAATTGTCTACAAGCCTGAATTTTCATGGCCATGGGAATAAAGAACCCCGTCCTTAGCTGAACTAGGGAAAAGTTCTGCAACAATCCTATATTTGAAAGTTCCAAGTGTGGAGAATAGAGTTCGTGATTAACCTAAAGAGGAATTCTTGTGAGGGTGCAAATCAAAGAGAGGGATATTTTAAAAAGAAACTTATATACCAGTCCTTTATTATTTAGTAAATTATAACATGGAATAAAGGTATTACTTGAAGGCCACTCTCTCTTTTGGCAAGATCTTGTGATGACCTCCAATTGTTGTGTTTGTGCCATTTCAGCCACCATGGAAATGAGTGTCAGCTGACTGTATTAGTCCATTCTTACATCGCTATAAAGAATACCTGAGACTGAGTAATGGAGGCAATGAATAATTTATAAAGTAATTATAAAGAAGAGTTTCAGCTGGCTCATCGTTCTACAGGCTGTACAGGAAGCATTGCAGCATCTGCTTGGCTTCTGGGGAGGCCTCAGGAGACTTATAAGCATGGTGGAAGGTGAAGGGGGAGCACGTACGTCACGCAGCCAGAGAAGGAGCAAGAGAAACAATGGAGGTGCCACACACTTTTCAACAACTAGACCTCGCAAGAACTATCATAAAGACAGTACTGGGGGATGGTGCTAAACCATTCATGAGAAACCACCCTCATGATACAATCACCTCCCACCAAGCCCAAATCACCCTCAACATTGGAGATTACAATTCAACATGAGTTTTGGGTAGGGACACAGATCCAAACCATATCAGTGATAAACTTATATATTATGAACTCACTTCCGGATTGTGCAAAGGAGTAAAATTAACTGAGGCTGGGAAGAAGGATGCATATCCTTCTTGCATTCTTGAATGCATATATCTTTACAATGAATGGCAGTGAAAAAACAAATAGAAATTAAAGCAATTTTTAAGAAACTGAAAGTACTTTGTTAAATTCACTATTTATTCATAAAATCCTTGAATACATAAGATTTTTTTTCCCGCAACTGTGTCCATGTGTCCCTGAGTTTCAAAAACCTTCAAAGAAATGTTTTTTCAATGCCCCAAACAATATTATTTCAAAATGCTCTTGGCTTTTAGTAACAAAATCCTGAACCGAACAGCTCAAATAGAAAAGGGAAGAAATTCGAGCATTTATGCCTGGGAAAGACTTGATCCAGGGTCCACACAAGGTGAATATGACCTGTTTTCTCTTTCTCTTTTTCTCAGCTATGTTTTGTCGGGACTAACTCCATTTCCAGAGAGGCTCTGATCTCACGGTTCCACATGACCAAAAGCAACTTCAGGGATTATGTGCTACAATTCATGCTCATCAGGAAAAACACAATCCACTTCCCAATCTTGCAAACAAATGTTACAGCCCTGAATCTCACCAGCCTTGATGGGGCTTATCTTGACCAACCACTGTGGCCAGAGGAACAGAGAAGCAGTGTTGGTTAAGCCAGGTAGGACCCACTCCAGGAGCCACATAAGATACCTCTCACCCAGAATGAATCATGCACAGCTGGGAAATTCAGGGTACTATTACGAAGGTGGGAAAGGAGGGGAGATGGATACTGGAAAAACAATGAATAAATATCCCCTATACAGGCAAATACAAAAATTCAATTATCAATTAATCTTTAAAAAAGTAACACCCTGAGGTTGTAGAAAGTCAAGCAAATAGAACATAGGTAGGAAAAAATATCAGTAATGTGTTTGTTACTTAAAAGTAATAAAAACAGTAGATGGAGCTGTAGAAGAGGAATCGCTAACATCCCAGCCTCGTCTCTGAATTTCACCTTGCCTTTGCTATTTTTCACTAACCACCTTATTTTCCCTTTTAAATTGCCATTCAAACTTGAACAATAATTATTTCCCTACGTTTCCATATCTCAGCCAGGCTAGTAAGGGCATAAAACCATTCCAGGTGTTCGCAGCCGCCGCCGCGCCGCCTCTCGCTCGCCGAGCTCCAGCCGAAGGAGAAGGGGGGTAAGTAAGGAGGTCTCTGTACCATGGCTCGTACAAGGCAGACTGCCCGCAAATCGACCGGTGGTAAAGCACCCAGGAAGCAACTGGCTACAAAAGCCGCTCGCCAGAGTGCGCCCTCTACTGGAGGGGTGAGGAAACCTCATCGCTACAGGCCTGGTACTGTGGCGCTCCGTGAAATTAGACGTTATCGGAAGTCCACTGAACTTCTGATTCGCAAACTTCCCTTCCAGCGTCTGGTGCGAGAAATTGCTCAGGACTTTAAAACAGATCTGCGCTTCCACAGCGCAGCTATCGGTGCTTTGCAGGAGGCAAGTGAGGCCTACCTGGTTGGCCTTTTTGAAGACACCAACCTGTGTGCTATCCATGCCACACGTGTAACAATGATGCCAAAAGACATCCAGCTAGCACGCCGCATACGTGGAGAACGTGCTTAAGAATCCACTATGATGGGAAACATTTCATTCTCAAAAAAAAAAAAAAAAAAAATTCTCTTCTTCCTGTTATTGGTAGTTCTGAACGTTAGATATTTTTTTTCCATGGGGTCAAAAGGTACCTAAGTATATGATTGCGAGTGGAAAAATAGGGGACAGAAATCAGGTATTGGCAGTTTTTCCATTTTCATTTGTGTGTGAATTTTTAATATAAATGCAGAGGCGTAAAGCATTAATGCAAGTTAAAATGTTTCAGTGAACAAGTTTCAGCGGTTCAACTTTATAATAATTATAAATAAACCTGTTAAATTTTTCTGGACAATGCCAGCATTTGGATTTTTTTAAAACAAGTAAATTTCTTATCGACGGCAAAAAAAAAAAAAAAACCATTCCAAGGAGAGGAAAGAAAATTTCTGCCAAGTACAAATCTGTGCATAGGTTTGGCATGTCTGGAGCCAGTGCAGCAAGATGCTAGGATCTGGAAAGATCAGGGAGTGGCCTTCATGGTATGTGGGTGCAAAAATGGAAAATGGAAAGATATTAGGGTTGAGAAAAGGTGAAGAGAAGCTGCATATACCAAGGTAGCGTGGATTTTACCAAAATTTATGACTGGTTAATAAAGTTGGGGTGTGTACTCCAAATAGTGCACAAGATAGTCCACTGAGATGTGAAAACATTAGAATGTTTATATGTAAGAAGAAATCAAGCTTTATTAATATTTCACAAATGTACTTGCACTACAACCTTAGCCAGTCTAGATGTTAGATGGTCATGTGTCACAAGTAGTCCAAGTGGGACCCTGAGGGAAGGGTGGGGATTCCACCTCACAGAGGGCTGGCAGGAGCCACTCCAGTTCCCACTTCCTCTCAGGATATGCATTATGGTTTCCACGTGACCAGTAAGGAAGGTCTGCTGATTATGCTATCTAACTTAAGGAACCATCAGATGGACACCTGGCTTCAAAGGATCCCTGCAAAGAAGTCAGAGATTAAAAATACCACTATGAATGCAACCTAAGAAAACTGGGAAATGGTAACACAGATACTTCTGCAAGCTAATCATCAGCCTCATTAAAAGGTTATGCTAATTAAATGTTGGCAAAAATGTTTCAAAGTTATCAGGAAGATTATCTGAAACAATAAATTTGTACAACTTGTCATTCATTTATTCATATCATATATTCATTAATTCATTCAAAAATTTATACTGTGCCAGGTACTGTTCAATTTGCTAATAACAGTACACAAAACTGAGAAAAACCAATTTTGCCTTAGAGGATAGTGGCCATTGAGATTCTCACCAAATTGACTAATTACAATGCCAATCAAAATGCCAACAAGTTATTTTGTGTTTTAGTGAAACCTGACACACACATTCTAAAATTTATGTAACAGTTAATGCTAAGTTCCAATATTAGCCAAGGCTGTCTTGATGAAGAACAAGATGGAAGAACTTCCTCCTGGAGAGCAAGATACTTAGAAGGCCACATTAATGACGACAATGTGGAACTGACATAAAGATAGTATATTTGTCAGAGTTCTCCAGAGAAACTGAACCAATGAGATAGACACACACATACACAGGTATTTATGATAAGGAATCAGCTAACACCATTACAGTAGCCAGCAAGTCAGAGACCCAAGAGAGCCGATGCCCAGATAACCAGGAGAGTCACTGGTATAGTTTCAGTCAGAAGGCCAGCAGGCTGTGGATCCAGGAAGAGGTGATGCTTCAGTCTGAGTGTGAAAGCAGGAAAAGGACAATGTCTCCGTTTAAAAGCTTTCAGGCAGGAGGACTTCTCTCTTCCTCAGGGGAATGTCAGCCTTCTTGTTCTAGTCAGGCCTGTCCCTGAGATAGGGCCCACCCATATTGGGATGAGCAATCTGCTTTACTCAGTCAACCAATTTAAATGCTAATCTCACCCCAAGACACCCTCACAGAAACACACAGAGTAATGTCATCAGGACCTTGTGTCCAGTCAAGTTGATACTAAGATTAATACCAAAGATAAACAACAAAAACAATGGAGAGATTCAGGATCACACCTGTGCACCCAAGGCACCTGATGCATGACGAAGGTAGCACCACAGATCACTGGGAAATGATTTTCAATAACGGTGCCAAGCAATGGGATATCAATGTGCAAACGAGACGAAAGCGGACTACTTACTACCTTACACCATACCACAAAAGTTACAGGTGGATCACAGACTTACATGGGAAAAGCAAACCAACATGTTCTTAGAAGATAATATGGAAGAACTTTATGACCTTGGAGTGCAGAAAAATTTATTAAATAAGGCACAAAGTGGCCGGGCATGGTGGCTCACACCTGTAATCCCAACACTTTCGGAGACTGAGGTGGGCTGATCACCTGAGGTGCGGAGTTTGAGACCAGCCTGACCAACATGGAGAAACCCCATCTCTACTAAAAATACAAAATTACCTGGGCGTGGTGGCACATGCCTGTAATCCCAGCTACTTGGGAGGCTGAGGCAGAAGAATCGCTTGAATCCGGAAGGCAGAGGTTGCAGAGAGCCGAGACTGCACCATTGCACTCCAGCCTGGGCAACAAGAGCGAAACTCTATCTCAAAAAAAAAAAAGCAACAAGGGGCACATGGGGGCAGGGGCATCCAGAAGCAGTCAATGTTCTGTTCTATTTCCTCGGGTGGTGATTACAAGGATCTTTCACAACTTGTTACGCTTGGCATTTATGTTTTGTGTAAGTCTGTTAGATCTTTAAATCTAAGTTTTTTTTGAAAAAGAACGGAGTAGAGGACAGAAGCTATCTGGATATTGCTTAGTGCTTCATTTCGAAAGGGAACACAGATAGAAGACACCACCTTCGGATCTCCGTTCCCGGCACTCTGTTGTGTGTGTGTGTGTGTGCTTCATCAGAATAAAACATAACAGTGGCAGGGTTTTGCCAGAGAAGACAGGCATCCTCCTACATTTGGCAGGCCCTGGAAACCTTCCCCATCTATTGTAGCATCTGAGAACAGACTGTCTTTCTAGGTCCAGTGCTGTATCCTCAGCCTCTATAGTAGTGCCTGGCAAACAGTGGGTGCTCAAAAAGTATCTGTTCAGTGGATTCACCAGTAAAACTACGTTTTTCAAGAGCACATATTCCCAAAATACATGAAAGAGTCCCAGAACTTCGTCTCTGAACTGTAAGAAGAGCTGTTGAGGCAGTGCTCTATGACGGCACATTCAAGGTTGTCAGTAAAACTCCAAAACGTTTTATTAATGTGTTTCCAATATAACACATGCTAACATGTCAAGGGTCAAACAGACCATTTTTTCTCTGTGCTGAAAATACAACTCAGTCTGCCATTTTCAAATTTATTAATTAATTTGAATGTTTACTGAATTTTGTAATTTACTGTAGAAATTATTAGTTTTCGATTTAGGGTACTTCAGTCATACTTGTAATGCTCCAACACCACAGATTGACCCAAGATTTTATTACCACAATTAGAACATCCTAGCACATGGCAGGCCCTAATAAATACTTGCTGAATGAATTAGCAAACATTAAAATATGGCTGTTTATAATTATAATGTTTACAAGGATATTGCATGACAAGGTACACATCTTTAACGTGTACCATGTCACTCTAAAACCTCCATGAAGAAAATATCACCTCCAAGCTAAAATCAAGTGCACCCGAGATGTGAACGGATTTACAAACCAACCTACAGACTACCTTCTATCTTGCTGCATTTATGGCCAACGTGAGATTATGTATGTACTGACTGATGATGGGCAATGTAATTAGCGTTAGAGTTAAGAGTTAAATAATTAATATGTTAACAATAAATTGTTAAGAGTTGATTGTTAGTATGTTCTCAGACATCGTTTTATCGGTTCATGTTATTTAGCTCAGGCTTGCTTGGTAACTAAGGAGGGAAACCGTTTTCCCAACCTCCCATATCCTCACCTGCTCCCTACCCGCACATTCATCTCAATGTAAAGCATGTTCAGGACTTGCTCACTTCAGCCCACCCCACCCTAGTCTGGCTATCACCTCCTTCACTGCCAAAGTCCTTCCTCCTTTCCCGCCAAGCTTCTTGAAAGAGTGAAGTTTATCATCTCTGCTTCCTCACCTCCCCGTCATTTCTCAATCTGGAGCAATCTGGCTATTCCCCTCCACCTCTCACCAAACCTCTCCTCATCGAGTCTTTGCTGACAGTGGCTGAATCCAAGTAGCATTTCTCAACCCTTCTGCCTTATGCTCCACAGCCACCCTGTCCAACACAGTGGCCACCTGCCACATGTGGCTGCAGAGCACTGCAGTGCAGTAAGCACCAGGGAGTCACTGAACTTTTTATTTAATTTTAATTCAATTTTAATTTAAACACCGATACTTGATTCAGTTATAAAATTCCTTGGAACAACTTGGGTATGTGAATCTACTTTTTCAACCCTATATTTTATAAAATCTAAATACAGATCAAGAATTTGCAAAGAAAATTTAATGTCTGAATGAAGATACAACACGTAGATGTGTTAGTGTAACACACACACTAGATTTCAAAGATATATCATGAGAAAGATTATAATCTCATTAGTAATTTTAATATTGATTACATGTTGAAACGATGGTATCTGGGATATACTGAATTAGGTAAAATATCTTCTTAAAATTAATTTTAACTATTTCTTTTTATGTTTCTTAAAGCAGCACCTGGAAATTTTACCATTATCTATGCAGCATGTATTTTATTCCTACTAGACGGCGCTGCTCTATGGCATTAGATATGGATGTGCACTAATTCTCCATTGCTTCTCTCCTACTTCTTGGACCCCTCCTTGTATTCTGCAGCATCAATCATTCTTCCACTTCCCCTTAAGGTCAGTGTCTCCCAAGGCTCTCTCCAGTTCTCCTGGGCCCCTGTCCTAGCACCCACCTCACCTAAGGCTTCTACTATTCCCACAGGTGGCTGACTTTCAACCCTCTGCCAGCAAATCAGCTTGCTCCCCTGAGAATGGGATACTCACCTGCTCTCTGGACATTTCCAGCTATGCCTAAGTGTATCGACATTTAATCTGCCATTATACCTGCTGGGTATTCACCTTATTAATATTTTATAAATCGGGCCCCCTCCTCCATTTCTTTGAGGCCCTCCCAGTTTCTCAACTTATCAGTACAATAGCTTCCAATGTCTATCCTTGGCCTCTTCTCAACCAACTTCCTTTTGCTGTTAGTCTCTAAAACTCACACTGGCGACATGATTTCTCTGACTTTTTTTTTTTCTTTTTGAGACAGAGTCTTGCTCCGTCACCCAGGCTAGAGTGCAGTGGCATGGTATCAGCTCACTGCAACCTCTGCCTCCCAGGTTCAAGAGATTCTCCTGCCTCAGCCTCCCTAGTAGCTGGGACTACAGGCGCCCACTACCACGCCTGGCTAATTTTTTGTATTTTTAGTAGAGACAAGGTTTCACCATGTTAGCCAGGATGGTTTTGATCTCCTGACGTCATGTTTGGCCCACCTTGGCCTCCCAAAGTGCTGGGATTACGGGTGTGAACCACCGCGCCCAGG
Organism: Trachypithecus francoisi; assembly: GCF_009764315.1. Lineage (NCBI taxonomy): Eukaryota > Metazoa > Chordata > Mammalia > Primates > Cercopithecidae > Trachypithecus > Trachypithecus francoisi. Next base: position 545,235 of record NW_022681461.1, read on the forward strand.
CATGATCTGTTTAAATACTCTGGTGGCTGCCCCACTGCCATCAAGATAAAAACCTTCTATAGCCATATGCAAGGACTGTACTTGCCAGTCTCTCTGGCTTCGTGCTTCATCACCAACTCCACAAAACCCCAAGTTCCAGGCACACCTAAGCACCTGCAGTCCCCTGAATATGTTTGCTTTCTCACCACCATATTTTGCATAGTCTACTTATGCTGACAGGAATATTTTCCCTAACTATATCCTTGCTCTCCTAGCTGTCCTTCAGAATTCAATTAACACGTTACCTGCCCCAGGAAATGTCTCCAAACCCCCATGTCAAAGTAAGTGTCCCCCTCTACGTCACCATCATACCTAAACACAGCTCTAGTCATAACCCAACCATGCTACCCTGGAGTGACCTGGTTACCAGTGTGGGAATTCCCTGAAGGCACAGATTAAGTGTTTTCACTCCCTGAACTATACTTAATAAGTACCTACTAATAAGTAGATAAAGTATTAAACAAAGAAAACACAGAATAAAATGTGAGGCTAGAAATTTTTAAATAGGCTAATAAAGTCATGAGTTAAATGAAGAAAGTTAACCCAGTCACGCTAAAAACACTTCATTAGATGGCCTACTTCAGGACTCAATGAGCTATCTAATGCAAAATTATATGCTAAATATGCATTAAAGTATCAAATACTCAATAAAAGCAACAATTAAAACAATTAAGGACTAAATATGTTATTTTGTTTCTTAGGCCTTGTTACGCTTTCTTTCTTCCCTAATTCTACTTATCCGTTCCTTTCTTCAGTTCCTTACATTAATTTTCCTTCCAATTAAAGTTTGTATTCTTTCTGTCCATTGCCCAATCCCTCTGACTCCCTTCTATTCTTTCAAACAGAAAAATATAAATACAGTCTTCATCATCTCTGTTAGCAATTTTGTCTAAAACAAAGAAATCATAAAAAGCAGTGAATGTAACGATCTCACCAGTCAGACTGACAGACAAAACCATATGCACTCATCTGTTTGGACGATTTCATAATGCTAAGCAGCTAACCTGAACTACATGCATACTAAGTGGAGTCTGACCGGCACCAGCAAGTCCTGGGGTTGCTGCAGAAGGCAGTGTGGGGAACAGAAAAGAACAGCTAATGCGCTGCTGATGACGGCAGCTGCAGCCCAGCTTCACCACAGCGCCACCTGACGCCTGCCCTGTGGGAGAAAGCAGAAGCAGACAGGGAAATCTAGGAAGCTGTCAGCTATCTGGACTAGCACAGTAGGTAGCCAATTGCAAAGCGTGAGCAGCAGAGGCCACGCAGCACCAAGATCTAGTTTGTGCATACGCTGGCCCAGGCGCCAACTTCGGGACACAAAATAAAGAGTGCTGCTCCCGCCGCACTGCTGAATTTTCATTTTACTACAAAACAGATTTTGAGAGAGGCAGGGAAGCACATGGAAAGGAATCTAAACCAGGTTGGCAGGAAAAAACAATTTTTTGAAGGATAGCAATTGTTAGAGTGAAACGGAATACATTAATCACCTGAAAGAAGCTTTTCAAAACCACTCAACATTAGGTCTTCACCCTAAAGAATTATATCTTTTGGAATTCACAGTCAAGCAAAATTGAAATCTCTTGAAAAAGCAAGATAATGTAACAGTGAAAGGTATGTCTGAAAAAGTTTCTAAAACATCATAGAACTGGATCCCCCCCAACAATTTTTTAAGCAGCACTTTTAAATAATCAATTTAATTCAAAGAAGTGCTGAGCAAGATTTACTCTCTTACCTGTATCCAGGAGTTAAGTTTTGATTGTCTAGAATTCTGTGGTTCTTTGTTAATTAGATGACATAAGCACCATATTAGAATTTTTTGGCTTTCATCTACAAAAAGGAAAACTTAATAAGTTTTATCAAGCAGAAAAAATAATCAATATAAAAATATTTTAAACATTATATTTAGGAAAATCTCAAACTACTAAGTTCACAGTACAAGTATCCCTGAATGTAACATTTGCTTTCTCACCACCATACTTTGCACATTCTCTTTCTGCTGACAGGAATATTTTCCCTCACTCTATCTTCGCTCTCCTAGCTGTCCTTCAGAATTCCCTAAGCTTAACTTTGTGGAGTTTTTTCCTTCTTGTGGCCTTGGGATCACTTAACTCTTGTGTGGTCAATTTCCTTTCTGTAACAGTAGCAATTTTTAAAGCCAAATGAGAAGGATGGAAAGAACTCAGAGAACTGGGCTTTCCTCATGATCAGGTTTTCACATTTCCAGCGGTTAGTAATTTCGACCTTTCTAAGGCAACTTAATGGTTACAGGCAGTGAGTAGCCAATATTTCTGATTTAATCTTTTAATTTTCTAATTTGCCAAAATATCTTCACTTGTTAAAAATAAATTTAATAAAAAGGATTGTTTTAAAAAATATTTTTAGTACCAAGTGCTTTGGATAAAAATAGAAGTCTCTTACATGCTCCTTTACTCTAAAATGTAAATTGTTTAAAATACAAAACTTTACCAAACATGCAACAAAAATCTGAACTTTGAAATCTTACATTCTGCAGAAACATCCACTTGATGAACCACTTTCTTTTTCCTCTTGTGGTGACTGAGTCTATTCCAGCTGAAGATTGTATAACACAATTAAGAAACAAAAATGAGGCCTAGAAACTGAAGATGTCAGTACCCGAGCTAGGGCAAAGCAACTTCAGACTTTACCAGGCCATGGAGGTGAAGCCAAGACACCCGGTGCCCAGAATCAGTCCTCTCTACCGCCTCATCTTCTGTAATCTAATAAACCCAAGCTTTCTCTTTTTATTGAGACACGGTCTCGCTCTGTCACCCAGGCTGGAGTGCAGTGGCATGATCTCAGCTCAGTGAAACTTCCACTTCCCAGCCTCAAGCCATTCTCTCACCTCAGCCTCCTGAGTAGCTGGGACCACAGGTGCGTGCCACACACCCGGCTAATTTTTGTATTTTTTGTAGAGAAGGGATCTCACCATGTTGCCCAGGCTGGTCTCCAACTCCTGAGTTCAAGTGATCCTCCTGCCATGGCCTCCCAAAGTGCTGGGATTATAGGCATGAGCCACCATGCCTGGCCAAAACCCAGCATTTCTAAGGACTTCATTAACAAAGAAATAAGAACAATACCAACTCTAGTAAGCGACTTCTGTATTTTTATCCACAAACTAAAGATTGCTAACAGTAATTTTTAAACCCATTTTTTCCCGTGAACATATATAGCTTAAGCTTTTCCAATAACTAGCATCTCTGAAAAAACTTTATCAGGGGTTATTCTGAGGCCATTCATTTTTTCCCCTAGTTTTTATGAGTTCAAATAAACTATTATAAAGCACTGGCTTGCCTGAGATCAGTTCATTTCAAGAGTCGTATAATTTAACCACTAAAGATCCTAAGATTCTTCAGGCTGAACCAATGCCACTAATTAAAAATGTGACTGTTATGCTTCCCATAGTTTAAATACTAGAAGAAATTCTACCTAGCTTCATGTAGCAAGTGTGACAGATGCACCCAGTGACATCCTTACACATGCAGCAGGCTGTTAAAAAGGAATGTAATCTGATGGGGATCATTTCCAAACACCAGACACTCACCACCAAAAAAAAAAAAAAAAAAGGAAAAAAGGAAATGTCAGTTTATGAAGCTTAAATCTAAAAGAATACCCAAAACTGGGAGTTTCCCCAGGTGTGGAGTGATTGCACAAACTTAGTTCAAACAGTATATTATTTCTTATTTTTCTCCCAAAAAATAAAAAAAGAGAAGGAGCCAGAGAAACTTCCACCCAACCTCTAGGGGGCGACTTTCCGTGCCCAGAGTCAGTGCACTGAAATGCACTGCTAATGAGCTTACGGCTTGCTTTGCTTAGGCAATTTACAAACAGGAGCCACAGACTGCTATTCATGAGTGCCACCAGCACTCACTCCAGGGGCTGGCATCTGTCAGACTCTACCCTGGAGGCCTTGAACTCAGGCTGGAGCATCCCACAAGGCATGTTAAGTGAGATGGGAAACTGCCTGGGATTCACTGCAGGGACAGTTGCTGACAGTCCATCTTAGTGTAAATTTGGATTCTAAAAATGAGTGGAAAGGAAAGGAAGATAACAATATACACTTGCCACCTTATATTTTACTTTTTGATATCTGGAATTGAAATTCCACATAAAAGCTAAAGCAATTCTTTAAATTTTAATTCTATGAAGTATGAAGGCAGCAAATGTTTAAGACAATAAATATTCACTGTTTTAAGCTGCTAAGTTTGGCGGAAACTTGTTATACAGAAATAGAGAGCGAATAGTGAAGAAGAGAAGTAACAGCTGTCATGCTTAATCATGAGGGCAGAGTTAGAAGCAATGGACCAGAATTTCAGAAGGTGAAGGCAATATGTTTACGCTGAGGACATCACCGAATAAAAAGGTATTCTCTAACTTTCCATTATTATCAATTTCTTCTCTTCTCTTTTCAGTATCTTTTCATTTCTAAATCATTCCTCCTTCCTTAATACCCTTTTCTGATCTTGTTCTCCATGAACACTACGTATTACTTACTTTTTTCCATGATGAAAACAGTTTGCTTTTACTGTAATTAAAAAGCACTCTTGGGCTGGGCATGGTGACTCACGCCTGTAATCCCAGCACTTTGGGAGGCCGAGGTGGGCAGATCACAAGGTCAGGAGATCGAGATTATCCTGGCCAACACAGTGAAACCCCGTCTCTACTAAAAACACACACACACAAATTAGCCGGGCGCGGTGGCGGGCGCCTGTAGTCCCAGCTACTCGGGAGGCTGAGGCAGGAGAATGGCGTGAACCTGGGAGGCAGAGCTTGCAGTGAGCTGAGATCACGCCCTGCACTCCAGCCTGGGCAACAGAGCGAGACTCCATCTCAAAAAAAAAAAAAAAGAGCAATTTTGTTATTATAAAACCGTAAGAAAAGATCCCTTCCAGGAAGAAAATGCCCAACCAGTGAAACAACAGGGACAACACATGCAACATCTGACTGCTCACGGGGTTTCGTGCTGTTCAGCCACCTCTGTGAGCTCAGAGCCAGGGCACACCTCAATAGGAAACTGAAATTTAAGAGCAGTTCAAAAGGTAACATGAGCGCTGAGACAGAAAGGGATGGAGAATTTGTTTCTGGTTGTCGGAGGGGCCAAGGTAATGCAGATAAGGTGCTAAGGAAAGATGATAGATACGAGTTCAAGGACACCAGGGTAAATCAGTCTGAACTCCTACTCTCACAAAGAAGAAATGTGAGACCCCACAAGTTCAGCTGCCCTGTCTCAGACAATCACATCTTCAAGTCTGCCCCAGCAGGGTCTCTCCTGAGAAACCCTCCTTTCCTCTCAGCAACTGCTACTCCCATCAGAGAACCATTACATTGAGTCAGGCTGACCTGCTTAAGTATCTCTTTTTCCCTGACTGGAAGCTCCCAGTGGGCAGAGACGGTGAGCCGCGTTTTCCTAAGGGCTGGCACACACACACAAAAACACACTTTATAGGCTGGGTGTGGTGTAATCCCAGCACTTTGGGAGGCCGAGGTGGGCGGATCATGAGGTCAGGAGATCAAGACCATCCTGGCTAACATAGTGAAACACCGTCTCTACTAAAAATACAAAAAATTAGCTGGATGTGGTGGTGCATGCCTATAGTCCCAGCTACTCAGGAGGCTGAGGCAGGAGAATCCCTTGAACCCGGGAGGTGGAGGCTGCAGTGAGCCGAGACCACGGCACTGTACTCCAGCCTGGGCAACAGAGCAAGACTTCATCTCCAAAATAATAATAATAATAATTGGTAAATGCGTGCTGAATGAATATGTATGTGCAAGTGAAGCTGGCTAGTGGGAATGCCAAGACTGGAACACTTCAGTCACAAGATGTGATCCAACAGGGACAGAACGTTACAGCAAGGTGGACTTTAAAGTCACACGAGGAGTGGGGTTCTGGCTCTTCTTAGTGTTGTATTCTAGGGAAAGTGACTCACTGACTCTAATCCATAATTTTCTACCCTGCAACACTGTCATCAAGAATTAATTAGGTCCATTATGTAGTCCACAGAGAACAGTGCCCAACTCAAAGTGAGCAATGCCTCTCACACTACATCATAAACCTCCCCGTGTTTCTCACACTTCTGACTTGAGGACGTATTACATCCACCATGTACATTAAAAGGACGTAGAATTTCTTTCCTTCTAAAAAGCAGTTAATAAATCCATGAAGCCCCTAACAATGGGTACTGCTTTTAAACGAAGGTCATTCAACAATTTCTTTTCCTTTTTCCTGCCATCAATATTGGCCTAGATCAATGTTCTTCAAACTTTTGGTCAAGAAGCATCAAGGGTTATGAAATCAGTATCAGGTCATGAACACCACTCACTATGAACAGCATAGTGAATATGGACTGCACAGAATAATAATACAGTAGTCCCCCTTTATCAATGGGGGAAATGTTCCAAGACCCTCAGGGGATGTCTGAAACTGAGAACAGTACCAAACCTTAAATACAGTGTTTTTTTTCCTATACACACATACCTATGATAAAGTTTAACTTATAAACTAGGCACAGTAAGGGATTAACAAGGACAACAATACAACAAATCAACTGAAACTACATAGTGTAATAAAAGTTATGTACTACACTGTATTGTTACAGTTGATTTCTCATATTGTTGTCCTTGTTAAACCCTTAGGCCAGGTGCGGTGGCTCACACCTGTAATCCCAACACTTTGGGAGGCCGAGGCAGGCGAATCGTCTGAGGTCAGGAGTTCAAGACCAGCCTGGCCAACATGGTGAAACCTCATCTCTATTAAAAATGCAAAAATCAGCTGGGTGTGGTGGCAGGCACCTGTAATCCCTGCTACTGGGGAAGCTGAAGCAGGAGAATTGCTTGAACCCAGGAGGCGAAGGTTGCAGTGAGCCGAGATGTCACCATTGCACTCCAGCCTGGGTGACAAGAGCTAAACTCTGTCTCAAGAAAAAAAAAAAGTTACGTAAATGTGATCTCTCCATTTCTCTCAAAATATCTTATTGTACTATACTGTAACTGAAACTGCAGAAAGTCAAAGGGGGGTGCTATTATATGTATTCTTTCATGAGATGTGTTTCACTGTGTGTGTGTGTGCATATCCATACGCATACACACACGTACACATATACATAATGTATTTCTGGTCAAAGATGTTTGAGACTCAACACTGACCTAACTGCAATAGATAAACCAAGGACAGGTAAGGTGGCCCTGATGGGCAAACACATTGCTGCCTCACTAGTTTTGCCATTTGAATCAAGAACTTGAAGAAGTTTAGGGGTTGGGGAAAGAGGTGTAAGTGGCAAGGAGGATGGACATACGAGGGTGGGGCAGAATGAGGGAGGCCGAGTGTGTGGGCGTCCATGCACGCCTGCTCACAGGACTAAACACCCACGTTGTTCCTTTCCCGCCTAGTTCACATCTCTTCCAATAATGACTACGACAGCCTAGAAATGGGAAACTATAGGGTTCTTTACAACATCAAAGGGGAATATTCATTTTATTTTGGGTTCTAATGTCATTACATTATGCAATTAGTCTTTGACTTTAAAAAACCTTAAAAGTAAATATTACATTAGCTAATAATACAGTCAATCTAAAGCAAACCTCAGCCATGCTCCTTGGGAGGCCCCAGGACGACAAGGAGAACTAAAACCGCGGTTCCTGCTCTCGAGAGTCATGCTGTCTTCCAGGGCATCAGGCAGTGACGTAAGTGCATTACAGGGAGATGCTGGAGGCCATGGAGACACCCCCAGCAGCTCCTACCTCAGCACAGTGAGGCTATTTCAAAGCAGAATGAGTGTGAAAGGAATCCTGCCACAAAGGGCCTTCAGGCACTGTTAGTAACAGGACCCGGCTACCACCATGAGGTGCAGCTGTGGAAGATGGCGCAGGAAATGAGACTGGACAGCAGACAGGAGCTTGCTGAAGGAACACCTCCCCTAAGTGCCCCCACATTCATCTCCACCTTGGATAAAACCAAAATGGCACCCTTAAATAAAGTCACAGCGGCAACGCCAAAGGCAAAGTCACGGCAGGACTCAGACTCTCAAGAATGACTTTACAACATGGAAACAGCGTGTGAGTTATGAAACCGTGAAACAAAATTAACTCAGTATCATTAGTATAGCTATTTTATATTGAATTTAAAATGAAGTTATGAAAGTGATTACAGGCAAAAATAGATATTTAAATCATCTAGGAGTTGCTGTGCTCTAATACAAAGAGCTCTATTTTCCTGAAGATCTACATGGTGCGTGCATGTGTGTGTGTGTGTGTGTGTGTGTGTGTATCTACACAAACCTACACACACATACCTGGACAACAGTGCAGGAGGCCATCTTTGTAATGGAACAATGAATACATTTGATAAGTTGTTCCATAAAAAAAAAAATAGGAGAAAGGTTCATAATGTAAGCCTCTGTGAAACAATGCAAAGATTATATTTTGAGAGGACACATTTTGGATTCTTACCGTATGCTAAAATAAAAGGATTCCAACAAGCTTTTGCCAACAGTTGATCAATTGTGGGGAATCTTTCAAAGATTGTATTAGAATTCTGTGAAAGAAAAATAAATTTTGGTCAGTAAAAGCATTATGCAACTCAGAAAGACTGAACTGACATTACAGGTTGAGGGAGCTTGAATGCTTCTTGTTTAGTATACCATTTTTAAAAGTAAGCAAAAAAAGATTAGAGAAGATCTTTAGGTAAGTAATTCAAATAAAGTTTAAAAAGCAACCAACCACCTTACTTCATCCTTAAACGAGGTCACCAAACTAAGATGTATGACACAGATAAAATCAATTGTGTTGCAAAATTAATTCTACTCATACTTAATAGTCAATAAAGGCTTCTTTATTTAAAAATAACAAAGACTGCTTAAGAATTGAAAACACATTATTGGTGATTAATAACTATATAATCCCACATCTTTATCCTGGTTTTTCATTCTAACGTAAGAGAGAATAAGAAACATAAGAGTTTCTAACGAACTCAACTCCACTAAGACTATTTCAAAGAAGAAGGTTTAAAGGGACGAGACTCTGGAACTTGTAAAAAGAAATAAAAGCAGCCAAAGCATAAATGTATATATCTCTGTTTATTACTATTGTGATTACTGTATGGCAAATGACATCATACTTAGGCTGTAACAATCTAAACCCTGAAACAGAAAAAGGATCAACCAAATAGATTTAAAAACACACATGCATGCTATTGTACAACTGGACCTTTTTCCACTTGTTACCTTTCACAAAAGCTCAGAAATAAAAGCAAACTAGGATAAGGTGCAAGCAAGCTGACACAACGGGCACTTTCTGCTCCTGTGGCAAAACGTCTCACACATGGCCCAGCATCAAGGCTGGTCCCAGACGTTTTGGGACCACATAAAGGTCAAATTCCATATGTCTCATTAAAAAAATTTTTTTAAATTAGCATTGGTTGTTTGCACAGACTGTATCTTTCCTTATAGTTTCTAAAGACGTATGAACTCATACTACCAATACAAATTATTCTTCAAATTTCCTACTTACTCTTTGATTCCAGGAAGAAAAGCTTAATACAAGAACACTTTGTTAAGTGACAATTTTGCTTTTCATTTTGAAATTAAATACAAAATACTAGCTCATAATATATAAACATGTGCTAAATCATAAAAATATCATAATAAAACATCAAAATGAAAATATAGTAAATTTTGAAAATAATAAATGATAGTAAAGATACTCAAAATCTTAATATTTATAAAAAGTATTACATTTATAAGAAGAAATCGTAATATTTATCATCTCTTAGGACAGCCCACTTGAGAAGAGGGTTGAGGAAAGGTTAAGCATGTAGCAAATTCTCCAACATTCAAGGGACACGAAGGCCTTTAAAAGAATCCCATTTACTACCTGACAACAAGCATGAAATCTTGATTATTTAAAAACAACTTGTTTGGTCAGGAAGACTCATGTGACAATACAGCTACTCAAGAAGAAATTATAATAATATAATAAATTGGGCCGGGTGCGGTGGCTCAAGCCTGTAATCCCAGCACTTTGGGAGGCCGAGACGGGCGGATCACGAGGTCAGGAGATCGAGACCATCCTGGCTAACATAGTGAAACCCCGTCTCTACTAAAAAAAATACAAAAACACTAGCCGGGCGAGGTGGCGGGCGCCTGTAGTCCCAGCTACTCGGGAGGCTGAGGCAAGAGAATGGCGTGAACCCGGGAGGCGGAGCTTGCAGTGAGCTGAGATCCGGCCACTGCACTCCAGCCTGGGCGACAGAGCAAGACTCCGTCTCAAAAAAAAAAATAATATAATAAATCGGAGACTAGGAAGCCAGCTCTTGAGTAATCTGTCTTCCTAATCCACTGGCACTTCACTCAACACCACAAGTCCTGACTCCGGGTGGCATTCTGTCTTGGTGAAATCTGGCAGAGTCCCTGAAGTCAGAAAATAATTTCATTATTTTGGTCCACTACTTACCATCTCTTTCAAGGTTTCATACATCTTCCTCAGGAACTCCTGGAACTGAGCCAGGTGAAGACAGGTGTCTTGCTGGGTTTCCAAAGTGGAAGCCTGATCCCATACAGAAAGCTTCTGCATCCAAAACTGATAATCACAAGAAAGATCTACTGAATCTTGAGCCATCTTGGAAAAAGGGAAAAGGTGATGTCCCTTCACAGCAGCCTGTCCAGCACTGAAGGAAATGTTGGGCACACATTAAATCTGTAAGAAAGGGAACAAATGGAAGCATTTCTAAAAGGCTCTTTTATCAGAGCCTTCACAACTCACTGATGGGTGAATGGGGGATTACGAAGAACTAAAATAGCATGGCTTCTATCCTGGAGTCATCTTTGAACTGTTATCAAGTGTGTCACCCAGCTGGAGCTCCAATTTTTACCATCTGAACTTTTAATCATGATACTATCATTAGGTTAGAAGTCATTATACCTCCACAGGCACAACATGCTAATTATGCACAAAAAGCACAGCTGATAATACTTTATATCTTCTTCTTAAGATTGAGCTATTTTTAAATGTTCTGAATATGAAGTTGATTTGAGTATTTTAATGTAATAGGAAATCAAAAACATCCATGAGTGTTTAATAATACTCTGTGCCTAAGAAATCTTTTTGAAGTTCTTATGTTTTATATGAATTTCTGGCTTCTCATTTAGGTGTAAAAAATCTCTATGCATTACTGTCTAATGAATTTTTTTCCCCCGTTTCTCTTCATTTCTTAGAAAAAAGTAAAATAATTCCACATGCAACAATTTAAGTAATCTTTTCAGATTGCTTTATATGCTTGATCTCACTTCATTCACACGAAGAAGCCATATTTTAGTAAAGTAATAATAAATTCCACTTACTGAGGAGGTATACCAGTCCTAAGCGACAGTAGATAAAATCTCATAAGCCTGACTTCCTACCCCTGAAGGCCATGCTGAAAAGAACAATGAAGTTACACAGCGAGCCTCAGGTGGAGCTGGCTCAGCAGCTCCAGGTGCCTCTCCCATCCCACACCCCTTCATCGCCCATAGAAGCCAGAAGCAGGAAGCGCAGAGGAGGGAAAGCTGCCTCTCAACAGGTGCAGGCCTTCGCAGGCTCTGACACTCCCCAGGGCAGGCAGGATATTCAGCAATCTAATTTCAAAAGACTGGTGGTAAAGTGAGTTTAAATCCTCAACAGCCATAATTAACAGGTAAAATGCTCCCAATTAAATACCCAAAATATCAACCAAGGCGGTTCCCATTACTCAACAAGAAAACAAGAAGAAATCTGAAACGACTGTACGATTTGGCTGCAGTGCAAAATATCTAGATTGGAAAAGTTTTAAAATACCTAAAAAATGTGCGGTTTTCATGTTCACTTAGGCAGCACACATACTAGAACGTTTACAGCTTTGAGAAGGATCATGTCAAAATGAAAAGAAAGTTTAATAATAGAGCGAATATATGCATATTGTCAAAACGGCACTTAGCCAAAAATCCAGGTAATGTCCGTGCCTCCTCATTGTCTTCCTCATCCAAGCCATCAACACCACCTGTCAAGTCTACCACCAAAATAAATGTGTGTGATCTGACTTGACTGCGTGCACTTCCTTCCGCCTCACCGCCGCCCCTCCGCCTAGCCCTGGAGTGCTGCACATGTCTACTGCCAGGCTGGGCCCGCCCCTCTCCAATTCATTCTCCATGCAGTAGACAGAAAAAACTTCAGCAAATGTAAATGAGACCAGCACACTCCCCTGGGTAAAACCTCTCCTCACAGCTTCCTTGAAAAGAAATTTAAACTCCCCGTAGATACTCCCAGCTGCTTGGAGTCTTGACCCTGCAAAACATGGCTCCAGCATCCTCTCCGACAGCCCTTGTTTCCTCTCCCCTGGTCACCACGGTCCAGCCCAGGCCTCTCATCTGCTTCATGCACACAACAAATCCTCCCAGGCCTTTCTGCTGATTCCGGATAATTATCCTGGGCTTTATTCGTTCCCTTAGTTACCACTTCCTCTACTGCTGTGTAAATTCCCTGTCTTCCTAGAATGCAGCATATGCCTGGCAAACACTCAAAAAATATTGAATTAAGGAATGAATAATTCACTGGTATTCCTCACAGTACAGTTCTAAGTTAAATGCCACAGCAAAATGCTTCTCCAGATGAAGTAATTTAATTTTCGTGTTATTATTTTTCTAGACAAAATCTCACTCTATCTCCCAGGCTGGAGTGCCGTGGTGCGATGTTGGTTCACTGTAACCTCCACCTCCTGGGTTCAAGTGATTCTCCTGCCTCAGCCTCCCAAATAGCTGTGATTACAGGCACACACAACCACGCCCAACTAATGTTTGTATTTTTAGTAGAGACGGGGTTTCACCATATTGACTAGGCTGGTCTCGACCTCCTGACCTCAAGTGATCTGCCTGCCTCAGCCTCCCAAAGTGCTGGGATTACAGGCATGAGCCACTCTGCCCAGCCAGTAATTTAATTTTTAAAAGGTAATTCCCCATCAAAAAAAAATTTAAAGTATATTTATGTTGCCTGTGTGAAATTTAATTAGTAATATCTCATTTTATAAATATAATAATAGTTTATACTTGGATACATTTATACGATGCTCTTGGCAGTATATTAAATGCTTTATTCATACTGATTTAATCATTACAGCAACACTGTGAAATGGGTGTTATTATCATCTCCATTTTACAGAGGCACCAAGAGATTACATAACTGCTCAAAGTAACATTATGTAAACAACTGAAAGGAAATAACTGCTAGTAAACAGCAGAGCTATGATTGTGGAATATGAATCCAGGGTCTGGCTCTAAAGTTTGTGTCCTTAAAGAAATAAACTGAAGAGGCGGGGCATGGTGGCTCATGCCTGTAATCCCAGCACTTTGGGAGGTCGAGGTGGGTGGATCCCTGAGGTCAAGAGGTTTGAGACCAGCCTGGCCAACATGGTGAAACCCCGTCTCTACTGAAAATAACAAAAATTAGCTGCGCGTGGTGGCAGGAACCTGTAATCCGAGCCACTTGGGAGGCAGAGGCAGGAGAAACATCTGAACCCAGGAGGCGGCGGTGCAATGAGCCAAGATTGCACCATTGCACTCCAGCCTGGGAGACAGAGTGAGACTGATTAAAAAAAGAAAGAAAGAAAGAAACTGCAGAAACAAACTGATGAATTTCTTACATATTTCATATGTTACTACATGCAGATCAGTTTAGATATTTGGGAACCCAGTAAAATGAAGAACTTTTTGATAAAAGAGACAAATATTTTATTCAAATAAAATTGCAGGCCTGGAACAGTGGCTCATGCCTGTAATCCCAGCACTTTGGCAGGCAGTGACAGGAGCATCACTTGAGGCCAGGAGTTTGAGACCAGCCTGGGCAACAAACCAAGACCCCATCCCTACAAAAAAGAAATTTTTTAAAATTAGCCATGCATGATGGCAGGTACCTATAGTCCTAGCTACTCTAGAGGTTGAAGCAGGAAGATCGCTTGGACCCAGGAGTTCAAGGCCTCTGTGAGCTAGGGTAACACCACTGCACTCCACACTCCAGCCTGCGTGAGAGAGCCAGACTGTCTCAACAAAAAAAGGCAAACAACCTTTGCTCAGCAATAGAAATGTATCTGATTGTTTTAAATGGAAACAGCTTTAGCAATCATGCAGTGCAGTGATCCTCAATATGCTGCTCCACAGCCTCCGGGGCTGGGGGGTGAAAACACAGTGCTGTGGTTGTGATGACCAGGGAGCGGGGGTGGCAGCTGCTGCCAGCATCTGGTTAATCAAAGCACCTTGTGCCATCAGCCACATGTGGGATGATCACACCTGCTGGGCAAATCCAACCCTGCAGGGAAGCTGAGTCTTGACAGGTGGAACTCAGTCATTCAAAGGCTCTCTTCGTCTAGATCCCCAGAGGTATCTGAGTACACGTTCTTAATAAGGTAAGGTGTTTCTCTCAGCATTTTACACCAGTATTTTTAAATCTTTCACTCCCCTCTCCTCTTCCTTACATGGTTTCTGAGGAGAAGTTGAATGTTCTGATCCTCTACAGGTAAGGTGCATTTTTCTTCTGGCTTCGTTCAAAATAAGAAAGCTTCCTGTATTTGTGGTATGCCGTCTGACATTAACCTGGAATATTCTCAGTAATCACTGTTTCATATATTTCTCATTTAAAAAATTTTTTATTCCCATAAGTTTTTGGGGAACAGGTGGTATTTGGTTACACGGTAAGTTCTTTAGTGGTGACTTGCGAGATTCTGGTGCACCCATCTCCCACTGTGGAAGACAATTTGTTCATGGACCGGGGCGGGGGCAGTGAGGGGAGGGACGTGTTTTTGGGATGAGAAACTGTTCCACCTCAGACCCTCAGGCATTAGTCACACTCTCACACGGAGCGTGCAATCTAGATCCCCGCACATGCAGTGCACAAGAGGACTCATGCCCCTGTGAGAATCGAACGCCACCACTGATCTGACGGGAAGCGGAGCTCAGCCAGTCACGCTCACTGGCCTACTACTTACCTCCTGCTGTACAGCCTGGTACCCATCTGTGGCCTGGGGCTTGGGGACCCCTGCTTTCGAGGAAAGGAAGATGTGCTATTGGGAAGGTGTGCGTGAATGGCACCAAGATGCTGGCAATATTCTATTTCCTGACCTGCGTGGCAATGACTATGTATTCACATTTTAATAATTCACCAAAGTATAAATCATGTTTATATGCCTTTCAATATGTTACTTTCCACAATTAAAAAATAGTTTTTAAATCTTCCACAAGCTGGCATGATGGCCAAATAGGAAAAGCTCCAGTCTGCAGCTGCCAATGGGATCAATGCAGAAGACAGGTGATTTCTGCATTTCCAACTGGGGTACCCAGGTCGTCTCACTGGGATTGGTTAGACAGTGGGTGCATCCCACGGAGGGCAAGCAGAAGCCAGGTGGGGTGTCGCCTCACCCAAGAAGCACAAGGGGTTGGGGAACTCCCTCCCCTAGCCAAGGGAAGCCATGAGGGACTGTGCCGTGAGGAATGGTGCATTCCAGCCCAGATACTACACTTTTCCCACGGTCTTCGCAACCTGCAGACCAGAAGATTCCCTTGGGTGCCTACACCACCAGGGCCCTGGGTTTTAAGCACAAAACTAGGCGGCCTTTTGGGCAGACACCAAGCTAGCTGCAGGAGTTTTTTCATACACCAGCGGCTCCTGGAACACCAGCAAGACAGAACCGTTCACTCCCCTGGAAAGGGGGCTGAAGCCAGGCGGCCAAGTGGTGTAGCTCAGGGGATCCCACCCCCAAGGAGCCCAGCAAGCTAAGATCCATTGGCTTGAAATTCTTGCTACCAGCACGGCAGTCTGAAGTCATCCTGGGATGCTTGAGCTTGGTGGGGGAGGGGCATCCCCCATTACTGAGGCTTGAATAGGTGGTTCTCCCCTCACAGTGTAAACAAAGCCGCAGGGATGTGCGGACTGGGCAGAGCCCACCACAGCTCCACAAAGCCACTGTAGCTGACTGCCCCTCTAGATTCCTCCTCTCTGGGCAGGGCATCTCTGAAAGTAAGGCAACAGCCCCAGTCAGGGGCTTATAGATCAAACTCTCATCTCCCTGAGACAGAGCACCTGGGGGAAGGGGCGGCTGTGGGCATGGCTTCAGAAAACTTAAACGTTCCTGCCTGCTGGCTCTGAAGAGAGCAGCACATCTCCCAGAATAGCACTCGAGCTCTGCTAAGGGACAGACTGCCTCCTCAAGTGGGTCCCTGATCCCCGTGCCTCCTGACAGGGAGACACCTCCAAGCAGGGGTCGAAAGACATCTCATATAGGAGAGCTCCGGCTGGCATCTGGCAGGGGCCCCTCTGGGACGAAGCTTCCAGACGAAGGATCAGGCAGCAATATTTGCTGCTCTGAAACCTCCACTGGTGATACCCAGGCAAACAGGGTCTGGAATGGACCTCCAGCAAACTCTAGCAGAGGGGCCTGACTGTTAGAAGGAAAACTAACAAACAGAAAGGAATAGCATCAACATCAACAAAAAGGACGTCCACACAAAAACCCCATCCAAAGGTCACTAACATCAAAGACCAAAGGTAGATAAATCCATGAAGATAAGGAAAAACCAGCATAAAAAGGCTGATAATTCCAAAAACCTTGAAAGGATCACAACTCCTCTCCAGCAAGGGAACAAAACTGGACGGAGAATTAGTTTGACAAATTGACACAAGCATTTTTTAACACAATGCAAGGAAGCTAAGAACCTTGAAAAAAGATTAGAGGAACTCCTAACTAGAATGACATAAATGACCTGATGAAGCTGAAAAACACATCACGAGAACTTCGTGACGCATACAGAAGTATCAACAGCTGAATCGATCAAGCAGAAGAAAGGATATCAGAGACTAAAGATCAACTTAATGACATAAAGCGTGAAGACAAGGTTAGACAAAAAAGAATGAAAAGGAAAAGGCAAAGCCTCCAAGAAATTTAGGACTATGTGAAAAGACCAAACCTACGTTTAATTGGTGTATAGTGTGCCTGAAAGTGACAGGCAGAATGGAACCAAACTGGAAAACACTCTTCAGGATATCATCCAGGAGAACGTCCCCAACCTACAAAGACAGGCCAACATTCAAATTCAGGAAATACAGAGAATGTCACAAAGATACTCCTCGGGAAGAGCAACCCCAAGACACATAATTGTCAGATTCACCAAAGATGAAATGAAGGAAAAAATGTTAAGGGCAGCCAGAGAGAAAGGTCGGGTTACCCACAAAGGGAAGCCCATCAGACTAACAGCAGATCTCTCTGCAGAAACCCTACAAGCCAGAAGAGAGTGGGGGCCAATATTCGACATTCTTAAAGAAATTTCAACCCAGAATTTCATATCCAGCCAAACTAAGCTTCATAAGCGAAGGAGAAAAAAAATTCTTTGCAGATAGGCAAAGGCTGAGAGATTCTGTCACCTCGAGGCCTGCCTTACAAGAGCTCCTGAAGGAAGTATTAAATATGGAAAGGAAAACCCGGTACCAGCCACTGCAAAAAAATACCAAATTGTAAAGACCATCAACACAATGAAGAAACGCCATCAACTAATAGGCAAAATAACCAGCTAGCATCATAATGATAGGATCAAATTCACACATAAAAATATTAACTTTAAATGTAAATGGGCTAAATGCCCCAATTAAAAGACACAGACTGGCAAACTGGATAAAGAGTCAAGACCCATCAGTGTGCTGTGTTCAGGAGACCCATCTCACGTGCAAAAACACACATAGGCTCAAAATAAATGGAGGGAGGAATATTTACCAAGCAAATGGAAAGAAAAAAAAAAAAAAGCAGGGGTTGCAATCCTAGTCTCTGATAAAACAGATTTTAAACCAACAAAGATCAAAAAAGACAAAGAAGGGCATTATAATGGTAAAGGGATCAATGCAACAAGAGCTAAGTATCCTAAATATATATGCACCCAATACAGGAGCACCCAGATTCATAAAGCAAGTTCTTAGAGACCTACAAACAGACTTAGACTCCCACACAATAATAGTGGGAGACTTTAACACCCCACTGTCATATGAGACAGATCAATGAGACAGAAAATTAACAAGGATATTCAGGACTTGAACTCAGCTCTGGACCAAGTGGACCTAATAGACATCTACAGAACTCTCCACCCCAAATCAACAGAATATACATCCTTCTCAGAACCACATCACATTTATTTTAAAATTGACCACATAATTGGAAGTAAAACACTCCTCAGCAAATGCAAAAGAACAGAAATTATAACAAACTGTCTCTCAGATCACAGTGCAATTAAAAATAGAACTCAGGATTAAGAAACTCACTCAAAACTGCACAACTACATGGAAACTGAACAACCTGCTCCTGAATGACTACTGGGTAAATAATGAAATGAAGGCAGAAATAAGTAAGCTATTTGAAACCAATGAGAACAAAGACACAACGTACCAGAATCTCCGGGACACAGCTAAAGCAGTGTTTAGAGGGAAATTTACAGCACTAAAATGCCCACAGGAGAAAGCGGGAAAGATCTAAAATAGACACCCTAACATCACAATTAAAAGAACTAGAGAAGCAAGAGCAAACACATTCAAAAGCTAGCAGAAGACAAGAAATAACTAAGAGCAGAGCAGAACTGAAGGAGATAGACACAAGAAAAACTCTTCAAAAAAATCAGTGAATCCAGGAGCTGGTTTTGGGAAAAGATTAACAAAACAGACCACTAGCCAGACAAAGAAGAAAAGAGAGAAGAATCAAATAGACATAATAAAAAATGATAAAGGATATCACCACTGATCCCACAGAAATACAAGCTACCTTCAGAGAATACTATCAACACCCCTACACAAATAAACTAGAAAATCTAGAAGAAATGGACAAATTGCTGGACACATACACCCTCTCAAGACTAAACCAGGAAGAAGTTGAATCCCTGAATAGACCAATAACAAGTTCTGAAATTGAGGCAGTAATTAGTAGCCTACCAACCAAAAAAAGTCCAGGACCAGACAGATTCACAGCTGAATTCTACCAGAGGTACAAAGAGAAGCTGGTACCATTCCTTCTGAAACTATTCCAAACAACAGAAAAAAAGGGACTCCTCCCTAACTCATTTTATGAGGCCAGCATCATCCTGATACCAAAACCTGGCAGAGACACAATAAAAAAGGAAAATTTCAGGCCAATTCCCTGATGAACATTAATGCAAAAATCCTCACTGAAGTACTGGCAAGCCAAATCCAGCAACACATCAAAAAGTTTATCCACCACAATCAAGTCAGCTTCATCCCTGGGATGCAAGGCTAGTTTGACATACACAAATCAATAAACGTAATCCATCACATAAACAGAACCAATGACAAAAAGCACATGATTATCTCAAAAGATGCAGAAAAGGCCTGCAACAAAATTCAACAGCCCTTCGTGCTAAAAACTCTCAACAAACTAGGTATTGATGGGACGTATCTCAAAATAGTAAGAGCTATTTATGACAAACACACAGCCAGTATCATACTGAATGGGCAAAAGCTGGAAGCATTCCCTTTGAAAACTGGTACAAGTCAAAGATGCCCTCTCTCATCACTCCTATTCAACACAGCGTTGGAATTTCTGGCCAGGGCAATCAGGCAAGAGAAAGAAATAAAGGATATTCAAATAGGAAGAGAGGAAGTCAAATTGTCCCTGTTTGCAGATGACATGATTGTGTATTTAGAAAACCCCATCGTCTCAGCCCAAAATCTCCTTAAGCTGATAAGCAACTTCAGCAAAGTCTCAAGATACAAAATCAATGTGCAAAAATCACAGGCATTCCTATACACCAACAACAAATAAACAGAGACCCAAATCGTGAGTGAACTCCCATTCACAACTGCTACAAAGAGAATAAAATACCTAAGAATCCAACTTACAAGGGATGTGAAGGACCTCTTCAAGGAGAACTACAAACCATTGCTCAAGGAAATAAGAGAGGACACAAACAGATGAAAACATATTCCATGCTCACTCATAGGAAGAGTAAATATTGTGAAAATGGCCATACTGCCCAAAGTAATTTATAGATTCAATGCCATCCCCATTAAGCTACCACTGACTTTCTTCACAGAATTAGAAAAAACTACTTTAATGGAACCAAAATAAGTCCATATTGCCAAGACAATCCTAAGCAAAAAGAACAAAGCTGGAGGCATTGCACTACCTGACTTCTAACTACATACTACAAGGCTACAGTAACCAAAACGGCATGGTACTGGTACCAAAACAGATATATAGGCTAATGGAACAGAACAGAGGGCTCAAAAATAACTCCACCCATCTACAACCATCTGATCTTGGACAAACCTGACAAAAACAAGCAATGGGAAAAGGATCCCCTATTTAATAAATTTTGTTGAGAAAATTGGCTAGCCATATGCAGAAAACTAAATTGGGACCCCTTCCTTAAACCTTATACAAAAATTAACTCAAGATGCATTAAATACTTAAACATAAGACCTAAAACCATAAAAACCCTAGAAGAAAACCTAGGCAATACCATTCAGGACATGGGCATGGGCAAGGACTTCATGACTAAAATACCAAAAGCAATGGCAGCAAAAGCCAAAATTGACAAATTAGATCTAATTAAACTAAAGAACTTCTGCACAGCAAAAGAAACTATCATCAGAGTGAACGGGCAATCTACAGAATGGGAGTAAATTTTTGCAATCTATCCACCTAAGGGCTAATACCCAGAATCTACAAGGAACTTAAACAAATTTACGAGAAAAAAACAACCCCATCAAAAAGTGGGCAAAGGATATGAACAGACACTTCTCAAAAGAACACATTTATGCAGCCAACAAACATATGAAAAAAAGCTCATCATCACTGGTCATTAGAGAAATGCAAATCAAAACCACAATGAGATACCATCTCACGCCAGTTAGAATGGCGATCATTAAAAAGTCAGGAAACAATAGGTGCTGAAGAGGATGTGGAGAAACAGGAATGCTTTTACACTGTTGGTAGGAGTGTAAATTGCTTCAATCATTGTGGAAGACAGTGTGGAGATTCCTCAAGGATCTAGAACCAGAAACACCATTTGACCCAGCAATCCCATTACTGGGTATATACCCAAAGGATTAGAAATCATTCTACTATAAAGACACATGTATGTTTATTGCAGCACTATTCACAATAGCAAAGACTTGGAACCAACCCAAATGCCCATCAATGACAGACTGGATAAAGAAAATGTGGCACATACACACCATGGAATACTATGCAGCTATAAAAACGGATAAGTTCATGTCCTCTGCAGGGACATGGATGAAGCTGGAAACCATCATTCTCAGCAAACTAATACAGGAAGAGAAAACCAAACACCGCATGTTCTCACTCATAAGTGGGAGCTGAACAATGAGAACACATGGACACAGGGCGGGGAACATCACACACCAGGGCCTGTCAGGAGGTTGAGGGGCTGGGGAGGGATACCATTAAGAGAAATACCTAATGTAGATGACAGGTTGATGTGTGCAACAAACCACCATGGCACGTGTATACCTGTGTAACAAACTTGCACATTCTGCACATGTATCCCAGAACTTAAAGTATAATAATAATAATATAATAATAATAATAAACTTCCAGATACGCATGTACCGTAAAGACATCACCCATAGGCAAAGAAGAAAGGAAAAAGTATGATGGTTTATAAATGTGAATCAAGATGGACAGTACTTGATGAAGACAATAAAAGTTTTCAAATTGTTGAAATGTATTTCTGGTTTTTTTTTTTTTACCTGAGTTCGCTGTCTGAAAATATTAAAACCACCCACCAGGATGGGCAGCGACAACAGTCCTAGCACCTGCTCCCTCTTTTTCCTTCTAGTCCTCAAATAATGACTCCATTTTTCCAGTCCTGGCTTTAAGGAGGGGAAAATCCAAAACCTGCTTCCTGGACCCTATCTTACCTTTATGGCTACTGTTTTGCTCCAGAGGGCTTTGGCACAAAGAGTGAGAGACATTCAATTCACTACTCAGGGAAGAACAAGACAGTGTCATACTAAAGAAGACATATAAGGTGGCTTCCGTGCAGCTCCAAAAAATGCATGCCTTGAAAAACGGGACTGATTCTTCAGATTTATGGTAATTTCAACTTTTTTCACAAATGTACTACTTTTTTTTTTATCCCAGGTAATCTACAAACCTATTAGACAATTGACAGCTGACTATATTTTTTGCTCAATACCAAAATCCTTTATCTTGCTCCAGATGTAAGTCCTTGACTTTCTTATGATTCTGCCTAGTGTCTGTACCTAAATTCATTTCATTACTAGCTCTTAGAGAAATACTGTTTAGCATAAGAAATAAAAAAGGTAAATGTTGTATAACATATTTCCCAAAAACTCAAGATGTTAACAAGTATTCTGTGCATACACGCACAGCATTTACTAATGTAGCAAAAGCAACTGGCATGAAAAATTAGAAAGAAATCCACATTTTCCATTTCTTGAGGAATGTCTTTTACCCAGTCCCTAAGGAATCAACACAAACCACGATTTCACCTTCTCCACGTACGCAGACTAAAAACAACAGAAGCTGTTAGATCCCCAAGTATTTCCAGGAGAAAATAAAGAAATTAAATAAAGACCTTCAGAAATTCCTATGCAGAGGGGACTAAAGCAATGTCGTATGAGCAGAGAGATGCAGACGCTGGAACAGAAGGCAGTGTCCAGTGAAGGATCCATACGTGCTTGATCCTGTCCGTTTCCTACCAGGTGGGAGCGGATGCTTCAGAAGCAGGAAGAGGTGAGGGGTGGGATAAAGTACCAAGGGAAGCCAGCCATGGGGCCATGCAAACATCCGAGATACTGAAAAGGAACGGGTTCACAATGGCATCAGTTTAGGACCACTGCCACTGCCCTTCTTCTCACACCTATAAATTGCTCAAGAGTTTGCTTGCTAAGTACTATTTTACGAACTCAAATAGCCATGGTACGAAGATACACCACTATCCACAAGGGCTCACAGTCTGAGTCACCAAGATAACATGGCTCAGATTCAAAGTACAGCAGGCAGCAAAGAGTATTACCTCAGGACTAAAGGTTGCTCATTTTGGTGAATTTCTATCCTTTAGGAGAAGGATATATTCAAAAACTTCATGGAAAATGTATAAGAATATGGAGCTCACCAAGCACAATTCATGAGAGCAGAAGGAAGCAAAAGCATCAAAACACTTGAGCAGTGTCTGAAAAAAGATAGCAAAGAGGGAGGAGCCACTGGGTGACAGGCTGGGGCCACGCATCCTAATTTATTAAAAACAAACAGAAAACCATCTCCCTTCACTTAGAATGGCTACTACCAGGAAAAAAACAAGCGCTGACGAGGACACAGAGAAGCCAGACCTCTTGAGCACTGCTGGTGGGAATGTAAAATGGTGCAGTGACTACGAAAAACAGTATGGTGGTTCCTAAAAAAACTAGACATAGAATTACCATTGATCCAGCAATCCCACTTCTAGGTATATATCCAAAAGAATTAAAAGCAGGGTTTCAAAGAGATATTTGTACACCCAGCTTCATAGCAGCGCAATACGCAAAAGTGAGAACAACTCAAATATCCATCAGTGGAGAAAAGGATACACGAAGTGTGGTGTATGCACACACTGGAATATCATTCAGCCTTAAAGAGGAATGTAATTCTGATACACACAGGAATAAATCTTGAAAACACTATGCTAAGTGAAATCAGACAGACGCGGAAGGACAGATAGTCTATGAATCCACACAGAGGAGGTACCTACAACAGTCAAATTCACAGAGTCCAATTAATTCAAGAGGGGAGACGGTAAGGGAATGTTACTGCTTAATGGGTCGAGTTTCTGTTTGGGATAACGGGAAAGTTCTGGAGGTGGAGGGCGGCAATGGTTAAACAATGTTAATGTAATCAATGCCACTGAATTACACATAAAAGTGGTTAAGACGGTTACAATCTTATTTATATTTACCACAATTAAAAAACCAACAACACACAAACGACAAACCTAGAGTGGCTCCGGTCATGGCTGGCCCCGCAGGGGTGGGGCCTGGAGAACATGCTGCACCCCTGCCCTGCCCTCCTCTCAGGGCCCCTCACAACAGTGCTGCACACCCTCCTAGTCTTCCACCCAGAAGCCCTAAGCCCTCCATTTCCTCTTTGTTAAGAGTTCTGTCCAGGAATCTCAGGGCCATGTCTTAGGGAGACTGGGATATCCCCCAGTGCTGGGGGTGAATCTGGATTCTCACAGACCAGGTAATTTCAAATGTTTTGTTCTCAGGGCCCATTTACACCCTTCAGCATTACTGAAGACCCCAAAGAGTTTTATATATAAAATATATATTTACACATATATAAATATATAGAATATATATTTAAATATATAAATATATAAACATATATATTTAAATATATATTTATAAAAATATATAAAATATAAAATATATACATTTAAATATATAAAATATAAAATGTATACATTTAAATATATAAAATATAAAATATAAAATGTATACATTTAAATATATAACTATATAGAACATATGCCTTTAAACATATAACTATAGAATATATACATTTAAATATATAAATATATAGAATATATATTTAAATATATAAAATATATATTTACACATATATAAAATATATATTTACACACATATAAATACATATACACACACACACCTGACAGAGTATGTATATATACTCTTCAGATGACTTTGTGAAGAATTAAGGATATATATATCAATATTTACCACCGGAAACGGAAACTGAGAAAAATTAAAAAGACAAAATATACAAACACACATTCCATTAGCTGTCAGAGCGAAGTCATCATCATCCATCATGTAACCTCTCGACAAGGTCACCGCACACTAGTGAGAGAATGCGAGTGGAAAAGGCAGATAGCAGCTTAGCATTATTTAAAAACAGTTTTACCTTGTGAACCTCCTGAAAGGGTCTCAGGGATCCCGGGCCCTCAGCCACATTTCAGGAATGGCCAGTACGGACCGGTCACGGCGTTTACTTTTGCTCTCCTATCAAACTGCGGGAACGGGCATGTGACGGAACTACAGGGCATGATCACCAAACTTCAATGAAAGGCTTCTCAGTTTTCCTGTTTTAAATGAGTTCACTTTTTTCCATATCTGACGCAGTCGTCTTTGGGTGACACTCAGAATGGTAAAAGTCACCTTGAGACCCAGGGATAAGGAAGCCTGAGAGGCCTGGCCAACGTACTGCAAACAGCAAGGAAGAATCACAGCCTCGCGTCCTGCCAGTGTGGTCGAGGCAAGGAAGCAGTCGACTGTGAACTGCTCTTGTTGCTGAATCCACCATTCTTGGCTTTCCTGTGACTTGCAATTAAACACGTCCTAGCTGACACATCTCAGGACCTAGTCTGCTGAGCATATTTTGAAACCCACGAACCCACACAGTGCCTGGCACATGGTAGGAGCGTGATAAATACACACTGAACAAATGTATGGAAAATAAATCCATAAAAAAAACCACCAAGGTTGTTGCAGAAGAAAAATAAAATAAAACAGATAAAATTCAGATTGATTTTATGTTGACAGAAACCCTTGTAGCTCCAAGATTGTTAACATTTAAAATAAAGCTCATTTTAAGCCACACAAAAGTAGCTATATGTGGTACCTGTCGGGGGCACAAGAGTCTAAGAATGCTTTCCTTTGGTCTAAAACATCTCTAAGCCCGGAGAGCTAGGTCTACTCACATCAAATATGGACCACATAACCTTCTCAAAGTGGGGGCGCCCTGATAAACAGCACTTTTTTCCCATTTCCCCTCAGCATGAGGTCCTTTCTCTCATGAAATAAGCACCAAACAGGAGATGTACGGAGAGAATGCTACAAAACACACTAGTTATGGAAAAAAAGACAAATCAAATACTTGGCTTCCAATCAATGTCATCAACTAGGGGCACCACGACCTTGTCAGAAAATATTTAAAACCCCCTAAAATATAATCAAATATAAACTTAAGAAATTTATGTTCAATTCCACTTCAGTTGACAAGATTCTTCCTCCTCCTTGATGAAAGCCTGATAACTATTTTTAATCTACTGAAATGTAATGCTTCTTTGCTTCACTTCACAGGGTAAGATTGGTCAATTTACCACTGTGTTTGCGGCTTTTTTTTTTTTTTCTGAAAGTCACAATAAAATACTCTTGTCCCCATCAAGTGCTTATGAGAGAAACAAATGGTATTTTTGCTCCTAAAACCAATGAGGTTTTAAGAAAACGTCCACTAGGAGGAGCTGGCTATTTCTCTGTTGAGTCAGTGGCATTCCACCTCTGAGATAGTCTAATCAAAAACATAGACCTGAAATTTGCAGATAATTTCAAACAAACCTCAATTGTAAACAAAACCTGGGTCTAAGGAATTGGAGGAGGCAACTTCAATCCAGGTGCAGAGTATGTATATATACTCTTCAGATGACTTTGCAAAGAATTAAGGAAATTGAATCTAGCAGATAACTCTGGGGATTTACTAAGCTCAATTCTCCCACCCAAGTCCCCAGCAATGTGGGGAGAGGAGCTATTCTCTGGACTTGGCTTCAAAGTAAAAGCATCCCTTCACCACAACGCTTGCCTTCGAGGCTAAGACAGAAATCCTTGACCTTGTTCTCCATCAGAGCACCAAAGAGCCATCATTCGGATTGAAAAACTACCAGCCTTCCCCCATGCATTCTGTTACAATGATTACTTCCTTTCCTTGCATTTCTTGTCCTCACTTCACCTACCTGAGAGTAAGACTGTTGGGTTTTGGTCAGACCAGTTGGAAAGTGAGCTGAGGAACACATGAGTTATTAAAATATTAGGAAGTCTTGCCTTGTGACTTGGCTCCAAGTTATTTCTGCCTCTCTCTCCCCTTGATTCCACAGGTAGTTTATTACTACCTAAACAAAAACAAGGAACCCATACATTTATTAGGAGTCTATGACAAGAGCTCTGAAAATCACTGCAAATAAAAAGATGACAGTGTTCCCTGCTCTCAAGCAACTTACGGCTAATGAGGAAACTGCAGGCCATAAAGAGATAACCCTTCACACCCTGTGGGAAGGGCCGGGAGAGAAGGAAACACCGGGGGCTGCAGGGAGCATGAGGAAGGGGCGCCAGCCCGGCACAGAGGTGTCAGAGGCCCCGGAGAGAAGCGACGCTGTGCTAAGCAGGTCAGGAAGCATGAGCAGGAGTGAGCTAAAGACATCAAAATCCAATGCAGGGTGCTTGCTGCAACGAACAGCAAGAGTTAAGTTACCATTTGACCCATGGTTCTCAAATGTAAAAACTGTTGAGAGCTCCCAGTATTATCTAAAGTCATTTTTCTTGTTAAATATTAACAAACATAAAACAGTAAAGCCTTTATGCTTGTAACTCTTAATCACAAAATAAAAAATGTACAAATTAAATACCAACAAATCTACAAAATGAGTAAATTTAAATTGACAAAATTAACTCAGCGTGATCAATGATGTGGTCATTGAAACTCACTTTGGACTAATCATGTGGGCTTGGTACTGACAGGCAGGTTCTGTTGACTGGCCAGTACCAACACATGCTGGGAGACAGAGTAATTCACCCATCACCTTCCTCTTCAGAACCGCTGCGCAACGGCACTGTCCGACTCAGCTCAATCACTTGTCTACATGTTCACCTCTGCTCTTTATAACCGCTCCCTATATTCAAAGTAGTGCTCCTTGGCACCAACACAAACACAACTCCAGGCACTGACATTTTAAGATATTACTTAGTTAGAACTGCAGGCATTTAGGTGTGTGGAAACATGAATTTTTTTTAAATTACCATCAAAATGAAAAATAGAAGGTGAAACCTTTGTAGAGAACCACAGCATCCTAATAAATCCCACCTGCCTAATCCCACTCATCTTTTGGGGCCTGCAAGCCTCAGATGGAGTTTAAATAACTGTATGCTATGGGTCACTGAGCTCACACAGGAAGCGTTCTTGTGGTTAGCTTTCAGTACTAGGTAAAACCAAATATCTTCTTTCCTTTAAACTCTTTGCCCACGTGACGTCCAGTTAAGATGGCACGGTAAATTCGCTCTTTGATGGATTCTCTTTACTCCAAACATACAGCAATGAGAGGGGAAACATAAAAAGAAAAAAGGAAAAGGATGCAGGCAAGCACACACACAAAATAAACAAACATTTCTATGAAATCGATACAGGACAGAAACACAAGGAGGCAAGGCCCTGAGGACAAAACCTTGAGCAGCCACAGCCCCTCCTACGCTAGGATCCAAAAACTGGCAAAGAAACTGTAGGTTTGGGTCTCAGAAGGGCTGGGGGCTACACAGAGGCACAAAGGACAGAGTGAGAAACCAGCACCTCTGCTGGAAGGTGGGATGAAGGTGCTGACTGGAGGCCCCTCCATCCCGGAAGGAAGGCTCGCGGCGTCCTCGCCTCCCACGCAGTGGCGGTCTAGGGAGGACAGAGGACACCTGCCAGGCGGGACCAGGCCTTCTGTGAAACAGCCGGTGAATGCCCAGGGAACTCGGCCCCCACTGTGAACGCTGGGTCTGCACCAGGCTCCAGGGAACTCGGCCCCCACTGTGAACGCTGGGTCTGCACCAGGCTCCAGGGAACTCGGCCCCCACTGTGAACGCTGGGTCTGCACCAGGCTCCAGGGAACTCGGCCCCCACTGTGAACGCTGGGTCTGCACCAGGCTCCAGGGAAGCCAGACAGAGACAAGCGGAATGAGGCTACACAGGGGAGAGTGTGCGGAGAGGGAGAAAGAGGTGAAAAATGACTGAAGGAGTGAAAAGTTTTTAAAACCTCATTCAAAACATGTCATTTAACCAAAGTTCTAAAGTACATAAAGAAATAAATGCAACTAACAATAGCAGACATTAGATCACAAATTCACTTCAGATGAAGTTAATCAGTCCAACAAATAGGTATATTTAGATGCTAAAAAATCCTAACAAAGGATACTTAAGATACTAAAATAATCCCAACAAAATATATTTAAGGTGATTTTTAAAACCCACAAAAGGCCAGGCGCGGTGGCTCAAGCCTGTAATCCCAGCACTTTGGGAGGCCGAGACAGGCGGATCACGAGGTCAGGAGATCGAGACCATCCTGGCTAACACCGTGAAACCCCGTCTCTACTAAAAATACAAAAACTAGCTGGGCGAGGTGGCGGGCGCCTGTAGTCCCAGCTACTCGGGAGGCTGAGGCAGGAGAATGGCGTAAACCCGGGAGGGGGAGCTTGCAGTGAGCTGAGATCTGGCCACTGCACTCCAGTCCGGGCAACAGAGCGAGACTCCGTCTCAAAAAAAAAAAAAAAAAAAACCCACAAAAATAAGTGTATTTGGGGTGCTTTTAAAAAAAAGCTAATTAAAAAATAAGAAAGTGTCAATTGAAAAGGCAGAATTAAAAGAATCATCTGCAAAGTATGTAAATCAGGACTACGGTCATTAAAACCTAAAAACTCAGTGCAGAATATATTAAGACAGTAGACTGGAGAGGAAGTGCTCTGTCTTGACGAAACACTGCACATCCCTGGATCTGCAGCACCACAGCTCAGGAGCCCAGCTGCCGGCCCCACAGCCCAGCCCCGCTCAGGCCTGGCCGGTGGCCTTTTGATCGCACAGGTGACTGAATGGGTCAGATCCGCACATCCAGGCTGAGTCCCACCAGCATTTTGCCTCTCCCCTACCAGTTGGTGGATATAGGTGAAGCGACTTTCGTCTTATACAACCCCTGCAGAAACTTGCTGAAAAAGCAGACCCTGAAATGCTTCTGGCAACAGATTTGTCCTCCTTGCAATAGATCACCACTCTGGATTTAAATTTATCTTCTTTGCCCACCACACTTCTCCAGCATCACCAAATG
The DNA here is from genome assembly GCF_009764315.1 of Trachypithecus francoisi. Lineage (NCBI taxonomy): Eukaryota > Metazoa > Chordata > Mammalia > Primates > Cercopithecidae > Trachypithecus > Trachypithecus francoisi. The sequence goes on from NW_022681461.1 coordinate 575,159, forward strand.
TGGAGTTGACTGGATTCCTTCTTCACCATCATGGTATCACAACCAACTTCTCACCAAGGAGTAAAGCAATGGGCTCCTGCCAAAAGGGTCTGTTGTCAGCTAAGGTACTACTAGCTGCTGCATGAACTCGATGGCTTTGTTGTCAGCTAAGTCACTACTAGCTGCTGCATGAACTCGATGGCTTTCACCTGTATTCCTTCATCACTTCCAAATTTCTCTACTACATATTTATTTCATTCTACTGCATCTTCTCTGAAGCTTAAACAGGAAACAAACATTAACATGAAGGAAAACATAAACAAGAACCATACCCTGCATTATGTGGAAAGGAACTTTGATTTGAGGAATCACAGATGAATAAAAATTTTAAAAATCTTGGAAAACTGGTAACAATACACATCAAAATTGTTTGGATAAAGAGTCACATTTTTTTCTTTAAAAGGTTAGAAAACCTCTCACTTAGGTTCCCCTGGAAAGCAGAGCTCAGACAGGCTAGAGAAGGTAAAGACCCTAATTCAGCCCCTCATTTCCAAAGACAGAAAGCCTCTCACCAGACCAGCCATGTGATGCCCTCCAGGTGGTGTGCCTGGCAGCTATGCAAGGGGACCAACAGGACACAGGTCCTGGAACCAGCTGCTGTGCTCTCAGAACCTCTCCAAAGCCGATGCTATGCTATGGCACAAGAGCACCACCTACAGAATTCCAAGGGACAACTTAGTCCATTTATTGAAAAATATGACTGTGGAGGGATGAACTCCACATCATTTCAATCTAGTTGTGTCTCTTTCTCTTTTAAAACTAGAACCCTTGCCAAGACTCCTGAAAAAGCAGCAATACGCCTTCTTATTCTCCCATTTTCACTTTAATTACCACAGTAAAATGAATCTCTCTCTTCCTATCAAGCTTTGGCTATCTTAATGCATACTGCTATTTCTAGATCCCTCTTCCCCTACCTGTTTCCCAAAGGGCAGAGAAAACCTCTAAGGGAGTAGCAGTCCTACAGGGTCTGGGAGGGATGTATGTCAAGTCAATCATTCGGTCAGATTTTAAACCTATGAAGCACAGTGCTGAGACAGGGGAGCCGTTTTCACAAACTCACTGAAAGATGATGACAGCAGTCCCTTTCTCCTTGCGGAGCTGAAGATGAGCATACAGGTTCTAAACCAGCACAGCTGGAGATCAGACGATCTGTTCATAAAATAGAATACAGAAGAAAATACGTAGGTGTAAGGAAAGACGATTTACGGGATAAGTAACACTGGGGAGAGCTGATTGCTTCTGCTGTGCTGTGTACTAAATATATCAAATATAACTGAAGGCAAAGAGCGGGGTCTTTCTGGAGCCCTTCATGCCTTACATGAAGCCCCTAGGTACTGCCAAGTACAGTTCAGGTGACACAGACTCACTTGAACAATTCACATGCATTCCAGCCTGGTTATCATGTAGCTTTGCTATGTCTTACGGGTCTGAGAGAGACGCTCTGGGAACCATTATATGTCACCCTCTCCCATGCCTTAGTCATGATTAAAAAGCTGCAGCTTTTGTTTCTGCCAGCGTCTGCACCAGTACTAGTCCTGTCATCCAGTACCAGTCAGGGACCCGTCGCAGCGAGCGCACTGCAGGCCAACATGACGGGGGAGCCTGGACAAAGCGCACTCCTGGACACTCGGCAAGCACTCCAGAGATCAGCCACCTGAGAACTGTGGGAGTGCATGTTGATTACTTTGGAAATCATAAAAACTTCAAAACAGCAAATGTGTCTATACTGTTTCAATTATTTCACAGAAAAAAAAAAGATACTTCAGAAAAATTCCAATCATGATTCTCTAGTGCATAAACTGCTGAGCTAAATGTGCAGTTCGTACTCTGCCAATGCCGCACGGCAAGGCAAGGAGCAGCCGGCAGAGGATAAATCCAACTGAGCACAAAAACCTCCAGAAAGGGACCTGCTGAAAAAGAATGAGGTGATACACGGACAAATTCTAAGATGAAGGGCAACCTAGGTGTCTAACACAGGTAAAGTAGAAAAAACCCAAGCTGGGGATTCAGAGGCCCATAGGATTTTTAAAAAACATAATATTGAGATTTAGTTGACTAATATAAAATGCCACAATGTTAGAATACACTAACAGGGGTCTAGCAAATATTTCATAATCCTGCTCGATTTGGCCCAATTGTGGACTTCACCAGAACGTTAGGTGTAGTGGAGAGGAGCAGTTACCTCTCCAGCATGCATTCTCCACCCTCCCCCTTCTCAATGAGACTGGAAACTTGCCAGTCGGCATATTTGAGTGGGATAAGAATGGGCTCTCATTAGGTTAAAGCAGGGCTCATAACCAGGGACAGTCTTATCCCAGAGGGGACCCTTGACAATGTCTGAAGACACTTTTGGTTGTCACAGCTGGGAGGAGGATGTCACTGGCACCCAGTGGGCAAAGGCCAGGAACACCACTCAACACTTACCGTGCACAGGACAGCCCCCCACAGCAAAGAACTAGCAGCCCAAATGTCACCACCTCATTCCCACACTAGCACATGGGACCTGTGGATATTACTCTACATGGCAAAGGAATGACTATTACCGTGTACAACAACTACTACTACAAAGCGGTCACGTTCAGGATCCTGAGAGAAGGAGCTTGTCCTGGAATATCAGGCTAGGGTAGGCCACATGCATCCTTATGAGAGAGGCAGCAGGAGTTGGAGACAGACACAGAGGAGGCAGCAACGTGAAGACAGAAGCAAAGATTGGAGGGATGCAACCACAAGCCCAGGAATGCCATGCTGGCCGCCAGAAGTGAGAGCAAGCAAGTGTCCCTAGAAGGAATGTGGCCCTGCCAGGTTTCACACTTCTGGCCTCCAGAATTGCAACAAGATATGATTCTGTTCTCCTGATCCAACAAGTTTGTAGTAATTTGCTACAGCAGCTTCTGGAAACTAATATAGCATCCTGCAAGGAGGTGTAGGAATTGCAAATTACAAAAAGGGAAGCAAACTTAACATCTTGCTTTTTTTTTTTTTTTTTGACCCAAAGATCCCCTTCTACTGATATACCAAAGGTTTCCACACTAGGAGTTTCTTCTACTGTCAAAATCCCCAAGGAAAAATATTATTAAGCACTTTGGCTGCTGAATGCACACCTTAAAATTTCATCACCTGACTCACCAACCACCTTCCAAAGAATGGCTCCTTCCCTCTTCCATCAATCCCATCAAGCCTCCTCCTTTTTTTTTTTTTTTGAGATGGGGTCTCGCTCTGTCCCCCAGGCTGCAGTGCAGTGGCGCCATCCTGGTTTGCGCTCAACCTCCCGGGTTCCCGCCATTCTCTTGCTTCAGTTTCCCGAGTAGCTGGGACCACAGGCCCCACCACCACACCTGGCTAAAATTTTTTGTATTTTTAGTAGAGACGGGGTTTCACCGTGTTAGCCAGGATGGTCTCGATCTCCTGACCTTGTGATCTGCCCGCCTTGGCCTCCCAAAGTGCTGGGATTACAGGCACGAGCCACCGTGCCCGGCCCACCTCCTCTTTTTTATTGAGGCAACAAAGCAACATTTTAACCCATTTTATGTACCAACTACATTTATTTAATTTTGGATTATTTACTAATAAAAAGTTTTCATTGCTCAATGATATATTTTTCTATTTATAGAAAGTATTTGGACATCTTAGGTTGGGATGGAACACAACATAACTTTTACCACTAAAATTAACAGAAGTTAGCCAGCTGCGGTGGCTCACACCTATAATCCCAGCACTTTGGGAGGCCAAGCAGGTCTGCTTGGTTCAAGGGCTTTTCTGTAGACTAGTGGCCTCTGCTGCCTCTTGAGGCCAGGAACTTGAGACCAGCCTGGCCAACATAGTGAAACCCTGTCACTACTAAAAATAGAAAAAATTAGTTGGGCGTGCTGTCGCATGCCTGTAATCCCAGCTACTCGGGAGGCTGCAGCAAGAATTGCTTGAACCCGAGAGGTTGCAGTGAGCTGGGAGATCGTGCCACTGCCCTCCAGCCTGGGTAACAGAGTAAGACTCTGTCTCAAAAAACAAAAACAACAAAAAAATTAACAGAAGTAATTTTTCATTTTCTAGCTTTTCACTTACTGGCAGGATTCTTAGAATTAACATCATTAAGTGAGGGACAGGCATATTCCTTTCATCTATAGTAAATGCCTGGGAAGTAGCTTGGTTTCTTCACCCTCTTTACTCACACCTTGCTTTGCAGGAGTTATCAGCTAGAAATCGGTGATCAGCATAACCCTTTACTGCCCAGCAAAGGTGTGGGGGTAGGGGTACAGAGAGATGAAGAACCTTACAGAGACCATCCATTCAGTTAAAACTCCAACAAGAACAGAATCCGCATCCCCTGGCACCTAGACTAATATTCTACCTGAGGTTATATGAAGGAATTAAGGACAAATGTGATCAATAAAGCAGCAGAAAACAGCAGAATGTTTTTCTTTTTTGAGAAAAGATGAAATGATGCAGGAATCTTTAGCCGAGACAAGGGATGGGTGGTGAATGAGTCACTAAATGCCTGCTGGTGAGGAAGACACTGACTGACTGAAGGGTACCCCAACATGGAATTATTTTGCAGTGATTATCAGACCTTGGTTTTCTATCTTTTTGTGTGTCTCACAATTCAAAGAGTCTTTGGGACTTGAATTACATAAGACTCTACTGCACTAGATTGTGCTTGGCACTGTATTTCAGCTCTAGAACATCCACTCAACTAGCACAAGTCAAATGGGGGAAGAGGTGTTATGAAAAGGCTATGAGCAAAGATCTCATGAGCACCACCCAAGAAAAGAAAAGGTTCAGCTGGTCCAAATAGGAAGTGGAACTAGAAGCTCCTGCCACCACATCTCAGGGAGTCCACATGTCCGCTCGGTGCAAGGGCTTCTCTGTAGACTAGCTGCCTCTGCTGCCTGCAGCTTTTTTAGTTCCCCCAGCTTGCATATCTTTTATGCTGTAGTTCAGAACATGCTACAATTCTATATGAAATTTCAGCCCAAGATCTAACCAGCTCAGTAGCTCAAGGTCCCCATTCTCAGGGAAGAGGATGTGATTGGCTCCATCCAGCCAATAGAGCCTTTAGATTGTTTCCTATGGGGTCAGGTGCTCATTCCACAAAGACTGGTGGTTGATGAGTACTACTGTCTGGGCAGACACTTCAAAACAGGGTGTAGCAAAGAGGAAATGATTGGCATATGCATAGAGGAACTCAAGAGTGATATGGCTGTTTCAGTTAAGGCTACCCAGAAAGACTGTATCACTGTAGAATTTGTGATCTTTGGACGAAGTGGTCATAATTTGTAAACAGGGAGTAGGAACCATTTTAATTTTTTATTATACTTTAAGTTCTGCAATACATGTGCAGAACGTGCAGATCTGTTACATAGGTATACACATGCCATGGTGGTTTGCTGCACCAATCAACCCGTCATCTACATTAGGTATTTCTTGTAATGGTATCCCACCCCCTGACAGACCCCAGTGTGTGATGTTCCCCTCCCTGTGTCCATGTGTTCTCATTGTTCAACCCCCATTTATGAGTGAGAACATGTAGTGTTTGGTTTTCTGTTCCTGTATTAGTTTGCTGAGAATGATGGTTTCCAGCTTTATCTATGTCCCTGAAAAGGACATGAACTCATCCTTTTTTATGGCTGCATAGTATTCCATGGTGTATATGTGCCACATTTTCTTTATCCAGTCTATCATTGATGGGCATTTGGGTTGGTTCCAAGTCTTTGCTATTGTGAATAGTGCTGCAATAAACATACGTGTGCATGTGTCTTTATAGTAGAACGATTTATAATCCTTTGGGTATATACCCAGTAATGGGATTGCTGGGTCAAATGGTATTTCTGATTCCAGATCCTTGAGGAATCTCCACACTGTCTTCCACAATGGTTGAACTAATTTACACTCCCACCAACAGTGTAAAAGCAAGGAACCATTTTTAAATTTCCTTCTAGCTCCAGTGTCTAGAGCAAAATCTTACTACTTTTGGCTTGTACTGTCAGAAATCTATCATTTGTCCAGAAGTGTCTCCAATTAGCAGACCATCAAGGAAATCTCAAAAAATGAAATGGACTGATATACAGTATGAGCACTGACTTGCCATTATTTGGTGAAAGGAAAGGAGGAAAGGGATAAGGCGAGGATATATGCAGTCCCTACCTAAGTAGGAATTCTCTGAACTATATATGATACAAGTCCAGCAAAGGACTGGAATTAGAACTAGTTCCTCAAGTAATTTTTAAACATAAAAACAGGCCAAGCCTGGTGGCTCATGCTTGTAATCCCAGCACTTTGGGATTGCAAAGGCTGAGGCAGGAGGACTGCTTAAACCCAGGAGTTTGAGACCAGCCTAGGCAATATACCAAGACCCTGTCTCTACAAAAAATAAATAAATAAATAAATGAAAAATAAAGTAGCCAGGCACGGTTGTGTGTACCTGTACTCCCAGATACTCAGGAGGCTGTGGCAGGAGGATCACCTGAGCCTAGGAGGTAGACGTTGCAGTGAGCTATGATTGTGCCACCGCATTCCTGCCCGGATAACAGAGCAAGACCCTATCTCAAAAAAGTAAAATAAAATAAAATAAAAACAGAAATGCCGCTGGGGCAGGGAAGAGGAGAGAAGGAAGAGTGAATAGGCAGAACACGGAGGATTTTTAGGACGATAAAACTATTCTGTATGATACATGTATATCTGTCCAAATCCATAGAATGTACAACACCAAGAGTAAACTCTAATGTTAACTACGGACTTTAGGTGATGATGATGTATCAATGCATGTTCATCAATTTGAGCAAATGCACCACTGTGGTGGGGGATGTTGTGCATGTGAGGGCGTGGGGTAGAGAGGAAATCTCTGTACTTGCTGCTCCATTTTGCTGTGAGCCTAAAACTGCTCTAAAAAACAGTCTATTAAAATCAACAACAACTACAAGCCATGGTGGCAGGAAGAGGAGGAAGTATAGCCAAACAAAACCCCAACCCAGCTAGGTGGTGCATGCCTGTAACCCCCGCCGCTCAGGAAGCTAAGGCAGGAGGATGGCTTGAGCCCAGGAGTTCAAATCTAGCCTGGGCAACTTCACAAGACCTCAGTCTCTAAAAGGAAAAAAAAAAAAAAAAAATGCAAACCTACTCTATAAACTCTGAGCATAAGGACCATAAATAGGAGGAGCAGAGAGAAGGCAAGAGTGGATCTCAGTTACACCTGGCAGGAGCCACAGCACTCACACCCTGTCTGATGACATTAATCAGTTCCCTGAATTACAGTTTCACTAAAATCAGACAGCCAGACGCTTGGTTTCTCCAGACAGTGAGCAAAGTTCCTGCTCCCTGTACTATGAGGTATCATCTGCTTCCAAGTCCAGTGTTTGAACTCTCCAACCACCAGGAAACCAAAACAAAACCTCTTCTGGGGTCTCCCCCAGCTCAGCCACCAGGATGATACGAATTTTCAATGTCAACTAACAATTTCAGATGGGAGACTGCCTCTCACATTCAAGACATGAAGTTATTTTTGTTGCTGAGTTTGTTCTTAAATATGTTTTCATGCTGACTTAGACTGCAGAATATCCTAACAGTACCTCTGGTTTCCTGCGTTAATTCAATGAGCCAACTTTTCTCTAACCCCTTCCTCTAAATAACAGATAATCCTTTTCTGGTCACAGGGTGCTTGGTCTCTCTCTGTCCCTTGCCCAACACATCTTCAAGACCACTTATTTAGGGGCAGGGCCATCTCTAGTAATAGCCTGATTATTTCCATGTATACCAGCCAAAGCCTTCATAAAGTGATACTACTCATTCCCTGTCACACCCCAAGAACTATATTTGGTCTGGCAATCCTCAGGTTTTACCACATTGATTTGAGTCGGATCTCAACAACGACAACAACAACAATAACAACAAACATCAAAGAAAGAGTATGAGTCCTTTTGCCTACTAACTGTGGTTAAAGATCTGAAACATTTTCCACGGGCTTAAAAAGCATAATTATCGGTTCATCAACCGGTACAAAGTTACAGTTAGACAGGAGGGAAAAGTTACTGTATTCTGTTGTACAGTAGGGTGACTATAAACTGTATTCTGTTGTACAGTAGGGTGACTGTAGTTAAACTGTATTCTGTTGTACAGTAGGGTGACAGTAGTTAAACTGTATTCTGTTGTACAGTAGGGTGACTATAGTGAACCCTTTTCCCATTTGCCCAGAGAATACTTGCCCACAGTGCATGCGGCTGCAGCGTCTACTATGAGATAACTTTGCTCGCTTTTACTACTATTTTTGCAAGCTCTAGTGCATTGAATTTGGAAATAAAAAACATCATTCTATTTATAACATTCTGTTTTTAGTATCGGTATTTCCATTCACAAAATACAGTAATTCTCAATTGTTGAAAATATCAAATCCTAGAAAATGCAGCATTCCTATGCATGATGGTAACATTGTTCTTGAACAGTTATTGGCCAAAGATCCATTTCAATTCAAGTTTTCTAAAATAGACGATTCTGATGATTCAGACAATTCTAACATTAGTTATGTTTAGAAATAACTCCAAGAACAGTTTTTATATTGTGTTTTCACATTGAAAATCAGTCAGATTTGCTTCAGCCTCAAAGAGCACGTTTATGTAAAATTAAGTGAGTGCTGGGTGGTGAGCTGCACCTTTGTTCCTAAATGGGAAAAGGGTTAAACATAACGTATGCATATTTCAAAATAACTGGAAGTGAGGATTTTGAAAGTTCTCACCACAAAGAAACAGTATTTCAAATGATGGATATGCTAATCATCCTAATTTGATCAGTACATAATGTACACATGTATTGAAACATCACATTGCACCCTATAAATACACACAATTATTACATGCCAATTAAAAATAAAATAATTTTTAAAAAGAAACACATAAACTTTCCAAATTTATTGAAAGATACCAGGAACATCAACAAACTCCAAATAAGATAAACGCAATGAGATTCACAAACAAAAACACTGTAGTAAAAATGCTGAAAGTCAAGGACAAGGAGAAAGTCTTAAAAGCAGAAACAGAAAAATAGCCCATTACTTACAAGGGAACCCCAATAAGATTAACAGGTGACTTCTCAGCACAAACAACAGATCCCAGAAAAACATGGGAAAACATATTCAAAGTGCTCAAAAGAAAAATTGTCAGCCAAGAATCCCATATGCCCCAAAACTCCCTTTCAAAAATGAAGGTGAAATAAAGACTTTCCCAGATAAACAAAAACTGAATTTGTTGCTAGAAAACCCACTTTGTAAAAAATAGTGAATTAATACCAGAAGGTAATTTGAATCCACACAATAAAAGAACACTGGTAAGGTAATTATGTAACTATAAATGCACATTTTTCTCTTATTCTCATAACTGACATAAAAATGAATTGCATAAAATATGTACACACTGTACTGCTACACCTATAACACACAGAAAGCTATAAGATATGTAAATATATTTGCAAAACACAGTGCAAATGAGTTAAACAGACAAGTTGTATTGAGCTAAGGAAATAACTATACATGTTAAAGTGATAATTAAAACATTGTTGAATTCATAACAGTAAGAAAGGTCATATGTATAACAATAATGCCACAAAAAAGGAAGAGAAGGGAATAAAGCTATGCAGACGATCCATAACTTATGATGATTAGACTTACAATTTTTTGACTTTACAGTGATGTGAAAGTGATACACAGTCAGCAGAAGCCATACTTCAAATTTTGAATTTTGCTCTTTTCCCAGGCTACTGATATGTGATACCATAACTACTGATAAAACAACTAGAAAAAAGATCAAGAAAATAGAACACTTGAAACACTATAACCAAGTGACCTAACAGACATTTACAGAACTCTCCACCCAACAACAGAACAAACATTCTTCTCAAGTATGCTTTTCTCACAATGCTGGGCAGTGACAGCAAGCCACAGCTCCCAGTCAGCCCCAGCAACCACAAGGGTAAACAAGCAACACTCTACAGTGTACTGTGTTGCTAAGCAATGATGTTCAGTACATTAGGTGTATTAAGTGCATTTTTGACTTACAATATTTTCAACTTATGGTGATATAACTCCATCATAAGTCGAGAATTATATGTGCAGGACATAAGTCGAAAATCATATGTATAGGAGTAACATTTCTATATATCATGGTAATTAAGCTAGTATAAGTCTGAAGCTTATTCTATGGCAAACTCTAGAGCAACCACTAAAAAAATACTCAAAAAGAAGAGTGAAAACATCATTAAAGAAATTAAAATGCTACATTATAAAATATTCACTTACAGGCATGAGTCACTACCTGTAATCTCAGCACTTTGAGAGGCCAAGACAGAAGGATCACTTGAGCCCAGGAGTTTGAGACCGGCCTGAGCAACAAAAAATCTCTACAAAAAATCAAAAAATTGGCTGGGCATGCTGGCTTACACCTGTAATCCCAGCATTCTGGGAGATGGAGGCAGGCAGATCACTTGAGGCCACGACTTAGAGACTAGTCTGGCCAACATGGTGAAATCCCCCATCTCTACTAAAAATACAAAAATTAGCTGGGCATGGTGGTGCATGCTTATAGTCCCAGCCACTCAGAAGGTTGAAGCATACGAATAGCCTGAGCCTGGGAGACAGAGGTTGTAGTTAGCCAAGATCACACCACCGCACTCCAGCCTGGGTGACAGACCAAGACTCTGTCTCAAGAAAAAAAAAAATCAAAAATCGAAACATTAGCCAGGTGTGGTGGCGCATCCCTGTGATCCCAACTTCTTGGGCAGCAGAGGGAGGAGAATCCCTCGAGCCCAGGAGGTCAAGGATGGCAGTGAGCCATGTCCATGCCACCGCACTCCAGCCTAGGCAAGAGAGTGAGTGTGTCTCAAAAAACAAAAACAAAAAGACAGACAATATTTACTTAAAACAAAAGAGAGTAATAAAAGGAGAAATAGAGTTACAAAAAAGACAAGAGATATACAGAAAACATAAAGTACAAGTTTAGACATAAAGCCAACCATGTCAATAATATCACGGATGTGAGTGGAATAAACAAGCCCACCAGGCTGAGCTCAGTGGCTCACACCTGTGATCCCAGCACTCTGGACGGATGTGAGTGGAATAAACAAGCCCACCAGGCTGGGCGCAGTGGCTCACACCTGTAATCCCAGCACTCTGGGAGATCAAGGCAGGTGGATCACCTGAGGTCAAGAGTTCAAGACCAGCCTGGGTAACATAGTGAAATGCTGTCTTTACTAAAAATACAAAAATTAGCTGGCTGTGGTGGTGAGCGCCTGTAATCCCAGCTACTTGGGTGGCTGAGGCAGGAGAATCGCTTGAACCTGAGAGGTGGAGGTTGCAGTGAGTGCAGATTGTGCCACTGCACTCCAACCTGAGTGACAGATGAAGAGTCTGTCTCAAAAAAAAAAAAAATCCCATCAAAAGACAAAGATTGTCAGACTTTAAGAAAACATGATCTAACTATATGCTGTCCATAGAAGACACACTTTAGAGTAAAAAATACAAACAGATTAGAAGTAAAAGGATAGAAAAGATATGTCATGCAAACACACAAACAAGAAATTTATTGTGGCTATATTGATATCAGAAAAAAATAAATTTTAAAACAAAGCATTATTAGAGATAGAGAGGGACATTTTGTTAATGATAAAAGGGTCAATCCATCAGGAAGATATAACCATTATAAACATACACAACTAAGGACCAAAATTCATGAAGCAAAAATTGACAGAAACAAAGGGAGAAACAGATAATTGAATATTAATAGCTGGAGACTTCAAACTGTCATTTTCAGTGACAGATAAAACAACTAGAAAGAAGATCAACAAGAAAACAGAACACCTGAAGAACACTATAAACCAACTAGATCTAACATATATCTGTAGAACTCTCCACCCAATAGAATATACATTTTTCTCAAGTCACATGGAATATTCTCCTAAACAGATCACATGCTAGGCCATAAAATGAATCTTCATATATTTAAAAGAACATTAGTAATATAACACATGTGCTCTGATCACAAAGAAAGAAATTAAAATAAATGCAGGAAGTTTCAAAAGAAATTCACAAATGTGGAAACTGAACAAGGCACTGCTACATAACCAGTGGGTCAAAGGAGGAAAAACACGCTTTGGGACAAAGATAAGCTGCCAGTAACTGATCCTAAAGAGAGGATTATAGAAAAGCTGCCTGACAGAAATTCAGAATACCTGTTTTAAGGAAATTTGGCTAACTTCAATGAAGTAGAGAAAAACAATTCAGAAATTCATCAGAGAAATTTAACAGAGAGATTGAAATAATTTTTAAAAATCAAATAGAAATCCAGGAGCTAAAAACTACAACGAACAAAATAGAAAATCCAATAGAAAGCATCAACAGCAGAATCGTTCAATTAGAGGAATATCAGTGAACTCAAAGACAGGTTAATTGAAAATACATCATTAAAGGTGAAAAAGGAAAAAGGAATGAAGTTACAGGATTTATGGGTAACATCTAAAGAGCAAATACGTGGGTCACTGGTGTTCAAGGGGGAACCTTGAAAAAGAGAAAGCAATAGAAAGCTTATTAAAGAAATAATAACAGGAAGTATTTCAAACCTGGAGAAAGCTACAGCTATCCACGTACAGGAAGATCAAGGGTATCCAATCAGATTTAGTCCAAATAACACTACCCCACAACATATTAGAATCAAAATGTCAAAGATCAAACACAAAGAGAGGATCCTGAAAGCAGCAAGAGAAAAGAAGCAAATAATGTATAAGGCAGTACTAACACGCCTAACAAGAGACCTCTACGCGGAAACATTGTAGGCTAGGAGAGACTGGGATAATATCTTCAAAGTCCTAAAGAAAAAAAAAAATTAAAACTATCAACCAGGAATATTGTACCTACCAAAGCTGTACTTCAGAAATGAAGAAAAGAATAAAGACTTCTGGACAAACAAAAAACTGATGGAATTCATCAGCACCAGACCTGTCTTACAAGAAATGCTAAAGGGAGTTATTCAAGATGAAAGAAAAGGATAGTAATGAGTAACACAAAAACATCTGAAAGTACATAACTCACTGGTAAAAGCAAGTACACAGTTAAATTCTGAAGACTCTAATAACGTAATGGTGGTATGTAAGTCGCATTTTTTTTTAATGAAGGTTGAGACAACACAATTAAAAATAGTAGTTACAATAATTTGTTAGGGGACATGCAACATAAAAAGATATAAATTTTGACACCAAAAACTCAAAATGGGGGAGTGGAGTTAAAGAGTATTTTATTTTCAATCAAAGTTAAGTTGCTATGAGTGTAAAATAACCCTTTATAAAAACTATAAGGCATACTTTTATAAGCCCTATGGTAACCACAAAGCAAAAGCCTATAACAGATACACTAAAAATAAAAAGCAAGGAATCAAAATATACTCCTAGAGAAAATCACTTAGCCTCAAAGGAAGAAAGAAAAAAAGAATCTACAAAACTAGAAAAAAAATAATAAAATGACAATAGTAAATCCTTACCTATCAATAATTACTCTGAATGTAAATGGATTAAATTCTCCAATTAAAAGACACAGAGTAGCTAAATGGATTTTAAAAAAAAAAAAAAGAAAAGACCCAACGATACGCTGCCTACAGAAGACCTGCCTCACCTACAAGGATACACATAGACTGAAAGTAAATAAATGGGGAAAGATACTTCGCACAAATGGAAACCAAAACAGAACAGGAGTGGCTATACTTATACCAGATAAAATAGACTTTAAGTCAAAATCTGTAAATAGAGACAATGAAGGTCATTATATTAATATATGATAATGAGGTCAGTCAATTCACCAAAGGATGTTATGTATTTAGGTGCTCTGATGTTGGGTAAATGTATATGCACCCAATGTCAGAGCACCTAAATACATAAAGCCAATATTAATAGATCTCAAGAAACAGACAGATTGTAACACAATACTAGTAGAGGAGTTTAACACCCCATTTTCAGCAACGGACAGATCATTTAGATGGAAAATCAACAAAGAAACATCAGATATGAACTGCACCCGAGACCAAATGGACCTAACAAACATTTACAGAACATTCCATCCAACAGGTACAGAATACACATTCTTCTCAACTGCACATCAATCATTTTCCAGGATAAATTGTATGTTAAGCCACAAAATAAGTCTTTTAAATGTAAGAATATCAAAATCTTATCAAGTATCTTTTCTGACCACAATGGTATAAAACTAGAAATCAATAAAAGGGGAAACTTTGAAAACTTTACACATGTATAGACATTAAACAACATGCTCCTAAACCAACAATGAGTTAATGAATAAATTTCAAGAAAAATTAAAAAATTTCCTGAGACAAATGAACATGGAAACATAACATACCAAATCCTATGGGATAGAGCAAAAACAATTCTAAGAGGAGAGTTTACAGCAATAAATGTCAACTCTCAAAAATAACCCCAAAGCCCAAACTTTGAGAATGATTTATTAAATGCAAATACCCTGAGAAAAGATATCCCTTTTATTAAACACTAATTAATACTTTATGAGAAACGTGTTTGTTATTGTTTTGCTTTAAACAGATGGGTCTTCCTCTTGTCACCCACACTGGTGTGCAGTGGCACGATCATAGCTCACTACAGCCTCCAACTCGTGAGCTCAAGGGATCCTCCTGCCTCAGCCTCCTCAGGGGCTGGGACTATAGGTGCACCCACCAAACCCAGCTGGACTTGCTGATAGTGAGTAAAGGTTCTTAGGCACCATACCATATTTGGCAATGACAAAAGGTGAATGAGACAGGTGCCAGTGACAGGCAAAATGAGAAGATGCCAAAGACAAATTCTGCCTAGAGTCAGCTTGAGTTACTCCAAAACATTTAGCCTGCCATTTCTGCAACATTCAGCTTTTCAAAATGGTGCAAAGGACCAATAAGGCACAGTCTTTGCTATTTATTACAGAACGCTGACCAAATTACTTATGACTTTGAATGTAACCCTGATTCTGAACCCACTCTTCAAAGTTTTGTTTCGAACACTTTCTTTCTCAAAGACCACTTTCTTTATGAAAATACAGGCTTACCCTAAATTTGTACAAATATAAAAGGGTATACTTTACTCACTATGTTCCAGTTATAATATTACATGCAAGCAAATAACTTTTACTTTATAAAAAATAAAAATTTAATAAATGGTAGCAGCTTAATTATTTCAAGCTGCCAGTAGGCATAAAGTCAAATATTTTCCAAAAACACAAACAGCCACGTATGACTCACCTGTGCCTCTTTCTTTTCATCTAATAAATGTCAGCATAACAGAGTGATTAAGAAGGCTGACTTGGAGTTTTTTGTCAGTCTATGCCTCCGTTTCTGTATCTGTAACATGGGAAAAACCTGGTAGGGCTGCTGTGAATAATAAAATATATTAATTACACAGAAAGCACTTAGAATTGTGCCTGGCACATGTTAACACCCATTCAATGTCAGTTACTATCATCAGTTATTGCATTTCTAAGTAGAAACCAAGGTCTTTCTCCAAGAGTCCTCTACTAGCTAGAGATAATCTCTCTTGGCAAGCCTAAACACCTGTCGGCAAAACTGTTCACAAAAGCAACAGAGTCAACAGTGAGGAAAAGCATTAAGGTCCTGCACAGGCTGTGTATCACACAGTCTGAAAGCCCTAAATTGTTTACTTTATTAGCCCACAAATATTAGAGTCAGAGGTTTCAAGATTTTGCTAAGCCAGTTCATACTGCATTCACAATATGTTAATATGAGATGGATAAGACAGCTTGGTCAGCTGTCAAGTCATGAGTTGTATAAACACTAGTACACAACAAAATGACTGTAAAAGTCGAGTGGTTCCTATTGGTCATATTAAATTATACTTGAAGACTTTTGCTTTTCTAGCTGCAAATAACTGGGAAAAGAGTGTACTTGAGAGCAAGACTCAAATTTAAATAAACTGTAAATTTCTCAACGTCTTGGAAACTTCAGCTTCTTTTTATGTGCAAGACTAAACCCAGTCCAGTTTATAATTTGAAATCCAAACATATCACTAGCATACTGGGCTCTAATCTCAGTTCTGATCCACACAACACTATTAACAGTATGGCCCAAAATATTCCATTTGTCTCTAAATGAAAAGCACAATGATATATACCAGTCTTACAAGACAAAAAAAAAAAAAAAGATTAAATGAGATAAATATTAACAACAAACAGCAGTTGTAGCTGTTAATAAAATAACACAGGAAAGTATCATTTACTTGAGCTCTGAGACTCCTCTCTCTCTCTCTCTCTCACACACACACACACGCATGCACGCACGCACACATGCACAGAGACACACACAGAAAAAATAAATCTGAGCCAAGATTAAGGGAGAAAGCATAAAAGGAAAGTAATTTAATGGTTCTTCTAAATAGTGTAAAAAAAAGATTTTGATATCTAGAAGAACACAAAGATAAATAAAATGGTATGTTGTCAAAGAGAAGGATTGTGTGAAAAATCACAGACATGTAATAAATAATATAAAGGAACTGAGAAAGAAATAATTTATTTCTCAGTCAGAACCAAAAATGAAGTCTCCGTGTAATTAGGAGCTCTAGGGAGAATGTAACTATGATGGAATAAATCTCGCCCAACCAGACTAGGCTGAGATAATACTATAAATTATTATAATACTATTAACGAGCTAATATCCAAAACAACAAACTGAAAATAGAATGCCATAAATTATATGGCGTTTTACACTTAACATTAGTACAGCTTATGTACTTTTTGTATACCACAATAAAAAAGCAAAAATAATAATGCCAAAAATAGATGTGAATAAACAATATACATATCAAGACACAAGGATTTCTTCTTTCGTTCAACAAATATCTACTAAATGCTGACTAAATGAAAAATAACACAAGTCAAAAAAGCAGAGTGAAACCGCTTTTGCCTATAAAATCAATGATTAAAAAACATTTTATAGATTGCTTGAGCCCAGGGAGTTGAGGCTGCAGTGAGCTATGATCATACACTGCACTCCAGCCTGGGCAACAGGGCAAGATCCTGCCTCAAAAAAAACAAAAAAAACATCCCCAGTACTGGCAAGAATACAGTTAAAACAGCCACTCATATGCAGATTTCTGGAAATGTAATTGGTCCAAGTTTTCTGAAAGATAATCAGAGAAGTATATCAAAAAACTCTGAATGTGTTTATACCCTTTCACTCATCAATCTACTTCTAGGAATTTAGTGTAAGGAAATAACCAGAGATGTACATGATTGATTGATATAAAAGGATGTTCACTGCATTTTACATTAGTAAAAAACTGCTAACAATCTAAATCTGTAATAACAAGCAATTATACAGTTTGTCATACAGCCATATGAAGGAACTTAAGCCATTAGTCTAATTTCAGAAAAAAATATTTAATGGTACGGAAAACTGCTTGCGTTAGACTTAAATGTAAGACTATAAAATGCTATATACAATATGATAGCAATTTTCTTATACACACACAAACGTATACATACACAACCAAAAACCGGAAAGCAAACACCACAATGTTAACAACAGGTTTCTTTGTGTAATGCCGGATTATTTTATTGTACTTTTCATTAATTTATAAATTTCCTATAATAATCATGTATTACTTTTGTAACCAGTGCAGTGATCTTTGTGGTTAAACACAAAATGCCTTTTCCATCTAAGCCAATTAGGGAAATGCCATTCCCTTGTCAGTGACTGTATCCTAGACCAATACACAGAGATGTCTGGCGTAGGGGCTTCTAGGAAGGATTTCCTTGCTCCTTACAGGGAAAATAAGAGAAGTGTTGTTTTCTTTACGTCCAGTATGATTTATTTGTTTATCATTCATTTACCTGAACACACCTACTATGCAGCAGGCACGGTGGCTAATGAAAAGACGTAATTTTTCATCTTTGAGAAATTGTATCGTATAGTAGACCGGAAAACACACAACTGGGTGAGGTAGCAGATATGCAAATGAAAATTCCCACAATAATGTGACATTGATCTGATGGCAGCACACACACATAGCATGGGGCACAAAGATTTCACAAACCACAAGAGTCTTGAGGGACGACTACTGTCCAAGCAAAGAAAAGGGGAGCATCGTCAGAGCCAGGGTCCGTGCCACAGCACCTTCCTGGCACGTGCAAAGGCTCCGAGTTTAGCCAGGCATGGTGGTGGGCATCTGCAGTAATTTTCGCAATTTAATTTTTAACAGGTAATATGAACATATCTTTATAAATCATCTTTAACACTAAATAATTTGCTCCTGAATTCTGTATCTCATTTATATATAAATACATCAACTATACTAAGTTTATTAAAGGAAGCAAATAGCTTCCTCCTTAAGGGAATTTCTCAATCTACCAAAATAATAATTATTATTTTATAGCAGCTATCACTTAGACGGTGCTTATACTATGCCAAGGACAATTATAAGCATTGTAAACCTATCTTAGTCCCCACAATCCCACTATACAGGTGTGGAAACAAAGGACAAGTGAGGTCAACATCTTGCCCAAGGCCACCGAGAAACACAGCATGTGCTCATCCACATCACAAAGCACTGACGACATGTCACAACAGCAAATGAAGTGTGAATATGAAAAGTCAGTTTTTTGTTGTTTTTATCCATATTAAGAGCAAAATTTTTCAGCAACCTCGACCTAAACTGAAGGAGGAACTATGATTTTTTCCGAGCATGTGCATTCCTCATTTATGTTCGCACTGGTTAATTCCTCCCTCAAGTCTCTCTAAACAGCCCTCCCCAACATCATCCGTATCAGCAGTCTCCTTCTAAGATCCTCAGTGGATCCTTCCAGCTGTCGGGGGCAATGTCTCTGCCTGCTGTTTCTATTTACACATCCAAAGTTTACCCACTCAAACTTCGGTGGGGAAACCACAGACAATGTCTGCCTCTGCCAGAGGATAAAGGGAGAAGAAATGCTTTCCACAGAGTTAAAAGAATTCCATTTGTCAAATCAATCTGATGATGCTGGACGAACTGAACATTTCCATCTGACTACCTTACCACCCACTATTTAATATGAAATTACATAATTTCCCAAATGGAAATCATTCAGATTGCTCTTCAAGGAATTAAACTAGAAAATTCTCTTTTTTGTCTACAACAAAAAGGCAGGCATGTTCATATAGGAGCTGCACAGAGTAATATTTCTGCAATTTTTTTTCCTGAACAAAAATATATTTCTGTTCTGTCACATAAAAATTCAAGATACATATCCAAGATAAGAAATTCGGTGTGGACTTTTTTACCACTGCCATATGGTAGTAAAATCAGTTTTTCTAGCTGACAAGGTATCCCTGTTCTCCCAAACTGAATTCATAATTTGTCTCAAGAGCTCTGAAATTTTATTTATCTGCAATACAGATTCATGATCCCAGTTTTTAATAATCTCTGTACAGAACAAGTATTTGTGACATTAAAATAAAATGTTATAACATTAATAAATGGAACAATTATTTATTGTATCTAAAAACATTTTTGCTTTCGCTAAAACACAGGCTGTTTCAGTAATAATAATTTGTAAAGCAGGATTGTATTTACAATTTCATTATCCAAGTTGATCATGTCTGTTCTATATAACATGATGCCTTTACCAACACCATATATAGGAGAAAATTAAACTTGGTATGGCTAGTATAATAACTCTTTGTTACAGCAGATCTTAAGAGTTATAGATGTCAAGGGATTTTCTTTATCTGCCCAGCTACTTGAAAACCACTAGGCTATTCTTTGAGTAGGCTTTGACAGTGACTTAACCTTAGCATGCACTGATGCAAATTCTATTGACAAGCTGTACTTTAATACAAGTGTTCATGGTTTTGTGTTTTACATGGATTTACATGGATTTATTTTTATTTGTTCTTATAGGTCAACTGAGTCTCAGCACTTGGCTTATGCACTCAGCATGTTTTACTCCGGCCCCTGATACCTTGGTTACCAACCTCTTGCCAGGGCATGACATAGGAAATTTCCTATGCTCTTCCATCTTGATTAGTTTGTTGATATCTGAATCCAGTGCTTCTATTTGATCAGACATAGGGCATTTCTTTTTTCTTTTTTTTTTTTTTAATTTCCAATGACTCTTCTCTTTGTTAACTGTTTCCTGTTTCCTTCAAGAGTCTCATTTCAGGCCAGGCTTGGTAGTGCAAGCGTGCAACCTCAGTACCTAGGGAGGCTGAGGTGGGAGGATCACATTAGCCCAGGAGTTCTGACCAGCCCAGGTAACATAGTGAGACCCCATCTTCACAAAAAACAAACAACAATTAGCCAGGTATGGTGACACACACCAGTAGTCCTAGCTGCTTGGGAGGCTGAGGAGGCAGGGTTGCTTAAGCCCACGAGCTTGAGGCTGCAATCAGCTATGGATCATGCCACTGCACTCCAGTCTAGCCAAAAGAGCAAGACCCTGTCTCTAGAAATAATGATAATAATAATAAGAGCATCATTTCAATCTGCTACTTTTATATTTTATTACTCTGTTTTCTATAGTTTTTCAGAGTTACTACATAAGGTTCAGACTTAAAAATAGTTTTCTGAACTTTTGAAATACCTGTTTAGGTAAATAATGCTCAGAAGCACATATAACTCCAATAAAAGCATTATCTATCTGTCTCCTGCCAGTGACAGTATATATAAATTAACAGGTATGGTTTTTACACAATCACTGAGTATTTGCACGTCCAGTGGCTGGAGTAAGAACTCAAAAACCACACAACTGAACCTTGAAGAAGCGCACGTGAGTATAATATACAAAAACCATACCACAAAAACATAGTCATCTTTCACACTGGTATCTCACAGGGGAGTAATAATTTCATGTGTCATCATCTACAGTTAAGGGTTATGACTGAGCTAAAATTCTAAATGATTCTTCACAAAATTAACATAAATTCAAATCATGTTAATAAATTCTTTATTGTTCATTCAAATTTTAAAAAATTTGTTTTAGTTTTAAACCATAACTGTATGATGTTTTATTGACTGATTAAGACAGGGTCTTGCTCTGTCATCCAGGCTGGAGTACAGTGGTGCTATCCTGGCTCACTACAGCCTTGACCTCCAAGGGTCAAAGGATCCTCCTACTTCAGCCTCCGAAATGGCTGAGACTACAGGCACATGCCACCACGCCTGGCTACATTAATGGAACCAAGAACAAAAATCATATGATCATCTCAATAGACGCAGAAAGAGCATTTGACGAAATTCAACATCTTTTCATGATAAAAAAAACTGTCAACAAATGAGGTATAGAAGGAATGTACCTCAATACAAGGCCATCTGTGACAGACCCACAACTAACTATACCGAATGGGGAAAAGTTAAAAGCATTTTCTCTAAAATCAGGAACAAGACAAAGAGGTCCACTCTTACCACTTCTATCCAACACAGCACCGGAAATCCTGCCCACAGCAATTAGGTAAGAGAAACGAAAGAAAGAAAGAAAAAGAAAAGGAAAAAGAAAAAGAAGAAGAAGAAGAAAAAGGAAAAGGAAAAGAAAGAGCATCCAAACTAGAAAGGAGGAAGTTAAACTGTCCATGTTTACAGATGACATAAGCTCGTACACAGAAAACCCTACAAATTCCACTAAAAAAACTATTACAACTAATAAGTGAATTCAGTCAAGTTGCATGATATAAAATCAACAAACGAAAATCATTAGTGTTTCTATACACCAAATATTAATAAACTATCTGAAAAATAAATCAAGAAAGCAAGCCCATTTATAATACCTACCAAAAAAAGAAATAAAATACTGAGGAATAAATTTAACCAAGGAGGTGAAAGATCTCTACAATGAAAACCATAAATTACTGAAAGAAATTGAAGACACACCAAAAATGGGAAGACACCCCATGTTCACAGATTGAAAGAATTCATATCTTTTAAAAGTCCATTAACATTTCTATGGAGGCTGGGCACAGTGGCTCATGCCTGTAATCCCAGAACTTTGGGAGGCCGAGGCAGGTGGATCACCTGAGGTCAGGAGTTCAAGACAAGCCTGGCCAACATGGCAAAACCCTGTCTGTATATAAAAATGCAAAAATTAGCTAAGCATAGTGGCAGGTGCCTGTAGTCCCAGTGACTTGGGAGGCTGAGGCAGGAGCATCCCTTGAACCCGGGAGGTGGAGGTTGCAGTGAGCCGAAATCGTGCCATGCCACTCCAGCCTAGGTGACAGAGTGAGATTCTGTCTCTCTCTCTCTCTCTCTCTCTCTCTCTCTCTCTCTATATATATATATTTGTACAGAACTGCAAAGACCCCAAAGAGCCAAAGCAATCTTGTGTCAAAAAAAGCCAGATACACTACAAAGCTATAGTAAGCAAAACAGTAGAGTACTGACATAAAAACACACAGACAAATGGAACAGAATAGAGAACCCAGAAATAAATCCACACACTTACAGTCAACTGATTTTTGACAAAGGTGCCAAGAACACACCCCGGGGAAAGGACAGTCTGTCCAATGAACGGTGCTCAGGAAAACTGGATATCCACACGCAGAAAAACGGAAGTAGACCTTATCTCTCACCACTTAGAAAAATCAACACAAAATGGGTTAAATATAATACCTGAAATTATGAAACTACTAGAAGTAAACCTAGAGGAAATGCTTCATAATACTGGTCTTCTGGGCAAAGATTTTTGGGTAAGACCACAGAAGCAACAAAAGCAAATACAGACAAATGAAATTACACCAAACCAAAAAGCTTCTGCACGGCAAAGAAAATAACAGAGTGAAGAGACAACCAACAGAATGGGAGAAAATATTTGCGAACTATGCATCTGAGAAGGGGTTAATATCCAGAATATATTATATAAGGAACTCAAACAGCTCAATACCAAAAACAAAAAACAAAACAAACAAAAAACCTGATTTTTTAAATGGTCAAAGGGACCTGAACCAACTTTTCTTCAAAGAAGACAAACAAATGACTATCAGTTATTTGAAACAACGCTCAATATCAGTAATCATCAGGGAAATACACATCAAAACCACACTGAGAGGATCACTTGAGGCTAGAGTTTGAGACCAGCTGAGGCAACACAGCAAAACCCCATCTGTCAAAATAAAAAATTAGCCAAGCAGGGTGGTGCATGCCTGTAGTCCTAGCTACTTAGGAGGCTACAGCAGGAGGGTATCTTGAGCCCCGGAGGTTGAGGCTACAGTGAGCTACGATCACGCCACTGCATTCCAGCCTGGGCAACAGGGTGAGACCCTATTTCAAAAAAAAAAAGAGTAGAATGGCTGTTGCCAGGGGCTGGCAGGAGGGGAAACGGAGAGGTGATGTTTAAAAGTACAAAGCTGGCCGGGCGCGGTGACTCAAGCCTGTAATCCCAGCACTTTGGGAGGCCGAGACGGGCGGATCACGAGGTCAGGAGATCGAGACCATCCTGGCTAACACCGTGAAACCCCGTCTCTACTAAAAAAAATACAAAAACTAGCCGGGCGAGATGGCGGGCGCCTGTAGTCCCAGCTACTCGGGAGGCTGAGGCAGGAGAATGGCGTAAACCCGGGAGGCGGAGCTTGCAGTGAGCTGAGATCCGGCCACTGCACTCCAGTCCGGGCAACAGAGCCAGACTCCGCCTCAAAAAAAAAAAAAAAAAAAAAAAAAAAGTACAAAGCTTCAGTCCTAAAAGAGAAGTAAATTTTGGAGATCTACTATACTGCATAGTGCCCATGGCTAACAATATTATGTTGTATAGTAAAAATGTGCTAAAACAGTAGAGCTTATATTAAGTGTTCTGATCACACACAAAAGAACAACAACAAAGGGGACGGGGGAACTCAGGGAGGTGGTGGTGTGTTTACGGTTTTGATGGCAGTGATAACTTCATGGGTATATACTTACCCACAAACTCACTGAGTTCTATACATCAAACATGTACAACTTTTTATATATCAATCATATCTCAATAAAGTGATTTTAAAAATCAAAACAAACTGCTGTTAAACCTGAAAATATCAAGGATCTACTGCACAATATATTAAAACCTCTCTATCACACTCCAATTTAAAATGGCTAAGGATCATGACCTAGACACACTAATCTAATGTAACAAGAGGCATCACTGCCTGGAAAATAGAAAAGTAGTAAAGACGCACATCCTCAAATGTCATGTCTTTGGATGACAAGGAAAACTCTGAAGAAGTAGATGGAAAAACTCAACAGATCTGAAAATAAATACGTTGTTTTTAAAAATAATGATGTGGTTTTTATTTTTTAAAAGTTATTGATATGTTCCCATACCAAATCCACAGAGCTTTGTTAGGCTTTTTTTTTTTTTTAATCTAAGTGTAATTAATTTGAATTTTCCAACAGGGTTTCAGTAAAGCATAAATGAGGAAATTACATGTATCTAGTGGATTAGAATATTTCAAGTGTATGGATTTGGATATGAAGACAGAAAGTGGAGAAAAGGCAGGTAGGGTGTATCAGTTAGCCAAACAAACACAGTCGTGTGTTGGGACAACACTGGGCTGGCTTTACACCTGGAGTATCCACCAAAATAAAGAACATCAAACGTGAACACTGACATTCACACTCAAGATAGTCACAGCTGGACGGAAGCGGGCTGGCTCTCATCCACAGAATACCTTTGATAGGTCTAAAAATTTTCAAAATTGTCATGAAGTTCAAAGGCAACTCATGGCTTTTATGTATTTAGGAATGGAGAAACGTCTCAGGACTCTGGTCAATTCTCTGGAAGAAACTCTTAAAATCTCTTTCATTTCAAAAATAACACTAGTCATAGTCACTGGACTTCAGATACAAACTAAAACTGCAGAGTGAGAAGTGTGACACAGCACAGCAGACTAAGCAGAGCACTTAACCCGGACTTGGGGAGCTGAGGAAGGTTTCCGGAAAAAGAGACCTGACCCTGAGAACTGAACCATACATGGGAGTCACCAGGAGAACAGCAGACTGAGGCAAGAGGGACCTTCAGCAAAGTGTAGACTAACACCACAAACAGCGATTGTTTAGAATCCTGCCCAAATCAGGGACGCCTCCTTTCTCTAGGCATCTACGTTGACTTATTTTATAATAATGGAGATAAACATTTTAGGGCATCTAGAGAGAGAGCCCAGCCAAAGGAGAATTCTACTGGTGCTTTTATATTTTGATCTCACCATTTTTTATCCCTCAATGATGACTGGCCCACCTACCTAGTGTCTTCCCTTCCTCTCTCCCTCCCTCTCTTCCTTCCTTTCCCAAGGTTTTCAGGAAACCCACTTTCTTAGAAGGAAATACAGATGCCCACAACTTCTGTTGGCATGTCTGGGCCACTGCTTCCAAATGAGCAGATGCTGACTCTTATTACCTCTTCTGGAGAGAGAGGAAAGGCTGTGGTGGTATCTAATTACCTCCATTATTTATGTAAGATTCATCAGACAGGCTCTCTACTTGGTAATAAAAACATTAAAACAACACCAAGCATAACTTCTACAAAAGGATTTCTCAAAAGAACCTGACAACTATTACATGTTTTCTCCCTTTGTAGAAATATGTATAATGTATTTTTTGGAAGAGGGGCACACAGATCTGAGTGTGGTTTACTAATGGACAACACATCACAGTAAAATTTCTTGCTTCTCACAAGAAAAGAAAGCATCATGATATGTTGAGTGTGAGGGGGACTTTTGGCTATAAAAGTACATTTTACCAAGACTGTCACCCTGCTCAAGCAAGTAGTAGATGGATTTAAAAGGACTTTACAAAACAGAGTAAGGACTCTGAACTTTATTCTAAGAGCAACGGAAGCCATTGGAGGATTTTTAGCATGAAAGTGATATAATCAGATTTGTGTTTCAGAAAAATCACACAAGCAATACAGAAAATGGACCGCCAGGAGAGACAAGACCATACTATAAGACGGAAAACCATCTTATAGTAACTGAGGCCTAGTCTAGTCGCATGAAGGAATAGAGAAAAGCACCCAGATAAGAGATGCTTACCAGGGAGAACACATTGTATTTAGTGTTTAGATCGAACACAGTAAAAAAAGGAATAGAGAGGAGGTAAGGATGTTGCTCAGGTTTCTGATTAGAGAACTAGATGTGTTATGCCATCACACACTGAAAGGGGTAACAAAGAAGTAGGAACATACATGGATAAAAAGATAGGCTCAGCTTAGGGCACGGTGAGTACAAGAGACCTGGGGCATCTAAAAGAAGAGATCCAACAGGCAGTGGGTGTGTGAGGAAGAGGTCAGGAAACAGGCCTGAGCTGAAGACACAGAGGTAGAAACATCAACAGAGAGACAGTAGCTAAAGCCATGGAAATGGATGAGATAACCCAGGGAGGAGGAGAAAAGGACTGGGCCAAGGATAACAGGGGTATGGGAGTGAAGGATGGCTCAGGTGGCCTGTGGACATTCACTAGAAGAAAACGTCGTGTACCCAGGGAGAAGTGGCATGAGTTCTGCTGAGATAAATCAGCAGACCTGTAGCCCACCCATTCTGTTCTTAGCTGTCACTTCCAGGTTTAGTCTGCCATCTTCACAAAGACTATAGCCATCCAAAATAAATAAAAGCAGTCAAAACAAACTGGCAAAATCATTGTTCTAGTTTTATTTAGAAGATTTGAAGCAGACACCATCTGTGCAGCCAAGCAATATACAAATACAAGAAATCATTCTTGTACCACAAACACAATCCAAAAGTCATATCAGGACAGCACAGACATACAGTAACATCAGACAGAATTTCAAAGTGCCACAAAACACAATGATTCTACCTTTTGGTTGCAGGCTTTAAAAACACTATGGTATATGTGGTTTTAAGATTCTAAATTGCAGTCATGTTCTTAAGCTAGTTTGTTTTTCTATTTAAGTGCTGACAGACAAAAAATACAGTTTTAGTCTAACACGCCATTTACCCTACTTTTAACTTTATTTGAGTCTTAAGGGTACTCTTGCAAAGCAACAAAAATGTGCAGAACTGAGGTCAATTAATAACTAGTTTCCAAAATCTACTGAACTTTTAACTGTACAATATCAAAATCCCTATAATTTATAATAAGCAACAATAAAACTTGAAATTTTTCCAGTTTTGTCTAGGATTTCCCCAAAGATGAAGAACATACTAAGAAACTGCATGTGGTTCCTCTGTATGTCACAAATATATACAGTTCTTCACTAACAGTGACTCTATTGGTAGACACCCACATGTAGATTACATTTTAGTAAAAAGGTTCCCAATTCAGTACTGAAACTGTTATTCACATCTAATTGCCTTCTTGGAGCAAAACCTTATTTTCTGAGCCCCAGAATAGGTTTTATCCATTAGTCAATACTTAACCCTCTGTCAAATAAAAGTTACTAACGGTATCACAAATATACTATATCTCTGTGGCCCTGCAGTGGCTCACACCTGTAATCCCAGCACTTTGGGAGGCTGAGGAAGGAGGATCGCTTGAGTCCAGGAGTTCGAGACCAGCCTGGGCAATATAGTGAGACCTCAGTTCTACAAAACATCAAAAGATTAGCCAGGCATGATGGCGTATGCCTGTGGTTCCAGCTCCAAGGGTGGCTGAGGTGGGAGAATTGTTTGAGCCTGGGAGGTTGAGGCCATAGTGGGCCATGTCCGTGTCACTGCACTCCAGCCAGGGAGACAGAGTGAGACCCTGTCTCAAACGCGCACACGCACACACACACACACACACACACAAAATGGTATCTCTGTACACTCAAAACTCATCTCCTCAAAGTCTGTCCGTGTCTATCCATCATTCACTGGCAATGGATGTGTCATGGATGTCACACTTTTTACTATCAGCTTGGTCTACCTTTGTTGGTATATTTTTCTGGCACTGTCTACATGAGCTGGTCCTTTCTCCCACAATGTATCATGAATTTCCAGAAGTAGGGACTTTATCAGTCATTTCTTTATAAGGGTCTGCACACAAAAGCCACTTGATATTAGTGGCCAGCCAATTCTGTGGTCTCCCAAATATAGTGAATCAAAAGGAAGTAAGTTCCCTAATATCTTGTTTTACATTTAAAAGTCAGCAAGTAGCATATTTACCCCTACCTTCCTCACCTCAGCCTTCTATCCCCATCCACTGAAAAACTGGATCATGAAATTTAAGCAGAAGGGAAATCTGGTAAGGATAAGATTAAGAAAAGGGAGGAAGTCTGAGGAATCCTAAATAGGGTGGAGAAAATAAGAAAGAATGATCAAAGTAGAAGTCTAAAAGGAAAATTTAAGCCAAAAATAATAAAAAGGAATAAAATGCCTAATAAAATACCTGATAAGGCAATGTCAGTTGATAACCAGGTAAAAGAAGTCTGTAGGAAATAAATACAATTTCTTTTTGTTTTGAGACAGAGTCTGGCTCTGTCGCCCAGGCTGGAGTGCAATGGCATGATCTCGGCTCAATGCAAGCTCTGATTCCTGGGTTCAAGCAATTCTCTTGCCTCAGCCTCCTGAGTATCTGGGATTACAGGCGACTGTAACCACACCCAGCTATTTTTTTTTTTTTTGTATTTTTAGTAGAGACGGGGTTTCTCTTGCTCAAGTTGATCCCTAAACCACAAATGACAGGACAACTGACAATTTTAAAATCCCAGTCCAGGGATATGTGGTTATCCCACCCTGGTACTTGTTACACCAAATATTACTGCTGACTTGGGGTGCTCCCATGTCAGAATGAGAGGACCACCATCATTTACACTCGCTGCCAAGAGACACATCAGCGACTGGGGGCTGGAGACAGAGCCAGTGGCAAAGATATCTCTGCAGCAGGCCAAGGGCTTCACAAACTAAGTCTGGTATAGAGGTTAAAATTAAATGAAACGAAGGAGAAATAAGACGGGAGGATGAGAAGACCAAATACAGCATCAGAGCGGGCTCCTTCTATGTAAAGGGAAGGCCAACATCTGGAATTATTTGGTGGCGAGTGCCACCAAATTTAAGACTTTGTTCCTTGCTTGCAATTATTTCTCGGTTAAGCCTACACAAAGAAAAAATAGACCTAAAGGCTAGAATGATGAAAAGTGGCTAAAGTCAGTATAACAATAACCATCAACACACACACACACACACACACACACACAAAATTGTTAAAGTAACAGAGGAGTTAACAGTGCACAAAGAATATTCCTGACTGACTCAGATTTTCACCGTAAATTCTTAAGTCAAATAAGGAAGTTGCAGAAAAATATTTATAACATAACATTTTTGTACAAAGCATTTATATGTGTAAGGACAGGAAGTCTTCAAAAATAAGTGCTGGTGCTATGAGGGATTTGTTGGGGTTTTTTGTTTTTTTGGCTCTGGGTTTTTTTTAGACAAGGTCTTGTTCTGTCACCCAGGCTGGAGTGCAGTGGCACGACTGATCGAGGCTCACTGCAACCTTGACCTCCTCCAAACGATCCTCCCACCTCAGCCTCCCTAGTAGCTGGAACTACAGGCATGCACCATGCCCAGCTAATTCTTTAAACTTTTTTCTAGAGCTGACGTCTGACTACGTTGCCCAGGCTGGTCTCAAACTCCTGGACTCAAGTGATCCACAGTTCTGGGATTACAGGCGTGAGTCGCCATGCCCTGCCTGGGATTTGCTGTTGTACTTTTTTCCCTGTGTTTTTCAATTTAATTGAAATAAAAATAACAACAGTCCTTAAAATAAAAGAAAAAAGGTCTTCCAAATCATTCCGTTTTTACCCTGAATTAAACGTGTTTAATTTAATGAATTTGCAAATAATCCCTTGAACGCAGAGCCCAGCTTTAGGAGAGCTGCCCCCACGAAGTGGAGAGAAGGGGCCACTGGCCAAGCCTAGTTTCATTCTGGTAGGAAAAAACACAAGTTTTAAAGAAAAATGGAAAGGTCTGAACCTGGCATCACTATTCACTAGTTCATTCAGTGAGCCAGGGCAAATGATGTGAAATTTCTGAGTGCCAACTTCCCTTCTCTTTGGGAGTGAAACAGAACCTACCTCAAAGGGCTGTTTTGAGGATTCTTGAGAATGGCTCCCACCTACGATGACACAGCCTGGTGGGGTAGGTTCCAGGGAGATCAGTGACCCTTCTGACCAAAATTATACTTTTTATCATCTCAGGAAATAATCTATTCCAAGAAATTCCAGAATGTAGGCTGCGTTCAGTGAACTGCCTTCACCCTGTGAATCTTCAGACTCACCAGTGCTCAGTAGAGCAGTGGGGTTCTGACAGTTCCGTCTAAAGCACCTGTGCCTACCTCTTCCGGGAGAGAGCACAGCAACATTCAGCACAGCAAACCAGAGCAGACCGGCTCACACAAGAAGGCCTGCTTCCTGCCATTGTCTGTCCTACAAACATATCAGAAAGCCAGTAGGGGTAGAAAACAGCTCTTCTAAGGGCCATACTGCAGAAGCATGGCCAAATGAATAGCATGATCACTGCAGATGCAGTTATAGACTCAGTATGCATATGATACTTTGGCAGAGTTCGCATTATAATGGTTGTTTACTTCTTAGTGTAGTTTTAAAACCTTGAAGATGTCCACTACAAATTCTAGTATTCCTAAGTATGCCTTGAACCTGAAAACATTCAGACCCAGTGGATTTAAAAAAAAAAAAAAAAGAGAGAGAGAGAGAGAGAGGGAGGGAGAGGGAGAGGTGTAAGGCAAGTATCCAGAACAGGGTTGTAGGGCCAGACTTTCTGCAAGGATGGAAAGGTTCTGGCTCTATCTGTCCATCCAGTACTGTAGGCACCAGCTACATGTGGCTTCTGAACACGTGCAATATGGCTAATGCACCTGAGGAAGCGAATTTTGAATTTTATTTAATTTTAATTAATGTGAATTTAAATAATCAAATGTACCTACTGACTATAGCATTGGTCAGCACAGATCTAGAACCTTGGGTTAATAACTTGTGCTAACTCACAATGGGTGATACGCAGATGAGTGAGCTAAGTTTAAAAAGCAAACAGTCCAAAAGGAAAACACACACACACACACCAGCACCATGTGAATATTCCCCTGTAATGCATGCAGTTCACCTTGATGAAGCTGAGGTCCTAGCTTGACCTCAACCTGTCTTAGTCAGCTTAGGCTGCCATAACAAAATATCACATATGTGGTGGCTTAAATAACAGAAATGTATTTTCTCACAATTCTGGAGGCTGAAAAGTCCATGATCAAGGTCCTGGCCTATTAGGTCCTGGTGAGAGCCCTCTTCCTGACTTGTATGTAGGCAACTACCTGTGTCCTCACATGACCTCTTCTTTGTGCTCATGTTGGCAGAGATCTCTCTCTCTACTTCGTCTTATAAGGCCACCAATTGTATCGGATTAGGACCCCACCCATATGACTTAGTTTAGCCTCAATCCCTCCCTAACGGCCCTATCTCCAAATACAGTCCCATTGGGGGACACAGCTTCAGCTTCAACTTACGAATGGGGGAGGGGTGGACACAATTCAGCCCATAACACAACCCTCTACTCTTCCTTAACTAGCTTTCTTGTAATGAGTTCCAATATGGAAGGGAAGATATAATCAATAAAAATGTTATCAGAACGAAAAGACAGGAGTTTCCAGATTGAAAGGGCTGACCAAGTGCCCAAGAAAATGGATGAGGCGAGATCCACACCAGGCACATCATCAAGAAACTGTAAAAACACAGGAAGGTAGAAGGAAAGTAAACAATGCCTCACAATTCTAAAGGAAAATGATTTTCAATCTGGAATTCTATATCTAGACAAACTATCAATCAAATGTGACTAGAATAACTTCACATTCAACAGGCAGTGACTAGAAATAATTCACCTCCCATACATTCTGCTTTAGGAAGATACTAAATCATCTGCTCTGCACCAAGAGGAGGGAGAAAACCACGGAAGAAAATATAGTAAACAGAAGACCCAATATCAAGAAAGGCTAGAAGGATGAATGACAGTGAAGGAAATTCCAGGGCAACTGCAAAAAAGTTTTTACACAGGAAAGGGAGGGGTTCTTTGTATCTGCCCAGTTTTCTTTTCAAAATATAACATTTTTAAAAAGCCAAAAGAATTCAAAGAAACCTCTACAATGTCTTTAATTTCTCTTTTAAAAAGGGGGCCAGGAATGGTGGCTCAGCCTGTAATCCCAGCACTTTGGGAGGTTGAGGCAGGAGATCATTTGAGCCCAGGAGTTCAAGACCAGCTTGGGCAATATGGGGAAACCCTGTCTCTACTAACAATGAAAAAAAAAAAAAAACAGGTGAGCGTGGTGGCGTGCACCTGTAATCCCAGCTACTTGGAAGGCTGAGGCACAAGAATCACTTGAACCTGGGAGGCGGAGGTTGCAGTGAGCCAAGATCATGCCACTGTACTCCAATCTGGGCAACAGAGCAAGACTCCATCTCAAAAAAAAAAAAAAAAAGGAAAACAGAAGAAATAAGGCAGAGGTGAAGGCAAAAGATGCAGTCTGTTATGTCCTTTATGCTGATGGGAACAGCCAAAGTTCCTCTGAAAAAGGTATCACCATATCGACTATGTGCTTCCACAGTTACCAACTTTAGATTACAATATGGCACTTGACAGTGGTTGGCTTCAATTCTCTTTATTAGAAAATTAACAAAATTTCAAAAACAAGTTTAAACAAGAGAAATTCAACTGTCTTCTTTTGATAAGTGCTGTCTCTCTTTAATAGAGCACTGAGGATAGCTTACAAACAGTCACTTAATTGCTTGATTATCCAATTTAGAGGTCTCCCCAAAAATCCAACAAAAACAAATTCAGTAAAGGCAAATGGAATATTTTAACGCAATAACCAATAAACAAGCAAACAAACCAAAACCACCCCACATGTACAGCCATGCACAAGAATCAGGCCAAAGCCCAATTACCCAGGGCTTCCAGTGGACCCCTGCATACTCTTAAATTGGACAAACATCATATAAGACTTAATTGGAAATCAGAGCAGAGAAAGTAACTTTAGAAATGACTATATGGCCAAAATGATACCTCACCAGATGTCCCACTAAGTGGAAACTAAGAAAAAAAACAGATTAAGACTCGCACAGGTTTTGAATGCTTGTCCTAGCTTGTCTAGATGAAAGACAAGACCACAAAAAATGTGCTTCGAATCACTTTAGAATAAAATTATTTCCTTAACTGCAGCATTCTAAAATGTCATATTAATACAATTCTTAAAACAGCAACTATTTTTAGCATCCTTTTATTTTTTAATTGAACAATGCAATTGGATTCCATTAACAGTTAATTTTTCCCAACTTTAATTCTAACAAACTCATTTAAGTTAAATGACCATAAAGACTAAAAGACTTATATTGTATTTCTGCATTCCTACAATTCAAAGGCAACAGGATCAAATGTTTTCAGGCTGTGAAAATACACGCCAAACATCAGCTCAAAGTATATTTTATTCCAAAATTAGGAGTGAAAACAAAGCCTGGAAAGAAATGACTTCTCAGCCTTGAATTCGGTGGCATTAATATTAATGACAACCCCACTCATCTCAAAGGCATGTCTTAGAGTGTTTATGTTATGAAAACTGGGTCTGGAATGTCATCTTCAGTAAATGTGAAATTGTTTAACCTGAGGTTTTGCGAGATTTGTAACAGCTGCACCGGTGTTTACAACTGTAATAAGGTCTTTACAGCATGGCACTCCATTACACATTTTTTAGATCTGGTTGGTACAAACATGTTGTACTGATCAACAAAAATGAGTTTGGTATCTCTCTATAGCTACATGTTTAGTCAGAATAAAGTTTTGTTTTGGATTAACATTGTACCATAAATGCATCGAGGACCTTCAGAAGTTTTATGGTACTGGTTACAGAAGAACAGGACAAAAACTTCCATTCATATACAAACATTTGGAAAATGACTCAGCTTGTGTTTGTGAAATTTGAATTTTGTTTGGGGAAAAGACATGCGTATCAAATACACTGCGGATCTGATTTGTTTGCTGACATTCACTGAGGGTTTCAGGGCACGTTACCAAGCAGAAACTGGCTGGGCAGTATTCAAAGATTACATTGCTCCTAATGCCCCTATTTACACAGTAGAAAGACACAACCGAAAGCCTGCGAGACTTGCTTGAGAAGCCTTCAATAGGAAGCTTCAGCCACCTTGGACATCGAACTCTTGGTGCAACCAAAAGAGCACCGGGCAGGAGTTAGTTTCCCTGGGTTACAGTCTCCAGCCTTGTCATTCAACTCAGTTTCCCCCTCTGTGAACACTCCAAAGAGAAGGTATTATTTAAGGCAAATGTTTTCTGCTAAAATCAGTTGGGTTTGGGTAACCAGAAACACCCGGCTCTTTTGATGACTGAAAAGGTTATCATCTCATAACAATGAAGACACACACGATTAACCCAAGAAGCTCATCAGCAGCCATCCTCCTCTGGGGAATCTCTGGGGAATTCCTGAATGATGAGCCAAAGTAATTTTTTTTTTGAAAAAGCTCCGTTCTATTTTTCTTTTCTAATTTTTATTTTATTTATTTATTTTTTAGACGCAGGGTTTCCCTCTGTCACCCAGGCTGGAGTGCAGTGGTATGATCACAGCTCACTGCACCCTCAACCTCCCAGGCTCAAGCAATCCTCCCACTTCAGACCCTCAAGTAGCTAGGTCTGCAGCTGCATGTCACCACGCCTGGATAATTTTTGTATTTTGTGTAGAGACAAGGTTTCGCCACGTTACCCAGGCTCATCTTGAACTTGTGGGCTCAAGTGATCCGCCCAGCTCTGCCTCCCAAAGTGCTGGGATTACAGGTGCTCAGCCCTATTTTTCTCTTTTTAAAATGCCTATCTTACCTTAGCACATATGGTTATTGTGAGAATCCCATATAATCTATAAGAAAATAATTTGGAAAGTACAAAGCACTTTTAATAGGGCTATTGCCCAAAGTAATGTTAGAAATAAATTAAGAAACCAAAAGAAGTAGTTTAAAAAAAAATGCTTATAAAACCAAAATCAATAGAACAAAAAGCTCTGATTTATAAAGTGTATATAGTATCTTACTGCTCCGGAATAATAATAATCTTTTCTACAGATATGAAACTTAGAAGTCACCAGAGAACCCTGATTATTGCAGTAATTTCCCCAGTAAGTATGACAAATTTGTTCTGATCTGTCCATTTTTTTTTTCTTTTTTTTTTTTTTTTGAGACGGAGTCTCGCTCTGTCGCCCAGGCTGGACTGCAGTGGCGCCATCTCGGCTCACTGCAAGCTCTGCCTCCTGGGTTCACGCCATTCTCCTGCCTCAGCCTCCTGAGTAGCTGGGACTACAGGCGCCCGCCACCAAGCCCGGCTAATTTTCTGTATTTTTAGTAGAGACGGGGTTTCACCCTGTTAGCCAGGATGGTCTCGATCTCCTGACCTCGTGATCCGCCCACCTCGGCCTCCCAAAGTGCTGGGATTACAGGCTTGAGCCACCGCGCCCGGTGTTAGTTTAACAACTGAATGCATTTCAAAATTATTCAAAACTTAGTAAATTACTTTAGACAAAGGTCATACATTCGAATGTCCACAACAGATAAGTTAAATGAGTAAAGCAATTAGACAGGCTTGTGGCAACTCAAAAACAGCACTGTCCAAAGAAGACAGCCAGGGGGTATAGCTCAGTGGTAGAGCATTTGACTGCAAAGGAGACAGTCAGGATTTCACCCCTGGCAGTTGCTGCTGGTAGGGAACTCAGACTTGGAGTTGCCCAACTGCCTGTCTCAGTCTGTTCTGTGCTGCTATAGGAGAACAGGTGAGACTCAGTGATTTACAAATAACAGAAACGTATCAGTTCCCAGTTCTGGAGGCCGGAAAGTCTAAGACTGAGGGGTCACATCACGATGGAAGGCATACACAGTGACAGAGCACCAGAGGGCCAAACTCGCTTTTATAACAAACCACTCCCACGATAACAATATTAATCCATTCATGTTCATCAGTAATACCTCAGTAACAATGTTTTTAAAATAATACGTAGTCATTTCGTCATAGCCACTTTGGCCACAAAACAACATAACCTAAAGTGGTTCTGATCAAGTACCAGAATATTTTCAAACACTTGTCCTATTTTCACCATTTTGCCTCAAAAATAGATACTTTTTTAAAAACTCAAATTATTTTTAAACAACTTCAGCTTTAAATTTAAAAACTTAGTTATTTTTAAATTAAACAGCTGCTCGTGTGTGTGTGTGTGTGTGTGTGTGTGTGGTGTGTGTGTGTGTGTGTGCATGCGCGCAATGGCCCAATCTCAGCTCACTGCAACCTCTGCCTCCTGAGTTCAAGCGATTCTCGTACCTCTGCCTCCCAAGCAGCTGGGATTATAGGCACGCACAACCATAACAGGCTAATTATTTTTGTATTTTTATTAGAGACAGGTTTCACCATGTTGGCCAGACAGACTGGTGTCGAACTCCTCACCTCAAGTGATCCACCCGCTTTGGCCTCCCACAGTCCTGGGATTACAGGCAGGAGCCACCTTGCCCAGCTGACCTGCAACCTTGACCACCTGGACTCGACTGATCCACCTGCCTCAGCCTCCCGAAGTGCTGCGAGTATAGGCGGAAGCCACCACATCCGGCCTAGACTTAAATTATTTGAAAACCAAAAAGACGTAGTACAATTGTAGGCAAGCATTAGGCTAGTACAGCACACGCGTGTAGAACTCAATAAAGACACCGGGAACTCTGACATCACGAAACACATTTCTAGCTTTTAACACCTTCAAAGGAATGTCACTACCAAAAGTCGAGACATCTTTAATGGCAGGCACAGTGCCTGCCTCATGCCTGTAGTCCCAGTCACTCGGGAGGCTCCGGTGGGGGGATCACTTGAGCCCAGGAGGTCAAGACTGCAACGAGTTATGACTGCACTCCTGCACTTCAGCCTGGGGGACACAGTGAGATGCATCTCTAACAACGAAAAAGATGCTTGTATTGCACTTTTCTTCCTTACAACTTCAGACTATAACAAAATTGATTTTAAGATAAAATAAAGTCAATCATATTATACCATCTCATATAAAAATATTTGCACGTTACTCCTAAAACTGGCTGCATAGTTTCAAAAACTCACCACTAATCAAAATACTTATCATCAAGCAAAACTTTCACTAGCTTTGACAATTTTTTAGCATAATGACTAAAAAGTCGAATGGTACTAGTCAGAATCAGAAACATAAGATATTCTTTTGAGTGCCAAATACTGCAGAAAATACTACTTCATAAACAAAATGCATGCTGTTATACCAGTAATACAGGGTTACTCACTCTTACGGCCTATGATTAGAAATTCCTAGCTAACAGCTTCAAGCAAAAGCAGCAATTCGATATCATTTGTACAAATCTATGTTTTATATAGTGTTTTATTATAACCTTTGCTATGTACGGGTAGATAGGCGAAGGAATCATTACAATCGATGTTGGACAAGGTCATGTTTGGGTACACCAAATTCAGAAAGCTAGGGCTAAATATAACTGATTCCTTCAGACAAGTGTCTTACTAATCAATTACAATGTATAATCTGCTTATATTGTAAATCACCAAATACACACTAAGAATTACAAAATTATACTATATCACCTAGGATGCCTTTGGTTTCTAGTAATTGAAAACCTAACTCTATTCATCAAGATAAGCTAAGTTACGATGTAGTAACTTTTTTCTCATACTATATGTCCAATATGTTATGTGGGACATACGTGTTTGTGGGGTGGGGCCGGTGTTCTACTCCACAGTCACTCATGGATCCAGCATGACAGGTGCTCAGACATCTCAACACCTAGCCTCCATAATCACCACTGCAAAAAGGAGAGATAGCTAGATCAGGAATCTGCTACTAAATGCTTCTACCTGGAAATAACCTGCTTAAAATCTATTGGCTAGAACGATCACAATGCCCTACCTAGCTGCAAATGAACTGGGAAATGTGAGGGAAGATACAAATATTTAGTAAGCATTAAATGTCCCTGCTGCACCAAGCAAAACCAGCTAAAACAATAACAGGAGGCCAGGCATGGTGGCTCACACCTCTCATCACAGCACTTTTGGAGGCCCAAGCAGGAGGACAGCTTGAGGCCGGGAGTTCAAGACCAGCCTAGGCAACACAGCATGACCCTGTGTCTACAATAATAATAATAATTAATTAGCCAGACACTGTGGTGCACACCTGTAGTCCTAGTTACTCAGGTGGCTGAGGTGGGATGATTGCTGGAGCCCAGGAGTTTGAGGCTGTAGTGAGCTACGATCATGCCACTGCACTCCTGGTTGACAGGGCAAGACCCTGCCTCAAAAGAGAAAAAAAAAAGGGGGAAGAATTTGTTGGCTCAAGAAACTGGCAAGTCCAGAAACAGGGCAGACTTCACAGTTGATCTCTCTCTCCATCCTGCTTCCCTCATGATAGCAAAACAGCTTTAGCCATTACAGAAGTCACATCACATCCATACCACCCAAAAATAGAGTACATACTTCTGTTCCAGCATTCCAAGTAAGAGACGGACCTCAGATATATTCAGACTAGACTTGCTTGAGCTTATGCCCAACTCTAACCCATGACTGTGACAAATCAACAAAACAGACTCCGTAAACCAATCAAAGTTCACTCCCAGGACTCCTTAAACCAATCAAAGACCACCCCCAGGACTCCTTAAACCAATCAAAGTCCACCCCCAGGAGCTAGAGGTAGTATCAGTGTTCCCCAGAGCCCATACAATCGTGACTACTAAAAGAAAATCTAGGGTATGTTATGACAGAGAAGGGAAAAAAGGATGCTGGCACTCAACAAACATCAATGCAGTTATATAAAAAAAAGAATATACCCTAAAGAAGTTGGCTAAGAGTTGTGGAAACAGGCATATATACATATGGCAATAATATGAACTGCAGTGCACAAGGACAGAGGCAAAGTCATTATGCATAACCACAAATGGTCATCAATAAATAAGGAGTTGGCCAGGTGTGGTGGCTCATGCCTGTAATCCCAGCACTTTGGGAGGCCGAGGCAGGCGGATCACAAGGTCAGGAGATCGAGACCATCCTGGGTAACACGGTGAAATCCCGTTTCTACTAAAAATACAAAAAATTAGCTAGGCGTGGTGGCGGGCGCCTGTAGTACCAGCTACTCAGGAGGCTGAGGCAGGAGAATGGTGTGAACCCAGGAGGCGGAGCTTGCAGTGAGCCGAGATCGTGCCACTGCACTCCAGCCTGGGTGACAGAGCGAGACTCTGTTTCAAAAAAAAAAAAAAAAAAAAATCAGGAGTTAACAAGGAAATCTATTGAGTACTGCAATTGAATGTACAAGCATAATTACAAAAACAGGATTAGGCTAAGTATGAGGCTTTATAATGTGATTGCTTTAAATAAACAACCACCACCAACAAAAACAAAATGACAACAACAAAAAGGAACCAGCCCCATAGGAGGGTGTTGGAAGTCACTAAGGTAAATGGCACCTCTAAAATCTTATAAAATAAACAAAAGTGCCTGGCAATTCCATACCTTTGAACTGACCCAGGTAAAGAAGGAATCACAGAGAAAGTCACAGCCCCCCCACTTTTTTTTTCCCCAGAGATAGGGTCTCACAATTTTGCCCAGGATAGATTCAAACTCGCAATCTACCAGCCTCAGCCTCCCAAATAGTTGGGACTACAGGTGCATAGCACTGCACCCAGCCAAATTCATAGTGTTTAAATAAAATCGCCTCTGAATCTGTGTGTGTGTGTGTGTGAAAAACTGCAGCCTCAAACTGTCTTATGGGTAGTCACCAGAGTAACAGATCTCAGATTCCACTAAAATAGCTAAATGTACATAAAATGTTTATATCATACATAAAATGTTTCTGAATTACAAAAGCGTCATTGGGGCTCTAGAGGAAAATGAAAACACAAGTCCCAGAAATCTGAAAAATGAAAAACAGGGTGAAAGATAATGAGAAGTATAGTCACATCTAGTCAGGTCATCTGGGAACCTTCCACTGGATGCCGTAAGGCCGACCACAGTTCTAATCCTGTCCTCTTCTCCTCCCCTCCTAATCCCTGACCCCACTTTCCAGGATAATCTATACTGTTTCTAATTTGCAAAGGAATGGAAAGGCAGTTTCATCACTTCATAAAAGCCTGACACGCTCTCACACAAACGTGTCTTTTGTTACGTGGAAGTGGGAGTAACCTTAAGATTAACTTTCACAATTCAAGAAAATGAAGAGACTAAATACTCTCACCACTCGTGATTTATTGAGGAATGTCAGAGCAAAGGTGATAAATCAGTCTGGGTCCAGTCAGTAGAAAGAAACTGCATAACAATTTGAATAAAGAAAGTCAACTATAAAGAGTTATTGCTGTTGTTGTCATTTTTTTCTTTTTAGAGAGAGGATCTCACTCTTGTTTAGGCTGGAATGCAATGATATAATCATGGCTCCAAGCAGCCTCGACCCCCTGGGCTCAACGATCCTCCCACATCAGCCTCCATAGTAGGTGGAACTACAGGCAAGCACACACCACCACTCCCAGATAATTTTGTGTTTTCTGTAGAACAGGGGTTTTGCTATGTTGCTCAAGTTTGTCTCAAACTCCCAGTCTCAAGTAATCCTCCCAAGCCCTACGGCCTGGCAAAGTGCTGGGATTACAGGCATAAGTCACCATGTCCAGTCAAGAACTATTCACTGTAACAGGACTGGAGTGACAAGGTGTTGGCTAGTCAGAAGTAAACAGAATTCTACAAAACAGAGGAATAGCAGATATAAGAAGAAGCCACTGCCCCTAGGGCTGAGGTGGGTGCCCTAAGGAAAAATACCCACTTCTTCCCAGAAATGGGATCAAGAACTTTTTGGAGGGAGCACAGCCATGGTTCACAGAATAGAAGAGATGTCTCTGTGGGTGCTGCACCAGCACAACTTGCTAGAAAACCACCTTTGGTAACCTGCCAGAAATCCATCCTCTAGGGCGCCAGGAAAAGGTGTTCACAGAGAGGTGTCCCACCAGAGACTCAGTTACAAAACTGCTTGAAGGGGATGCCGAGGCACACAGCTGACTACTGGGTGCAGCTGATCACAGCGCACTACAAGAGCCTCTACTGGGGAAGATGCACACCACAGAAGCCGGCGCTGCAGAAGCACATATGCCAAGGAGCCAGCGCTGGAGATGTGCACACGCCTGGGAACAGGTGCTGGGGCGGCACCACGCCCGGGAGCCAGAGCTGGAGATGTGCACACGCCTGGGAACAGGTGCTGGGGCGGCACCACGCCCGGGAGCCAGCGCTGGAGATGGGCACACGCCTGGAAACAGGTGCTGGGGCGGCACCACGCCCGGGACCCAGCGCTGGAGATGGGCACACGCCTGGAAACAGGTGCTGGGGCGGCACCACGCCCGGGAGCCAGCGCTGGAGATGGGCACACGTCTGGGAACAGGTGCTGGGGCGGCACCACGCCCGGGAGCCAGCGCTGGAGATGGGCACACGCCTGGGAACAGGTGCTGGGGCGGCACCACGCCCGGGAGCCAGCGCTGGGGAAGCGGCACACCCAGGGAGCTAGCGCTGGCAAAGCACACTCACCAGGAGTGGGCGCTTAATTAAAAGCCCGCACACACTATGGGAGCTCAGCACTGGAGAAGCGTCACGTGTGTACATGGGAACCAGTGCTGGAGAAAGTGCGTGGGAGCTGGCGTTGGAGGCGGCGTGCGCACACGTGCACAAGCTCGCTCTGGAGGAGTCACAGCCACGCGCGTGTACGACAACCTGCACTGGAGGAGTCACTTGCACGCGTGCACTGGAGAAACTGAATTTGTAATTTTAAATTTCACTATAAAGAAATATCCACGGCTGGGCGCGGTGGCTCAAGCCTGTAATCCCAGCACTTTGGGAGGCTGGGGCGGGCGGATCACGAGGTCAGGAGATCGAGACCATCCTGGCTAACACAGTGAAACCCCGTCTCCACTAAAAATACAAAAAATTAGCCGGGCGTGATGGCGGCGCCTGTAGCCCCAGCTACTCAGGAGGCTGAGGCAGGAGAATGGCGTGAACCCGTGAGGCGGAGCTTGCAATGAGCTGAGATTGCGCCACTGCACTCCAGCCTAGGCGACAGAGCAAGACTCCATCTCAAAAAAAAAAAAAAAGAAATATCCACAAACTGATGACTTTGTGAGTGAATTCTATCAAATATTTAAACAAAAAAAGACCAATCTTTCACAAATTCTGAAAAAATAGGAGGGAACACTTCCCAACTCAGAATTCTAAGATGCCAGTATTACGGTAATACCAAAGCCAAAGACATCGCAAGACAAAATATTACTAATATTACTCATGAACATAATACGAAAATCCTAAACAAAATATTACTAAACCAAATCCAGCAATACGTAAAAAGGGTTATATAACACGACCAAATGGGATTTAGAATGCAAGGTTAGTATGAATACACAAATCAGTTAATAAATCATATTGATAAAGGAATAAAACCAGTCATCTCAATAGATGCAGAAAGCAACATTTCTAACATTTGTTCATAAGAATTCTCAATCTAGTAATAAAAGGAAAATCCTTCAACCTGATAAAGTGCATTTATGAAAAACTTACAGTTAATATCGTATCTAACAGTAAAAGATTAAATGTTTTCCCCCTAAGATGAGAAATAAGTTAATAATATACACTCCATGTCTATTCAGCAAACTGCTGGAGGGTCGAACCAGG
Source organism: Trachypithecus francoisi (assembly GCF_009764315.1). Taxonomy (NCBI): domain Eukaryota; kingdom Metazoa; phylum Chordata; class Mammalia; order Primates; family Cercopithecidae; genus Trachypithecus; species Trachypithecus francoisi. Next base: position 617,842 of record NW_022681461.1, read on the forward strand.
CAAAAAAATAAATTAATCAGGCAAAAAAGAAATTAAAGGTATCCACATGGAAAGAAAAGAAGTAAAACTGTCTTTATTGGCATGATGCCGTATGTAAAAAATCCTCTGTAATTCACAAAAAACTGGAAGTAATCATCAAGTTCAACAACGAAGGTTGCAAGATACAAGATTAATAAATCAAGTGTATGTTTATATACTAACAACAATCCATAACGAAATTTTAAAAACAATTTGGCTGCTCTATGGAGTAGCCATTCTCTATTCCTTTGCTTTCTTAATAAACTTGCTTTCGGCCGGGCGCCGAAAGCAAGATTACTGGGTTACAAAGATTACAAAGTGCTGGGATTACTCACACCTGTAATCCCAGCACTTTGGGAGGCCGAGGCGGGCGAATCACGAGAATCACGAGAATCACGAGGTCAGGCGATTGAGACCAGCCTGGCCAATACGGTGAAACTCTGTCTCTACTAAAAATACAAAAATTAGCAGGCGCTTGTAGTCCCAGCTACTCAGGAAGCTGAGGCAGAAGAATCGCTTGAACCTGAGAGGCGGAGATTACAATGAGCTGAGATCATGCCACTGCACTTCAGCCTGGGCAAACACAGAGGGACTCTGTCTCAAAAAAAAAAAAAAAAAAAAACCACTTTCGCTTTATCGATAAAAAATTTTAATGAAATCTTAAAATTCAATTCACACCACCATCAAAAACACTCCAAATTAATTTACAAAAGGGCAAAATCTGTACACTGAAAATTACTATATATTGCTGAGAGAAATTAAAGATCTCAACAAATGGAAAGAGATTCCATGTTCACGGTGAGATGGCAATTCCTCCCAAACAGATATGCAAAATTAAATGCAATTCCTACAAAGTCTATCACAGCATGGGTTTTTGAAAAAAATGACAAACTGATACTAAACTTTATATGGAAATGTAAGGAACCCTGAACAGCCAAAAGAATTTTGAAAATGAAGAAAAACATTAGATAACTTATACTACGATTTCAAAACTTACTATAAAGCTGCCATAATCAAGACAGTGTGATGCTGATATAAAAGGCATACAGGCCTCTTGCCCTCAGTCCCATATTAAACTTGAGTTAGAAGATGCCGATCTCAAAATGAAGGCAAAACCATTGCCTGCTAGCGCCCAGTCCAACTTCGGTGGCCAATCCAAATTATTTTTTTTTTTCCAGACACGGTCTCAGTCTGTTGCCCAGGGTGGAGTGCAGTGGTGCAATCCCAGTTCACTGTGTCCTCGACCTCCTGAACTCAGGTGATCCTCCATCTCAGCCTCGCGACTAGCTGAGACCACAGCCCCACTCACTATGCCCGGCTAATTTTTTAACTTTTTGTAGAGACAGGGCTCTCTCTGTTGCCTGAGCTGGACTCGAACTCCTGGGATCAAGTGATCCTTCCACCTCAGCCTCCCAAAATGCTGGGATGACAGGCATGAGCCACCACGCTCTGCTTGTTATCTGAATTGTCTTCCCTTCTCCACTTCTGCATTTTTATTAAACACTGGAAAAATTGAGTGTACTTCTCCTGTCTGTATTCTTTCACATTAAGTCAATCACTCAAGATCCATAAACAAGACAGAGAATACACATATCCCAGCCTCAAATAAAACTTTTTAAAATCATTTGGTGCTCATTTCCAGCCTGCTTTGAGGCCCTACCACTACCAACTTGGAACTACCACCCATGTGAGTTTCCTCTGGCTCTCTCCATGGCCCAGATAATCAATCCAACTTTCTACTGGACAGGCTGGTCTCCCTGTAGCTGGTTTTCATAAACACGAAATTCGTATAATTGTTATTTGAACTACTAGCTGAAATCTGGAACTGGTTAAAAGTATCATTTATTTTCAAATGTACATGCACAGTTGCACATACATGCAGCAACACATCTTCCACATCCAGCCAATCAATCAAGTTAATGCTTTTTATTAGAGAACAGAACAAAAAAATACCAATATAGAGCCTGCTTTTCTTTTGAGGCCTTGGTAAATGTTTTTCAAGAAATCAAGAGAAAATATGACCGAATAAAGCAAAAATAAATTCGAATGTATATACAAAGTCCAATTCTCAAGAAGCAGGATCTTTTACTGTGGGCAGTGAGCTGGTGAAAAAGACCTCTGATATATCTAGGAAAACAAATTCTTTTTTGATGCAGCCTTTCTTGTACATGAATAATGTATATGAGTGCTTATTTCCAGGTGACTCTGGTACAGCACATTACATTGAAACATCAATTTAAGTTTAAAGTATAAAGTCGCAACGAACATGTTTTCTATCTAAGCTTATGTAATGAATGATCTCAACACATGGTATGAATTCTATCGCTTGTAACAACCCTGGAGGGGAGTAAGAAGAAAACGATCTGTCTGAGGGCATATCACTGACAGTGATTGACAGCCACAAAGAGCTGAAGTTGGGTGGCCCGAAAGTGCTCTGCTCATTTGATAAATGCTAAGTCAAATCACATCACAGTTTAGATGCACTAAATGGGGCACAGGTTAGAATAAAACCAGGTGCCCGCGAGTTTTCCAAGTTTCAGATTAGAACAAAAGTCCAGGCACATACAGGTCTTTGCTAGAAAACTCCTGGGTCTCTTCCCTGAAGATTCTGGTACCCAATTTCCCATGTTATAAAACTCCAAATCTTTTCCCCCATTCGCTGCGCTGGACACGTAAGATTATAGAGGGTTCGTAGTTGTAAACGCACCCACCTAAAAAATTTAAAAGAGCAAAACCAACAAACAGCACCTGAAAAATCTCTCACGGGCTTCGAAGGAGATATGGCCTGGCGTCCACAAAAAGAGTGAAGGGAAGACACTGGACCCTGCGAACCCGCCTCCCTCCGGGTATGAAAGGTGGAGGGCGGGAGGGGTAACACCGCGCCCCTCCCTGCGCCCGGCGACTCGGGCTGGGGGGCAGGGGTGCGAGGGCCGGGGAGGACGAGACCAGCCTCTAAGTAGACGGCGACCGGCTAAAGGCGAGAGCTTTTCACGGCTCCCACGGGTCCGAGGCGGAGAAATTCACCTTTGCGCCTCTCCTTCGAAGAAGACATAGCTGCCTGCGCTCAATGAACAAAAACCACCAAAACGCCAACTCCCGGCTCCCGCCTCCCCAGGGGCTCCCTTCCGCGCGACCCCAGCGCCGGCTCCCGCCCCGGCTTGCCCCGCCCCGGCCCCGGCCCCGGCCCCGCCCCGCGGGCTGGCACCACCCGCCACCTCCGCCTCAGCTTCAGCCCCAGCCTCAGCCCTGCGCCGGCGGGAACCCCTCTCGCCCACCGCGAGGCCCGCCGCGCCCACCCGCTCTCGCGAGCCTTCCCTCGCCCCTCGCCGCCTCCTCCCGCTCCCGCCGCTGACGTGTCGGCCAGACCCCCCGGGAAGCCTCCGCCCTCGCTGCCTTCTGCGGCCTGCCGCTTACCGGGTGGTCCTCGCGGGAGCTGCTTCAGCAGTTTGGGCTGTGGCGGAAAGGAAGCCACCGCCCGGGATCTGTGGCTTGAAAATTTGGCTTTGCCTCGTAGTGGCTTTTTGTTTCGAGTGTTTTTGGAATTTTCCCGCGGTGGCTCGGAGTGGAGCTGCGCGCGCTCACGTGTCAGCAGTGCATTCTGGGGCCCGGCGAGCAGCCCCGCGCGCTCCCGCGGCGTCGCGGGAAAATTCCGACGAATCTCGGGTCCGTGGGGCGGGGCGGGCGCGTCCGGGACGCTGGCGGAAGTGGGCCCGGCTGGGGCGGGCGCTGGGTGAGCGGAGTCGGCACCGCTCGGGTGTTCCCGGTCTCGCGAGGAGGTCCCGCAGGGAGCAGCGCCGCAGCAGCGCCCGCGTAGAAGGGGCGCTGCCTTCTTCCATATTGTGTTCAAAACGTAGGGGAGATAAAATGGAAATTAGTTCTTTGGAAGAAAAGTTGAGGCTTTGTCAATGGGGTAAAACCTCTAAAATAAGATTGTCTAACTGCGTTCTCAACGATACCCACAAAAAAGTCATCTTCAGTTAATGATTTCCCCGGCCGCGCATCAGTCATAAATGCCATTTATGACAATGGCATTGGCTTGTCTTGGTGAATTCTCTTTTCCTCTAGAATCTGACGAATTAAGCTTGAAAATGCCTTAAATCAATGCCTAATAACCATAAATCATAATCATAAAACTACAGCTTAGGCCCAGCACTTTGGGAGGCCGAGGCGGGCGGATCACGAGGTCAGAAGATCGAGACCATCCTGGCCAACACGGTGAAACCCCGTCTCTACTAAAAATACAAAACAGCCGGGCGTGGTGGGGGCGCCTGTACTCCCAGCTACTATGGAGGCTGAGGCAGGAGAATTGCTTGAACCAGGAAGTCGGAGGTTGCAGTGAGCCGAGATCGCGCCACTGCACTCCAGCCTGGCGACAGAGGGAGACTCCGTCTCAAAACAAAACAAAAAAAACTTCACATATACGTTCAAAAACACACTACAGGTGGGGCGCGGTGGCTCACACCCCTAATCCCAGCATTTTGGGAGGCTGAGGCAGGTGGATCACCTGAGGTCAGGAGTTTGAGACCAGCCTGGTCAACATAGCAAAAAGCCGTCTCTACTAAAAATACAAAAATTAGTGTGTACTCCCAGCTACTTAGGAGGCTGAGGCAGGAGAATTGCTTGAACTCAGGAGGCGAAGGTTGCAGTAAGCCAAGATGGCACTACTGCACTCCAGCCTGGGCAACAAAGCGAGACTCAGTCTCCAAAAACACCACCACAAAGCTGTGTGTGCTTGTAATAAAAATAGCTCTCAAGTATTTAAACACTTCCAACTATTCCTATGGTGAAGAAATACCCATTTTACCAATGAATACTTTCAATTCAGAGACTAATTTGCAGAGGTTATACATTTATAAGTGATACAATAAGTATGTAGCATAGTGGTAGCAACAATCTTTTTAAGAATTAAAGGTAGTTAAAACAAGGAACCGATCCAGAGGTTGAGACAAAACTGGCAGAATCTGCAACTACATTAAGGAATTTGGTGTTTAAATCCATTCTTGAAACTATTCCCTGCCAGTTAAGGAAGTCGGTGCTTTTTGATTGTTTCTTAATTTTAGATTGGGGGGGGGACATGTGCTTGTTTGTTACATAGGTATATTGTGTAATGGTGGGGAATTGGGCTTCTGGTGTACCTGTCACCCAAATATTGAACATTGTACCCAATAGGTAATTTTTCAGCCCTCACCCCCCTCCCACCCTCTCCCTTTTTGGAGTCCTCAGTGTCTTGTTATTCCCATTCTTATGTGCATGTATACCTATCGTTTAGCTCCCACTTATGAGAACATGCAGTATTTGATTTTCTGTTTCTGAGTTTGTTCACTTAGGATGGTGGCCTCCAGCTCCATCCATGTTGCTGCAAAAGACATGATTTCATTCTGTTTTACAGCGGAGAGGTCGATGTGTTTTTGATGTGTGCATAGTGTGACGTGGATAAATCAAAAGCAAGTCCTGGGTAGGGAGATACATGCCTGAGGGGCACTCATCGTGGTAACTTGACCATGAGAAAGTCACCTCTGTGGTAACAAATCGAGAGTGAGCTAATGTTTAAGTTCTGCATTTACCAGCAAAGAGAGCAAGTAAAGTATGTATTTCTTTAGAGAAACTATCTATTTTGGTACCCACATCCTTTTACATATTTGCTGAAAAATCATTTTTAGTGTTTGTTAATGATTGATGTCTTGCCATATCCCAGTTTTCTGTCTTTTTAGTTCAGTGGTTAATAAAGAATTGCTAGGCTCATCCAACTTTGCAGTATATGAAATGACACCATATTTAGGCCTCATTTAGACCTAAATGGGAAGCATACATAGCATAAAGAGCCAAACTTAAATTTATAGGGATTCATTTTGCCTGGCATTCATATACATGGAACTATCTTAATAATATTTTAAGCAATAATGAGATGTTCACTTTGTAAAATGCCCGGAAAGTTTCCAGAGAAACAGATATTTCAATACAAACCCTCTTTTGAATTGAATCATAAAATTGATTATGGGTGATCCAATGTGTGTGTGGGGGGGGGGGGTTTGATTTGTTTGTTTGAGACTGGGTCTCACTCTCACCCAGGCTGAAGTGCAGTGGTGCAAACACAGCTCCCTGCAACCTCAACCTTCTGCGCTCAAGCAATCCAACCACCTCAGCGGCACCAAAGTGTTGGAATTACAGGCGTGGGTCACCAGACCCAGATATATGTTACTCTGGAACACAGTTTTGGTTGTATAGAACCCAATCACAAATAATGTAGCAAAAATGAAAAATGGCCTATTTAGGTGAAAATTACTACATTGTTTACATCAAATCTTTACATTCTAGAGGAAAACAACACAATTGGCTGAGTGCTGCAAAGTTCCTGATATTATCAAACCTTCCTTCAAAGTTCAACAAACAGAATCAACTGTCTTAGAATCCACGTTGTGGAAACCATTGTACCAAGACTCCTACTTCCAGAATTAGTTCAGACACCACCCACCTGGTTTCCAGTCCTTATTTGGCACCCCAATATTTAACATTATCTTTTCTTTCTTTTTTAAAATTTTTTTTCTGAGACAGAGTCTCACTCGGTGGCCCAGGCTGGAGCGCAGTAGCATGATCTCAGCTCAGTTCACCGCAACCTCCGCCTCCCTGGTTCAAGCAATTCTTGTGCTTCAGCCTCGTGAGTAGCTGGGATTACAGGCAGATGCCATCACGCCCTTAACACTATCTTGTCCATGGCTTTGATATTTGCCTCTTGTGCCTCAGTTGTGAATAATGCATGTTGAAGTTCCAGGCACTGGGCTAACTCCTGAGCCTGGGTTATTTCCTTGGATTCTCACAGTGATCTTATGTAATCCACAGTGGTAATACTCCACTTTCACAGATATAAGAACTCATGCACAGAGCCATCTCTTCTAGCGGAGGGTGGAACCTGACTTCAGCTCCATTCACAGTGGCTTCGTACTTACAGTGTCCTTGCTCCTGGCCAGGCTGATGACTTGGAGATAGGGCACAGGGTGAGGTGATCCCAGAGGCTTCTACACTCTCATCACCACATTACTTTCCCATTAAAACATTCCCGCTGAGGAAATGTCAGTTGAATTAGAGAAGAGAACAATGAGAGTTTTTTTGTGCCAGAAACACTTTAAGAAACGGAGCAGATAATAGTGCAGGGCTTTGATCTGCCACCCCGAAGGGGAATAGGCCAAGGAAGGGATGGCTGCAGGAGATGGAAATTCATGGAAAAGGGGAAATGTATTATAAATGCTGCATGGAATCTGCTCCTTCTACCCCGCCCCTGACATGCTCACTCCCTAGGCTCTGCTGAAATAATGCACCTAGGAGGACATGTTTGTACTAGAGCCTCCATTGCTAGCCACAGCTAATTGAACCAGGGATGGTAGCCTGACCCTAGCTGAACCAATCAAACTATTGCTGGGGAATTTGGAATTGCAACACTGAGAGACTGTAACCCCTCTATACAACAGGAGCTAAAGCCCTCATGCCAACTGGAGTTACGGGGGAAAGAAAAAAATGTAAGTAGCAAAGAAAGTTGGCTGGCAGAGGAAAGCAAAATGAGGTTGAAAGGCTATTATTTATTCTGTGAGAGAGTGGGGAGCTTCCATTCCTTATTTTTTATTTTTAAGCCCAATTTTAAGGTAAACTGACTATTTTGTTTTCTGTTCTTAGTGGTCCACAAGATTCCCCCATATCCTTGCAACAATCACCCCTTTACCTATGCTGACTTCAGTGAGTTTCTCTCCCTCACTGCAAAGCAAGCCCTGACTAAGAACCTGGAGGTGGCAGCTCTTCATTGTGTCACTGGGCATCAGCACTTTGACTGAGCCTACTTGATAAATTAATCAATAGACACCTAATGCGAGATTACTTTAGGGAACAAAAAATAGCTTTTCCATACCCATCCTAGGTTCATGGCTGAGGCCTCTATGACACAAGACAGATGAACAAGAGCAAAGCGTAGATGTTGCATGTCAGTTTCCCATGACATAGGAGCCTTCCTAAGGAAAGGAAGACCCAGAGCAGCTGTTAAACTTGTGCGTTTCTATGCCGGGTTTCATGAAGGGTGGACAGTTGTGGGGAGATATAGTTGAATAAAGATGGGAATAAACTGGGGGGGAATTTAGCAAGGCTTATTTGTTCAGATTTTTCTCTGTAACCCTTCAGTCTTCAGAGATAAGAAAGTACCTTTCCTGTGGATATAGGTACTGTGGATATAGGCAGCGCTTCTTACATGAGGGGCTTAGGACCTGCTTCATGGAAAGTTCAGAAAATCATTCCAAGGTTTTATGACCTGCATCAGGAGAAAGGAGAGGAGGGAAGGTGAGAGTGACCTTCCAGCTTCTGCCATGTTTTCAAACGTCAACATGCCGTACTGAGGAGTAGCATGCTCTGCACACAATCACCACCAAGCATAAAGCACAAAGCCTATAGGCTGTATGAAAGACACAGATCTAAGTATTTTAGAGTTAAAAGAAAGCAGGAGTGGTCTAGAATTTTGGATTTGGAGTGGAGGGGGCCAGTAAAATGTCCATAATATTAGAAGTTAACAGAGTTAACAACTTTTTATTTGGTCAAGTAAAGACCTGAGGAGAAAAAAGTCTGCCATCATTATAATTTCATTTTTTAAGAAATGTATTTTTAACTTTAGGACAAGATGAAGGGGAAAAGTCTCAAAGAACAGTCTTCTAAATTGAATACGTTTTATTTCATGAAAAACTCATTACATTGTTTTTATCCATCTCATTTTACCACTTCCTCCCCTTGTTCATATCAGAACACGGCTTTTATTTAGCATGGCAATGTGCCCAATAAAAGGGACCACCTTCCCCAGACTCCATTCTGACTAGGGGTGGCCAGCAACTCAGCTGTAGCCAATGAGAGAGAAAAGGTGGAAAGACAAGAGGCCAGGAGATATTTAGCCTTCTTCGCCTCTCCCCTGCTTCCGAGTTACTGTAAGGGCTGAAGGGCTTAAGTTCCAGTCATCCTGGACTGTAAACAACTCTTTTTTTTTTTTCTTTTTTCTTTTGAGACGGAGTCTTGCTCTCTCAGGCCGGAGTGCAGTGGCGCCATCTCCGCTCACTGCAAGCTCCGTCGCCTCCCGGGTTCACACCATTCTCCTGCCTCAGCCTCCCGAGAAGCTTGGACTACAGGCGCCCGCCATACGCCCGGCTAATTTTTTTTTGTATTTTTAGTAGAGACGGGGTTTCACCGTGTTCGCCAGGATAGTCCCGATCTCCTGACCTCGTGATCCGCCTGCCTCGGCCTCCCAATGTGCTGGGATTACAGGCGTGAGCCAGCGCGCCCGGCCGACTGTAAACAACTCTTAAGGATGACAGCCATGGAATGAGGATGGCAGAGAAAAGAAAAAAAAAAAAAAAAAAGGAGGGCTGGGCACAGTGGCTTATGCCTGTAATCCCAGCACTTTGGGAGGCTGAGGCGGGTGGATTATCTGAGGTCAGAAGTTTGAGACCAGCCTGACTACCATGGAGAAACCCCATCTCTACTAAAAAACATACTAAATTAGCCAGGCATGGTGGTGCACACCTGTAATCCCAGGTACTTGGGAGGCTGAGGCAGGAGAATCACTTGAACCTGGGGGGCAGCGGTTGCAGTGAGGCGAGATTGCGCCATTGCACTCCAGCCTGGGCAACAAGAGTGAAACTCTGTCTCAAAAAAAAAAAAGAAAAAAGAAAAAAAAAAGGAGGAGGACCCTGGGTCCCCAGTAATCATGAGAGTTACCTGGTTTGCCTAACTCTGGACTTTCTAATTGCAAACCTCAAATATCTGCAACAGGTCTCAGTTAATTTAGAAAGTTTTTTTTTTTTGAGACGGAGTCTCGCTCTGTCGCCCAGGCTGGAGTGCGGTGGCCCAGATCTCAGCTCACTGCAAGCTCTGCCTCCCGGGTTTACGCCATTCTCCTGCCTCAGCCTCCCGAGTAGCTGGGACTACAGGCGCCCGCCACCTCGCCCGGCTAGTTTTTTGTATTTTTTAGTAGAGACGGGGTTTCACTGTATTAGCCAGGATGGTCTCGATCTCCTGACCTCGTGATCTGCCCGTCTCAGCCTCCCAAAGTGCTAGGATTACAGGCTTGAGCCACCGCGCCTGGCCTAGAAAGTTTATTTTGCCGGCAGGGCACGGTGGCTCACGCCTGTAATCCCAACACTTTGGGAGGCCGAGGCGGGAGGATCACGAGGTCAGGAGATCAAGACCATGGTGACTAACACAGTGAAACCCCGCCTCTACTAAAAATACAAAAAGTTAGTTAGGTGTGGTGGCGGGCGCCTGTAGTCCCAGCTACTGGGGAGGCTGAGGCAGGAGAATGGCGTGAACCCAGGAGGTGGAGCTTGCAGTGAGCCGAGATTGCACCACTCACTCCAGCCTGGGGACAGAGCGCAACTCCGTCTCAAAAAAAAAAAAAAAAGACAGTTTATTTTGCCAAGGTTGAGGACGCACACCCATAACACAGGCTCAGAGGTCCTGACGACAGGTGCCCAAGGTGGTCAGAACACAGTTTGGTTTTATACGTTTTAGGGAGACATGAGACATCAGTGAGTGTAAGATAAATATTGTTTCGGTCCAGAAAAGGCAGGAGGACTCAAAGCACAGGCGGGACAACTCGAAGTGGGGAGGGGGCTTCCAGGTCATAGGTAGATAAGAGACAAATGGGTGCATTCTTTTGAGTTTCTGTTGACCCTCTCCAAAGGAGGCAATCAGATATACATTGATTTCAGTGAGCAGAGGGGTGGCTTTGAATAGAATGGGAGGCAAGTTTACCCTAAGCAGTTCCCAGTTTGACTTTTCCCTTTACCTTAGTGATTTTGGGGCCCCCAGATTAATTTTCCTTCCATATTTCCCCCCTTTTCTTTTTAGAAATATTTAGTAGAAATAATTTTAGAAGAAAATGAGTCTCTGGTCTCAACTTTTGTCTGATCTCTGATGGCTAGCATGGTTTATTCCTCGATGGGTAGGTCCCGAGTTATTAGGAAAGTTCATTTTTACCAGGTTATGAAATCTTATGTTTTATGAAGAGAAAATAGGGGGAGGAAGGGAACAAAACAACAACAAACAAAAGAACAAGCTTGGAAAATGGATATAGGCCATATGATTCTGAAGTGCATGCATCAGTAGGTAGGTGTGAAAGTGGATTATGTATGTAAATAGGTTGCTGTTATTTTCTTCTGAAGTTTAAGTTGTCTAGCCTCAGTTTGCAGGGCTTTACAAAAGTGCAGCTTAATTTTCAGTGACTCCAAATTAGGAAAAATGGGGGGTAAAAGAAGGAAAAAAATGAAAACATGATTTTGAAACTTATAGCCAAGGAAAATTAGAATTCGGCCCAAACTATAGACAATAATAAAAATTGGAAAACATTAGGCAAGACTCAAATGTAACAACAGGTGTGCTATAGTTTCTGAAACATAATTTTTCTCTCTCCAGTTTCCCATTTTTACTACAGCCAAATCATGGTAGGACTGATTTGCTTTATTACACTTGAAATGACAATTTGTATACAGTGCAGCAAGAATAATTATTTGTTTACATAGCCTTTTAAATTGCCTTTGATGGAACTTTGTTCCATAGAAGGAATCTCAGATAAGACTTTTTTAAAGCCCAGCCATGGATTTATACCATCAAATACCTATGAGTGGGTGAATTTCTCTACTTCTGAGGTTCCAAGATAAACTTGGGGCTCCTGGGCCTGTCAGAAAGTGACATTCTTTACTTACCATAGGTCAGGAACCCTGTACAGGGACTGTGTAGACAAGGTATGAGGCCTGTTTTCCCAAGGGGCTTTTATTGACTCCATAAGTCAAGTTTGATTCCTTAAAGGAAAGCACATCATTCCAGTCAAAGCCTAGGTAAAATAATCAGTTTCTCCAATTGTGTTCTGTTATAAATGAAGACATATTCTTATTGCACTTATGCAAATAACTATATTGCCATAAGTTAAGAATATTCACAAATGGTTTCCAAATCCTGGAGAAATCAGGTAGAGAGAAACAAATATGTTCTAAATTTTGTTCACAGAAGTGTACTAAATTGTTAAAAGCTGTTAATAGCTCAAAAAACTTTCTCTGACTCTAAAGAAACAAAACGAAGGATGAGAAACGTTTTAAGCAAAAAGTCAAAAAGATTACTTTAGTTTTCTATTAGTTCAATCCATGTAGTTAATTTCTGTTCTGCTTGATATTCATAAACATTTCAGTTCTCCATGACTCCCAAAAGTTTTTCTCCTATTCTGATATCACAATTTCCAAAGTTATCAGAAACTTATATTCAAGAGCACCTGTTAGAGTTTTATAGCTGATTATAAAGCCACCTTCTAAAGAGGACCAAAATGAGACAATTGTCTTTGGATGACAAAAAGTTTTAGGGCAGCCATAGTCAAAGACACAGTTGACAAGGAAATTTGTTACCTCTGTGGCACATAATAATCTAACTTAACAATTATAATTATTACTGATAATGTACACTAAGTCATATCAGAATCATAGGCGTTTCCCATAATTTTGGAACACATACCAATAACATAATTATACAAATACAGCCCAAAGAAAACTAAACACCATTTCACATTTGACAATGTTTCCTGTATAATTTTTATACCAATAAGCCAAATTATGTCATTTTTGGACTTTAGGGAACCTAATATCCTAAAGGATTAATTAGATCAGAAAAAAGACATAATTTATCATTTGATTTTGGAAAGTTTGTCAAATATCAAAGGTTTAAAACACTTGATATCACACGTCACTGTAAAATAAGTCATTCATTGACTTATTTTGACATTGACATTCTTGAGTGATAACTCAAGAATTTCCAGGCCGGGCGCAGTGGCTCAAGCCTGTAATCCCAGCACTTTGGGAGGCCGAGACGGGCGGATCACGAGGTCAGGAGATCGAGACCATCCTGGCTAACACGGTGAAACCCCGTCTCTACTAAAAAATGCAAAAAAACTAGCCGGGCGAGGTGGTGGGCGCCTGTAGTCCCAGCTACTCAGGAGGCTGAAGCAGGAGAATGGCGTAAACCCGGGAGGCGGAGCTTGCAGTGAGCTGAGATCCGGGCCACTGCACTCCAGCCTGGGCGACAGAGCGAGATCTGTCTCAAAAAAAAAAGAATTTCCAAAAAAGGTGAAAACCTTCATTCTTTGAGAGAGGAGACTTAATTTTTCAAACAATAAGTCCTAATAAAAACAGCATGAAGCCAACTAAATTTTTTTCAAAATTTTATGAACGATCTGTAAGATTTTTATCTTGACCATAAGATGTAACTTACGGCCGGGCGCGGTGGCTCAAGCCTGTAATCCTAGCACTTTGGGAGGCCGAGACGGGCGGATCACGAGGTCAGGAGATTGAGACCATCCTGACTAACACGGTGAAACCCCGTCTCTACTAAAAACTACAAAAAACTAGCCGGGCGAGGTGGCGGCGCCTGTAGTCCCAGCTACTCGGGAGGCTGAGGCAGGAGAATGGCGTGAACCCGGAGGCGGAGCTTGCAGTGAGCTGAGATCCGGCCACAGCACTCCAGCCTGGGTGACAGCGCGAGACTCAGTCTCAAAAAAAAAAAAAAAAAAAAAAAAAAAAAAAAAAAAGATGTAACTTACATAAACCTTTTATAACCTTCATAACCTTTATTAAGGAGGTGGTTAATGCTTCAAGAAAACCTTGTTAATCTGACAGAGTGGTGCATATGATGGTCTTGCATCAGAGTGCCTTTAACATTCATGGTTAATTTATAGAAAAACTGACCTTATCTTATCTCTCAAAATTGGCCCTTACCCTCTCACATACCCACATCTTCTGCGATAGTCTCCGAACCTTGAGTTGTGGAATAGCTTTAATTTCTGACCCTGTGTCTCAGGAATGCAGTTTGTTTTGAATGACATTTTCTTTTTTTTTTTTTTTTGAGACGGAGTCTCGCTCTGTCACCCAGGCTGGAGTGCAGTGGCCGGATCTCAGCTCACTGCAAGCTCCGCCTCCCGGGTTTACGCCATTCTCCTGCCTCAGCCTCCTGAGTAGCTGGGACTACAGGCGCCCACCACCTCGCCCGGCTAGTTTTTTGTATTTTTTAGTAGAGACGGGGTTTCACCGTGTTAGTCAGGATGGTCTCGATCTCCTGACCTCGTGATCCGCCCGTCTCGGCCTCCCAAAGTGCTGGGATTACAGGCTTGAGCCACCGCGCCCGGCCTTGATTGACATTTTCTACGAGGCCTGAAGATGAGGCTTTAATTGCTGTCAGAGTTTAAGATTTAGCAGGATTTGGTGTCCTTTTAGACCCAGTATTGAAAGCCCTGTAACTCAATGTCAAAAGGACTTTAAAAGCCCATACAGAAAGATACAAGGATGTAATAACCTTAATTTAAAAATATACATTTTAATCTCATTTTTTTTTCCTAAGGAAACCAAAAACTTAATAATAATGGCATAGGAATTGTTTCAATAAACCATAAAATCTATTAGGCTAGTTCCTAAAAGGCGAAAGAGAAGAGCTTCTGCACTGCACAGAATATTATGCTGGAAGAAAACATTTCCCTTACATCTTTAAGAAAATATTGTTAGCATCAGGCCACATAAAACAGAACTTGAGGAAAAAAAACTTATATTACTTGAAAGATGAGTTCGAGAGTGTTACTATATCTCAAAGTTTAAAAGAGGAGAGAAAACCAAAAATGGAAAGGTGCAATAAAAGTTGAAAATCAGGTTAAAAAAAAATTAACATCTCTAGGCTGGGCACAGTGATTCACACCTGTAATCCCAGCACTTTGGGAGGCCAACACAGGTGGATCATGAGATCAGGAGTTTGAGTCCAGCCTGGCTAGTATGGTGAAACCCCTCTCTACTAAAAATACAAAAAATGTGCTGGGCATGGTGGTGCGTGCCTGTGATCCCAGCTACTTGGGAGGCCGAGGCAGGAAAATTACTTGAACCTGGGAGATGGAGATTGCAGTGAGCCAAGATCATGCCAGTGCACTCCAGCCTGAGTGACAGAGCGAGACTCTGTCTCAAAAAAAAAAAGAAAAAAAAATCTCTTATAATTTATTAAAAGTAAGTCAACCCCTTAAGAAAATTTCATTGTTCTGGCCGGGCACAGTGATGCACACCTATAATCCCAGCGCTTTGGGAGGCCAAGCTGGGTGGATCACAAGGTCAAGAGATCGAGACTATCCTGGCCAATATGGAGAAACCCTGCCTCTACTAAAAATACAAAAACTAGCCAGGCGTGGTGGTGCGTGCCTGTAGTCCCAGCTACTCGGGAGGCTGAGGCAGGAGAATCACTTGAACCCAGAAGGTGGAGGTTGCAGTGAGCTGAGATCGTGCCACTGCACTCCAGCCTGGCAACACAGTGGGACTACTTCTGAGAAAAAAAAAATTCATTGTTCTAACCAGTTGTTTACTGTATAAGTGGTTTTTTTTTACATCAAGCCCAATCTCTAGAAAGAACACTGCAATTTCCCTTTAATAGACAATTTGATCATATAAAAGTTTTGGGTTTTTTAAAATAAATCCTCTTATTGTGACTTACGCAGACTATTCATGACATGCTTAGACTTTCTGGTTTGTCCTGAACATCCCTCTTTGTTAAACAACCAGTCATTTTATTTTAGGACTAAATTTACCATACAAGATTCTTTCTCATATAAAATTATTTATCTTTAAGTTTTCTTACCAAAAAAAAAACCTCTTTATTTTTACAACTTTCATTATATCTCTCTTATTTCCTGGCTCCTTTTACCTTGTTTTATATGTACCATTTATATAAGGTTTGAACTAGACAAAAATTGTTCACTTTTTTAAAAAGGACACACTTTTTTGAAATAATGTTTTCCTATAATATATTTTTATTGGAAAATACCCAAATAATGAAATATCTATTATTTAATTTAATATAATTTTAGATTCTAAATTATGATGAGTTTGTCTACAAGTATTTATCCCATTACATTTGGTTAATTATTGTATTTTAATCATTTACCTAGATTATTTATGAAAACTACAATAGTCTTCATTTAAAGTTATGGAACTGCCATTGCAAAATTATAACTAAGATAGTGAAAAAATCTGACCTAACTGACTCTATCTTGCTTCTAACCTCCAAGCTGTTCATGTTTATTCCTGGGTATAGGCTGAGATAACTTTGGGGGGAACTTAGTTTACAGTTTAGCTTTGAAACAAAGATGATAACAGTCCTTTCCCAAAACAAACCTTACTGCTTGTGGACTAGACTGCCTAAAGTCACAAGATTAGAAGTTATGGTAATCTTACTAAATTCAAGATGTAGCTATTTTCATTTAACCTATATCTATGTCTTATTTATTAAACTTACAGCCAGGTGCAGTGGCTCATGCCTGTAATCCCAGCACTTTTGGAGGCTGAGGTAGGCAGATCACTGGAAGTCAGGAGTTCAAGACCAGCCTGGCCAACATGGTGAAACCCCATCTCTACTAAAAATACAAAAATTAGCTGGGTGTGGTGACAGATGCCTGTAATCCCAGCTACCTGGGTGGCTGAGGCAGGAGAATCACTTGAGCCTGGGAAGTGGAGGTTGTAGTGAGCTGAGATCACGCCACTGCACTCTAAACTGGGCGACAGAGAAAGACTTTGTCTAAAAAAAAAAAGAAAAGAAAAAAAATTACATAAGCAAAGATTATTCTGTCTTGGGCTGGGTCTGGGTCTGTAATTTTGTAGCCCCTATGCCAAATTTTGACACCCTATAGGATTTGGCAGAGATAAGCATGAAATTGCTTGATTAACAAATGCAAACAAAAATATATATTGGCAATTCCCATTTCTAACATTACTTCACCAATAATTTCAAAGCTAGTTTATTTATTAAAAGATTTTACTTAAGTTATGTAAACTTGAAAAAGCATTTGACTAGTCTTCTTTTTTCCTGATAAAGTATTTGGTTCAACCACCTTTACTTTCTTAAGCCAATTAATTGGAGTTCCTTTATATATTTTCAGTAGTGAAACACTGTGTACACAACACATAAATACATAGATGTGTTAGGCATGCTGATAGAAGTACGTCTCATAGATACATAAGAGCTTTTTCTTTTCCTTAGACTTTTAAATTCTTTTTTCTTTTCTTTCTTTCTTTTTTTCCTTTTTTTTTTTAGACAGAATCTCACTGTGTCACTCAGGCTGAAGTGCAGTGACACAATCTCAGCCCACTGCAACCTCTGCCTCCCAGGATCAAGTGATTCTCCTGCCTCAGCCTCTTGAGTAGCTGGGATTACAGGTGTGCACCATGATGCCTGGCTAATTTTTGCATTTTTAGTAGAAATGGGGTTTCACCATGTTAGCCAGGCTGTTCTCAAACTCCTGACCTCAGGTGATCTGCCCACCTCGGCCTCCCAAAGTGCTGGGATTATAGGTGTGAGCTACTGCGCCCAACCTTCAAATTCTTGATAACCTGTTTTCACTACCCTAGCCAGTTGTCAGCTAAGTAGCCTTAAATTTGCATATTAAAGGGACCAACTCAGGTGAAAATCAAATAGCAAGATTTACATCATATGGTACAAAGAGAAAAAGTCTGGTGCGTTAGAGGGAAATTTGATTTAATTGCCAATTAAACATGAAATTATAGAAATTATAAATATCTTTTAAATACACACACACACACACACACACACACACACCCTATAGCTTTTACTTCAGAACTTTTAGCCGTGAGATAAATACAAATTCACTGGCTTGCAAACAAAAAACCTGTTGGATTCAAACAGTGGTTTTTATCTTAATAGAAAAATAACAGCAGCTTTAAAGCAGGCAGAAAATAAAATAACTGGGCGCAGTTGCTCATGCCTGCAATCCCAGCACTTTGGGAGGCCGACGCAGGTGGATCATGAGGTCAGGAGATAGACACCATCCTGGCTAACACAGTGAAACCCCCGTCTCTACTAAAAAATACAAAATATTAGCCAGGCGTGGTGGCGGGCGCCTGTAGTCCCAGCTAATCGAGAGGCTGAGGCAGGAGAATGGCGTGAACCCAGGAGGCGGAGCTTGCAGTGAGCCAAGATCCCGCCACTGCACTCCAGCCTGGGTGAGAGAGCAAGACTCCGTCTCAAAAAAAAAGGTAAAGAAAATAGAGAAAAAAAGAAAAGAAAATAGAGGAAAAAAGAAAAGAAAATAGAGGAAAAAAGAACTTAGGAACTCTACAGCTTGCAGATCAACCTTAGGGCTCTTTTTCCTTAATGTAATTGTGCATAAAGACCATATTAGTTCCATTTTACATAGACTATGGCAAGTAGGGGTGCTACAAAATCTGCAGAGTGCTGGAAAGGGGGTCATTCTCCTTGTTTTCTCCTCATTCTTAGCTTATTGTTTCCCACTTCTTTTCTTTTTTTTTTTTGAGACGGAGTCTCACTCTGTTGCCCAGGCTGGAGTGCAGTGGCACCGTCTCAGCTCACTGCAAGCTCCGCCTCCCGGGTTCACGCCATTCTCCTGCCTCAGCCTCCTGAGTAGCTGGGACTACAGGCGCTGCCACCGCACCCAGCTAATTTTTTTTTTGTATTTTTAGTAGAGACGAGGTTTCACTGTGGTCTCGATCTCCTGACCTTGTGATCCGCCCGCCTTGGCCTCCCAACCCACTTCTTTTCTTAAAAGGAGGAACCGAGCTGTGAGCTGTGGCCTAGGTTTTCGCATGGTGGATTGATTTGTGCTGCTTGTGGGCAGGACTCCACAGTGTGTCACCACAGACTTATTTCCACCCTTTCACGTGTCTTGTTTTCTCTCTCCAGACATCCCTGGCCTCTGAGAGGGATCAAAATGCTGAATGATCAGCCCTTATATGTTTCCTGGGCAGGCCTTTTTTTAAAATTGATTTTTGTTGGGGATTTCCCTGTAGGGCCACTGCACATCACAGGGTCAGTCCCTCAGACCCTTCCATGAGCCCCATCCCCCCATCACCTGGGGCACCTTTCAGCTGGGAGAAGCAAATGCTCTTTCTCTTTGGTACTGAAGAAAACTCAATCTCTCATTTACCTATGAAAACAACAGTTCAGTTCCTCACGCAAATGCTTACAGACAAACTGAATCAAGATTAATTTTGGGAGAAAAGGCAACAGAGAAGACCCTTTAGAATGCATCTCCTAACTAGAATTAGAATCCTTAAACATCTTTCTAGGAGAGAAATAAAAAACCACAGCTAAGACCACTTCCTGTAAACTGTGTTCAGCCACCCCTACTTTGTAGCTCTAGTCTGCCATTACACACGCCAAGGTCAAATCCTCTCACAGTACAAGGTCATCTCTGGTACCCCCAAAGTGAAAGAGGCCAGGCCATGCAGTAGAGGAAAACAGCACTCTAGACCTAAGAAGAATCTGCCCATGACTCTTGAAACTCCACAAAGAAAATAGAACAGCCCAAAAGGGCTGAGTGACACCTTTGTTCTGAATTCTTTAAAGGGGTTCAAGTCATTAGAAGGCTTTTCTACATTTTTGTTTTGTTTTGTTTTGTTTTGTTTTGGTACTGCAGATGGCAAAGGTGGAAGGAAGTACAGGTTGGAAGAAAAGTAAACAAAAGAAATTTGTTTTTCTATTTAAGGCAAAACACAAGCATGGATTTTTGCTTTTCCCTGCCCCCCCCTTTTGCAGCTGCAAGGAATTTTAGCCGAATTAGAGAGGCTTTGTTACCCATAATTTGGAATTCTCACTCAGATTTGACCAGTCAGGTAGAGTTGGCCAAATCTGATGGGAGAAAAATCGGAACAAACAACAACAACAAATGCAACAATACGATCACTGAGCACTCTAATGGTCAGGAGAAATTAAGGCCAGCTGGTTGCTGAGCTTTAGCCAAGCCAAAACCCCGTTTCAGATACCGATCTGGAGATAGGTCTCAGGCTGAAGACTGCTTTCAACCGTCCTAGAAGCAGGGAAAGGAAACCCAAATTATTCTTCCCTCCTGAAAGTGCGCTCAAACTTCATAAAGGAGTTACTTGCCTTCCATCAGCATGGAAGCAGGAAATCTTGCCTTCCTTGTTGGATGCAAGTAAAACTCTTAAAAAAAAAAAAAAAAAAAAGGAGAGAGAGAGTTGTATAGCAAAATAAAAATAAACTTTAGATCACAACCAAATTTCGGGAGACCAGGGATTCTGTGGAGGGGGGTGCTCCCAGACCTCAGCAAATTGTCCTATTGGTTTGAACCATAAATTTGGCTCATGCTGGTCCCAAGCACCAATAGGAGATTTGTCAAAGGTCACGGGCATCTCCATTCAGAATCCGTCTGTGGTTACCAAAATGTGAACCCCAAATATCTCAGACAAGTCTCAGTTAATTTAGAAAGTTTATTTTGCCAGGGTTGAGGACACACACCCATGACACAGCCTCAGGAGGTCCTGACGACAGGTGCCCGAGGTGGTCAGAGCACGCTGTGGTTTCATACATTTTAGGGAGACATGAGACACCAATCCACCTATGTGAAATGAATATAGGTTTGGTCCAGAAAAAGGTGGGACAACTCGAAGCAGGCAGGGGTCTTCCAGGTCATAGGTAGATAAGAGACAAATGGGTGCTTTTTTTTTTATTTTCTGAGATGCCTCAGCTTCCCAAGTAACTGGGATTACAGGCGCCCACGACGACACCCGGCTAATTTTTGTGTTTTTGGTGGAGTGGGGTTTTACCACGTTGTCTGTGGCTGGGCTGGTCTTGAACTCGTGATTACAAGTGATCACTCAGCCTCCCACAGTGCTGAAATGACCAGCCTGAGCCACCGTGTCTGGCCACGTGCATTCCGTTGAGTTTCTGATTGTCCTGCCAAAGGAGGCAAGCAGATAGACATTTACCTCCTTGAGCAGAGGGGCGGCTTTATATAGAATGAGAAGCAGGTTTGTTCTAAGCAGTTCCCAGGTTGACTTTCCACTTAGCTTAGTGATTTTGGGACCCCAATGTTTTCAGAGTTGGTTCCTTCCATTGGGTCTCCTCTTGCTGTTGGGTTCGTGAGCTCACTGACTTCAAGAACGGAGCCGCGGACCTTCACAGTGAGTGTTACAGCTCTCAAAGATGGCACGGACCCAAGGAGGGAGCAGCAGCCAGGTTTACTCGAAAAAGCAAAAGGACAAAGCTTCCACAGCATGCAAAGGAACCCCACGGATTGCCTGCGCCTGCTGAGGGGCGGGAGGGGGCGGGTGGTGGCCAGTTTTTATTTCCTTGTTTGTCCCCTCCCATGTTCCATTTCTGTCCTATGAGAATGCCCTTTTTCAATCCTCCCCACAATTGGCCACTTCTAGGATCCTGCTGATGATTGGTGCATTTTACAGAGTGCTGATTGGTGCGTTTTACAGAGCGCTGATTGGTGCGTTTTACAGAGCACTGATTTCAGAGCACAGTGCATTTCACAGTCCCCTTGCTAGCCACAGAGTGCTGATTGGTGAGTTTTACAAGCCTAGCTACAGAGTGTGGATTGGTGCGTTTTACAATCTTCTTGTAGGACAGAAAAGTTCTCCAAGTCCCCACTCAACCCAGGAAGTCCAGCTGACTTTACCTCTCACCAAGATTTTTCTTTCACATAATAAAGACAAACAAATTTCTATTTTGTTTAAATTATTGTTATTTCGGGTCTCTGTGGCTGGCAGCAGAACTCAGCCAAAGCACTATAGTAGGGTCTGGGGTTAACGGGAGGGAAAAAAAAAAAAAAAGGAAAAAAAGCATGTTCTATGCCCTTGTGAAGCTTAGCAGAGTGAAGGGAATTTTCCTTTAATTTATTGAAGTCTGCTTTTCCTGCAGCATAAATCAATAGATATATAGTTGTCAAAATGAGGTAAGCTCAAAAAAGGAGCAAGTTTCATTCTAAGAAAGAGGCTGTGGGAGGACCTAAACCAGACCAGGAGGCAAGAAGAGTAAACTCTCCTGCCTACTTACTAAAATTCCGTGAATATTGTGGAATGGAGAAAAAAAACTACCCTTGTGCAATCTAACAGAATTCCCAGAAAATAAAATCTGTCATTTTTCCATTGAGCAATGACACACAGTTTCAAAAGAACCTTAAGCCAGTTTTAGTCCAATTTCCTTTAGTTCAGTAAAAAATGCATTCTTACTCAGCGCATGCCTCCCACCAACTATGGTGTGTTGTAACTAATGTAACACATTTTTATTGCCTGCAGAAAGTAGTAAGTTACATTTTTAAATGAGCACGTCTTAAAAATAGTTTCCCTCATATTTCATAGTGATTCATTTAGCATGAAATTAATATTAACTGCTAACAATAAGTACTTAAAAATTCAAATTGAAAAGGAAATTATGCACATTTGTGATTTCATTAATTCTGGCAACCGTTAAGTCAAAAATAAGTAAATTTCTTCCCACTCTTGCGTCTGTTTCAGATTGACTCTTTAATTGCCTAATGTTTTCTAAGCCTAGTTTCATTATTTTATGTATCATATTAATGTGCTAAATTAAGGTTTTAGTACACCCAAGTCATACAATAAAATAAGTGTTAACACGATAAAGGAACAAACTTCAAACATAATATCAACATGCATATATCTTTACTTGCATACCTTAAACTCTATGATCTATAAGGACAAGTGGAAGAAATTAACATTTAATAAGCATCTACTATGTGTCAGGCACTTTATGCTTGTTATCTCATTTGATATTGTTTCTCTGACATAATTTCACCACATGTAAATGTAATAAAAGTGTCACTGTCATTTTGCACATGTCAATAAAGTCAATCAATGTATTAGAAGAAACCTGTTTACGAGGCCAGGCGTGGTGGCTCATGTCTGTAATCCTAGCACTTTGGGAGGCTGAGGCAGGTGAATCACCTGAGATCAGGAGTTCGAGACCAGCCTGCCCAACATGGTGGCACCCCATCTCTACTAAAAATACAAAAATTAGCCAGGCGTGGTGTCAGGTGCTTGTAATCCCAGCTACTCGGGAGACTGAGGCAGGAGAATCGCTTGAACCCAGGAGGCAGAGGTTGCAGTGAGCCAAGATCCAGCCGTTGCACTCCAGCCTGGGGGACAAGAGCGAGAATTTGTCTCGAAAAAAAAAAGAAGAAGAAATCTGTTTACTAAAAATTTCAGGACAGCAAGTGACAGAATAGCTTTAATAGAAAACAACTTCCTTGGGCTGGGCGTGGTGGCTCACACCTGTAATCCCAGCACTTTGGGAGGCCAAGGTGGGCGGATCATGAGGTCAGGAGTTCCAGACCAGCCTAGCCAATGTGGTGAAACCCCATCTCTACTAAAAATACAAAAATTAGCTGGGCATGTTGGTGCACGCCTGTAATCCTAGCTACTCAGGAGGCTGAGGCAGGAGAATTGCTTGAACCCAGGAGGCAGAGGTTGCAGTTAGCTGAGATCGCACCACTGCACTCCAGCCTGGTGACAGAGTGAGACTCCATCTAAAAACAAACAAACAAATAAAAACTTCCTTCTTGTTTATATTGGAAACTCTCAAAACTTTAGAAGCGTTGTCATGATTCCTGCCTTAAGTGTCTTTGCTATCTGTGTTACTTCCCTATTGCTGCTGCAACAAATCACCCATCTCTTGATGGCGTTGGTAACCAACCAACCCCATTATGTTGTAATTTAGTCTTTAAAACCACATAAATTTATTATTTTATACTTCTGGAGGTTAGAATTCTCAGGTCAGTTTCAGTGGACTGAAATCGAGGTGTCAGCGGGGGTTTGTTCTTCCTGGAGGTCCTACGCAAGAATCTGTTTCCTCACCTTTCTTAGTTCTGGCGGCTGCCTGCATTCCTTGGCCCTGGCCCCATCCTCCAGTGTCTCCCTCTCTGACCACACTGCTTCTCCCTTGTGAATGTATTGGGCCCACCCAGAAATTCCAGGATAGTCTCTCCATCTCAAGATCCTTATCTCCATCACATCTACAAAGTCGCTTTTACTGTGTAAGGTAACAAATTCACCAACTCTGGGGACTATGATGTGGATAACTTTGGGGAACTATTGTTCAGCTTACCACATCCCATTTATTTATTTAAATACATTTTCATGACTCCATTTTCAGATAATGATGCATAATGCTCTGTATATTGTTTCCCTCGTATTGAAGGTAATTTATTTCATATGACTTTTAGGAAATCTACTTTCTTTCTTCAAAGACTCTCTGTTTCTTATGGTGTTTAATGACAGATTCCACTAATGTTTGCTGATTAATTTATTTATTTGAACAGATTTGTATCAAATAACTATTACCTGCTTAACTATCAAAGTCGGTACTGAGCAGAAATAACTACACTGTTTATCAGCACTAATTAACCAGAAGATGAAGTAAACAGGATATTTCCCAAACATAGGGCACTTCTACACATCACAAGATTCAGCTATGGGATAGTACCCGAAGTCATCCCCGCTTTATTTCACAGCTCCTTTAGATTCTACACATCACAAGATTCAGCTGCGGGATAGTACCCGAAGTCATCCCGGCTTTATTTCACAGCTCCTTCAGATTCTACACATCACAAGATTCAGCTACGGGATAGTACCCGAAGTCATCCCCGCTTTATTTCACAGCTCCTTCAGATTCTACACATCACAAGATTCAGCTGCGGGATAGTACCCGAAGTCATCCCCGCTTTATTTCACAGCTCCTTCAGATTCTACACATCACAAGATTCAGCTACGGGATAGTACCCGAAGTCATCCCGGCTTTATTTCACAGCTCCTTCAGATTCTACACATCACAAGATTCAGCTACGGGATAGTACCCGAAGTCATCCCCGCTTTATTTCACAGCTCCTTTAGATGCCCTGGATTTCTTTTTTCTCACTTACAGACACATGCCTTTGAATTGCTCCCTGGCTATTTCCTATCCAAGTATCTTAGCTCCCAACAAAGCTATGCCCATCTTGAGAGCTGAACCCACATCCTCTTTTATATCTATCAAGGGGCCTAGCAAAATACTGGACCAGAGAGAGTAAGCAAACACCATGCAGTCTGTATCTAGCCAACGGACTTGTTTGTTTAGCTTGAAGAGTGTTTGAGAAAAAAATTAATCGAAAACATTTTGAAATCAGAGAATTTCACATAAAATCTTTTGATTTCACTTATCTTAAAAAATTGGCTAATATGGGCACCCTGTGCCAGCATTTCTGCCTGGCAACCATGAGCTAGAGTTCTGTGGCAGTGCCCCCTGCAGGCAGGCAGAGGCTCTCCGGCTTCATGGTCTTCACCCAGCCCTCGTCTGGCCCTGGAAGTATTTGAGTTTGAGACCCCTATGCTAGACACCCTGTAGAAATTCTCCTAGCAATATCCTAACATTATCGCCTCATTTTTCAAGTGTGGAGACTGCTTGCTAAACCCAAATTTGGCCCAGGAACTGTTTGAGGGCATTTTTACTACATATTTTTAATGTACAAATTGTCCTCTAAGACCTTGCACATCAAAGTATAGTCCACAGACCAGCAGCATTGGCATTAACTGGGAGTTTGTTAAAAGCTCTCCTGAGCCAGAATCTGCATTTTAGCAACATCCTCAGGTGATTTGGATAGTTGAAAATTTGAGAAGCACTGCTATAGATGAAACTCATAGCTAACCACCTCTCACCTGCCCTCCACACACCACTGAGACCAAGCCTACTTCACTTACACTGATGGCAGCAGTGGGCCATCTGGAGCCACCACTGCCATCACACTGGCTAGAACAGGGAGATGCGACTGGGGCTGCATGCTCCATGGAGCTGGTGGGAGCCCGGGACAAGCAGGAGCCCCACCATTCTGTGTTGGGGCAGGAGCTCCCCAGGTGCCACTGCAGCCACCCTGGCCACAGCTGCAGACCCAGGCATGCCTGTGCTCTCAGGGACTGGAGCAGGCGGGAGGCCTGCCCTCCAGGGCAGAGCTGCAGCCGCCCAAACCCCAGCTACAGACCTGGCCTTCCACTCCAGGGAGCAGGCAGGACCCCCACCCCCCTGTGGGGCTGCTGCAAGAAACCAGGCATCCCTACACTCTTGCGGGCCTGGGAAGGCCCCGTGCTTGCAGGCTTCGAAGTGCCTGCTCCCGCTGTGTGGCTTCTCCCTGCTGTCGGCACCGACTCCAATCTGGGAGCAAAGTCGAGGCCATGCCCAGGTGCTATTGCACCCCAGCCAGGTGTGCACACACTTGGGACAGTGTTGACGTGCCAGCCCCCTGCCACCTCAGCCCCTGCCAGGCTTTCAGTGCCAACAAGCATAGGAGGGAAGTTGAGATAGGGCTGAGGGCAGCTTGGTGCTGGCCTGCAGGTGCCCCTTGGCACCATGAACAGCAGCAGGAAGCAGACAGGCTTCCCTGCAAAAGGGGGTGGGTCCTTGATGAGGCTCCACCTTCAGGCCAGAAAGGGCCTGAAGGCTGGGGGCTGGGCTGCCAGTCCCATGGACCAGAGTGGGAATTTGTGATGCCTTTTCCAGGCCACCCATGGCCACCCATGGACCAACAAGGGTGTACTTCCTTCCCTCTGAGGCCCATAAAAGCCCCAGGCTCAGCCAGAGCTGAGGAGATGTTGGGACAACTAGCTGCAGAGGAGAGCTACCCACTCCAGGGCTTCCTCTTTGCTGAGAGCCACGCAGAGAACAGGATGACCAGCTACAGAGAGGAACTACCCTCTCTGCTGATAAGTGAACACTCGTTGGGATGATTTGCCTAGCAGAGAGCAGCTGCTGTCTGTACTAGGAGCTGAACACTCATCAGAACACCTTGGCTGTGAAAGGAGCTGCCCCCGCGGGTTTTCTCTGAGCTGTTCTAGCACTCAATAAAGCTTCTCTTCGCCTTGGTCACCCTCCACTTGTCTGTATACCTCATTCTTCCTGATCACAAGACAAGAACTTTGGACCCACCACACGGCAAGACTAAAAGAGCCTGTAACACAAACAAGACGAGACGTGCTCCTTCCTCACCACACTGTGGGGGAAGAGAAGGAACAAAGGGCTGCTGTGGCCCTTCCGGGATCCCAGACCTAGGAGCTCCCCAAGCCAAGGTTGTGATTCCCTCTTTGGGGCCCTGTGGCCCCTGGTGTCTCCAAGCTTCCAGGTGCCACCATGTTCCCTGGTGCCAGTCTGGCTGCAGCCTTGCAGAGAGCCAGCACCCATGCTGGCACCCAGAGCTGCCCAACCCGCTGTAGAAGCTGGCGTGTCTGTTTGCAGTGGCCAGATCCCACGCTCACTTACACACCCCTCACCATTCCATGCCTGACTCGCCCTTGGCAGGCATGGGATCCAGGCCAGTAGCATGAGCTGAGCACAGCCTGCCAGGCTCAGTGGGCAAAATGAGCCCAGCAGGCCCAAGCAAAACTCAGGCAAAGGTGCCACAGGCCACAGAGGCTGCCAGCCAGAAAAATGACCCCCGAAGAGCCTATAACAATTTCACAAATCCTGGAAATAACATTTTGAAAATTATTAACACGCCATTCTCTTTCGCCTTTCCACGTGTCAGAGACATTCTTTAAAATGAGTGGAGGGAGATTTCAATGACAAAAGAATACCAAGCAAAAAAATGAGGTAACTTCTCTAGGTTCAGGACAGGAAAACCCAGCTGAATCTATTTATCATTTTTTTTTTTGGTGGGGGAGGGGAAGTTATAAACAATAGAAATCTATTTCTTGCACCTCTGTATGCTGGGAAGTCCAAGACCAAGGCAACAGCAGGTTTACTGCATCTGTCAAGGGCCCTGCATCCTCAGAGATGGTTGTCTTTTCACTCGAACCTCACACGGTGGAAGGGGCAAGGGCTCTCTCTTAGGCCTGTTTCTTGTTTTGGTTTTTTGGGGTTTTTTTGAGACAGAGTCTCACTCTGTCGCCCAGACTGGAGTGCGGTGGCCGGATCTCGGCTCACTGGAAGCTCCGCCTCCTGGGTTCACACCATTCTCCTGCCTCCGCCTCCCAAGTAGCTGGGACTACAGGCGCGCACCACAACGCCCGGCTAGTTTTTGTGTTTTTAGGAGAGACGGGGTTTCACCGTGTCAGCCAGGATGGTCTTGATTTCCTGACCTCGTGATCTGCCCGCCTCAGCCTGCCAAAGTGCTGGGATCACAGGTGTGAGCCACCGCGCCCGGCCACAGGCCTGTTTCATAAGGACACCAATCCCATTCATGAGGGCTCTACTCTCATGATCTAATTGCCTCCCAAGGGCTCCACCCCCTAATACCATCACCTCACAGGCAAAGATTTTAACATAACGTTTGTGGGGACTTAAACATTCAGATCATAGCAACTTGTGGATTGCAAAACCAGATCTTGAACAACTTGTAACTCTAAGGCTACTGGTTGTTTTAATGCTACAAACCGTGGGAAACAAATAAATTTAGTTTTTTGGGTTTTTTCTTTTTTTACATTTTTTTAAGAGACAAGGTCTTACTCTGGTTGCCCATGTCAGAGTGCAGTGGTGAAACCATACCGCACTGCAGCCTTAACCTCCTGGACTAAAGCAATCCTCCCACTTTGGCCTCCCACGGTGTAGGGATTACAGGTGCGAGGCACTACACCCAGCGTCTTTTTAAAAATTTTTAATGTATTTTTTAATTGACAAATAGAAGTTGTGCCTATTTATGTGTGTAACATATTGCTTTGAAATATGTATACATGTAGAATGGCTAAATCAAGCTGATTAACGTGCATTACCTCACATAGATATCATTTATTTTATGGTGAGAGCGCTTAACATCTATTTTTTGCAGTTTTCAAGAATACAACATATTGTTATTAACTATAGGGAGATATTGTTCAAAGGATACAAAATTTCAGTTAGGAGGAGTAATTTTAAGAGTTCTATTGTACAATGTGATGACTAGCTAATAACTAGAGTTACCTTTCATTCCTTATGGTACAGGGAGGATATATTACAGGAAAAATAAAAGAAATGTACCACTCCTTTAAGTACTGCGAATGAAGGAAGAATATAGAAGCATCAGAGAGATTAAGCCCAGGAGATGAATATATCCCCATCTACCCTTCTCCAGAAAGCAGGACAAAATCAGTAAGGCTGACACTTCAAGCACAAGGGTCTCTTGTCTTCACACCCTTCTTAAAAATCTGTCTTTGACAAAAAAGATAAACAATTCAATTTTAAAATGTGCAAAGGGCATAAATAGACATTTCTACTAAGATACACAAATGGACAATGACCACATGAATAGATTCTCAACATCACTAATCATTGTGGAAATGTATATCAATACTATAATGAGGTCAGGTGAGGAGGCGCACACCTATAACCCCAGGACTTGGGGAGGCCGAAGTGGAAGGCTTGCTGGAGCCCAGGAGGTTAAGGCTGCAGTGAACAGTATTTGTGCCACTGAACTCCAACCTGGGTGACAGAGTGAGACCCCGTCTCAAAAAAAAAAAAAAAAAAAAGCAGAAGAAGAAAAGAAAAAGAAAAACCTACAGTAAGATACCACTTCACACCTATTAGAATGGCTATAACCAAAATAACAGTATTGGTAAAAATGTGGAGAAATCAGAACCTCATACATTGCTGGTAGGAATATAAAATCGTTCAGATGCTGTGAGAAACAGTCTGGCAATTCCTCAAAGAGCTAAACACAGAATTACCATCTGGCCCAGCAGTTTCACTCCTAGGTCTATACCCAAAATAATTAGACACAGGGACTCAAACATTAAGGTTTATTGCATCATTATTTACATTAGCCAAAAGATGGCAACAATCTTTGTGTCTACTCACAGGTGCATAGATAAATTAAATATGGTATATACATACAATGGAATATAATTCAACCATATGTAAACAAAAAATAAAATCCTAAGCTCCCCAACCAACTGAACTGACCCCCTCTTGGCCAAAGGCACCCCAGAGAAACCTTAAAACCTGAGTTCCCTGCCATGAAGGGATGGGAGGTTGGCCATGCCTCGTTATACACCGCCTGCCTTGTGCAGTTTAAACACAACCGACCAGCATTCGCGTGAAAACAGAGCTCATAAGACTGACAGAATGGACTCTTTGTGGTATAAGAAACCAAATTATAAGCAGGATCTAAGGCCATGCCAGGCAAGGGTTAAATCACTCACCCCTACACTTAAAAAATAAACTATGTTCTCGGCCGGGCGCGGTGGCTCAAGCCTGTAATCCCAGCACTTTGGGAGGCCGAGACGGGCGGATCACGAGGTCAGGAGATCGAGACCATCCTGGCTAACACGGTGAAACCCCGTCTCTACTAAAAATACAAAAACTAGCCGGGCGAGGTGGCGGCGCCTGTAGCCCCAGCTCCTCGGGAGGCTGAGGCAGGAGAATGGCGTGAACCCGGGAGGCGGAGCTTGCAGTGAGCTGAGATCCGGCCAGTGCACTCCAGTCCGGGCGACAGAGCAAGACTCCGCCTCAAAAAAAAAAAAAAAAAAAAAAAAAACTATGTTCTAACTGCCACAAATTATTTTCTTTTTCTCTAGCAGTTAAACAAGCACTGGCCTTGAAATAAGCAATATTAAAACAAGCTGCAGCTCATCCACAGCTGACAGCCAGGCAATGACCTCCAAAGTCCCCGCCCACACCCACTCTCCCATTCCACCCGCCAGAACCACAGCTGTGACTGGACGAGAGCCCCATTTCAGTAACTTTCTCCTGAGAAGAAGCCATGGCTTGGTTCCGGCCAGTTTACAGAGGCTGCACACGTGAGTGCCATCCTGTCCCTGCTTCACTTTCTCATATATAGGGACTAATTGTAATGCACTTGAACATTAAGTCTCCACCCCAAAAGGAACATGGGTCGCATGTAACACGCATGTCTGCGTATCACATAGGTGTGCGACTCCTCTCATGAATATTCATAGCTCCTCCTGTGACCTGCTGAGTATGTGTGTTTAACCAACCAGTTCAGCCTAATGCTCCTGCCCCAGCCCCTCCTTCTTCAAAGCGCCTGCTAACAGCTTCAGCCAGAGGCCACCCTTCCCAGCCTGTCAGAATGACCACTTTGCACGCTGTAAGCCTTTATAAGAAAGTCTCCTTCCCAAATTTTAGGATATGTGATTTGAGGTCAGGTGCAGTGGCTCACGCCTGTAATCCCAGCACTTTGGGAGGCCGAGGTGGGAGGATCACTTGAGGTCAGGAGTTTGAGGCCAGCCTGGCCAACATGGTGAAACCCTGTCTCTACTAAAAATATAAAAATTAGCCAGGCATAGTGGAGCATGCCTGTAATCCCAATTACTTGGTAGGCTGAGGCAGAAGAATGGCTTGAACCTGGGAAGTGGAGGTTGCAGTGAGCCCAGATCACACCACTGCACTCCAGCCTGGGTGACAGAGTGAGACTCTGTCTCAAATAATTAACAATAATAATAATATGTGATTTTAAGTTGACATATCAAGAAGAATGAAATTCTGATACGTGCTGCAACATGGATGAATTGTGAAAACATTATAAGTGAAATGAGCCAGATACAAAAATTTTTGACTCGTTTTATGTGAAACATCAAGAATAGGCAAGCTCATAGAGACAGAAAGTAGATTAGCAGTGACCAGGGGCTGGGGGGAAGGAGGTATCTGGGGGAATTTCTGTTTGGGGAGTTGAAAATTCTTAGAAATAGGTAGTGGTGATGGTTGTATAACACTGTGAACCTAAGAATGCTACCAAATTGCACATGTAAAAATGGTTAAAATGGCTAATTTTATGTTACAGATATTTTGCTACAATCTGGGGTTCCCCACAGCAGACTGGTGAGTGGAAAGTTGATGGTCAGTGAGTGGACAGAAAATGGACCTGTAACTGCTGGAAGGAAGATGGAAGGGATGCATAGAACAGGCCCTGTGTCTATAGCCAGTGTAGGCCGACACGATGACAAGTCAGAGAGGGTGACCCCAGACTGGGACCAAACTGACAGACCCAGCACGGGTCGGGGGCATCGAGGCAGCCTGCAAACAGGCAGGGCAGGGCCCCTCCCCAGAGGCCACGGAGTGGAAGGTGCCTCCGCGGAGACCCAGCCTTTCTGCATCACCCCAGGACCTGTGTGAGCCACACTCTAGTCTACTCCCCTTCTCTCAAGACACCGCCTCAGACAGAGAGCAAGGAGGATGCAGGATAACTGAGAAAGGGAATATTCATGTCTATGAGAAGACTGAGCAATAACTAAAGACACTGATGAGATTAAGGGAACATGCTACAACCTTTAAACCAGATAGAACTAATACTTAATTTTCTAACTCCCTTTCCACCCCTGCGCCATTGAACCGATGGGCGGAGGCTCATGATGAAGATCAGATGAAACTGAGTCAAAATAAAGAAAATGCATTAATTTTGTGGTGTGTCCCCACTCCTGTTAAACATTTTACACGAATCGTGTCAGATGTCCCCT
Source organism: Trachypithecus francoisi (assembly GCF_009764315.1). Taxonomy (NCBI): domain Eukaryota; kingdom Metazoa; phylum Chordata; class Mammalia; order Primates; family Cercopithecidae; genus Trachypithecus; species Trachypithecus francoisi. The sequence continues at coordinate 650,082 of NW_022681461.1, forward strand.
CTTTTAGCTTCTGTGTGCTTTTGTTCTGAGGCTCAAGGTCCTGCTGTGACTTGCTTTGGAAAACTGAGTTCCTGGAGCCATCTCACTTGCAGGCTGCAGACTCCGAAATTGTACGGTTGCTTTGTTTCATCCCCTTCCCGTCCTTTCTCCTCTATCTCCTGACTGGTTTCCTTAGGGAGCCCCTCCTCAATAAATCCCTTGCACACAAAAGCTCATCTCAAGGTCCACTTGTGCGTAACCCAGCTAAGGTACCCATTTTCTCTGCATTCACAAGCTATACTATGACCTAAACCTTTCAACCTTGCCATATCTGCTACGTGGCTGTGCCCTGAAAGTTATCTGTGTGTGTGTGCAGCCCCTATTCTAGGCATTCTGCCCTGTTTGTGGGAAGCACTGAGCCAGCTCTGTGGTGGGAGCACCTTGGGGAGGGACATTTTGAGCAAGCTCAGAAGGACCAGTTAATGGGCAGGATCGCAGAGGCGGGCTCCTACTTCCTTCCTCCTCATTTTAGACTCCCCATCCCCTAACCCCAATCCCACTACTACATGTTGGACTTCAGTCTGGCCCAGGAGCTTAATAACAAGGAAATCTCTGCAGATAATCCCTGTGGTTTAGAAATTCCTCTCACGTACGTCGTCTCACTTTACCTCATGTTGTAATCTCTGGCGAGGGCGACACTCATTCCCACTGACAGACGATGAAACAGATGCTTACAGAGTAGAAATTATTTGCTCAGTGCTGCACGGTTCAAAAGTAGGAGTCTCTGTTAATTCCAAATAAACAAAACCAAAAAGCCAGCAAACGGCGCTTCCCCTGCTCTCCTATGACAGCAATCAACACAGGATACTTCCGTGATCGGTCGTGTGGGGTTGCCCCTCCACTTCAAGCCAGTCATCAGTTCTGCAGAAGACACCAGCCAGGCGTCCTCTACCTCAATTCTGACATTATCTTCCTGGAGACAGACAGCGTCAGATTCCACAGGTTGAGCACTCCGTCCCGTCCCGTTGAGCACTCCCGTTAAGCTCCCCCTTCTACTCCGGAACTTCTGATCAGTTCTAAACTGGGGTTCCCATGGCTCCCTTTCTGGGCTCGATTAGTTTGCGAGAGCAGCTCACAAAACTCAAGGAAACATGTTCCCAGTTTTCTGTTTGTTTGTTTTTGAGATGGGGTCTCACTCTGTCGCTCAGGCTGGAGGGCAGTGGCATGATCTGTGCTCACTGAGCCTCCGTCTCCCAGGTTCAAACAATCCTCCCACCTCAGCCTCCTGAGTAGCTGGGATTACAGGCAGGTACCACTACATCCAGCCATTATTATTATTATTATTATTTTGTATTTTTAGTATAGGTGGGGTTTCACCATTTTGGCCATGCTGGTCTCGAACTCCTGACCTCAAGTGATCCACCTGCTTTGGCCTCCCAAAGTGCTGGGATTATAGGTGTGAGCCACCATGACTGGCCGTCACCAGTTTATTTATTTATTTTTTTTTTTAAATAAAGAATATTATAGCCGGGTGCGGTGGCTGAAGCCTGTAATCCCAGCACTTTGGGAGGCCAAGATGGGTGGATCACGAGGTCAGGAAATCGAGACCATCCTGGCTAACACGGTGAAACCCCGTCTCTACTAAAAAATACAAAAAACTAGCCGGGCAAGGTGGCGGGCGCCTGTAGTCCCAGCTACACGGGAGGGTGAGGCAGGAGAATGGCGTAAACCCGGGAGGCAGAGCTTGCAGTGAACTGAGATCCAGCCACTGCACTCCAGCCTGGGCGGCAGAGCGAGACTCCGTCTCAAAAAAAAAAGGAATATTACAAAAGATGCAGATGAAGGATGCACAGGGCAAAGCATATGGAGAGAGACAAAGAACTTCCACGCCCTCCCCAAGTGCACCACCCTCCAGGACCCTCCATGTGTTCAGCTATCAGGAGGCTCTCCACACCCCATCAGGAGGCTCTCCACACCCTGTCAGGAGGCTCTCCACACCCTGTCACACTGGGTTTTTATAGACGCTTCGTTATGTGACCGTGATTGACTACACCATTGGCCACTGGTGATTGACTCGACCTTGTGGGAGGTGTCCCTCTCCCCTCCCCAGAAGTCAGGGGGTGGAGCTGAAAGTCCCAATCCTACCCCTGCCTAGGTCTTTCTGGTGACCAGACCCATCCTGTAGCTCTCCAGGGGCTGCCCGTCTCCAGTCAATCATTAGCATACAAGAAGACAACACTTGGGAGAGTCTAAGAATTTTAGGAGCTGTGTGCCAGGAAATAGTGTTGAAGACCAAATATATATTTCACAATATCACAGTTTCTCAGGCCAGTATTTCCTCATCTTAAACTGATGAGTGATAAGGATGAGCGGATAACATAGGCTGGACCTTGGGTCCACAGGGTCCGTTCTGTGCTCCCAGTGCAGGGCATCGTTGTTCCTTTCAGGCCTCACCTTGTTTCTATTTATTCATCAATTCCCTTTTCTCCTCTATTCTCCTCTTCCATTCCCCTGATCTCCCATAAGAAGCTATGCTATTCTAATATATTTAATATGCTTTTTTTTTTTTTGATGGAGTCTCGCTCTGTCGCCCAGGCTGGAGTGCAGTGTTCAAGCAATTCTCCTGCCTCAGCCTCCTGAGTAGCTGGGATTACAGGCTCATGCTACCATGCCCAGCTAATTTTTGTATTTTTAGTAGAGATGGGGTTTCACCATGTTGGTCAGGCTGGTCTCGAGCTCCTAACCTTGTGATCCACCCACCTTGGCCTCCCAAAGTGCTGGGATTACAGGTGTGAGGCACCGCGCCTGGCTGCATCCTTTCTTTGTATGTGTTCTTGTAAAATGCACATTGTTGTTGTGTGTTTTTTATTAACACAAATGATGTCCGTCACAGAAATCATCTGATTAATTCTTCTTCTTTCTTCTTTCTTCCTCCTCCTCCTCCTCCTTCTTCTTCCTCTTCTCCTTCTTCTTCTTCTTCTTCCTCTTTTGACAAGGTCTTGCTCTGTCACCAGGGCTGGAGTGCAGTGGCACCATCCCAGCTCACTGAAGCAGCGCTCAAGTGATTCTCCCACCTCAGCCTCCGGAGTAGCTGGGACTACCGGCATATGCCAACATGCCTGGATAATCTTTTTATTTTTAGTAGAGATGAGGCTTCACTACGTTGCCCAGGCTGCTTAATTTTCATTTGGCATCGTGCCTTTAAAATATATCCACGTTTCTAACCCACATGCTACACAGTACTCCAGGGAGTGTATATTCACCGTATTTTTTCTATCCTCTCTGCCACTGATGGACACTCAGATTGCTTCTAACTTCCTCCCATCACAAACAGTGTTGTAAGAAACATCAGAGTCTTTGACCTTTCTCCAATACACACTGTCAGACAAGGTAGATGATTCCCTTGGGGAAAATGAAGGTACAGGCCAAAGTGACTGGACAGGGAGGCACAACCACACTAGGAAACAGGGGCAAGGCAATGCATTAGTTTCCTGTGGCTGCTTAATAAATTACCACAAATTTGGTGGCCTAAAACAGTGTAAGTTTATTCTTGCATAGTTCTGGAGGTCAGAAATCCAAATTCAGTATCACTAGGCTAAAATCAAAGCATTGACAGGGCCACACTCCCTCTGGAAATTCTAGGAGAGAGTCTGTTCCTTGTCTCTTTCAGGCCGCTGACATTCCTTCGCTTGTGGCCAGATCACTCAATCTGCAGGGCCAGCTTCTTCAAATCTCTTTGTTTCATCTTCCTGTCACCTTCTAAAGTGTGTGCATGTGCATGTAAAATATCGCTCTGCCTCTCTCAAATCAGGACACTGTGATGCCATTTAGGGCCTTCCCGAATAATCCAGGACAATCTCCTAATTTCAAGATCATCCACTTAATCACATCGGCAAAGACTATATTTCCAACTAAGGTAATATTCACAGATACCAGGAATTAGGACCTGATATTTTTGGAGACCATTTTTCAGTCTAATACAAGCAATGATCTAAAAACTTTTTCTGCAACTGAATTATTGGAACACAGGGACCAAGAATTTAAAATAAGCATGATAAATGTACTTAATAGATCCTCGAATTTCTTAGAAACGTGAAGCAAGATCAAGAAAGCATAAAACCCACCAAGGAGAACTACTGGGCAGCAAATACAACAGTTGGAAAAAGAATACAAAATAGGGAACAAATTACAGAATGGATGCAGCTGAAGAAAGACTGAGGAACTGTTTCAGAAGACAGCACTAAAGACAAATATTAGCCCCAGTGAGGTGGCCCAGGCCTGTAGTCCCAGCTATTTGGGAGGCTGAGGTGGGAGGATCGCCTGGACCTGGGAGGTGGATGTTGCAGTGAGCCCTGACTGCACCACCGCACTCTAGCCTAGGTGACTGTGAGATCCTGTCTCAAAAAACAAAAAAACAAAAACAAAAAAATAAGAAAAGAAAACAAGAAAGACAAAGGGAAAATATAACAGAAAAAAAAGCTCATGGATATGGAAGATAAAATGTAAGTGCCAGCATTGAGTGACATAAGAAATTATTGAAAGAAATAGTGAAGATAAATTTCCCAGATTCAAAGGCTCTTTTGGTTTGATGCTGAGGTGGAAAGAGAAAGAACGAATATTACAATAGGGTTTCAAAACATTAAAAAAAAAAAACAACCTAGGCTCATGTCTGTAATCCCAGCACTTTTAGAGGCAGAGGCAGGCAGATCACTTGAGCCTAGGAGTTCTAGACCAGCCTGGGCAACATGGAGATACCCTGTCTCTAATAAAAATACAAACAAAAATTAGCCGGGCATCGTGGGTGCTAGCCTGTAGTCCCAGCTACTCCGGAGGACTGCTTGAGCCCAGGAGGCAGAGGTTGCAGTGAGCTGAGATTGTTGAGATTGTACCACTGGATTGCAGCCTGGGTAATGGAACAAGACCCTGTCTTAAGGAAAAAAAACAAAACAACAACAACAAAAGAAACAAATTAAGAAACAAAAAGAAAACTCAAAGTATCTGGGGATAATATCTTTTAGAGATAACCTTCAAAAATCAACAGAGCAGGCCAAGCACGGTGGCTCACGCCTGTACTCCCAGCACTTCAGGAGGCCGAGGCGGGTGGATCACCGGAGGTCAGGAGTTCGAGACCAGCCTGGCCAACATGGTGAAACCCCACCTCTACTGAAAATACAAAAAATTAGCCTGGCGTGGTAGCGGACGCCTGTAATCCCAGCTACTCGGGAGACTAAGGCAAGAGAATCGCTTGAACCCGGGAGAAGGAGGTTGCAGTGAGCTGGGATCGTGCCATTGCACTCCAGCCTGAACAACAAGAGTGAAACTCCGTTTCCAAAAATAAAAGCAATACAGGATGCAAGAAATTAACATTATATTTTAAAGTATTAAAGGAAAAAGAGCTTTGAACCTAGCATTTTATACCAGCCAAACTCTCAAAACTCGAGGGTGTGAAAAAATATCCCCAGGCTGACACAGCCACAGGAGGTTTTTCACACAAAGGCTAATACTGAAAGCTCTCTTTAAAAATTACTTAATTTTCCAAAAAAAATTTTTTACATCATTTTAGATAATTTACAAAAAGCTATAAAAATCCTATTGACCCGGACACATGCATAAGCGCCTGTTTGCTCTCCCCGCGATCACAGCTGACACACACGCGCGGACGCATGCACGGACACGCCGCTTTCCACGGGCGGGCGCACGAAGACCGACGCGCGCTCACAGCGCCAGGGCTCGGCCCTGCACCACGAGCTAACGCGCGGTCCCCAGGGAGGTGGCGCCGAAGGCACAGCGTCTTTGCCCACGGCGTCCCGGTCCTGGTCGTCCCTATGGAGACCCTTCGTCGATGGCCCAGGTCTCAAAGGTTTTTTCCTCCGAGCCTGAGGTCCTCCAGACTTCCCGCTGGGCCGGGGCCCACCGTCCTTCCTCGCAGGCGAGCGTGGGCCTCCCTGGAGGCAGAGGGTGGCCGGGCAGAGGCAGCGCAGGTGCGCGCTGGAGAGGCCGGCCCGCCGCGCGGGAGACGCTCTTTCCAAAGAGGAAGCGCTGCGTAGGCAGCAGCACGGCCCGGGCCCTCGATCCCTGTGTCTGTTGCTCCCGAGACTCACCCCGCGCCGCATCCTCCGAGCTCAGCGCCCTCGGGCTGCGCTGGGCGCAGAGGCTCCCGGACAGGGCGCAGTCGGCCTGGGCGCTAGAGCCGCTCTCAGCTGCCGGGCTGGGGCTGGGAAGCGCCGGCTCCTGCAGCCCCTGTGAAAGGTCCCCGCGCCTCCTGCCTCGGTGCGCGCTGCGCCACCTCTGGCCAGAGGCACCTTTGGCGGCCGACTGGGTCCCTCGCAGCCTCTGGCGGAGACTCTGCCGCCGTCGCTCCAGGGCTGCGCCCGCGCTCCCGCTCAGTCCGCGCCCCTGTGCCGGGCTCCGCGCGCACACCGCCCCTTGGCCTTTTCAGACAAAACTTCCTGATCTCCAGTTGGACGCTGTTCTCGCGTTCCCGGAACAGCTGTCTTCAGACGGGGAGCCGGGGCTGGGGGCTGGGAGCTGGGGGCGGCCCTCACGGGGACGGACTCTCTCCGGAGGCGGAGGCGGTTCTCCGGACGCAAAAGGCAGGACTGCACCCCGGCTCCCAGCGCCCTGGTTTTGGAAAAGACGATTTTGTAGGGTGTTCCTAAACTGCAGTCTTCTGTGTTCTGCATACACGGCTTAGATCAGCAGACATTTGGTTCTTATCATCACAGCCAGGTGCAGAGAGACTCAGAGGACGCTTTCTGGCTGATTGCTGGGGAAGAAGTCTGGTTGTGGGCGCCATGGGAGCTCGAGGATCGAAGGCCGCAGCTGCCCGCTTTGCGGACGGCTCCCAGGACAGCACTTTCTATACAAAGGGTCCCTCCCCACCACGCTGGTCCGTGGAGGCCACAGCACATCTTCTGAAAACTGCAGCCACAGCCGTCTGTTGGAAAAACGTTTGGAAACACAAAGGCCGGCTAGCACACTGACCGCTTCCTGCTGCAGGTGAAATCCGCGCATGTCCGCGGTGGCTGCTGTGCAGCGGGGCCCCGGGCCTGGGTGGATTCATGTCCAATCTTGTTCAATCACTAGATGACTCTAACATCTAAATAAACTTCTTTTCTTTTCTTTTCTTTTTTGAGATGGAGTCTTGCTCTCTTGCCCAGGCTGGAGTGCAATGGCGCAGTCTCGGCTCACTGCCACCTCCGCCTCCCAGGTCCCAGCGATTCTCCTGCCTCAGCCTCCCGAGTAGCTGGGACTACAGGGGCCCGCCACCTCGCCCGGCTAGTTTTTGCATTTTTGTAGAGATGGGGTTTCACCATGTTGGTCAGGCTGGTCCTGAACTCCTGACCTCAGGTGATTCGCCCGCCTCGGCCTCCCAAAGTGCTGGGATTACAGGCGTGAGCCACCGCGCCTGGCAAAACACTTCTTTTTATATGGAGTTACTGTTCTTCGTTTCAAATCATGGTTCAAAAGGATAATACAACGTGTGCATTTTAAAATTCCCTTTCTTGATTCGCTCACACCAATAAGCGCTGCTTAGAACTTTGGTCCCTAAACACCTTGGGCACGGATGATGTGCAAAGCCCGGTGCTGGGGCTAAGCCTTGCCCACACCTGCCTTCCAGAAACTGGCGCCCCGTCGGAGGTGTGCCCCAACAACAAGGCCAGCCCTTTGGACGGTTTCTGCGGGCCGCCTCCCGGGCCGAACGCGCAGGGCCCGCGCCTGCACGTGGCGTGGCTCAAGGCGGTGGCCTCAGCTTCTCGGTGTCGACGCCCTGCGATGCCTCCCTGGTGGTGTCCTGTGCCTTCCGCTCTGAGGCCGCCGCGGTGCCCGTGGCTGCTGTAGAGAGGGAAGCAGTGTTAGGGACTGACGGGTCATGATGTTTACACTGTAATTGTCCAGCGAACTTTCATCAGTCCCCCAAGATTCACAACTCAACCTCGTGGCTTAGCCGCGATGCAGGGTTTACTTTGCAGCTGAAAATTGTTGGTATTCTAACACGTCTACACATTGTGCACCCCTGGGTTTTAGCGGGAGTTCACTTCTGTACTCACTTGCGGGCATGTGCCACCTTCCATCTGCGGATCAGAAGCTGCCATGAGGATCCCTGTTCCTGCCCAGCCCCGTCTTTCGTGTTTGATATCTTCATTGTGGCATATTTGTCACTGAAGTGCTTCCAGGAAACACAGTTCCATGTAATCCATACTTTAACTTCTATTTATTTTTATTTTTATTTTGTGAGACGGAGCCTCGCCCTGTCACCCAGGCTGGAGTGCAGTGGTGCAATCTTGGCTCACTGCAACCTCTGCCTCCCAGGTTCAAATGATTCTCGTGCCAAAAATGATTCTTGTGCCAAAAATGATTCTCGAGTCTCAGTCACCCGAGTAGCTGGGATTACAGGTGCCCGCCACCATGTCCCACTAATTTTTGTATTTTTAGTAGAGTTGGGGTTTCACCATGTGGGCCAGGCTGGTCTTGAACTCCTGACCTCAAGTGATTGGCCAGTCTCGACCTCCCAAAGTACTGGGATTACAGGTGTTAGCCACCGCACCCAGCCTAAAGAGTGCCTTTACATCAACTTGTTATGTACATAAGAACTGTTTTTAATACTAATAAACCAAGCACTACCCATGGTAAAAAAAAAAAAAAAGTTAAAGAAGACAGTAAACATATTGAAAAAGATACTGCAAATGAGACAGGAAGTAGCAATGATCAAATACTTTGCTTTTTTTTTTGTTTGTTTCTTTTGAGACGGAGTCTTGCTCTGTCGCCCAGTCTACAAAGCAGTGGTGCGATCTCCGGTCACTGCAACATCTGCCTCCAGGGTTCAAGTGATTCTCCCGCCTCAGCCTCCCAAGTAGCTGGGATTATAGGCACACCCCACCATGCCCGACTAATTTATTTTGAATTTTTAGTAGAGACAGTGTTTCGCCATGTTGGCCAGGCTGGCTTGGAACTCCTGATCTCAGCTGGTCCTCCCACCTCGGCCTCCCAAAGTGTTGGCATTACAGGCATGAGCCACCGTGCCCTGCCAATGATCAAATACTTTGATACAGGTTTTTGTTGCTTCATGAAACCCCGTCTCTACTAAAAAATACAAAAAACTAGCCAGGCAAGGTGGCAGGTGCCTGTAGTCCCAGCTACTCGGGAGGCTGAGGCAGGAGAATAGCGTAAACCCGGGAGGCGGAGCTTGCAGTGAGCTGAGATCCGGTCACTGCACTCCAGCCTGGGCGACAGAGCGAGACTCCGTCTCAAAAAAAAAAAAAAAGAAAAGAAAAAGAAAAATATAGGACCAAATAAAACACAACTAAATATCTGAATGATATCGACATAATGAGGACTGGGAATGTGGGAAGTAAGTTCAGGTTAGAAGACCGGTCTCTTTAGGGGGAAGAAGCCGGTGTTATACACCTAAGAAATCAGGAGGGGTGAATGAGTATGAGGACAACCACTGCATGAACAAAAATATCATCTAATTTCCACCAGCCAAGAAAATCTCAGAGTATCCAATGGAAAGCCCAAAAAGAAAATGGTAATGGTTTCAAGGATATATAATAGAAAATCTCAATGTATTGATTTCATTTTTATTTCTATTTTATATTTCTAAAATAAGCCATATTACTTTTTAAGTTTCAAAGATTTCAAAGTAGTCACATGCACATTGTTTAAAACAACAAATAATATAAGAATTACTATAAAAATAGTCTTCTGCTCTACAGAGACAACAATATTCAACTCTTAGCTGTTCTGGTATTTATTATCATATCTGTAAATGCTATATTTATACTGTTCTTTCTCAGTTTGTCCATTAAAGATATTATCTACTGACTTAAACATATCAATATACAAATATACAAACTCATTTTCTCTGTTGCTCTCTCTCTTACACACACAGACGCACATACTTGCTTTTTCCACACAAAACTACACATTTCCTCCAAATATAATTATATAACCATGTTAAATTTAACTCAGAGTTTACATTTCTCCGTCCTTCCTTCCTCTCTCTTTCTTTCCTTCTCTCTCTCTCTCCTTCCTTCCTTCCTTCCTTCCTTCTTCCTTCCTTCCTTCCTTCCTTCCTTCCTTTCTTTCTTTCTTTCTTTCTTTCTCTTTCTTTCTCAGTATCTTGCTCTGTCATGGCGCAATCACAGCTCACTGCAGCCTTGACCTCCTAGGCTCAAGTGATCCTCCCACCTCAGCCTCCCAAGTAGCTGGGACTACAGGTGCATGCCACCATGCCTGGGTATTTTTGTAAGACAAAGTCTCCCCATGTTGTCCAGTCTGGTCTCAAACTCCTGGGCTCAAGCTATCTGCCCACCTTGGCCTCCTAAAATGCTGAGATTACAGATGTGAGCTACCATGCCTGTCCAATTTTTTTTTTTTTTTTTTTTTTTTTGGGACAGAGTCTCGCTCTGTCACCAGGCTGGAGTGCTGTGGCTCCCTGGTTCAAGCGATTCTCCTGCCTCAGCCTCCCGAGTAGCTGTGATTACAGGCATGCACCACCATGCCCAGCTAATTTTTGTATTTTCAGTAGAGACAGGGTTTCACCATGTTGGCCAGGATGGTCTCGATCTCCTGACCTCGTGATCTGCCCACTTTGGCCTCCCAAAGTGCTGGGATTACAGGCATGAGCCACTACACCTAGCCAATATTTTTTATTTCTTAAAATAAGATATGCAGATAGACAGCAGGTATATGAGACAATGCTTCATATCACTAATCATCAGAAAATGCAAATCAAAACCACAATGAGATATCACCTTACCCAAGTTAAAATGGCTTTTATTAAAAAGCCTGGGCAGCATGGAGAAACCCTGTCTCTACAAAAAATTAAAAAATTAGCTGGGCATGGTGGTGTGTACTTGGGGTCCCAGCCACTTGGGAGGCTGAGGCAGGAAGACCACTTGAGCCTGGGAGGACAAGTGAACCATGATCTTGCCATTGCACTTCAGCCTGGGCAACAGAGCGAGACCTTGTCTCAAACAAACAAACACCCAAAATCAACACAAAACAGAAAGACAGAAAATGGAAAACACAAAAAACCACAAAACCCTCTCAGCACTCCCAATCCCCTTTCCCTGCTTTTTTGTTCTTTTTGAACAAAGCACTATCTCTTAACATATTATGTAATTTCCTTATTTATTATGTTTATTGTTTATTTTCTGACTTCTGCAGTTAATATGTAAAGGCCTTGAGGGCAGGGATCTTCTGTTGGTTTGCTCACTCATATGTTGTGAATAGTATCTAGCACATAGTACTTAGCACATAGTATCTAGCACATAGTACCTAGCACAGTCTCTAGCACATAGTACCTAGCACATAGTCTCTAGCACATTGTACCTAGCATAGTATCTAGCACATAGTACCTAGCACATAGTCTCTAGCACATAGTACCTAGCACATAGTCTCTAGCACATTGTACCTAGCACATAGTATCTAGCACATAGTACCTAGCACATAGTATCTAGCACATAGTACCTAGCACATAGTATCTAGCACATGGTACCTAGCACATAGTACCTAGCACATAGTATCTAGCACATAGTAGGCATTCAATGAATGAATGAAGCTCTACTTTTCTTATAATTTGTCATCCAATTTTCTGCCTCATTGACATTTTCCTTTTAATTACTGAGATATTTCATCATTGTTATTTTCTGAACTTTGTGTTGAATTTTGTTTGCTTGTTTGAGACAGGGACTCACTTTGTTGTCCAGGCTGGAGTGCAGTTGGTGATCACAGCTCCCTGAAGCCTCATCTTCCCAGGCTCAAACAATCCTCCCACCTCAGCCTCCCAAGTAGCTGGGACTACAGACATGCACCACCATGCCTGGTTAAATTTTTTAAAATTATTTTTTGCAGAGACAGGGTGACATTGTGTTGCTCAGGCTGGTCTTGGACTCACTCCTGGGCTCAATCCTCCCACCTTGGCCTCCCAAAGTGCAGGGATAATAGGCATGAACGACCTCGCCTGGCTCTTGTGTTAAAATTTTAATTTCTGCCATCATATTTTATTTCCAAAGGCTCTTTTTTGGCTTTCTAAATGTTCATGTTTACAATCCAGTTTTTCTTCATGGATATGATATCTTAATTTTGAAGTTTTCTTCTTCCTTTAATTATCTGTTTCCTCTGATTTTCTTTTTTCTGTTTCCGTTTTTGTTTTCCATGCTAAAAAGCTTTCCTCAAATTTCCGATGATTTTGTTTATTCATATTTAAGTTCCAAGCACTAAAAGCTCATTGGAAATTCTGCCTACCTGGGTGGAACCTGTCAATGAGTAGGTCTCACTGGGTGGTGCTAGATGTCCCTGGCCTTTTTGCAGGAGAACTCCAAATATCAGTATCTCCAAAATCGGGAGGAGGGGGCTGGTTCCTCTGCCAGTAATGATGAATTGTCTTAGCTCCTGCCTGGGAGTATATGCCTGGCTGCCAGTGTAACGGGATCTGAGCAGATACAGGGTATGGTGGGAGTGGGAGAGTTGTGGCTGGAAATCTCAAGTTCAGTGTGTAGGTTTCCACTTGAGTTTTAGTACAGAATGTTATCTCGCCCTAAATCAGATCGAGTAGCCCAAAGATCAGAGTCCGTAATAGTTCAACCCTGGCTTCGCTGGTGGAGGGGCAGAGTAATTCCTGGTTGTTTGGGGGGCCAGGGGAGGAGTGCAGCGTTTGGGGGGCCAGGGGAAGAGTGCAGCGTGGTGGTTTGACTGTTTCTTACAACCACCATCAACTTTCTTCTTGCTTTTACTTCCACCCTGCACCTATGCTTCTGAAGTGCTTACCCAGTACCTCCCATTTCTGAGCTGTCCCTGAGCTGAGTAGTTTAAATCTGTTCCTTTCTTCTGATCTTCCCGGCAGTGTAAGGTTTTGGTTTCTGGCCACCCACTGATTTTCCTGTCAACTTCCAAAGTTTGTTGAGACTCCCCTCTGCTGCTGCTTTCTCTGCTTTCTTTTTCCTTCTGGGTTTCTGCATGTTTAATTTATTTTACTCTACTGGGGTTTCAGGAAAGAACAAAAATTAAAATATATTAATCACTATATTTAATTGGAAGTGATTTGTGTCTCGCCTCATATAATTATTTATGTAAAAATAGAAGATTTTCACTTTTTACTTCATGTTTCTTTTGAGGGTCATTTCTTGGATTTTTCCATACTCTTTCAAGACAAATGAAAATTTAGAGCTTGACCTTCTTCTAGAAAATAGATACAGCTTTGGAAACTTTGGACAAATATAAATAATCATGATTTTGATCCATGTGGATTTCAGTTTAGTGAAAATAAAAATCATTCCTAGAACAAAGTTAAGGCAGAGCAGTTAGTTATAGCAATTATTTTTAAAAACTACTTGTTATGTGACAATGAATTACTGATTTAATCAAGATTAATACAAGTGGCCGGGCGCAGTGGCTCAAGGCTGTAATCCCAGCACTTTGGGAGGCCGAGGAGGGTGGATCACGAGGTCAGGAGATCGAGACCATCCTGGCTAACACGGTGAAACCCCATGTCTACTAAAAATACAAAAAATTATCCGGGCGTGGTGGCGGCGCCTGTAGTCCCAGCTACTCAGGAGGATGAGGCAGGAGAATGGCGTGAACCTGGGAGGCGGAGCTTGCAGTGAGCTGAGATCGTGCCACTGCACTCCAGCCTGGGAGACAGAGTCAGACTGTCTTAAAAAAAAAAAAAAAAGATTAATACAGGTATTTAAAGTATTATGTAATTTGTAGTGTACAGTTATGTATAATGACCCAGGGATTATGGAATTGAGTTTATATGAGGACACTGATTATCACACGAAACCAAGTTTTACTCCATATTTACTTATTTGTGCAACACTATCTGAAAGTATCTACTCTTTAAAGACATTTAAACATTTTTAAATGGTGGGTAGGAGCATTGAGATTTTACTCTGTACTGTGAATCATCGAATCCAGTGTTACACTGTTTCTCAATATTTTTAAACTCATGTCTCTTTTGGACAAATAGAAAACTCACCACATTCCCAAAACCTTGCCTTTTTTTTTTTCTTCGTCTTCTTCTTTTTTTTTGACTGAGTCTTGCTCTGTCGCCCAGGCTGGAGTGCAATGGTGCGATCTCTGCTCATTGCAACCTCCACCTCCCGGGTTCAAACGATTCTCCTGCCTCAGCTTCCCGAGTAGCTGGGATCACAGGCGTGCATGACTACGCCTGGCTAATTTTTTTTTTTTTTCTTCGAGACAGAGTCTTGCTCTGTCGACTAGGCTGCAGTGCAGTGGTGTGATCTCGGTTCACTGCAACCTCTACCTTCCTGCAACCTCCGCCTCCTGGGTTCAAGCAATTCTCCTGCCTCAGCCTCCCGAGTAGCTGGGATTACAGATACCCCCCACCACGCCTGGCTAATTTTTGTATTTTTAGTAGAGACAGCGTTTCTCCATGTTGGCCAGGCTGATCTCCAATTCCTGACGGCGTGATCTCCCGCCTCGGCCTCCCAAAGTGCTGGGATTACAGGCGTGAGCCACTGCGCCCAGCCTTAATTTTTTTTTGTATTTTTAGTAGAGACAGGGTTTTGCCATGTTGGCCAGGCTCGTCTTGAACTCCTGACCTCAGGTGATCTGCCCACCTCTGCCTCCCAGAGTGCTGAGATTACAGGCATGAGCCACCGTTCCCAACCCAAACCTTGCCATTTCTAATACATTTTTCTTAAGAGCCTAAAAGACATTTACTGAATTTTACCTTATATATTTGAGGTTTTGTTTTGTTTTTTAGAGATAAGATATTGCTCTGTCTCCCAGGCTAGAGTGCAGTAGAGCAATCATAGCTCACTGCAGCCTTCAATTCCTGGACTCAAGCGATCCTCCTTCCTCAGCTTCCCAAGTAGCCAGGACTACAGGTGCATGCCACCATGCCAGGCTAAATATTTTAATTTTTGCAGAGACAGGGTCTTCCTATGTTGTCCAGGTGGGCTTCAAACTCGTGGCCTCCCACCTTGGCCTCCCAAAGTGCTGGGATCTACAGGTCTGAGTCAACACACCCAGCCCTTGTTTTTGTTTTCAAATAAATAGTGCTGATTTTTTTGTTTTTTTTCCAAGTTACATGTTCTCACTTCTCCAGATTCTAATTAGTGCCCCCTACTGGGGGCTGGAGGAAGGGCACGTGACCTTACCAGGTTGTTAAGGCTATGGTGAAGATCATTTTAGAAGCAACTTTTTTCTGTGAAATTTGAGGCTAGGGAATTTTCTTTCTTTCCTTTCTTTTCTCTCTCTCTCTCTCTCTCTCTCTCTCTCTCTCTCTCTCTCTCTCTCTCTCTCTCTCTCTCTCTCTCTCTCTCTCTCTCTCCTCTCTCTCTCTCTCTCTCTCTCTCACTCCCAATGGCACGCTCTCAGCTCACTGCAACCTTTGCCTCCCGGGTTCAAGCAATTCTCCTGCCTCAGCTTCCCAAGTAACTGGAATTACAGGCATGAGCCACTAAGCCCAGGTAATTTTGTATTTTTTGTAGAGATGGGGTTTCTCCATGTTGGTTAGGCTGGTCTCGAACTCCTGACATCAGGTGATCTGCCTGCCTCAGCCTCCCAAGTGCTGGGATTACAGGCGTGAGTCACCTCGCCCGGCCTGGGAATTTTCAAATGATGTATATTACTATCCACAGTGATTTTCAGGGAGTTCCATTCCCTTCCAAACTTGACTACATTACTGTGATAGTTGAACTGATGGTATAATCTGGACTTGAAAATTGTAACAGACTGGTTATGGATGTTTACTATGGGAGGCGGTCCTAATTGACCTTAATAAAATTAAGTGTACTGCATTTTAACATCTCTTCTGCAACCACAACACAAGGGTTATTTCATAGTTGTAGTAACATATATTTACGTTAAATTAATAGATGAAAAACTTATTTACAAAATCTAATTACAGAAATCTAAAAGCACAAATGAAGAAAGAAAAATTAGATAAATTTGACTTCATCAAAATTAAAAAATTTTATGCTTCAAATGGTACCATTAAGAAAGTAAAAGGACAGGCCGGGCGCGGTGGCTCAAGCCTGTAATCCCAGCACTTTGGGAGGCCGAGACGGGCGGATCACGAGGTCAGGAGATCGAGACCATCCTGGCTAACACGGTGAAACTCCGTCTCTACTAAAGATACAAAAACTAGCCGGGTGAGGTGGCGGGCGCCTGTAGTCCCAGCTACTCGGGAGGCTGAGGCAGGAGAATGGCGTAAACCCGGGAGGCGGAGCTTGCAGTGAGCTGAGATCCGGCCACTGCACTCCAGTCCGGGCGACAGAGCGAGACTCCGTCTCAAAAAAAAAAAAAAAAAAAAAAGAAAGTAAAAGGACAACCTATAGAATGGGAGAAAATATTTGCAAATCATATATCTGATAAAGGACTTGGATTCAGAATAGATAAATTGGTTTTGTTTTTTTTTTGAGACAGTCTCTCTGTCGCCCAGGCTGGAATGCAGTGGCACAATCTTGGCTTGCTGCAACCTCTGCCTCCAGGATTCAAGTGATTCTCATGCCTCAGCCTCCAAAGTAGCTGGGATTACAGGTGCGGGCCACCACACCTGGCTAATTTTTGTGTTTTTAGTAAAGGCAGGGTTTCATTATGTTGGCCAGGCTGGTCTTGAACTCTTGTCCTCAAGTGATCCACCTGCCTTGGCCTCCCAAAGTGCTGGGATTAAGGTGTGAGCCACTGCACCTGGCCTAGAACAGATAAATAATTCTTATAACTCAATAATAAGGAAAAAAATAACTCAACATAAAAAGCAAATTATTTGAACAGACATTTCTCTAAAGAAGACAGACAAATGGCCAAAAAGCACGTGAAAAGATTCTCAACATTATTAGTCATTAGATAAATGCAAATAAAAACCACAATGAGGCCGGGCGCAGTGACTCACGCCTGTAATCACAGAACTTTGGTAGGCCAAAGCAGATGGATCACCTGAGGTCAGGAGTTCTAGACCAGCCTGACCAACATGGTGAAACCCTATCTCTACTAAACATAAAAAATTAGCTGGGTGTCATGGTGGGTGCCTGTAATCCCAGCTACTTGGGAGGCTGAGGCAGGAGAATCGCTTGAACCCGGAAGGCAGAGGTTGCAGTGAGCTGAGATTGCACTACTTCACTCCAGCCTGGGCAACAAGAGCGAAACTCTGTCTCAAGAAAACCAAAACTAAACAAACAAAAAACCCACAATGAGATACTACTTCATACTCACTACACTGGCTGTAATAAAAAAGGCATAATACAAAGTGTTGACGCGTATGTGGAGAAAGGAACCTTCACACGTTACTGGTGGGAATGCAAAATGCATAGCTCCTTCAGAAAAACAGCTTCACAGCTCCTCAAAATGTTAAATGTGGCATTATGATAGGACCCAGCGATCCCACTCCTAGGCATATCCTAAAGATAACTGAAAACATACGTCCACACAAAAACTTGTAGGTGAATTTTCATTGCAGCATTATTCATCATAGCCAAAAAGCAGAAACAACCCAAATGTCCATCAACTTAAGAATGGATAACCAGGTGTGGTCTGTCCACACAATGGTATGGTATCCCGCCATGGAAAGGAATGAAGTACTGATGCGTGCTACGGCATGGATGAACCTTGCAAGTATTAGACAACGTGAAAGAGGTCACTCATAAAAGGCCACAGATTGCACGATGCCATTTCTATGAAATGCCCAGAAGAGGCAAACCCCTAGAGAGAAAAGATGATGCTTAGTAGGCGCTAGAGTGAGGGGTGTGGGCAGTGGCTGTTAATGTCTATGGGGTGTCCTTTTGGGATGATAAAAATGTTCTGGAATTAAATCGTGGTGAATGGTGCCCAACATTGTGAAAAGGATGAATTGTATGGCATGTGAGTTGTATCTCCATAAAGCTATTATTACAAAATAATTTCCCTGATTATATCAAAAAATGTTTCTTTTACCAGGTAGATTTTGTTGAAATCACGATCTAACAAAGCCAGGCT
Source organism: Trachypithecus francoisi (assembly GCF_009764315.1). Classification (NCBI taxonomy): domain Eukaryota; kingdom Metazoa; phylum Chordata; class Mammalia; order Primates; family Cercopithecidae; genus Trachypithecus; species Trachypithecus francoisi. The sequence continues at coordinate 668,007 of NW_022681461.1, forward strand.
GGGCACGGTGGCTCACACCTGTAATCCCAGCACTTTAGGAGGCTGAGGCGGGCAGATCACTTGAGGTCAGGAGTTCGAGACCAGCCTGGCCAACATGGTGAAACCCTGCCTCTACCAAAAATATAAAAAATTAGCCTGGGGTGGTGGCAGGTGCCTGTAATCACAGCTACTTGGGAGGCTGAGGCAGGAGAATCACTTGAACGCAGGAGGCAGAGGTTGCAGTGAGCTGAGATCATGCCACTGTACTCCAGCATGGGTTACAGAGTGAGACTCTGTCTCAAAAAAAAAAAAAAAAAAAAAATTAACAAAGCCCACAGAATATATTTCGTTAAGTCTCCAAGGCTCTTTGAAAATCCATCCCAGGTTCCCCTTCTCTTCCTTATGCCACTTATTTGTTGAAGAAACCCCTTAATTACTACAGCAGGTTATTTTTTACTTGTGTTGGAGTGGTAGGAGGCATAACGGTGAATGTCTTTTATTTTAAATTTTCTTAGCCCCTTTAACATTCCACCTTCGGCCTGGAAGAAATGAGCCTGGGCCCCTGTTAAGGGAAACTCCCAGCTTTCAAAGACTTAGATTCTCATTAGCCAGCTTCTCTCAGCATCCCTGCAAGTCGTCCCCTCGACCTCCCTCGTCGCTGACCTCTGCCTGTTCTCCATTACCCTTCGGCCCAGCCTGGGCTCCCCAGGGTGGCACACAGAACTGCAACTCCAGATGTGGCCTGGCCAGGGAAGCGTCTGTGGGGATGATGATTTCTCTTGAGCTGGATGCCACCCTTTTTTAATACAAACTAAGATCTCATTAGCTAGTTCATTCTCTGGTTCACACAGTCCCGACTCATTCTCCCCTTGAAATCAACTAAAGCACCTAAGGTACATTTGTATGTGTGTGTGTCTGTCTTCCCATACAAACTTCTGACGCCAGGTTGTGTACTGTAGAGTGAACTTTTGGAACCTAAATGTAGGTTTCTATTTTTATTTATCTGCATTCAATTTCATTTTGTTGATTTTCATTCATCTGTACAGTCCTTAGAGATTTTTAAAACTTTTTTCTAGAGACGGGGGTCTCATATTACTGTCCAGACTGGTCTCAAACTCCTGGTGTCAAGAAATCCTCTCACCTCGGCCTCCCAAAGTGCTGGGGTTATAGGAATGAACCACCTCACCAAGCCTAGAGATCTTTTTGAATCCTGAGTTCTACACACCTTACAAATCTGAGAAGCATGTTTCTCTGTTGCAAAGTCACATAGAAAGCCCTGGAGCTCTCCTGGACATGTAACATTGATCTATTGCCTCTGTGACCTCTTGGTTTAATCAACTATAAATCCACAGAACTGTACTATTACCCAGGCCTCAGTTTTCCATGAGCTCTACAAGAATATCATACAAGACTGAAAAAGCACCTATCTGAAACCAAGATGCTGTTCATTTAGTTCCAGGCTCATTTCATTCTCCTTTACCATTTCTTGCATGAAGTTCACTAAATGATATAGGATGTCCTTGACCTCAAGAATGAAGCACAGGCCGGGCGTGGTGGCTCATGCCTGTAGTCCTAGCACTTTGGGAGGCCGAGGCAGGCAGATCACAAAGTCAGGAGATTGAGACCACCCTGGCTAACACGGTGAAACCCCATCTCTACTAAAAACACAAAAAATTAGCAGGGCGTGGTGGCATGTGCCTGTGGTCCCAGCTACTCGGGAGGCTGAGGCAGGAGAATGGCATGAACCCGGGAGGCGGAGCTTGTAGTGAGCTGAGATGGCACCACTGTACTCCAGCCTGGGTGACAGCGAGACTCTGTCTCAAAAGAGAAAAAAGAATGAAACACAGTCCTCAAATTCCAAAACTAGATTGTTTTGCAGAAAAATGTGATAAACACATTACTCTGCTCACAAAGACATAATTGCTAATCTTTGAAATGTATTTTTTTGAAGTCTCCTAAGTTTTGTTTAACAGACTTTCTTTTTTTATTGGTATTTCCCTTCCTTCACCTTGTCTATCTTTGAATTTTATCTTAGCCATTTGACATTTTGAACAAAATATTCACTGACTTCAACATGTTTCTCTTCAGGAAAATATTTTCTAGTATTTTAAAATTCCTTAAGGGTATCTTTCTAGGCTGGGCACAGTGGCTCACACCTGTAATCCCAGTACTTTGGGAGGCTGAGGCGGGTGAATCACGAGGTCAGGAGTTTGAGATCAGCCTGGCCAACACGGTGAAACCCCTGTCTCTACTAAAAATACAAAAAATTAGCTGGGCGTAGTGGTGGGCGCCTGTAATCCCAGCTAGTTGGGAGGCTGAGGCAGGACAATCGCTTGAACCCGGGAGACGACAGTTTCAGTGAGCTGAGGTCACGCCACTGCACGCCAGCCCGGGCGACAGAGTGAGACTCTGTCTCCAAAATAAAAAAAGAGTATATTTCTATTTATCTAGTTCTCTTAAATGAGTCTGATGATAAATGCCATATGTATGTAGCATACATTGTAATTGTTTATTTATTTTTACATCCTCTAGAAGGAAATGGCTTGCTTACATCTATATACGACTCTATGGAAGGACGGAATGCAAATAGTAATTGCCAAATCCAGCCATGAATGCAATAAATTCAACTCCAAGGTAAGCTGAGAGACGTAGACACTTCTTTTTGTAAAGTTCTGAAAGAAAAGCCCACACTCCCTAAATCTAGAAAGTGATATGCCTTTCTGGCAATCCGAAGACCGTGTGAAGGCACCAGGGCACCTTTCTGCAACGTGCGCTCCTGCGGAACCACCGTGGGCTCTGCGTCTACGGGCCAGGTTGGTTCATTGATGTGGACGTGGCCAGGTGAACTTGACGCCCTGTCACTTTCACTGTCACTCACCAAAGGAACATTTGTGTTCAGGGCAGGTGTTCAGGAAGTGCTGGCTGGTTCAGGATTGCAAGGAACTTGCAGCGTTCCCTCTGTTTGTGGGGGTGATCACACCAGGAAGAGTTCACATTCTTATTTAACCGGGACTGGCCCTGCATTCCAAATGGAACACAGCCAAGCTCTGGACAACAACAGATGGCTCCATCTCTGCAAAATGCAAACTTGATCCTGCTTGGAGAATTTATCTTCTGCTAAAATAGTACCCCAAGCAGTAAATAAAGCAAATATTCTGTAGGATTCCTATGTGGGGGGTGCAGGGAAAACTTCTCTGTCGAAGCTGACATTTCAAAAACATATCTGGACTGGGTAAGACACATGGCTTTTGGGTTATTCCACCCCAGTAATGGATGTACTGTGCTTCGGGGAGACATTCTAAATGTAACCATATTAATGGAGCTCATAACTTTACTAGTAGATTAATGAGGATCTGAAAGATAGGGTAAGTCTGATCTGTTACTGGATAATGTGGTGATTAATGTTTGTGATGTAATAAGGAAGCCCTAATTAGAAAACTACAGGAGGAAAACCCCAACAGGCTTTTTCACTTAACCAAAGCTTCCACCATCGAGAGAAATTTTGAAGTGTCATTTAATAAGCTTTATGGACTCAGGATGTAAAATCAGAGTAAAGCCTATTACATGTTGAATAGAGTCAGCAACATTACAATCCATTGAGACTTCATATCTTTTCTTATGAAAATTCTTAGAACAAATTACTGTGAAAATATGATTTGTAGTTATAATAATAAACGGGGCTACATGTTGTTTCAATGATACTTTACGTTTGGTTCTTTTAAGACTATGAGAAACATACGCTACGATTTTCAAGAGGACACTAACCTATGATCCAATTTTTCACTCTCCTTAAAACTTTCAATAAATTCATTCAAAGTGCTAACAGGCAAAAACAAAGATTCCTGTTTTTTAAAGTGAATTTTATGCCCCTTTTCTTTGAAAAATATTTTGGAATGCCTGATCTTAGTAATAGTTTTCCTTCCCTACATACATAGAATATTTACCTCAAATTACTCTTTTGTACTGGAAGAAAAGTCTGGAAATAAAAACCTAAAAAACCCTTTAAACTACCTTGCACACGTATATACATTGTAAGATATTTTTCTACATTGGAAATTTACATATGAAATATCATACAGTCTTTTAAATAATATTGGTAAAATGCTTTTTTTGCATCCTATTTAGCAGTTTTAGAGGTTAATGACAGGCTGAAGGGGTCAGTGACCAAGGCTTTGTCAGCACTGTTAACTTCAACCCATCACTAATTGCTAGAAAGGTCTTGGGTCTAGGAGGTTAACGCTTGTACAAGATTAAGGAGAAGGAAACATAAACTCTTACTACTATCTTTATGGGCTGTGTCCTTTAATTTGGTATGTACAGGGCAATTATCGTTTTGGCCAATAATTAGCCGATCTGCAGACTTGCCGTTCATATGGCTTAAACCATCATTCAGCTCTTTGCCCAACAGTTCTACAATTGAAGACTTTATATTTTAAAAGGAAATGCAGTTTATTACTTCTATCTACTTTAGTTATTTATGATTTTTATATCTGTTCCCAGAGATGGTTTCATATTTTTTCCTAGAATCTTTATGTGGGGGCTTTCATCTCTTGGAAAAGTCTATTCGTTTGTCTATAAGACCACTGGGGTACTCAAAGTGATCTAGGACAAAACAAAGTCTTCCTAAAGTGCAGCAATTTAAGCAAACCATCTCATTTCTCAGGTGCCAGAAAATGCCCTCTGCATCCTCCAATTTCACACTTGTCACCAAAGGCTTTGTACTGGGCAGGGAAAACATCTGAGGTATCTCTGTGGTGTCCATTTTTGTTTTAGCACATAGTAGGCCCTGAACGTGCATATATCGATTTACTGCATAAATGTGAACCAAGTCTCCTTACGGGTATCTTTAAATACAGAAACACTTCTTATTTTCAAATACTCATGCTATATCAACACAGCTGTTCACAACAGCAATGCTCATAACATATTAATAAGATACAAGAAAGTATGTAAGTTATGATCCATTTTTGAAAAAAGAAAATATTCTTAAATTATTTGAATTATTAAATAAAGCCACACAACTACAAAGTTGACTTATGCAATTAGGTGTCTCTCTTTTTGAAAAAAACTCCAGGTTCTTTAAAGAGGAGATGAGTTGGGAAGCTTTAGGAAACAAAGCAAAAGTCCTCAAAGCAGTCTACTTAGTCTTGCCTTACATCAATCACCCTTTCTTATTAACCTCTCACCCTTAAATGGTGCTGCAAGGAGGTTGGGGCAAGTGCGTAGTGGGCTGGGGGTGAGGACAGAGTGATAAAATGTAAATTATATAGTGTTTGGACGAACGGAGGCAAGATGGTGCACTTCCGGGTTCTTCTTCACCAACGTTTCCTGGGCGCGCGAAAATGCAGCCGGCCACCCGGGAAGGTGCAGACCAACTAGGCATGCACCAGGTGATGTCAATCCGAAGAGACCAAGATTTACCTGGTCGCACCTGCGGAACGCCCCTGACACGCCCGTGCCCCGCCTATTGCCCTCCCACTCCTAGAAAAGCCACTCCAGACAGACGCCATGCGCGGCCTTCCTCAGTCCTCCACTCCTGTCGGGATGTCAGGACTGTGGGAACTCCGTCCGAGATCCCCACCGGGGGACTCTGTCGGCCTTCTCTGCCGGAGGCCGATAGACCTCTTCCCCACACCTTAGGTGACCAAAATAAACTTGCAGTTTTGCTCCTACACTTGCCTACTCGCTGGTTCTTTTGTGCCCGCTCTGGTGGTCTTAGAAAAACAAATCATATAGAAGAGGGCTGCAGCTTTAACAAGTGTTTATGTTTATTCGGAGCCTTCCTCTGAGATGCTCCCAGTGTTTTATAAATGTTATCTTCTTAAACCTCTGGAACAAGGAGGTGGCAACTCTGGCTTTTTACTTGACAGATAATTTATCTATGATTGGAAAAATGAAATGCCAGCAGAAGATCTTCACAGAAAGCAATTGGATGATGACAAAGATTAATTTTAATGCATGCCCTCAACAACAATTCCGAGCCATCTACACTCCACTCTTGTTTTTCAGCCACGTGTTTTAGCCTCTACCAGCATGCAGCCTGCTCACGTGGTAGGATTCTCAAGAAACCAGAAACAGAGGTTGCTTTGAGAGAGGGAAATCTGGCAGTTGGAGGGAGGGACTGAAGGAAAAGGAGACTTGTCACTGTCTATATATGCTTATGTACCTTTTGGATTTACGTATTTAAAAAATAACTTTTAAAACCCTCCCAGCACAGTCTTCAAGAGGGCAAAGTCAACTGGAAGATCTGCTCACTCCCCTGACGTTCCCTCCAGGCCCCAGGAAACAGTAGCTGGGCTTTCATCTAACTCTGTCTTTCTTTGTAATATTCAGAATGGAAATCATTGAAGAAAAATGAGTACACAATTTACAGTCCATATTAAATGTATAACTTGAGAGATTTAATGGAAATGAGAAATGCAGTGTGTTGAAAGGCTCTCTGGCTCTTTCTTCCTCTCTGTGGATTTATATATTTACAGATGTTCCTTAACTTACGATGGGGTTAAAGTCATAAAGTCAAAAAATTTTAAAGTAAAAAAAATCCCAAGTTGAATCGTAAGTCAGGGGCGTTATATACTGCACTGCATTCATCTGGGTGGCCAACAGCATCAAAGAAATTTCAGGTCTATTTACAAACCACCAAAAGTTTTTAAAAGTTTTAAGAAACTTTTAAAAGGGGTAATTTTCCATTTTTTCCTGATTTCACCCGGTCTTCAACTTCTTATCAATTTTGGTCTTGATTGAATGAAATGGATGTAGGAGTCTTAGGCTGACTAATCATGAAATATACAACTTTAGGGAGAAAAGAAAAGAACTAAATCAGGGCAATTGGTGGTGGTAGGGTGAGAAGCGGACTTGACGACTGTATATACAGTTTTGCACCCACCTCCCACTGTTTGACGTTTGTTCCAGTAAATTCCAAGGGTACTCTTGTTGCTAGACAGGCCATGTCTTCCAGCACAGGGTGGAGGCATCCAGGGCACTTTCCCTCTCAGATTCTGTGGGCTCAGAGCTGCGGTGACTCTGAGGGGCATACAGAGCACGTCTCTGGGGATCTAGTTAAAACGCAGATTCTGGTTCAGCTGGTCTGTGGGGTGCCCTGGATTCTGCATTTCCAACACATTCCCAGGTGCTGCCCTGCTGCTCCCCAAGGAGCACGCCTCCATTAGTGAAGATGTAGACAGAGCTTGCATCTGTTATGACTGGGTTCCGCTGCATGTAACTGACTACCCAGCTCAAATAATTAAAAGTTCCTCCCAGGCCAGGTGCATTGGCTTATGCCTGTAATCCCAGCACTTTGGGAGGCCAAGGCAGGAATATCACACGAAGTCAAGAGTTTGAGACCAGCCTGACCAACATGGCTAAGCCCTGTCTACAAAAATACAAGAATTAGCCAGGTATGGTGGCATGCGCCTGTAATCCCAGCACTTTAGGAGGCTGAGGCAGGTGGATCACTGGAAGTCAGTGGTTTGAGACCAGCCTGGCCAACATGGTGAAACCCTGTCTCTACTAAAAATACAAAAATTAGCTGGGTGTGGTGGCGGGCACCGGTAATCCCAGCTACTCAGGAGGCTGAGGCAGGAGAATGACTTGGACCCAGAAAGCAGAGGTTGCAGTGAGCCGAGATCACACCATTGCACTCCAGGTGACAGAGTGAGACTCTGTCTTAAATAAATAAATACAATTCCTCCCTTTTCGTGAATCTAGAAATCTGGAGCTTGGCAGACAGGAGCGAAGGAGTCATTTCCACAATGTCTCAGGGATTGTGGATTTGTTCACTTTTCTTTGCAGATTCGTCCACTTTTTTTTTGGTTCGCCATCTTTTTTGAGTGATTTTCATTGTCGAGGTCACAATATAGTGGCTGCCCTTCCAGGTATCATGTTCATTTTCCATGAGGATGAAGAGGTCATGAGAGAGAACAAAAGGTACATGCCAAGTGAGTCTCCGTCTTTTAATTGTGAAAACAGCCGCTTTCTGGGAAGCCAGACTCCTACTTCTCATTGGCCAGTGGACGTCAACTAACATCTCATCAGTCACATGACTGCAGGAAGCTTCGAGGCAATTTTGTAAATAAAAATTATTTAGCCAAGCATATTGTCACACTGAACAAAATAATGGCTCTGTTAGAAGGAAGGGGAGAATTAGGTAGGTGCCATAGGTGGAATAATGGTCCCCCAATGATGTTCATGACTGAATAACTGGAACCTGTGATTATGTTACCTTCCATGGCAAAGGCGACTTTGCAGATGTGATTAGATGGGAGGATTCTCCTGTGTTACCTGGAGGGCCCACTGTAATCACAAGGCCTCTCACCAGAGGGAGGCGGGCGGATGAGCGCCCGAGGGAAGATGCGCTGTTGGAAGCAGTGGGCAGAGTGGTGTGGGGCTGTGAGCCCAGGAGAGCAGGCGGCATCGAGAGGTGGGGAACGGAGAGGACAGGGACGCTTCTTCAGAGCCTCCAGAGGGAGCACAGCTCTCCGGACACTTTTTATTTTAAGCCCACAAAACCCTCTTTGGAATTCTGATTTTCTTTCAGAGCTTTAAAGTAAGTTTTTTTCTTAAGCCTCTGTGTGGTAATTCACTATAGGAGACTCATGCTGCACCGTGTGGCGTTGTCTGTCCCAGAGTTAGGAGGGGGTGTGGGGAGACAGGGAGAACTACCAGGACACCAGCCCTGGGCAGGGCCTAACACAGATGCACTGGCAGGTGGGCTGCCTCCCGGAGGGGGTAGTGGACGGTGGGAGAGGGGACAGAGCCCAGAGGCAGCAACTGTCTGAACTGTGAACATTTGCTAATTGGGCTGGTTGTTTTATTTCGTATTGGCAAAAGGCTCTTTCTTAGAGAGGCTCACGGACTGCGAGGGAGCCTCAGGGATCACCCAGGCCAGACGGCTCCTCAGATTTCCCTGGAGGGACCGGAGGCCTGAATCTGGAGACTCCCCAGGCGAGAGCGTGAGACCTCCTGGAGCTGTTCCAGTGCTTCCCACCTCGGCCGGCTGCTTCCTGCTCCAGCGTTCTAGGTCGAATTGCCAGGCCAAATACAGGATGCACCAAGTATATGTGATTTTCAGGTAAGCAACAAATAGTTTTTTTAGTGTAAGTATTACCTGAGTTTCTTATTGCTTCCGTAACAAATTACAGTGGTGTAAAGCAACACAAATTAATCTAACACTGCTGCAGGTAGCTAGCCCTGGGGTCTCCTGGGGCTCAAATCAGTGTCTAAGAGGGCCACGATCCTTCCGAAGACTCCAAGGAGCGTTCGTTTCCTTTCCTATTCCCACACTTCTAGAAGCCGACTGCATCCTCCAGCTGGTCCATTCTTCCTCCACCTTCAATTTCTAACTCTGGCTCTCCTGCCTGCTTCCTCTAAGGATGCTGTGGTTACATTTCGACCACACAGATCACCCAGGACGACCCGCCCTCTGAAAAGCCTTAACTTAATCACATCCGCAAAATCCTTTTTGCCATGTAAGGGAGCATGTTCCAAGCGTTAGGAACATCTGTCCATGGACACCTTTGTTGGCCCCTTTTCTACCTGCCACAACTATGTCCTAAATATTGCATGGGACATACTTACACTAAAACAAATTATTCATTGTTTTTCTGACATTCACATTTAACTGGGGATACCATACTTTTATTTGCTAAATGTGGCAATCCTCATTTTTTGAAGTGTAGATAGGGTGTATTCTCTTCTGCTATGGCAATTATTCCACCTACAACTTTATCAGTAAACAAAAAAATTGGATTTGGACTGGTGAGTGCCTATTGAAATAAATGCCTTCCTTTTTAGAAAAATTGATATTAATTGGTCTTTTAATATTCTAAACTATATTTTTAGTGAGCAATTTCTATTTAATTAATCTTCAACAGGGAACATAAGAGTAACTGAACACATCGCTGCAGTCAGACAGAAAGGACACCAAGTATTTATTTGAAATACTTTGAATTTCTCCACACACCACATGGTCCAGTTCTCTCAACCAGCCCATTAATAAATCTGTTATCCAAAAATGTGGCTCTAAACGTGGCTTAGTGTGGTTGCACTTGATTACTGAGTGTCTAGAATGTCTTTCTCTCTTAACCAAAACACTTCGGGGTAAAAGAGACGCCAGGGAGTGGGACTCCCATGGCCTGGGCTGGATTCAGAGCTGATGTCTCCCTTGCTAGCTGCTTTCTGAATAACCCTGAAGACCTCTCTGTGGTGCTGCGGTCTCCTCTTGCTGGGCTCTTCTCTCGCCTGGCAGCAGGTGAACCTCCCTCTAGTGGAGGGAGGGCTGCTCTCTTCAACTATCCCAACCCCAGGAATCAGGCAAGACGCCTCTTTACTTCTGTAAACCTCTTCAAGCCTCTTTTTTTGTTTGTTTTTGAGACGGAGTCTCGCTCTGTCGCCAGGCTGGAATGCAGTGGTGCAATCTTGGCTTACTGCAACCTCCGCCTCCTGGGTTCAAGTGATTCTTCTGTCTCAGCCTCCTGAGTAGCTGGGATTACAGGCACACACCACCAAAGCCTGGCTAATTTTTGTATTTTTATGTTTAGTAGAGATGGGTTTCACCATATTCGTCAGGCTGGTCTTGAACTTCTGACCTCATGTGATTTGCCTGCCTCGGCCTCCCAAAGTGCTGGGATTACAGGCGTGAGCTGCCGCGCCTGGCCTGACATCTCCTCTTCTGTGAAGTCTTCCCCAACCTCCTCTTTCCCCGTCTACACCGCACCCTCCTCGGGCAGAGTCAGGTATCTCCACATCCTTTGCACCCAACATCCCAAAGATATGTTTGTTGATAAATTGAACTATTTTCCTACTCTTCTGGTTGGTGTGTGACCTGGAGGTTAATTTAAATAATACATTCCATGTCCTGGCCACAGTGATTGCTTCCTGGGGGGTCCTATGAGCCACCCTGTTTCCGTTACCACTCTTCTCAGGACGTTTATTGCAATGGTGGGACAGAAGTACTCTTTCTTTCCTACTGATGTGGACAAAGCCTGTCACCTGGAATGTGGTGGCAGCCGTCTTTGGTTGGGGAGAGGAGCCACCCTCAGGACACAGCCAGCACTGAGAAAGCAGCTGTGAGAACTGGGGAGAAATTCCAGCTGTGGTCATGTGGCTGGGTTTCCGGAACAGGCCTTAAGATACTCTTGATTCTAGACTTTTCAAGTCTGGGAGCCAGTAGATCTCTTTGATCACACAAGCCTGTTTGAATTAGATTTTCTATTATTTCCGGCCAGAAGCATCCCAGCTGATACAGATACCTAGGTTACTCACTGGTGTCCCCATCAATGCTTCCAGAGTAATTTCGTGTCTGCCTAACTTCTGCCCACAGAAAAACATCTTTGTGATCCCAGAGCCTTGCTCAGTTTCTAGCTCAGTTGGAACTCAATAAATGCTGCCTGAGTTCATTTTAGGAAAACACTCTTTTGCACCACACTCTTGTTATTTTTACAAGTAATGAAATAAAAACCTACTTTCCTCACCTTCTGCAGATCCCAGTGTCTCCCAAATTCCAAGGCTTGATTACCTTTTTTGACATCTGTGTCATCTCATCTGGAGCCACATGAATCTCTCGTATACCTACTCTACTGCTTCAGCCCCTGCCCACTTCCTGTGGAAGCTTTCCAGGAGCCTATGCCTGGGCAGTTAGCCAGGCTGGCAAGTGGTGGGTTTAACAGAGCACTGCATAAACACACCCACATCCTACGTCAACAAGACGCACCTAGTGTCTGACAACTTTGAATTTTAAGGATGATTGCAGAAACACAGCTGTCAACGTGGAAATCTTTTCTGAAGTGTATGGACTTCATTCTGAGTCAACTCAGCTCTGGACCAGGCTGGGAAATCACGTGGGAAAGAGATTCTGCTGGCAGATTCAGAGGGCCTGAGCATGAATCCCTTCTCAGCAACCAGGCACGGCGCTGGGAAGCACTTCGGAGTCGTCTCTCCCGATTGATATTCACGGTTTCTCCACCTGGGCAGTGCACCTGTCCCGCCCTTTTGACAATCATGCCAATTTTATCACACTCCCTGTATGTCTCTTGTGCAAAGAAGGAGAACTCAAAACATCTGTGGGAAGAAGGCACCAGGAGAATGATTTCGTGCTTGATATATTTGCATACATTGGCAATAGCAAGAATAAAAGCCCCTATTTTGAACTAATTCAAGCAGATAGGACCAAGATAGATTTTAATAGTTCAACATTGAATTCAGTGAGTTCTTAGACACCAAAGGAGGGAACCTGTCTGCTTCAATTGCAAAATAAAACTGGTATTGATTCTAAAAACATGAAATGACATCAAGTGGGCCATGCCAGTCTCATATTTCAGATGTGATTTACTGTTGTGTATTTTTCCAGAGCCCACCTCATCTGGAACAAACTATTGCTAATAATTTATGTATGATTTATCACCGCCCACCCCACGGTAAAACAGTGAACCAGACAGTATCAACCCGGTTTTTACACCAGAGGCCAGAAACCTCTTTCCTTTCCATTGCCTGGGGTAACTTAGGGGCATGGTGTTACGTTTTGAACATGAAACACCCTCAATCCCTGTATTTCTTTCTCTTCCCCTTGATTCATGAAACACCCAGAGGTAAAAAAAAAAAAAAAAAAAAAAAAAAATAGCAAGTAGGTGTGGGAGGCAGACACCCACATAAAGAAGCAGAATTTATGATTTGTGTCTTACAGATTTGTTAATGGGTTTGCTAACACCTCTTTCTTTCATTGAGTTGGTGCTTGAAACTCTCATAAGCATGTAATTTTCAACTCACAGTGTTCCCAGATGAGGCATGGTTGTGGGGATACAGCAGACAGACACCCACAAGTTATTTTTAACAATAATGACCTGCTCCAAGGGTCATTGCGGACTTTAATTTTGAAGGGTGAGCTTGAAATATTTCACATCTTTGTGGCATATGACTACGCCACATTTCAACGAATGTTTTCTTTTTCTTTTTTTGAGACAGAGTCTCGCTCTGTCACTCAGGCTGGAGTGCAGTGGCGCAATCTCTGCCTACTGCAACCTCTGCCTCCTGAGTTCAAGCGATTCTCCTACCTCAGCCTCCTGAGCAGCTGGGACTACAGGTGTACGCCATGAGGTCCAGCTAACTCAATGAATGTTTTCCGTTCCAAATTGAAAATGTTTAAGGAGACAAGATTCATACTTTTATATAACAGAAGGGCAGCTGTTATCTTCTCATTGTCTAAGATGTTATGATTTTAATTTCTGCAACGTAGTGATCATGTCCTTAAAAAAAGGGCAGTAATCACATTGGACTATCTCAGTGCAAGGCACAGAACACAAGTCTGTAATGCTTAATGACATCTGTAGGAACTGCTCTGTGAAAAAGGAATTTCTGAGCTGAGAAGTCCACCTCTCTGTTCATCTACCTGAATTTATTAGTCAGTTAACAAACAAATACTCAATATTTATTCCATGCGACAGGAACAAATATGAGGAAACCAAAAAGTATAAGACACGGTGCCTGTTTTGAATTGCTTACAATTTAACTGAAGATAAAAATTACATCACAAAAAAACCCATATTCATCCTTCAAGAATCAGCTCAAGACTCCTACCTGGCTCTTCTCCAGTGTTCCCTCCCTGAAAGAGTCAATCACTCCTTTTTCTGGACTTTCACTCTGAAATGTAATAATTTCTATAGGCACCCTCTGCACGGTTGCCTAGTATAGTGCAACACGTAGGTGCTTGACAAAATGTAAGTTAAAAAAACAACGAACAAAGGAGCCAGTGCACCAGAAGAACTAAAGAACATTCTGGATTGTCGTATGCATAAAACAAGTGGGGCAGAATGAGCGCTCACTCCAAGTTGGAGTGGTCGGCAGGGGCGTCTGCAGTAGACCAGACCTTCATGCCTGGGGTGGGATGGTCAGCTGTAGGGGATTATGCATATGACAGTGAAGATGCCACCCCCATCCTCCGGGCAGCTTCTTGTTTGTTTGTTTGTTTCTTTGAGATGGAGTCTCGCCCTGTCGCCCAGGCTGGAGTGCAGTGGTGCAATCTCGGAGCACTGCAACCTCCGCTTCCCAAGTTCAAGCAATTCTCCTGCCTCAGCCTTCCAAGTAGCTGGGATTACAGGTGCGCGTCACCACGCCTGGCTAATTTTTTGTATCTTTAGTGGAGTTGGGATTTCACTATGTTGGCCAGGCTGGTCTCGAACTCCTGACCTCGTGATCTGCCCACCTCAGCCTCCCAAAGTGCTGGGATTACAGGCCTGGGCCACTGTGCCGCCTGACCACTGGCAGCTTCTTGAAAAAGGATACTACTGGTTGTGGGGATACAGATTTATGGGAGATAAATTGAAACCTTGCATTTTTTTTTTTTTTTTTTCCTGAGACAGGGTCTTGCTCTGGAGCCCAGGCTGGAGTGCAGTGGTGTGATCTCGGCTCACTGCACCCTCTGCCTCTCGGGCTTAAGCAATTCTCTCACCTCAGCCTTTCATTGGCTCACTGCAAGCTCCACCTCCCAGGCTGAAGCGATCCTCTCACCTCAGCCTTTCATTGGCTCACTGCAAGCTCCACCTCCCAGGCTGAAGCGATCCTCTCACCTCAGCCTTTCATTGGCTCACTGCAAGCTCCACCTCCCAGGCTGAAGCGATCCTCTCACCTCAGCCTTTCATTGGCTCATTGCAAGCTCTGCCTCCCGGGCTGAAGCCATCCTCTCACTTCAGCCTTTCATTGGCTCACTGCAAGCTCCACCTCCCCACCTTAAGCGATCCTCACTTAAGCCTTTCATTGGCTCACTGTAAGCTCCGCCTCCCCAGCTTAAGCGAGCCTCTCACTTAAGCCTTTCATTGGCTCACTGCAAGCTCCGCCTCCTGGGCTTAAGCGATCCTCTCACTTCAGCCTTTCAAGTAGCTGGAATCACAAGTGCGCACCACCATGCCCAGGTAATTTTTTGTATTTTTGTAGAGACGGGTCTCACCACATTGCTCAAGCTCGTCATGAACTTCTGGACTCAAGTGATCCTCCTGCCTCAGTCTCCCAAAGTGCTGGGATTACAGGTATGAGCCATCATACCTGGCCTCTTTTTTTTTTTTTTAAACAGCTTGAGGTATGATTGACTTAAAATAAATTGCACAGGTATACACTTATGAAGCCATTACCACAATCGAGATAATAAACATATCCATCTTCCCCTAAAAACCCTCCTTTCTCTTGGTAACCCCAATCTTCTCCCTCCCTGTGCCTCTCTCTACCCTTAAGTAACCACTGCTGTCTTTCTGATGCTATCAATTGTATTTTCTAGAATTTTATGTAATGAAATCATAGAGTATACATGCGGCATAACTATTTGAGCTGCATCAATTTTGTGTTATATCAGTAGTTATGCCTTTCTATGACTGAGTGGTATTCTATGGTGTGTATATACCACAATTTCCTTACCTATTCATCTGTTAACTGACCACAGGGTTGTGTGATGGTTAATTCTATGTGTCAACTTGACTGGACTGAAGGATGTCCAGATAGCTGGTAAAACAATGTTTCTGGGTGTAGCTCTGAGGTTGTTTCCAGAAGAGATGAGCATTTGAATCAGCAGACTGAGTAAAGAAGGTCACCCTCACCAATGTGGGCAGGCACCGTCCAATCCACTGAGGGCTGGAATAGAACAAAAAGGTGGAGGAAGGGCAGTTTGCCCTCTCTATTCACTCTGGGATGTCCATCTTTCTCTGTGCTCAGATAGTAGTTCCTGGTTCTCAGGCTTTCAGACTCAGCCTGAATTATACTACTGGCTTTTCTGCATTTTCAGACAGCAGACTGTGGGTCTTCTTGACCTCCATAATCTCAGGAGCCAATTCCCTACTAAATTACAAGTATACATATTTGTCAAGGCTCCCCAGAGAGGCAGAACCAATAAGATGTCTATCAATCTACTTACCTATCAGACATGTATGAGACATACAAGAAATACACACACACATAGATACACATACGCATATCTTACTGGTTCTGTTTCTCTTAGAGAATCTTGACTAATGCAGGTTGTTTCTAGTTTTGAACCATTACAAATTCATGTACAACTCTTTTTATGTACACTGCTTTCATTTCTTTTCAGTAAATCTCAAGAAATTTAGGTCTATGATCCCTAGAAGTCAAATGGCTGGGTCCTACGTTAGGTATTTGTGTACCTCATGAAGAAACTGCCAAACTGGTTTCTAAAGTGCTTGTGCCCTTTTACATTCCCGTCAGCAGGGCTGGAGAGTTGCAGTTGTTCCACATGCTCACCAACACTGGGTGCAATCAGTCCTCTTAATTGTAGCCATTGTAATGATGTGTACTGGTATCTCACTGTGGTTTTAATTTGCATTTTCCTAATGACTAATGATGTTGAACATCTTTCCACAGCTTTTTTGCCATCTAAATATTTTCATTGGTCTCTTCAGTGCTTTTGTGACTTTTAAAAAATGGATTGTTTATATTCTTATTATTGGGTTTTGAGGGAATTCTTTTTATATTCTGGATAAGTCCTTTATCAGATATGTAATGTGCAAAGATTTTCTTCCAGCTGTGGCTTGTCTTTTCATTCTCTTAACGTGTTGTTTGAAGAGCAGAAGTTTTTAATTTGATGGAATCTAACTTAACAATTTTTAAAAATAAATTGTGCTTTTGTTATTCTAAAAAAGCTTTGACTAACTCAAAAGTTTCAAAGATTTTCTTCTATGTATTATCCTAGAAGATTTATAGTTTTATGATTTATATTTATGGCTAGGATCCATTCTGAGTTAATATTTACATATTGTGTGAGATATGGATTAATTTTTTTACATATGCATAACCAATTGTTCTAGCAACAAATCCTAAAAAGGATTTGTTGAAAAGGCAATCCTTGCTTATGGAATCACTTTTGCTCTTTGGTTGAAAGCCCACTGGCCGTATATACCTGGGTCTGCTTCTGCTTTCTGTTTTCTCTCATTAATCTATTTGTCTATCTTTATGCTAATAAGACACTGTCTTCATTACTATAGCTTTATGAAGTTAAGTAATGTGGGTTCTTTACTTTGTCCTTGTTTTTCCATGTTGTTTTGGCTATTCTAGGTATTTTGTATTTCCATAGAAATTCTATAATCCCCTTATCAAGTTGGACATAAAAATCTAGTCTTCCTGGATTTGATTTGGACTGCATCGAATTTATAGATCAATTTAGGGATAATTGACATCTTAACAATATTCTGTTTTCCAATCTATAAACATAGGATATCTCTGTATTTATTTAGGTTTATTTAATTTTCTTTTAAAATTTACTTTTTATTTTATTAGAGACAAGATATTGCTCTGTTGCCCAGGCTGGGGTGCCATGGTGCAATGTAAGCTCAAACTCCTGGGTTCAAGAGATCCTCCTGCCTCTGCCTCCCAAGTAGCTAGGGCTATAGGAATGCACCACATCAGCTAATGTTTTCTTTTTTGTAGAGAAGAGGTCTTGCTATTTTGCTCAGGCTGGTCTCAAACTCCTGGGGTCAAGTGATCTTCCCACCTTGGCTTCCCAAAGAGCTGGGATTACAGGTGTGAGCCACCATGCTTGGGCTAGTTTTACTTTTTTAGAGATGGGATCTCTTTCTGTTCCCCAGGCTTGAGTACAGTGGCACAATCGTAGCTTGCTTTCTGTGGTCATGAACTCCAGGGCTCAAGTGATCTTCCCACTTCAGCCTCCCAAGTAGCTGGGATTACAGCTGCATGTCACCAAGCCCAGCTAATTTATTTATTTTACTTTTTTAGAACCAGGGTCTTGCTACATTGGCTAGGCTGGTCTTGAACTCCTGGCGTCAAGCAATCCTCCTGCCTCAACTTCTGAGTAACTGGGATCACAGGTGTGAGCCATTATTCCTGTGGGTTTTTGTTTTGTTTTGTTTTGTTTTTTTGTTTTTTTTGGTGATAAGATCTCACCCTGTTGCCTAGGCTGAAATGCAGTGGCACAGTCTTGGCTCACTGCAACCTCTGCTTCCCAGGTTCAAGCAATTCTCGTGCCTCAGTCTCTTAAGTAACTGGGATTACAGGCACACGCCACCACACCTAGCTGATTTTTGTATTTTTAGTAGACACGGGGTTTTGCCATGTTGATCAGGCTAGTCTTGAACTCCTGACCTCAAGTGATCCACCAGACTCAGCCTCCCAAAGTGCTGGGATTACAGGCATAAGCCACCGCACTCAGCCCTGTGGCTTCTTTTAACAATGTTTCATAGTTTTTGGTCTCCAGGTCTTATAAATCTTTGGTGTAGTGATATATCTATATTTGTAATATATTCAGATAATAACAAAATGTTGATTGAAAAAAAGACAAGTAGATACAGGATGTGATGTTACGCCAGCTAAGGAAAAGCTTAGATATGGGCAGAGTAGGCAGTTTTTTCCACTGGGGCAGTAG
Organism: Trachypithecus francoisi; assembly: GCF_009764315.1. Classification (NCBI taxonomy): domain Eukaryota; kingdom Metazoa; phylum Chordata; class Mammalia; order Primates; family Cercopithecidae; genus Trachypithecus; species Trachypithecus francoisi. The sequence goes on from NW_022681461.1 coordinate 686,356, forward strand.
AGGGCACCTGCCACCTTTTCCCTCATTTGCTCTGCATCTCTTCTCTTTGGAGGAACAGAGCCAGTACTGGAACCAGCCAGAGTGAACTGCCCGAGTCACTGCCAGTGGGTCCCTCACACTCCGTCTATGCACTTCAGATGGAATGGACCCATCCTGTCACAATAAATGTGTTCGTGGTTGTTTACTGGACCCAAGCCAGGCCAATGAGCCTCATTTTGGGGAGCCTGTCTGGAACGATGAGGATGCGGTGTTTTCCTTTTGAAGGGATTAGCTACTATGAGGAGGATATCTTAAGCCCAGAGCTGTGGAAGGCTACTTTTGTCATCTTTTATTGAACCTGCCTGTGAAATCTAGAGAACTCCATCAGATTAGGTAATTATGGAATGCAGTTTGTGGTAACCAGCCTCCAACATCACCTTGGAGTTGGAGGGTGCCCCAAGATAGTCAGGTACCCCCGGTGATTCTTGCCACCTGCTAGTCATCTTTGTGGAACCCCGTGTGTGTGTGTGTGTGTGGTTTTTTTTATTTGGCAGGCTGGAGTGTAGTGGTGCGATCTCGGCTCACTGCAACTTCCGCCTGCCGGGTTCAAGCAATTCTCCTGCCTCAGCCTCCCAAGTAGCTGGGACTACAGGTACCTGCCACCATGTCCAGCTAATTTTTGTATTTTTAGTAGAGACGGAGTTTCACCATGTTGGCCAGGATGATCTTGATCTCTTGACCTTGTGATCCACCCGCCTCAGCCTCCTAAAGTGCTGGGATTACAGGCGTGAGCTACTGTGCCTGACTTCCTTTTGTTGTTGTTGTTATTGTTTGTTTGTTTTTGAGACAGAGTCTTGTTCTGTCGCCCAGGCTGGAGTGCAGTAGTGCAATCTCAGCTCACTGCAACCTCTGTAACCTCTGCCTCCCAGGTTCAAGTGATTTTCATGCCTCAGCCTCCCAAGTAGCTGGGACTACAGGTGTGCACCACCAAACCCGGCTAATTTTTGTATTTGTAGTAGAGATGGGGTTTCACCATGTTTGCCAGGCTGGTCTTGAACTCCTGACCTCAGGTAATCTGCCTGCCTCAGCCCCCCAAAGTGCTGGGATTACAGGCATGAGCCACTGTGCCCAGCCCCACTTCCCACTTTGAATAGGACTGATCCACATAGGCAATGGGATATTGCAGAAATGATGCATTAGAGTCCCAAAGGTAGGTCATGAAAGATACTGCAGCTTCTACTCTGCCCTCTCTTGGAACACACGCTCTGGGGGAAGCCAGCTGTACATCACAAGGACATCAGTGCACTTTAGGTGAGTTGCTCCCTGTGTGAGGTGGAACTGGGGCCTCCACCAGCATGTGTTTGAGCTGCTCTCTAGCCCCGGCCAAGCCTTCCGATGGCTGCCTCTCCGCCAACATGTTTCTTGCAACCTCATGAGAGACCTTAGTACCAAGCTCATCTGTTCCCAAATTCCTGACTTGCAGAAACTATCTGAGGTAATAAAGGTTGATTGTTGCTTAAAGCCACGAAGTTTTGAGGTGACTTGTTACATGCAATAGATAACGAATACGTGGTCTAATGTAGCTCACTCCGATTTGCCCCAGCTTAAGACGATCCATTTTTTCTTAACTCTCCTTGTTTTTATTTTCCCGATGACTCCGTTCCTTCTGGGCCAGAGTCCCTTGAGAGATTGTCCTCAGTGATCAACCACACTCTGTTCCTCGCCCAAGCCCTGCTGCCGGAAAGGCCCTTTGGCCCCGGTCATATTAAGACATGATCCTTAGGTTTCCTCCTCACAGACACCACCCCTGATTCTGTAGTCCTTGGCTTATTTCTGTGCTGTCATTTGAGCCTCTTCCTCCCTGCACAGTTCCTCTTTCCCCAAGCAGCTCCGCTCCTTGCATTGCACTTTTCTTGTATTTTCCATTCTTTTTTCTCTAACTACTCTCTTGCTCTCTCCTTTTCTCTTGTAATTATAGAATTTTCCAAATATGTCACTCCCTAAACGTGTCTACTTTTTCACGACACTGGTGACTTTGTCTATGCCATGTGTTATACTCATTGGTCCATTCATTCATTTAACAAGTACTTCTTACGTTCCTGCCATGTGCTAGGCAGTAGGCTAGGTGCTGGAATACTTCTGCCTGGAACACCCTCGCCTCCGAATGCCCTCTTTCTCCACCTGAGCTTCCACCCAAGTGAATTCATCTGACTTTTATTATGGGCTCATTCAAGGTCAGACACCACGCTAGACATGCTTTAAACCTCAACTCAAATCACAATTTCTTATAAGATTTCCTTTTTCCTCCAGCCAGAGTTAATTGCTCCTGCCACACTCTATATTGGCATTCCCAGAAAGTTTTGTTTGTTCATTTGCTTATTCATTCGTTATTTCATGGGCGTTTTTGAGAGCCTGCTATACGCCTGACACCTGTTAGGAGCTGGGAAAGCACGGTGTGAGGTAAGTGCCAACAGACATTTGTACCTAAATGCAATGGAAACTCCAAGGTAGAGAAACTAATTGCATGTTGTAATTATTTCCCTTGGTCCCCGTGTCCTTCACAGACCTTGAGCTACCTGAAAGCATGGATTACCTCTTCTGGTTATCCCCAGTACCTAGCACAGCCTCTGGCACACAGAAGGTGCTTAATAAAGATTTGTTGTGTGTTCGAAGCTCAGTACATGCGATTTGACAAATTGGGAGCCAACCTGCACTGGATCATCAAACAGCCCCAGGAACGTAATTATCTCCCTGGGCCTTCGCATTTTGGTTTTTATCTTTTCTCCAAGCTGATTTAGAACAAAAGCTCATCTACAACTTAATTACATTTCAGCCCCTCCGGCCTGGTCAGGTTGGCCACTTGCCAAACCCACACTTGGAGTCATAGGAGCTAGTGGGTAGGTGGGAAGCCGCGGCTCAGGAATATTGGTTGCTTAGAGAGAAGTGAAGGAGGAAAATGACTGCTGGAAGATGAGTTCGAATACAAGGAGGGCCACCTTCTAAATGTTTTTCCCCCGGGACGGAGTCTCGCTCTGTTGCTCAGACTGGAGCTCAGTGGCGCGATCTCGGCTCACTGCAACCTCCGCCTCCTGGGTTCAAGCAGTTCTCCTGCCTCAGCCTCCCAAGTAGCTATGATTACAGGCACGCACCACCACACCCAGCTAATTTTTGTATTTTTAGTAGAGACAGGGTTTCACCATGTTGGCCAGGCTGGTCTCAAACTCCTGACCTCATGATCCACCCACCTCAGCCTCCCAAAGTGCTGGGATTACAGGTGTGAGCCACTGCACCCAGCCAACAACATTATAAATTTCTATAGGGCAGCCAGCCCTGATAAAATCTCAACAAATTAGTTGTAGCCTGCAGTCTGAAAATAAGCAAAGGATCTTAGATGAGCTAAAGGCTGAAACCAAAAAATACCTGAATAACGTTGACAGCTTTGCCCAACCCTGTTTCCAAGCTCCTGGCCTGCTGTTTGCATCCTTGCCAGCTGCAGATTTGTGTGGCTGAGAAATGTAGTCAAAGTTGGTGAAACGACTTGCAGATTTTACACCTAACAATGAAAAAATTTCTTTTATTTACAGAAAACAGGATCTGCTGAGGGGACTCTCATGAATGAGTTTCAAGGTAGCTTGTGGTTTCTCCACAGGTTGCCAGTTACCCTGGTGGTTCAGCGAGGCTGTTTTGTAGGCAGAATAATTCATTCCGAAAAACGAGATGATGAGATAAGAGTATGCTCCAAGATGTTTCACTGCTTGGACGACTTGCATTCCAATGCGGAGAGTAAGCTAATTTGCTTATCTTAATCCCATCTTTGGATTGACTAGCATTTCAAAATGATAACGTGTTCTGGAATCTCAGACCTCCCTTTGGAAGTGTTCGAGCAAAGCAGTTTCGTTAGATGCCTTTAATTCACTGCCACTTTGCTAAAACCCAGTAAAATCCTGCTATAAAATATATGGTATTATAGAAATCTCCATGTCACAGTAGTCTCACATGACAGCACTGACCCATTTATTTTTCCCAATTGTATTTGAGAAACAAATTGCTTCATCAACAAAATAATTACATAGATTGTAATTCAGAAGTTACTTCCAGATTTCTAATTTGGTATCAGCAAGTTTATTTTACTAAAATGGTTTGCAATAGACATGGTTGCATTTAAGCTAAGTTGACTTTCTAATTACTTGTATTCTTGGATGATTCCTCTGGGGGACTGAGGCGCCCCTGGCAATGCCAGTGAAGAAGGCAACAGCCTGAACATTTTTCTCCCTGTCCTGGCCACTTCTGATTGCTGAACTGAGTCCTCTTGACAATCTGTGAAGCCAGATGTCCTGAATGTTTGTGAGTTTTAGCCCCTTTTCTACATTTGGGAGATGCCCTGCCTGAGCCTGGCTCCCATCTTGGAGGCTGAAGCCTTCATTTCTTTTCCTCCCCAGCCTCACTTGACACTAGGCAAAGGCTTGGCTCACCAGGTTCTGCCTGGGAGTGACAGCAGAGAACCTTTAGTGGCAGGGAACTCAAGGGGCAGTGTGGGGTGGTGTCTGACACCCGCAGGAAAGGTGGCCCAGGGCAAGAAAGGCAGACTGTATGGAGCACCCACAATACCTGGGTTCTCCTGGAGCAGCCCCGCCGGGCAATCCCAACTGTGGTCCTGCCCATGTGGGTGCCCTGCGGGGCTCTCTAGCCTCCAGGAGCCGCCCTATAATCTGTCAGTGAATTTTCTCCTCGCATAAAGCAGCAGGAGGAAGTTTCAGCTGCTGACATTGAGAGCCCCTGCTGATTCCTTTATTTCATGTTCTAGGCTTCTCTTTTATCTCCAGTCCTTTTCTTGACATCACCGCTCCATGCCCCCTCCACCAGAACAAAGCAATTAACTTCCACTCCAGTCTTTGTCCACTGGTGCCGCTGTAACAAAATACCATAGACTGAGCCATTTATAAAGAATAGAAATGTAGATGCTCCCAGGTCTGGAGGCTGGGAAGTCCAAGATCAAGACACCCACAGGTCCAGTGTCTGGGAGGGCTGCCCTCTGCTCCCAAGATGGAGCCCCGAGTGCTGTGTTCTCACGCGGCAGAAAGTGGATGGGCAAAAACGGGGCAAATGCTGTGTGATGTTTCTTTTATAAAGGCCGTCACCCTAGTCACTAGAGCTCTGTCTACATGACTTAGTCACCTCCGAAAAGCCCCTTCTTTTAATACTATCGCAGTGGTGATTAAGCTTCAACACGTGAGTTTTGGGGGGTACATAAACACTCAAACCATCGTCATTCCCAATACCCAGGCAAATGCTAAGTCATCACATTCCCTCGTTCAGCTAACAACTATTTATGAAGCTCACCCTCTGTGCCGGGCAGCCTGCTAACACCAGGGAAGTAACAGTGAGGTCCCCGTTAGCAGTGAGTAACAATCCTAGGTCCCAGGGTATCAGAGCCTAGGGACCATATACCAGGTACTAACATGCACACGGTATCCTGCATCACGGAAGAGGAGAGTCATTTACCGACCCCGTCCTCTTGTTCTCATTCTCGTTCCTGACAGACTTGCAAAGCCCCTCTGGCCCTAGAATCCTCAGAGTGGGACAAGACCAGCCGCCGCCGCAGGACTTGGGAGTTTGCCAGAAAAGCACATTTTCAGGCCCCAGCCCACACCTACTGGATGCGAATCTCTAGGGCGGGAGCCTGGGAATCTGTGTGAAGCTGGGGGAGACTCACCCACCCTGCAGCTGAGAAGCACTGCTGCAATGGGCCTTCCAAACTCCACTTTTCTTTTTTAAGCCATCATTTCCCTAATATATGGTTCTGATAATGGCACTGCATTGAGAAGAAATCACCAAGGTGCCACTGTACACTGAGTCACTTCCTTCCTTTCTGTGCTTCTTTCCTGTTGCGAGGAGCAGAGACCCGTTCAGGTTGCTGACACACGGGAGTTTGCTGTAGGTGTAACTAAAGCACCTGCTCCTGACCACCCAGGCAAGGTGTCCTGTGTAGCCCCAGAGTGTGTCTCGCTTTCTCCATGGGGTTACGTGTTTCCAGGAGAGTTACTGGAGAGGCATTTTCAGTACCAGGAAGACACGGAAAATTGGGGAAAATAACAAACAGCTTCACCAACTAGGCCCCATGGACACCCCGAGGAACCAGAGGTTCAGGCGCGAATGAGATTTTCCTGCCGCCTCCTCATCCGCAGGCAGCTCTGCTCTCTACTTTCCTGCTCTGCCTCTAAAAACAAAATCATATCATTTGTTTTATTTTGCATCAAAGGCAATTTTCCAGGCTGTTGTGGATTTTAGGGAGCACTGAGGGTTGCATCTATTATTAATACCTTTTAAATATTTCTCCCCAGATATATATAAGATTTGCACTTAACGATATTTTTCAGAGCAGTTCTTTAGTTCAGAAGAATCGAGCAGATGGAGTTCCCAGCCCAGTCCCACCATCCTGCTCCCCTGTTATAAACACCTTACATTGTATGGTACATTCATGACAATTAATAAGCCAATATTGATATATTATTAGTAACTAAAATCCATAGTTTATTCTGATTCTCTTAGTTATTTTTTGTTTTTTTGTTTTTAAACCTAGTATCTCTTTACTGCTCCAGGACCCCATCCAGGATAACACGGGACATTTAGTTGTTCTGTCTCCTTGGGTTCATATTGGTTGTGATGGACCAAGCCTGTCCAATCCTCGGCCCGCGGGCCACATGTGGCCCGAGACAGCTTGGAATGTGGCCCAACACAAATTCATAAACTCTCTTAAAACATTATGAGACTGCTGCACGGACCTTTGTTATTTTTTAGCTCACCAGCTATCCTGAGTGTTAGCATATTTTGTGTGTGGCCCAAGACAATTCTTCTTCTTCCAGTGTGGTCCAGGGAAGCCAAAGATTGGACACCCACGGCAGACTTTCCTTTTTCCTGCTGACCTTGGCAGTTTCAAGGAGTACTAGGGAGGTGTATTGCAGGATGCTTCTCTCCTGGAACTTGTTTGATGATTTTTACATGACGGGACACGGGCTATGGATTTTGGGGAGAAGGTCAGAGAATGAAAGTGACATATTGAGGGGCACACTAGCAGCATGAATTATGTTTGTTTTTTTTTTCTTTTTTTGAGATGGAATCTCACTCTGTCCCCCAGGTTGGAGTGCAGTGGCACGAACTTGGCTCATTGCAACCTCTGTCTCCCAGGTTCAAGCAAGTCTTGAACCTGCCTCAATCTCCCAAGTAGCTGGAATTACAGGTGTGCACCACCACTTGGGGCTAATTTTTAAATTTTTAGTAGAGACGGGGTTTCACCATGTCGGCCAGGCTGGTCTCAAACTCCTGGCCTCAAGTGGGCTGCCTGCCTCAGCCTCCCAAAGTGCTGGGATGAGCCACAGTGCGCAGCCCATTTATGACTGTTGATGTGGACCTCGATCACCTGAATGACACAGGTGACTGGAAGGTTACTCTTTGTTTCCTTTTTTCCATCCTGTACTCTTGAGCAGAAAGTGATGATGTGCAGCCCACACTCAGGAGGGGGAGCTATGCTTAATCTCTCTCAGTGTGCAGCATCTACATACATTATTTGGAATTCTTTCACCTGGAAGGTTTGTTTCTTCTCCATTTATTAATTTATTCAACAATTTATTTATGTCAGTATGGGATCATGAACAGCTGCAGTATGTTTTGGGTTATAATCAAATATTGCTTTATTTATTCCTTGCTGCCATTGTTTCAGCATTGGCCATTAGAAGCCTTGCAGTTGTCTCTGCCCCCCTCGACATAGCCCCACCAATGGTGGGGGTGTGTGGGGGTGGAGGGGCACTTGAGTGCTTCCTTACTTCCTGTCACTATGCTCCAGGCTCATCTTGTATGTTTCCCGCCCCGGCCTTAGAATCAGCCATCCTTCCAAGGAGCCCTGATTCCTTTGATTGGAAACCAAGATCTGGATTCTACGTGTGCTCAGTACTACTGAGAGGCAGAACTACTCGGTGAACCTAAATGGGTCTGACTCCAAGTCTTGAGGCATTTCCATCCTGAAAGTGTTTTACCTCAGGTCCTCAAGTAATCTCACTACACACGGTGGTCTAGGGCGTGTCTGCACCCTGTTGCTGGAGATTTTGAACCAGAGGAAGAGGTCACTCCAGTAGAGGCGTGGTGGCGCATGTCTGCAATCCCAGTTACTCAGGAGGCGGAGGCAGGAGAATCACTCGAACCCGGGAGGTGGAGGTTGCTGTGAGCCGATATTGTGCCACTGCACTCTGGCCTGGGCCATATTCCTTTCTTGCCTTTATTATTTTAATTACACAATTAATCCATCAATACAGTTTCTAAAAAAAAAAAATCCAACAGTCCGAGCACAGCAGTCTCCCCTCAACCTCAAAAGCCTCCTGAGAAGTAACCTGATATCAGTGGGCTGTGCAGATTCTTGCAGTCTTCTTTGCCTTTATATATGGAAATAACTTTTACGTTTGTTTTCACATAAGTGGAATTATGCTGATTGAACTATATGACTTGCTTTCTTCACATGATAGTGACTCCAGAGTGTTTCTGTATCAGCTACACAAATCTCCTGTATATTGCTAATATTCATCTTTATCCGAGAGACAAGATGAATGTTCAAAAAACGGTAATCCAAACTGAGTTCTCAAAATGGGTGTGTGCTTCAACAAGAGCTGCTCAGCTGAGGCAGTTCTGCTCCCAAGGGAACTTGGGCAATGTCTGGGGACATGTGTGGTTGTCACAACTTGTAAGAGGGGTTCCTGGCATCTAGGGGGTGGAAGGCAGGAATGCGCAGGTCAGGCTGCTGCAACAAGGAATTGTCAGGCCCCAAATGTCAACGATGGCAGCATTGAGAAAACCTGATTGGTTTAAACCCATTTACCTTAATAGTGTTTCAACAGCCCTGTTAAGGAGCTTGGTCAATGCCTGGTTTATCAACACCAACCTTTACATTAAAAAAAGTGTGCACTTGGGAGCAGAGGTGTGAACATTGCCCTTAGGCTCAGGAGCTCTAGAGCAGCCTGGGCAACACAGCGAGAGCCCGTCTCCTAAAAAACAAAAACATAAACAGAGCGCTGAATAGTAAGTCCATTTTAAACATATTTCAAATTTTTCTGAGGAAAAATTTTAAACATATTTCAAATTTTCTGAGGAAAAATTTAATTAGACTTGGCTTCTTCTCTGATTTGAAATTATCAATACTTTTATACATCTCAAAGTGTGGTTTATAAAAGAGGCAAAATTGGCCGGGCGCGGTGGCTCAAGCCTGTAATCCTAGCACTTTGGGAGGCCGAGACGGGCGGATCACGAGGTCAGGAGATCGAGACCATCCTGACTAACACGGTGAAACCCCGTCTCTACTAAAAACTACAAAAAAACTAGCCGGGCGAGGTGGCGGCGCCTGTAGTCCCAGCTACTCGGGAGGCTGAGGCAGGAGAATGGCGTAAACCCAGGAGGTGGAGCTTGCAGTGAGCTGAGATCCGGCCACTGCACTCCAGCCTGGGCGGCAGAGCGAGACTCCGTCTCAAAAAAAAAAAAAAAAAAAAAAAAAAGAGGCAAAATTGTCAATGACTACTTGTTGGATTTTACTTCCTAACCATGCAGTGGGGACAAGTGTTTCCGAATACATGCTTTACATGGTTATTTTTTCCTGCAGTGGAGAATTGTTTGCCGAATTATACTTTGTCCACTTAGGCTTAGGTAGATATGGATTCTGTAAAACTGGAAATCACTGAACTGGATTAAAAGGAACTGTGGTAATTGTAGATCTGTTAGATGGAATCTGCTGTGCCCTAATAAGAGTATAAGGAAGACCATTGGCTGTTGGAAGCAAGTCGCTGGGTTCGAGGTTGGGAATTGGGCATGATTTGTTTCCTGTGTCACTGCTTAGGTTGATTTCCTCAGACTGCCATCTTTGTGTTGGAAAGAGGTAAGGTCTAGGCCCTAAGCTTAGACTGTCTTCATGCCCAGAGAAGTCCAGCCATTCATTATGACTTCACTAAAGGATGCGTGATCACAAATATTTGTAATGAAGATAGTTACTCCTGGCCGGGCGCGGTGGCTCAAGCCTGTAATCCCAGCACTTTGGGAGGCCGAGACGGGCGGATCACGAGGTCAGGAGATCGAGACCATCCTGGCTAACACGGTGAAACCCCGTCTCTACTAAAAAAAATACAAAAAAATTAGCCGGGCGAGATGGCGGGCGCCTGTAGTCCCAGCTACTCGGGAGGCTGAGGCGAGAGAATGGCGTAAACCCGGGAGGCGGAGCTTGCAGTGAGCCGAGATCCGGCCACTGCACTCCAGCCCGGGCGACAGAGCGAGACTCCGTCTCAAAAAAAAAAAAAAAAAAATAAAGATAGTTACTCCTTTTTTCTCAAGATGATTTTAAATTAACTTAAACCCCCTGATTTTCAGAAAGAAAGTAGTAAAAGTCAAACCATACCTTTAATTTAGGACTGACTTCTGCATTTCAATTGTAGATTATTCTAGTGCCAAGAGTGCTATTTGCATGTTGGAATATCTTTTAATTCTTAATTTGTAAGTAACAAAGAAATAGGAGATTGAAAGACTTTTTTAACTTATAAAATTCCAAATACCTTTTCAAGCAAAGTATCTTATTTCTGTAATAGTTTTATCACCAGCCAGTGGGTATGCACTGTATGTCATAATATGGAAAGAAATTCTTTATCATTTCAGATATTAAAGATTTCAGATTTGAAAAGAGTTACCAGTGAAACTATGTTACAAGAATATTTCCTTCCTGAGACATCTCAGGATTATAGGTGGCTTCAGACTAACAGGCACAGAATACGATCGTGTGAAGTATCTGATTCGCTTTACTCTACTTGGTACCGTTAGGACATTCAGCCAGAGGTGATTGGAGGGATTTGCACGTCTACCACTCATGTGTGTATCCGTGAACTACATCTCCTTTAGTGCTTGCTTTTGAACTTTATATAAACAGAATCATGCTGCCTGTTTATTTCTATAATGTTCTTCTTTCCCTTAGCATGTGCTGTTCTTGGCCGCTTGCTTCTCCGTGTGAATTTTGGAAAAGCTTCTGAAGTTCCCTTTAGTAAACACCAAGAGAACTATTGCTGGGTCATATGGTAGTTGCATGTTCAGTTCTCTAAGACACTACCAATCTGTTTTCTTTTCTTTTTTTTGAGACAGGGTCTCGCTCTGTCACCTAGGCTGAAGTGCAGTGGGGTCATCATGGCTCACTGCAGCTTTGACCTCCCTGGGGTCAGGTGATCCTCTCACCTCAGCCTCCCGAGTAGCTATGACTATAGGCATGCAGCACCACGCCCATCTGATTTATTGTATTTTTAGTAGAGACCAAGGGTTTTGCCATGTTTCCCAGGCTGGTCTTGAATTCCTGGGGTCAAGTGATCCTCCTGCCTCAGCCTCCAAGTGCTGGGCTTACAGGTGTGAGCCACTGCGTCCAGCCCAACCTGTTTTCTAGAGTGGCTGTTTCATAGCTCTAAAGTCCCTCATCCATTCTGAGCTATGTTTTTGGTGTAATTTATGTGGTTTAGGTCAATGTCCAGTTGCTTCAGCACCATTTGTTGAAATTGTGTAAAAAATCAGATGGGTATTTTTTGTTGTTGTTGCTCTATTTCTGGGTTCTCTATTCTGCTCCGGTCATCTATGCACCCGTACCTCTGCCTGTATAACATGGTCTAATGACTACAGCTATTATTGTAAGCCTTAAGGAAAAAATAAAACAGTGCCTATTTTCAGACAGCATGATTGTTTACATAGCAAACCCTAAGGTATCTACAAAACGAGCTCCTAGAACTGGTAAGTGAGTTCAGCAAGGTTGCTGGATTCAAGAGTAATACACAAATGTCAATCACATTTTGCATATTAACGATGAAGATATGGAAAGCAAAATTTAAAATACAATGTCATTTATAAGTAATTGCTCCAAATAAAATGGAATGCCTAGAATATACACTTAATAAAACATGAATTGAATTTGTATGTTGAAAATTACAAAATGCTGATGAAAGAAATCAAAGAAGAACTAAATAAATGGAGAGACATACTGTACTCATGAAATGTAAGGTTCAGTATAGTAAAGATGTCATTTCTCCCCAACTTGATAATAGTTTTAATGAAATTGAATTAATGAATCAAAGAGAGTGATTTCTCCCACTTTCTTCTTCTTCATCCAAATTGTTTTAGTTATTCTTAGGCCTGTGCTTTTTTCATGTAAATTTTACAATAAACTTACCTTTGTCTATAAAAAAAACTTGTTGGGATTTTGACAGGAATTTCCTTACATCTGTAGATCAATTTGGGAAGAAATGACATGTTTACTATACCGAATCTTCCAATTCATGATTCAGTATGTCTCTCCATTTAGACAGGTCATTTATTATAGGTTGATTATAGGTATATAGGTTGATTTCTTTTATTAGCTTTTTTGTATTTTGTTGTGTTATGTCCACGGGTTTTAGTTGTAAAGGGGAGGACCTGGGAGAAAAGGAGCTACTTCATCCTGGCGGAATTGGAAGTCCTATTACAGTTGTCTCCTCTTACCCATGGTTTTGCTTTCCATAGTTTCAGTTACTTGTGGTCAACAGTGGTCTGAAAATATTAAATGGAAAATTACATAAATAAAGAATTCTTAAGTTTGAAATTTTGCACTGTTCTGAGTGGCATGATGAAACCTTGCCCCTTTCTGCTCCATCCCACCCAGGACGCGAATCATTTCTTTGTCCAGCGTATCTACTCAGCATATGCTACCTGACCGCTAGTTACTTGGTAGTCCTCTTGGTTATCAGACCAAAAACCCAGTATATATAGCGTTTGGTACTATCTGTGGTTTCAGGCATCCTCTGGGGGTCTCGGAATGTATATCCTGCAGATAAGGAAGACTACTCTATTGGCTTTTGAACTCTTCAAGGTCAGAGATTTTGTCTGCTTTTTTTTTCTGCAACACGAAGTCTAGCATGCTGTCTGTCACACAGTAGATGGTTTAATACATGTCAGGTTAATAACCAAGTAATTGATATTTGTTGAGAAAATAAATTTGTGCTGGATGCAGAGAATATGTATGAGGTATTTTTTCTACCCTTAGAGAACAAACTATATGACTGTGAAAACTTAATGTGAAACTTACACGTTTAGTTTTGTGTAATGTGGTTTTGTGTAGTGGGTATTAGAATGAATTTTGAAATCCAGTGCAGTGGTCCTGGATATGAATCTGGCCTCCATTAATTTACTAGCTATGTGACCTTGGGAAAGTTCCTTAACTTCTCTGACTCTAGGATTTTCTCATTTAAAAAATTGGGTGCTGGCTGGAGTCACCTGTCAGGGTTTTTATAAGATTAGATGATATAATACATGAAAAGTACTTGACTCTGTGCTTGACATCTAGGAAGCCCTCAACAACTGGTAGTGACTAAAGAAAATGATAAGCAGCATTACAGCACAGGTAAGTGATAACTGGGTTACACAAAGTATAACAGGAATGCCTATAGAAACCTAAAGTTGTAGGGAAAGACTTTATGGAGGAAGCAGGACTTAATCTGGCCCTTAAAAAAAGAACACAGTGGCTCACGCCTGCAATCCCAGCACTTTGGGAGGCCGAGGCGGGCAGATCACCTGAGGTTGGGAGTTCGAGACCAGCCTGACCAACATGGAGAAACCCTGTCTCTACTAAAAATGCAAAATTAGCTGGGTGTGGTGGCATATGCCTATAATCCCAGCTACTCGAGAGGCTGAGGCAGGAGAATCTCTTGAAACCGGGAGGTGGAGGTAGTGGTGAGCCAAGATTGTGCCATTGCACTCCAACCTGGGCAACAAGAGCGAAACTCCATCTCAAAAAAAAAAAAAAAAAAAAAAAACACAAAATAAAACAATGCTTAGACAAGCTTCAAGGTGAGAGTAAGTGAACATGGCTGTGGCATTCCAAAGAGACCAGACTTCATGAGCTATGGTGAGGAGGCTGCAATGTGTATGGCAGGCTTGCAAAACAAAAAGATTACTTGGATGATCCAAGAAGTCTTGTACAGAAGTAATAGCAATAATAGCTGTCCTGAAAATCATTCCTCTACAAAATCCTTAAAAATACTTAATTTTTTAAAATACTTTAAAGTATAGTTAAATTTTCAAAAAGTAAGGGAAATCCTCAAATTCTAAAAAAGTACTTAAAAGCATGAATTCAAGCATCAGAGTTAAACTACATACCAGACCAAATAGGCCTAAGTGACATTTACAGACCATTTCACCCAAATGCTGCAAAATACACATTATTTTCATCAGGACATGGAACATTCTCCAGAACAGACCATATCTTAGGCCACATGACAAGTTTCAACAGATTTTTTAAAATATAAATCATATCAAGTGTCTTTTCTAACAAAAATGGAATAAAACTAGAAACCAGTAGCAAGAGGAACCTTGAAAACCACAAAACACATGGAAACTAAACAACATGCTCTTGAACAACCCACGGATAAGCAAAGAAATAAAGAACATTAAAAACTTTATTGAACTACATGACAAAGGAAATAAAACATATCAAATCTATTGAATGTAGCAAAAGCAGTACTAAGAGGGCAGTATATAGCAATAAACATTTATATCAAAAAAACTAGAAATACTTTAAATAAACAACTTAAAATGTGCCATAAGGAACTAGAAAAAAAGAATAAACCAAGCCCTAAATTAGTAGAAGGAAATAAATGATAAAGATCAGAGCAGAAATATATGAAACTGAGACTTAAAACATACAGAAGATCAATAAAATGAGAAGTTGGTTTTTTGAAAAAATAAACAAAATCAACAAACCTTTAGCTAGATTAAGAAAAAAAGAGAGAAGACCCAAATAAAATTAGAAACAAAGAAGGAGACACAACAACTGAGACCACAGAAATAGAATCATTAGAGACTGTTATGAACAACTACATGCCAACAAATTTTTAAAAATTCTAGGAAACTTAGAAAAATTGATAAGTTCCTGGACACATACAACTTACCAAAACTGACCAATGAAGAAATGGAAAACCTCCACAAACCAATAATGAGTCAGGAGATCAAAGCTGTAATAAAATGTCTCTCATCAAAGAAAAGCCCAGGACCTGATGACTTTAGTGCTGAATTTTGCCAAGCATTTGAAGAACTAATACCAACTCTACCCAAACTCTTAAAAAAAAAAAAAAAAAAAAAAGGACAGGAGGGAATAATTGCAAACTCACTCTGTGAGGCCAACATTACCCTGATACCAAAACCAGACCAAAAAAGAAAACTGCAAGCCAATGAACATGGTTGGGAAATCCTCAACAAAATACTAGTAAACAGAATTCAACAACACATTAAAAAGATCATTGAGGCCTGGTGCAGTGGCTCACGCCTGTAACCCCAGTACTTTGGGAGACCAAAATGGGTGGATCACGAGGTCAGGAGATCAAGACTATCCTGGCCAACATAGTAAAATCCCGTCTCTACTTAAAAAATGCAAAAATTAGCTGGGTGTGGTGGCGGCGTGCCTGTAGACCCAGCTAGTCAGGAGGCTGAGGCAGGAGAATCACTTGAACTGGGGAAGCGTAGGTTGCAGTGAGCCTAGATCGTGCCACTGCACTCCAGCCTGGCAACAGAGAGAGACTCTGCCAAAAAAAAAAAAAAAAAAAAAAAAAAGTAGCATTTATATACACCAATCTGACAGAGAAATCAAGAAGATAATCCCATTTACAATCGACACACACACATACACACACACACACACGGGATAACTTTAACCAAGGAGGTGAAATTTCTCTATAAGGAAAATGACAAAAACTGATGAAAGAAATTGAAGAGGACAAAAACAAATGGAAAGATGTCCATGCTCATGGATCAGAAGAATTAATATTGACAATTCTACTCAAAGCAATATACAGAGTCAATGTAATTCCTATGAAAATGCCAATGACATTCTTCACAAAAATAGAAGAAACAGTCCTAAAATTTATAAAAAACCACAAAAGATCCTGAATAGCCAGAGCAATCTTGGGCAAAAAGAACAAAGGAAGTATCACACTACCTGACTTCAAAACGTACTGCAAAGCTATAATAACCAAAACAGCATGGTATTGGCATAAAAAACAGACACATAGACCAGTGGAACTGAATAGAGAACTCAGAGATAAATCTATGCACTTAGAGTGAACTCATTTTCAACCCAAGTTACCAAGAACATAAAATGGGAAAGGACAGTCTCTTCAATAAATGGTACTGGGGAAACTGTATATTCATATGTAGAAGAATGAAAATAGATCCTTATTTTTCACCATATATAAAAATCAAATCAAAATGAATTAAAGATTTAAATCTAAGACAGACCTGAAACTATGAAACTACTACAAGAAAACCTTAGGGAAATGTTCCAGGACTTTGGTCTGGGCAAAGATTTTTGTGTGTGTGTAAGACCTCAGAAACATAGGCAACCAAAGCAAAAATAGAAAAATGGGAGTATAGCAAGCTAAAAGGCTCCTGCACAGGAAATGAAACAATCCAGAAAGTGAAGAGACAAACCATAGAATGGCAGAAAATATTTGCAAACAATCCATCTGACAAGGGATTAATCACCAGCTCAAACAACTCAATAGCAAAAAAACCAAATAACCTGATTTTTTAGATGGGCAAAAGATCTGAATAGGCATTTCTTAAAATAAGACATACAAATAGACAGCAAGTATATGAAAAATGTGCAATATTACTAATCATCAGAAAATGCAAATCAAACCCACAATGAGAGATCACCTTACCTCAGTTAAAATGGCTTTTATCAAGAAGGCAGGAAATAACAGATGCTGGTGAGGATGTAGAGAAAGGGGAACATTTGTACCCTGTTGGTAGAAATATAAGATAGTACAGTCATTATGAAAACAGTATGGAGGTTTCTCAAAAAACTAAAACTAGAACTACCATATGATCCAGCAATCCCACTACTGAGTATCTACCCAAAGGAAAGGAAATCAGTGCATCAAAGGGATGCCTGCACCCCCATGTTTACTGCAGCACTATTCACGAAACCCAAGATGTGGAATCAACCTAAGTGTCCACCAACAGACACATGGATAAAGAAAATGTGGTGGCCGGGCGCGGTGGCTCGAGCCTGTAATCCCAGCACTTTGGGAGGCCGAGACGGGCGGATCACGAGGTCAGAAGATCGAGACCATCCTGGCTAACACGGTGAAACCCCGTCTCTACTAAAAAATACAAAAAACTAGCCGGGCGAGGTGGCGGGCGCCTGTAGTCCCAGCTACTCGGGAGGCTGAGGCAGGAGAATGGCGTGAACCCGGGAGGCGGAGCTTGCAGTGAGCTGAGATCCAGCCACTGCACTCCAGCCCGGGTGACAGAGCAAGACTCCGTCTCAAAAAACAAAACAAAAACAAAAACAAAAAGAAAAGAAAATGTGGTATATATACAATATGGAATATTATTCTGCCACAGAAAAGAATAAAATCCTGTCATTTGCAGCAACAGCAACATGGATGGAACTGGAGGTCATTATGTTAAATGAAATAAGTCAGGCACAGAAAGGCAAATGCCACATGTTCTCACTCACTGTGGGTGCTAAGAAAGTGGGTCTTGGCCAGGCATGGCAGCTCACACCTGTAATCCCAGCACTTTGGGAGTCTGAGGCAGGTGAATCACCTGAGGTCAGGAGTTTGAGATCAGTGGGAGTCTGAGGCAGGTGAATCACCTGAGGTCAGGAGTTTGAGATCAGCCTGGCCAACATAGTGAAACCCCGTCTCTACTAAAAATACAAAAATTAGCTGGGCGTGGTGGCTCACGGCTATAATCCCAGCTACTTGGGAAGCTGAGGCAGGAGAATCGCTTGAGCCGGGAGGCAGAGGTTTCAGTGAGCCAAGATCATACCACTGCACTCCAGCCTGGGCCACAGAGTGAGACTCCATCTCAAAAAAAAAGAAAAGAAAAGAAAAGAAAAGAAAGTGGATCTCATGGAGTGCCTATTCAGTATACTCTCATAGAGTAGATTGGTGGTTACCAGAGGCCAGGAAGAGGCGGTGGTGGTGAGTGAAGGTTAATTAATGGGTACAAACATACAGTTTGATAGAAGAAATAAGACCTAGTGTTTGCTAAATCAGGAGGGTGACTACAGTTTACCATAATCTAGTGTATATTTGAAAGTAGCAAGAAGAAAATAACTCAAATGTTTCTAGCTCCAAGAAAAGACAAATATTTACTGTAACGGATATCCTAATTACATGGATTGGCTCTTTACAAATTGTATGAATGTTTTAAATTGTCACATGTATCCCCAAAATACGTACATCTATTGTATACTAAAAAAAATTTTTTTAAATCATGAATTCAGTGATGAGCACTGAAGCCAGCCAGCTGCTGCTCTGTGGGGCTTTGTCCCTCCCTGATCGCCTGTGGAGTTGGCTTTTTGTCTTGTTCTGTTGCCCAGACTGCAGTACAGTGGCACAATCACAGCTCATTGCAGCCTCGACTTCCTGGGCTCAAGAGATTCTCCTGCCTCAGCCTCCCAAGTAGCTTGGACTACAGGTGTACACCACTACACCTGGCTAATTTTTGTATTTTTTTTTTGTAGAGATGAGGTTTTACTCTTTTGCCCATGCTGGTCTCGAACTCCTGGGCTCAAGCTATCAGCCTGCCTCAGCCCCCCAAAGTGCTGGGATTACAGGCATGAGCCACTGTGCCTGGCCTGGGTGTTGGTTTTAAAGGGTTGCACAGGGTGACAGGGGAGAAGGGAAGTCAGATTGGGGATCCCCCCCCCATAAACCTAAGTCCTATATAAACACACCTTCAATGTGTGACCTAGACAAAGAGATGACCCCCAAAAGGACACTGGAAGAAAATTTGTCCTCTTTGGGCTTTTACACAGGAAAAAATAAAAAGTCCCTGAAATTCGTAACCACAGGGCAGGCCCTTATGAATCGTTTGAGCCACGGAAGCGGAGGCTGCCATTCTTCACTCATGAAGAAATGAGGCCCCAGTTTACACTGTCCATGAACTTAAGCCAAGAACTTACTTTCAAGTGAAGAACCTCAAGCCAAGAACTTACGTCCAAGTGAACTGGAGTTGATAGTGTCTGAGATCCATGGTGGTGCAAACTAAAATCTTCCCTGGAGGAATGACCTTAAACCCAGGCCTCAAGTAATTCCTTCAGATCACATTGCGGCGAGCATGAATCACGATGAAAGCAGTCAGAGAACACGTGAGAGAACAAGCTACTGTGAGTGAGCACCAACAAAGCAACGAAGAGCAGAACCAGAACAAAGACACCACACAGAATGGTCATGCACAGGGGAGCGGGGTGAGGCCTGCGGCTGCCGGCTTCCCCCACTTCCCCAGCGACCTGTATGACGCAGCAGAGGCAGCCACAGTCCCTCTGGAAACATAACCCATTGGCCTGGGAATCACACCCCATCCCCCACAGCAGCTGCAGCAACCCTGCCCAGAGAGAGCCTCAACTCAGAGGCACCTAACCCTGTCCCCACCTGATGGTCTTTCTCCACCTGCCCTGCCAGCTGAAGGCAAAGGACATAATCCCTTGGCAGCTCTATGGTCCTGCCCACTGCCTGACCCTAGGGCAAGCTTGTATCCTCCTTATACAACCACAGCTGATGCACCCGTGAAAGCACCACCTCCTGGCTGGAGGCCAACCAACACAAAACCAGTGCACTTAACAAAAACACAACCAAGGACTCTGACAGAGTCCACTTCGCTTCCCTGCTACCTCCACCAGAGCAGGTGCTGGTATCCATGGCTGACAGACCTGAAGATGGATCAGTTCTGTCCATTCTCCAGTACCAGCTGGGAGCCTGGTAGTGCCACTGGGTTGCTAGATCCAGAAGAGAAATAACAATCACTGCAGTTTGGCTCTCAGGAAGTGCCATCCCTAGGGGAAGGAGGAGAGTACCACATCAAAGGAGCACCCTATGGTACAAAAGAATCCTAAAA
Source organism: Trachypithecus francoisi (assembly GCF_009764315.1). Taxonomy (NCBI): domain Eukaryota; kingdom Metazoa; phylum Chordata; class Mammalia; order Primates; family Cercopithecidae; genus Trachypithecus; species Trachypithecus francoisi. Next base: position 706,264 of record NW_022681461.1, read on the forward strand.
TTCATATGAAACCAGAAAACAGCCTGCATAGCCAAAGCAAAGACAAGAGCAAATCTGGAGGCATCACATTACCTGATTTTAAACTACACTATAAGGACATTGTTACCCAAACAGTATGGTACTGGTATAAAACAGGCATATAGACCAATGGAACAGAATGGATACCCCAGAAATAAAGCCAAATACTTACAGTCAACAGGTCTTCAAAAAGGCAAACAAAAACATAAAGTGGGAAAATGATACCCTATTCAACAAACGGTGCTGGGATAAGTGGCCAATCACATGCAGAAGAATTAAACTGGATCTTCATCTCTCACCTTATACAAAAACCAACTCAAGATGGATTGAAGACTTAAATCTAAGACCCGAAACCATAAAAATTCTAGAAGATAACATCGAAAAAACCCTTCTAGGCATTGGCTTAGGCAAAGACTTCATGACCAAGAACCCAACAGCAAATGCAACTAAAGCAAAGATAAATAGATGGGACTTAATTAAACTGAGAAGTTTCTGCACAGTAAAAGAAATAATCACCAGAGTAAACAAAAACCCACAGAGTAGGAGAAAATGTTTACAATCTATACATCCGACAAGGAAATAATATCCAAAATCTACAAGGGACTTAACCAAATCAGCAAGAAAAGACAAACAATCTGATCAAAAAGTGGACCAAGGACATGAATAGACAATTCTCACAAGAAGGTATACAAATGGCCACCAAACATATGAAAAAATGTTCAACATCAATAATGACCAGGGAAACGCAAATCAAAACCACAATGTGGTATCACCTTACTCCTGCAAGAATGGCCATAATCAAAAAATTGAAAAATCATAGATGCTGGCATGGATGTGGTGAAAGGGAACACTTTTACACAGCTGGTAGGAAGGTAAACTAGTACAGCCACTATGGTAAACACTGTGAAGATTCCTTAAAGAAGTAAAAGTAGATCTACCGTTTGATCCAGCAATCCCACTACCGGATATCTACCCAGAGGAAAACAAGTCATTATACGAAAAAGATACTTGCAGATGCACGTTTATAGCAGCACAATTCCCAGTTGCAGAAATATGGAACCAGCCCAAATGCCCATCAATCAACGAGTGGATGAAGAAAATGTGGTGTATATATACACCATGGAAGACTACTGAGCCATAAAAAGGAATGAAATATTGGCATTTGCAGCAACCTGAATGGAACTGGAGACCATTATTTTAAGTGAAGTAACTCGGGAATGGAAAACCAAACATAGTATGTTCTCACTCATAATTGGGAGCTAAACTACGAGGATGCAAAGGCGTAAGAATGATACAGTGGACTTTGGGGACTCGGGGGAAAGGTAGGAGAGGGGTGAGGGATAAAGTACTACACATTGGGGTACAGTGTACACTGCTTGGGTGATAGGTGCACCAAAATCTCAGAAATCACCACTTAGTAACCTAATCATGTAACCAAACACCACCTGTTTCCCAAAAACCTACTGAAATAAAATTAAAAAAACAGAATGTCCATGCACAGAATGCATAATGACTAGTTGGAATATATTTGAAGAAATATTTTTCAAGAAATAAAAGAGGCAGCCAGGCGTGGTGGCTCAGCCTGTAATCCCAGCACTTTGGGAGGCCAAGACAGGCGGATCACAAGGTCAAGAGATCGAGACCATCCTGGCTAACACGGTGAAACCCCGTTTCTACTAAAAATACAAAAAATTAGCCGGGCGTGGTGGCGGGCACCTGTAGTCCCGGCTACTTAGGAGGCTGAGGCAGGAGAATGGCGTAAACCTGGGAGGCGGAGCTTGCAGTGAGCCGAGATTGCGCCACTGCACTCCAGCCTGGGCGACAGAGCAAGACTCCATCTCAAAAACAAAAAAAAAAGAAAGAAAGAAAAGAGGCTATGAAACATATACTTATGGAAAAAGAGACTTTCAAATGACCAGGCAGACTTAAGATGGAAGAGAAGAGAGGTGCGTCAGCAAAGCAGACCTAAAATGCCCAGTGAAGAAAGAACATGATGGACATGATGGAACCGTTGACATCTTCAGTGAGCCTGACATATGCTAAGTGGGGTTACTCTGGTAGCCATGTGCAGAAGGGACTAAAAGGGAGAGGGCAGCGTAAAGGTCAGTCAAAACTCCCATGGCAGGAGTGCCAGTGCCAGTGTGAGGAGAGTGGAAAGAGTGTATGGAGGCGGAGAAGGCATCACAATGGAGAAATCCACAGTATTGGGTGCCTGGATGGCAAGGGAGTGGGGGAGGATTCCACTGTAAGCCTTAGAGTCTCTCATATCTTGTGTTCTCTTCTCCTGGAATGTTCCCAAACCCAAATCCCTGGGTTCATCATCAGCTTCCACTCAGCCACTGTGCCCTGGGGAGACCTTGGGGTCCCCGACCCTTCAGGAAGCACCAGAATGCAATCAGCCTCCTATTAACAAAAATATGGACTCCGCCCAGCCCTTCTGAGACTGGGGTCACAGTAATAGTGCATTAAATATTACGAAGCCCTTTTATACACCCTGCCTCAGTGGATCCTTGAAGTAGGTGGCTGAGCCCTTCATCCTCACCTGTTTTCTGAGTGGTAAACCTCAGGCTCATCAGCATGAAGGGACATCCCCAAAGTCAAACAGGCTGGGGAGTCGGGAGCCTGGACTAGGCTACTCCAGGTTACACCTCTCCTCCTTCTTCCACATCTTGAAAGGCGAGACCTCAGGATGGAACCTGTTGGTTTTCATTATGTTTCATTGTCTTTGGGTCCTTGCATGGATACAGGGCATAAAAAGAAATGAAGTTGCGGGAAACCTTAGTTCTAGCGGGTTCACAGCTATAAAGAAGGACTTGTATAATGCAATGCATTTTGCAATTTCTCTGATGCTTTTAATCATAAGCAAGTAGGATATGCGGGAGGGGCAATGGCGTGGGGAAAGGGTGGGAAGAGGACTGGAGTTGCTCAGAGAGATACAGTTGTAAAAAGGGATAGCAGCTGAGTTTCTGACGCTACATTTTTGGTGCCCTATGGTGTTAATTAGACATTTCTTTTCAACCTGATTGACAGTGCATTTTAATGAAGAAATAACAGAGCCCAGCAGAGCCTGGCAGTATACTCTTTTCTTACAATTTACAAGCTGAACTTCCCTTGGCAACCTACATCTGGTTTGCCCTGCTAGTAAGTCTGTCAGTAGAACAATGTATAGGGTCTTTCGTTTCAATAGGTTTGCTGTTGTTAAAGCCTTCTGCATTTTCTTCCGCTTAGTTCATTAGTGCTGTTAAATTTCATCAAATTACTTTCCTTAAGTTAAAAAATAGCACAGTTTTGACCAGTGTGAATAAAAATGGGATAGTATGAAAATGTGCAAGTTTTTAAAGGAAGAGGCTCTCTGTTAAGAGTTGTATAATGGAGGCTTCATGGGAAACTTTGTAAGTGTTTTTTTTTTTCTCCCTTTAAATGGGATGTTTCCTGGAAAATTAGAATAAATCCTAAAGGATCCGGTAAGCCTCCTGTGACCACTTGGAAGCAGAAGGTCCACACGCATTAAACGGCTTGACCACCTAGGAGTGCTGATACTTGGACGAGTGTTTTTGGAACAGTTTATTTTATAAGATTTCACCTTTGTTTATATTTCCAAGCGGATTTAAAAAATATATATATCTTTGGTTTTTTTAACTTCTACCCAGGAGTAAATGTGCATCTCTACCAGAGACTAAGGGGAATCTTTGCTTTTTGCAGAAGATCCAGGTGACCAGAGAGGACAGAGGCAGGGCAGGCTGGGTTGAACTTATCTTCCCTCGCCTGGGGACAGGGGTGGCCTTAGGGCTGGGGGTACAACTGAACCTACAAATTATGGGTTAAGTGGCTCCAGTAGAGGCTATAAAGGCAGAGAGCCAAGCAGACCATTACGAGCTTCTCCTCCAGGAAAATGGAAGCCATTTAAGAAATTCCAGGAATTGCTTGGAACATGCAGGATTCTTAAACAAAGGACCTTTGTGACATTCAGAATTACCAAACTCAGGAGAGGAAAAGACTCACACCTCACTTGCCTCCCTTTCCTTGGTCTAATTCTATTGCTTGGTCTAGATCAATTGAAAAGACCTCCAAATTTGGAATCTAACCACAACCCCACATTTTTGTGAGGAGTGCAAAGGGGTGCTGCACCTTCTTAAGGATCCTGCCCCCATGCTGTATGTCCCAGGTGCTTCCCACCTGGTTTGCACGATCTTCAGTTCCGCAGTAATGTTTCCTTTCTTTTTTCTCTCTCTCTCTCTTTCCTTCTTTCTTTCTTTTCTTTCTTTCTCTTTCTTTCTTTCTTTCTTTTTCTTTCTTTCTTTTTCTTTCTTTCTCTTCTCTTCTTTCTTCTTTCTTCTCTTTCTTCTTCTTTCTTCTTTCTTTCTTTCTTTCTTTCTTCTCTTCTTTCTTCCTTTCTTTCTTCTTTCTTTCCTCTCCTCTCTTTCTTCTTTCTTTCTTTCTTTTTTTTTTTTTTGAGATGGAATTTCATTCTTGTTGCCCAGGCTGGAGTGCAATGGCATGATCTTGGTTCACTGCAACCTCTGCCTCCTCGGTTAACTGATTCTCCTGCCTCGGCCTCCCCAGTAGCTGGTATTACAGGCATGCATCACTATGCCAGGCTAATTTTGTATTTTTAATAGAGACAGGGTTTCACCATGCTGTTCTCAAACTCCTGACCTCAGACGATTTGCCCGCCTCGGCTTCTCAAACTGTTGGGATTCCAGGCATGAGCCACCGTGCCTGGGCTGTAATGTTTTCTTAGGTAGAAAAAAAAATGCTGCAATTCATGCTTCATACAAAGTCTTCCTATTGCTGGGCCAGGTGTCGTGGCTCATGCCTGTAATCTCAGCACTTTGGGAAGCTGAGATGGGCGATCACTTGAGGTCAGGAGTTCGAGACCAGCCTGGCCAACATGGTGAAACCCTGTCTCTACTAAAAATACAAAAAATTAGCTGGGTGTGGTGGCAGGCACCTGTAATCCCAGCTACTCAGGAGGCAGAGGCAAGAGAATCGCTTGAATACAGGTGGTGGAGGTTGCAGTGAGCAAAGATCATACCACTGCACTCCAGCCTGGGTGACAGAGTGAGACTTCATCTCAAAAACAACAACAAAACAACAACAACAGCAACAACAACAAAGTCTTCCTATTACTGCAGGCATATGATAGAAGAAAACCATAACAAGAACAAAAGAATAAAGGCTTACTCAGCTACTTCTGCTCCCATCTTATCTATTAGGACTGGGCTATGTGACTACCCCTGGCTGCAACTGAAGGTGTGTAATTTTGGGGCCCAGTGCTGCTCTGTCAAAATCACCGTGGTTAGGGAGAAGGACAGAATGGCTATTGGATGGATACTAGCAGGTTCTGCCCATTCATCAGCTTTTAGAAACTGTGGGCGTTTCTAATGTTAGTTTCTATGAACCAGTCACAACAACCCCATGCTGTTGTGAAGCACTTCTTAGTTCTTTATTCCCAGGCAATATAAATCCATAGAGAAAAAAAATTTTTTTAATTAGAAAATACACTTGAGAAAGAAAGATTTAAAAACACCTATAATCCATTACGTAGAGAGTACCAGGGTTAACCTTGCGGTGTATTTTCTTTCGATCATGGATGTGTATGTGCGTACACATACACACAACTTTTTGTTTTGTTTTGTTTTTGCATAAATGGACCGATGAGATTTGAATGGCGAGGCTGAGTGGAAGCTTTGTAATCACAAAGATAGCCAAATATGGCCAAATCCATTGTCAGGGGTCCTCCCTCCAGGACTGGCCCCTCCTCAAGAGGAGGGTCAGCTGCTGGGGGCCAGAGGCACCCCAGGCTGTGAGGACTGCCTGGAGGTGGCATAGAGGCTGGTGCCCAGCCAGCTGAGCAGGAAGGAAAGGCCCTCTCAGGGCAGATGACCCCAAAGTTCTCCTCCTCCAAAACTGAGAATAGTAATGACCAAATCATATTAAACATGAACATTAGAAAACGTAATGGTATAAAGTCACTTTATAAACTGAAAACGCTACACCACCATAAGGTGGGATCATAATCACTGTTTTTGTTGCCAACATTAATAACAATATCTAATATTTCTTGAGCACACGCTGTGTGCCAGGCAGGCACTCTGCCACTATGTATGAATATTTAATCTTCAGAATAACCCCATGGTGTGGGTTTTTAAAAATTACTATCATCTTTTTTGTAGATGAGGATATTGAGGCAAGATTAAGTAACTTGCCTAAGCTCACAGCTGGTGAGGGACTGCTAGGACTGCAACCCAATTCTAATGCTGAATCCTGTTCTTCTAGAGAATTTAGTTTTCAGAGTGTTCACTATTTAGATTGTCTTCCTTGGATGCTTTCTGGTTATTTTAAAATTCATTGCCTGTAACTTAAAAAGTACTCCAAATATAGCCTGACCATCAAAGATTACAATGGGATTGTCACCTCCTTCATTTGAGATATTATGCCTTCATTAATGCATCCCTACATTTTACTGGTTTTTTGAAAAACTAGGTCCCACTGATGGTTTATCTGAATTTGAAGTCCGCATTTCCTAAGTCCTTCTCTCTTGCACTGTTAAACTGGATCTCCCTTACTGTGAACTCATACAAATGAAATTGGACGTCAGTCTTTAATAGGTTGTCTTGATTGAAGCCCCAGCCAGTGTGTGGAAACTCTGAAGAAATCAATAAAATATTCCTCTGCTGGGTGTTCGATGCAAGACTCTCAAATGCTAATTGTTACTGTGAAATGGTGAGTCATCTGAAAGAGGTTCCTTGTCAAGCTGCATTGCATCATATGGGAACTGTTTTAAATAGACCACCCTGTACACAAACATTTTCATCTTGGTGCATTCAGGCACCACTTCTGTGTAGTAGGAGATTAATTGTCCTCTCCACTGAACAGGGGTAGCGGCTGCACAGGGAGCACCACGCAGGGCTGCAGGGAGGGCCAGAGCTCCTGGGTCTCCTCCTGCTCCCTTTCCAGAGGGCGAGATCCGATCTCTTCATAAAAGTGAAAATTTAACAGGAGAGAGAAAGGGCTGAGCAGCCCGCGTTTCCCACTGAATCAAAAACAGACCATTCCTTAGAAAAGAAGATTCTTTAAAATGGAACTTAAAAAGGACTGATGAGACAGGAATTTGAATTAAAATATTTTCAATGTTACTTTGAACAAGTCAGGACGAAAATGGAACGAAATTTCAAGCAGCATTGTGGGGGACGGGGTGATCCTGGACTATGTGTGAATACAGGGTGGAGAGAAAGAGGAGCCTTGGCGGGCAGAAAGGGAAAGAGACATACAGGAATTCGACTTAACTGGTTAATTTGCAGACAAAGAACAATATAAATTTCACTGTGTGAAGGAGGGAAATCTCCTCTTAGAAAAACAAAAAACAAAGCAGATCTTCACAGCTCTGCGCGTATTTCCCTTCTCCGCAGTGATGAAAGTGTTTGCACTAATTTTCCAGGGAGACCAGAAAATATGTATAGTGTGTTTTGTCTCCAGTGGCATCCTGGGTCACTGAGCACCGTCATTCAATGCGATTTGTTGATGGATAGATGGAAGAATCGAACCTTTCAGCATTAGGGGAAAAAAGTAGCCAGCACTCCGCATCGATGGGAGCCCCAGTGGAAAATAATCTGAAATGTGAAATCTTAAAGTTACAGAAGACGCCGTGCCGTGGAACGAAGTGCAGACACCGTCCCTGGGAGAGCTCAGGCCCGATCGCTTTTGCCTCCTTCTGTCGGATACGGTTTTGCTTCTAGAAGATGAGAGCGCAGTGACAAAAACAGAGTGTTCCATGTGGCGTCTGAATGGGCCAGACTCAGGCCCTCCACGTCAATTGTGTGCAGAAAGAAAGGCCCAAACTGCTAACTAGGGTTGCCCAGAGAACTGGTGGCTGTGGGAGTGGACGGGGGCGGGGCGGGGAGGGGAAGAGATTTCTCTCTCTGCTCAGAGGGGAAAAGTCTCCACCAGCTCTTTCCCAGCGGAGTGCAGAAAGGGACACATCCCGACACTCCCTCGAGTTCCCAAGGGAACAGGAGGCCGCTTGAGCGCTCCCCTCCATCCCCTCTTGGTTCACTGAATAAAACAGCCTCTTCCCTGGGGCTGGGGTGAGGCCCCCAGCGCTCCCGCATGGCCTCCTGCTCAGCATCCTGCCCCTCTGCAGGCTCCCGGGGAGTCCACTCCAGGCCGGGGTGGGGTGGGACAGTGGCTGAGCCCATTTGCCTTGACTGGCGGCAGGATGTGCAGACAGGAGCAGGTCAGGGGGATGACTGGGATCCTGCACGACCTGGAATGGGAAGCAGGAGAAAGGAAGGAGCCCCTGCCATGTGCCAGGCCTGTGCTTAACGCCTCAGTCCTCCTCCTGAATCCTCCCGTTTGACAGATGAGGACCTGGAGGCGGAGGGACCCTGAGCAACCTGCAGAAGCCACATGTCATGTCGGTAGCAGAGCGGGATGGTCACCTCATGTCAGGAGCCTCATGATGGGCCTGGCCCAGAAAAGCACCAGCTCAGGGCCTTAGGAAGTCAGGGAGGGCTCCAGGTGTAACGGGTTCATGTCTGCACAGAGACTGGATGAGGCGGTCAGTCATGAACCCCTGAAATGCCTACGGCATGAAGGGAACGACAAAAGGCTGAAATGAGACTTTGTCCCAGTTGGGACCTCAGGAAGCTGATTCTGAGATGTGCCCCTGAAGTTTATTGAGGTACTCTCAGGATCAACGTCTGTGAGGGAAGAGAAAGAGGCAGGATGAGGCAGAGAGGAGCTGAGCTGCAAGGCAGTCGCCGTGAGGCCTTCACCAACCCCAGGGCAGGTCTGAAGCAGAAAGAGCCCTCAGAAGGCAGGGCTTTTGCACCGCTGCCCCATCGCCCACTGGACGCAGCTGTCCTGGGGAAGGGGCATGAACTCGGGAAAGTGGCTGCTTTGAGCTGAAGGCAAGTCATAGAGAGGAATTCAGCTGAGAGCTGTGGGCAGCCAACACTTGGTATAGCCAAGAGCATGAAGGCCTGAGCTGCCGGGGGGCTCTGGGAATGCACCATGGACTAACTGTTCAGTTGTACAAAAATACCCACCAACAGGCCAAGATGGGAGGTGTGGAACAAGACCCAAACCAGGGTCCTTTAACGGAATCTTTGGTGGAGAGATACATGGTTTTCTACATATTAATATTTCTGAAATTGAGATGCATTTTGCAATTCAGGTCAAAGTAGACTTGTCAGCTGCAAAGCTGTTATTAAATTGATGGTGGGTTTCAGAACAGAAGATCTGAGAACTGAGGAAACACCGTATTGAACAGACTGGCTGATAACGAGGCTGCGGTGGGGGATGTGTGAGAGAGGTCTAGTCTTGTCAACGGCTTCAGGAGAGGGACTCCGGCCCCACCACAGCAGGGAGGTAAGGGCTTCTCCCTCTTGCTTGCTTCAGAGCTACCTTCAATAATTTTTGCTTCCCTAGTTTTCGTCTGAACTTCTGAAACCAAGTAAACAAATAAATGAGTACTGCCAACCTTAAGTGTCTTCAGGGGATTGGTCTCAGGACCCCCGTGGATGCTAAAAAGCAGCAGATGCTCAGGTCTCTTCCATAAAGTGGCACAGTATGTACACAAAACCCACACACACTGTCCCATGTGCTTTAAATCACCTCTAGATGACTTATAATACCTAAAACAATGTAAACGCTATGTATATAGTTGTTAACACTGTATTTTTATATGTATTACTTCATATTGTTGCATTATTTTTTTCAAGTCAAAAGTGTTTTATTGTCATTTACATATTTCATAGAAAAAGGAACGTAGCAAATGGCTCAGGGTTGTATGAAACAAAAAATCCAGGTTTGTACCCAACTTGCTTCATCTACATCTGGGGGCAGTGCTGTCCCCACATCAGGCACAGCAGCTGCATTTCTCCGACGCCCCTTTGCAGATGCAGCCCTGGGCACAGTTGGCACAGCCCCCAGGGCAGCAGGAGCAGCTTTTCTTGCAGGAGGTGCATTTGCACTCTTTGCATTTGCAGGAGCCAGCACAGGTGCAGGAGCCACCAGTGGTGCTGGAACCGTGGGGTCCATTTCGAGCCAAGGAGACACTGGAGTTCCCACGGGAGAGGCAAAGAGGCAGTCAGGCAGCTGGACGGTGTCATATGGTTGCATTATTCTTCTTCTTATTATTTATTTCTTGAATACTTTTGATCTGAGGTTTGTGGAATCCGTGTATGTGGAACCCTTGGACGTGGAAGGCCAAATGTCATGACAAATTGTGGTACCTGTGGTGTGTGACTCCAGGGCCACTTCAATTAATAAACTACATTAGTAAACAGCTTTAGGTCTTTTCAAACTGCCATAGGAACCTCCTTTGAGGGTTCAACTTTGTTACTGGAAAAGACTAATAAGATAGAATTTAAAGTCCACGTAATTTTTAAGCAATTTTTTTTCCTGGCATTCACATGTTCATGATTCTAAGTAATGTGTGCACCCTGACTTCTTCTGATTCATCCATTTTAACTACTAACTTCACATGATGGTCAAGGAGCCATCCCTCAGCCCTCCCTCAGCAGCCCTTCAATAGAATTATATTACAAATTGTAGGATTAAATAACATATAGCGTTTACATTATCCTGCCTACGTACATATTACTCCCAACTGAGCACTGTAGGGTACTGTGACCATGCCTCTGTCCTTACTGCCCCCTGGCCCTGTGTTAATGATTGCTTTTCTTTTCTTTTTCCTTAGTTTTCTTTCTCACACCTTTTAATAACCTCCTGGTACAACTTCCCACAAGGAACATCCTCCAGCTTCCTCATGAAGTCATCCATCTGGGCCACTATTTTCTTGCAGACGTCCCTGCTGGAGCCCGCCACTCTCCTTCTCCGTCATTCGAGGACTTCTTCTGTGGCCATCCTTGGGACTGCCTTCCTTTCTCTGGGACTGCATTCTCTACTTCCTAGATCTTCTATCTTCTTAGGACAGGAATGGAAAGGGGGTAGGGCGAAGAACAGATACACACACACATATATATCACATATTCCATTTACTGAGGTATCATTTTCATACAGTGAAATGCACAGGTCTTAATTGTAGAGTTCCATGGGGTTTGACAAATGAATATCCTGAGGAAGATACAGAGTACTTCCATCCCGTAGAAAGTTTCCCTATACCCCTTCCCGGTTACTCCCACCCCACACCCCCAAAGCAACCATTGATCTGATCTCAATCGCATACATTAGATTTGTCCTGCCAATTATAGAACTTCATAGAAATGGAATTACGTAGAGGATATGTTGGGGGAGGGTCTGGCATTTTTCACTCAGCACAACATTTTTTAACACCCACCTTTATTGCTGCATATAATTTGTTCCTTTTAGTGCCAGAGCAACTGTGTTTTATAATGCCTGTCTTAGTCAGTGCAAGATGATATAAAAAGAATACCATAGACTGGGTGGCCTAAACAACGAACTTCATTTCCTCATATCAGAAACTAGGGTCATCACATATGAATTTTAGAGAGACACATTAGTTCAGTCCATAGCATTCTACCCCTGGCCCCCCAAAATTCATGTCCTTCTCATGTGCCAAACACACATGTCCTCAACATATGATGGTTCAACTTACATTTTTTAAATTTTGAGATGGGTCTATCCGGAAATAAATAACCCCACTGTAAGTTGAAGAGCATCTTCTGATTTTTTGACTTTACCATGGGTTTATCAGGGTCCTGAATGCATTTTTACTTATGATCTTTTTTACTTACAGTGGGTTTATTGGGACATAACCCCATTCTAAGTCAAGGAGCATCTGTACATTCATTCCATCCCCCAAAGTCTTAACTCACTCTGGCAACAACTCTAATGTCTAAAGTCCAAAGTCTTTTCTAAATATCATCTAAATTAGGTACGGTGAGACTCGAGGTATGATTCATCCTGGGGCAGAATTCCTCTCCAGCTGCAAATCTGTGAAACCAAACAAGCCATATGCTTCCAAAATACATTGGTGGGGCAGGCATAGGATAGACATTCCCATTCCAAAAGCAAGAAACAGAGAAGGAAGGGGTGACCTAGTCCCAAGCAAGTCCAAACTCCAAGGCAAACTCCATGAAATCTTAAGGCCTGGGAGTAGCCCTCCTTGGTTTGGTGCCTTCCGGAGCCACTAGGGTGAAGGTCCTACCCCAGCAGCTCTCCTGGCCAGAAGTTTCACTCCTAACTTCTCTGCCAGGCAAAGATCGTACCCCCATGTCTTTGGCTGGAGGTTGTCTGGACTATTGAAACCAAGGCAATGGTCCTCCAAACTGGAGGCAGAGGACCTCCAAATTGCCTCAGGGTCCTTCATCCCTTTTCCTAGAGGACAGCACAAATTCACGGCCTTCCTTCATGCCATCCCATGTTCTGTGTTTTTGTTTTTTTTTTAGTCCCAGCTAGCAGTGTCTCTGCGGGTGTAATCCCATCTGTATTCTTGGCCTCTGCTGAAATGGCTGGTGAAGTTCACGGTACACAGCCACACTCATCTCTTTATGAAACAGTTGGTCCACCACACCCTTAGCATTCTCTCCAGAACCCACTTTCTCATTTTTGTAATAGGAACAGACTGAGAATTTTCCAAATCTTTAAACTCTGGTTCCTTTTTGCTTAACAATTCCTTTTTCAATTCATTTCTCTCTTCTTGCATTTTACTACAAGCAACTGGGAAGAACCAAGTCACTTCTTCAACACTGTGCTTAGAAATCTCCTCAGCAAAATATCCAGTTGATCCCTTGCAAGTCCTACCTTCCACAAAACACTAGGACACAAACACAATTCAGTCAAATTATTTGCCACTGTAAAATAAGGATAGCCTTTCCCCCGTCATCCAATAACACTCCTCATTTACGTCTGAGACTACATCAGAAAGGCTTTTACCTCCATATTTCTATGAACATTCTGTTCATAATTACTTACGTATTCTTTAAGAGCCAGTTCATAATGATATAAGGCTAGATTCACAATAAAAATAAATTTAAATTTGTATGTACCTAATAGTATAACCTCAATGTATTAAACAAATATTGACACCTAAAATCACAGGAGGAAATTTTAAAACACTTCGCTCAGCAGTTGAAATAAAAATTGTTGATGTAGAAGTCTGAAAATCAACAATTCAAATTTCCATCTCAATAACTGGAAAAAGAAACAGCAAAATAAACATAAAGAGGATAGAAATGAAGTAATAAATATAGGAGCAGAAGTTAGTGAAATACAAAGTAAACATATAAAATGAGAACCAACAAGGTCAAAAGTTGGTTCTTTAAAGATATTAATAATTGACAAACTTCTGGTATGACTGATCAAGAAAAAGAGAGAAACCACAAATTACCCATATTGGAAATTTTATAAAAAGGGAGACACCACTACAAATGCTACAGACATTTTAAAAGATCATAATATATTATTATGAACAACTTTATGCTGATACATTTGAAAGATTAGACAAAATGGAAAATTTTATAGGAGAAAAAGTAATGTACCAATTTTAACTTAAGAAGAAATAAAAAAAATCAGATTGTTCTAGAATAGCACTGTCCAAGAGAAATACAACCTGAGCCAAAGATGTAAGCCATTATGCTTTTTTTTTTTTTTCAGATAGTGTCTCGCTCTGTCACCCAGGCTGGAGTGCAGTGGCACCACCTTGGCTCACTGTAAGCTCCGCCTCCCAGGTTCACTCCATTCTCCTGCCTCAGCCTCCCGAGTAGCTCAGAGTACAGGTGCCCGCCACCACCCCCAGCTAATTTTTTGTATTTTTTAGTACAGATGGGGTTTCACTGTGTTAGCCAGGATGGTCTTGATCTCCTGACCTCATGATCTGCCCACCTCAGCCTCCCAAAGTACTGGGATTACAGGTGTGAGCCACTGCGCCCGGTGCCATTATGCATTTTTAAATTTTCTAGTAGCCACACTTTAAAAAGTAAAAGGAAATTATTATAATTAATTTTAATAACATATTTTACTTAACCCAGGACACTCAAAATATCATTTCAACATGTAATCAATATAAAAATTATCAGTAAATATTCTTTTTTGGTACTAAACTTTCAAAATCTGATGTGTATTTTCCATTTACAACATGTCTCAATTTGAACTAGCTGCACTCTGCACTTCCAGGGCTCAATAAACACATGTAGAGAGTATCCACCATATTGGATAGTGTAGATTTAGACCAAGGTTGGAGAAGCTGCCTTACCAGATATCAAGATTTATTATTTTTTAAAAATTGTAATGTAAAAACAAGGTAGGTTTTATGCAGAGCTAGACAAAAACACCAATGGCTGTCTCATTAATAATCAGGAAATGCAACTTAACACCACTCTGGAAAACACTCTATGCCCATTGGATTTCCAGAATTGGAAATTTCTGATAATGCCAAGTGTTGGTAAGAATACAGAATGGTGTTTTATTTATTTGCCTGGGAGGCAAATGTTGGATGTTTAGTTTATTGTTAAAACAAACAAACAGGTAAACTGTTCATTATTACAGAAACAATATTGTTACAGCGAAGAAAATTTCAAAACATAGACAAGCAAAGCAAAACAAACCAGCAAAACAAATCATATTTCTGCTAGCCAGAGCTTGCCACTGTGAGGTGTGAGTATTTGTGTGTATATGTGTATGGCTGTGGTGTGTGCGTGTGTATGTGTTTTGGGGAGAAAGAAAAATAGGTTTGCTTTTCAGAAGCCTCAAAGATGCAGAGTGAATAGTCAGAAATGTTGAAAATACTTAAACAGTCAAGAAAGTTGCAAGATTTCAAATTAAATGTTAACATGTATCAAGAAGTGATACCTGGAGTGTGAAAACAATGGGAATCTAGATGCTAAGAGATCAGAATTTTTGTTGTTGTTGTTGAAACAGTCTCGCTCAGTCACCCAGGCTGGAGTGCAGTGGCTAGATCTCAGCTCACTGCAAGCTCCGCCTCCTGGGTACACACCATTCTTCTGCTCAGCCTCCGGAGTAGCTGGGACTATCGTCACCTGCCACCACGCCTGGCTAATTTTTTGCATTTTTTTTTTAGTAGAGACGGGGTTTCACCGTGTTAGCCAGGATGGTCTCGATCTCCTGACCTTGTGATTTGCCTGCCTCGGCCTCCCAGAGTGCTGGGATTACAGGCATGAGCCACCGAGCCAGGCCGAGATCAGAATTTTAAAGACTGCTACATAATGCTTATTAACTTCCATAAAGAAAATCCTTTATTTTTGGTAGTTCCCAGGTTATTTTGTGTATATAATTGGTTTCTTTGAGAAAAACAGTATTTGGAAAATGCATAAAAATGTAAAGAATATAAAAGCCACTCCAACTCCCATAACCATATCATATTGGTATATTTCCTTTTATGTGTGTGTGCGTGTGTTTAAAATTGTGTGCTTAAAATGATTTTGGAAACAGTAGCACACATGCACTGAAAAAATATTGAGAAGTATAGAGAAACTTTTAAAAACAAAAGTCATCCATAATCTCAATGACCAGTGGAGCCACCCCAGCTTTAATCGTCATGTTTCTTTATAAAGTTTTGTGTCACCCGAGCAAGGTCCCTTTGTAGCTATACGTTGAAGATGAGGGGTAGTGAAGTGTTGCTCTCCTTCAGTGAAGCTAGGAAGTCACAAGGGTCTCCTTCACCCAGCCAGCTAAGGAAGCAGGAGGCGCGTAGCACAGTGGTAAGTATATTCAGGGGGATGTTGGTAAATGTATCACGGGTAAAGAAAAATTACAAGAGCTACGCAGCCAAGCACGATGGATTGCTTCAAAGCAGGTTGCTTACCGAGAGCAGCCTGCATCATGCTGTGCATGACAATCGCTGTAAGAAAATCACATGTTGATAATCCAGAGGCTGTGTTTACACGCACACACACATCTTCAATCCCTTGGATGAACATCTGATTTGTGTTACTCTCTTTCACTTTCAGAACTTCCATCTGGAATGTTACCTCACCAAACCAAACCCACCCTACGTCTGGTGAGTTTGAAGTCTGATTTTTTTTTCCATTACCAGAAGGCAATCTTGGAATAAAGTCTTTAAAAATACTGTAGTCTTTCTGCAGATGTATTTATCTCTTTCCATCAAAACAACATACTAAAGTTTACAATACATTCTTAAAAAGAAATGAAGAGATGAACTTCAAAACTCTATCAGTGTTTATGTACTCTATGGAAAGTGTTCCATTTTAAGTCAATTAGAAAGCAGAATTTTTTTTCCAGGTCTGTGAAACCGTGGTTGTGCCTATGATGTGTTAAAACAGGGAAATGAAAATGGAAATGAAATCCAATGTGGGTGCTTTACCATAGCAATGGCAGTGATACATAAAAATCACAAATTGCTTCAATGTCAGCAAAAAACTAAAGTTATAGACAAAATATACAGATGCAAACAATCAATTGGATTTTCAAATTTTCATTCAATTGCTTAAGTGATTACAGAATTAAAACAGAAATTGGAGGCAGAAAGGAACGGAGATTCCAGCTACCTCAGAGCAGGATCTGTGTCAGATTCATTTTCTCTCTCTCTTTTTTTTTTGATGGAGTTTCACTCTTGTTGCCCTGTCTAGAGAGCAATGGCACGATCTTGGCTCACCACAGCCTCTGCCTCCCGGGTTCAAGCGATTTTCCTGCCTCAGCCTCCTGAGTAGCTGGGATTACAGGCATGCACCACCACGCCCAGCTGATTTTGTATTTTTAGTAGAGACAGGTTTTCTCCATGTTGATCAGGCTGGTCTGAAACTCCCAACCTCAGGGGATCTGCCCGCCTCGGCCTCCCAATGTGCTGGAATTACAGGTGTGAGCCACCGCACCCGGCCAGATTCATTTTCTTATTACCATATTCCTCAAAACGGTCCCTGGAGCTCGTGCTCAAAATGTTTGTCGACTGACTGAATGAATGACCTAGTGTATGAGCATGTGGAGTTGTAGCCTGTGTGCGTTGCTGAGTCAATGATTTTACTATGTTGGTACTCAAAAAAAAAAAAAAAAAAAGGCTTTACAATATAAAATCAAAGTAAAATAAAATTAATAAATCAACAACTTGACTCATGGATCTCTGCTAGACACTGTGGTAAATAGAAAGATGAATAAATTTTTAATAAGTGGGACACTTTGGGATGGGATGAAGTAACAATTGAAGATTAAATGCATTTGTGAATACTGAGGCCACAGGAACACTGAAGAGCTTTTAATTGAGGACTTGTCCTATTCTATTGTGCACCAAAATTAAAAACAGCTTCAAAATGCTCTTATTTTGACACATGCCCCTCCCTCTCCTTCTGTCACTGCCTTTGTTGGCATATGTTGAGGTCAGTCTGGCAGGAACAGCTGGATGAAACTTGACCTGAAGTTTTGGATGGATCAATTCACCAACCCCACTGACCCAGAGTCGTAGGTATGGCATTTACCACTCACCATATTAATCAATCTGACTGGATATTAAAACCATGCTTTACTTATCGGGGCACACAGACTGAGACTAAGGGGCTGGATCTCACTTGAAGTGGAGTAAAGTGAAAAGCTCCCATCCTGGGTCAACATGAAACTGAAACAATCAATGAATTTGATAGTAAAAAGTAAAACCAGGAGGGTTTTGATGGCTGGGAGATACTGGTGGCTGCCTAAATCCAAATCTCTCTTCTACATCCACCCTCAAAATATAAAATCACCAATGATTGTCAATAAAACCACACATGGGCTGAGCTGGGAGGATTGCTTGAGGCCAAGAGTTCAAGATTAGCATGGGCAACATATTGAGACCCCATTTCTAGAAAAAGAAAGAAAGAAAATTGGCTGGGTGTGGTGGCATGCACCTTTAGTCCCAGCTACCTGGGAGGCTGAGGAAGAATTGCTTGAGCCCAGGAGTTCGAGGCTGTAGTGAGCTATGATTGCACCACTGTACTCCAGCCTGGGTGACAGTGAGACTCTGGCTCTTAAAAAAACAAAAACAAAAAGACCCCCAAAACTACACATGACTCATGCCGTTAGCATTATTAGTAGGCAGAGAATACCATGATCTTCACATTACTTGTAAATAGATAAATAAATACCAAATCCCAGGACAGTCCCATCACCACTACAAGCCTGTGGATGCTGAGAGTACGGAGAAAGGGCTTTCAGAGTCCCATAAAAAATGAGACGGGGAAGTAGAAGACACTGATGAAGCACAGGCAAATTCACCCCAGAAAAGCCCAACAGCAAGTGTCTGAGTATTGAACACACGTCTGGGACATAGTAGTGGAAAGCCACAGCTACAGGAGGGGGGCCTGCAGTGAACGGCACTGGAAACCACAGCCAAGAAGCAGCAGTGCTGCTGGGAAAGAATCAGAGAAGGGATGTGCCCTTGAAGATGCTGCCATGACAGAGAAGGAAGTGAGACGGGCGAATTAAAGAGAAATAAAATGTGCGGTAAATACAACGGCTCACGAGGACTGATTATTATCATCTCCTCCCAACTCGGTGTTCGGTGACACCCCACTGGTAGGTTAAAATCAGCTGTAGTGGGAGTACACGTGGCACAGCAAATGCAACCAATCAAGCCACTTTTTCTTGGAGCTCTGGCTGTTAAACATTTACCAGCTGACGACTGCATCAATCAGTCCCCTTTCTTTACCACCATCACCACCACAACTGCCAACAATATCTTCTATTAAATAAATTGCACTTCAGTTAAACTATCTTAAGACGACACTCAACTAGGAACCCTCTCGACAAAACACCCAGAAATAGAAAAAAATCAAACTGACTTCCTATAAAGCAAACGTAAGAAGAAAACAAAGTGTTCATTGTAATGTTTGACTGATGAAAATGTTTTCTAAAAAAACCACTCATATCCTGGGCAACATAGTGAGACCCCCATTGCTACAAAAAATTTAAAAAATTAGCCAGGCATGGCCGGGCACAGTGGCTCACACCTGTAATCCCAGCACTTTGGGAGGCCAAGGCAGGCGAATCACAAGGTCAGGAGATTGAGACCATCCTGGCTAACACGGTGAAACCCTGTCTCTACTAAAAATACAAAAAATTAGCCAGTCATGGTGGCGGGCACCTGTAGTCCCAACTACTAGAGGAGGCTGAGGCAGGAGAATGGCGTGAACCCGGGAGGCAGAGCTTGCAGTCAGCTGAGATCCGGCCACTGCACTCCAGCCTGGATGACAGAGCAAGACTCCATCTCAAAAAAAAAAAAAAAAAAAATTAGCCAGGCATGGTGGTGCACACTTATGGTCCCAGTTACTTGGGAGGCTGAAGTAGGAGAATTGTGTGAGTCTGGGGGGTGGAGGCTGCAGTGAGCCATGTTTGTGCCACTACACTCCAGCCTGGGTGATAGAGTGAGACCCTGCCTCAAAAAAAAAAAAAATTCAGAAAGTAGAATAAAACTTTACACAACTCTCCAAACTCAATAAAATATTCTAAACCAAATACATTTAGATGGATTTTTTAAAATGTTAGAATCATAATTTTTAAAAAACCAAGGATAGAAATGGACATAAAACAGGAAGAAATACAAAACAAATGGACTAATCTCAAAACAGATACCAACAGAAAAAGACAATTATTTCAGAACAAATGATAAGTCCCAATGGAAAACAGAATTCAACAAAAATTTAATAAGGGATACTGAAGAAAAGTAGGCAAATGACCAAGAGATTTAAAATGAGGTGAAGAAGTTAAAAGGGTCAGAGAGAAAGTGGTTGAAATGGAAGGCAGACAGAGAAGGTCCAACATATGAATAACTGTACTCTCTAAAGAGGAAAGCAAAATATTGGAACAAAGCTAATACTCAAATTTATATTCCAAGAGAACTTTCTGGAAATAAAAAAAATATTCATTCTACATATAGAGCAAACCTACTGTGTAAATGAGAAAATTGACAACAGACAATTAACTCTAAGACATATCCTGGCAAAATGATTAGACTTTAAAGACAAAGGAAAGAAGTCATCAGAGCCTCTAGGCAAAAAGATCCAGTTACTTACAGGAAAGAAAATCAGGCAGGGCATCAGGCTTCTCGCAGCCACACAAAAGGTCAGGCAAGAGTGAAGTGGCATGTTCATGGACTCAAGGAAAGAAAGTGCCAGTCACAGATTTAATATCCATCCAAGCTAGAAGAATACACTGGAAAGTAGACTTCATCCAACTAAGTGATCACAGAGGAAACTTCAGCAAAATAACCAGTAGTGAGTACTTAATATGTTTAATTCCTGTAATCCCAGCACTTTGGGAGGCCGAGACGGGCGGATCACGAGGTCAGGAGATCGAGACCATCCTGGCTAACACGGTGAAACCCCGTCTCTACTAAAAATACAAAAACTAGCCGGCGAGGTGGCGGGCGCCTGTAGTCCCAGCTACTCGGGAGGCTGAGGCAGGAGAATGGCGTAAACCCAGGAGGTGGAGCTTGCAGTGAGCTGAGATCCGGCCACTGCACTCCAGTCCGGGCGACAGAGCGAGACTCCGCCTCAAAAAAAAAAAAAAATATATATATATATATATATATGTTTAATTGCAGAGCCAGGAGTAAAACAAGGGAGAGAACATGGGTGGAAAATATACAATGATGATACGTTCTGGCAAAGAGGAAGAATACCAGTAAAAGTGGGAGGAGACAGGAACCCGAGGAGGGGGAAGGCTGAATAAGATCACTGCCAGTTGTAATATGTGGGAATCAGAAGACACCACTGACAGGTTAGAGCATAAAAGATTAAAGAAAAAAAGGAGTTAGGGAAACCATAACGTAAAATGTATGAATACAAAGGTAATAACCTAGAACAAAAATATTCTTAAATACCAAAAGAAACTTTAAAAATTAACATTAATGGCTGGGTGTGGTGGCTCACACCTGTAATCCCAGCACTTTGGGAGGCCGAGGCAGCTGGATCACCTGAGGTCAGGAGTTCGAGACCGGCCTGGCCAACATACTGAAACCCCGTCTCTACTAAAAATTCAAAAAAAAAAAATTAGCTGGCTGTGGTGGTGTGTGCCTGTAGTCCCAGTTACTTGGGAGGCTGAGGCAGGAGAATCACTGGAACCCGGGAGGCAAAGGTTGCAGTGAGCTGAGATGGCACCAATACACTCCAGCCTGGGCAACAGAGCAAGACTCTGTCTCAAAAAAAATTAATATGAATGACATACTAAATAGAGAAAGCAGCACAATAAATAGTATAAAATATACACCAAACTATAACATGAAGTGATATGATAGAGTCAAGATTAAACATGTCATATTAAATGTGCATAGACTTAATTGACCTATTATGATAAGATTCTCAAATTGGTTCATCTAGGGCCGGGGTGGTGGCTCATGCCTGTAATCCCAACACTTTGGGAGGCCGAGGTAGATGGATCACTTGAAGTCAGGAGTTCGAGACCAGCCTGGTCAACATGTTGAAACCCTGTCTCCACTAAAAATACAAAAATTAGCTGGGCGTGGTGGCACACGCCTGTAATCCCAGCTACTCAGGAGGCTGAGGCCCAAGAATCGCTTGAACTCGGGAGGCAAAGTTTTCTGTGACCCCACTGCACTTCAGCCTGGGCAACAGAGCGAGACTCTGTCTCAACAAAACAAAACAATTGGCTCATACAGCAAAACCAAAGTCTATGTTGTGATCAAAAGACACACCTGAAACACAGTGATTCAAAACGAGTAAAAAATAAGGAATAAAAACAAAAATTTACCAGGCTAATAGAAACAATAAGAATTCAGGGATCGTTACGATAATTTAAGACAAAGTAGGATTTAAGCCAAAAGCATTAAACAAGATGAAAGAGATTTAGTAAAGGTGAAACCATAGTTCGCAAAGGACTGGAACTTGTGTTGGAGGAATATGTTATAAAGAAAATTACTGGGGCAGTTGTCAAAACTGGAATATGGACAGAAGTTTAAATAAAACTGTTATATCAAATTCACATTTTCTAAATCAGAGAACAGCCTTGTCCTTAGAAAATGCAGAATTATTAAGAAATAAAGGTATATAATGTATGTGACTTCCTTGCAACTTGTTAAAAAACTGGGAATCTGGGTAAAGAGCAGATAAGAGATCTGTGGACTGTGCTTGCAACTTTTTGGCAAGTACAAAATTACTTCAAATTAAAAGTAAAAAGAAAAAGCAAACTGTATGCATTGTGAAAACTCGTCAAAGTTCTACTTAGTCATGCATTCTACTGTATGTACGTTTTACCTTAAAAAATCCATGAGTGGGCCGGGCGCGGTGGCTCAAGCCTGTAATCCCAGCACTTTGGGAGGCCGAGACGGGCGGATCACAAGGTCAGGAGATCGAGACCATCCTGGCGAACACAGTGAAACCCTGTCTCTACTAAAAATACAAAAAAAAAAAAAAAAAACTAGCCAGGCGAGGTGGCGGGCGCCTGTAGTCCCAGCTACTCGGGAGGCTGAGGCAGGAGAATGGCGTAAACCAGGAGGCGGAGCTTGCAGTGAGCTGAGATCCGGCCACTGCACTCCAGCCTGGGCGACAGAGCAAGACTCCGCCTCAAAAAAAAAAAAAATAATAATAATCCATGAGTGATAAACGAAGATGGCACTCTAGTTATCTAACTAGGGTCAGATAACTAACATGCGGACGTGTTTATGATTGAAGAATATATTAATTACAGAAAGTAGGTGGTGGGTATATGGGTATGAACTGCATAATTCTTTCAACTTTTTCCGTTTGTTCAAAAATTTTCATAGTAAGATGTTGGGGGGAAGAAGAGGTAAGTCAGTGGTTTGATGCAGTGCCGCCTTTATATTAATAAACAGCTGGGTGTCTGGCTAGATCTTCCACCTTCCAGCACTGTCTCTTTTTACTTGGCCTCGGTTAAACTTTAACAACCGGTCCTGTCCCAGGAAGAAGTCTTGCAAGCAGCAGACCACCCCCCGCATCTCACCCTGGGGGCCTGAGACTCTGGGTGAGCACATTTGTTACCTAGCAGAACTGGCCCTCACAAATCTAGCTCCATGTCCCCATTTCTCTAAACTGGGGGTACATTAGTCCAGGGCCCTTGGCCCCTCACACTTTGACTTGCTTCCTCGGAAACACAGGCGGCCCTGCTCGCACACACCTGTCCTGTCCCCGATGCGGCCCGCCGAGCCCCCTCTGCCACGGGGAGGTCTGCTTCGGGTTTATGTTTTAGGGTAAGAAAAAGGCCATTAAAATTCTCTCCGATGGTTGAGTCCCTGCTTGTGGGGGAGGGGGAGACGGAGCCAAGGGGAAGAAATTTGCTGGTAAGCAAAGCCCCACTTAAAAATTTCCCCTTTCTTTCTTTTTGTTTCTTCTTTTTTCCCCCTTGAAGCGGCTCTCCCCGGAGTCAAAGCATTTTACAAAAACAAACCACTCCAGAGCTTTCAAGTCTAGGGAAAGCTCAGCAAAGTCAATTAACATGAAGGTTCTCACAAAAGTTAATTAACATGAAGGGACTCACAAAAGCTGTCTGCTGGCATCTGCTCGCCTGCCTGCCATGTGCAGCGGCCCCTTTGTGCCCGCGCACCCGGCCCGGCCCTGCCTGCGCGGCGGCTGCGGCTCTGGGCGGCCCCGGCTCCCGGCAGCCTCTCCTGCGCGGCGCGGCGGGGCGGGGCGCGGACACCTGGTTCCTGCCCTGGTTCTCGTCCCTCCTGCCCGGCTCCTGCCCCGGCTCCTGCCCCGGCTCCTGCCCGGCTCTGGCCCGCGGCGAGAGGGCGCGGCCGGCACCAGGCAGCCGCGGGGAGAAGGAATAGACCCAGCGAGAGGCGCCGGGCCGCGGGGCAGCCAGGAGCCAGGAAGGCACGGGAGAGAGAACAATCATGACATCTCTTTAACGTGTGTCTCGGGCAGATCAAGCGTGTTTTTGACAGACTAACAAAAATACTGATACACGGCTCCGTGATACATGCGCGGTGGCTCAGCCTGGAATCCCAGCACTTTGGGAGGCCGAGGCGGGCGGATCACTTGAGGTCAGGAGTTCGAGACCAGCCTGGCCAACATGGTGAAACCCCCGTCTCTACTAAAAATACAAAAATTAGCCGGGCATGGTGGCACACACCTGTAATCCCAGCTACCAGGGAGGCTGAGGCAGGAGAATCGCTTGAACCTGGGAGGCGGAGGTTACAGTGAGCCCAGATCGTACCATTGCACTCCAGCCTGGGTGACAGTGAAATTCCCTCTCAAAAAACAAATAAACAAACAAAAAAGTACTGATACACGCAAAGTATAAATCCCTCAAAACAGTCATATCAGAACTGGAAGTGAAAAAAGCACAGAAAGACAAACATCACAGGTTCTCACTTACTAGTGGAATCTAGAAATCAAATCAGTTGAACTCGTGGACATAGAGAGTAGAAGGATGGTTACCAGAGGCTGGGAAGGCGAGCGCCGGGCTGGGGGGAGGTGCAGATGGTTAGTACAAAACGTGAGAAAGAATGAATAAGATCTACTATTTGACAGCACAATAGGGTGACTATAGTTAATAATAACTTAATTGTACATTTTAAAGTTACTTAACGAGTGTTCATTGGATTGTTTGCAACTCAAAGTATAAACGTTGAGGGGATGGATAGCCCATTCCTCATGGTGTACTTAGTTCACATTGCATGCCTGTATCAAAACACCCAATACACCCCATAAATCTATACACCTATGTACCCACAACTCACAACAAATTTTAAAAGTAATTTAAAACAATTTTTTAAAATAATATAAGGAAAAATATAATGAATAATATATGACATATTAAGTAATAATTATAATTATTCAGTAATATAGTTAATATCAATAATCAATATTAAATTTCATCTGTATGACTACTATAATCATAAAATAAAAATGTACATTTTCCTCTTTTTTTTTTTTTTGATACAGAGTCTTGCTGTGTCACCTAGGCTGGAGTACAGTCTCACCATCTCGGCTCACTGCAACCTCTGCCTTCCAGGTTCAGGCAATTGTCCTGCCTCAGCCTCCCAAGTAGCTGGGACTACAGGTGCGTGCCACCACGCCCAGCTAATTTTTGTATTTTTAGTAGAGACAGGGTTTCACCATGTTGGCCAGGCTGGTCTCAAAGACCTGACCTGTCTAGGCCTCCCAAAATGCTGGGATTATGGCCATGAGCCACCATGCCGGGCCTGCCTCTATTCTTATATAAAGATACATTTTTTTTTTTTTTTTTCAGAAACAGGATTATAATGTGCCCACTTTTTTGGGTAATCCACTTTTTCATTGATAATAGGTCATGAACATTTTTCAGTATCAGTAGATATATGGTCTCTGCAGACCCACAAGGATTTTTCTAAACTTCCAGATAAATTGTCACAAATAAATATGTACACAGGTTTTGCTATGCCACCCTTAGATGTATACAGCTGAATACAAATGTGTAGTGTTTACGTAATGAGCCACCTGAAGAAAGGCTATTTCCCTTAAACAAAGGTTTACCGTGCAGATGCTTCCCTGCAAAGGATTTGTACAATTGTGTTGGAAAAATCCATTTGTTTGGGTTTATAAATTTTGGAGTCCTGCACCGTGTACCTGAAACTTGGCTATTAGGGACTGATGTGGTTTGGATCTGTGTCCCTGCCCAAATCTCATGTTGAATTGTAATCCTGCATGATGGGGGAAGGGCCTGGGGGGAGGTGATTGGATTATGGGGACAGATTTCCCCCATGCCGTTTTCATGATAGTGGGTTCTCACGAGATCTAGTTGTTTAAAAGTGTGTGGCACTTTCCCCTTTGCTTTCTTTCTTCTTCTCCAGCCATGTGAAGACGTGCCTCCCCTTCTGCCATGATCGTAAGTTTCCTGAGGCTCCCCAGCCATGCCTCCTGTTAAGGCTGTGGAACTGTGAGTCAATTAAACCTCTTTCTTCATAAATTACCCGATCTCAGGTAGTTCATTATAGCAGTGCGAGAACTGACTAATACAGAGACATTTGTCCGGAATGTGAATTTGATTCCCTTGAGAGCCTTTAAACTGTTTATTTCCAGGGTCTTTCCGCTGTGAAGGAGCATCACTGACTCGTGCAGCTCTTTCTGTCTTTCTTCATTCAGAAACTGTCCCTCCATGGCTGACACAGCTCCTTTGAGAACGCCATGCTGCCTCACTCATGTGCCTGCCCAGAAGCTGCCCAGGTTTGTTCACTGGGGCTTATTTAGGAATTCTGGGGTGTGGGACTGATAGACTAGGACACAAAGAGAAGACCCGAGGAAGGCAGGGCTTTCACTACAGATACTTTCTATTATCATGGCCATAGATTGTGTTTTGTTTTTTTCCAAGTGCCTCCTACATTTCCAGGGGTCCCTGAGACCACTGGACTGAATTGCCCAGTAACTGCTTTGTAGACGTCCGTAAACAGAAGCATTTTGACATGAGTGGCTTGGGAAGAAAAGGGGATTGTACACACTGCAGCCTTCCCAATCCTGAGGCGATGCAGATGGGCTGGAGACACAACTGATTGTTTTCATTTCCTCCCGTATGGACTATTTCAGAATATTCTGCAGCTGATGACAAGAATGGAAACTGTGGATATAGTCAGTAAATGTCAACTTAGTAGAGACCAGAAATACTTACAAGAAAGAGGCCTGCTATGATGTGAGTTGTGTCCCCCCAGGTCACATGTTAAGCCTAATCACCAGTGTGATGGTATTGGGAGGCAAGACCTTTGGGAGGGCCTCATGAATGAGACTAGTGCCCTTATAAAAGAGGACCTGAAGAGCTGCCTTGCCCCATCCATCTTACAAAGGTACATTGAGAGGGGACCATCTATGAGTCAGAAAGCAGGCCCTCACCAGACACTGAACCTGCCGGCACCTTGATCTGGACTTCTGAGCCTCCAGAACCGTGAGAAATGAATGTCTTTGTTTAGAAACTACCCAGTTTGTGGTGTTTTGTTATAGCAGTACAATCAGACTGAGAGAAGCCCCCACTGTGGCAAGGGAAGAAAGGCCATTCCAGCTCATGGGATGAAGTGCACTCTGGGGGTCAAGAGCATGACCTGGGTTTGAATCCCGACTTTGCTCCTTCATGGCAGAAGGATCTTGAGTATATTACGGCAGTGGATTGGTACTCTATGTCCATTCAACTTGTATCTCAGAGATGAGAAACTGAAAACATTTCCCAGACTCCCTTGCAGCTAGGGGTTAGGACCTAGTGTTTAGGTCCTACCCATTTGGTACAGTCAGAGAAAGCAGAAAGCAGAAATGAGTATGAGGCGTTTCTGTGTTGTTACTGGTATTTCTCCTGGGAAGCATGGTTTTGGCGGCTTGGTTCAGGAGTTGTCAAGGACTTTCCAGTTTGACTGGTGGCCTCTTGATCTTAAAAGAGGCAGAAACCCTCTTGGTGGTCTGCTTCTGTAAGCTCATCCCACAGTTTTCCCTCCAGCTGTCTCAATAATTCTGTAAACCATTCATTACCTTGTAATAAATATTTTTTTAAATGAGGGAGAGTGAAATCTGTTCCCTGTAATGGAATCCTGACCAACAGGGTTCTTTAACCTCTCTGTGATATGTGATGGTGACAGCTTCTGATATGTTACCTGGGATAGGCTCAGCTACAGACCCCAGCATTCTCTTTTGAGTATGTTTCTGGTTAGGGTGGGCTGCAAGAGATTTCCTTTTTGGAGAATTGGAGGATAGAAGGGAAGCAGTGGCCATTTTGAAGCATGCATGCACCTTCTCCCAGGTATTCCCTCAAACGCGAATGTGGATGCTGCTGTGAAGGTATTTTACCGATGTGATTAAAGTCCCTGATCGATCCCCTTTAAGCTGATCAAAAAGGAGGTTATTACAGGTGAGCCTGACCTAATCAGTTTGAAGACCTTTAAAAGAAGGTATAGGCTTTCCTATGTTTAGAGATTCTCTACGAATAAGAGGCTTCAGGCTCATGCCTGTGGGGCTCCAGCCTGCTCATGATCTCCCCTTTCTGACTGTCTGTCCTGAGGACAACCCAGACTTGCATAAGCAAATGTTTTTGGTAATAAATAAATCTATCTATCTATCTATCTATCTATCATCTATCTGCTGTCTATCAATCATCTATCATCTATCAGTCTATCATCTATCTATCAATCATCTATTATGTATCATCTATCAATCATCTATCATCTATTATCTATCATCTATCTATCATCTATCAGTCTATCATGTATCAATCATCTATTATCTATCATCTATCAATCTTCTATCATCTGTTATCTATCGATCTATCTATCTATCTATCATCTATATGTCTGTCTGTCTATCTATTTCTCATGTCTTCTATTGGCTCTGCTTCTCTGGTCGAACCGTAACTGATATCCTCTCTGAGCCTCAGCTTCTTCGACTGCAAATTGGCACTTCACGTCTAGCACACAGGCCTCCTCTAAAGATTACATAGAGAATAAATGTAAAGCACAGAGAATAAGTGTAAAGTCCTTGGCAAAGACGTCAGATCTATTTTGGACACCGTCTCTGCTTTCATCCTGTCCTAGACTTTCATTCTTAGGGTGGCAGGTGATTACAGCCCTGCCAGAAAGGTCATCTCAGAACCCAGCCCCTCCCACCACAGAAATATCAAAATGGCCCTGCCAGCCCACAGTGATCCTTCCTGCCTCTGAATTTCTAGGCTCTGCTTACCCCTTCCCGAAGCCTGCCCCTGATCTGCCTGTTAGTATTATTTAATCATCTGTGACACAGCATCATGCATCATCTGTTTTCTCCAAGTCCCAAGAAGACTTTGGCATATACTGGTTGAGTCCGACTCAAATTTTGGCATAAGGTGCATAATAAGCTTTGGAAGCAAAATGTGTGTGTTAATTGGGATCAAAGGACCCCTCCTACTCCTTCCTTCCTCACCCCACCCCCAGAACAGGTGGCGGCGATGGGCGGGGGGAGAACGTGGGGTGGACTAAATCCATGGCCACTTCGAGAACCAAATGGAGAATATCTCTGCACTGCTGAAGTGGAAGGTCAAGCGTAGGGTCATTCCTTAGGATGGTAAGTGCTTGGCTTTATTCTTACCCTGTGCCTTCAGACGCCAAACACTCCTATTCTTCCTGTGTGCCTCTCCTCTTTCAGAGCTGGGCATTCCCAAGGGACTACCCTGGTTTGCCCCCCTGAGCTTACTTCCTCATGTGGGATGTGTGTGTGTCTGTCTCTTTGCATGTGAGTTTAACGTCAGCATGGGCAAGAAGTTCAGTCTAATCTACAAGGAACCCAAAAAATCACATTGGGATGCTATTTCATCCCTATTAGGATGGCTAGAATAAACATTCAGATGGCCAGGCATGGTGGCTCACGCCTGTAATCCCAGCACTTTGGGAGGCCGAGGCGGGTGAATCACGAGGTCAGGAGATTGAGACCATCCTGGCTAACACGGTGAAACCCCGTCTCTACTAAAAATACAAAAAATTAGCCAGGCGTGGTATTGTGCGCTTGTAGTCCCAGCTACTTGGGAGGCTGAAGCGGGAGAATGACGTGAACCTGGGAGGCGGAGCTAGCAGTGAGCCAAGATCGTGCCACTGCACTCCAGCCTGGGCGACACAGCAAGACTCCGTCTCAAAAAAGAAAAAAAAGAAAAAAATTCCATTAAAAAGAAAATTCAGGTAACCACACATGTTGGTGAGGATGTGGGGAAATCAGAACACTCTTCCACTGCTAGTGGGAATATAAAATGGTGTAGCCACTGCAGAAAAGAGTTTGGTGGCTCCTCAAAAAGCCAAACAGAGACCCAGCAACTCCACTCCTAGGTGTACACCTAAGAAAATGGAAAACAAGTGTTTGACAAAACCTGTGCACAATTGTTCACAGCAGCATTATTTATAATAGTCAAAGGCAGACATCATCCACACATTCATCAGCTGATGAAAGACACACAAAATGTGGATAGTCATACAAGGGAATATTATTTGGACATAAAGAGGAATGAAGTGTTGATTTATGTTATCACATGGATGAAACTGGAACAAACATTATGCTAAGTGAAAGAAGCCAGCCACAAGAGATTGCATACTGTAAGACTGTATTCACAGGAAATATCTAGAGCAGGCAGAAAGTAGATTCACAATTGCCTGGGGTTGCACAGGTGGACAGGCACCTGTCGTGGCGGACAGTGGGGGAGTGAGTGC
Source organism: Trachypithecus francoisi (assembly GCF_009764315.1). Taxonomy (NCBI): domain Eukaryota; kingdom Metazoa; phylum Chordata; class Mammalia; order Primates; family Cercopithecidae; genus Trachypithecus; species Trachypithecus francoisi. The sequence continues at coordinate 736,307 of NW_022681461.1, forward strand.
TGAAGGGTATGGAGTTGCTTTTGAAGGTGACAAAATTGTCCTAAGATTGACTACAGTGATGGTTCCACAATGGTGTGAATATAAAAACTACTGAATTATAATATACTTTACATGGGTGAATTGTATGGTATATGAATGATATCCCAATAAAGCTGTTAACAGGAATGAGGAGAGTGGGGACACAATTCTTCAGCAAACACACAAACTCCTTTTCAATGACTTTTAAAATACTTACCTTAAAATACCTCCGCTCCCTGAGCTCTGAGCTCCCCACCCTCTCTGTCTGCGCTCTCTTCGGGCCAGGGTTCATCAACCGTGGTTTCTATTCCCAAGGTCGACACCTTCTCCAGAGTTTAAATGCCACCAGCTCAGAACGAAATCTGTCCTCTCTCTGATGCCATCTGCTCCCCCCACTTCCTCATTCTAGCTGCAGGGCTCAGTGTCCTCACACTGTTCACCGCGCTGGGAACCTCGCTGTCCTGAGCACCCGCCACTCCACCCATACCCTGACTCAGCACCCACACCCTGACTCAGCACTGTGTCCCCCGCTCTGCCCACACCCTGACTCAGCACTGTGTCCCCCCGCCCCGCCCACACCCTGACTCAGCACTCTGTCCCCGCTCCGCCCACACCCTGACTCAGCACTGTGTCCCCCGCCCCGCCCACACCTGACTCAGCACTGTGTCCCCCGCCCCGCCCACACCCTGACTCAGCACTCTGTCCCCGCTCCGCCACACCCTGACTCAGCACTCTGTCCCCGCTCCGCCCACACCCTGACTCAGCAATGTCCCCGCCCCGCCCACACCCTGACTCAGCACTCTGTCCCCGCTCCGCCCACACCCTGACTCAGCACTCTGTCCCTGCTCCGCCCACACCTGACTCAGCACTCTGTCCCCGCTCCGCCCCACCCTGACTCAGCACTCTGTCCCTGCTCCGCCCACACCCTGACTCAGCACTGTGTCCCCTGCCCCGCCCACACCCTGACTCAGCACTCTGTCCCCGCTCCGCCCACACCCTGACTCAGCACTCTGTCCCCGCTCCGCCCACACCCTGACTCAGCAATGTCCCCGCCCCGCCCACACCCTGACTCAGCACTCTGTCCCCCGTCCACCTACACCCTGACTCAGCACTGTGTCCCCTCTGCGGGGGTGCGCTGGCCGGTGGCTCAGCTGAGTCCTTCCTTGAGACTGTATGGAAGAGAGACCCAACATCTGGCCCAAGATCACGTCTCCTGGTGGCCGCCTGCATCCAATGACGGGTCAGTGTGAGGGCATGAGGCTCTGGCCTCCTCGCCCTAACCTGAGCCAACTCCAAAGGGCATCTCAGCTCCTCATAGGCTCAGCCGCATGGCAATTTGACTTCCCCCAGGGCGCAGTGCTGCTTCTTCACTCCCCCATAGGCGCTGACCCGGGACCACCCCCGGGTGCTCTCCCTGCACACAATGCTCCCTCTCACAGCCTGCTTCTCATGGAATCCATCCTGCAACACTGTCAATTGCCCGTGACTTTCCCTCTCGTCTCTGAATCATAGTCCAAAGCCTGCCAACATCTTATGAATCTGTGACTCCCTTATCTGAAGTCCAGAGCCATGACTGAGTTTGGGTCAATCAAGACAAAAAATCTCATTCCAATTGCCCTGAGCACAAAGGCCCGTTAGAAAGGAAAGTTTGGCAGAAATAGATTTAGCTTTAGGTACAGCTTGACCCAGGGTTCAAGTGATGTGATCAGAGTTGACTTCTCTCTCTTCCTTCATTGAATCTGTTTTCTGCTGTATTTGTTCCTTTCTCAGAAAAGGCCCCCATCCTCAATTCCCTTAAGAAGGCTGAAGATTTTTAGATTAAAGACCCATGGAAAGGCACATTCTGTGTTTCAGACAAAGCTTCACAACATGGAACGCATTCTGATTGGTCCATGCTTTTATCCTTAAATCAATAACGTTGGCCAAGAGCGGAGGTTTTTAAAAAGTTCTTCTCAGTTTTGGGATATATACTGAAATAACTGCAGGTGAAGTGGTGTGCTGTCTGGAATTTGCATTAAAATATTCCAGCAAATAGCCAAAAATTCAAGGGAGACAGATAAAACAGAATTATTGTTACTAATTGTCAGAACCGGGTGGTGGATACAGGGACTTTGTTATTCTATGCTGTTTGTGTGTTTACAATTTTTTCATAATAAAAAATAAAGCACACTAAAATAAGAATGCACATATGTGTCCTTATGTTTTATAGATCATGTATATTTATAGAAATTGAAAGAGGTAGATTTTAAGGTTCTTTTTGTCAGGAACTGTCATATTCATGTTTTTATCCTGCACAGAACCTAGCATGGTGCCTGGGTCTAGGCAGAGTGCTACGCTCTGAGCTAGCTTCAGCATGAGCAAGCAGTGGAAGCAACCAGTAGCTCCAGACACCGTTCCCATTGCGATCCTTTAGCCTGCAAACTCAGGAATCCATGGCTGCCTTTCACCCTTACTAGCACTGCAATCTCTGGGAAGTCATTTAACCTCATAGAATTTAGCTTTCTCATTGGTGAAACAGGAATAATACTGCAGACGCATTGTAGGTCTCACTTTTCAAAAAAACAAATACTGTACTAAACCGAGAGTACTATGTTCCAGGCTCTGTTCTAGACTTTGGGAATAAGCAGTGGATACAATAGTAAAAAATTCCTGTCTTCCAAGGACATTATTCTAGTAGTGTAAGAAAGAGAAACAAATACATTGGCAAAATATAAAGGATGTTAGATAATGGTAAGTGCTGTGGAGAAAATTAAGTAGTAAAGGAAGAGGGGATATGTTGGGTGGGGGTGGGGATTGGATTTGCAACTTTTTTAATTTTTTATTTTTTTGAGATGGAGTCTCGCTCTGTCGCCCAGGCTGGAGTGCAGGGCGTGATCTCGGCTCACTGCAAGCTCCGCCTCCCGGGTTCACGCCATTCTCCTGCCTCAGCCTCCCGAGTAGCTGGGACTACAGGCGCCGCCACCACGCCCAGCTAATTTTTTTTTTTTCTTTTGTATTTTCAGTAGAGATGGGGTTTCACCATGTTAGCCAGGATGGTCTCCATCTCCTGACCTCGTGATCCACCCACCTCGGCCTCCCAAAGTGCTGGGATGACAGGCGTGAGCCACCGCGCCCGGCCTGGATTTGCAACTTTAAACTGGGTGGTCAGTCAGGGTCCCAATGAAAAAACGATATTTCTACAAAGACCTGAATTTCATAAGGGAATGAGCCACGTGTCTGTCTGGGAGACTGATATTACAGGTGCAGGAGAGAAGAAGTGCATGCCCTGAGGCAGAACAGTGCCTGGTGTGTTTGAGGAGTAGCAAGAAATAGCACCTGCGGTCTCTACAGTGGCTGAAGTGCCTGCTTGGTTTGGCGCGGAGATGTTACGCTCCAGATCAGGGAGGGATGGCAACTCTCTCTTTAAAGGACTTGATAGTAAATGTTTTAGGCTTTACAGGCCATGTGGTTTCTGTTGCAACCACTTAACGGCCATTATAGCACAAAAGCAGGCCTAGACGAGACATAAATAAATAGGCAGAGCTGTGTTGCGCAAACGTTATTTACCAAAACAAGTTGGGTCCAGATTTGGCCTGCGGGCTGTAGTTTGTGGACCCTACTCTAAACACACCTATCATGCTCTGATTTTGAACAATGAAAGGAAAACAGTGGAAAACATCAGCACATAAAACAAAGACGCTGCATTTTAATGATCCATCTTTCTATTTTCACTTTAGAACACCGCCTTTCTCATAAAAACCACTTGGGTGGTGTAGTGAGAAATGCCTGTCCTCGCCTCAACTCTGCTGACTTCTAACTCAAGCGCGGCCCTTTCCTCTGTCCTTCTGGATTCACCTCCATAATTCCCTATTTCTCATCCTCGCCGCCCTGCCCCATGTCTTTCTCATCTTTCGTATTTCCTCCTGCATCTTTCCTGCTCATTTCTAGTCTCTGCCAACATCTTATTTATTGGGTTCACCTAGTGAGAGTAGCTATAGCATGGCACATACTGAGCAGGAAACGGTGGCTTTGGTTATTGGTATTACTGCTACCCAAGATGGGGTCTGACTACCAGCGTTTTTATCAAGGAGAGATTTCTATTGGCATTGGTGCTGAGGGTGGGTGTCTTGGTGGAGTCAGAGAGAGAAGACAAGTCTTCCCAGGGAGAGGGAGTGAGAGTAGAGAGGAGGGAATTCAGAAGGGGTCAAAGGTGACAGGTCAGGACTGCCTATGCATGTGGATGTGTTTGGGCAAGGGTGTGCATGCATGATGAATGTTTTACAGCCCTCAGTGGATACTTTACAGCTCAAAGTGGATTCTCAGCAGCAGAAGAATAATTCATACATTCAGGCTTCCTTCCGTACTTGCACTTTCAAATTCCACCTTAATTGTGTCTGCCTTATGATTACAGGCCATTAGAGGCCATTAGTAAATGAACTATGCGATTTCAATCGTGAAATGCACACTCTCTTGTGAAATACAAACCTGGTTTCACATATTAATTGCTTCTAATTAAGGAGGAACATTTTGGCCAATTAGCTTTTGGAATTTAAGTGGAATCAGAAGGATAATTCAGAAATTTGCTAATTGCTTTCTCCACTGCAGCTGTTTGCCTTTAGCGCAAACATATACCGTCCGCATGTGATGCTGCGTACACACACGGATGGCTGAGAGGCTCAGAAACGCCACTGCTAGAGTCGTTGTGTAGACAGCGGTCACCATAATGTTGGAATTAGCAACATGAAACCAACAGAGAAAAAAACAAGGACACTACGAGAGAAAAACATAGGACTGGACTCCAGAGATCCAGGTTCTCAATCTGACCCAACGCCCGGGGCTGTTGGCTAACACTGGACATGTCCTATCACTTCTCCAGGCTTCCTGGATACAAGATGGCAAAGGTCTCTTACAGACTCTCATGATGAGTTGCTTCCATGATTCCTGGTCACCTGCCATGCTGCCGTGTAAGTGGGAGCTGTGTGAGAAATGCAAAAGCATCTATTCACACAAGGGCCGAGTGTGCCTGTGGACACCACACGGTCACAATATAAGGACCTGGGCTGGCCACTGCTCTTGCAGTCCATGGATTTTTTTGAAGGAGAAGGTCTTTGTCTCTTGGCACCCTTCCATTGCATCGTTTTTCATGCCTCCTCCCTAATTTCCATGGCCTTTTCCTGGTTGTGGTGGTACCTTGGTCTTTTCCCCAGTACTGGCCTCACTTTCTTTTTTTTTTGTTGAGATGGAGTCTCGCTCTGTCGCCCAGGCTGCAGTGCAGTGGCGCGATCGCTGCTCACTGCAAGCTCCGCCGCCTCCCAGGTTCACGCCCTTCTCCTACCTCAGCCTCCCTAGAAGCTGGGACTACAGGCGCCCGCCACCACGCCTGGCTATTTTTTTTTTTTTTGTATTTTTAGTAGAGACGGGGTTTCACCGTGTTCGCCAGGATGGTCTCGATCTCCTGACCTCGTGATCCGCCCGCCTTGGCCTCCCAAAGTGCTGGGATCACAGGCTTGAGCCACCGCGCCTGACTTGGCCTCACTTTCTGATGTCTGACCCAGTCCTCACCAATGGATAGTTCTGGTCTCGCTCTTAAACCACAGCAGAGAGCCTGCTGGTGGTCTCCATTCCTGCCTTGTCTTGCTTTTCCTCTCCTCTTTCTGTAAAATAGGCTCTCAACACAAGTCCACCAACCACTGCTGCTAACAGAGGTCTGTAATTATCAAGAGGGTTCTTTGGCATCTTGACTTGGGCTTCATGCTGCACTCCTCATTATTACATAATAACTCACCAGTTAGAACTTGCTCATCAATCCCTCTCCCACTACAGGAATTTTTCCTTATAAAAATAAAACAGGTTATTATCTACCATCCCCCTTTCCATAGCAATACAAGCTGTTGTCCTTTCTACATCATGAGGAGGTGTTATTATCACTGGTTCCTGCCTGCTCTGTGGGAATTCCCTTTGGCGGGGGCAAAAGGAACAGGGCCCTTCTGGTGAGAGGCTGTAGAGAGAAGCAATTTTGTCGAGAGAGAGTTTGCCCTGAGAGATGGTGCTGTGGGCTTAGGTGTTTTGTGTGCTTGCTTTACTTCTTGAACTTTATTGTTTGCCTTGTTGGTAGCTTACATCACATTCCTATATCTTCGGCCTCAAGCCCTGTGGATGGGAAGCAGATGAATTAGGACAACACTCTCCAGGAAAGTGGGATGTACTGTGGACCCTTGAATCACGTGGGAATTAGGGGTGCTGATCCCCTAGCAGCTGAAAATGCATGTATAACTTCTGACTCAAAGACCTAGGCTACCCCAAGATGGTAGCCTACTGCCAACCAGAAGCTTTACCGATAACACGGTGACTAACACACACTTTGTATATTACGTGTATTACATACTTATTCTTAAAGTAGAGTAAGTGAGATAAAAGAAAACATTATGAAGAAACTGATAAGGAAGAGATAAAACCTATTTACTATTCATTAGGTGGAAGTGGAGCATCACAAAGGTCTTCATCCTCCTTGTCTCCACGTTGAGTAGGTGGAGGGGGGGAGGGGGATGAGGGAGAAAAGGAGGAGGAGGAAAGTGAGAGAGGGAAGAAAAAAAGAGGGGGAGGAGGAAGGCGAAGGGTTCGGTCTTGCTGCCTCAGGGTGGGCAGAGTGGGAAGATGTATGCATAAGTGGACCATGCACTGCAAACCCACGCCGTTCCAGGGTCACCTGTGAGACGTGCTCGCATGTCAGTGCTGGCACTGTGGCTGCCGCTGCGGCTGCGGCTATCTCTGCAGGCTGGCACCGCTTGCAGGGGATCGACTCGTTCTCGGCAAACACCGTCTTCACAAAACTGGTTTTCTCTATAGCCTGTCACCTCGAGGGCCCTGTTCCTTTTGCTCCCCCACCCCGCAAAAAAAAGGGACGTCCCTGAGAGCGGGCAGGAATCTGTGACATACCCACCACCTCGCGGTGTCGAAGCGCACACTTTCTGTAGGTGCTTCCCATGCGCACCAAGCTTGATTTGGGCCATCTCTATAGTTCACCCTTCCTGAGGCCCACCGTGTTCCTAACAGGCTAGAATATCCCTTCCAGATCCTTCTGGTGGCAGTGGTTGGAATTTCCTGGCAGGGAACCTATGCAGAAAATAGTACCTGACATGCCCTCCGTCACGACAGTGCAAAGGATGAAACAGATTCATGTTCAAGGCATGTTCTCATTATGCGCAGCCTTCATGAAAAGTAATTAAAACTTGGCAAATATTCTTCTCAGATGATTAATAGACCATCACTTCTCCTTTTGGGAGGTCGGTTACCAGTTACCAAAAACAAAACACCTGCCTTTACAACGGGCTGCTGCCGAAACGTACCAGGACGCAGCTTTCACAACGCTGTTAAATACATCTGTTGTGCCAAAAGAAATGGAGCTCTATGTTGACCTAAGTCCTGAATAAATATGGTGGATTTTGGGACACAAATCTGATTAAAAATTTCTCCCTAGGCCAATGCGGTTAAAAAGTTAGCTAGTTAGCTAACTAAGAATATAAAATTGGAAGGTAGCAAATGGCCATTTGGGTGGTATTAAACATGTCTTGGGGAAAGCCTGTCCCAGTTTGAATTCCAATTCATGCAATTACTATTTTCCATGTTCAGATTCAGGGAGCACATACTCTCTGTAACTTAAATGAGCCAAATTATCTGTTATGTGTAGTACTGAGGACATTGTATTACCTGAACATTACCTGGTCAGAGTTTGCTGTGCTACCTCAAATGCCTCCCACGAGGGACTCAGTAAACACAAACGATTCCCATAGCAGTGCCCATCATTTCTACGGGGAGCCCTTGTCATTTTCCAGATGGGAACCCTGAGGCAGAGTTGGTGACTGAACTGGGGTTCAGAGTGGCGTCCTCAGGACGGGGCTGTCCGATTCTCACTCAGATGACTCTGGCCAGTCCCTGGGGTCCAGACCTTGTCACCAGCATCACTGCTGCCACCCTTCGGAAGTTTTCAAGGGATACTTATGTCTTTAATTTACAGATGAGGACACACAGGCTCTGGGGTTTTAAGAGACTTGCCCAAGCCAGTCAAGTGGGTGACAGGGAGCCCTCTCCGTGGAAGGGCGGAAGCGGGTCTGGCCTGGCATGGCTCCCCCTCCCCTCTAGGAAAGGGGCCTGTACTCTCCACCCAGGTCCTCCCTCACCATGAGGCGAGCACTAAGAAGGGAATTCCTCACTCTGGACTCGCAGACATAAGAGCCAAGCTTCTGGCCTGGGCTCACCCACAGAGGAGCATGTGTTTTGTGAAAGAACTACACGGTGGAGTCAGTATCTCTGTGCTGTTTCCAGATCCAGCCCACACCGGCCCAGGAGCCGAAGCCAGATGATAGAGCCTGGCCACATTCGGCTGGAATTTTGGGATCACCTCTGCTGGTGCATCACAACCACCAGGACAGATGGCTAAAGCAGAGATTCCTGGACCTCACTCTGAGATTCTGATTTAGTAGGTCTGGGGCGATGTTGGATTCGGTTTTTCTAGCAAGTTTCCAAGGCTGGCTGATTCACACTTGACAAGTACTGGCCTATGTTACCTTGTCTAGAGATGGACTGGCAGGGGTTTTAGAGCCAGATAGTAAATATCATAGTCTCCGCAGACTATAGTCTGTGTGGCAGCTACTGAACTCTGCTGTTGCAGCAGAAAAGCAGCCATCAACAATATGTGCTGCAACAGGCACGGCTGTCTCCTCATAAACCTGTACAACAGAACATGGCCAGCCGGCTGTGGCTCGCTGACCTCTCTGCAACTCACCCATGCGCACGGCAGTGGGGACCTTGAGTTCAGGCCCACCACCACTCCTTGCTTACACAGCTGTAACATGGACATGATATTCCTGGCCATATTTTTCTCCATGCCTATGATGAAATCATTGCTTACCAGGAAACACACAATGACTGTTCTTTATCAGGTTCAATCAGTTCCATATTATCTTTGACACTGGTTAGAAGTATGATACCTTCGGTCGGGCGTGGTGGCTCAAGCCTGTAATCCCAGCACTTTGGGAGGCTGAGACGGGCGGATCACGAGGTCAGGAGATCGAGACCATCCTGGCTAACACGTGAAACCCCATCTCTACTAAAAGATACAAAAAACTAGCCGGGTGAGGTGGTGGGCGCCTGTAGTCCCAGCTACATGGGAGGCTGAGGCAGGAGAATGGTGTAAACCTGGGAGGCGGAGCTTGCAGTGAGCTGAGATCCGGCCACTGCACTCCAGCCTGGGTGGCAGAGCAAGACTCCATCTCAAAAAAAAAAAGTATGACACCTTCACTGATGAGGATCATCTTTTAATTTGGCTTTATGTTCCCTATTAGGCATCACATAAGGGAAATAAGTATGCTAAGAGAGATGACAGAAGGACTGATTTTGATGGTTAATTTAGGAAGTTTCTTGGTATGAGAAAACAAAAATAGGGCTGGGTGGTAAGAAATGAATGAATGGGCACAATGTACACTGGATGATGGTCACACCAAAAGCTCAGCTCCCACTTTGTAACACATTCACGTAACAGAGCTATGCTTGTACCCACGGTTTATACAACACAAAAAGGAGAGAAACATGAAACCGTCTCCCTCGGATAGAGCAAAAAAGACGAGTGTCACAAGGTCAGCAAGATGAAACAGGTTTCTGATGGCTCCAACACTAACCGCCTCTCCCAAGTATTTTAAGGAAAAAAGCATTCTACAAACAAAGATATAACCAACAAGTTATATTATTTTTTATTCATGTTAGAATTTCTATCAGTGTTTGAACATTAATATTTAGAGAGTTTGTACATTTTCACCTTCCAAGGTTTGAAATGAGAAGCATGCTAGGTCACCAACGGTAACTAATAAACACTTGACAATCGCATGAATATCCATTCTGCTCTCTCTTAACACTGGTAAACATTTTCTTTCCTTGCTGTAATTTACAATGAAAACTGTGCCCCACTCATGTCTCAGCAAAGTTCCAGACATTATGGATTCATCACATATAAATTCTTTAAAAATATACTTCTGTCAAAAGACTTGATGACTACTATGTACACTACAAAAATAAATCTTCATATAAATAAATTATATGGCATACTTTTATCTTTGTAATTGAAATGACACAAACTCATTTCCACCAAAATTGGCAATGAGACCCAGTTTGAATATTTATTTCCTTTAAACTCCTTACCCTAAAACCTACCATGAGTCCTTAATGTAAATGTTATATACTCTGAACTATTTAACATTAGTAAGCACTCTATACAAATAAAAATTCTGTCCAAAAGTAAAACATAGCTGTAATGTTTCCAATAGAAATAAAATCCCTGCATTTTTTTGTTATAAACTGGCATGACAAATACTGTAGAGGAAAACATTCTTATGATACAAAATTATAAATATCAGCAAAGTTCTTTTCTTTTAAAATTAAAACATCCAAATGAACAAACAGGACAGACAAAATAAAACTATTCAAAGAGAGAGAGAAATTCTAATTCCCTGCCAGCCCCCCAGTTCTCCCTTTGCCAATGTGACTATGGGAGGAAGTTCTACACCGTGCAGAAGTCAGGGGCCGCACAGGCTCTGGCGCACCACGAGCTGGGCTCAGGAAGGGAGCGAGGGCACGCCAGGAGCCAGAGGGAAGTCGACTTCGGAATTTCGCATCATCCCTCCTCCACGCAGGACACGCTTTCTGAGCAGAGCTGGGTGTGAGGTCGGCAGACCGTGTGGGTGACAGGCACCAAGACAGCAGCAGGGGGTGGCCAGGGTCCCCAGCAGAGTCACACACACACACAGCCAGCAGCCACAAGCAGCTCCCAATCTGCATCTTAGAGTTTCGTGGTTTGTATCAGGGTCTGAGGTCACTACGCTGCGGGTATTTCTGGGGGCCCATTACCTTTCCGTTAAGATTTCCCATGTAATTTAAAAGGGAATAAGAGGAGCTGCCACTCGTGAGTGCCTCACAGCAGCTCAGGCTTCAGTCTTGCAGGGACCCCACCCTTTCCTCTGACTTCTTGTAACAAGGCGCTGGTGTGGGTTTGGACGGGGAGCCGACACTGGGTGCTTCCCTGACATGTGCTGGTCTCTGGCTACAAGATGAGGGAGCTCGCACCTCAGAGCAAAAGAAGAGAACCAGTACAGAAGCAACTTTAAAAATATGCCTGGCGGAGACCTGCCGCTGCCTACATCCTTCAATGGGGTGTATCTACCCGCCCGCTTTCCCATATCACACTGAAAGAGCACCAATGACGGGGAACATGGAGACGACTGGATTTATTTAGGAAGTGCGCACCCTGAACGCTGGTGTATGAACCCCACTGGAGCTCTTATCCTACAGAATGCCTGCCTCCGCACCACCACAATGCACGCTCACCGTTTATTTTTAAAGAAGATACAAACGGATCCAGAAAGCCTCAACCAGCTGCTCCATTTAAGAGAGGGAGTTTAAACCATAGGGACTCAAAACATCATTTCTGGGTGATTGTGGGCCAAGAATTAACCAAATCGGTTTTTCTACCTGTGACAGGGCCACATCCACTCTTGAATTTGGGGGTGTTGGGGGAGGGGCCGTGTGTGTGTTGGTTGCAAGAGGGGTACAATGCTGCACCTTTTTAGAGTGTACATACTCTCACAGCCCAGCCAAAGCTCAGCACTAGGCATGTCACCCAATTCTCTAACACCCACGATGGTGAACTGATGTGAGCTCCACACCCTGAGGTTCCAGCATCCATCACAATGATCCGGGAGAAGGAGCTTATTCCCCTGAAGCACAAATTGGGGTCCTGGATGGCAGCCAATGATCGTAGGAGATACTGTGGACACGAGGAGAGTCTAGCTTTTGCTGGGCTGATTCGAAAGGATTGGGTGGATGTTTAGGGCCAGCCCTCACCAGCACAAAGTAATAAAAGATATCCTGACGCTTCCAGCCTGACTAGGTCAGAGCCTACTAAAGGTTACAGACAGTGCAGAGAAACAAAACAAGACAAAAAAAAAAAAAATCACAGTACAGTACATGGTGAACTCACACACGTGTTCACACGCACAGCCAAACAAGAGGGCCGCACACAACGACAGCTAGAGAAGCCACCAGGATTAACGTGCTTTCTTCATATCCGCTCATTAAACAAAAAAATTATCACGCATAGCGTGTTTGAAAGTTAACAGTAACATTTCATACTACCACAGGGTTGTGATATGCAAAATTAAAATATTTTAAACAGAAACCTTTACAAAATAATCCTATTACATAAGCAATATTTGCATAGAATTATACAAGTAAATTATACAATATTTAAGCAGCAGCAACATATGCTGGAATTTAAGACTAATGAAGCTTGGTTGTGGCACGGAGCCCAATGCTCGAATACAGACAGGCCCCGCTGCGGCCTCCGTACTCCGGGGCAGGCGTGGAGAAGCCCCAGATCATAGCTTTACATCCTTCCTTCCTATATTACACATGTGTACACCTCTTAAATATTTATAGAAATATTTAACAAAATAATACAATCGGTTACAGTAACAGTGAACTGCTGTCCTGGCGCAGGGCATCTTTTCCATAACTCCAAGCAGTTCTCTTCAAGCAGTTCTGGAAAGACGTGGGGGTGGGGGGTTTCCAATCTTTGGCCTCTTTGCTTCAGATTTTAATCACCCTTTAAAAGGAAACAAAAAAGGAAGTTGAACAGAGTAAGAGGTGTGCGAGTCCGTATTTATAAAGTACAAAAGCAGGCGGGAGTGATCTTGGTATTAGAAATCACGAGAGTGGGGTGTGGGCCTGAGGGGTCCCTGAGGGCCGCTTGCGACCTCCCCCTTCATCTGGGGGCTGGTTACACGGATGCGTTCCCGTGTGACCAATTCGCTGTGGCATGCACCTCCGTAAAGACTGGCACAGGTAAAAGGTGGTGCTGTTCGTGCCATTGTGGCGCTGCACCGACCCTCCGCAGGCCAGCAGTGGGGGAAGAGACCCAGTGTGGAGCTAGGCTGGTTCCCCAAGGATGACAAAACTTGAGCACATCAGCCTTGCTCTGGGCATAAAAGGTCACTGGGGTCCAGCATGGGACGTGCCCGAGTGCCACGGCCCCTCGGCGATGCTGAGGACCCCAGGAGAACCTTGCCCTCCTCTCCGCCTGGCTCTAGGTCCCTCAGCTGCCCTTGTCCGTGGCACACACCTCAGTTGGAGCTGCTTCCCCGGGGCCTCTCCTCGCACTCCACGTCCTGCAGCTCAATGACTTCCACCTTCGAATCCCTCCTCTCACACCGGACATGGAAAGGCACGTGGGGGTCCTCGAACAGGCCATGGTCCGTCTCGGGGTAGCCCTCGTAGCCTGGGCAGAGCCCTCCTCGGGGGTTCCGCCCAGGCCCGGGGACAGGCGGTGGGTGCACGGCGACAGTCACGGAGGCAGACGCCGTCACAGTGGTGATGGGCTGGCAGTAGCCGGGCACGGAGCTGCCCATGGCAGTGGACGCTGGGCTCCGAGGGTTGTGAGAACGGGCCCCGCGGGAGCCCCAGCGGTCCCTATTGCTAGGGCCAGAACGCCCTTCAGTAGAAATTTCAAAAGCGTCTCTGCGCGGTCTGTACGGGGGTGGCCACAAGCCTTCTCTGGGGAGGTCCCTGCGGGGCTGCTGGCCTTGCCGTCCGGGAGGCAGGGACCCTGAGTCCAGGTGGGGCTGCTGTCGCGGGTTCGAGGGTGGGTGATGCCTGGATTCGGGATGGACCACCTGCAGAGGGCAAGGGTGGGTTAGAAGGCGGGGGAGGGTGCGGCCCCAGGCTGGGCATGGTGCCCGCGGCTCCCACACCTCCCTCCTTGGGTTTCACCAAAGACTTAGTCAACCCTGGGGAGCCCACGGGGGCCTTCCACCCACAGAAGAAAAGCCCGTTCTTCTAAGAACCTCCAGGACCTGGCAGAGGAGCGTGTGGTTTGAATCCTGTTTCCAGGCCTTCTCTGACACAGCTGGCTGGACACGTACTGCTGTTGCCCATAAATGTGGGCTGTGGTCAGAGCATCCAAGCTGCTGGCCCCCTACCCTGTTCAGTCCTGCAGGCCCTGAGCTGCTCTTCTCCCAAAGCTGCTAAGTGTGCGGCCCTGGCTGGCCTGAGTGCAGGACGCTGGCAGGATTGTCTCTGCCTACTCTGTCAAACACAGCAGCCACTCCAGACATGTGGCTGATTAAGTTTTAATGAACTAAAATCCGAAATCCAGCTCCTCAGTAGCCCCAGCCACATTTCAAGCACTCCACGGCCACGTGTGGCCGGTGGCTCCCGTCCTTGAGAGCAGAGAGGGCACTTGCGTCAGCGCGGAGGGCTGTGGCGGGCAGCCCGCTTCGTCTGATTGTGAAGAATCTGGTCTCTGCGTCTCTACACAAAGCACAGAGCAACACAGTGGCCACATCAATCAAAAGGACCGTGACCAACTTCAAAGTCGTTCAGCTTGTACCTATTTTTAGGCTCCTGCTGAACAAAACCAGATCCGCACTGCAGCTCAGCAGGGTCGGCACGGGGGGAGGAGGAGGACAATTCAGGTTATTTGGTTGGCCTTTCTCTCTTTCACGGAAGGGCTGCTCTGGCCTGGGACTGGAATACCCATTTCCTGGAGGGACAGCAGGGGGTCCTCAGTGGAGCCACATGAGCCTCAGAACCTTCCTTGAGTTTTTGGGGCTGAGCCCATCCCAGGGCGCACAGGGCGGAGGAAGGGACCCAGGTCCTTGGAACCTCGAGGAGGGGCTCCCAGGCTCCTGGTGACCTCCTGAATCCCTGAAGGCCAAGAACTCAGGGATGGTTCTCGGCCTCTCTGCTCTTTCCTGCCACCTGGAACATGAGCTTGGAGCCACAAAAGCTATGGTAAAGTATTGAGACAGTAATAATGAATGCTGTGTCAAGGGCAATGAAACCTAACAGAAATGAGAGAAGAAAAAAACCTTACTTCTGCGGGCAATAAAAATACTACTACAGTTTTAGAAAATATCACTCTCAAATGACATGCACCTTAAGGGGGGGCCAGGGAAAGGCAAGGACTGTTTTATCTCTGGCCTTTGAAGCCCAAACTGTCCTCACCCCGAACAAGATAGATGCTACTGCTTTGTGCAGGGACATTACTGGCCCCTGCCCCTTTTTTATCCTTTATGAGATCAAACCACAGGAAGATGGCATTTTTATAGTTGAAAAGAGTTAACTGTTGGCCATTTCCTATGATTTGACCTAGCCTGTACTTTCTCTCTGCATCCCATTTGCCTGTGTGATGTGCTGCGCAGAGCAGACAGGAGCCCCGCTCGACCACTGGGCCCACTACCTCGGTGGCAAGACCCCCACCGCGTTCCGCAGGGCCACTTACGGTGGAGTGGGCGAAGACGGGGTTTTCTGTGGCTTCCACGATCACTTGGTGGGCAGGGCCTCCCGCGCCCTGCTGGGCCTCGTAGTGCCGAAGCTCCTCGCTGAGGCCTGACACTGTCGTCTGGGAACTATACTCCGAGTCAGAGGAATCAGACCCGCTGTGCATGTGGCCGGGGGGCATGGCGAACCGGACCACGCTGGGGGCTGGCTCAGGGGAGGGTGTGGGCAGGCGGTTCAAGCCGTTGGCTGGAGACACCTATTTAAGGGGATTCCATGTTACAAGTGTTCTTGTCCATTTACCTGCTGGCCACGCTCAGAGTTCAAAGCACGGTGTTCTTCAGGGGCCTCTGTCCCCTGCCCTGGGGCCCTGCGCACTCTGCCGTATTAACCTCCCCCTTTCTACCACCTGGAGGATCCTCGGGTCCCGCAGCTGGAGCAGAAGAACTGTCCTCTGCTCCACACTGGAAAGGCGGGATGTGTACTTTTTTACTCTTGTGAAGTCCGATTATGCATCTCAAGGTGAAAGTCTTCATTTACTGTACAAAGATCTGTAAGACCTAGGCTGCAATTGGTTGGTTGAGAGGAACCAAACCAAACCCGCCCTTCAGCCCTCAAAGCCAGTACAGCGAGGAGGAAAACAGGCCTCAGATGTTTACTGAAGAACGACCAGCAAGTGGGGAGGCAGCTAAGTCTAGAAACGAAGAGCGGCACAGGAAACACAGCACTCAGCCGGCTCCACATGGGACATCCCCGCGTCGCTACTGACCTCAGGATATGGTCCAAAGAAAGACAAAAGCACGGGAAGCAAAACCAGCCCATTGAGAACGCCGAGGATGGTGAGGATGGCCAGCACAGCAAAGAAATACCTGCGAGATCAAGAGGAAATGGGAACAGGCGCTGTGACAGGGTAGATCGCGCCACCCTCCGTGTGCCCAACACAGCAGCATGGCAACGCCAGAAATGACCAAAACCCACCCCGCTGAAGAGGCTGTTATCCAACCGCAGTTCACATTCAACACAAGGTGAGCTTTTGTTTTGGTTTCTTTACCTTATGGCTTTGAGGACTACATTCCACAACCCAGAGTGTTAGTTCATGAAGGGAAGAAAAAAAAATTAGTTTGTTAATTTGCTGAACTCTGATGGCACGTAATGTTATTTATGAATGTGTTACACAAACACAAAAATATGGAATGCGACCTGAATGGCTGGGCAGACTGAAAGCACAAACACAATGCCGAGGGGCCCCGCTCATGAAAACCCAGCAGAAGCAAACAAATGAAGTGAAGGGTGTAGAATTTAAACAATTTAGCCCAGGAGGAAAAGCAGCCCACTTCTGCAGGCTGCTAATCCACTGTGAAATGCTTCTGCATCTTACGGCAGAATCTCTAATTAAGTCTCTAGCGTATCAGGTGAGGCTTTCCCTGGGCTTTCATTAATCACAACTTTCTGCCTAGAATTCTGTGAGTTCCAGTTTTACCAAATAGCTCCAATTGCAACCTTTTTAGAACACAGGAACCAGCTTTCTGCAAAGAAAAGGCTGCCCATTCTGTGGGAGCTGGGGCATTGTGCTGGGCGAGGGCGCTCCACAATGGCGGGGCTGCTCTGCGGGCCAATCTTTTGTTGAACAATTTAGCATCTCTGAATACTCTTGTTTTGCGTCAGCCAATTCAAACATAAAGGCCGCAGCACCATGGCAGAGGAGAAGAGTGCACAAGTAGTTCTGCTTTCCCACCATTGAGGGCTAAGGTCTGGAATCCTTCATGAATACCAAGGTAAACCTGTCAGCCAGGGACAGCCTCTGGCGGACACTCTGCACGGCTGGAGGGCACGGACGCCACGCAGGGATGCATTTCTGGAACTAATGATTTCTAGGGCAACTCGGATGGAAGTGGGCTGGGGTAGGGGAGAGAATCAGGATGTTCGGGGAAGAGGGAAGGCAAGATATCTATCTGTTAATGGTCCTCTGGTTCATAAAATTAAACAGGCAACCAGTGCTGCGGTGTCTGGATGTGTTTTGACATCAGATGAAAGGAGAGAGAATCCCTACAAAAATACAAATACCTCGCAGCTATTGTAAACACTCAAAACTTCTGAACTGCATTAGTAAAAACCAAGCAGCCAATGCCTTGGTGTAATGTAAACTGCTGGGACTTTCGGCTGGGGCATGTATCAGCAGCCGCATCAAGACATTTGCATCCCATCCATCCAGCTGAAGCATAAACAGGCCAATTAGATTTCTGACGGCTTAGCATATACAGTGTCTGCTCATGTATTTGACCTTGGTGAGGCCTTTATCAGGTTAATCCATCCCGTTCTAGAAAATGGGAAGCCCTTTTAAGTGCTTGAAAGAGGAACCCTGATATTTCTGGGCGGGAACAACCCCGGGTGACAGGAGTGGGCTGGGATTCTGGCTGCTAGGTTTCCAGCTGGGGGCTCTAATTCAGGCTAAGTTTCCTCATTCAGCATCCCCCACAAGGCTGAGTGAGACCCTCCTGTAAACTCAGAAGACCACAGCACACCTTGCATTTCCCCTGGTTTTGCCTGTGAACTCGTCTCTGCCCCCAAAAGACCTTAAGCTACACAGAGGGATATGGGGGGTCCCCATTATTTGCTGTTGTGCAAATGGCACTTACGGGGTGCTTGTTATATTTGTGTTAAATGAGAAAGTAAATATGCAAAAGAAACTCTACTTGACATTGGGCTTTTATATCATAGCGATAACATGTTAGTGCCTGAAAAAGTGGATACTAAGAACAAAGGAAAAGCTAAAATCAAACTAAGAACTAAAATAAATAAAACATAGACCAAAACATTTAACTCAGTTGGGCAACTATCTATTTGGTATTGGCAAACAGGAATTTAGGAACTGGCTTGCTGGCTTAGCAGTAGTTTGTGCTGAGAAGTCTAGCTCCATGGACACTGCAGGGAGGTAGCTGGAGATGCAGACCCGGCCCTCACCCCGCCCCCCGCCCCTGCCCCCCGAAATCAGCCCTGCACTTAGCCTCAGACGATTCCTCAGCACATCGGTGTTTGGAGCACTGGTCTACAGAGATTCCACTTCACCATCACTCGATGCAAAAACTGCAACAAGCCAGCTTGGCACTCAGTCTAGGAAGGCAGCCTCCACGATGCCAAACTGCCTGGTGGGCTTCGCCACAGGCCAACCAATGGACTCCTCTTTCTCCCGTAATAAAACTTTGGCTAAAACTTCTAGTTGAAACCTTCTTCTTTTTACTCGAAGATGAGAAGCCTCTCTCTCTCTGACGCACACACCACCTCGCAGTACTGAAGCGTGCCAAACAAACCCATCATTTCTCACATCTGGTTGTGCCCTGTCATGGTTCTAATCCTGGACTATCTTTTACTTATTGGTGATTCTGGCCTCAGCGCTCCAGAAAGTAGCAGGGTTCCGTCCGAGAGCAGCTCCCTCACAAAGCTATGGAGGCCGCTCAGAACAGCAAGCGTTTCCTCCTCTGCAGTTCTCGAATTCTTTCCAAAAGGAAAACTCACTCTTCTTTTATATTTCACAAAGTCATATTCTTAATTACATCAACTGGAAATGACTCACCTTGAGATCCAAACTAGGCTTAGATTCCCAAGAGTTGACACCAAAGTCCACTGCTAAACGCTTCCTAATTGTGGGGACTCGAATATGAAATCTGGGCACATCATTTTCACTTCTTAGAAGAATAAAGTCAGGTGACAAATTTAGGTATTTTTAAGCTTTCCTTTCCACAGTTGAAGGAGAGGGAGCATAGGTCAAATCTGGCATCTCTTTCTACTGATGTTTCTAACCCGAGACCCCAATAACGGGCCCCCTATCGGGTGATCCTTCAGCTTCAAGCTGTGGAATTGTCCTTGCTGCCAGTCCCAAACCCTTTATCTTCTGTTTCCAAGATATTCCCCAAGACAGCTCTAGAAGAGAGCTTGTCTTCACACCTCTGAGTATCTCTAAGTTAACAAATTCAAAAGAAAGCAGAGTCACAATGACGAGATGCTGCAATCTACCAGATACAGAAGGAAATAAGCAACCAAGATCGCCTGAGCTGATGACAATGATTTTTTCTTTTTTGAGACAGAGTCTCGCTCTGTCGCCCAGGCTGGAGTGCAGTGGTGCGATCTCGGCTCACTGCAAGCTCCGCCTCCCGGGTTCAAGCCGTTCTCTGCCTCAGCCTCCCGAGTAGCTGGGATTATAGGCATCTGCCACCACGCCTGGCTAATTTTTGTATTTTGAGTAGAGATGGGGTTTCACTATCTTGGCCAGGCTGATCTTGAACTCCTGACCTTGTGATCTACCCGCCTCAACCTCCCAAAGTGCTGGGATGACAGACATGAGCCACTGCACCCGGCTCAATAACAATGATTTTTAAAACATGTCTCCTTGCACACGCCTGCTTACCTGACAATGAAGTCGAACTCAGATCCCGCAAGCATCAGCACTCCCAGGAGAGTGGACACGGCCCCGTCCAGGACGGGCGCAAACATGTGCTCCAGGGCAAGCACAGCCCTGCGGTTCTTGTCACCGATGGCCGTCAGAAAGGCCTGTGCAAGGAGGATGTTCACAAGATCAGGTTCCTGGACTTCACATGGTAAGTGCTCAGCTCTGTCCTAAGTGCGACAAGCTCTCAGAACTGCTCACACTTTGCTGTTTCAGCTGCTAGAACGTGTAACCAGAGTGGCTCAACTAGCTGCATCTAGACTTAAACTAAGATGACCTCTTCATGACACTGGGTCATATTTGGTGTTGACATAAATCTTGAACACAGTAAAACCAAAACTATATAAAATGGACAGAAATGTCCCCTTCTTTTCACTGCTACTCACCCCTAAGTTTCCCCCCCTTTAATGATCTCACCCCACTCACACGTGAGACCTCCAATTCCCACAGCAACAGGATTCTGGCTAATGCACTGGACGGCCAAGAGCTTAGCTCAGTGTCCCAAGTCATTGGGTGCTACACACACGTCCTCACGATCATGCAGAGGTGAGACCTTCTGTTGCTGTTTCAGGCTGTGTTTGTAGTACACCTAAGCACTATGAGAGTATTGCAAGAAATACACAGGACCGGACATTCGAATCGAGCCCTTTCGAATGCTGTGTGGACACATCCCTGTCTCTCCTGCAGTCCTAAAGCTCTTCCAGGCCCGGAATGCTGTTGATACTTAATGGGATCTTTGCAGAGTAAATTCTGGAAGATCAGACTGTTGGCCTGAACGTGTGACCCCTGCAGGGAGTGTTAAGCCTGGCACAAGTTCTCTCTCTGAAGTTCAGGCTGTTCTGGGTTATGCTGAGAGGAGAGGGCTGGGTGTCTTTGGCAGGATGCGTTTCTACGCCTTACCTACCTGCAGAAGGACTGAGACAGTCATTCTCCTTAACAGATGAAAAAATACCAATATACCAAGGTGTGCTAAGAGCTTTCATACTTTTCTCTCAAGCAGGTTCTACTCTTTCAGAGTTGGTAAAGACATTAGGGTCAATATGGCTGCCTTCTGCTCTTGGCAGAAGGCACCAATAGGGTTTTCAGCCATGCTGCCTTACATCATATTTGGGCCATGAGGCCATAAGGGCCAGGTTGTGATGACCCTGTCACACGCTGCTTCTGTGTTACCAAGACAGCAAATGAACGGGACCCACTGATTTCCTGAAGACATCCATGGAAGAAGAGACTTCTTCACACCTCATTCCACCATTTTACAAACCTCAAAAGAGCAGTAACTGGCAACTCTAAATGCAGTTTCACAGGGAGGATGAGAATACTGAAAATGACTTGGACTCGAGGTCCTAGAGTTTAGAGACTGTAGTGAGCATTTCCATGGTAAAAATCTGCTCTGGAGATCTGTTTGCCATGCTAGCTTCCAAACAAGGTGGTTTCCATTTGCATCAGAATAAAATAATTTGTGGATTCTTAAGTCACAGGCAAATTTATCTCCCTTTTGAAGAACTGTGTTAGAATTGTGGGTTTTCTAAACTCTAGGCTGGCACTCTTCTTTTTTAAAAAATAGTCCCTCCTCCCAGCTCAAAGGAAGAAAATAATTTGAGCAGCCTGGAAATTTAGAGAATACTGTTTCTGTATTGGCTTTTTATGATACACTGTAAAAAAATGGGATAACTTCAACAAAGCATTCCTTCCAAAACACAAAAGTTTACAATCTCTCAATTGTATCATAATAGCCCTGGAAAGACTGCAGAAGGCACAAGGCTGTGGCCTGTGTGGAGACATGCATGTGCCATGTGCTGAGCCCAAAGGGAACCCACGCTGGAGATTGCAAAAGCAATGGCGGAAATGACTCGGTCCAAGCCCAGCGCTGGCTTCCTAGCTAGGGTATTTCGTACACCGGTATTTAATAGGTGAAGGCATTTATTGATTGAATGCCTACTGATAACCCCAAATTCTTAGGCTCTAATCTGCAGATGGAACATGATTTACACAGTTGTGAGGGTTTGGATAATTCTTGCATAAAAGTATACAACAGATTTATCTCCTGGGCTAAAGATTCCTTCTGAAGTTTAATTACCTCCAACAAAGCATTCACAGGGCAAGGCATAGACAAAGAGAGGGGAAAAAAATGTCTGTTGAAAGCAACACTGGTTCTCTTACTTTCTGCTGTCGTGAATGCAGAGGCTGGGAGGTCCGAGGAGCTGGGTGGGCTTAGGGAGAGGAGCCAGTTCCCCGGGGCTGAACAATGGAGCCTCCACTCCTAAGCCCGAGGGTACTTCCTTGGCTGCCAGCTCACCTCACCCTCAATGATGCCATCCCCAAGCCTGTGAGCGTGGTCTCATTTTATCCCCACGGCTCCTGGTGCGTTCAAGCCTCTGTGTATGCCCACCCACACACTCACCGCATGATCTGCCTTACGAACAAACGCCACAGTGTCAGGAATCACAGGGGTGTCATGACAGTCAGCGTCAGGTGAGCACGGCCCTCCCAGGCCCACTCCAACACACCAACCCTGCACTGCCTACGGCTGACAGGGCCCACAGCCATGTACCTTCCGCACCCCTCTCCTCAGCCTCCCTCGAGGGAAAGGAGTCCAGAAACCTCACAGGCTCTCCTAGGGGCCCTGTGCCGAGGCCTCTTCCCTGCCATGCACAGGGAGACTGCCAAGGTTCCCACTTGGAAACAAACAGAGCCGTTGTTTTTTCACAAAGTTTCTGCTTCCAACGTCTCCCATACCAAAGCAACGTGAACGGTGAACTCCACTCCTATGCCAACAGAAGCGATCAGGATGACCACGGGCACGGCGCTGAGTTTGATTCCGATGAGGCCCATCATGCCAAAGAGCTCGACCGTCATCAGTGCCAGGACCATCACCTGGAGCAGGGCACACAGTGGTCAGTGGGCGGGCAGGTCACCCTCCGGGGCTGCCCACAAGGGAGGCCGCCAGAGGGCTAAGGTGTCCTCGGTTCAGATCAACATAATGAACGGACTGACTTGCTTTAACTCTGGACACCACCTTTACTGCCTAATTCATCTTCCCGCTTTGAAGGGAGACAGCAAAAAACACACAGAACTCCACCAGAGCAATCCACGAGGAATCACACAAGCATGGACGCACCACTCAGCTACGAATTTCGCCTAGATTACAACAAGATCCATCTCTCCTCCTGCTTGGGTCTCAGCCGTCAGAAACCATCCGTGAACCCATCATTAAGTATTTGGTTGCCTCACTCTCCATTCTAAAGAAAGCGGATGGGACGGGGTGAATAAAAGTTCTTGCAGGTCAAAGTAGTTTTGCTTTTGTGGGCGAACCTGCAGGTTAAGTGAAGATGATCTGGGGGCCAGGGAAGCGGGGAGGTCGTCATCAGCTGACGCGTGTCAGGTTACAGGACCCCTGCACTTTGAAGAGCTGGGGACAGCTGGGGTGGACTGAGCCAATTGTTAAATCCAAGGAAAAGCTTCTTGCCTTTCATCTTCCTTGTAAAAATTTGTGGGGAAATGGAAATGAAATCTGTGAGTTAGATTTGGGGTTTCCTGGTCCAAAGGGAAGAAGACACAAATAAACAACGAGTTACCCAGATGGAAGAGAAGGAGAAAAACGATCTTTCTTTTCTGGGGGTGGGCGGTGGGCAGCGGTGGCGGGAGGGGAAGGAATGATGAGAGATGGACAACATCAATTGCTAAGTGCCATGAAAACTCTCACAGACTAAACATTTACCTTTTAACGTACCTGCTGCACAGACTCATGGTGCAGACACAAAATCTGGCCTCTGTTTTTATAATTTTGGCATTTTAAAGGCTACACCATAGTTCACAGAATTTAAACACTGCCACGGTTTTATTGGACTTTACATGAAACTTACGTCAAATCTGAGAGTATTTTGGAGAAGGGATGCCAAAAAACAGGCTCGTAATATTAGTTTATCATTTTCCCCCAGGACTTAAAACACACAAAATCATGTTCTCCATATATCACTGTCCTAACTTCTCTGATTGTCCCTCCATGTTAAATGTAGAAGAACCTGCTATGTTATTATTAGGCCTGGATGAGGTCACAGAATGACACTTTTCAGTTAAAGAAAAAATGAGCTAGGCTTTGAGTGCTTTGATTTAATAAATGCTCAGAGTTGTGATGGAAAGTGCGCTTTAAAAAGTCCCTATCTTTCCACAAAAATCTTCAAGCTACGGGAGAGAGGACCTAAGAATGAGGCCATTAGAGGTTCCACCTTAACCATGGACCTCACCACCTCCAGTAGAATAAATATATTACGGATGATGCAAGCTATACCCTCCTCCAGAGGCCCAGACATAAACCAAACTTCCCGGCTGCAGAAAGAGCTATGCTGAAAGGAATTTGACTTCCACAAAGCCCCTTATAATACACTCACAATGATCCCGGCCGTCCAGGGGTTCAGAAGGAAGACGGCGCACACGAGGAACGTGCAGGCCAGCACCACGCTGATGAACAGCAGTAGCCAGTGGCGGAGGCCGATGTACTGCTCCCAGAAGAGGAATGGGTAGCCGTTGGGGTAACTGGACAGCCCCAGGCTCGTATAGTTGCTGCAGATGGTCCTTACTTTTTCAATCGCCTCCACAAAGTCTGAGGTGTCCCGCAAGCCGTTGAGGTAGAAAGGGAACTGGGCATACTCGATGGGCTCTGCTGCCGGGACTGGACAGAGAAGGGCACAGGTTAGGAGCAGCCCAGGGGAGAGGAGCATCGCAGTTTCAATGGAAAGAGAGAAGAACTTTGCATGAAAGCTTACTGACTGCTCTTCTACATGATACAAAGGACAAACAATCCCCATCACAGCCTCCAGGCCTTTACAATCTTCCCGTTTGGTTTAAAAATGTTTACCTCTGTGATCCGCGTATTTTTTAACATTCAATTTTAATCTTCCAGCAGTCATTCTTTCTGAAGGGTCTGAAAACTCCAGGCTTACATTTTGGGAACATTTTTTGTTCTCTTGACACACATGAAAATACCGAGTTCACGCAGTTT
Source organism: Trachypithecus francoisi (assembly GCF_009764315.1). Taxonomy (NCBI): domain Eukaryota; kingdom Metazoa; phylum Chordata; class Mammalia; order Primates; family Cercopithecidae; genus Trachypithecus; species Trachypithecus francoisi. The sequence continues at coordinate 761,065 of NW_022681461.1, forward strand.
GATTCAATCACCTCCAAGAGCAAAATAACTCTGGAGTCCTGCTTTCCTGAGAAAAATGCTTAACTTATCCTTTTGGTGACTGAACAAACTTAAACCTTGTATGCTTCTTTTCTAATGCAATGCTAAGTCTTCAGCAACAGGGGAAGAAATCCTTACACAACAAGCATTTAGTTACTGCCGTTGTGTGTTCCAGACCCTCTGGGGTCATTCAGTTGACTTGCTAAACATGATTTGCCCTATTATAATCTCAACTATAAATTTTCATTAAGACAAGCCTTGGCTGCCTGCCACAGGGCTCTGGGGTTTAGATCCCGGGAAGCACTACTTGCTGAGTCTCCAGCCATGTTTGCAAGGGGACCCGTCTTCTCTCTCACATCCTCCCTGGGCCCGGTATCCAAAGCATACGCTACTCATGTCTCCACCAGAAATGCACATGAAATCCACACAGAACCACCTTTCAAACTCTGGGCTGAGAGGTGAAAAGAAGAGGACACTGTTGTATATAGACTTCTCCGCTCCGGTTTAAACAGCTTTGACAGAGTGCAGGTGCTTGGTGGCTTATAGGAATGACCCGATGTGCCAAAAATCCCTTCAACACCAGAGTTGACAAAGTGAAGATAAACATATAATCCTCAGCGATAAAACTCTGCAATAGTAAAATAACACTCAACCTGGAGGCGTCCCCGGTGTTCACAGGGAACAGCTGGCATGCGAGAGCAATGCCTAATGAGCGTCTTAGCATCGAAGCTACGCACGGAGACGAGACGCTTATTTCCCATCGTGACAGAGTGTGGGGTGGTATCCCATTACACATCCTTGTCTGTCTCCCGGAGTTTTAAACGAGAAGAAATTGATTGTTCTGTTTACACTTTTGAACCCTGGGTAGTATCAACGGACGAAGGCTGTTGCTGAGTTTGGAGAACCAGGGAAGGCATCTCTGTAAGCTCCCAGCACCCCCGATAAAACACTACTTACTTCTCAGCCTTGTTTCAGGCATGTAGTCGGCTTTGTCGTGGACCCATTCCGGTCGGTGCGGCCGGATGTTGGCCTGGGAGGCAGCATACGCGACAGGGTCATTGCTGACCCAAGCCGTCAGGTAGATGTAGAAAGCGCTGGGATTAATGATGCCATCTGCATCCACCAGACGCTGTTTAGTCAACTACAAAAACGGGAAGAACAGAGGCCTTTGAGAATGGGGTTGGGGTAAACACACTTCTGCCTTCAGAGCACGGAAGCCGAGCTTCGCACCAGCATCACAACAAAGGATAGAATGCCCACTGTTGAAAGTGTCGAAAACCCCATCAGAACACCTTTGATTTCTTTCAATGTGCACTTATCAGAGGATGCAATCACTGGCGTGTTTACAACAAACACAGTTCTGCAGATGGCCCAGGAATTGGCTGAACCAATTAAATCTGAATGCTAAAAGACCGTCTGCAGCCAAGGCAGAGAATGAACAATCTGGAGAAACATATTTATAGGAGGGGAAGGGGGAGAAACCTGGCAAGAGTCCCCATGCACGTCTGTGTGCAGTTAACCTCTGTTGTTAACACTGAAGGAAATGCCGCCCAGTAAATGGAGGAGAGCTATAAAAATAAAACAACATCTGTATAAATGTTGCTAACACTAGCCTCCTATGACCTGTGGGTTCAAAAAATGCCCAGTGTCAGAAAGTGCAAGGGACGAGTGTACACCCTCAGCCTCGCAGGGGGATCCTGTTCCCGGAGGTCGCTGGACTCGGCAGGCCGCCGCGTCTGCGTGGCCAAATGTGCTCCCTCTGCAGGAGGGCTGGTGGGTTTCGCTGAGGTGGGGAGCTCTGTGGGACTCAGTATGTGTATGTCTATTTTATATACATAGAAAAATTCTGTTTCCTGTTTATTTTAGATTCAGGCCTCGTTCCTCACTTTGGGTCTTTTTAAAACAAAATGAAAAACACCAGTGACAGCAGCTCCCAGAGAAGGAGTGAAGGAAAAAGGAGCAGGGAGAGAGTGAGAGAACTAGATTTCGGGAATCTGGATTCGATTAATCCACAGGATATGTAACAACTGTACGTCCTCAACACATCCCTGGAATCACACAGCGCAGCCCGTGGCCTCCGTGCATGAGGCACGCCTTTCTCCCTCCCGGGAGGAGGAGATGATATCCGGGGGCCCGGCCCAATCCTGTTTGTCCCACAGTGTCCCTGGGCACCTCCCTGGTGTCTCTGAGGCAGACACCTCTGCCCGCATCCTTGGGAAACGGGACGGTCTGCTGCCTGCTGCTGTGAGCTCAGAGTTCCATACTCCTGAACAACTCTGAACAATGTACTTTGTAAATCTGTCACCTTGCACGCCAGCAAAACAGGGGAGACGATAAACAGAGCTGCTGAGAAGATCATTAGTATGACGGTTTTCTGCCTGAAGGTGAAGCAAGCAAGCTACAAAGAGCAGAGGGAAGAGGCTCTGAGGAAGCTGAAGCAGCCCTAGCCCGGGTCCTGTGCAACGGGAAGAGTCCAACACACTCCTGCACACACTTGCAGAACCAAAAGGGGTATGCTGGGAACCGAACGGCAGGAAGACGATGCAGACACAGGTGGAGAATATGATTCCCAAACAGACACAGTTACTACTGCAGGAGTGAGCAGCATGGCGTGGCCACTCCGACTCCAAGGGTGCACGTTTCCGTTTGCTTCACTCATCGCAGAGCGATCTGTCTACTCCTGGGGCCAGGGCCACCCAGAGATCTCAAATGTAACAAACCCTCCTATCCTGCTGTCACCTCCCCAATCTCCTAACCCACCCACCTACCCCAAATTCTGCTCATCCAAATGACCGCGACCCAAGAAACCCATCTTTGCAAGCTTGTCTTCACGGTACTGAGTCCTAGAACTGAAAGAATCGCATGCTGCTGCGTTTCCAGCATTGGAAAGAGCCTGCACTCGCTCGGCTGCACTTCATTCTGACCACCGCTCTGGTGGTAGGAACACGCCTGTCCCCTTTGACAAATGAGGAAAGCGAGGCGCACGGGCTGGCCTGAGGTCGCACAATTAGCTGGTGGGAGGAGGTGAAGTAGAGTGACCCAGTATTCCTCCTACCAGCTCCCAGTGCCTCAGGTCTCCAGAGAGCACAGGGTGGGGTCACATGCTGTGAAGTGACCTCCACCAGGGCAGCGGCCCCGCAGCCCTGGACGCGCCCTCAGTGCGCAGCAGCGGCAGTACCTGGCTGATGTCGATGGGCTTATCGCGGCTGCCGGTTTGCACCAGGAGTTTGTAGGCAAGGACTCCATCGTCTGATCCGTTCTTGTAATTGTTTGGCATGATTTTCCCGGTTTCCCAGTCACTGTCAAATGCATCCTGAAGTCCTAGAAATGGCAAATGATTGTAACACATTATAACCCGCAGCCAGAAGGACCCTGGTCCTAACGGGGTGGGCTGAGGAGAGTGAGCAGGGCAGGGGGCTCTCAGACGTCCATCAGAAACACACGCTCTGTGTTCCACATCCACTTTGACTGACAGCACTGGACTTTCATGAATGAACTGCAGCTGTTGCCAGCCACTGCTGAAAAGGGGGAAGGAGATGATCTGTTTCTGTGAAACAAATACTCATATTTTATCTTAAGAAAAACCGCTCTCCTCCTTTCGCCCCATGACAATTACAAAAGAAGGCAAGAGTGCGGCAGGGACACCCCCCAGGGTCATTCACCGTTTCGTGCCACTCGGGGTGCTAAGTCATGGGTTCTTCAACACACCCAGAAATCCCACGCGGAGGGGAAAAGCATACTCAAACTCCCAACTTCAAACAGCAGCTCAGCTGCTTCTGGAGCCCAGGGTGAGCGAACACGATTCTGTCAATTTGTTCCATCTGTTCGACTTGTGGAGCTAACACAAGCTGTGGGATCCGCTGCCAGGTTGTGTAAAGATCACAGCCAATACCTATTCACTCTCGACTGCTCTCTTCCTCTCTGCCACCCTTCCTCAGGAGAGGGGGTGGAGGAGAAGGAAGGGAAGGCACTCATGTGCGTGCAGGGAAATACCTCACAGGGTAAATTTGGATCCGATTGAGAACAGGAAGCCACAGGCCAATACAAGGAGGCTCTGTGAGAACAGATGACAAACCACAAGCCGGGGAGGGGGAGGAAAGAGCTTTCTGGGCCTGGGGGATGGGCGAGCCCGCCAGTCCACCACACACAGCTGCGCTTGGCCTCCGTAATCAAAACCATCATTACAGACCTGACGGTTTGGCTGCAGCTGTAAAGAGATAAGCGTGTTGGAAGAGAAAACAGGGCCCCGGTGACCCGGCCTTAGGGTCTGAGCGCCGGCTGGTGCGCACGCTCTCCGGGACACCCCCACCCCTCACCCACCCCTGCCCCTCCCAGCCACCTCCCAAGTCGAACTCCCAACCCCAGCAGCTCAGGAAACCACAGCTTTTGAACAAGCTGTACATGTATGGGTTGGACACGGCTAGCAAGAAGGGAGACGGGTTTATTTCATTTCAGGACATGCCTTGGATGATTTCAAAGGCTTCAAAAAAAAAAATCTGGTTGCGTTAGTGCTCAGAATGGTTAAGCTCTTGGGGTCTGAAGTGGGGGGACGGCGGGGGAGCACAGGCCCCCTTCTGTCTCTCTGAGAAGTGAAACTCTCCTTCTGACACTACTGGCTAGAGGAACAATTTGGGGATGACAATAGGCTTGGCGGTGAAGGGAGGCCGTGTCGGGGTGAGCGTGGAGGGGAGACGGGACGGGAGACGACGGGGTGGGCCGCGTACCTCCCAGACACACGGGTTTTCACAGGGAGGCATGCACACACACACACGGCACCCAGCAGATGTTATTACTGAAAGCCCTTTCTTCCTGTTTTTAAAAAAAAATGAACAGGAGAAGAAAAATTACTGCTGCTCCTTTCCCCTCACCTCAAAAAGGGAGACCTCATCTGTTTTCCTCGCCGTCACAGTTTTCATGACGTCACGGCGCGTCCTGGGCTTTAAGCCCCTCTCCCTTAACCGGCTAATCCTGAAGACAGGCTCACGCTTTGGTGAGTGTGGGGCAGCGCTGGGCATCACAGCAACCAAGGGACAGCCCCGTTACAGTTAGTGACTCCGGCTTCACACGTGGAGGAACTGAGGCTTGGAGAGGGGGGCCTGGAGAAGGCCACCCAGCAGGCGAGTGTTGGACGGAGCTCAAACCCAGGCAGCCAGTCAGCAGAGGCAGATGGAGCCACTCACTGGCCTACAGTTCCGGGACACACCGTGGCACCCAAAGATGTGTCAAAGGCAGGAGTAAGACAAGCAGATTCAACTCCAGCATCAACAACATCTGGTGGCAAACAAGGTCCCCAAAATCTGAGGCGGTTTTACAACATTCACACACAAAGACTTTTGGGACACCCGAGGGTGAAACAAAGGAAGAAAGAACCTATTTGGGGAAGTCGGCCTTGTTGGAAACTGGATTCAACTCAGAATCCACACTGCTGGTCCCTTAGGTGCCATTCACTCTACTGGGGGCTCAAAGATGAATATGAAACAGTGATCGACTTTACGGAACAGTTAAGTTCTTTCCCCATTACTACGGTATTTTCTGACGAATCACCAAAAAGCTCAAGTAACAACGGGCTGGCCTAAGCACATGTACCAGGTTCGACCCTGGACACAAGACAACGGATAAGGTTGGGTTTCCACTGCCCCTTAGCCAGTGCTTCATATTCCAACGCACACACACTCTAGAAAACTGGACATTTTACTTATTTTACAGCAAATCTTAACATGTCAGCTAGAAGTTCTCCCCTTATGAATACCTTGTGCCAGTAATTATTTTCTAGTGTAAAGTTCTGGCCTAAAGGAATAATCCCGATTGCCCATTTTCCTTCAGCTATGGAACCCCAGAAGTAAAATGTTAATCACAATTTTGTTTGCATAATCCAGCGTGAAATAAAAAGGAACACATTTGCACATGATTCGAGGCATGATTTTGATCTGATTCTGCCTTGTTTGCATGTATGTTTTAAGATGTGACATGTGGGACAGTTTTGAAATTAACCATTATATAGTTTTTGGAGTAAAACAAATCAAAGATAAACTTTTGGAATGTTGATAAAGACCAATGAGATAACATGGTTTTAATGGGAATTCCATTAAAAACCAATGAGGCTCCCACCATTTGAAAACCACATAAAAATGTCAGCAAGGAAAGCTGACTCAAGGCTAACTGTTTCCTTGGAGAAAACGTTCAAAGACTCAACAGGCCTGAAAAACGTGTAGGCAGCAAAGGGCTCCAGTGTCTGGTCATTCTGTGTTGAGTGCTCTAGTGGACCTTGGAAGAGTCAATCATGGAGTCCCAGGGCTGCCTGGGATCCTGATTGCTTAGCACCAATGGATCTCACTTGGTCTAGGTGTATGCCGCTCACATAGCAATCAAAACATGATTCCAATGCACCTTAGAAAATAAATCTCAAGTCCAGCTGCTTTACATCTATAAAGGAAGAAACGTATAGAGATGATCTACAATGCTCTATAAAAAGGTTAACTCCCTGCACGGCCTTAAGACAATCTCCCTTTACCCTCTTCCCAATCTTTGCCTAGCATGCCACACTCCAGAGCAGTGGCCAAAGACACTGAAATATATTCTACAATAACCTCCTCTGCACAGAGACTGGCAGAGCAGAGCAGATCTCTTTGTTATCTGTGGCAAGTTATTTGCATGTCTTTGGTCAATGCAGGGAACATGAAAAGCAGGGACTCTCTCCACTGTCTCTCTTTTAACTCATTATCCCGAAAACCATTGCTTTCTAAACTAAATGTGAAAAATAAAGCTTGGAATAAATTCACGTTTGTCTCAGGAGGCTGTTAATAAATAATAATCATGGCATGTTCTCTTTACCTTCCTCCAAAAGGAAAGTCAAACTGGGTATACATGTAGGCACAAAGTTCTGGTAAACACAAGTCAAGGCCAGAAGCTAGCTGTATGGAACTATCCTCCACCAACCTCAAGTTGTTGACCATTTCCTGCAAACTCTCAGGGAAACTGGCTGCTGAGTCTTTACATACAAGTGTATTGACTTCAAACCAAAAAAGGCACTTACATCTGTGTTTAAACAAGCCTAATTAAGTGGGAAATTAAGACAATCATTTGGATAATCTAAGCCAAAAAATGTTGGGGGCCATAATGATTTGGTACTCCAGTAAAAGCGTTTTTGCTTGAATTGGGTGGATAATTATCCTGATTCTCTACTTGGCTTTGCATGTGTCAACGCAGAATAAATGAACAGATGTTCTTGCAATCACTGCATACATTTATATGCAGTTGGTCAGGAGAAAATTTAGACTTTTTTTTCCCTCCAGCTGATGAATATTTCCTAGAAACATTTCTAAGAGCGAAGAAATCAATAAAGGCACTTTATTATTTATTTATTTTTTGAGATGGAGTCTTGCTCTTGTCGCCCAGGCTGGAGTGTAATGGTGCAATCTAGGCTCACTGCAACCTCCACCTCCCAGGTTCAAGTGATTCTCCTGCCTCAGTCTCCTGAGTAGCTGGGATTACAGGCACCCAGCACCACGCCCAGCTAATTTTTGTATTTTTAGTAGAGATGGGGTTTCACCATGTTGGCCACGCTGGTCTTGAACTCCTGACCTCAGGTGATCTGCCCACCTTGGCATCCCAAAGTGCTGGGATTTACAGGTGTGAGCCACCGCACCCGACGAAGAAAGGCATTTTAAAGCAGAATTTGATTATTTATAAAATAATGTGAAATGTGATTAAGCATTTATAACTTTACTTCATGTACCAAATCAAGAAATGGTCAAAATGAACCCAACCGTAAACTATGGAGCCTGGGTAACAGCGTGCAGGTTCATCAGCTGTAACGAATACACCCCTCTGCTGCGGGACGTTTATAGTGGGGGGCTGTGCATGGGTGAGGAAAGGGGACATGGGCCATCTCGGCACCTTCTGCTCAATTTTCCTGGAAACCTGAAACTGCTCTAAAAACAAAGTCAATTAGAAATAGACAAATAGCTTTTTAAAGGATGGTCAAAATATGGAGTTGAAGACTATGTCCACTGCTTAAGCGTTTCCTGGTGCAGTAAGCTATAATTTGGCAATCAGTCTGGTAATCCCAGGCACACTTTGATTTCATGTGGTCACCAAACTAGTCACCATCTATCTAAGAGGAAAGCACCAGAAGCCTCGGCTCCATGTGTTACATGCTCCCCTTTTCCTAACGTGCATTTGTACCTTCCCACAGAAGCTCGTCTGAATTATCTGCATCATTTTACAGGGAAAAGCCAGAGCTGGGAGGCTGCTGTAGAAACAGTCCAGGTAAGACTCTTGAGCAACTCTTATAAGCCCATGAAACAAGTCAGTGTTACATTCTAATCTAACACTTTCATGATCAGGACAAAGGAACCTGTTGAAGCTGAACATGCAAAAGACCAAAAGGACGAAAGCCCTCCCACAGCGTCTTACCTTGAAGCCAGTCTCTGAAGTAGTGCAGCCACATTTTGGGAAGCTGTTTGTTTTCTTCTAACATGACATACTTCACGTTACTGAAACTCCTGTGAAGGTCGTAAAGTAAGTGCTGGATATTCGGGTAGTCTGCTTTCTGGGTGACTATATACATGTTGTAGAAAGAAAAGTATTTGAACTGTGCAGCAATAAAGTCATATTCTCTGGTTTCCCGAGGTACAATGTCCGTAAGGTCCAGCCCGTCTCTCACTCGGGTAGTCCCATAAAGGCTGACCCCCAGCAAGCCCAGAAAAAGGAAGATCACCACTACCTGGAACAGAAGAGGTACAAGGTCAGACAGATCCCAGGGAGCACCACTGACTCTGCCTGGACAAAGAGAAGCTGTCTAGTTAATACCTTGTTTTCACCACCACACTTGACCTGATTTAGCTTGTAGGGGTTGTTCTCCCATAGGAAAAAGGATAAAATCATAATAATAGCATTTTTGTTATTCATATATATATATATATTTTTTTTTTTTTTGGTGACACAGAGTCTTGTGCTGCCCAGGCTAGAGTGCAGTGGTGCCATCTCGGCTCACTGTAACCTCCACCTCCCAGGTTCAAGCAATTCTCATGCCTCAGCCTCCTGAGTAGCTGGGATTACAGGTGTGCACCACCACGCCTGGCTATTTTTTTTGTATTTTTAGTAGAGATGCGGATTCACCATGTTGGCCAGGCTGGTCTTGAACTCCTGACCTCAGGTGATCCACCTGCCTCGGCCTCCCAAAGTGCTGGGATTGCAGGCGTGAGCCACCACGCCCAGCCTTGTTTTGTTATTTATCTGAGTTGGGATCTCACTCTGTTTCCCAGGATGGAGTGCAGTGGCATGATCAGGGCTCACTGTTGCCTCCAACTCCTGGGCTCAAGTGATCCTCCTGTCTCAGCTGCCCAAGTAGCTAGGACTACAGGTACACAGCACCATGCCTTTTTTTTCCCTCTCTCTCTTTTGAGACAGGGTCTCACTCTCTCCCCCAGGCTGGAATGAAGTGGCGCCATCATGGTTCACTGTAGCCTTGACTCCCCGGGCTCAGGGATCTTCTCACTTCAGCCTCCTAAGCAGCTGGGACTATAGGCAGAGCACCATGCCCTGGCAATTTTTTGTAGAGATGGAGTTTCACCACGTTGCCTGGGCTGGTCTTGAACTCCTGGGTTCAAGCAATCTGCTGTCCTTGGCCTCCCACAATGCTGGGATTACGGGCGTGAGCCACACCTGTCCCCGGCTAATTTTTAAAATATTTTGTAGAGACAGGGTCGTCCTTTGTTGCCCAAGGCTATTCTCGAACTCCTGGCTCAAGCCATCCTCCCACCTCAGCCTCCCAAAGCGCTGGGATAACAGGCATGAGCCACCGCACCTGGCAATAATCACATTTTTAAACAACCTCATTCATAAAAAGACTCGCTGCATGGAGGTTCACTCCCATGGAAGATAACCTCATTAAAATGGCCCTATGCTCTACAAGTGTTGACTTCTGGAGGACTGAAATATATCATACTTATATGAATTTTTTTTAAGGCAAAAGAAGAAAAGTAAAAGCAATCTGATGAGCTCCAAAGGTTCTGTTATTTTTTTGAAGACAGGAAGAGTCTTAAGTTGTGGCAGATTACCTTGGCTTTTGGTTTCAAGAGGAAAGGAGCATAGTGCTTCTCTGCAAAAGATGAGAGCGTCCACTTGGTACAGCGGGGCTCAAGGCAGTGGAGGCTGGAGTCGGAGAACTGGGAGAGCAGGTCCCTTGTGGAGCTGGTGCTCTCCGGGCTCTGGCAGCGGAGGGTGTCCTGTGTCACGGTGACGGGCTGCACGGAGATCTCGGAGCGCGGCTCGGCCGTGGTGTAGTACACGTGTGTGTGGGGGTCGTACTCCGTGCGGAGCTGGACAGTGGACTGCATGGTAATCTGCGTTTCATGGGCAAAGCTGTGGCTGCTGTAGGGGGGTGGGGGGCTGTGGCGGGTATTGTCGCGCGTGTCGGTGTAGGCCTGAGGTTCAACCTGAATCACTCTGCTGACGCAGGGGCTGAAAGGAGGGAAGCACGCTGCAATGTTACGCTTAAAGAGGGAAACGCTGCTTTCATTCTGCCATTTTCACTGTGTACGGGGAAGCTATTTTACACAGCCCTGACTTAGGAAAAGAAACATTACACTGCTGAACTCCAGAAACATCGCCTGGCTGATAACATCATTGCCTGGTGAACTAGATAAAAGTCAGTCTGAGGAGGCCACATGGAGAACTGATCCTAAATTTGGCTTCCAAAAGCAAGTTCCATCATGACAAATCCTTCAAAGCATAATTCCAAACAAAATCAAACCACCACCAAAGGACTACACATCTTCTAGATGGGTGGTTTTCAATCTTGTTCTGCTCTAACGCAGAGATATGAAACACTCCCACAATTGGCAACATCAGTTCATGATGGGAAAAGGGGTCATCGGTACCAGCATCCCGAGGGCTGTGAGACTGTTCAGCTGGGGCAGGGGAGAAGGAAGCCCTGGGGACTCTGATGCCCCCCTAGGGAAGCAGCCTCTGTCCAATCCCTCCCCTGTATCCTCCATGCCAGCACAAACCCTGTTACCCACATTCCTGTCTAAGTCCACAGGCTGAAAGAGTTCTGCACAATTCTGCACCCAACCAAAAGGCCACAGTGGTCTGAAAACGTACCTTGTAAAACAGCAGAAAATATCCAGTCTCCTGTCCTCACGTCGATATAAATCCATGCTGAGAATGGCAGGAAAAATGAGCAGAACCATGGCAAAATTGAACACCACGACTACCGCTGCCTGGGAACAGGAGAGAAATTCAGGTCACCAATACACCTCCACCCAATCAGAGGTCACCAGTACCCCTCCACCCAATCAGAGGTCACCAGTACCCCTCCACCCAATCAGAGGTCACCAGTACCCCTCCGCCCAATCAGAGGTCACCAGTACCCCTCCGCCCAATCAGAGGTCACCAGTACCCCTCCGCCCAATCAGAGGTCACCAATACGCCTCTGCCCAATCAGAGATCACTAATACCCCTCCGCCCAATCAGAGGTCACCAATATGCCTCCGCCCAATCAGAGGTCACCAGTACTCCTCCGCCCAATCAGAGATCACTAATACCCCTCCGCCCAATCAGAGGTCACCAATATGCCTCTGCCCAATCAGAGGTCACCAATGCCCCTCCGCCCAATCAGAGGTCACCAATACGCCTCCGCCCAATCAGAGGTCACCAATACGCCTCCGCCCAATCAGAGGACTGCTTAGAAAATAAAGACGCTTTTAAACAGTATTTTTCTTTCCCTTTCCTCTTGACGTGTTTGAAACTATGACAGATGTTAAGAGTTTCTTTTGCTACATCAAGAGCCGATGTGACAGGAACAGTCTTGACTATTTCTGGACTTTTCTATCTCTAATAATTCCATAAACCGGTAAGGCACACACCTGGGCACTAAACTACTAACGTGTTGTAGTAACCTAACCAAACCGAACCCACAAAGGCAGAACAGAGAGCACGCTCGAGACAGAATGTAAAACAAACAGAAGCGTTTCCCTTCCAGAATGCTTTCAAGAGGTCACGCGACCCTGATTTTACAGTTAAACACTTTTATATAAAGTGGATCGAGCTCATCAAAATGTCCCCCTTTAAAACATGAAATACAATTTCGCACGTGTCCCCTGAGGTTTTCATAGGCAAATTCCAAATAGCCTCTGGAGTAGCCAGTGGGGTGTGAGAGCAAGAAACAAAAGGCCAAGGAGAGTTAAGCAGAAAGAAATTCCTGTGTGTGATTGTAGTAGGCAGAATAAATAAGTACAGATTCAAAAGTCACTCTATAACCTAAAATAAACACAGGGCTAGATTCTGCAGTGTGTTGGCAAATCTCCTGCTGACCTAGTAAAAATTACAAAATTGGGCTGTTAATAGAGGAAGCCAACAGAGGCCAGGGGAAAGTCGACCCAGCTCGGAAGGGCATGGCAGAGGGGGCACCACAGAGAAACGCACTGGTGATGCTGAGGAGCCAGGAAATTGACAGACATGGCTTTGAAAATAAAAAACGAAGCCAGGCACGGTGGCTCACGCCTGTAATCCCAGCACTTTCAGAGGCCGAGGCGGGTGGATCATGAGGTCAGGAGATCGAGACGATACCCGCTAACATGGTGAAACCCCATCTCTACTAAAAACACACACAAAAATTAGCTGAGCGTGGTGGTGGGCGCCTGTAGTCCCAGCTACTTGGGAGGCTGAGGCAGGAGAATCGCTTGAACCTGGGAGGTAGAGGTTGCAGTGAGTCAAGATTGCACCACTGCACTCCAGCCTGGGTGACAGAGCAAGACTCTGTCTCAAAAAAAAAAAAAAAAAAAAAGAGAGAGAGAGAAAGAAAATAAAAAACGAGGCTTCTCAAAGAACTGCTTAGTTCACAAACCTCAGATTGATAAATGTCCTAGGGTGAGGAAAGAAAACCTGGCTATAACTGGCAGCTAACACAATCAAGGCAGAACTCCCACAAAGGGCTTTGGATGGGAATTGTGAGTTTATGCTCAAGGTAAACCAGCAAGCCTGACTTCTGGAGCGATGTCTTCTAATAATTAATTCCCTGTCAAGAGTCTTCTTCTAAAAACGACCTAACCCCTTTCTTCTTGGTCTATCTTGAAAATCCTTCATCAATTGAAAAATATGAAGCATGTTAGCTTACCACTCTCATGTATATAAGACCTGTCTGATAGGCCTACACAAATAAGCTCATCACCACTGTGACAGGAGAATTCACCCGAGAGAGATATCTTTTAAAAAGTCCAGTACTGTGCTGGGTGCTGAAGACACAAAGATAAGAAAAATTCTACTCTCAATTCTCACAGAGTAAGACCTATACGCAAATGACAATCCCAAATGATGGATGGCGTCATAAAGGCAGGTGCCAGGCTGCAGAACAGCTCAGTGGGGTGTAGGGGTGATCAGTCAAGGCAGGCTTTCTGGGAGAGGCTTCAGCAGGGTTTAGAAGATGATAAAGAGAGCCGGGCGCGGCGGCTCACGCCTATAATCCCAGCACTTTGGGAGGTCAAGGCAGGAGGATCACTTGAGGTTGGAGTTCGAGACCAGCCTGACCAACATGGAGGAACCCTCATCTCTACTAAAAATACAAAGTTAGCTGGCATGGTGGCGGGTGCCTAAAATCCCAGCTACCCGGGCGGCTGAGGCACAAGAATCGCTTGAACCCAGGAGGTGGAGGTTGTGGTGAGCCAAGATCGCACCACTGCACTCCAGCCTGGGCAACAAGAGTGAGGCTCCACCTCAAAAAACTAAAAAATAAAAAATAAAAATAAAAAAAGAAAAAGAAAAGAAAGAAAAGAAAAAGAGGTCAGTCAGGAGCAGGGGAATGGTAGGTGCTCCCTGTGAAGAAAACACACAGAAAACACAGACTGTGCAAGAGGCGGCACCCGGCTCAAGCACCTCAGTACTGCTGGGGTTTGAAATTCACTTTGGGGAAGAGAAAGAAGAAGCTATGAAGATCAGGTCAATTCATGCCTGATTCACAGCAAGCAGGAGGTGCTCACTGCTGCTGACAGTATTACCTGACAACGTCCCCGAAGTGCAGTCAAGTCACCTGCCTGAGGTTATGCAGTAAATCAGATCAAAGCCCCCAGCCCAGCTGAGAACCGGGAGTTTTGTGAGATCTGGTCCGTTACTGAGAGGATGTCTGTGGACGGGGTTAGGATACGAGACTGTGAGACAGCAGGGGATGGCAAGAAGAACAGGTAGGATTCTAACGGAGATTTTCCAGGAGCATGTAATCCTGGGGGCCGAATCCTTTTAGCTTTTACAATCAGTCATGTTTAGACTTGAGGAGTGGAACGCAGAGAAGAGACCCCGGGCATCCCGTTTTGGACAGGTGTTCATGAGGATGAGGAGAGCAGAAGTTTGTGACACAGGGAGCCCCACGGGTGCAGGGATGGGCACCTGCCAGCCACACCCACCACCACAGAGGCTGGGGAGCTTCTCGGCTACCAAGCCTCATCGGTCAGAGAAGCCTGCTGGGCCCCTTGCTCCGTGTCCGTGACGGAAATTAAGGGATGAGAGAAGAACCCCAAGCAGCGTCCCGTCGTACTGACTTTCTCATAACCTACTACATGTATGGGGGAGTATTTTCTCAACGCCAGGTTCCCAGATGTACACCAAAATAGTAAAATAACCAGCAGGGGCTGCTCAGAAAGCAAAAAGGGTTGTTGCAAAGGCAAGAGAGTGTAAGTAAACCAGAGAAGATGATGGGGGTGATATTGTAACTGTGAATCAATTCTAGTTATTGTGCTCATAGGCAATGCCCCATCCCCTCAAAGCAGCTAAGGCTGGGACACGTGCAGAGGAGGTTCCAGTCGAACCCTCCTAGACCAGATAGAACAACAAGGGGTTCTGTTCTGCGAGTTTTCAATGAAGAATAAACACTGCTGGGCTACCAGCAAGCCCTAGTTAATTACAAAGAATTACAGCTGGTACCAGTGATTCCTGGTGTAGAGGTGGCAGATAGATAAAGGCTGATGAGGTTTAAGACAGTTTCTTTGTGGAAAAAAATATCTAATTATTTGGTCAGTCTACAAAATTGGAGTTGTATATGGAAAATTCTGAAGGTAATTGCAAGTTTACTATTGGACAGAACCACCTTGAGTCACTCGCTTTTGAAGTTTAATTTGTAGCATCTTGCAAATATAAACACAACTGAACACCCAGAGTCAAACCTGATACTGTTCACCAACAGAAAGAGAAGCCACATAATGGCTAAATTTGAGGGTCAATACATTTAAAACAGAACCAGGGAAAATCTTCTGATGGCCACTGCAAATACCACTGTAAGCTCGCTCTCTTCCTTGCATTTTCTTTCTTTTTTTTGAGACAGTCTTGTTCTGTCACCCAGGCTGGAGTGCAACGGCACGCTCTTGGCTCACTGCAACCTCCGCCTCCTGGGTTCAAGCAATTCTCCTGCCTCAGCCTCCCAAGTAGCTGGGATTACAGACATGCATCACCACGCCCAGCTAATATTTTATTTTCAGTAGAGACAGGGTTTCTCCATGTTGGTCAGGGAGGTCTTGAATTCCGACCTCAGGTGTGCCGCCTGCCTCGGCCTCCCAAAGTGCTGGGATTACAGGTATGAGCCACAGTGCCCAGCAATCTTTTTTTTTTTTTTTGACAGAGAATGAACCAGTGTCACGGGGAGGCATTCTTTAACAAGATGAGGACTCTTGGAAACTATAGTTGCAATTTTCTACAGTGATGCTGCGGTGGTTTGAAACAGAAACACAAAAACCAACAGTACTTATTTTCGTCTCTGTAAGGTGCTTACCTTGGGAGAACTTAACGCACTGGATTTTCTACAAGGCTACTCCTCCTAAGGAAACCTCATGTAGCGTTTCAGACCACCACACCATAGGGTGTCGTTAAAGGACAGTCGGCCTCGATGAGCCATCAGTATGTACTGAGAGAGCAGAGGAGAGAATGAGAGAGAAAAGAAGAAAAGAAGGAGTGTGAGCAGATACAGACAGACAGTGAGCAAAAAGGCAAGCGGAAAAGCAGGGGAGAGGAGAGAGAATGGGGAGACAGGGTCCCACGACTGAAAGACTCTAGGAACGGTTTCTCAATACCAGCACCTGCTGCACATGAAATGAGACTGGGGTACCACCGGGTGCTGAGCAGACGCACGCCTGCGCACAAAGGCATTCTACAACTTCAGCTGCGCTGCGAGTCTGGCTCACCTTTCATGCCACTGAGCAATCAGAGAGTTTCCTTGTCCTGTGCTTTGGTTTGAGCGTCAGATCTGAACATTATTCATTGATTCACTATTTTTACTTCTATATAGATTTATAATACAAATAAACCCTGTTTCCTTTTCTTTTTGTGTTTCTTTTGGGGCTGGTGGTTATGGCCATCGGCATAGAATCTTTTATCCAACCGTGCCTCATACAAAATACTAAGGATGCCTCGATTCCCAAACCCAGTAGGACCAGTAGTTGCCAAGGCCTCTTGGTATCTAGCGAAATGACATTGAAATACGTGATTGACTGGTTCATCATATAAGACAAACGTAAGAGAGTAGGAAAGGGCTAAACATATTGACAAAATATAAACAGAAACCAGATGCATGACTGGTCAATTTCTCTTCCTGCTTGCATCTGCAAGAGCTCGTGGTGAGTAGCGTAAAGCTGTGTGAGTGCGCTGGGCATCATAACAGCAGGCTAAAAAGTGACACAGATGTCGTTTCCTTTAAAAACCTGGCCAGCTTGAGAATTATATATCATATCTTCACAGAGAAGAAAGGGGAAATGATTGAGGTTTTAAAATTTGAAATTAATTCACAAAACCCCAATAACATCTTGAGATATCAAAACTCCAGGCCACTTTGGGCTCCAGAAGACCATGGCACAAACTGGTGAAGTCTCTGCTTTATCAGCCACAGTAACTAATTTTAGGATTCCTATGCGTTTCAAGCAGCTCAAGGGCAATGTCAGTATTTACTCCAGGCACAGAAGGACTACAGCTCTATCCCCATCCCAGGGAACTGTCCGTGCTTACAATTCACAGAAGCCGAGTCTCTAATTAGAAAATATGCTGACGGCCTCTGGAGGTGACGGCCTGGTCTGGAAGCTCCACATGGGAAGTGAGAGGGACTGTGAATCTGCTTGGGCAGCCTGAGAGGGGAGCAGGGGACCAAAAGGAAAGAGAAGAGGGGACAGGAGAGACTGTGGAGGCCAACTTAGGAAAGGGAGGTGGAAAGTGAGGGCCCGCCGTGGAGCACCCTGCAGGAAATTCTCCACAGCAGCCTGGCCAGCCCATGGTCCTGCAGTGCCGTCTGACATGCGACCTCAGCTTAATACTGTCTTGGGTTGGGGCTGCTTTGGCAAAAGCAAAAGAAAAGGTGGCCTGTTTGGGATGGGGTGGGCAGCGGGAGAGGGGGTAAGCACAGGTACTGGGAGTGGTGTTTGAAAGCAGGGCATGGCCCAGAAGCTGGCTGCAGCACTGGTGACCCCAGAGGGCAACGCAGAGTAGCCCCGAAAGCCACGCACAAAGGACGGGGCCACTCTATAAGGCAACAGGCATCTGGGCTTCATAGGGATAGAAAGGAAGGAAAAACTCCAGAGGTGCTGAGTTTTTTGGAGGGAGTGTCAGGGTTATAAGCTTAAAGCAGCATCCACCCAGTTAAACAGAGCCTCAAACATAGGCATTTCTATTTCACTTCATAAGTAACTGAAGTGCCTTAGCAGAGACCGCAGATACGGGATGCTGGAAGTCAGTGCCCCGCTCAGGATCACCGTAGCCTTCATCACCAGAAGCTCACCTGGAGGGAGAACGCCCGCAGAGCAGGAATCGGGATTAACGCGGCCATGAAGAAGGCTGTGACGTTGCTGATGGACGTGAGGGCCACGCTGGCTCCTGTGCGCTTCAGGCACTCTCCGGTCCTGTCCTGGGAATAAGAAACCACAGCGCTGAGAGCTGCACTGGACAGGGTCCCCTTGGAGCACAGACTGTGTGAGCAGATACATGGCAGAGTAACACAACTGTAGCTTATCATGCTGGCATTAGGGAAAGAGAAAGAGCCACCTGCCTTGCTCCCTAACACCAGCATTATTTAGTACTATCTACAGAGTCATGAATTCCTCATGGTTATTCCCATCCAGAGCAGAAAGCTGCAAGATAATGACTTAACGCTTAAGTATAATTTTAAAAGGGAGTGGAGCGAGGTGATGGCTAAGTGACAGACATCTCCAGAGAAGCAAAAGCAGGCTCTGGAAAGGTATGGCAACTAGGGGTAAAGTGTCACACTAAAATAAACACCCGTATTCCCAAAGGCACCCCAAATGCAGCTCTTGGGACATCTCATAGCAAATACATGTCCGGAGGGTCTTCCAGCTGATTTCACTGCCTGGCAGCCAGTGGCACGTCATCTGACATGGGACTGAAATCTTTACTGGGCCAGACTGAGGAAAATTAAAGGACAAATACTCAGGAACAGAGGAAGCTGCTAAGTCCCCAGAGCTCTCGTCTTTTGCTTTTGCATTACCTCAAAAGGGATTCTTTTATTCTGTCCGGTTTCACTGAAGGCGTGGGCCAGAAGGAAAACATCATCCACACCAACACCAAGAGCAAGAAATGGCAAAACCTACCGCAAAACAGAGGGTGCTGGCATTAGACACGTGAGATCCAATTCAGATGATTCTAAAGCTAGTTAGGGCACTGCCACCAGCGCCTGACAGCTCCCAAAGCAGAGCTTGGTGACCTCATGGTGAAGAATTCACCCGACATCCCAAAGCCTAGCAGTTTCAGCTCACAGGAGAGCTTGCACGTTTCTACTTCGAAGGTCTGTGTACTGTCATTTTTTTAGGCTGGTAAATGAGAAGGAATCTAACTCATTTAAGCAATGATTCGCAGCGTGTGGTCCATGGACCAGCATCACTGGGAACTGCTCTGAAGTACACATTCTCAGCCCCAGCCCCAGACTTACTGAGAAACCCTGGGGGTGGGGCCTGGCAATCTGAGCTTTCACAAGCCCTGCAAGCCATGCCAATGCCCACCAGAGATGGAGAGCCACAACCCTGGTCAATGACATACATTCCCATCAGCGAAGTGTCTCTACTAACCAGTAAGGCCAACAGACTTCCTACCCACTGCCATCAGGGCGGACGGCATCAAGAGACAGCATCTCCCTGAGGCCAGTAGCATCCTAGTGGAAAAGGCTGCGAGACCCTTCTGGTGAGAAGGACACACAGAAGGCTGGCTGGGCCGAGCCTGGGGGGTCAGGGGGCGTTTGTCAACGGACAGCAGATGAATGGCTCCTTTAGTACCTGAGTTGTTGCAGCGTTAAAGGAAATTCCGATCAATGAGCACAGGCCCAGTCCTGCAGCCACTGACAGTGCAACCAGCAGGACGCCAGCCAGCCCCACGGCACCCTGGGACTTGGAGCAGTCCCAGCGCAGCATGGTTAGACAGGCATAGGCGAGCTGCAAGCAGAACAATGGGGGCACAGAACAAAAGCCGAACATCAGAATGTGTCGTGATTCTAATGTTTCCCCCCACCCATCACCCCAAATCAAAAGGCAGAACTTATGAAATCCAACAACAACAAAACTTTACATCAAGGACGTCACATAAAATGATAGCAGTCAAAGGTAGGCCAACAGCAAATGGGAAAAACGCTTTACACGAGACCACTTTTAAACCACGGTGAAGCCACGCTCTCTCTGTCCCGGCTGCGCGTGGATGTTAAGAGCAGTTAAGAAGCAGGAGCGGTCATGGAAAAGTAAAGACTAAAACCACCAAACCGAACTCCAGCCCCCAGGAGCATGGCATGGAGCGTTACCATGAGTAAGTAGCCGCTGGCCACGCGGATGACACTGACGTCAGAGAAGGACTTCAGGATGTCGTCCAGGGTCGTGGTGGTGAAGGAAAGCACCTTTTGAGTGGAGTTCTGTGCGACACTCTGATGAACCACCTGCAGTCACAACAGAAGGTGAAATGCCCAAACGCAATGAACACCTCACAAGCCTCGACAGCACAGACCTCAGGTGACACAGCCCAGCCCTTCTTTTCTTCTGATGCATTTTTTAAAAAGCTCTACATGATTCCAGGGCAGGGAAGGAAGCTGAACTTGGGCTAACATTAAAGAACCCTGTTTTAGGACAAGGGCCGTGGCTAATCAGTGGCAGTGGGTGCTGCTGAGGGCCGGTGTTGCTGGAGTTCACTCCGAGTGCTGTACTTACCCCAGGGCTGAGACTGCTCGTCTCTTCTCTGTAACTTCACAATTGACTTGCGGTCCCATCAGCTCCCCTCTAATCCAAAACAACCCATTCGTACGGCCCTCCTCCCCCTGTTCACTTGCTGGCCACTTTTAAAAGGTCACATGCAGCCTGGCAGAGGTCACTGCTTGGGAAACAAAGGCTAGCTCCTGTCACATGACCTGGCCAAGGGGCCTGCAGCTGTGAACAGATTCTATGCCTTGCTAATGTTTTCCAGACACCTTTGCTAACCAAGTGTTTTTTTTAAACACTGTTAGGTGCTTTCGTTCTGTAGTTCACAACCGTTACTAAACATGTCTGAGGGCACCCCAATTAGAATTAGTCTCTTAGATATTATCCTAGGATTTTCAACATCAAAGAAGAGGAAAAAAGTTTTCATGCCATCAAGTTCCCAGAATTGCAACATTTTGAAAATAAAGCGAAATGGAAAGAAATGTTTTAAATAATGGTGAAAACGAAGAATTGCGTAACCAGCGAGTCTGCAGGCCGATTCAAAGGTGGGTTTACCTCCACATATGTCCTCTGCCAGGCCTCCAGGATGGCTGCCGCCTTGTCCTCATTCCAGTTGATGTGTGAGACATACTCGTACCCCTTGAAGTGCTCGTACATTTGCTTGGGAGTCATTAACTGGAACATGGTCTGCAGGGCGTGGGCGCTGTGGCACAGTCCAAGGGAAGGCACGTCATCAGTATGCCCAGGAAGCCGTTTCCACTGCCTCAAACCCCCAGCCAGCTCCCCCACTCACTGGCTGCAATTCTCTTCCTTCTCCGTGAGCACATGTTTCCATTAAAATGGAACCAGGATGGTTATTTTATTTAATAGATTGATGTACCATATTAAAGGTGTAACCTTACAAACCTTTTACAGATAGACCCCAAAATTAAATTAATAGGCAATTTCCTTTCACAGTTTCCATTCCATGAAACAGGAAGGGGAGAGGAGCAGATAGCTTGAGCGGATACACCGGGCTCAGCGAAGCATACTCGCTGTGCAGAAATCCCAGACCACGGCGTTCCCAGGGGAGAAATCTTACATGAAACGCCAGACACCTGACTGACCAGAGTCCACAAGTGCACAAAGGATAATTCTTACTGAGCCGCTGGCTCTTCGTCTTTTCCGTTAACAATCTGACACTGTGCAGCTTGCACCATGAACTCTCTCTGACCAGAGTCTCCCGGCCTACTTTACACCTGCCCCCTTCTCTACATATGGACCGATCTCCTGAAACCCTACGGTCAGGAGGCAGGAACTACAGTCTTGATGAAAACTACAAATCCATTCTTGAAAAATTCCCCACAAGGTGCTTTTTCAAGCTGTTGCAGTCTGCTAGTATTTCTTAATATTCTATGACGCCACCCAGCTAGCAAGGATAACGGTGTAAGTATTAATACAAATACACTTGTTGATGTCAGGAGGGAAGTGGCTTTTGAGGAAAGGAAGAAGACTAGAGGGCATAGATTGTCTTCGGAGCTGGCTTACCTGACGAGTTTTCCAGTGCTGTTCTTGACTGTGCCACCCACAATCAACTCCTCCTGCCAGTGCATATACTTTCTGGATAAGCCATGACATCCGCCATTCAAAACAAGGGCCATATCAAGAGGCTAAAATAAAAAGACAGGCACATAATTACGGGCATTAGTAGGCAGGTCACATGCCTTGTTAAAATCCAGTGTAAGGGCTTGTGTGTTTCAGAGAGAACATTAATAGCTAGGCTAATGAGAGGCGTATGGCAAATCTTACAGCAAAATTCAGCTCTATAAACAAACTTAGTTCCGTAGACAAAGACAATCATGGAGAATGAAATGTTAAAAATGAAAATAATAAACTGAACGATGAATGGACACAAAAAAGTGTTTTGCTCTTCACCCCTTCTGAGAGCGCTCACTGCTGACACTCACTTTGGTTGAATTTTTGTTGGGGGCTGTGGCGGGGCAGTCTGGATCGGCCGGATTGAGGCAGGGGCGGTCCATGTAACCATGACCAACCTCAGCCTTATTCAGCATTTCCTCCCAGCTGTCCACTTGATAGTTTATTTTCTTTAACTCTTCTAGGAATTCCAAAGGGTCGAAGTTTGTCCACCGCAAAGGAGGTTTACCTCTGCGAAAGAAATCAGCAGACGAGACCATGAAAAGAGCCTTCTAAACCCATCGTAAAGTAACACGGCTGTGCCCACTGCATCCGCCTTGTAGGAGGCTCCTGGCAATGCTGCAATTCTGGGACTCTGGCATCAAAACAAATGCTCCTTTCCAGCATATCTGCATGCAAACTTAGGTCAGGAAAATAATTCATGACTGAAGATGCTAAGCAGAGAGAGGACTCATAATGAGGGCACTGAACAATCTTTAATTGCTGATATTGTATATTTAATATCTACAGACAAAATTAGCCAAAAGACAGATCCAAAATTAAATTTTTTTTTTTAAAAAGAGGGCGTCACAATGTCAAATTAGCACTTGGCAGCCTAATAAATGCTTTGTAAATGTCATCGATCAAAATATTTGATCTCTGCTACCTTTAACAATTCCATACTTATGAGCGCTCTCTGACAGCCTGGCAATGGAATGGGCAAGCCCCCTGCGGCCTCTGCCATCACCACCATCACAGCCACTTCCCCCCACACTCACTTTTGAATTTGTGCTGTTGACAGACCAGAAAGGCTTTTGGCTGCCTGTTATGTGGTTCAAACCACACTGTAGCTGCTTAACCAGGCTGAAGTCATTATTCGGAATCTCCCAACCAGAAAACACAAAACCCCTTATTTCCCATCTAAAACTGTACACTGAAGGTCAGAGGATGGCCACTGCAAATTGCTTTTGCAGATATGTGCAAGCCAGGACAGAAACAATAACCCAAGCTCTCACTCTTGCATAATTAACTGAAAATGTCTATGCTGATTAACAATTACTCTCTAAATGATGCAGTATATATAATATCCAACTGCTAAACGGTGAAGTGTTCCCTACCATGGCCTTCACAGATACTGGATTTTCCCCTTAAATGCCATTAGTGTGATCTAAAGAAAGGTTAGAATTTTCCTTCACAGGAAGATCTCAAACTTAAAATATTTCGTTCTGATGTGTACCCACTAATAAAATCTCTCCTTAAAAAATAAGTATCTAAATGCCTAGTCTTCGAAACTACGAACATTTTAAAGAGTTAAAAAATCACACGTACTCTGCAATAATTTGCATTTTATTTGCATATAAATAGGTTGGTAAAAGTGAATGAAATTTAATGACGCCTACAGAACTGTTTTTTGAAAAGAGAAAAAACATTCTGCTGAAATCCCCTCTCCCCTGACTATTCACTCAAAAAATGCACATGGAATTTCAATGTTTTTATTTCTTGTTCAAAACCGAAATGGAACAAGCAATGATAAGCAACATCAGAAACACTGAGTCCTAGAGAAGTCACAGACATCAGAAAGCGCGATCACACACTTACAGAAGGTACGCTGTCCCAGACTGTAACTTCGCCCCTTCCCAGAAGCAGTCCAAAGGTGTAATAATCAAACAAGGGTAAAGATACTCTATTATCTGTCGAAGTTAAAAAGAAGAGGCCATGCGTTAGGTTAAGGCATACTACTGGGGTGTTCCTGAGAAATTTTTGCCAACAAGAAGAAAATATACCTGATCCATGTAACCTGTTTCTGTGATAAGCTCTCCTGATTTGTAACACAAATGTTCCAATTTCCACTGCCTAATAAAATGAAAAGCAGAGACAAAAATTTCTCACTGGAAGGTAAGAAAATTAGTGCAAATTCGGAATGATAGAACATATAAAAAGAACTGCAATTTCGATCACTTTTAAGCATCTGTCAAAACGAGCAGAGCTTTTGCCAAGTAGAGACCCAGCAAGCTTGCTTTAATGAATAGATAATACTCAATCGTAATTAACATGTAGGGTGTTTATGTAAATGAATGCTACCAAAGTACTTGAAAAGTCTTGTTTTCTTAAGTGTTCTCCCAATAATCTTGTTTACACCATTAATCTGCTTTTCTACATACATTAAACAACTTCAGGGCAGCCCAGCTGAATTATCACAAATTCAAAATAGGTGGGGATTAAATGAGGTCTGCAAAGTATTGACATTCAGGTGCGGAGGTGTTTTACTGGCAGATCCTGTCCTGAATAGGTAGTGTGCAAAATGAACTCTTCTGCTCTTAACCATTAATATTATAAACAACATGTGCCAGGTGGGTCAAATTCTAACTTCACAGTCTCTTCTATTCCTATCGTACAGAAATGTGAATAAATATACAGATCAAGAATTAATTTGGGGCTGGGTGCTGCAGCTCACGCCTGTAATCCCAGCACTTTGGGAGGTGTAGGTGGGAGGACAGCATGAAGCCAGGAGTTTGAAACCAGCCTAGGCAACAAAGTGAGACCCTATCTCTACTATAAATGAATGAGTGAGTGAATGAATAAACTTAAAAAATTAGCTGGGCGCAGTGGGGCATGCCTGTCGTCCCAGCTCCAGACAGGAAATTACTTGAGCCTGGAAGGCTGAGGCAGTGAGCTGTGATCGTGCCACCACACTCCAGCCTGGGCGACAGAGAGTGACCCTGTCTCTACAAAAAAATGAAAAATTGCCAGGCGTGGTGCCACATGTATATAGTCCCAGCTACTCGGGAGGCAGAGGTGGGAGGATCACTTGAGCCCAGGAGTTCGAGGCTGCAGTGAGCTATGATTGCTCCACTGCACTCCAGCCTAGATGAGCAAGATCCCATCTCTCAAAAGCAAACAAACAAACAAACAAAAATTAATCTGGAGTTTCATTGTCTCTAGAAAAGCATTATATATGCCCATATCTTTCCAAGTGTGTTAGGGAGATCAGTCTAACTGAAAAAAAAAAAAAAGAAGAAGAAGAAGAAAAAGAAAAAAGAAGAGAAAATTTGAAAGTGGTGGGGATGGAAAAGTCCAAGGGAAGAAAAAAAAAAAAAAGTAAAAACCTCCCTTCCAACTCTCTGTTATTGGCCTCCTAAGGCAGGACTGTCTTCACCCCAGGAGCTTACTGTGTCCTCTTCCCTGTGCCTTCCTATCTCTCTCTCAGCACCCTGTTGAAATGTCACCCCCCCCCGTTAAGCTTCTTGAAAATGACCCCTTTCTCCTGAACTCTAGAGCCCTGGCTGGCCAGATCTCCTGCGCAGCTGTCATGGGGACCGCCCACGTTTGCTCTGTCCATGTCTGCCTATACTCATGTCTTTCCTCTCTTTGAGAGCTGTGCCTAAGTTACCCATCTCTCCTCCATCCTCCACCCATCCACCCATCCATGGACATATTTATATTGTAATTCTACATAGCATCAACATAGAATGTCCAGCATGAGTTGGTTCTCAGTTTATACTACTTGATCAACTCTCATTTACACTTGCTTGAGAAAAGCATCATTGTGCATTAGAAAAACTAACAGGCTTGAAGCCAGAAAAAGGCTTTGAAACCTCGCTCTCTCATTTCATAACTGCATGAACTTGGACAAATGCTCTAATTAGTCTAATTCTCAGTTTTCTCACCTAGAACATGGGATGGGTTGAACTACACGTTCTTAAAGTTCATTCCAATGCACAAAATGACTCTCGACCCATCTCAGCTTAAGAATGTAATTTAATTGCACAGACCCTCACATCTCCTCCTGAAGCGTGTCGGTGACAAACACTAAGAATACACTGGCCATGCTTGCAGTGGCCCTAGGACACTCATTTCCTGGCTCCCCGCAGGGATGCCACTTCACATTCTGCAAAACTACACTGGGTATTGCTTCCCTACAATGCTTGTTACAGACCAGCAAGGCAAGTCTGCCTGGCAGAAACATGATTTTACATTTTCTAAGGCCCTTGCATTCATATATCTGATCTTGCTCTGGGGACCATGGAGGACACCAACACACATGACCATAAGCCCAGGTCACAGATAAGCAAACAAGAATGTGCCAAAGATATGGATATGTGACTTGCCCCTGGCTGTGCTTGTCCCTAGGATCCTGTCAAGCTGGAATGTAAGCAGAGGTTAGAGCAGGGACAAGTAAAAATCTTAATTTTATTCTCTTCTTTGGTTCTCCCTGCCTGCCGAATATGCCTACACTGCTCCTTCCTCACCTCTTCTGGGAAAAATAAAGGGTACTAGTGAAGGCCTCAGTGAAGACGTGCTGAAAGCCTAGGGGAGGCAATGGGGTTGGGTGACGTCAACTCAGAGGTCCCCTGGAAATGGGGTTTAATGATGCCAACCTCAGTAGCAATCAACAAATTGAATGCCCACTCTGTTCTCAATGCTGGGGTGAAAACAGGCGAGAGGTGGCCCCTGCCCTGTACAAACCGACAGTCTAGATACATGAGAAAAGGGCCGAGTTCTGGACTCTTCCTAGTGCTTGACTCTACTCACAGCATTGTGAAATCAGCAATACGATGCTAAAAGATGACTTTTTCAAAAGGTGTCAGCGGGCCAGGCATGGTGGCTCACACTTGTAGTCCCAGCACTTTGGGAGGCTGAGGTGGATGGATCACTTGAGGTCAGGAGTTCGAGACCAGCCTGGCCAACATGGTGAAACCCCGTCTCTACTGAAAATACAAAAATTAGCCAGGCGTGGTGGTGGGTGCCTCTAGTCCCAGCTACTTGGGAAGCTGAGGCATGAGGATTGCTTGAACCCAGGAAGCAGAGGTTGCAGTGAGCCGAGACTGCACTGCTGCACTCCAGCCTGGGCAACAGAGTGAGGCTCTGTCTCAAAAAAAATATAAAAAGGTGTCAGCAACAATTCCCATGTTGGCTCAGCCCCCAACACGCTGTGTGACACAAAATAACCACGAGTACAAAGTCACAAGAAACAGCTCTTCTTTTTTGCATTGTTTGTAAGTTCACTAAGGGCAATTCAAAATATCACTGCTCCGAAAATCTCTTAAGCAATGAAACATCTTACAGCCTTGATGTATACACCCCACCTGGCTCAGGGTCATCCTCATTTGGGGACAGTGCCAAGATACTTACTGGCAATACATTATAAAGTAATGCACTTGCTTTGTTACCAAACTTGAGAAACAAATCAAGACGAAAAAAAATCCTTTCATTGCAAAGCTATTTGAACTAATAATCCAGGTGCATTTCCAGGGCAACTCCATTTACTAAAATAACAGGACCTAAACCAGCAGCCTTCTCCCACCGCCTTACCTGCTGCTTGTCAGTAGATGGGCGCGGTAGGCCTTACCTGTTGTACATGTATACGTGGACACGGCTGGCCTGGAGCGCGGAGTCCAGGTGCTGTAGGAGTGCTTCTGTGGTCAGGACGTTAGCACCTTCTTCCTTAGGGGTCTGTATCATGAGTTGAGGATTAAACATAGCCTCTTCTCCAATCTTCTGGCGAGTATAATTTAATTCACGACTTACTCGTCCTCCAACTGACAAACATGTACGGGTTTAATTAGAATAGCAAAATCACTGCAAACTCATGTTTTATCTGTTATCTGACTACCTGCCATAGAATACACAATAGATGAACTCTGGTCATGAGACTGGCTGATGTGTGAGCAGTAACATTCACTTTATTATTAATGGCATTGTTAAC
The DNA here is from genome assembly GCF_009764315.1 of Trachypithecus francoisi. Taxonomy (NCBI): domain Eukaryota; kingdom Metazoa; phylum Chordata; class Mammalia; order Primates; family Cercopithecidae; genus Trachypithecus; species Trachypithecus francoisi. The sequence goes on from NW_022681461.1 coordinate 788,836, forward strand.
TTTACCAATAGTAAACATAAAAAATACTCACTAAGCCCACTAATGGCTATCCCACCTGTCACAGACGCAAACCTAATTCTAACTAATATACTATGTGCAGAAAGGGGGAGCAGAAGTGGGGAGCAGAAAGGAAAACTTGAGACACCTTTTCCTTGCAGACCAGACCAAATAACCCCGTTACAATTTCTTTCACTTGTATAAACAACGTGCCCCTGCAGCACATTTCAAGATAAATGGCTTCAATTTACACTCTTCTCCTGAGTCATCTGGCAAAGGTAACAAGGAAATGTTTCTCCTCGTGGAAAAAGAAACAAGGACAGGTGACAAGTGTGTGTTCAGCACAAAACTTGCCAGGAGAAGATAAAGTGATTCAAGTCAGATGCCCACGGGGAAATTCCACTTGAGAGGAACAAAATGTGTTAGCCACAGCCATCATGGGCAGTCCCTGGAACCTGGTTCCATCAGTCTCACCTGGTCAGCATCCAGAAAACACAGATGCTAGGTTCTGAGTCAGCTGGGGGCAAGCAGCCTGTGTTCCGGAAGTGTCCCAGGTGATCCTGAACCTGCTGCCCAGGCTGAGAAGTCCTGCCCCACACCAACCTGGCTTTCCAGCAAGCTGGCCAGCACAGGGCATGCCCAAAGCCAGCGCAGGCACAGGTGACCAAAGAAAACCATCATCCCTGTGACTGCCAACCGCCTTTTCTCTTCCTCTCCTTTTTACATCCTTAGGCCCAACGTTATGTTCAGTGAATGGTTCTGGGCCAAGCCAAGCTCCGAATGCTGCGCCTGGGCCGGGAGGTGTCTCAGGGAGATACTAACAGTTACAGACCCAGGAACCTAGAGCTCCCCCAGCCCATTCTCTAGGGCAAAGGAAGCGAGTCTGAATTGTTCCTAAAGTCACTGATAAGTTGCATGTTGACTGAAAAGCAGGCCTGCAGCGACAGTTTAGAAAAAACTCAGTGATCATAGCTTTCCCACGAGGAGGAATCCTTTTTCTTCAAGTTTAGTATTCAAGGACATAAACATTTGGTTTGGACAAGTAAATAAGGACTGGGAACAGCGGGTCGTTTAGTTCTCTTGGCATATTTTATAAACAAGGGGGCAGCCTAAAAAGCAAATAATGCCCTCATTAGGAAAACCAGTACAAATTCACCGCCTGGCAGCACCCTCTGTGCAGGTCCACGCGGATGCCAAGGCCAGGAGCCCCGTGAGGTGAGGTTTAACATGCTGCGTGTGGGGTCGGGAAGGAGGGAGGTTAATAAAAAGGAATAAGACTTCTGTGTGCAGAAAACTTTGAAAAATGCCAGGGGGGATGGCCGAGCGCCTTGCAATCGATGTGAAGTTAAGGAAAAACCACGGGAAAACACTGGGCAACAGCTGGCACAGAGAAGCATTTCCCTACTCGGCTGCCCTTTTCTGGGAGCCCCAGGAAAGCTGCCTGAAGGCAGGGCCTGCTCACTCTAGCACAAAGCACAGTACTTAACACCACGCAGACTTCCAACCAATGAACTGAATCTGAGCCAGCCCACATACCCTAGAAGTGCAGAAGTTATATGAGACTAAAAAGCCAGTTATGAGGCCAGAGGTCACAGCTGCAGAGCTGCCTATCAAGGAGCTCAACGCACAGCCTTTGCTCACCCCTTCTTTTTTCCTGGTGTTACCACATCTCATGCCACAAACCTAGAAGTCATTCCCATTTTTACCTGCCTTCTCAAACATGAGCATGCGTGTGGTTTTTCATTCTGCTTACAAAGTAGCACCTTCTGCACATTTACTGACGCTTAGAATATCAGGTGACTTAAACCCACGAAATTAAAAAACAGCGACAAAGCACAGCCCCCCACCCCTTAGGATGGTGGTTTGGGTGCTGTTACAGTGAGGAGCAGTCCATGACAGACAGCCTGGCTTCAGTAGGATTCTGCCCATCAGGCCTCAGCAGAGCAGCTGCCTGTTAACTATACAGCCCTCGAAGTGACCAGAGTGCAGTGTGCACAAAAATAGCAAAACTAAACACAAAGTTTGTGCTGCTAAGAACTTTTTACCATATTCTTCCAGACCAACCTCATAATGGAAACACAGGGTGTTTCGGAAATGGCACTTATTTTCTACGAGATATAAAATGTACCCCGGAGTCTCCGTCGTGTCACCTTTTTAGATGTTTTAAGACGTATATTGACATAAACATTTTAATAAAGGTATAGATTTGTCCTTTCTCTGGAATTGGAGAACTTTTCACTCCTCCATCTCTTTGCTCTAGTGATGAACACAAATATTTTGCCAACATGATGTTTCAACCAAGACTATCGCTACAGGGTGGCCAAGCAACGAGAGTTGAGACTCTGACGTCTACAGTTTTCTCAACCACTTCTGCCATATGTACTATTCAATTCAATTCACTTTTACATATTACACGGTCATATTTTATCTAATCTTTCATCTTACGTTTAACCAAATATGAATGTTTTGCAAAATGATTCAAACACTTGAATGACGTCTGGTTGCCATGCGTTCTATCTGACCAACAGCTGTAACGTGATTCATTCATCCAGCAAGCATGTGTGGGTGGCACTTTGTCACAGGCAGTGGGGATGTGGTGGACAAAACCAGTCAGTGTGGTCTCTCTCCAAGAGGCGTGCTGGCCAGTGAAGGGAACAGGCAACAGCCAAGCAAAGCAGTAAGATACCTTCATAGCACAAGTGTGATGGAGAAAACGAAGATGGTGATGCCATGTTGGGTGGCAGGGAAGGGGAAAAGCTACTTCAAATGGGATAGCAGGGAAGACCTAAAGGGAAACAACATTTAGGTGACTTTGAAAAGTTGGAGGAACAGCGTTCTGAGTAGAGGAACCAGCAACTGCAAAGGCCCCAGGTTTGGCTTATTGCAGGGAGAGAAGGGAGGCAAGTGTGGTGGAGCTTGCTGAGACTGTCATTAAGTCTTGTGTCATTTACCACGTGCACTGGTAGACTCAGCGCCTTCTTGGGTATTACTGCGTCATAAAGTACATGACACTCATACATTTTGACATCAGTATTCACCCAACACGCTCTGGAACAAGCTGCCAGAAACAGAAACCCTTCAGGATAGAGCAATTTTACAGACTCGTCTGACATTTGCTACCCTAGCAAACACCTATCCTAAATCACTGCTGAATGACAGCTGAAAGCTGTTCATTACTTTACTGTACATTACTGTCTTCCTTATCATCCCTAAGTGTGAAGCTTTGAGCCCAGGAAGCTCCACAGAACCCATTTTAGATGATTGAGATGAAGGTCGTGATCTTGGAGAAATAGGTTTCTCCTTTCTTTTTCTTCTCTTTATTTAAAGACAAGGTCTCGCTCTGTCGCCCAGGCTGGAGTGCAGGGGCACAATCACAGCTCACTGCAGCCTCAACCTCCTGGGCTTAAGCGATCCCCCCTCCCCAGCCCCCCAGATAACTGCAACTACAGGCACACACCACCATGCCCAGCCACTTTTTCATTTTTTTGGGTAGATACGGGGCCTTACTATGTTGCCCAAGCTGGTCTCAAACTCCTTGGCTCAAGTAATCCTCCTGCCTTTACCTCCCAAAGTGCTGGGATTTCAGGCATGACTCTTTTCCATTTTCAGGATCAAAGTCCTAATGCATTTTAAAAATAATCTAATGTTCATGAAATAGTGCAGAAGAAAATAACTATTAAATCCATTATCTGTTATGTAGATGTAGGTATAGGGAACCAAGTTAATAGCCATTTTTGCTGTGTGGTGGGCTATGAATAACTGTGTTTTTTTTTTTTTTTTTTTGAGATGGAGTCTCGCTCTGTTGCCCAGGCTGGAGTGCAGTGGCGCGATCTCGGCTTACTGCAAGTTCCACCTCCCGGGTTCACGCCATTCTCCTGCCTTAGCCTCCTGAGTAGCTGGGACTACAGGCGCCGCCACCACGCCCGGCTAATTTTTTGTATTTTTAGTACAGATGGGGTTTCACTGTGTTAATCAGGATGGTCTCGATCTCCTGACCTTGTGATCTGCCCTCCTGGCCTCCCAAAGTGCTGGGATTACAGGCGTGAGCCACCGTGCCTGGCTGGGCTATGGATAATATTTACCTGCTTTGCTTTTTTATTTCTATTAATTTTTCTACAACAAAAGAGTATAATTAAAAACTTCTATGGTTGGACATGGTGGCTCATGCCTGTAATCCCAGCGCTTTGGGAGGCCAAGGTGGGAAGATCACTTAAGGCCAGGATTCCACACCAGTCTGGGCAACACAGATAAACATATTTATCTCTACAAACAAGAAGTTAACGGTGAAACCCCGTCTCTACTAAAAAATACAAAAAACTAGCCGGACGAGGTGGCGGGCGCCTGTAGTCGCAGCTACTCAGGAGGCTGAGGCAGGAGAATGGCGTGAACCCGGGAGGCGGAGCTTGCAGTGAGCTGAGATCCGGCCACAGCACTCCAGCCTGGGCGACAGAGTGAGACTCCGTCTCAAAAAAAAAAAAAAAAAAAGTTAAGAAAACAGCTGTGGAGTAGTGGAGGCTGCCTTGAGTTCTAGCTACTTCAGAGGCTGAAGTGGGAGGATCGCCTGAGCCCGGGAGTTGGGGGGTACAGTGTGCTGTGACTGTGTCACTGCACTCCAGCCTGGACAACGGCATGAGACCCCACCTCAAAACACAACAAAAACCAGAAAAACAAACCTTCTATGTGACACACACAGAAAAAAAAAAAGAAAAAGAGAAAAACAGGTATGCGGGCTACTTGGTAGAGATATGAATTAAAAACAAACTCAACGGAAAAATATGCATCTCTGTTCTCACTCATATGTGAGAGGTTAAAAAAAGGTTAATCTGATGGAGGTAGAGAATAGAATGAGGGTTATCAGAGACTGGGAAGAATGAGGGGAAAGGAAGAGAGGTGGGTTAATCGGTACCAACATACAGTTAAGAACACATTCTAGTGTTCCATAGCATCGTAGGGAGATCACATTTAACAACAATATATTGGATATGTCAAAATAACTAGAAGAGAAGATTTAGAATGTTCTCAACACAAAAAAATGATGAATGTGTTTGAGGTGATGGACACTCCAATTACTCTCATCTGATCATTAGACATCACATGCTTCTACCAAAACATCACATGTACACCATGGATATATACAGTATTCGGTATCAATACTAATACACTATAAAAATAATCACATGCACCTTCATCATATCCTGAAGTCCTCCTATATTAACAATAAAATAACCCCTCTGAAGAAGACTCAAGAAAAATCATTATCTCAGGATCCTGAGACACAAAATAACGTTTTCTACTTGGGTTCTGCTTTCCACATACAAAGCCCTTTGAACCTGTATTCTTTATGTCTTTGGAAATATTTTGATCATTGCTGCTCCTCCATCAAGCTGGGGCCAGCTGTACCAGGCAGGAGGTGAGAATGGGGACCGGAAGACCCCAGCACTGCCACTACTGGCAGAGAGATCTGCAGCAAGTTCCTGACGTTGCTGAGAACAGGGATGACACATGCTGTGACAAACCTCACAGGACTGTGTGAGCCTTAGCTGACGATGTGTGTGAAATTACCCGAGAGCTGAGCAAGTGTCTGTTCACCCATGCACTTGTCACAGAGCGTTGGTTCACTGCCCTAATGTCACAGGGGAGGGGGCACAGCTGCAGAGTTTGGGTGGCTTGCCCAAGGTTACCCACCGTATTAGTAAGAGGTAGGACGGACCCTTTAACCCAGAATCCAAGTGCCCTGCGAGCCTCATGGCTTCTGAGTACCAGCTGGGAACCTGAGTACAGCAGGAGAAGGTAGTCTAGGAGCACCAAATTCCACAGAGCACGCTAGACAGGTTGAGCATCCCTAATCTGAAAGTCTCAAAGGCTCCAAAACCTTCCTGAGTGCCGATATGATATTCCAAGTGGAAAATTCCACACCTGACCTCACACAGTCAGTCACAGTCAAAACAGGCTCACAACCATGAAGACGACATTGTCACCACGGCACAAAAAGTAACTATAGCAGACCTGGTGAAAATGTGCGATGGGCTTATTGAAAACTAACGCACTGTGCATTCACAACCAAACAGGAAATCATGTCAGTTCCTAAAATCAAAGAGACACGTCTAAGACGTCCGTTGTGATGCTGGAGGAAACATTCTGAAAAGCCATCCAGCAGATGCCTCCTCACCCCTACAGGATCCACTCCCTGATCCTTCCACTGCTTCTGACGTTTCTTCTCGCCTAAAAAAGTAAAACATGGTGTACAGCAACCTCTCAATGAAAACACAGCATTGCAGGTGGAGGCCAGAAGCTGTCGTTTAGCCGCTGATGCAGGTATCTGGTGATGCTATCGGGCTGCCTGGGTACCCCGAACACATTATTTTTTCACTGCATTAATGGAATGTCATTTTTTTTTTTTTTCTGGTAAGTACGTATGTGTGAATTAGTTTAAGAAAATGATTGCTTTTCGCTGGCATATAAATTCTAAGTCAGGAAGGATGGGAATGCCACACAACCAGATTGTCCACATGGGTGGCTGAGATAGTGACATCTTTGCTGTTAGTTCAATGTACACCAACGTTGTTTCAGGCACACAGTTATTTTAAAATATCGTATAAAATTCCCTTCAGGCTAGATGCATAAAGCAGTTGAAACACAAATTTCATGTTTAGACTTGGGTCCCATCCTCAGGCTATCTCATTATGTACATGTGTGAATGTCACCCTCCCAGAAAAAATCCAAAATCCCCAACACTTCTGGTCCCAAACATTTCGTATAAGGGATACTCATCCTGTATTATGCTCACAGCTAGAATTTTAGAATGCATGAATCATGACAATAATCCATATTTTTATTTAAAGTACAACCATGTTGCCCCAAAGATTTTTCTCAGCCAGTGAGAAGATGCAGTTTTTTTCAATAGGGCTCCCGGGGCCGCAGTGGACAGGCCTCGTTTTCCTTCTGGTCCCCAGAGGGGCCTGTCTTAGAGGGTGCAGATGAAAGCACACAGAGAACATGCAGCCCTAAGCCTCTTTACCTGCAAATTCTGCCATCTTATTCTCCAGAAATCCAAGGCTTAAGCCAATTCTTTGAAAGGCAAAAGAAGCACCACTTCTGCCAATATTTTTGATCAAGCTCTGAGGATCCTCTCATCCCCAGATAGAGCCAGGCTTAACTTTCCAAAGTGAGGAAAGGCTAGCTAGCTCAGGTGGGATGTCCTCTCATCCCCAGATAGAACCAGACTTAACTTTCCAAAGTGAGGAAAGGCTAGCTAGCTCAGGTGGGATGCCAGCTGACCCACAGGCCCATACTTCTAGGCCAATATGATTCCAATCCATTGTAGACAAGAGATGTTTCCCTCATCACACCTCCCTGCTGTGCCCCTCTCTTCAGCGCAGCCTTCTGCACAAGCTTAAGAAAAGTCTGTGGCATTCACACAAAAACCTTTTAGCAAAAGTTTATTGTGATCCACATAAAGATGATCTGAGGGACCAACTGAAGTTATTTTCCACAAAATTCAAGTCCTGCCCATGCACCTCCGTATGTGAGGGACGCAGAGGGGCAGCAGGGCCATGGCACACCAAGTGTGCTGAATGAATAAATGAATGCGCGGTCTCAATACAGAGCCTTGGGAACAGGCAGTCATCTGTATAAGTTATTAATTCCCCCCAAAGCCTCAAAAAGTCAATCAGTCAAAACAAATGACCCTTTCAGCCTGAAAAGTACCCACTCAGAGTCCAATTAGGAAAATAGGGTCTGTGTATATGCAAGCGTTGCATTTGCATTTGATTAATCCCATGAATTATCTAACAGCCTCCAGAGAGATTTTCTTTTTCTTTTAGTCGCTCAGGTCCTCCTTTCAATGTTGCATTTAGTTACTGTGAGGCCGAAAAGGTACAAATCTCTAAGCGGGTGTAACTGCAAAATTATTACCACTGCCTCTTTTTTATGACCGAAAAAAAGAAGATCCAGTCATGTGGGCAACTGGCTGAAAACTCACGGGTTGTGAATTTTAGTCCTCTCCCACCCATCTCTTCTATTCAGGAGGAGCCAACCGCTGCCCAAATTTCTGGGCCGTTTTTCTCCTTGTGAGATTGTGCCCCTGCGTGTTGCCATGGGAAAAATACTACAATCAGCCCAAAGAGAATGTGCCTTCATGAAGTGAGCCCAGCGAGAGGACAACCACCAAAACATCACGAAAAAAGGACACTCGCACGGGACCGCATGCGGCAGGCTGGGCGCAGGTAGTGCGCAGGCGCCGGGTCCGCACCGCGCATGTGCCGGAAGCAAGCTTCCCCGCCCCCACCAGCTGCTGGCAGTGCCATCTGTTATCAGCCTTGCCCAGGCTGCTCCCTCTGAATGGCTTTCCCTGACGCAGACCTGCTCGCCCTGTCAGATGCAATCAGGTCAGCCCGGCACTCTGCCCACGCTGGACCTGCTGCCTGTCGCAGGTCCCACCAGCTCCCACGGAGCCATGAGTTCCCAAGACAACACTGCATCTGCCAGGAGGCCCCTTCTTCTTTGGTTACTTGCCACACTGGCAAATGAGGGCTGTGCACCGCGCCACCTGAGACAGGCCCAAGAACGTTGCTGACTTCCTGCAGGGCACAGGCGGAAATGTCTTCCATCCGGAACGGCGTACCTTCCAAGCTGGGAACTGTCCCAGGTTCTACCACAACCTCAGGTGCAACCAGGCCGCTCAAGCGCCACAGGCAGGCAGAGGCACACCCAGGTCCCGTGGCTCTGCAGGAAGTGGGCGCGCCCAGAGGTGAGATGCAGAGCGCACGCGGGCTCAGAGGCCACACTCCACCAGGCAGCAGAACCCAGGAACCAACACAGCGTGTTTTCATCAAGCTTAGTTGAAACCTCCTGAAGTCTTCATTAAAAAAACAGAAACAGAAAGCAACCCACCACCACCAACAAAACCCAAGTGCTTCCCCGGCAGGCTCTCCATCACAGCACTCAGGCACTGCATAACATTAACCCCAGCTCCCTTCTCCCAGCTTCCGTGGGGCTGACATCGCCTCTCAGCTCTCAGCAGTCTTCTTGCCATTATCCAGCCTGCGCCTCTCTTCATTGGCCTCCCACTTGAGCCCGCATGGGGGAGAAGACAATGCCAGTCTCCACCTTCGCACACAGGCTCCCTGGCCTCCGGGGAACACCACGCTGGCCTCATTTATCTCCTGCACTGTTCCTTCCCTCTGCATCTGTGCAGGGAGACTCACGTCACTGGGGGCCACTTTCATGATTTTGTTGCCATCAGGATTAGCTGGATTAGGGGCCGGTACATAAGGACCCCCTGGTGCCGTGAGGAAGTTTCATCACCGGGTCAGCGTGGTGTGAACTATATTCTGTCAACACCACCACTCCTTATAGCCACCAACCAAAAAAGGGGGGAGGATGGAGGTGGGGGCGTGGCAGAGAAAATGCCTGGAGTGCAAAATGTATAAACTCATCATAGCAATACATTCCCACATCATGCATTTCAAAGTGTGTGAGCCATTCAAGACTATTCTTCTTTCAAACAAGAAACCTATGTGATTCTTTTTTTTTTTTTTTATCTATGAAGAATTTGGTGGGTCTGACAGTGGAGGTAGGGAGAGTAAATATGGGTAGGCGAGTACGTGTAACTACCCAGAGGAAGAACAAAAAGCCCACAAAAAACCTTCTAGCCCCTTTCTAAAGCTAGTCAAACAGTTTGGGAAGAGTTGCACTGCTGAAACCTTGTATTTTGTTCCAGGCTAACACCTCCAGGATGGTTAGTTCCTCTTCTTCTGAAGGACCAAAGCTATCCCATCCAGCAAGGATATGCCCCCATCTAACGTGAAATAAGACAATGTGGCAGGAGAGTGGCAGAGGGAACGGTGTGGGGGTAAAAGGATGGAGAGAAAAACAAAACAGAACTTTTAACTCCTTTTAAAACTTCAATGACTGAATTTTTTTCCTCCCAGGGAATCATTGACCTACCTCCATCCTGGCCCCACCCATCGGGACCCTGTGTGAAGTAAACACACAATTTCTACAGAAAGTAATGGGATTTCTGCAAGTGTGTGCGAGTGTGTGTTTTATAGAGCAGTCCCTCTTGCACAGAACTGGGCTGTCCCATCAAAGCAGTATCTGTTATATTTCTGTCTTTCTCTTCTGTTTGGCGTATTCACCAACAAGAGAAAAGGAGGTAAGCTTTGGCGGCCCTGACCTGCAGCTGGAACACAATACTTTCGCACAGCCCTGCCGACCCCTGACATAAATTTTACACCGCAGCTGGCATTTACACACTCAGCATTACCATATGTATAGCTGCTCGGTGCTAATTATGCTAATCACCTGTCTAACTCGCTGCTGCGAAAAATGGTTGCATTTAGCAGTCCAGCGCCTCCCAATGCAGCTTACTGTGTGGCTGAAATGTACATTCAGACGGCCCTGAATGGCAAGATTTTTCCACGTTGCTGGCTACATTCAGGCCTCAGAAAAATTTATTCAAGTCAACTGGTTTCGGTCCGCAACAAAAAAGTTACGAGAAAAAAGTGAGTGTGTTCTTGCCCTAACATTCTGGATCTGCTTGCAAGCAAAATGATAAATCAATTGGTGTGGGAAACAAAAAGGGAGAGAGATTTCTTTTGGGAGCCATGTGAAACTGTAGCCTATTAAAAAAAAAAAAAAGGAAAAAAAAGGGTCATCCTATTCCCCAAATCTCTAGAAAGAGCAGTTAATAGATATTTAGCCCTAATCCCAATTCTCTCAAATTGCAAGCTTTGTTTGCAATTAAGCAAGGTATTAAACATGTGCAATTTTTTTTTCTGGATCATGTGTAGACCAAAATGATGCTATCGTATTTATCATTTTTTATTTATTACAACAATGTGTAAATCTCATGAGGAAAATAAAGTAAGAAGAAAGAAATAATTTCTTAGGCAGCTAGGAAAAATTCTTTTGTTATTTTCTCTTAGAAAGCCTCTATTTAAAAAGAGGCTGTGTGATGTTTGAGTCTATTTTGTGAAGGTTGCTGGTTTCCCACTAAAGGAGCAGAGGAAATCAGGGAGTGGGGGTGGGAATGTGGAAGAATTCACAAAAGAAAAAAAACAGTGGTGGGAGGAGAAAGAGGGAGTCAAGAAGCCTACATTTTCCTTCATCTCAAAATTCCTGCATTTATCATCACCATTTCTTAAAGCTGTTTCCTCAGATCACTCTGTAGAATAAATTTCTTAATCAGGAGAATATTGGTGCAGGTATTTCAACAATTCCCCAAATTCAGACTGAAATCCTATTTCTTCCTAACTCACAAAACATGTTCATATTAATTTTTAAAAACCCCGAACGTAGTCACTCTCAGGGCTGCTTCATATTAGGCTATCTGGATGGACAGGTCATATCTGGACACTCCGATTTCTTGTCATTGCTGGCAGCATCGTATGACACGTTTTACCGGAGGGTGGCCCAAAGTGCCAGTGACTTTCTCACCTCCAAACAATCATCATTAGCAGACTCCTTACTTCAGAAATGCAGAAAGCAGGAGAAAACTGGAAGGCCATTTACTTCAGAATATACTGTGGGCTACACCCCTCCGGGCTGCACAACACCAGACTGGCTTTGCGACCCGTCAGCTTTCCACGCTTGGAAGGTGCACCCACCCCGCGGGCTTCCTCCCACGGAGGAGGTCACCCCGAGGCTCGGGCTCTCTGGCCTCGCTTCCGCTCACCTTTCCGTTTAACCACCAGCAAATGAAAAACAGGATGCTCGCGCAACTTAAAGATGCTGCTGTGACAAGAGCACTCTTGCCTCTCTCCACCCTCCATTCTGTCCCACATTTTATACACTTCTCTGACCCAATGAAGCAACACTCTCCAAGCCACAGCTTGATTTGTTTGGCATCCCAATTCAAGTTGCTAGTCTTTGCCATTCCAATGTGTTTATCTGGGTTTTGTAGTTTCAAATCTTGACTGTGCAGCCAAAAACACAAGTGACACAACCACTACTGTGCTCACTGCAAAGCGCAGGGTTTACCCCCCACCCCCCATCCTCTCAATATCGCACTCTTCTTAAATAGGAGATGGACCACCCTGCCTCATGGCACGGAGCGGTGTTTACATTGCAATACTTGACTGTGTAATACATCTGGCATTTTTGGGCAGGATTCCTGAGCTAGGGGCCAGAAGCCCTTAAGCAATGATTTAAGGGGAAAAAAAAGCCATGCACATTGACTTAACAAAGCCCATTTCCAGTTCCTTTTGCTTACTTTTGTACATGTTTCATTAATAACTGAAAACTATCTTGGTTGCTAAATTGGGTAAGTCTACTGCTTCTTTTCATTTATCCTAACAATAATAAATAAAGCTTGCACTGTGGTATGGGGACCTGCTTCTCACTAGCCTTGCTTTCATAGCAGTGGCATTACAGGACCCACATGCAGAGCGGACTATTTGGGCCAACTCACACCTGGGTTTCTGGATTAGAAATAAGGTCCTGCCCCCACATTATAAATCTCTCCAACAACAAACTTGCCATTCATTAGCAGGTATCTGACTGCCCACCAACAATAGTTTCCCTAACACATGTCAGCTGTTTCTCCAGCCATGCTCTAAACCCCAAATGAAACAGTCATACTCCTTTCTGGAGGGACTAAGGATGGGACGCATCTTCCTGTACACCAGACTCCTAAAATCCCCCACCACAGCCCAGCAGTTTCTCAATGGCAGTATTCTGCTTACGGAAGGCATGAGACATTGCAGTGTAAAGGAAAAAAAGCGCCCTAAATCCAATTTAAGAGAAAAAAAATCCAGTAAGTATTATCGTAAGCACCCAAATTCAAAGATTAGAAGAGAAAGTAACAGAAGTGTTTATATTTTGATGACCCTGATTATATCTGTGTATTCAAGCAATGTTCCCACCGAGAGAATCCTGCAGAGCTTCCTCCTCCTGCAGGCAGAAGTGCCCTCACCAGCAAAGCCCTCTGCTCTCTGGATGTCAACCAAGACCTCTTATGAGGATGGACCATAAAATCTGGATAAGGAATTCCATCGTCTTCAATCTAGCCAAGCTCCTTGTGCCCACTGGCTTTGGTGGGAGTTCTAAGCAAGGAAAACCTGAAGTGGGGCACCTGGGAGGGAAAGCCATGGTTTGTGCTCCACTCACCGTCTCAGAAATGCTACAGAACCCGGTTCTTCCACTGTCCATGCGCCACAGTAAGCAATACAAGCAGGGGACCAAGCCTTATTTCCCACTCTCTCTGGCGGTGTGGTATGGGTTGAAGAAACTTGTCAATGGATTTTAAAGTTGCCTCAGCAGTCCATTAAAAAAAGTCATGATTCTTCAACAGGGGAATCACATCTTCTGCCAAGAGCCCATCAAAGAGTGTGGTCTTGGAACCAACCCTAACCAAAATAAGAATGCCAAGGATGCAAATGGCAGCTCTGCATCTAGTATCTCCCGCAGCCGGCTTGAAATAATAAATGTTCTCATTCCCTCCTCTTAGTTTGTGATTAGCGAGACTTACAACCATTGCAGAGTTCACACTAGTAACTGCAGAGATCCACTTGGAAGGAAATGACGTGGGCAGCTTAGAGTGGGTGGGTGGGTGGGTGGGAGAAAGGGCAGGAGGGAAGGGGGGAGGGGGAGGAGGCAGCAGAGGTTCTGGGAGCCAGTGAGGGGCACAGAAAACATTAATAGTATTATAATAGGACAACACAGCTATGGTTATAGTGTGGGGGTGTCTGACACAGCTTGGAATTCCCTCAACTTTTTCTCCCCCTAAATAGTGTCAAAAGAGTGCCAGAAATTAAAATACTACATTTATGCAAAGTGGCTTCTATTAAATCTGGCCCCCTTTACAGTTATTTTATAATATTTCCATATTTGTTTTAAAAGCCAAAAAACCTTTCACAGTGAAACACATCCCGGAGTAGAACTGAACACGCATCGGGGCTACATCGGGGCAGACAGTAGCATGGTGAGGCGGGAGGCGGCCACAGAGCGCCCCCTTTCTCTGCCCCATTGTGACTCTCCCCTACCCCGATACAAGCAGGAGAGCAGGGCAGACGAGTTTCAGCTTGCCCCGAGTGGACAGAGCCTGGGGTCACAGGCAGGTCAGCTTTGAAGGAGAAACCCAAATGAAACATAAACATGGCATTGTGGAAACCAGACGAATCTCCCGTGGCTTGTCCAGCCAGCATTCATCTCGGCATCAGCTGTGGCGCATAATCTAAACACACGGATCAGGCTGTTCATACATCTGGAAGCTGTCATCCTCTGGAACCTCCGGGCGGCATCTGATGTATCTGAAACACCCCATTACCCAGCCTGTCCCCTCAACTTGTTGAAGGGTCGAGAGTGGCAGACAGCAAAGACATGGGGAGGATTTGCAGGGTCAGCTGCCCTGTGTAGAAGACACCTGAGGGCTATTTGTTCTTTTTTAAACAATCATTAGTAACTTCGCATTTCCAATTGTTTTTCTCCAAATATCAAAGAGACCCCACAACTTCTTCCATCTAAATGTACATATGCACTAGTGCAAACTAATAAATACCTATCTAAGCATATTTTTCCTTTCAAACCATGTGTGGCGGGGCAGGGTCCAGGGAGCAGAAAGGAGCTGCATTTTTCTTCCTGTCCCTTGTGAAATGGCCCCAAAATGGCAGCCCCAGAGAAAAGAAACCAGGTGCTCACTGTGGAAGGGCAGTGACAGCAGAGTCCATGCTGCCCTTCTGGCTGGGAAGCCTTGGTCCCTTGCTGTCCCTTGGTTCTGCTCCATAAGGGCTCCTGGGGGGACAAGGGGGAGTGGTTTGTGACAGAAACAGCTGGAGGAGAATGACACCACCAAAGAGTTCACACACTAGCCAGGCTTCGGAAGGAGCTGTTATTTCAATATGCACAAGGGCAGCGGTGTCTTCTATTAAAGCTTCTATTAAAGCACCCACACACCAGTCCATGTGCCTGCTGAATGTTTGGATGGAGTTCCCCTGAGGGCAGAGACTGTGGCTTTTCACCAACATCTCTCTGGAGATGCTAAAAACCTTCAGGCTACTGGGGTTGAGGTGGAACCAGTCTTTCTGCAAATTTAGATATCCCCCACCAAAAGGTACCCAACTATAAAGCATTTCTTTCCTCCACGGCCTCTTTCCTCTTTCGACCCGTCATGGTGTTTTTCTTTGATGTTTAATGTCACTCTAAGAAAAACAGTTATCTGGGTCAGTAAATACAGGAATGGGATGGGGGGGTTATCTTAAAGAAGAGACGAATACTCTTGCATCTCTGCAATGTATTGTAGCCACAACTGCATCATCATAAACATCTTCCATCTGCACAGCATGGGTCTTCCAGTCAAAATCTTTTTAGCATCTAAACCAGTGGGTCTCAACTGAGATGATTTGGTACACCCTCTCCCCCAGTGACATCTGGCAATGACTGGAAACACTGGTGGTCACAACTGGGAGGGTGCTACTGGCATCTAGTGGGTAGAGGCCAGGATGCTGTTAAACATCTTATAGTGCACAGAACAGCCCCCGACAACAGAGGATGATCCAGCCCCAACGTCAATAGTCCTGAGGCTGAGGGACCTTGCTCCAAATTGAAGGAGTGGTGAAACTCAGTTATCTCCTACAACTGATTGCCTGAGTTCAAGAACACTGAAAGAGTTAACACTAGCAAGGTACAAACTTGAAAGCACTTACACATATCATGCAGTATTTAAAAAAACAATTTCTTCTATTTTCCTTAAAAAAAAAAAAGTCAAAATCACAACCTGCCTCCTCCCCCCTTGACGCTGGCCTGCAGCAATGTTAACATCCAAACACCAAGGCAATATGGATTCATTTCAAGGCTGTTGCCCTCTGCAGAAAAGGAGGCCAGGAGCTGGGCAAACTTTTAGAAAAAACAAAAAGCTCAGAGAGATAAATGAATGTTCTATCGCTGGAGAAGCTTGACAAGAAACTTGTGTCTGAGGGAGGGCTGGAGTGAGGGAGTTGATATGAAAAGAAATAGATACTGAGGGAGATGGGCTAAAACTGCTCAACAAAAAGGAAATACCAACAAAGAAATAGGCAAGATTAAAAATAACATCAGTCTGTGCCCAGAAGGGCGAGCTCCAGGTGAAGCACTCAGGGCTCCAGGTAAAACACTAGAGGCCAACATGTGAGCACACTCATGAGACAGGGATGGCTCGCAGGAAGCGCTGACAGCCCCCAGCTCAAGCAGGGAGACTTCTGTGAAATGGCCCTGAGGGACCAGCCGAGCTTCCAGGCTCCCACCCAATCTCAACCACCCCACAAAGGGAGGCAATGGCTGCCCTCCAAGAGACCACATTCCTGTTCTCTGAGCCTTTGCCCATGCTGTTCCTTCTGCCTGGAAAGCCCCCTACCCTCTCCCCTCCAGCCCCTGTGCCTGGCTCAGGCCTCCACCCTTGAGGCCATCCTGGAAGATATCCCCGATTTTCCTGCCATTTTGGCACTGCTGTCCTTCATGTTAACCACCCACACACCAGTCCATGTGCCTGCTGAATGTTTGGATGGAGTTCCCCTGAGGGCAGAGACTGTGGCTTTTCACCAGCATCTCTCTGGAGAGCTTTCTGCAATGGCAGTGCAGAACCAGTGGTGGTACTGAGAACATGTGCAGAATGAACGCTTCTATTTTTATACAATGACAATTAGTTTCTCCCCCACCTTGCTGCCATGGTCGTGTGTTTCTGCAATAGCAGATGTCCACTACATTAGTCAACATATTCTCTATCAAACCTCACTACTCCACAGTATATGTGAAACTGATTTGACAATTTTGATTTGCAAACACTATAACCCTAAAATTCAAGCTGGTATCTTAACATGTAATTGACAGTTTCTTAAAAGGCAAGCATTATATGGACATTTAAACAACGGAATACAGTAATTCTTATCACCAATGCCTACACATGCACATACGCGCGCACGCACACGGACTCTTCCTCATCTAGCATGTATTAGTCTCCACATTGTGGCTGATGTAGTCTAACTCTTTATAAAGCCACATTTCCCCAGCATGTTAAACAAAGCATGCAAGTCAATTTGAAGATACAGCCTTTTGAGTAGATCCCTTTAATTTGCTGGCTGTATTAAAAAGATAACATTAACATGACTTTGGCAGATAGGAGGATATGCAGAATAAGACAATGTGCATACACACACATGCTCCTGTGATTTTAAATCGCAGGAGAAAGAGGTTCTTCCAAACTATCCCTCAGCATCCCTCGCCCCTTAAAATCTCATACTTTACTTTCTTCTGTTGCTTTCTAACTAGGGCAATATGCTACCTCTATCCATTTCGTTTGTGTAGCAAGCACTCTGTTCTTGCCCAGTTCATATAAAAATTCATGTCTAGAACTTTCAGAACAACGTACCTCTTAACAAAGCACCATCTAACAGATTTCTTTACTGATCGCCATGAGGAATTTATCTATGAGACAGATGCACAAAATGAACTTAAATTTGGAGCTGCTACTCAATTCAGTTCACGGACATCTACTGAGGTCTAGGACAGCAGATTTCTCACTCCTGAATGCAAATGCTCACACTACTTACTGCTGACATGAACACTCAGCTCACTGTGTCACAAACAAGATCTCTACACAGTTACTTCTGCTTTGAAATGAAATTAAATCTATATGACTACTGTCGTATAGTCACCTATCTAGTTGGGTTTATCTGCATTTACGAAACTCGCTTCTTCTTTAGGGGGAGAGAGAATCTAGCACAGAATGAATGAATGAATGAATGAATGAGAGATCAAGGACAGGGCAACAGGAGAACAAGTGACTTATGTCATCAGTAGGCAAAACAGACCTGGAGACACACAGCAACCCATAGTTTCCCATCTGTAAAACGGGACAATCCTCATCATAAAGACATTACATCCACTATCATGTTAGAGAAACAAAATAAAGTAATAATAGACAGCTATTTTATTGAGTTGCAAGGCATGTGACAATATATAACAAATGCCTGGTACATGGCAGTTGCTCAACAAGTGATAGTATTAGTACTGAGCAAATAAACATTTGGCCCAAGAACCAGTCAGCCATGCTGGAACTGCCAAAAGGAAGCAAAGTGAGTGTGCCCCTCAGAAGTGTCCTCATCCAGTCCACTGAAAAAGAAAAACTCTACTCCCTCTCACTATACAACTGGCAGCTCCCATAAAACTGCTTGGAAGCACACTGCATCTCCTTCCAGGACTTGAAATGGGTCGTGTTATGCAGAAAGCAAGTTATTTCCAGAAATATGCAATGTTAAGAAAATAAATCACATTCTCTCTCCTTCAACGTGTTAAAGGTCCACTGAAAACTTGCTAAGAACACAAAATCACGTTTTGTCATCCCCATCAGATGGCAACAAATACAGGTTGGATCAAGTGGTGGAAAGTGGTGGATGAGCCGGCCCTCCCTGTTCTCAGGCCCTATTCTGTCCCAGAATCTATGGCAGTGCCCCTACAGTCTAGCCAATCACATCACTTCCAAACTCCTCAGCTGGGGCCTTAGCTGGTGTGTCATGCCCATGCCTAAAATGCCCTCCTTCCCCCACCGGTCTCCTCACCACTTCCATGGAAGCTCCCCTACCACCCTCTTGTAACTTGCACAGCCCATTTCAACTGTGAACCCAAATGTAGTCCAAATGCATCGAATTCTAATAGTTTTAAATTGTGCAGTGTCGCACACACTTGAGTCTCCTATGGTGCTTCACACAGTGCTAGGGACATCATAGGTGCTCAGGAAACTTGTTGCTAGGAGCATAATAGCTGCTCGATAAAACCCTTCTTTTATCTACCAGTGATACTGAATCGCTGAACTGAGGTAAATTACTCCATGGATTCAATCCAAAGAACGCTTTTGTATTAATTACCAAACTACTTAAGGCAGGAATGTTTTGTCTTAATTATGTAGACTATTATTTTAATTGTCACTTCTCAATTAAATACTCCAACTCCACCACAGGCTTGCAAAACTCCGCAAGCTGAATCTTCACAAACAAGGAGAGATTAAGGATATATTCTCCAGGGTTCGTCTCCAACAGCATCCTGAAAGGGATCACTGAAGCGATTAGGCGCATAACTCCTCAGCTTCCACATGCTGCCGGGGGAATGCTCCAGGCACTTTGGTTTGAAATATCCACATAGTCACCTCAACTCTCCCCACCACCCTCTTGTAAGGTAAGGGACGCCCCAAGTGGTGTTTAGGGTTAAAATGATTCCAAATAGCAGGATCTGGAATTTGCCAAAAAGATAAATAAAAAACAACCAGCAGGGGAAAAGATGGAAACCTGTGTCACCAAAAAAATGTAAAAATGTTTGCCTTCGAAAAAATATACATCTACTTTAAATCTGCAACTGCTTTGCTAAGAAAGGTCCCAAGAACTCTAAAACTGAGGGCCGTGGATAAAAGACTGGTAGAATCCCTCCAAGAGGTCCCTTCAACCTCGCGTTCTTAAAACATTTCTTTCCTTTGCCTGCAAAATGCAGCCTTCTCCCAGAATAATTCCATGTCAAAAGCCCCCACCCGCGAGGAAACATTAATCTACTTTGCAAACATGCGTTCCAGTCTGTGCCTTACTATTTTTTTTCCACTCCTTCCACCCCCACCCCGCTTTTTTTGTACCTTGAGACAAATGTTTTTTTCCCTCAGAGTTGAAAGCTGTCCAAAAACAGGACCACACACGCCGCCGCCTCCGCAGGCCCGCGCTGCGCCCGCCCCCGGCCCTCCCCAGCGCGCCGGCCGCGGCCGCCGGGGGCGCGCACACTCCAGCCAGCCGGAGGGGTGGCCTCTGGCTCCCCCCGACTCCTTTCTCTTTGGACGCGGTGGGTGGGGGTGGGGAGGAGAAGGAAGCCGGGCCGGGGAGCCCGGCTGGGAGAGGCCAGCCCCGGGGCGCGTCTCGGGGCGCGGCCCAGGCGGGCGGTGGCGGCGGCGGCGGGCCCCGGAGCCCCCGGCGCGCGCAGTGGTCCGTCCCGGAGGGGCCCCGCGCCCCCGCCGCTCTCTCCCACCACACCTCGGCCGGCGCAGCGCCCCGAGTAGATTACAGCGCGGTCTTTGTCGGGCGGGCCTGGCTCCCGGCCAGGCGCCCAAACAATAAACAATCCCCCGGGTGCGGGCAGGGGGTTTCGCCGGCCGCAGCCGGGCTCTAGGTGTGCGCTGGCGAATATCTCTATCAACCGCGAGGAGGGACCGGGCCGGGGGCGCGGGCGCCGCGGCGGGCGCTCTTACCTTCCACCCACAGCTCCTCCACGTTGGTCTCGAGGTTCGCTGCCTTTAATCCCACCGCGAAGGCCCCAAATATGAGGAGGCCCACAACCAAGAACTTGCCGCAGTTTTTTTGAATGTAACAACCCAGTTTAAATAAGAGTCTCTGAAACTTCGCTCTCAGCCACAGCGGCGCTTTCCGGCCAGTAGCCTTCCCCTGGGGACGAAGCAGAAGGGAGGAGTGAGCGCCGGGGAGTCGCGGCCCGCGCGCCCACGCCCGCTCGCGCGCACCCGCCCGGTGAGCCCCCAACAGCCGTGGGGGCGCGGGTGGCCGCGGCACACGGACTCGCCCTCGAGGCTGCAGCCCCGGCGGACCTGAGCGTCATGGGGGTTGGGGGGGGCGGGATCGGTCATAAATCAAATCCGGGCCGCAGCGTGGGAGCTGCACCTCGGGGACATCAGGGCGCCCCCACCCGCGGGATTCCTGAGTACGACTTGGGGCACTGGGGCTGCAATCCAGGAGAAGAAGCAGCCGAGGTAGAGAGGAGAGAAACCACTAGACACAGGCAATATTCACCCCAGACCTGAGAAGGGAGGGGCTGCGTAATCCCAGCGATGGAACCCAAGGTTCAGGAGCCAGCAAACCAGTCCTGTTCCGTCCATCACCCTCGGGGACGGGCGCTAGGGGCGAGCGCGCTTTGGAACAACATATTGCGGGTTCCCCCAACTGGACCCCCGCCTAGAGTGGTAGTAAGTGGGGATCCACGTGGTGAGCGCGGCCGCCGGAGTTCACTCCCGACGCTTTTCCATAGCGTTGGAAGAGGCTGTGTGAGCTGAATTAGGAAGTGGGGCAGCCATCTGCAACTTACGACAATATTTGTGATCGGAAGAGGGCGGCCACATGGATCTTTCCCTCCTCTCCCTTCCTTTCTGGTTAAACGTAAAAAACAGCCGAGTGCACAGGGAAGGGCCCAGGCCGGCGCAGGCTGCTCCCCGGCGCGGCGTTTCCCCGGCGCTGGCCGCGGCCCCGGCGGGCCCCCGTCTGGGTGCTCGCCTTCCCCGGATTCCACACATTTCAGCGAGCCTCGTAAACACAATGAACCCGGCCGTTCCGCAGACTCGCACCGCGAATTTAAGGTGGCAATTTGTTTACAACTTTCCCTCCCCCTACCAGGCCCTGAGGAGAGGCGGCTCAAAATCTGGAAAACACGGGGAATGTCTTTTTCTGAGAATAATTTTTTAAGGGAGCAGAGATTTCATGCTCAACAAAAGCAAAACCGGCTGCCAAAAAAGGAAACCACCTTTATTTCGGCTCCCTCCCCCCTTCCTCTCTCCGCCTCTCTCTCCACTCCGCCTCCCCCTCCAAGATGTTAAGAAATGTGGCATTACAGGGGTTTAGGCTGCAAATAGGAGCAGGGGCGCAGGAGGAGGGAGTTCCAGGGCAGGGGGCACGGGGCAGGGCAGTACCACGGCCGCCCTTGAGGTGGTCCGCCGTGGACGGCTTTCCAGTGCTCCGGAAAAGGCACGCCGGGGAGGGCGTGTGTACACACACACACACACACACACGCACACACCTCCACCCCCTGCGGACCTGAGACAGCCCTTTCCTCCCAGGACCAGAGGGAGGGTTTGAATTTTTCAATCCCCACTTGTCTGCTGCTTTTCCTGGAGAGGTGTGAGTGTGTGTGTGTGTGTGTGGCGGGGGCGATCCCAAAGAGTTAGAGGAGGGAAGAGAAAGTGGGAGGAGAGGAGAGAGTCTGAAATGCACCTTGGAAATCTGCTCCAGAGCGAAGGCGGCGTCGCAGTAGCTGGGCCGGTGCAGATAGTCCCGGTCCGGCGCGGCAGCACGGCGCAGCCCCCCCGTCCGTCTGCGCCTCCCACCTCCAGCCGGCCGGCCCGGGGCACCGATGCAGCCGCTGCCGCCGCCGCCGCGGTCCTGGGGCTCGGCGACGTTACCAGCCGAGGCCATGTTGCCGCCGCCGCCGCCGCCGCCGCCGCCGCCGGGACGGAGGCTTCCCGGGCGGCCCGGCGCGCTGCTGCCGCTGCTGCGGGCTCCTGGCGCGCCTGGGCGCTCGGCTCGCGAGGACGCTGCTGGCCGCAGGCTGCTCGGGCTCGGGCTCCGATTGACAGACCAGCCGCTGCTGCTGCTCACACGGCGGGCGCTGCTGCCGCTGCGGCCGCGGCCGCTGCCGGGGAGTCAGACCCTGCGCCTTCCATTGCCACATTGCGCGGGGGTCCCGAGGTCTCTGCGGCCGCCGCTGCCCACATCCAGTTCGCGGGAGGGCGAGAGCCGGCGCGCCGAGCGAGCCTGTCCTTCGGGCGCTTCCGCGGCACTCCTTGCGGTCCCCAACACCCCCTACCCGCCCCCCGCCCCGCGCCGCGACCCCTTCACTGCAGAAAGAGCCAGCGAATCCCCGCCGCTCCCGCCGGCCGCGCTGGCTCCCTCGGCGCCTCCCGGGTCGCCCGAGCGGCCGCGGAGGGCAAGCGCAGAGCCGCCGCCGCCGCGGGGTCCGAGGGTGCCCGGCGGGTCTCAGCGCTGCCGGGCCGGGGCAGCCGCCGCTGCCGCTGCTCCCGCGGTGGCTGCTGCTGGCGGTGGCGGATCCAGGAGCTGCTGCTCGGGCTCTGGCTGCTGGGTTCGCGGTGGCTGCTCGGTCCCGGACTCTGCTTTCTTGTGCTCCTCGGCAACCCGCTGGACCATTCTGTCCCCGTGCAGCGCGCCTCTCTCGCTCCCGGGACCTGGGGACTCCGCTCTGTGTGTGTGCAGCGGGCAGCGGCCGCAGCAGCTCCTTGATTCAATAGATGAGATGGAAGAAGAAAAAAAAGAACTCTCTCCATTTGGAGAAAGAAGAGGAGGAGGGGAGGGGGTGGAGGGGGAGAGAGCGAGCGAAAGAGAAAAAGGCTGGAGCTCCCGCCCCCGGGGCTGTCAGATGGCTTGGGTTTCTGCGACGCGATTGGCTCGCGGAGGGCAGAAATTACTCAGCAAACATGACTATTATTAGCTGCTTAGCAACAGCTCACCAAAGTAGAGAGACCACCCAGGTAGGCAACCCAGTGTGTGCATCCCCGGCTTCGGGGCAGCCTCTGAGAGCGCCAACCTTCTCGCATGCAATACTTCCATTAAGGAATGCTCCCCCTCCTTTCTCTCTTATTCCTTTTCTTTTCAACAGTGTCTTCTTTTTTGTGGGATGCCCTTTGCGCGCACACACGCGCGCGCACGCACACACACGAACATTTGCCTCGCGGTAGACACGGGGGGAAATGTAATATTTTTTTAAGCGCTTAAACAATTTCTGAAATTCCTCAAAGAAAAGCCTTTCAGAGGCACCTTGGCCTCAAGCTGCAGCAAATACTGGGAGGTCCGGCTCGCATTCCCAGGCCTGCACCAATAATGACAGCGTGCTGGATAGTGCGCCAGTGTGTGCCAGATTTTTTTTTCCTCTTCTCTTTTCTTTTATAACTAAAGGGAAGACTTAGGCTCTTGCAGGGAACAACGCCTCGCATTAAGATAAACAGAATGGAAAGTTAAAGAGGAAAGCAAGGACGTTGGGAAAAGCCACCCTTTCTTCAAATCCGTCTGCCCTCCCCCCGCCGCTTTCTCCCCCAACTTTAAAAAAAAAAAACCGACAGTACAGTCTTGGTTTGAAGGAGTCAGTGTTCTATAAACGTGGAATCCAGACACCGAAGCAGTCTTGTAGAGGCAGAGGCGTTTTTATTTGAATCTCGAATGTGACATAAAAGAGAAACAACAGAATCCTTTTTTACAACTCAGAGAAACGTAATTGCTTCCTTGAGAGAGTAAAGTTTTCCTGATTATTTTGGGTTCATTTGTACCCCCCTTTTTATTAACCAGATGTTTATACAGCAAGTTTTTTACAAAACCCGGTATGCATGTTATATTTAATAATAGTATGACGTAGGAGATTATAAATGCCCCGATGTTTGATTCATTCAAAACAAACTGTGCGCGGATCGCGAGGGTTTGTCCCGACACCGCGTCCAGTGTCACCAAGACATCCCGGGGATTCGCTTCCCGCGGAGGAGGAAAACACGCGACCCTTTGAGATGGATCCTGGAGTCAGACACGTCTACACAACTAGGCTTTTTATTTTTAAAAAATTTTGTTTTCGCAAAGTGGAATGTGTTTTTCTTACGTTTGCAAGTTACTACGTTCCTCCCTGCGATAGGAGCCCCCGCAAACCCTTCCTTTGCTTCACTTTCTTTTTTAAAAAAAACGGGGTTGAACTGCAGAAGGACCCGCAGTAGCAAGAAGCCTAGTGAAGTCGTGAAATGGGGCGGTGTGGCTTTAAGATGCACACGGTGTGTGTTCATTGAAAAAAAAAGAAGAAAGGAAGGAAAGGAAAGGAAAGAAAGAAACCCAGATGGAGGGAAAGGGGGAGGAGCAGAGAGAAGGCGGAGCTCCGGTGGCCACGTGACCCCGCGCCGGGAGGCCCTGTGTGCGCGCGCACGTGTGCCCGGGTGCGCGCGCGCGCGCCCGGCTCCGGGACTCCCCGCGCCCGCGCGGCCAGGGCAGAGCAGGTAGGGAGGCGGGTGCGCCGGGCGGGCTCCGGGCCTCCAACGCGGCCTCCCGGGAGCCCAGGCTAGGCGCGCGCCCAGCCGGCGCGGACGGACGTGCCGGACGCGCCGTAGTACATTCCTGAAGGCGGACCGGCCCCCTTACGCTGCCCAATGCCCGCGCCGCCTCCCCGCGGCCGGCCAATGGTCGCGCTCACGAGTCCCTGCCCATTCAGCGGCCCCGCGCTGGCGGCCCGGGCGCGCTAGGGGCTGCGGCGGGGCGCGCCGGCCACCGGGGCGGTCCATGCGGCTCCCGCAGGGGGCCCGTCCGCCGGCTCTCCCCGCCCCCTTCCTTCCTCCCCGGCGGTTTCCCCTCCCCGCTTCCTTCCCTCGGCCTGCGCCTTCTCCTGCCTCGCTCTCCCCGCTCCCTCCCCCACCAGCCTGGCCACCTTCCCTCCAGCCTCTCCTCGGCTTCAGGGGGAGGCCGTGCCCCCGACCCCCTAACCCGCAAACCGTGTGCGGTACCGGGGGCAGGGCGGGATGTCCCGAGGAAGAGAAGGAGACGGGGTGGAGGTATTTGGGGGCGTTCGCGGGATCCGGAGGGGGACCTGAGCACCGGGCCAGCGCGGAAATTCAAAACTCAGACCGCTTAAGGAGCACGTGATTCTGTGAGTGGCTCAGGGAAGGGCTGCGGAAACTCGGAAGGCAGGCGGGCAGCGTGCGACGAAAGTGACACTGCGTTGATAAAGAGCGCAGACGGCTCCACACATTTCCAGTTTCATCTTTGAGTACGATCCTGATGTTTATTAGGTTTGATAAATAGCACAAAACAGGAAAAGAAGTTTACTATTCTAGCTTTTCTTACTGAACGGTTATGCAGACACTTCAAGTTGAACCATTGTGTGCTTGCTTCTGGAAACTGCTTTTTAAAAACTGGGGGAGGGGGTAGTACCCCTAGTTTTGCATGTCAGCCTTTTTATATTTCAAGCTTGCTGGAGGGCAAGGAATCATGTAGCCATAGACTCGTTGCTATGTTTGTCTTTTCAAACTTTTCCACCACGTTTTGGCCCAAAACTATTAGTGTTTCGTCTCAATCTTTTACTAGAGGGATTTCGGTATAGCTGCTTGGATGAAGGAGTTCTGGAAGGAAATGGTAAGCAGTGTGCCCGTAATGGATCCGCCTCTCTCTCCGCACGCGGCTGCATGTCCTCTGGTTCCCGCGGCTGCCACATGCACGTCATTTCAGTGGCAAAGCCTCTTCCACTCAGGCCCATGTCCCTTAGTTTGACTTAATTCCTAAACGTTTTGAACATTGATCCCCGGAGCTTTCAGTGCCCCGAGCCCACTCGCCCGCTGTTTGATGGGTTAACTTTTCAGCATCTCAGACAATGGTCCCGGCCTGTAAATTCTCCCCGTGGGTTCCAGGACGCACTCCGGAGCCTCGGCTCTAACGAGCGCTATCTTAATCTCCCCACCCCCCACCCGCCGCTTCCCCTGTGGTCTGCTTTTTTCATACTCAGAGATGAATTACTTTGAGGATCTAATTGGCCTTGTTTCTGTAACGTTTTAAGAAAGGGAAGAGGAGCCAGTGTAAAAGCCTGCTCGACTTGGGTGGTCAGGGCTGAGGCTGCCCCCAATTTGCCTCATTGCTGATGCATGCGAGTGCGACATTCCCAGCGATAATGTTGTTCCTAATCAATCTGCCCTTATTTACATTTGTAAGCATTGTTGGCTTTAATATGCATGCCCTGTGCAGGGGACTGCTGTGCCACACCGGGTTTGTTAACTTCAACTAACCCACAAGGATTCCACAGACCTGAGATGAGGCTGACTGGGGCAGCCAGACCTGCTAAGGTGTCCTCTGGGAAGACAGTCCCTTTAAATGGCCCTTCTGCCTCATGGCACCCCTTGTGACAGTTACCAAATAAGTGAGAACTTAGGGCCTTATCAGCCAGCAGGAGTTGCCAGCCTCTATGAAGCAAGAGCTGAGTGTTCCATCTCCCCTTTCCAGGTAAAGTTCATCTCAATGCGTAAATTGTCATTTTGGTCTCCCAGTCATGATCCAAGACTTTTCATTGGAGTGTGTAGTTTTCAAAGCAGATGCCTTAAGCTCTCTGGATTCCCTCACATCTCCCCACTTCTCTGTTCCAATACTACAAATATCCATGGCCACGCCACACACATTTCAAAAGTGACATCAGATTATCCAAATGATGACAATGAAATAAAACATCTGCCCTTTGTGTTGGGATGTTCCAATGGTAAGCAATTGTAGGAGGCAGACTTGGTGGAGTTATGAAAAACCACAGTGAGATTTTAACTTTTCACTGGTTTCTCAGATCAAACCAAATGAGTCTTTAAAATCCAATGTAATTTGGCTAACTTTGCAGAGTATAAATGTATTCCAGTAATTTGACCCTGGGGCCATTTATAATTTTGCCTACTGAGTTTAATACTCTCTTCCAGAAATACAAGGAATTGCAAACATGATTTTAAGTCCTTCAGTATTCTTGTTGAGACGGTGGGATGGACAGAAGCATTGGGGATTTGATGCAATATTCTTTTACTGCATAGGGAGCCCAGGATACAGGATGTGAGTGATGGTCAAGGCAGGGCTTCAGAAGTTCGAAGCAGGTACCTTGAATAAGAGTTGAGTTGACTCAACTCAAGCCAATGTACCACCATCCACCACATTTTCTTGGCTCCCTAAGAATGCCTTATTATTTTCTCATTGGCAGCTTTTATATATTCTTAAAAGGTGATGGTAGAAAATGAGTCTGAAAGGTTTCAGGGAAGTCGGGGGTGGGGTGGGGGGAGATTCAGCAGCTACAAAATGTAAAACTACTGGGCTTGACTCCCCTCCCCTACTCCCTTCCACCTTCTGTTTCCTCCCCTTATTTACCCCCCTCCTCAGGCTGGAGGAAAGGGAACAGCTCTAGCCAACTTGTCAAAATAATGCTGCTAATTACCCCTGATCTCCTTTAATGGGAAGCTGCTCCTAACTCCACAAAGGAGTAAATGAGGGGTCTACAGCACAAACCCGGGAGCACTGGCATTTTTTGAGCTTACAGTGAGCTGGGGGTGGGGAAAGCGGCAGAGGGGAGTGTCCTGAGAAGGTCCCAGAAATCTCCACATTGATTACTCCAGGTTTAAATACTAGCTTGAAAGGGGAATTAGACTTTATGTATTGCCAAAAGCTATTGGTATTCTCTTGCTAAGCATGTCACCAACTGCTGAGAGAATGTTCAGAGCCTACTATGAACTTGAAAGAAAACAGAGCATTGACCCCTGCATTGATCCCCCTTTCTCCAAATATATTCTTACCCACATTGCTTTCCTCTAATGGATAGAGATGTATTCCTGAAATACCCAGACTTTGAACATGTTTTGCATCCTTCCCTCGCCTCGCCTCTATCTCCCTGTCTAATATATCTCTATCAAGCTTTGCGTTTGCTAGGAGGCACACCATTCATTTCAGTGATCTCTGCCATTGGGTCCTGCATGAAAAAGAAGCTGAGCAACATGATCCCTTTGACCCACTGCTGGAGCAACAAATTTATTAGAAATATAGGCATGAGAAATGAAAGGGAAGTAAAACAATTCCAGCTTATTGTGTGTCTTTCTTTCATACTGCTAATCCGGTTTACACATCACGCCTACACGTCTCACTAGGGCATTATACACTGTGGCAGAGGCTGGAGAAAATAAAAGGTGTGTGTGTGTGTGTGAGAGAGAGAGAGGAATGAGGATAAAAACGGGAGACATATTTTAATCCACATTGATTAACCTCATCAGTTTATCTATCTGTAGAAAGTTGAAGATAATTTGTAAAACAGCCTTTTTCTTTTCACAAAATAATTCCAAATGGTTCTAAGTTTTGTTCAAAGAGCTTGTCAGATTATGACTACTTTATAACCAGAAATTAGATACACCTAGCACAGTGAGTTTGAAATGAAGCTAATACCCCAAATTGAGAATGGTGGGGCCTATTGATGTCTACCTTGATTCAACATTTTAATTGAAACAGATCATGGACTTAAAGGCATTTTATAGCCTTGTGGAAGGAAGCTGGGTGACAACTGGAACACACACAAACTCACAATTGAAAGCCCCTTGTTTTACAACTTGGGCACTCCATGCACCTGAGGCAACAATTTATCCTGAGTACCACCCAGAAATTTTAAGTTGCAATAAGAAAGGATGACACCATAAAGCACTGTCTTTCTTTGTGAAGGCGATTAATTGCATGCTGAACTACTGTGGCCAATAAACACTGAAATAAATAAAAACCTAAAAGAAATGCACACACACAGAATGCTGAAAAAGGACTATTGTGGTAGTTCAAGACCTTAGTGATCCAATTATCAAATATTTAGAGCCACCCATTGTGGCTTTTTATTATTTATGTCTAGTTCTTTTGTATTTCTCCTCCCCAGGGAGGAAGAAAGGATAAAAAGGGAGGAAGACGGTCTTCTCTCCCAGGTGCAGAGAAACAGGTCTGTGGATGTCTTCCACAGCCACCCACCCATATAGTTCTTCTTAGGTGATGGAAACAGATGAGTTTCTATGAGAGTGTGCTCATCCACACGCTAGCATCATTTTAAACATGAACCTAGTAAATACGTGGAGACACAGCGCATGTCACCCAGAGGCACAGTCTCTGGGGGTCTTGGGGTTCAGCGCAGGGCCCAGGTCTGTAAGGTGCGAATCGGTCCTGCCCGCCCCCGGGCTCCCCTGAGGCCGCACTCTGCACTCTCAGCACTGGGCTGGTCGCCCACCTCTGTAAGGGTGGCAGGCACCCGAGCGCCGGAATCGGTGGGCACAAGAGTCACACACATCACCTCTCCTACCCACCGCCCCTTCCTGAACTCCAAAAGCCCCTCTGGCCCTTTTCCCGCAGCATGGAAGGGGAGGTGGGTAAGGTGCGTCTCTTCTAGCCCGGTGTCCCGCTCCCCTAGGCGTGCGTGCCGGCTCCAGAGCGTGTCTGCGGGGCGCGAGCGTGCGCCCTTCCCTGCGGCTGCTCCCGCGAGCGGGCGGCAGCGGCTTCCGCGCGCGCGCCTCGAGCCCCCTCCCCTCGGCGCTGTCACTCTCCGCACGAGCCCTTCCATCACCCGCTCTGCCTCCGCTGGCGAGTCAGTAGCCACCACCAGGCTGATGAGCGGAAGCCAAGGTGGCGACCCTTTCAGGCGTGAAAATGGGGGCCCCGGCGACCCCCTTCGTGAGACTTCCCCTCGGAGCCGTTCCTCGGCCGGGGCCTGCCGCGGCCAGCCCCCCCTCCCCGCCCCGCGGGGCTGGCCTCGGGGGCGGGGGCCCGGGCGTGCGAGCGAGCGTGGAGGCGCGGGACCCGCGCTCCCGCGCCCAGGCAGCGCAGCCCACTCGGCCCCACGGCCCCAGCGCGCGGCCCGCCCCTCCCGCCCGGCGCTTGGGGCTCGCTCCTCTGTCCGCCGCGCGGGGCGTCCCGCGTCCCCGTGTCCCCGCGCCGCCCGGGGCGCACGGCGCGCGAGGGCGAGGGCGAGGTGGCGTCGGCGGCCGCCGCGCTGGCTGCACTCACCATAGCCGGCCGTCAACCCCTGCTCGGAGCGCGGGTGCCGATGGCGCGGACGCTGGGTTTGGATTTCACATCAATTCCTTTTTTTCCGGGCCCCCCTTTCCTCGTCCTCCGCTCCTCCGTCTTCTCCCCGTCTTCCCTCTTCTCCCCCTTGCCTTGTCGCTGCGGGTCTCTTTGTCTCCCCTGTCGTCTTTTTCTTCTCCTCCGTTTTCTTCTTCTTCTCCTCCTCCTCCGTCTTTACAAAAGGAACGGAAAGTGTAAAAACCCCGGCGCGCTGGGCCGCCGGAGGCTTTCGGCGGAGTGCAGCGCGGACTCACAATTACAAGCCTGTTTCTATTAAGCAGTTCCATGGCCCTCGGCGTGGGTGGTCTGCCGCGCCATAGGCAGGACCTGTCAGGGTCACGTGACGGATCCGAAAACTTTACCCCTTTACAATAAACTCAAGGAAAGCAAAGTAAACTCGAGGAACGTGCTATCAGCACAGCCCTCCTGGGTAAACAGGCGCTCCCCTCCGCGCCTTCCTGGGAGGCGCCCGGCCCGGCGAGCTCCCGCGAGCCTAGCCGCCCCCTCCCCGCCCCCCGCGGCCCTGTCTGCGGGGGGCCGCCGGGCGGGGGGTCTCCGCGCGCTCCCGCGGCTTCTCCACCTTGTGCTCGGCTCCCCCGCCCCCGCACACATTATTTGCTAACATTTGGCCATCTTGCCAGAACGCCGGTGGGGGGAGGTGTGGGGAAGCAGGGGAGCTCCTTTTAGCCTCCCCAGCGCTCCGGGAAGTGGGGGGTGCCCAGAGGGCTGCGGAGGAACACCACCTTTCCTGCCTGCATTCTCAAAGCCTTTCCTGCTCCCATTCCCACGGCAGCGCGGAAAAGCTGGGAGCCTTCTAGATGACAGGCCCACAGGCCGCCAGGGAGGCGGAGAGCAGGAGAGCTGGACAGTTCACAGCGCCTTCCCGGGGAGATTTCAGCACGAGATGTGTGCGGATTCGTGTCGGTCCCTGGGAAGCCGCTTCTTCTGAAAGAGACCAAGGTGGCGTCCCTTGGAAACCGAGATGGGTAGCTGCTCCGAAGAATCACGGATTGACATTTGCTCCCTTTCCCTTCCGATTCCTGTGGTTTCTGGGGTATGCCACCCAAATGCTCGCACCCACTATGCCTTCCTGTGCCAGGCGGCCTTGGGTGACTGCCCTAGACCTAGGAGCTGGTGGGTCTCGCGGAGAGCCCTGCTCTCACCCAAGACTGAAACGTCCTATTCGGGAGCGCCCGCGCTACAATGTCTGACGCTTTATCTGCTCAACCCCGCCGCTGGTAGACGGTATTTCACACACCGCCGCTTTAAAGGGGCCACATTATGAATCAAGATGAATTACAGATACAAGAGCAGGGTGGAGGGAGGGAGAACATTTACTGCAACTCTGAAGAGCTAACTAGCTGGGCTTGAAATAAAGCCAGACTCTTCTCACTTCATTCTGGGCTGACAGTGTGATTAGGTGTGTGTGTGGCGGGGGCGGGGGCAGGGAGTAAAAGAGGTGCCCCGTGTGTTAATAAATAATCATCATCCTCCTAGGGGTTTCAGGGTCTCCTCCCACTACGATGACATAGCCATTCTTGAGCAGAGTCATTTGAGTTTCCAGAATGCATGTGTTTGAGACACATTAAGTAATTAAGCATTCACATGGGGGCAGCCCTGTGAATTTGGCTGGTCCAGAAGGTCATTTCATACCAGTGACTTCAGTCAAAAATGGACTCAAATGCATATTGGTTGACCATGGATTCTAAGAGTCATGATAGTTGTAACAACAACAACAAAACAAAACCCAACATTTCCCTTCAAAACACTTCTCCCTGTCTTTTGTGTCATATCAAAAGGCCCTGTTTCTCTATCAATGTGGGTGGCGTTACAAACAGGAAGGGATACATAATCTCCAGATAGAGGGGTCTAGAATATGAAGGAGAAAGGGGGATAAGAAAAAAAAGAAACAGCTGATAAAGGGCATTTAAATGGCCCACAATGTAGAGTTGCTAGGAAAATTCGAGCAGAACTTGAGGAGTTTGCTTTTCCTGGTTAAAATGAAGACCCTCACGGAGGCATGCCTAGGTGCATGCTCCTGTTGAGTTGTGGCCAAGGCTGATACTCAGAGTGGACATTAGTTTTGTGTGGCCTGGGACTTAGGCAGCTTTCAGAGTGAAGGGGGAGTGGGGAGCTTCTTTAGCAACTCAAAATTACAAACACAAAATTAAGTACAGGGCCTTGGAAGTGGCCTGGGCAGGGAGGAGCCCTAAAGCTACCTGGGCTTCCAGCAAATCGCCTCTCTTGAGTGTGCAGATGGTTGGACGACGGAACTACTCAGTCTTTGTGGTCCTGCTGGTCTACGCTGTCCCTTAGTTAGGACTGAATGTGTTCATATGAGTCATATCTTATCCAAGGCTTTACAGTTGGGAGCAAAGACAAGTTTGTTTTGCACAAGAGTGTAAGTACTTAGAGTTGGGCAGGTGTGGCATAATGAGACAGGGAGCAGAAAATCTGGTGTGAAAACGTACAAGTTCAGGAAGGAGGGAAGCCTCTGGAAATGTTCTCTCCTGTAGAAAGTAAAAAATTCCTTTTCAAAGTTTCTCTTTTTGTTAAAGAATACATCATAAATGTTAAAAAATAATAGTTTGTTTTAAAAACTAACTTCCATCAAGCCTCCTTGCTTTGTGCTAATAACTCTTTGTTAAGCCCTATCGTACGTAGCTGTTAAACATGCTCACAGGCACGCACTACATTCTATGTCCTTGTACCTGAACCAAGATATTTATGCTGGACATGCTCACAGGCACGTCCGTTCCAGCTCGCAGCCTATGCCCCTTCCCTATTTGGCACAAGCAACTTCCTCTTTTCTTTGTCTTTCCATTACTTTTACCTATTTAGAAAAGTTTTAAACTGTTAGCCAGTCAGGTTTTAGTTTCGATTGTGAGGTCTGGCTCCAGCCATTGGAGACAGGACACAATTGCAGGGACAAACTGTGTAAGGCATAAAAATTGCTTCCCTCCTTTGTTCAGGTGTGCTCTCCACATTGTTTCATCTGCGATGAGCACCCTTTCTGCAGAAAGTAAAAATGGCCTTGCTGAGATAGTTAAATTTATGTTCGAGTGCTGTTTGTTTGCAGCACCAGGGAACAAGCATTCTGTTTCTAAATAAACATTTTACATATAACATCTCCCAAAAGCAACCTGTCTTTCTTTTCCTTCCTTTGAAATCAATCTTTGCAGATGATGTCAGTGCTGTGTCTCTCTTCTCTCCACTCTCAGATGCTAGAAGCATTAAATCAAGTCAATGATATGGGTTCTGGTTGGGAGTCAGGGACCCAGCACCCTTATATGTTACCTTCTGGTGGTTCTCTGAGACTCCCACCAGGGTGGGCCCTCTCTCATCAAACAGCTGCCTCCACACTTCTAAAGTTGCTTATGTCTCCCCACTTCCCAAAAACCAGCTCCAGCGCTGTCCAATCTAAGCCAGATGGCATGGAGGTGTTAGTGGCACACAAGGTTACCAGACAACATAGCTCAGCTCCAAGTCTTCCCAGTCTGATAAGCCAATTGGCATCAAAGTGTTAATAGCCGATGAAGCTACTAGACAATGCTTTTGCTGATTAACTTGAACTTTTAGAGCCATACACAGAAGAATAATTCCAAAGTTGAAGATTTCAGGGCAGAGCCAGATGGAGATTTAGGGGGCACTGGAAGATGGGACAATAGGATTTTTGAAACAGGCCTGAAACCGACCTGAAACAGACCACAATTAGTATGCATAGGCAAGGTTGTCTTTCTGAATATTGTTGCTACTGGAGATACGGTGTTATTCTTTTTTTTTTTTTTTTTTTTGTGATGGAGTCTTGCTGTTTCGCCAGGCTGGAGTGCAGTGGCACAATCTCGGCTCACTGCAACCTCCATCTCCTGGGTTCAAGCAATTCTCAGTCTCTTGAGTCACTGGGATTACAGGCACATGCCGCCACACACAGCTAATTTTTGTATTTTTAGTAGAGATGAGGTTTCACCATGTTGGCCAGGATGGTCTTGATCTCCTGACCCTGTGATCCGCCTACCTCGGCCTCCCAAAGTGCTGGGATTATAGGCCTGAGCCACCGTGCCCAGCCCAGTGTTACCCTTGTACCATCAACATACACACTCACACACACACTTGCACATGCATACATGTGTTCTCACATTCTTCATTTTAAGCTCCCCTCTTCTCTGGCTCCCAATAAAAATGGGTGGCTAAGCACTTCCATTCATCTCCTCCCTCATGGTAACCTCCAGCAATTGGAAGGCTTTCAAATGAGTAATTGAGGGTTCAGAAGAGACACTTGCCCACATTTAAGGAGCTCTCCACCTCAAGATGAATGCCACTTTTGCACATGGTCAGCGGCCATACCACACCAGCCACACCTTAGGTGTGGTCAGTCTTTGATTCTGGATCAGACAGATCCTCACAAGCTTTCGTAAAAGTGCTCTTACTCAATGTGGGGATTTCAATTCTAAAATGACCGCCCCCCCTCACTCCTACCCTGGCCTCTTCCCTGTGGGAGGATATTCACAAGCCAAATCAACTCTCAGAATTAGGGCTTTGGGGACTGGAGAGGTAAGAAATATTTAAAGGTGTTTGTTACAACATAGAATTAGACTCAATGAACAATTGAAGATAACTTGAGTTGAAACAAAGGAATTGTTTAAATACAAAAAAGAAGAAGGAAAACAGGATTGCAAAACAGAAAAGGCGATGATGTGTTATGAATAGAAACATCAGAACATACAGCTTGGAAACAGGGGGGGTGGATTGAAACCTGAAATATTATGGAATACAGGCTCTGTCAGACCCCATTACTGAGGAGTAGGAAGGCAGTTGGAGGTGTTCAAAAAATCAGATGATAATTTCAGGACAACAAGAAACAGACAGAGAGATACCTGTGGAACTCTCACCTCAAAAAACAACACTCGGCCAGGCGCGGTGGCTCAAGCCTGTAATCCCAGCGCTTTGGGAGGCCGAGACGGGCGGATCACGAGGTCAGGAGATCGAGACCATCCCGGCTAACCCGGTGAAACCCCGTCTCTACTAAAAACACAAAAAACTAGCCGGGCGAGGTGGCGGGCGCCTGTAGTCCCAGCTACTCGGGAGGCTGAGGCAGGAGAATGGCGGGAACCCGGGAGGCGGAGCTTGCCGTGAGCTGAGATCCGGCCACTGCACTCCAGCCTGGGAGACAGAGCGAGACTCCGTCTCAAAAAAAAAAAAAAACAACACTCACTCAAGTTGCTCTTCCTGCAACAGTGGTACACATACAAACTGACTCCTATCCATCCAGTGGTGACCTTCCCGTATACAGAAGACCTGCAGGGCACCTTGTAAATGCAGAAAGTGCTGAGAAAATGAAACACCAAGGAGCCTGGTCAACTGTGGGAGGCAGGTGTGGCCAGGGTGGCCGGTGGTGAGAGCAATGGGTCCGTGCCAGGAGACATATCCCACTGCGATCAAGCAGGTTCCAAAAATTGTCATGAGGTTCTACCTGGACCTAAGAGGCCTGAATAAAGAGAGTAAATGTCGTGAATATGAATGACAGCCTCCATCTGATGAAAGTCGCTGCTTACACATTCTGCAGTGTTGCAACTTGACCTTCATCGCTTGTTTCTATTAAGATTGGTGGGAGAAAGTGCAGAACGGAAGCTCATTTCCTTATGTTACGTGATTGAAAATGTGGAGGGGCGAGCCAAAGTTTATATCCACTCTATTTGTGAAAGAAGGTGTGTAAAGCAGACTCCTAAAAAGGGAGCAAGTTTGAGCCATGTGGGAGAAGCCGTCTCCGAGAGTCCTTTCACTAGGCTGTGCGCTGCAGGACAACCAGCCAGCCATCTGTGGGATCGGTTGGTGGCTCTGAAGACCCTTCTCACGTATATCCAGACAGTGCCATTCCTTGTGTTTGTGAGGTGGAAAGGATGTGTTACAAGCTGTTGACTGAGGCCGGTTTCTTGTAGTGTGGGAGGTGGGAGCTTGGGTCTGGGCTGGTCCTGCCTTGCCATCCATATCCCAGGCTCAGTGCCTTCTTCTCTACCTGTGTGAGTTTGCTGGGGCTACCATAGCAAAGTCTCACAGACTAGGATGCTTACACAGAGATCCTGAGTTTTCTTCACAGTTCTGGAGGCTGAAAGTACAAGAACAAGGTGTCGTCAGGGTTGGGTTCTCCTGAGGCCTCCCTCCTTGTGCCCTTGCTTGATCTTCTGTGGGTATCTGTGTTGAAATTTCTTTCTTTCTTTCTTTCTTTTTTTCTTTTTTGAGTCAGGGTCTCACTCAGTCGCCCAGGCTGCAGTACAATGGCACAATCATAGCTCACTGAAGCCTTGAACTCCTGGGCTCAACTGATCCTCCTCCTGCCTCAGCTTCCTGAGTAGCTGGGACTACAGGCATGTGACACCACACCTGGCTAATTTTTAAAATTTTTCATATAGATGAGGTCTGGCCATAGTGCCCAGGCTAATCTCAAACTTCTAGCCTTAAGCGATCCTCTTACCTTGGCCTCCCAAAGTTCTGGGATTACCAGCATTAGACCCCACACTCAGCCCTCAAATGTGCTCTTCTTACAAGGACACTGGTCATATTGGATTAGGACGCACCCTAATGACCTCATGTTAGCTTAATTACCTCTTTAAAGACCCAGTCTCCAAATACAGTCACATTCTGAGGCACTAGCGGTTAAGACTTCAACAGAAGGATTTTGAGGGGACACAGTTCAGCCCACAACAGCAACCAAAGGTCGAAAAGATCTGGCTTGCATCTGAAAGGCAAGTTCATTTCTCAGCTCTGTGTTTGGAGGGGAATTCAGGGCAGATTGAAGCTGGGTCCTTCCTGGCATCCAGTGCTCAAAGGACCTGACCCACCCCCTCTCAGAGACCTGTTTACACCTCCACACAACAGACACTGGCTGACACATTTTCTAAGAATGTTGGTGGTCTAAGAAAATGGCTGTAAGCACCCAGCAGCAGCAGAACATTCCCCCCCCCCGCCCAACAAAGAATGAGCACTGCTAGGCTAATGACAAATCTGTCTTCTTTATTTATTGCAGCAAGTTCCCTAAGGCAGTTGTTTCCAAGGCTGCTGTTCATCAGAATCACCTGGGGAGTTTAAAAACAAAAAGAAACAAAGAAACAAAAATAGATTCTTTGAACCCCTCCTAGAACTACAGAATCAGCTTCTCAGCCCTGGGGAATCAGTATTTTTTAAAATAATCCCCCTAAAGCAAGTGATATGGTTTGGCCGGGTCCCCACCCAAACCTCATCTTGAATTGTAGCTCCCATAATTCCCACGAACGGTGGGAGATAACTGAATCATGGGGCCGGGTCTTTCCCGTGCTGTTCTCATGATTGTGAATAAATCTCACCAGATCTGATGGGTTTTATAAAGGCGAGTTTCCCTGCACATGCTCTTGCCTGCCACCATGTACGATGCGACTTTGCTTCTCATTCTCCTTCTGCCATGATTGTGATGCCTCCCCAGCCATGTGAAACTGTGAGTCCATTAAACCTCTTTCCTTTATAAATTACCCAGTCTCAGGTATGTCTTTATCAGCAGAGTGAGAACAGCCTACTACAGCAAGTACAGGAAAATGCTAATGGTAGGATCTAGGAGTGGGTACATGGTGTTCACTGAAAAATTCTTCCAACTTTGCTGTATGTTTGAAATTTTTCTTTTTTCCTCCCTCCCTCCCTCCCTCCCTCCCTCCCTCCCTCCCTTCCTTCCTTCCTTCCTTCCTCCTTCCTTCCTTCTCTCCCTCCCTCCTTTCTTTCTCTTTCCTTCCTTCCTTCCCTCCCTCCCTCCTTTCTTTCTCTCTCTTTCTTTCTTTCTCTCTCTCCCCTTCCTTCCTTCCTTCCTTCCTTCCTTCCTTCCTTCCTTCTTCCCTTCCTTCCTTTGAGATGGGGTCTCACTCTGTTGCCCAGGCTGGAGTGCAGTGGCATGATCTTGGCTCACTGCAACCTCTGCCTCCTGGGTTCAAGCGATTCTCCTGCCTCAGCATCCTGAGTAGCTGGGATTATAGGTGCACGCCACCAAGCCTGGCTAATTTTTGTATTTTTGGTAGAGATGGGGTTTCAACATATTGGTCAGGCTGGTCTCGAACTCCTGACCTTGTGATCCACCTGCGTTGGCTTCCCAAAAGTGCTGTAATTACAGGCGTGAGTCACAGCACCCAGCCTGAAATTTTTCATAATAAAATGCCAAAAAGAAAATAAACGGATACCTGAATTATTCTGCTGTGCAACTGGATTTGAGGACCTAAGGGACATTTGGTTATTTGGTGAATATCTTCTTGATGCTGTCCTCTGTTACAGCATTTATCACATTACATTACTGCTGTTCATTCACCAGATACAAGGTTTGTGAGCTTCTAAATGCATCGTCCTCTGATAGGTGATGGGAATTTGGGAACAAAAAAGCTATTTTCTCTTAAAGTACTGTGAAATACCATTTTATCCCCATCAGATTGTCAAAATCGAAAAGTCTGACTGCAGCAAAGATGATCAAGATTGTGAAACAATGGAAATGTTTGCGCATGACTCGTTTGAGTATAGGTTGGTTTGATCACTTCTGGAAAACAACTTGGGATTCTCTAGAAAGGTTGAATCCCCCCTCCTAGGGGTCCTTCCAAGAGAAATTGTTCTCCTTGGGGCTCAGGAGATGCACCCCAGACGTCCACAGCACCACTGCTTTTAGCAGCATAAAACTGGATATGACCACAATGTGCATCAACGTAGAAAAGATAAAGAGTAGAGAATTTCTGCAATGCAATTCTACAAAGAAGTGAAAAGCAACAAGCCATGGCCACCTTACAGCAACACAGATGAACCGCATAAACACAATCTCGGGTGCAATACCCAGGTCAGAAGCAAGTTTCATAAGAATGCATTCATGGCCGGGGCAGCGGCTCACGCCTGTAATTCCAGCACTTCGGGAGGCTGAGGTGGGTGGGTCACGAGGTCAAGAGATCGAGACCATCCTGGCCAACATGGTAAAATCCCATTTGTACTAAAAATACAAAAATAGCTGGGTGTGGTGACACGTGCCTGTAGTCCCAGCTACTAGGGAGGCTGAGGCAGGGGAATTACTTGAACCCAGGAGGCGGAGGTTGCAGTGAGCTGAGATCTCGCCACTGCTCTCCAGCCTGGGCAACAGAGCGAGACTCTGTCTCAAAAAAAAACAAAAAACAAAACAGAAAAACAAAACAAAACCCAGAATGCCTTCATAAATTCCATTTGTATAGAGGTAATACTTATTTTTAAAAGGGAATGAAAAACCCATTCAGGGAAGTAGTTACCTCCTGGGGTGCAGGAGGTGAAGGGAGGAGAAGCTCCATCAAGTATTTATTTTGTTATTGTTCTTTAAAATGTACATACAGGTGATAACACTTTTTATCGTATGTTCTATTTCATACATTTTTATTTTAAAGATGCCATCCTAGTCCCGGGTCAATGCAGAGTCCGGTGGGGAGTGAAGGAGAACA
The DNA here is from genome assembly GCF_009764315.1 of Trachypithecus francoisi. Taxonomy (NCBI): domain Eukaryota; kingdom Metazoa; phylum Chordata; class Mammalia; order Primates; family Cercopithecidae; genus Trachypithecus; species Trachypithecus francoisi. Next base: position 828,575 of record NW_022681461.1, read on the forward strand.
TGAAACTGTACTCTGAGACAAGTGGGGGCCGCCGCACACGAGAATACCATGGGAGCTGAGGTGAAGTGTGCCTGGGTCCTGACTCCCGAGACTGCATGGAGCGGGGAGGGGCTTGCTGGGGAAGAGGAGGAGGGGCTACTGACCAGGTCAAAGGGAGAGACAAGGCCGGGCGCGGTGACTCAGCCTGTAATCCCAGCACTTTGGGAGGCCAAGGCGGGCGGATCATGAGGTCAGGAGATCGAGACCATCCTGGCTAATACGGCGAAACGCTGTCTCTACTAAAAATACAAATATTACTTGGACGTGATGGTGGGTACCTGTAATCCCAACTACTCAGGAGACTGAGGCAGGAGAATCGCTTGAACCCAGGAGGCAGGAGTGACAGTGAGCTGAGATCAGCCACTGCAGTCCAGCCTGGGCAACAGAGTGAGACTCCATCCGAAAAAAAAACTGCATATATAAGTCAACCCTTTAGTGGGGTCATTTTACAATGACATTGCAGTGGTGCCTTGTGTATAAGGAGATGTTATTTATCTACTACAAATGCTAGAAGGAGTTATAAATGTATATGGTAGTGAAAATCCATACAATAGTGACCTTAACTCTCTTGTCAGTTTGCACATTGATAGGAAGTTTTACGATGAAGTCACGTAAAGTGACAGACTCCTTCAGAAATATTCTGTTGCAGATAGCATTGGCCAGGAGGAAGCAAAGGAGGAGGTGGCTCACATATTGCAGCTCATTATTTGCTTATAGAGGTGAACACTTCTGTTTAAGCTTTGTGATTTGAAACAGCCACCCACCCACCCTCATGGATCGGTCATTCATTTCTATGACCCTTTCTGACCATGCAGACATGCACGCCTTCCCAGCCCCACTTACGCAGACATACAACTCTATTTGGCTCCACTAATCACTTCTTCTTAACACTGTCTCTTCTAGAGTTTCTAGTGCTTTCCAACTTTTTATGTCATGGTACACATAGAAAGAATGATAATATTGCTACACACACTGGAATAAACTGGAAGAGGTTTGAAGCACCTATCTATGGGAGTATTTAGTAGACAATTTATATCACAGTTCTGGAGGCAAGAAATCTGAAATCAAGGTGTTGTCAGAGTTGGTTTCTTCTGAGGGCTCCAAGCGGGGATCTATTCCAGGCTGCTCTCCTAACTTCTGGTGACTGCTGGGGATGCTTGGTGTTCCTCGGCTTGTAGATGTTCTCCAGTCTCCACCTCCATCTTCACATGGAGCTCTCCCTGTGTGTCCCCACCTCTTCATATTAGGGCATCAATCTTCCTGGATTAGGAACCCACCTACTCCAGTGTGACCTCACCTTAACTGATTACATCTGTCACAACCCTATTTTCTTTTCTTTTCTTTTTTTTTTTTTTTTGAGACGGAGTCTCGCTCTGTCGCCCAGGCTGGAGTGCAGTGGCCGGATCTCAGCTCACTGCAAGCTCCGCCTCCCGAGTCTATGCCATTCTCCTGCCTCAGCCTCCCGAGTAGCTGGGACTACAGGCGCCGCCACCTCGCCCGGCTAGGTTTTTGTATTTTTTAGTAGAGACGGGGTTTCACCGTGTTAGCCAGGATGGTCTCGATCTTCTGACCTCGTGATCCGCCCGTCTCGGCCTCCCAAAGTGCTGGGATTACAGGCTTGAGCCACCGCGCCCGGCTCAACTCTATTTTCAAATAAAGTCACATCCTGAAGTGCAGAGGGTTAGGACTTTAACATTTCTTTTTTGGCAGACACAAGTCAACACATAACACCTTCTTTTTCAAAGCAAGCGTTTCAAAATAACAGTGAGGTTCTAATTTGCAGAATATTCATGCATAATTAGAGCCACCCTGAGCCAGCTGGGACACCACTAAAATAGTGCATCAGCTTCAGAACAGAGAGACACATTCAATATTTGTAAAGACACAGATTTGGGATGGCTGCAGGCTCTTCTCTGCCTCCCAGCCCCCAAGAGCAACAAGCCACTCAGAGCACCTGAAACATGCCCTTCCCAGCTGCCTCATGGAGCCAGGGCATGCCCATGGCTTCCATGTCATGGACCAGCAAGTGTGGGAACCCAAGGAACTCTCAGGCCCCATGCCTGTGAACTTCAGTGGTCTGACCTGCACTCATGGAGTTCTGGGGAAAGCTGCCCTGTGGCTGGAGATGCTGCCCCAGGGGCTTCAACCACCTCACTGGCAGGACTGCCTGGACATTCATCGACGGAGTGCTCACATCCTGCAGCTCCTGGTGGCAAACTTCTCTTGGCCTCCGTTGCCCTACTTCTCTACTGTTCCTTCCAATCTCTCCACTGGTTCCTGTTCTTTCACCTACTCTTTCAAGTTGGGTGTTCCTGGGGTCCCAGTGCTGACTCATTTCCTTTTGCTGACTTATTCTTTACTGTTGAGGCTGGAGGGTAAGCCCACTGTTACCCATGTCTCCTCCCAGCTGTCTACCCTGATCTTCGGATCTACAGGGGTTCTGACGTGTCCCTGCCCTGCCTCCTCCAGCTGAATTCAGGATCACGGCCTTACGCCGCACACCTGCTCTTCTGACTCAGTTAACAGGTCTTCCCATCACAAGCTATGCAGCCAGCAATTCTGCAGCACCGTTGACGGCTCCCGCTCCCTTTACCCAGAGGAGTTTGTCAGGGCCCATGCCCACATTCTCAGGGGCGGCTTGCAAGGCCCCTGGTGAGTTAGTTTGTTGTGTTCCTCTCCAGCGTATCTCCACACCCTGCCACTCTTCCTTAGTGAAGAAACAGAATGACGTGCAGTTTTCTGACTTTCTCACTCTCCCACACCCATTCATTGTCCTTCCCTTCACCTACTTCCTGCATCTTCTACTTTACACGCAGCCTTTAAGATGCACGCAGCTCAAATGCCATTTCATCAGTGCACATGGGGGCTGGGGGATGACATCACCTCTACATGAGAGGGTCAGAGGGAACTTCACAAATGAGGCTTTCTCTTATCACATTTAAATCTCTCATGTATTGGTAGTCATTTTGGTGTTAAAGTCTAGAGAAGTGGCCGGGCGCGGTGGCTCACGCTTGTAATCCCAGCACTTTGGGAGGCCGAGGCAGGCGGATCGCCTAAGGTCTGGAGTTGAGACCAGCCAGTGAAACCCCGTCTCTGCTAAAAATACAAAAATTAGTTGGGCGTGGTGGCAGGCACTTGTAATCCCAGCTACTTGGGAAGCTGAAGCAGGAGAATCACTTGAGCCTGGGAAGCGGAGGTTGCAGTCAGCCAAGATCGCGCTACTGCACTCCAGCCTGGGCAATAGAGGGAGATGCTGTCTCAAAAAAAAAAAAAAGGGTCTAGAGAAGTGGTTCTCAGAATGTGGTCCCTGGAGCAGCAGCAGCAGGCTCACTTGGGAACTTGTTAGAAATGCAAATTCTCAGCACCCACCCCCGCCAAGATCTATTGAGTCAGAATCTCTGGGAGTGGGGCCCAGCAATCTGTGTGAGTTCTCCAGGTGATTCTGGTGCCTGCTCCAATCTGAGAACCACTAGTCTAGATCTGGCATAAGGAGAAAGGGGAGATGGAATTGCATTGTGAATGCAGCCACTGTAGCTAGTGGATGGGGCTTCCCTTGGCTGAGCCCTTGTCTGTCCTAGCTGCAGTCACTCACTTGACTCACACACAGCCTGAGACAGGTTCTTTTCCCACCAGGAAGACCATCAGATGCCCTCCGAATGGGATTGAAATTGGTTTTAGTATCAGGAAGTTGGCACTGATGGCCCAGACCTTGCATTTGTTTTTCTCGTCGCACTGCTAGGTCTTTTCTCCTTTTAAATGAGTGATCTTTTGATCCACTGCCTTGCCTGACTTCTCATTCAACAGCCAATTAGCCAGCATCATGCAGCTACCTCCCCAAAATTCAAAATTCCATGTCACCAAAACTGGCTGTATTTCCTCACCCCAAACTATTCACACATATTCAGTTCTCCTTCATTCTATTTATTTTCCTCTAAGGACCTAGAGACAGATTCTCTAGACAGCCTGAATTCATGCTTATCCTCTAGCTTACTTTTAGAGCTTTGGTTATTCCTAACCATAAGGAAAGTCAAATAGTTGAGTCAATGGGATAGAGAACTAGTTCCTAGTAAATATGCTGGACTGAAATAGTTCCAGTAAATAGTTCCTAGTAAATATAGGAACGTAATATCTGACAAGGGAGATAATTTAATTCAATGGGGATTAAGTTCATTCAGACTTTCATTTCCTTGAGCTACTTTATAACTACAAGCCATAGAAAATGGATAGTAACACAAATGATTCTTGTCTATAGAAATGCGAAAATATTCTAGTGAAACAAAACTGATTATTGTGGTGTATAGTGACCAGTTTTGCCAGTTTTTGCATCTATTTGTAAATTCATTTCAACACTTCCTTATCAGACCATCAGTGTGATACTTCAATTCACCTCTCACTCTGTTGTAACATCTTACTAGTTCCCTCATTAATTACAAGTTCAGTGAAATCTTTGACAGGTGTTTATTTTCTGTCTTTATAAGAGTCATAAATACCTTTAAAATTTTTATCTTTTAACAAAACAAAAATTAAAAATGAAATATGAAATAATGTATCAGCAGCATCCAAAGTATTTATTAAAATTATTACAGTATTTTCACAATATTTCTGTGAGTATGGAACTTGGAAATAAGTGAATTTAGAGCTGAAGAAATGTCAATATACCAAGTCAACGTTTTATCAAACATGATTAAATTGAACGCTTGCTGGGAAAATATTGCTCTTTGGTCTAAAACCTACAATGATCTATGTACTATTAAAGCAGTTAGGCTGAGTGTGGTGCCTCACACCTGTAATCTCAGATTTTGGGAGGCCAAGGCAGGGGATCACTTGAGCCCAGGAGTTTAGGACCACCTGGGCAACATAGGGAGACCCCCATCTCTATCCAAAAAAAAAAAAGTAGCTGGGCATGGTGGTGCGTGTCTGTGGTCCCAGCTACTTGGGAGGCTGAGTTGGGAGAATCACCTGAGCCCAGGAAGTTGAGGCTGCTGTGAGCTGAGATCACACCACTGCACTCCAGCCTGGAAGAGACAGCAAACCCTGTCTCAACAACAATTTTAAAAAAATTAGTTAAGAGCTACATAATTTGGAACAAAAGAGAAAACCAAGTTGGAAAATTTAAAACAAAGAGTATACAAACTCAAAATCTTAAAGAAAATGTACATGTAATCTGGAAATTAGAAAGCTGAGTTCCTACTCAGTGAACATAATGAATGAGAATGACAGAGAGAATTCAAGCTATAATTCTACCCTTTCCTATTAGATTGAAAACATATAATTAGACTCTTCTCTGAATGTCAGAGTTTGTTGATGCCATCTGCATCAGTTAGGATTGCTTTTGGCAGTATTGACAGAACTCTGACCGGAGTAGCTAAAGCAAGTAAGGGTTTCTTTTTCTCATGTCCCAAGAAGCCTGGAGATAGGTGGCCCTGGGAAGGTGCAGGGACTCTGATGTCACAGGCACAGTCCCCTCTGTAGCTTTCCACTCTGTCACCCTTAGCATGTGGCTGTCTCACGCTTCAAAGATGACAGCACCCCAGCATCACACCCATGCTCTGGGCAGGAAGAATTGCAAAACGCACTTGCTCGCTTTTAGTTTGATCCTTTTTATAAGAAGCCACTCACAGTGGCTTCCCATTCACAGTGACTGGCCTTCAGCTTATACCTGATTGGCTGGAATTGTTCACAAAGCCACACTTACCTCCAAGGGAGCCTGGAAAATTGAGTATTTAGTTGGATCCATCACTATTTCTAATAAATTCTTGGCTCTGAAGCATGAAAGAAGAGGTACAGTCATGATATGGGGTATAGAATGTTTATTTGAGTCAGGTAAAATAATAGTAATAGTAATAGTGATAGTATTAGTAATGGCACGCACTAAAGCATGGTTGCTTTCTTGGATGAATAGCTGTCCAGAGACAATGCCATAGAAAGAGCTCTGAAAACTCTGAATCTAATCTTTGGCCTGCCACTCACCAGCTGTGTGACCAGGAGTAGCATCTCTCAGCTTTTATTTCCTCATTTATTAAATGGAAGTGTTGGATTAGCTCTAAAACTTTATCTTAATTACCAGTAACTTGGGGTAGGATTTTGGCTGTATCAATCTCTGTAGAGTGCCACAATAATGCTTTAATAAAACTGTCAAAGTCGGAGTCAGAGGAATACATCTGGTAAAACTCTATGTGAACAAATGAGCTAAGAGTCATAGATAGCTTTGTTAGAGTTCCAAAAATTACACAGATTATAAAGAATAAGGGAGATAGCCGCCAGGCGCGGTGGCTCAAGCCTGTAATCCCAGCACTTTGGGAGGCCGAGACGGGCGGATCACGAGGTCAGGAGATCGAGACCATCCTGGCTAACACAGTGAAACCCCGTCTCTACTAAAAATACAAAAACTAGCCGGGCGAGGTGGCGGGCACCTGTAGTCCCAGCTACTCGGGAGGGTGAGGCAGGAGAATGGCGGGAACCCGGGAGGCGGAGCTTGCAGTGAACTGAGATCCGGCCACTGACTCCAGCCTGGGCGACAGAGCGAGACTCCGTCTCAAAAAAAAAAAGAAAAAAAAGAATAAGGGAGATAGCATAGAATCAGGCCCATTTTCTGAAAAATTAAGACATTGATGAACTGCTGTTGATAAGGACCTGTGGTAAGTAGAAATAAGGGTCCTCCAAAGAGTGCACATCCTTACCTGGGAAGGGACTTTGCCAAGGTAGTGAATAGCTAGGAACCCTGAGATGGAGAGATCATCCTGGATTTATCCTGGTGGGCCGAATGGACTCAGAAGGGTCCTTAACAGTGAAGGGAGGCAGAAAAGGAGCTCAGAGTGATGAGATGTGAAAGGGACTTGACTAATTGTTGCTGGCTTTGAAGATGAAGGAGGAGGTCACCAGCCAAGGAGTGCAGGCAGCCTCTAGACACCAAAGGAGGCAAAGAAATGGATTCTCCCTGGAGTCTACAGGGAGGAATGCAGCCTGCTGACACCTTGATTTTAGTTCAGTGAGCTGTGTGTTGGAATCGGAACTCCAGAACTCTAAGAGAATACATTCATGTTGCTGTAAGTCGCAAGTCTGTGGTCACTGTGACAGCAGTATAGGAGATTCAGGCACATACTCTCTCCCTTCCTTACCCCTCTTCCCTCTGTTGCCTAAGGCCACACACCAAAGTTTAGAAAGAAAACTTATTTTAAACCTGTTTAAACATAAAACCTGCCACTGTAAAACTACTAGAAGAAAACATAGGGGAAATACTTCAGGACATTAGACAAAAAATTTATGGCTAAAACCTCAAAAGCACCGTCAACGAAAGCAAAAACAGACAAATGGGACTATGTTAAAGTAAAAAGCTTCTGCACGGCAAAGGAAACAATCAACAGAGTAAAGAAACAATCTAGAACAGGAGAAAATATTTGCAAACTGCTCATCTGACAAATGACTAGTATCCAGAATTTACAAGGACTTCAAATGACTCAACAGCAAAAGACAAATAATCCCATTAAAAAGTGAGCAATAGACCTGAATAGACATTTCTCAAAAGAATACATACAAATGACCCACGCCATATGAAAAATGCTCAGTATCACCCACTCAGTTAGAATGGCTGTTATCAAAAAGACAAAAAATAGCAAATGCTGATGGGGATGTGGGGAAAAGGGAACTCTTAAACACTGTTAGTGGAAATTTAAATTAGTACAGCCCTTATGGAAAACAGTATGAAAGTTTCTCAAAAACCTAAAAATAGAACTTCCATATGATCCAGCAACCCTACTCCTGGGTATTTATCCAAAGGAAAGGAAATCAGTTTATTAAAGGGATACCTGCACCCCCGCGTTTATTGCAGCACTATTCACAATAGTTAAGATATGGAATCAACCTAAGTGTCCATCCAGAGATGAATGGATAAAGAAAATGTGGTTCACATACAATGGAGTACTATTTGGTCATAAAAGAGAATGAGAGATCCCATCATTTGCAGCAACATGGATGGAACTGGAGGTCATCATGAGTGAAATAAGCCAGGAACAGAAAGACAAATATGTATGTTCTCACTCATACGATACGTGGAAGCTAAAAAAGTGGTTTGCATGGAGGTAGAGTGGTAGCTACCAGAAGCTTGGAGTCAGGAGCAGTGGGGGACGTTGGTTAATGGATGCAAACATACAATTAGATAGAAGGACCAAGACGTAGTGTTCAATACCGCCGCAGGGTGACTGCAGTTACCGACACGGTACTGTATATTTCCAAATAGCTAGAAGAGAAGAAATGTTCCCAATAAAAAGAAATGATCATTGTTTGAGGTGATAGATATCGTAATTACCCTGACTTGATCATTACACATGGTATGCATGTATCAAAATACCACATGTAGTCCATAAATATGTACACTTCTTATTTATCAATTAAAAAAGAAAAAAGTGCTATTAATAGTCCCTAGTCTGGTGGAACTGTTTACATCCTCTAGGAAAGACATGACAAGTAGTTGACATTTCAATGGCTGATTTTGATAAGCTGAGAGCCGCTGCTGTTGAAGAGGATTGATTGAGAGCGGTGTGATGGAGCATTGGTGTCCATGCCGGGTGCAGTGATGGCACATGGAGCTGCTGCTTCTGTTCAAGGCTCGCCGTTCATGATCATTCCCAATCCTTTCCATCGCTTTGTTATTTTCCACAGAGTCCCTGTAACATCTCTGAAAAGCACAAGCAAAGCTCTACCTGGTCTGACTCAAGGCCTAGGAATGTGAGGAGCTGTCCCAAGGGTATCTGCTGGAGCACTCAGTGGCTGTCAGTGGGCCACTCTGTCGTGGCACTCAAAGGATGAGGCCTGCAGGGGTGCCGTGGGTGCTGTGCAAGTGTCCAGCTGCCCAGATCTTTCTCTCTGGGCCTGACGACTCTTTGCCTTCCCAGCAGCCCAAATCACACTGCCTTGCAGTGCCCAGGAATCAATAGCCTCTTCCTGCCCAGCAGCTTTCATGGAGTCTAATTGTAGCAGGCGGTGGACCTTCAGAAGCTGGCGCATAGATACCCCCACTAGACCCCCCAGCCTGGGCTGCCATAGTTCCAAGGCTTATGTCCTATGCGGTTGCCCAGAGTCTCCAAGCAGGATTAAGCCTCAGCCTCCCGTCAACGTCCAGAGGTATTACTCATGCACGACACATTCTGAATTCTATATTCTTCTGCTCCTGCTTTCTAGAGGCTGTACATTTCCAAATATTTAGTACTTAAAAGGAAGAAATACACATCCACGGCAAAAAGTCAAAGAATGCAAAAGGTACAGAAAGACGAGTAAGTGTCCTCATTCTATCCTTGACTTCAAATCTTCCACTAGGTGAAGGATCTCTACAAAGATAATTTAAAAACATCGTTCAAAGGAATCAGAGATGACACAGTCAAATGGAAAAACAATCCATGCTCCTGGATAGGAAGAATTAATATAATTAAAATGGCCATACTGCCCAAAGCAATTTACAGATTCAATGTTATTCCTGTTAAATTACCAATGACATTCTTCACAGAACTAGAAACAACTATTTTAAAATTCATAAGGAACTAAAAAAGACCCCATATAGCCAAGGCAATCCTAAGCAAAAAGAACAAATCTGGAGGCATCATGTTACCTGATTTCAAACTATACTGCAGGGCTATAGTAACCAAAACAGCATGGTACAGGTACAAAAACAGACACATAGACTGGCGGAGCAGAATACAGAGTCCAGAAATAAGACCACACACCTCTAACCTCTAATCTTCGACAAAGCTGACAAAAGCAAAGAATCAGAAAGAATTCTCTATTCAATAAACGGTGCCGGTAGAGCTGGCTAGCCATATGCATAGCTGGAAACTGACCCCTTCCTTCCAACATTTACAAAAATCAACTCAAGATGGACTAAAGACTTAAATGTAAAACCCAAAACTATAAAAACCCTGGAACACAACCTAGGCAATACCATCCTGGACACAGGAACTGACAAATATAGCATGAGGAAGATGCCAAAGCAATTGCAACGAAAGCAAAACTTGAGAAATGAGATCTAAATACATTAAAGAGTTTTTGTACGGCAAAACAACTATCAACAGAGTAAACAGACAACCTACAGAATGGGAGAAAATATTTTCAAACTATGCATCTGACAAAGGCCTAACATCCAGTATTTACAAGGAAATTAAACAAATGTGTAAGAAAAAAACAAACCACCCCATTAAAAAGTGGGCAAAGGGCATGAACACTTTTCAAAAGAAGACATACACAGAGCCAACAAGCATATGAAAAGAAGCTCAGTATCACTGATTATTAGAGAAATGTAAATAAAAACCACGGTGAGATATTATCCCACACCAGTCAGAATGGCTATTATTGAAAAGTCAAAAAATAACAGATGCTGGTGAAGTTATGGAGAAAAGGGAACACACACACTGCTGGTGGGAGTGCAAATTAGTTCAGCCATCGTGGAAATCAGTGTGGTGATTCCTCAAAGCACTCAAAACAGAACTACCATTCGACCCAGCAATCCTGTTACTGGTTATATACCCAAAGGAACAGAAACATATATACTCCATAGTATAAACATATATACCATATTCCTTTGGGTATATAGCCAGTAATGGGATGTTTATACTATAAAGTCACACGCAGGCATATGTTTATGCAGCACTATTCACAATAGCAAAGACATAGAATCAACCTAAATGCCCATCAGTGGTAGACTGGATAAGGAAAATACGGTACATATACACCATGGATTACTATGAAGCCATAAAGTAGAATGAGATTGTGTCCTTTGCAGGAACATGGATGGAGCAGGAAAACTAAATACCGCATGTTCTCACTTAAAAGTGGGAGCTAAATGATGACGACACATGGACACAAAGAGGGGAACAACAATCACGGGACCTGCTTGAGGGTGGAGAGTAGGAGGAGGGAGAAGATTAGAAAAAATAACTATTGGGGCCAGGCGCAGTGGCTCACGCTTGTAATCTCAGCACTCTGGGAGGCTGAGGCAGGCGGATCACCTGAGGTCAGGAGTTTGAGACCAGCCTGCCCAACATGGTGAAACCCCGTCTCTACTAAAAATACAAAAAAATTAGCCGGGCGTCGTGGCACACGCCTGTCATCCCAGCTACTGGGGAGGCTGAGGCATGAGAATCGCTTGAACCCGGGAGGTGGAGGTTGCAGTGAGCCAAGATTGCACCACTGCACTCCAGCCTGGGCATCAGAGTGAGACTCTGTCTCAAAACAAAACAAAACAAAAACAAACAAACAAACAAAACTATTGGGTTCTGGACTTAGTACCAGGGTAAAAAAATAATCTGTACAACAAACACCCATGACACAAGTTTACCTGTAAAACAAACCTGCACATGTGCCCTGAACCTAAAATAAAAGTTAAACACAAAGAAGAAATCCTTCATGGTCTTCTCCAGAGGCAGCCATCGCTTTGGGATTTTATGTATCTCTTAAGAGTATTTTGTATATAATTAGATGTGTATGGGTATATGTCCCTTTCTTTATACAAAGGTGGTGTGGAAAACTAGTAATCTATCTTCTGTTTTAAACTGTTTTTAAATAAGCCTTTCCATATCACTATATGTTATTTTTAATTTTTTGCATGATCCTTAACTGCTGAGATTGAAGATAGGAAATGCCTTTATTTTATTTTATTTTTATGTTTTTGAGATGGAGTCTCACTCTGTCATCCAGGCTAGAGTGCAGTGGTGCAATCCTGGCTCACCACAACCTCTGCCTCCTTGGTTCAAGCGATTCTTCTGCCTCAGCCTCCCGAGTAGCTGGGATTATGGGCACGCACCACCAGGCCCAGCTAATTTTTGTATTTTTAATAGAGATGGGGTTTCACCATGTTGGCAAGGCTGGTCTCAAACTCCTGACCTCAAGTGATCCACCCACCTCAGCCTCCCAAAGTGCTGGGATTACAGGTGTGAGCCACCGCACCCAGCTGGAAATACCTTTTTTTCTGAGGTCTAAGATAATCCTCCATCTTTATCCACTCTTTATCCTCCATCCTCTGCTTTAAAAAAAGAAAAAAATCAACTTTTAAATTTCTGAGTATTGTTTAGCACAGCCCAGTGTCATGGTCACCCAATCTGTGCTGGCTGGAGGAAGTAATGTCATTTGGCAGGCTCAATGCTTATGCAACATTGTCCTGATGATGGTAGTGGCAGTACCTCAGTTTTTCCTCAGGGCACAAACCCTTCACACACATTTGTTTACTGTGCCCAAGTCTTCACAGGTCAGGAGTTATTATGTCATAGAAATTCCAGTTAGGCATCTCCCAGTGAGAGCCGCTCCTTGCTTTATCAATGCAAATGTTTTAGTAGAGAAAGAGCATCCTTTAAAAATGAGCACCAACCACAGATATTTGAGTTGGTCTTCAGAAAAGCCCATCTCCAAGCATTTCTCCACTTTCAGCCAGAGAAAAGGAGGCGATCGGTTGTTTGAATGGGCGGGGCAATGCAGAACCTCAGAAGTCCCCATTGCTGGGTTTATAAACCCACCATTCCCAGGGTCCCTCTTTTTGGTGGTTTCTTTTCAGTGGTACTTTAAATGTGCTTTCATTCTACAATCAATTGATGCTTTTATAACGTCTATGCTAAAGGCACAAGAAACCAAATTCCCTGTAGAAAAGCTGATGTCAGGAGACTCTATCTGCTGGAATACAGAAGACCTTAACATTTCACACTCTAATTTGAGTTCCAAATTGTTCTAGATGCCAGTCTGCAGCAATATTCCTTTGAATTAATTGTTTCAGAGAGTGGAGTATATTCACTTTTTTTTTCTTTTTCTTTTTGAGACTGAGTCTCGCTCTGTTGCCCAGGCTGGAGTGTAGTGGCGCGATCTCGCCTCACTGCAAGCTCCGCCTCCCAGGTTCACGCCATTCTCCTGCCTCAGCCTCCTGAGTAGCTGGGACTACAGGCACCACCACCACGCCTGGCTAATGTTTTTTTTTATTTTTTGTTTGTTTTTTTTTTTTTTTAGTAGAGACAGGGTTTCACCATGTTAGCCAGGATGGTCTCGATCTCCTGACCTCGTGATCTGCCCACCTTGGCTTCCCAAAGTGCTGGGATCACAGGTGTGAGCCACCGAGCCCGGCTTTTTTTTTTTTTTTTTTTTTTTTGCCTCAAGAGAATGTGAACCATGATGAACAACTTGTATGACAGAGAGAATTAATCAGTGTCAGGTCGAAACTGGAGGATTAGTGTCTGCCGACCTCCTGGATTCTTATCCTAAATATTTGATCCTGACTGGGCGTGGTGGTTCAGCCTGTAATCCCAGCACTTTGGGAGGCCAAGGTGGGCACGTCACGAGGTCAGGAGTTCGAGACCAGCCTGACCAACATGGTGAAACCCCATCTCTACTAAACATACAAAGATTAGCTGGGCATGGTGGCTGTAGCTGTAGTCCCAGCTACTCAGGAGGCTGAGGCAGGAGAATCGCTTGAACCCGGGAGGTGGAGGTTGCAGTGAGCTGAGATTGCGCTGTTGAACACCAGCCTGGGCGACAGAGCAAGACACCATCTCCCCTCAAAAAAAAATTGATCCTGCATTTGGTATGATTATCTCCTGAATATCATATTATAGTTGTCTAGTTTTAAAAAAGGATTGCAGGGTGAATGAGTTTTATTTTTTCTTAGCAGTGGGCTTTCCATGGAAACAAAGAGCCTATAGAGATTCTTTGCATAATTTAGAAGAAAAAATGAGGACCCTGAAAAGTTAGCACTTAACTTTTAAAGAGTTCAGCTTTTCTCAAGACAAAATTAAAAATGCTGTGACTTATATGCATGAATATATAACAGGTCATTACTGTACCTTCTCAGAAGGATGGGAATTTAGTTGGTCCAACTGCATTCTGAATACACAGCAGGTTCCATAAAATAAAGCCTTTTATTAACTGCAACGGTCTATTAAAGTGAGGTTATTTTAGGGAGGTGGATTTTTTTTTTTCTCCATTGGAGGAAAAGTCTCTGAAAATAATTTCATGGTCTAAATTCATGCTCTAACTGGTCCAGTTTTGTCTTTGTGACCAGGGTCTGCAGGGCAGCAAGCTTTTATGATATGCTTCATTGTACAGTTACCAACTCTTTCAGGAAATTCCTTCCCGACTTCAGATAACAGTTACTTTGTGCCCCAAAGCACTGGGACGACCCCCTTATAATTGCATTCAAGCTCGGGTGGTTCAGGCTCTGCCTTTACTCTTACACCGTGGAGATTCATTAAACCTACTTTCTCACTGAGTCCTTGGCCACATGGAATGTTCATTTGGAAGTTTCAGTCAAAGGCCCATAGAGCTCTGCTACCCCGCACAAAGTTGTCCTGTATTTGGTCAACTGACTGTTGAATAATTGGCACTGCTCTCATGCCAACGTGAAAGAATCAGGAAAGGCAGAATACAGTGCCCGATGGGAGGGACATGTTGATCTTGCGTCAACGCCACTGTGTATGGAACGGGGGTCTGTATGTATTTGTGGAAGGGCAGGGATAGTCCTGCCGGTACAGGGTAGTGGTTCGGAACTGAGACTGCAGCCAAATATACTCTGCTGTGCACTGGTGCGCAGCCTTGGGAAAACTAGCTACCTTTGCTTTTTAGTGGTAAATTCCTAATAACTACACCTACCTCAGAGGGTTGTTATGAGTTGGAAAATGAAATAAGACACGTAAGGGCCTATGCACAGAGCAAGCACTAAATAAGTGGGAATTAACTTTGAACGATTTGTCACTATGCAGATGCTATGGGTGCCCATATGCTACCCCTTCCTACTACTTCAGAAATCACAGGCCCGACTTCCAGCTGTGACACCTGCCCTTCTTTGCCCAAGGGCTTTCTGTGGCTCTCACACAACAGGTTGGAAGAGCCAGGAAATTAACAACTCTGGAGGCCACCTTCAAACAAGAATCCACTGATGTATAAATACCCCAGTTCCCCTGCCACTTGACTGGAATAACTGACTCTCGGGTTTTACCCTGGCTCCATGAGTTCCCCAGTGCAACCGAGCTCCAGTTTTCCACAGGGGCGGCTTTTGTGATAAGGCAGCTTTAGCAACTGTTTTCCCTTCCACTTCTCTCTTCTCCATTTCCCTGCTGCATTTTTCCACTCGCCACTTCTGAAGAAGCTACTTGCACTGAAGTCCTTCCTCAGGGCCACTTCTGGGGAAACCCACATTAAGACAATCACCTGGAACATGAGGAAGAATTTCCATTATGAATGTTGAACTCAGTCATGGCCATTTACGTGAATCCTGTTTCCAAAACTTCTACAAGGAAGCTTCTTGCAAGCAAGATATGAGGCCTTGTCATCAACTGAGTCATAAAGGGTTTTTACTTAATGAGTACAGTGTATCCAACACCAACTGTCCAGGTGCTACTGCAACAAACACATTAAACATCTTTCCCATATGTTGGTTTCTTTTGCAGCAGTGATTTCTGATGTTCTATTTGCCATAATTTTTTCACCTTTCAACAGAGGATTCTGTTGTCCTGTCTTAGAACGTTGTGCAAATACAACAACACTCTCTTTAAACATAAATCTTTTTTTTGAGGCAAAAAAAGGAACAAGAATATCTATAAACATTGGAGATTCAGTCTCTGGGTTTTTTGTGTTTTTTTAGACATGGTCTTACTCTCTTGCCTAGGCTGAAGTGCAGTGCCATGATCATGGCTCACTGCAGCCTTGACCTCCCCAGGCTCCGGTGATCCTCCCACCTCTCAGCCTCCCGAGTAGCTGGGACCACAGGTTCACCACCACGCCTGGCTAATTTTTGTATTTTTTGTAGAGACAGGATTTCTTTTTTTTTTTTTTTTGAGACGGAGTCTCGCTCTGTCGCCCAGGCTGGAGTGCAGTGGCCGGATCTCAGCTCACTGCAAGCTCCGCCTCCTGGGTTTACGCCATTCTCCTGCCTCAGCCTCCCGAGTAGCTGGGGCTACACGCGCCCGCCACCTCACCCAGCTAGTTTTTTTTTGTATTTTTTAGTAGAGACGGGGGTTTCACCGTGTTAGCCAGGATAGTCTCGATCTCCCGACCTCGTGATCCGCCCATCTTGAGACAGGATTTCATCATGTTTCCCAGGCTGGTCTCAAACTCCTGGGCTCAAGTAATCTGCCCACCTTGGCTTCCCAAGTGCTGGGATTACAGTCGTGGGCCGCCCCACCTGCCTGTGGATATTGTTTTAAATTGAATGCCCCCTAGTTATTTTTTTTTGTTTTTGAGACAGGGCCTTATTCTGTTGCCCAGGCTAGAATGCAGTGGCGTAATCATAGCTTACTGTAGCCTTGAACTCCTGGGTTCAAGTGATCCTCTTGCCTCAGCCTCCTGAGTAGCTGGGAGTACAGGTCCCAGCTAATTTTTTAATTTTATTTTTGTTATAGACAGGGACTCACTATGTTGCCCAAGCTTGTCTCACACCCCTGACCTCAAGTGATCCTCCTGCCTCAGCCTCCCAAAGTGCTGCGATTACAGACATGAGCTGTCACATCTGCTTTCCTATTTATTTTTGAAAAAAGGAAAGATTTGGTAAAGTTTTGAGGCTGCAATTATTTATTCGAGGAACACTTGTTGCTACTGGATAGAAAGCATGTAGACCTATCCCTTGGCAATAAAAAGATCAATAAGACCTCTTCTCTCTATATGATTGAGGAAATAGCTGTGTGAAACACTAAATACAATTGCGAATTATTTAAAATATATTTACAAAGCTTGTCTTGCCTTTCTGATATTCTGTAGTATTTACTCTGCAATATCCTGATTAAATTTCCAAAATATGTGGATTACTTACAGCAACGTTTTAAAACATTTCTATTTTCTTTTTATTTAAAAAGAGTTTAGGCTGGGCGTGGTGGCTCACGCCTGTAATCTCAACACTTTGGGAGGCTGAGGTGGGCGGATAATCTGAGGTCAGGAGCTCCAAACCAGCCTGGCCAACACTGTGAAACCCCATTTCTACTAAAAATATAAAAATTAGCTGGGCGTGGTGGTGGGCGTCTGTAATCCCAGCTACTTGGGAGGCTGAGGCAGGAGAATTGCTTGAACCCAGGAGGCGGAGGTTGCAGTGAGCCGAGATTGCGCCACTGCACTCCAGCCTGGGTGACAGAGTGAGACTCTGTCTCAAAAAAAAAAAAGTAAATACAGTAAAAAAAAAATAAAAAGGGTTCATATTATGTGTTATGATAAAGGGTAGAAAAAAACAGCATTTCATTTGCCATTTCTAGTTGATTTCTTCTTTGTAATGGAGGTACATCTAAGGAAAGAGACTCACTGAAATTTTTACGTGGATATTGCTCAAAAAAAAATTTTTTTTTTGAGAGGGAGTCTCACTCTGTCACCAAGGCTAGAGTGCAGTGATGCCGTCTCAGCTTACTACAACCTCCATCTCCTGGATTCAAGTGATTATCCTGCCTCAGCCTCCCAAGTAGCTGGGATTATAGCTGCCTGCCACCACGCCGGGCTAATTTTTGTATTTTAATAGAGATAGGGTTTCACCATGTTGCCCAGGCTGGTCTCGAACTCCTGACCTCAAGTGATCCACCCACCTTGGCCTCCCAAAGTGCTGGGATTACAGGCATGAGCCACCGCGCCAGCTGCTCTAGATTTTTTGGTTCAACTTGGAAAGTTAAATCAGATGAATCTGCAATAGCCAAACACTTTGTCAAGGAGCATGTGCAGGAACACTCTGTTTAAGTTGTGTAATAACTGAGAGATAGGAGCAAAAAACAAAAAACATGCAATAGTTCCGTTTGGGGAGATTTTTTTTGGTTAATAATTCCAAAGCCTTTGGCAACGGACATGATAGAAAGGCATGCCCACACATATTCACCCATCACTCCAACAATTAGTTACTGAATACCTATTATACACGTGCCTGGCACAGAGCTGGGTGGTGCGGATATCACAGTGATCCATAAACAGGGGGCTGGGGTTCAGTGGCAAGCAAACAGGTATTGTCTGATTACACAGAAGAATGTATGATTATACAGTGAAGAATAGGTGTAATGATAAAGTGAGATCATGTGCTCTGAGAGATAGCAGTGGAATTTCATGGAATCCCCTACTGGTGGAATGGAACCGAGGCTGAGGAAGCGGTGTTTCCGCTGAGATGTGAGGATAAGTGGAGTTATTTAAGACAAATGGGTTCAGCTGGATTTGGGAGGCTGATGAGAAAATGGTTCCAGGTGGAGGGAACAGCAGGTGCACACAATATGCCTGAGGATCCGAAAAGCTGCTGGGCGCAGAGAGAGCAGCGGAGAGCCAGCGGGATGAGGCTGGAGAGAGGCAGAGGCCACGCCTGTGAACGCCGCACAGCCATGTATACAGGTAGGTCTTTCTCCTGTGAGTCTCAGGGAGCCAGCGAAGGCTCTCCACGGGTGGGAAATGTGATCATGTTTGTGCTTTGAGAAAACCGAGTCACTCAGACCGGCATCTGGCATCTGAAGGAGCAGAGAGGGTAAGGGGTGGGATGGATAGTGAGTCGGCTATTGCAGACGTCCAGGGAGAGCTGGCAGTTCCCTGGACCAGTGTGGGGTGATGGAGAGAGAAAGCGACTACATTCAAGAGGCTCGCAGGATGTAAAGTTGACAGGACTGAGTGTGTTATGACTGTGAAAAGGGAGGGGGAGGAAGATGCCTGGGAGGAATCCTGGGTTTCCGACTCCTGACTCTGCATGGAGGATGGTGTCATTCACCAAGAGCTGGGGGAAGATCATGTTTGATCTTCAGCAGGATTATTTTGAAGTACCTTTGAGTTATATCCAAATGGAGAGGTTGAGTAGACACAAGAATATGGGTTTGGAAACCAAGATGCACCCTTTTATTATTATATAACTTATGCTTTTCAATTTCTTAAAAATTAGATGAAATATGCAGGGTTTCTGTTTGCATGTGGTTGAGTGGATTTCTCATTTATTCATGATGTTCACTTTAGCGCATAAAAATCAGTTGAAAATAGGCTGTGCACGGAGGCTTATGCCTGTAATCTCAGGACTTTGGGAGGCCGAAGCGGGCGGATCATCTGAGGTCAAGAGTTCGAGACCAGTCTGGCCAACATGGTGAAACCCTGTCTCTCCCAAAAATACTAAAATTAGCTGGGTGTGGTGGTGGGTACCTGTAACCCCAGCTACTCGGGAGGCTGAGGCAGGAGAATTGCTTGAACCCGGGAGGTGGAGATTGCAGTGAGCCGAGATTGTGCCACAGCACTCCAGCCTGGGCGACAAGAGTGAAACTCAAAAAAGATTCACAAGAGTGAATCTCAAAAAAAAAAAAAAAAAAAAAAAAAAAAATATATATATATATATATATATATCAGTTGAAAATACACAAAATAGACCTTTCCACTATAGGAAATTAAGAAAATTTTCTTATTACCCTGGAGACAACTGCATAAATGTATTGAACTTGTGATATGAAATCAGTTGGGAATTATTTTGCAACTTCTATTAAACTTGAACTATAGAGAGTTGGTGTTTGGTGCTGCTGGTGGTAGATCCCATGTTATTATTTCTATGTGACTGTGTTACCTCTTTCTCATCCTACACAGCTACTTGGACAGTTTCTTTCACTCCTGTGAGTTCAACAGATATTTATGGTGTGCACTGCTCTAAGTGCTGGATATGGAGTAGTGCATAAAACAGGTATAAACAAGGCTGGGCGCAGTGGCTCACTCCTGTAATCCCAGCACTCTGGGAAGCAGAGGTGGGCAGATCATGAGGTCAGGAGATCGAGACTAGCCTGGCCAACATGGTGAAACTCCATCTCTACTAAAAATACAAAAAATCAGCCAGATGTGGTGGCACGTGCCTGTAGTCCCAGCTACTCAGGAGGCTGAGGCAGGAGAATCGCTTGAACCCAGGAGGCGGAGGTTGCAGTGAGCTGAGATCGCGCCACTGCACTCCAGCCTGGGCGAGAGAGCGAGACTCCATCTCAAACAAAACAAAAAACAAAACAAAACAAAACCAAAAACCAAAAAAAAAAAAAAAAACCCACATACAAACAAACACGAATCCATGCCTTTATGATGCTTGAGCATGCGAATGACTCCCAAGTCCATGTTCGGCTCAGGCCTCTCTTCACAGATTCAGACACACACACCCACATTCACCTATTCCTCGGCTTCCTCCAATTCCAGATATCTAAAATCAAACTCCTTATCCTTTTGTTCTAGACCTACTCCAGTGGATTCTCTGTCTGCCCAGTCATGTATCCAGCCAGTTGCCCAATCCAGAGACCCTGGAATGATACATAATTTCTCCCCCTCTCTCACTCCTAAATCCCAGCAGTACCCAGTCTCTTCCTGTTTCTGAAACAAGCTGTCACGTTTGTCCCCTCGTCTAGGTCCCACAGGCCCTGCCTAATGAGGTTGGCCCTCACTGGTTCCCGCCTGGACTGCTCTAAGAACCACCTTATGCTTTGAAACCCAGGTCTACACTGTCTCCTTTAAATCCCTCCTCTACGGAGTTGCTGAACAGCCGTTCTAAAATGCGTGTCTGGCCATATGACTCTTCAATGACCCCAAGCTCCTTAGCGTGCCATTCAGAGCTAGCGTAATTGTTTTCTGCCTACCTGTCCAGTTCTTCTTCTCTCCCCTGTGCTTTCTTTCATACACAGCAAGTGTGTGTATTGGGGAATGCAGTTACCATTCCCCAAGCCTGGACAGTCCTTCCTGGGACTCTTCTCCCATCCAACTCCCGCTTATCCTATAAGTTAACTTAGTTAAGATAATCAGACTTAACTAAGTCTGACCGATTTGGTTAAAAAAGTTTCTTCCATGAAAGCTTTCCTCATCCTCCCCCTCCTTCCGCAGGAGGAAGCAGGTGGTTTCCAAAGCATCGTGCTTTTTACACGCTGCCTTTGAATGTCCTCCTTAACTTTGGGATTGCCAGTCTTCCTTACACTATGAAAGAAGGAACGAGGCTGGGGGCAGTGGCTCACGCCTATAATCCCGGCATTCTGGGAGGCCAAGTCAGAAGGGTTGCTTGAACCCAGGAGTTTGAGACCAGCCCTAGCAACACAGTGAGAACCTAACTTCACACATACACAAAAAAGCTGGGCATGGTGGCATGTGCCTGTAGTCCCAGCTACTTGGGAGGCTGAGGTGGGAGGATCTCCCAGGAGGTCAAGGCTGCAGTGGGCTGTGATCGAGCTACTGCACTCCAGCTTGGGCAACAGAGCCAGACCCTCTCTCTCTCACTTTCTAAAAAAAAAAAAAGTAGGAACTGTGACTTAGTTGTATGTATCCTCAGTGCCAATACCTGGTACAAAGAAGGCAACCATTAATACATGTTAGGCTGTGTGCTGAATGTGTTCTATTTGGAAATACTTTTCTGTTGGGGTCATTTCAAGAACATAGTGCATAATTTTTATTTTCCTTTACATATGGCTTTTTGTGGAGAGAGGCTATTATCTGCAGGAAAAAAGTATGATGTGTGAGATGTGAGAGTTGCTATGAAATGCTTCAGTATCTGTAAGTCAATTCAATATGCTGGAAAACGCTTTAAAGGAAATCATCCTTTACAAATGTCTCAAACGTAATCACAGAAAAAACATCCTAAGCAAGGTGGTCACTGATGATTTCAAATTCTGAAGACTTGGACTCACGGACGGGTTAACATTGTACTGAATGCAGTGTCTCTGTCTCCACAATGATACATACACAATGGATTCTATCACCTAGTTCTTTCCTGTCTTCCCTTATTTTCCCACAACAAAGAATGGAAACTAGTCACAACTCAGCACATATGTATATTTGGAAGAGTTCATGCTTTCTGTTTTTTTTTTTTTTTTTTTTCTACTTTGAAAAAATGCACTTTGATGTTCATTGAACCACATGCAGGTCCTTTGAATGCAGCACCTAATGGAGAAGATAAATAAGCCCCGGCTGCTGTAACCGAAGCTGTGTGTCCTGCAAGCCTCTGGTCTTCCTGGCTGTCCATCAGCCTGCCTGCCCACATGTGTGAGGGTCTCCACTGTGAATGCCAGTGTTTTGTGGAAGTGCCTTAGAGGTTTTGTTTTCATATCTAAACACTCGCTTCTCAGTGTTCTTGCCAACTGCTGTAGAATTCTTCCATCACTTAGTGAGGGCGATTTTTTTGGTTTTTTTCTTTTTCAGCTTTTTCTGCTAAAGCTCTTAAACAGTTAAGGAAGACCTCCCACAGACCAGAAAGGATGATTTTTGTCTCTTGATTGCTTTAGCTAAAAATTCCCCCAATTTCCCGTTGATGTGGGTAAACACTGGAGGTGTAGTGGATGCTACAGCCTGGGGCCCAGGTCCCTATTTGAGGCCAGGCACTGCTGCTCCTGGCTGCCAGGAGTGTTGGCTGATGGGAGCTCAGCTGAGGCCCTCCTGGAGAGCTGCCTGACAGAGGCACGCCTTCTCCAGCACCCACTGCGAGTGGGAATTTAGGGCTGTTCTGATGGGCCATCTTCACTCCGGGACTCCCTGCGGTCCGCCTTCTCCCTCTGCCTCGTTTCCTTGGGTACTGCTGCTGTGAGCACTCCCCAGACACCCTCACCCACGTGCTCAAACACCCAGCGGCTTTCCAGGAAATCCAACTGAGACATAGGAATTTGACGATGAATAAATCCAGGGGAAAGACGAGTGTGTTAGTCAGGGCTCCTCAGAGGAACAGAACCAACAGGACCAATAGTACGGATATGTAGGAAACAAGGACTGGCTCCCACAATGATGGAGGCTGAGAAGTTTCACAGTCTGCAGTTGGCAAGTTGGAGACCCTGGCGGCCGATGTGTAGTTCCAGGTGGGGTCTGAAGGCCCGAAAACCAGGACAGCCAATGGTGTAAGTTCCAGTCTGATCCCTAGTTGGAGTGCAGGAGAAATCAGTGTTCGGGCAGGTCAGGCAGAGACAGCAAATTTCCCCTTACTCTGCCTTTTTTTCAACCGGGTCTCCAACACATGGGATAAAGTTAGCTCATGTAGGGAGGGCAGTTTGCTTTACTCGGTTTATTGATGCAAATGTTTCATCCGGAAACAGCCTCACAGATATACCCAGAATAATGTCTAGTCAGATACCTGAGCACCTGCTGGAGCAGTCAGACTCACCCGTAATTCTAACCATGACAATAAACAGTGCCAGAACACGCGGACGTCTGAAGAGCCTGGACCTGCTGTGACACCATCCGTAAAGATGAAACACAAGCGAGTCACAGTCCTCAGCGTAAGGGCTAGGAGTCTAAAACCCAGCAAGGAAAATAGGAGTTTTTGACTTTGAGTGAGAAGATATTTTCTTAAAAATGACACCAAAACATAAGCAAGAAAAGAAAAAAGAGTAAAATTGGATTTCATTAAAATTAAAACATTTGTTCATCAATGTTTCGCCGGTAAAGGGAGAAGACAACCCACAGGGCAGGAGGAGATACTTGCAAATCATATTTATGACAAGGGATTTCAAGCTAGAGTATCTAGAAAACACAACTTGGTAATAAAAAGACAACCTACTGTAAAAGGATTTCAATAGGCGTTTCTTCAGAGAAGAGAGACAAGTGGCCAATAAGCACATGTAAAGATGCTCAACATTATTAGTCCTCAGGGAAATGCACATCAAACTTCAGTGCGATCCCACTCACACCCACTAAGCTGGCTGTCGTCCAAAGACGGATGTAGCGAGTGTTGGTGAGCACGCGGAGAACAGGAACCCTCACACAGTCATTGCTGGTGGGACCCGAGTGGTGCAGACAATTTGGAAAGCAGCTTCACAGTTACTCAAAATGCTAGAAATAGAGTTACCTTATGACCAGCAATTTCACTTTTAGGTATAAACCTAAGGGAAATAAAAAACGTATGACCACACACACGCACACACACAGAACCAAAAACGTTGTCCCTGAACGCTCACAGCAGCATTATTCATAATAGCCCAAAAGTGGAAAACCCTCAAGTGCTCATCAGCTGATCGATGGATAAACAAGCTGTGGTGTGTCCATGGAATGGAATGTTATTCAGCCATGCAAAGGAATGGAGTCCTGTCACAGGTGACAGCATGCAGATGAGCCTTGGAAACATTTTGCTAGCTAAGAGAAGCTAGACAGCAAAGGCAACATATTGTATAATTTTGCTTACACTCATGTGGTGCATAATGACCGGTCAACGATGGACTCTGCATATAGATAATGGTTTCATAAGATTATAATGGAACGGCTGGGTGTGGTGGCTCATGCCTATAATCCCAGCATTTTGGGAGGCTGAGGCGAGTGGATTGCTTGAGGTCAGGAGCTCAAGACCAGCATGGACAGCATGGTGAAACCCTGTCTCTACTAAAAGTACAAAAATTAGCTGGGCGTGGTGGCGGGCACCTGTAGTGCCAGCTACTTGGGAGGCTGAGGCAGGAGAATCACTTGAACCTGGGAGGTGGAGGTTGAAGTGAGCTGAGTTTGTGCCACTGTACTCCAGCCTGGGCGACAGAGCCAGACTTAATTAAAAAAAAAAAAAAAGATTATAATGGAACTGAAAATTCCTATTGCCTGGTGATGTCAGAGCCGTGATAATGCCATAGCACAACACAGTACTCACAAGTTTGTGGTGATCCTGAGATACGCTAGCCTAGTGTGCTGGCAGTCATATAAAAGTCTAGCACATACAATTATGTATAGTATATAATAGTTGCTAATGATAAGAAATGACTATGTTATGGTTTATGTATGTAATACACTACACTTTTTAATTGTTATTTTAGAGTATACTCTACTTATTATAAAAATTTAACTGTAAGACAGTCTCAGGCGGTCCTTCAGAAGAAGGTATTGCTATCACAGGAGATGAGAGTTGTGTGTGTGTTATTGCCCCGAAGACTTTCTAGTGGGACAAAGTGTGGTGGTGGAAGATGGTGACATTGAGGATCCTGACCCTGTGTAGGCATAGGCTAATGTCTGTGTTTGTGTCTTACTTTTTAACAAAAATGTTTAAAAAGTAAAAAAAAGAAAAAAAAAAGAAAGCAGAAAAATGTTTGTACAATAAGGATATAAGGAAAGAATATTTTTGTGTAGCTGTACAATGTGTTTGTGTTTTAAGCTGACCATTATTAAAAAGGAGTCCAAAAGTTGACAAAAATTGAGAAGGTTATAAAGTAAAAAGGTTACAGTAAGTTAAGGTTAATTTATTATTTCAGAAAGAAAAACTTTTTCTATAAAGAGTGTAGCCTAAGTGTACAGTGTTCATGAAGTCTACCTTCATGCCTCAGGCCTTCCTGTTCACTCTCCACCCACTCACTGGCTCACCCAAAGCAACTTCCAGTCCTGCAAGCTTTATTCATGGTAAGTGTCCTATACAGGTGGACTATTTTTTAATCTTTTATACCATTTTCTTATCATAACTTTTCTATATTTAGATAAGTTTAGATATATAAATACTTACCATTGTGTTACGATTTCTTACAGTGTTGGGTAGAGTTGCATGCTGTACAGGTTTGTAGCCTGGGAGGAACAGGTTCTGTCATACGGCGTAGGTGTGTGGCAGGTTGTCCTATTTAGGCTTGTGTAAGGACATTCTTTGATGTGTACACATGAAGAAAACTGCCTAATGACACTTTTCTCCGAATGTGTGTCTGTCATTAAGCAGCAGATGACTGATGTGAAATGTTAGAATGCGCCACTCCATAGAGAGATTGTCTAGGGATGGAGTAGGAGACGGGTAAGTAGGAATCAGGAAGACTGTTGTAGCATGGGGTTTCTTCCCCACTTCCCACCACCTTTGTCAATAGAGACAGCGTCTTGCTCTGTTGCCCAGGCTGGAGTCTAGTGGCATGAACATGGCTCACTGCAGCTTCTGACTCCTGGCATCCTCCTACCTCAACCTCCCAGGTGTGTGACACCACACCCAGCTAATCAAAATCAAAAACTTTTTCTAGAGGCAGGATCTCACTGTGTTGCCCCGGCTCGCAGAGAGTTTCTTTTGGGGACGTTGAAAATGTTCTAAAATTAGATTGTGGTGATGTAATTCAGTGTATCTTTGAAAGAGTTTAAGTGTCGTGTCAAGTACAATTGTCTCATTCAGCTTGGATTTTTGGAATGTTTGAAGACAAACTTTGCCTTGGAGATCATCTGGTAGCTTTCTGAGCAGACGACTGTGGATTGAGGGGAGCCATCCCCTCTGCTGAAAGCTTGAGAAGATGAAGACTGAAAACAGTACCGGTGATGGAAGAGCATTAGAGATCGTTCACATGCAAAAATGCTTTCCCCTGGGGATTGTCTCCCGCTCCTTCACCTCTTGGTGTAAGTACAGAGAGCAGAGGCAAGAAGAGCCTTAAAGAGGCAGCCACACATTGTGGTGAGCAGCACACAGCCTCTTGCTAGGATAGGAATATGCCATCTATGCTTTGGTTCCCAATCTCCTTGCTAATAAAACCTTTGTCCCTGGTCCTCTTAACTGTAACAGCATGCTGGACTAATAGGTTCAGGGAGTAGTCTGCTGTGACAAATACTTGTTGCGCATCTACTGTGTGCCAGGGTGTATTCTAGGTGCTATGGATTTGTGATCTGGTTTGATAATAAATTTTATTTTAATGAGTACATGGTATTTTGATACACTTATCTTTCTACACATAGACATAGTGAAGTGATTACTACAGTTAAGCAAATTACCATCTTATCATGTCATAGAGTTACTTAGTAAATACATTTTAGATTCAATATTGACTCATCCAAAAACGCATGTTTTGAGCATCCAGTTATTTTCATGAATTGTGCTAGGTTCCAACTGCTGATGAAAACTCATCAATACAATTTCAGACACAGAGGAATCATGTTTTAATAAATTGTGGAATCAAATAAACGTGGGTGAGTGCACCTTTTACTAGCTGTGTGACTGTGGGTAAAATTCTTTAGAAGGCAGTTTTCTCAGCTGTAGACAGAGTAGAGGGAGTGGGGGAACTTCCTCTGTGTCATTAAATGTTGTAAAAATGGATTGCGGTAACCCATCTCATCTCATTGAACACCCAGCTCAGTGCCAGGAATACATACCTTCTAATTTCCAGCTCACTCCCATGAATATAGATTATGATTTTTGTAGAAAGCCATCCTAGTAGCCTTGTAAACTGACTTCCTCATTTGAAGGTGAGAAAACCTGGGCTCTGGAAGTGTTCGTGTCTTCCCCGAGGTGGTATAACTAGGCAATGGTGATGTCAGCCCTGAAAGCCAGCATCCCCATTCTCAGTTCAATGCTGATCTACCACATCATGGTAACTTGCGAGATTAGTTTGTCTTCTGTCTCCGTAATGTGCGTTCCCTCAAAGCGTTTAGCTCGATCTTTAAACCTGGAGCATTCACTGTAGGTGCTCAGAATATTTTAAAAAATGCCTTCCCAGGCCAGGCGCGGTGGCTCACGCATGTAATCCCAGCACTTTGGGAAGCCGAGGTGGGTGGATCACTAGGTCAAGAGATAGAGACCATCCTGGCCAACATGGTGAAACTCTGTCTCTATTAATAACACAAAAATTAGCTGGGCCTGGTGGCGCGTGCCCGTAGTCCCAGCTACTCAGGAGGCTGAGGCAGGAGAATCACTTGAACCCAGGAGGCAGAGGTTGCAGTGAGCTGAGATGGTGCCACTGCACTCCAGCCTGGTGATGACAGAGTGAAATTCTGTCTCCAAAAAAAAAAAAAAAAAAAAAAGCCTTCCCACCCTTAGGCCAATTTAGTCTCAGGAAATCCCTGCCTTTACCACTTCTCTATCCCAAGAATCGTTCATTTATTCTCTGTTTTCTGTCTTCAGTCAGTTCTCCCTCCCTGACAGATTATCTAATTTTCAAAGTAACTCAGTTGTAGTGAAGGGTTGTGGGCTAGAATGTTTACGCAAGGGGGCAGGCCACTTTCCAATAGAAGACCTCCTCAGCCAAACTGGAGGGTCACCAGGAGCAGGGAGGCCGTCTTACCTCCTGCAGGGCACGGGGCACCCTGGAGGCTGTGCTCTGCTCCAGCTGCCCTCCACGGAGCCCCGCACAAGGCGGCTCTTGGCCAAGGGCTCTGGTTCCAC
The DNA here is from genome assembly GCF_009764315.1 of Trachypithecus francoisi. Lineage (NCBI taxonomy): Eukaryota > Metazoa > Chordata > Mammalia > Primates > Cercopithecidae > Trachypithecus > Trachypithecus francoisi. Next base: position 856,569 of record NW_022681461.1, read on the forward strand.
AGCTGCCACACTCTGCCCATTCCCTGCCCACTAGCACCCCAGGGCGAGCTCCTGGCAGTGAGCACTGCACAGGCTTCCTGCTTGACTGGCGGGTGGGGGAAAGAAAAGGATAAAATAGAGGATGAAACATGCAGGTAATTTAGTATCTCAAGATATCACACAGCCACCCAGACAGAACAGTTTCAGGTGTGTAATCAAACCCGAGGCCTAGGGATGGGGAAGCTATTGCAACACAAGAAGCCCTGTTGAATTTGTCCTTCCTTTCAAAAAACTAGAAGAGAGTGAGTTTCTCTCCCTGCTGCAGAGTTCAGGCCCCGGAGCGCCGAGGGATCCAACAGAGCACCAGGGCACCCAGCTGTGGACAGGGGCGGGGGTCCTTAGCATCACTGGGGCCCACATCTGGGGAAGGCCCTGAAAGCATGAAAATCTCCTGACAGATGAACATCAAACGGATCCACGGCTCTGCGGAGGACCCAGGACCACTGGCTTCAGTTGTTAAGACCGTGTCAGAGTGTGAAGGACTCCTCACGGCCGAGGGGCAGACACAGCGGGCTGGGCCGGGTGGAAACCGAGGCCCGCGGGTCCGGAGCAGCGCGTCTCCGCGGACGCTCCCCACAGGCCCGGCCAGCGCGGAGCCAGGAGGGCGGCATCCGGGGGCGGTGGGCACGCAGGGCAGGAGGAAGCCTCGGCCCTCCTCTGACCTCACGCCGGCCCTCCCCGCGGATGGCGATGCCCTTGCCCCGCAGGGGCGGCCGAGCCGGAGGGGACCCCGGCCTCGGACTCCTGCCCGCACCCCCTTTCGGCGGCCGGGGTTTCTCTGCCTTCGCTGCACATTGGAGCCCCCGGGGGCCTCTGAAAAACGACGCGTGCGCTGGCACCAGCCCAACCCCGTGGCACCAGCGTCTCTGCGGGAGGGGCCTGAGCGAACGCACATTGTTTCAAGTTCCCAGGTGACCTCGTGCGCAGCCAGCCCTGCAGACTCCGGCCGCCCCAGCCGCCGCCCCCCGCGCCCCCGGGCTGCCCTCTGGCTCGGTGCCTCCGCCTGATTCCGAAGGGCCGCGGCCTCGCTTCTTCTCCCCACCGCCTGCTGCCAGCGGTGACTGTCTCTGGAGGTGTCATTTGGGGGCTGTAGTGGTGGGTTGAGTGGTGGCTCTCCAAAGGACACGTCCGTGTCTGGGAACCTGATTTGTAAAGAGGGTTTTTGAGAATTAAATAAAGGTTTTCGAGAGGAGATCATCCTGGCGTTAAGCTGAGCCCTAGATCCAATGACAAGTGTCTTTATAAGAGGTGGGGGTGGGGGGGCGAAGTAGGAGAAGGCCGTGTGGAGAGGCAGGCAGAGACTGGAACCACAAACCAAGCAATGCTCAGAGCTACCCACAGCTGGGAGAGGCAAGGGAGGATTCTTCTCTAGAGCCTTGGCGGGGAGCATGGCCCTGCCAACACCGTGATCTTGGACTTGCAGCCTCCAGAGCTGTGACAGGGTCCGTTTCTGTTGTTTAGTCCATCAGGTCTGTGGTCTTTGGTGATCTGTAGTCATTGGTTGGCAGCCCTGGGAAGCTGGTAGAGGCGCCCTCTCAAGCTGCTATTTTCTGCTTGGTTGATTCTAGGGCTGAAAGCCATCCAGTTCAACACGCTTCCTTTGGACTCACTTAATGAACTCACCAAAGCTGGCCTTTTTCTTATCATGTTGAGAGCTTTTGGGGCTGTCCCCTAGGGGAAAGCCTCCCTCTTTTCCACTCCCTTTCAGCCTTTTCTGCTCTATCCAGACTCAACAGCATCCACCAAAAACCACCTCAGAAGGCTCACATCCTAGATTTGAAAAATGACTTTGCAGGTTTAAATTTTTCATATCATTTAAGAAATGAGCCAAATTTATGCCTTGTACAATGACTTGCAGACAATTGAAGCAATCTAGAAGAATGCACTCTGCCCTCACCCGCTGCCCGCTTCTTCCATCCCACCTCCTATGCCCATGGTGACCAATGACAATCAAGAGCACTCTGGTGAAGACCCTTCCAGTCCTTTCTCTAGGAAGACACTTTCCAAGTGACAATGGACTCAAATATATAGGAAATGTAACTTTAACCCAGGTAGAAACAGAACCGGGCTTGTGGAAGCAGCCATGGTGGGATGCTTGGAACCCACTGACTATTCCTCCTACAATCTCTTGGAGGAACCCACAGGCTACAAGGAACAAAGACAAATCGAAAACCACTATCTTAGCCCTCCTGGAGTTCAGGCCTTGGAAACCAAGGCCAATGTTATGTTTTGAATGTTCACGTTGTCTTCAAAATTCATGTTGAAACAATCCCCAAAGCAACAGTATTAAGAGGTGAGGCCTTTAGGAGGTGGTTAGGCCATGAGGGCTGCCCTCAGGGATGGGATTAGTGCCTTGTAAGAGGGCTGGAGGGAGCTAGCCAGGTCTTTTTTGCTTCTGCCTCCTGTTGTATGAGGACCCAGCGACAAGGCGCCATCTTGGAAGCAGGAGCTGCCCTCACCAGACACCCACTCTGCCGGTGCCTTGATCTTGGACTTCCAGCCTCCAGAACTGCGAGTAACACATTTCTGTTCTTTATAAATCACAAAGTCTGTGGCATTTTTGTTATAGTAGCCCAAATGGACTAAGGCAGCTGGGATGAGGGCAAGGCACATGTGTGGAAAGATAAGGAGGTGCTCATTCACAGAGATTAAGAGCTCTTCAGGTTGGATGGTGAGGACCCAGACACCGGCAGAGAAGGGGTCATGGCTCTCTCTCTTTAAGGCTTCTGCGTATTTCAGAAGGAGGAAGAAGCTGTAGTGATTATTTCCAGCTACATACATCAGGAACTCTGCTCAAAAGCCTACAATATCTCCCCATGTCCCCTACATTAAAAGCCAAAGTCCCTGCTGGCTACATAGGATCTGCTCCTTCACGCCACCCCAGAGACTCTTCCTCCCTAATCACATCCTCTGTCACTATTCCCTCCACCTGCCCTACTCCAGTCCCCGGCTTCCCTCCTGTCCCTCAGACACACCAAGCTTGGCATCTGTGCATTCACTCTTCCCTCTACCTGGAGTGCTCTTCCCCAGGTATCTGGGCTCCTCCCTTACTTCCTGCAGTCCTCTGCTCATATGTCCCCTGATCTGAGCTTCCTCAGCCACCCTACCCAAGTGGCACCTGCCCCACCCACCACATGCTGTTCCCTGTTTCCTTCACTTCTCCAGCACTGAGTGTCACCTGACTTTCCAGCCACAGCGATACAGACCGACTGTACCACAGCTTTTGTGAGGAATAATACAAAAATAAGTCAGCTGCTTTCTCCCAATGACTGCACTGCAGAGATGTCACTGAGTACCTGGTCTGCTCTGCCCCAGGCTTCCTTCTCCTCTCTGGCTTCCAGAACGTTGGGGGCAAAATTTGAGGGTGAACTCTAAGAACTCTGTAGGACGTTAATGTCTTTCTCTTTGGCTGTGATTTTTCAGACTTATTCACATTCCCCCACCCTCATTTCTTGTGCCTGTTGTGTCATGTTATGCTGTGGAGTTTGCTCTTTTCGTAACCCAAGGAAGAGGCGAGAGAGAAGTAAGCCACTTGTTGAGGTCCCAAATGAATACGCACACTTGAAGAAGGTGACACTCCTTGATTGCCTGTACCTCTGTGGCAAGCTGCTAGGACTTTTGGTCCAGCAGGCACAGTGGGAAATTTAATACTGCCTGGGACAGATTTTAAAAAGATGATTGGTACAAGTAGTTCAGTCAAGTACTGAGATCAAGTTTTTGCTCAGGTAGTCTTACGTAAAAGATAGTATGGATAAGAACATGTGTCCATAGGTTTACAGAATTTCTGAGCTGGAAGAATTGTTGGTACATCCAAATACTTCCTTACAGAAATGAGGAAAACTGAAGACCAAGCAAACTGCCTAAGGCCCAGAGCTTCTTATTGACAGAGACAATGGGATGAAAATCTTTTTCTCTCTCCTCCCAGCTTTTTCCATGATACCACCCACAACGTTGCAGTTCTTCCCATTTTGTGTATTGAGCTTTTTCATTTGAGATCCTTGGAAAGTGTGTTAAGAGGTTATGCCTGCATATGCATAATTCTTTTTCCCCCACAGACTTTCCAAATTCAATACGCTGATGGAAGCAAAGGCCCCCTCGTCGCTTTCCTCAGAGCTCACCCTGGATTTAATGCTAGGGATTAGGAGCGCGCCTGTGCCAGCCTGCTCCCTGCTCGGCCTGCCCGCGCTGGAGGGCTGCTGGCGGGAGGTGGATGTCAAAACACAGAAGGCGCTTGTTGGAAACAATAGGACTTGGAAAGTGTGGGGCCAGGGATTGGCGCGTGGGGAATACCAGGTGGCAGGTGGGATCATCAGACTAGGGGGTTTTCAGGGAAAGCTGCCTGCTGGGTCCAGGAAAATAAAAACACGGGGTTCCAGATGTTCCTGGAACATGTCTGGTTTTAGCCAATATTGTAGGAATCCTTAGCATAGGTTCTCAAAAATCCGTAACATCTTAGGGGGAGCACAGACTGGAACCAAAGGGAGGACTCTGCTGTATGCAATTCTCAGAAGTCTCCAAGGGGTGTTAAACACAACACAGCACAACACAGCACAACCACATAACATCACATCGTGCAACACAACACAATCACACAATACAACATCACACAGCACAACATAACAAACCACACATCACACAGAAACACAACACAACCACACAACATCACACTGTGCAACACAACACAACCACACATCACACAGTGAAACACAACCACACATCACACAGAGAAACACAACACAACCACACAACATCACACTGTGCAACACAACGCAACCACACATCACACAGTGAAACACAACACAACACACATCACACAGTGAAACACAACCACACATCACACAGAGAAACACAACACAACCACACAACATCACACTGTGCAACACAACACAACCACACATCACACAGTGAAACACAACACAACCACATGACACAACATCCCACAATGCAACATAACAAATTACACAACACAACACCACACAACGTAACACAACCCAGGCTTCTCTGGTGAGTAGTTAGGGTTAGGGCCTACCCGCCGTTCTGGTGAATGGATATATTTGCCTAGTTATGGCTGAGTGGTTTTCAATGGCAACTTCAGCCTGGAGTGCTGCGGAGCTGAGCTGCAGTTCCTGGCGTCGTAGCTGCATTAGTCCCGGTCAGCCAAGTCCAGATCTCCGTGGGGGAAGGGCCCCTCGAAGTTTGGAGCTCAGGAGCTGTCATCCAGAGAGAAAGCTCAGCGAAGTGGACTGACAGAAATGCAAGGAAATGTTGGGTCTATGCATCCCGTCCTCTTGTATTTTGCAGGTATATTACCCCGGAAAACCGGAGCCTGTTCAGCATGAGCTCAGTTGTGCTGGACATGAGCACTCACGGATTGAATGCCCACATCAGGACTGGGCTTAATTTTCTATATTGCAAAACGACGGCCTTTGGCACATGACATATCACCAACACTGATCCCAATGACAGGCATGCAGCGGCTCTTTCAAAAACTAAGGAAAGTGATCAAATGGAGTTGAGAAAATGTACAAGGGTCAATTTTCCCATGAGCCACACAGCTCTGACCTTAGAGATACCGTGATGCAATTTCCAGCTTTTTCCCTTGAGACACACAGCTCTGACCTTAGAGATACCGTAACGCAGTTTCCAGCTTCATCCTCGCTTTGCTTCAGAGTTGCTTTAAACTGTTGCTGGGCTGCGAGATGTTCCTCACGTCTTGCTGCTCTTTGTATCTCTGTCTTCTACCAACGGGAGCCTGAGCTGATCAGGCCAGGGCAATACATTCAGAGTCAGGGTAAACTTTTTAACTGTTCCTTAAAACTCTTTCCAGCCATGAGGTTGTCAGTGATTATTTCTGCAAGCCTGACCCACCTCCATCTGAAGCTCCCAAGTTCATTGTTGAAGGGTGGCTTTCTGGGCCCACTGGATCGGACTATCCCGGGCATGCGTCCAAGAACTGGTATTCTCAACATGTGATTCTTATGCATATTTAGTTCCTTTAAAACAGCTATTTACCAGAAAATGAACATACACGTAGCTACGACCCTTGTCAAGAAACAGAACTTTGTCAGTGGCAGAGATCCCTTCGTGTCCCGCCTCCCAAGGGTGACTATTATCTTGAGTTTACACAGTTGCTTCAGTGCGTTTCCGGAGAGGGGATGCATTAACATTTAGGGATTTATTTAAACATGTATCTCTCAACATCATAGTAGGGTTTTGTCTGTTTTTTTGAGTGCTATATAAATTGAGTTACGCAGCATGTGGCTTGGCATTTTGTTTTTGTTTTTTTGTTTCTTTTTTTTTTTTTGCTTCCTTACCATTAGGTTTGTGAAAGTGATTCATGGTTCTGCCTGTAGTTGTATTACATTACATGACTAAGCCACAATGTATTGATCTATTCCGTTGGTGGACATTGGGTTCTTTTTTCCAGTATGGGACTGTTGTGAATAATGCTGCTCTGAACATTCTTGCACAACACATTTCTCTTGGTCATACCTAAGAATGAGATTGCTGGGTGAGCTTCTCTTCAACATCTATAGAGAATGCAAACTGTTTTACAAACTGGTTACTGTAAGTACAATTTTAAGAATCTTTGTCTATATCTTGGCAGACTGGTGGGTGGAAACAGCCTACCAGTTGTATGTATAATTCCTCGTCATCCCCCATCCCCCCAGTTTTGGAAGGTACTGGCCAGATTTGTTTTCAATTGGAGTTCCGTTGGTCAATTTAATCCCCTTTTTGTTGGTTATTGCTAAATCCTCCTGAATTAATATCCTAAGTGACTTTTTTTTTGAGACAGGGTCTTGCTCTGTCACCCAGACTCGAGTGCAGTGATCATAGCTCACTGCAGCCTCAAACTCCAAGGCTCAAGTGATCCTCCTGCCTCAGCCTCCTGAGTAGATGGGACTACAGGTGTGTGCCGTCATGGCTGGCTAATTTTTAATTTTTTTGTCCAGATAGGGTCTCCGTATGTTGCCCAGGCTGCTAAGTGAGCAACATTTTTTCTTGATCTGTCCAGAAAATAAAATGTATATGCACAGGAACCCACTATGTACCAGGACCAGTGTGAGGTGCTGGGAATACAACAGTCAATGAGACAGGGAAGAGCTTGGTGTGTGTGACGCTCTCAGTCTGGTGGGAGACAGGCATATAAACAAGACTAAGTATATAATTATAAATGGCGAGAGGTTCTGTGTATGAAACGAATAAGGTGCTGGAGAGGATAAGGGGCTGTGGGCAGAGATGGCACTGTTTAGACCCAAAGATGTGGGCAAGAGTAGGAGAAAGCCTGTCTGAAAAGTGACAGGTAAGCTCAGACCTGACTGCCTCCTGTGAGGCGTCGGGCGAAGGATGTTCCCAGCAGCAAGATGTTCTCTTGTTCGGCCTCCGAGGGACAGAGGACCTGGGCACATGGATGAACTGGGAGGAGTGTGGGGGAGGAGGATGGCATGACGTGAGGCTGGCAAGACGGGTGGGACCTGGCCTGGGGTCTGGTTGGTGGTGGGGAGGCCACGGAGTGGTGGCTGTGGTTTGCTGCACAGGGCTGAAGGATAGCTCTGGTTACTGCAAGCAGAAAGAGTTGTACGAAGCCAAGTGAGGAAACAGGAGGCTGGTGAGAAGCCTCTGCAGCCATCCAGGCAGGAGACAATGTTCAGCAGGACTAGGATGCTGCCCATAGACTTGGAAAGACAGGGATGCATTTGGGGAACATGTTGGAGCCGGAACAGACAAACCTGGCTATGGATCAGATATGAGGCGTGAGGCAGGGACAGGTGGGATGAGAGCTTCCAGGCTCTGACTTGAGTAACTGGGTGAAGGGAGTTGTCATTGACAAAGACGGGAAACCTTTCCTATGGACATCAAATCCCTCTTATATCACTTAACACCTACTCTACCTCATTCTCCGGTGGTCCCAATATCTCTCTATGGTCAACGCCAAAATAAAAGTCACTTTCTGGTTTTTGTTAACAGACTTTCTTGCACCCTCTTCCACCATTATTACTTATTCACTGAGTGACCATCTGTATGCTTGCTGTGTCCAGAGCAACTGGGTCATAGTTTTAATGTGTAAATTAGTGAAAGAGTTCTTTTTACTCTATAAACCTATAGACCCAGGTAGGAGATCTAGATGTGACTTTCAGAACAAATGCAATTGCTTTAAAATGATCTTTCTAGGAGAGCAGTTATGAAACGTTGAAATATTAAGGTAAAACCTAATAAGAATTCTGAATTCAGAAATGTAAAAGAAGTGACAGGAAATAAAAACTGACTTCAGCAATTTCTTTTCACGAATGAACTGGACTACACAATATTTTCCTTTCGAATTTCTTTTTCTTAAAAGAATTTTAACTATTCTTACTTTTTTTTTTTTGAGACAATGTCTCGCTCTTTTGACCAAGCTGGAGTGCAGTGACGTGAACACAGCCCGGCTCACTGCAGCCTTGACTTCCTGGGCTCAGGCGATCCTCCCACCTCAGCCTCTTGAGTCTCTGGGGCTACAGGCATGCATCACCATGCCTGGCTAATTTTTTATTATTTTTATTTTTTGTAGAGACAAGGTCTATGTTGCCCTGGCTGGTCTTCAACTCCTGGTCTCCAGTGATCCCCCTGCCTCAGCCTCCTAAATTGCTGGGATTACAGGTGTGAACCGCTGTGCCCAGTTGAAACCATTTTGATGCCATTTGGAGTGGACTTACTATATAGAACCATACAATGTGGTCAATTTCTTCAAAATATACTCCTAGGAACATACAGATATCAGAAGCATTTCAGCATAGAGTTTGTGAGGAAATTCCTACCCTTTCAGATTGCTCAATGTAATGCATTAAAACATTAGGTTTAGGTCTCTTAGTTGACCCACTAGAGTTGTTTTTTAGGGCCCTAGAGTCTCCCCTGATCATCTGGGAGCACTGGAGAAGCAAGCTGTGAGCTGGTGGTGTGGCTGTCCTGATGCCACTCTGTCTCTGGGAAATCATAAAGAGGCAGGCTTTCTTAATTGCAGACGACAGAATCCACTCTGCTAGTTTATGCAGAGTCAGTACAGAATTTCCAGGAGGACGAGAGAACAAAGCTTGGATACTACATCATCAGGAATAAGCAACCAGAAGAAACAGCAACCACACAATGAGATATTTCTAGCACTCAGATTCTCTGCTGCTGGGACCAGAGAGAAGAGCGCTGGCCGTGGCTGCCACAGAACAAACACCTCCTTCTCCATGCTTGCCAGAAGATCCCATTTCCCCCTCTCATGCCACCTTCCATCCTCATGGCTGCATTTGTTTGGTATAATCTGGAACTCCTGCCTGCTCCCACAACACAGACGACGGTCAGTTCCAACCTGAGTTCAGCAAGTGCTGTCTTTAAGGGGAGTCCGGGAGGCATGGCTTTTACCTTTCCACGTCTGCAGAGCAGGGAAATAGACTGTGTGAATGCTGGAGACAATGTTTGACATAATTTGCATGATCTGCCACAGACAGTGAACAAAATCACCAAAAGACATGATCTTCCCAAATCACCGTTCTCCTGCTCCCAGCACTAATTCCGTTCAGGAGAAACACTTAGCTAGATTTTGCCTGCATTTACCAAGTGCTTTCCTTTCGAGCACTTCCTCTTTCAGGCCAGTTAAACTAAACTACACTGTGAGCGGAGCACACAGCAAACACCCGAGGAAAGCGAGTACGTCCACGGCTTCCTCAGGAACGCATCTGACGCCCAGCTTGGCGTCTCCCCACTTATCACAGCACCGCACCAGAACTTGCATTTTGCTAAGGTAGGCGGGAAGACGGAAAGGATGTCTAATTAATCACCAAGTCTTTGCGGACCAGAATATGCTTTCGTTTGTATTGGCTCACCTCATCATTCTAGGACTGGACTTGTGGCTGGCAGGGATGCCCCGCGTCTGATTGAGAAGGGCGTGGTCTTGCAGAAGGAATGATGAAGCCTGTGAAGGATCAAGCTCCTAAGACACAGAGAGAGGCCTCCTTTGGTAGTCCTGGTCCCTGCATTTCAGGGACTTTCTCATCATTCTGCCCCTAATAAGACCTGGGCCCTGACACCCCCCTTTCCACCATAAACAGTGCCACTAAAGCTGCAGCCAGCACTGACGCAAAGCCCAGAGTCACTACTGGGTGTCATAGCTGGGGTGCCCATAAAAGAGGGGCTGGGACGGGGCCCCTTGAAAACAAGGCACCTTGCAGCCTCGCCCAGGGTGGGGGCCTGGGGGACTCTGGGGAGAGGAATTAAACCTGTATATATACATATAGTCTTTTGGACTCCTGGAAATGATCTATTGATAAAAGCTGCTTCTCATCAAAAACAAGAAAGAGGAAGGGAAGGAAGAAGAGAATCCATGGAAAACTACTAATACAGTTGTGGCTATCTAAGAGAGAGATTTTGTTTGTTCTCTTACTAACAAAAAGGGGTAATTTGGCAGGAAGAATTAGGGAAAGCAAACACATTACATATTATTTATTGTTGGAGAAAGTTAAGCTCCAAGGAGGGAAGGCTCAAGAGCTGAGGAGAAGGTTGATTTCACAGTGCCTAATTCGCCACGTTCCATGATGTGTTTGATTTTTGAAGTGTGTATTGTAAAGAATGGCTTTCGCATTGGGGCAAAGGTAAAGCAAGTCAACTCTCATCAAAACATTCACTAGAGACTCTGACTTTCCATGCCACTTAAAAAAAATCGGTGAGCTTAATCTGCCATAAACGATCCTTCTTAAACCATTCCTGGTTCTTCAGGTCACGTCCTTTGCTCTGATTTTCCCTTCCTAGAACCTGCACAGCACAGAGCCAGAGTTCACAAGGTGGTGCTACCTACCACCTGCTCATCTTCACACAACACAGACAAAACGTTCCCATGTACCTGTGTTTTGCACCACTCCTGTGATTTACAGCTCCTCGAAAATCTGTAGTGGAGATTTGGTGAAAAAAAAAAAATAGCCATGTTCTTCCAGCCCCCAGGGGGTACGTTTTTTCACCAGGCATCTCACAGGCTTCCATCTGAATCTTCCAGGAGACTTGGATCCCAAGGAACACAAGTGCTCGCAGGCGGGCTGTGCAGGCGGGTTGTGGGGAGGCGTACTGTGAGCCCACCGCGTCAGTGGAGAGCAGGACCTGGGGCTTCCCTGGGGCTCCCTCGCCGACACAGCCCAGTTCCTTGGAGCACCAGCACCGTCCCTGGAGTGTTCCACTCCCAGCCCAGCGTGGCCACTCTCTCAGCCTCTGCCTCTGTGTCTGTGTCTTCTTCTCTCTTTATTATTAGGGGGCTCCTCTCCCTCCTGCACCCATTGGCTCCTTCCTCGGAACGCGGCTTCTCAGCTTGACTCTTCCGATATCCCGTCAGCTTGGGTTCCCACAGTGCGATTCTCCTTTTTCTTTTCTTTCTTTCTTTCTTTTTTTTTCCTTTTTCTTTTCTTTTTCTTTCTTTCTTTTTTTTTCTTAGATGGAGTCTTGCTCTGTCACGAGGCTGGAGTGCAGTGGCACAATCTCTACTCATTGCAACCTCTGCCTCCCTGGTTCAAGCAATTCTCCTGCCTCAGCCTCCCAAGTAGCTGGGATTAGAGGCGTGCGCCACCACACTCAGCTAATTTTTGTATTTTTAGTAGAGAAGGAGTTTCACCATGTTGGCCAGGATGGTCACAATCTCTTGACCTTGTGATCCACCCGCCTCAGCCTCCCAAAGAGCTGTGATTACAGACATGAGCCACTGCACCCAGCCGATTCTCCCTTTTCTTGAGTGAAATTCCCAACTAGGAGCTCCCTGGGCCCAGCTCCTTCTGGCCACACTAGATCTGGTCCCCTGGGCAGGGGTGGTGGGGTCCTGTGATGACACAGGGCTCTTGGTCTTCGAAGACAGCGGGAGCAGTGGGAAGATGGGCTCTGGGATTCCTCAGGCTATCGCTTCTTTTGAGGTGAATCCATAACAAACCAAGGGCAGAAAAGGAAAACTAGGACAGTAAGCGATGATCTGCCCATGTCACCGAAAAGGAAACAAATGGTTGGGTATAAATCTTGATTGTCTTATTCTTTCTTCCAGGAGAGTTGGGGATGAGTTCTGTCTGGGAACCAGTCAGAATTAGATTTCATTCTAGGACCGGAATTCACCCTCCTGTGCTCACCCAGTCGCTCTCGACCTTCAGGTCTATTTCCCCCCTGTTGACGGCCTTCCTGGGTTGGGCTTTCCGAGGCCACTGTTGAAAGGAGGTGGGGCCTGTCCCCTGCTCCATGTCACCGGCTTTCCCGTTGCAGCACACAGCTAAGGACACTGCATTAGAAGAGCCCTGAGGTCTAGGCTTGGGGAAACCTTGACCTGCCGGTGCCTGCAAAGGGAAGTACGATGGGAGTTCTGCATCGCTGAGGTTCTAGTTACCTCTCACTTGTATGACGTTTGCGCAACAAGGCTGATTTTGTCGTTGAGGACATTTTCTAAGGGAGTTCCTGTGGGTATGGACTTTCCTCGGTGTCTCCCAGCCCGAGAGCGCCCTTTTGCTGCTGCTGAAAATGCCCCAGAGTCCGTGCACACTTTTTCCATTGACGGTGCAGCTATCCAGGCCCCACGTTCAGCCAAGTGGGGAGTTCTGCTATTACAGGGTGTGTGGTGGGACAGATCATTTATTAGGTGCAAACCATCTCTTATTTGTTACTTGGTGGGCCTGTCTGCCACACTCCTATCTCCAAGTCCACCTGCAGCACCTGCGTGGCTGGGTGTGTGCCATGGTCCCTCTCACCGCTGAGCTTTTGCTCCTGAGTTCTACCTGGGACACATTCTCATTCCTCTTGACTTTTCCACTCTTAGATGTTGCTTCCGCTGAGAAGCTTGACCTGATTGCCCTCTCCCCAGGACAGGACTGGATGCCCTGCACCCCACATTTATCCACTTCAGGGCAGTCAGTGCTGGGCCTGGGCGGTACTTTCTTACCTCTTTTTGGTACTGGCTGCTAATGTCCCTGAGTGAGGGTCCTGGAGAAGCTCCGGCGCCACTCCTTGGCAGAGCCCTCTGAGGTGGGCACACTGACAGTGCTTAACAAATACTTGCCCGCTGCCGAGTGTGGGGCCTTGAAACCTGACTCTGGCTAGTGGAAAGTTCTCCTGCATCCTGGATTTGGGGTGGTGGTACGCATTCTATTAGGAGCTCCTAGTGGTGCTTCAGTAATAATAGCCAGTATTCTAGAACAATAAGAAATTGTCCCAAGAAGTCCTTAAGCACATCCCATGTTCTTATCTCACTTGTTTTTTTTTTTTTTGACACAAGGTCTGACTCTGTCACCCAGGCTGGAGTGCAGTGGCGCGATCTCGGCTCACTGCGTACTCAACCCCCTGGGCTCAAGTGATCCTCCCGTCTCAGCCTCCTGAGTAGCTGGGACTACAGGCAGGTGCCACCACACCAGGCGGTTTTTTTTTGTAGATATGAGGTCTCACTATGCTGCCCAGGCTGGTCTCAAACTCCTAGACTCAAGTGATCTGCCCACCTCCCAGAGTGCTGGGATTACAGGGATAAGCCTCTGCATCTGGCTTCAGTCACTCTTTGATGAGTGAGGTAGGTACTATTTTTAACTCCATTAAAGAGGTGAAGTGAATGGTCCAGACCATACAGCGGGCATGTGGCCGTTGCAGGTTGGAAGCTGGACTCTGGTCCCAAACTCACGTTGGTGACCTCTCGGCCTGCGGTGACACCTGTTGCCTGCAAGTCCCTGGAGGTCCTCTACTCTGCAGTGGGTTAGGGGTCCGCAGCACACTGAAGACGCTTTATAAGCCTCCTTGGTGTTTTATAAGCCTCTTGGTATTCTACTAGCAATCTAGCAAGTGTCTTCAGCTTTAAAAATGTCACCGGCCGGGCGCGGTGGCTCAAGCCTGTAATCCCAGCACTCTGGGAGGCCGAGACGGGCGGATCACGAGGTCAGGAGATCGAGACCATCCTGGCTAACACGGTGAAACCCCGTCTCTACTAAAAAATACAAAAAACTAGCCGGGCGAGGTGGCGGGCGCCTGTAGTCCCAGCTACTCGGGAGGCTGAGGCAGGAGAATGGCGTAAACCCGGGAGGCGGAGCTTGCAGTGAGCTGAGATCTGGCCACTGCGCTCCAGCCTAGGCGACAGAGCGAGATTCCGTCTCAAAAAAAAAAAAAAAAAAAGTCACCAAACCCAGGGTGTCCTGCCAATTGAGGCACGCATTTAAACAAATTCCTCCCCCTCCCCCTCCCCCTCCTTCTCCTTCTCCTTCTTCTTCTTCTTCCTTTCTTCTTCGACAGGTTCTTGCTCTGTCACCCAGACTGAAGTGCAGTGGCACAATCTCGGCTCACTGCAACCTCTGCCTCCTGGGTTCAATCGATTCTCCTGCCTCAGCCTCCTGAGTAGCTAGGATTCTCCTGCCTCAGCCTCCTGAGTAGCTAGGATTACAGGCACGTGCCACCACGCCTGGCTCATTTTTGTATTTTTAGTAGAGACAGAGTTTCACCATGTTGGCCAGGCTGGTCTCGAACTCCTGATTTCAAGTGATCTGCCCGCCTTGGCCTCCCAAAGTGCTGAGACTACAGGCGTATGCCACTGTGCCCAGTCGTTTAAACAAATTATACTTCTTATTTATGGGTATGAATCCAACTTCTTACCCCACCTTTCTGTGTTTTTTGTTTGTTTTTTGTTTTTTAGGTATATGTGCTGCCAAAGCGAGCATGTCCCTTTCTGTTTCTCTGTTGCTTTATAAAGTTATGCAATTAATAACCAAATGTATTTTCCATTCTCAGAGATTGAAATAGATTGGAAACACATAGAGTGAAGTGGGAAAAGCCTCTTTGCTGCTTGCTTCTCTCTGCAGGATAATCCCACTTTCTTCCTGGGAGATAATGATCCTCAGTTTTGGAGTGGATCCTGCAAGTCTTTTTTCTCTGCATTCACACACGTGTTTATAGCTGTGGAATAAAGTTCTCTTTTCATGTAAATGACATACTCTGTGCATTGTTTCATCACATAGTCTTTCTCCTCAGTGGACCCTGCATCTTAGTGATCATTTCCGGGGCCACATCACAGATCGGTCTCATTCTATTTAAGAGCTTTCTAGTATACACCGCCCTTAGTGATGGGAATTTGGGATCATTTCTGGGGCCACATCACAGATCGGCCTCATTCTATTTAAGAGCTTTCTAGTATACACCACCCTTAGTGATGGGAATTTGGGTTGTTCTCAGAAAAACTGTAAATCACAATTTACTAAAAAAAATTAGTATTACTTGCTTTAAAAAATGCCCCAAACAATAAGAGTGCTCATTTAATGCTGAGGTTGACGCTCCTTTTCACAGTCACACAGTCAGCGCCAATCACACTTTCCAGAATATGGAATGCCCCCACTTTATTTTGGTAAAATTAGTGCCTCCCAATGTCTTCCCACCTCCTGGTCTGCCTCCTCAGGAGGGGGCCTGGCCATTGTGCTCTTGGAAGTAGCACAGGATGTTGTTACACTTGGCTACCCAGTTGCATAATAGCCTCTGAAATTAGGCCCGGTGCTAGTTTAAGCCCTTGTTTGCCCTTCAGATACTGACCACAGATCAGCATGGTGGGCTGACGACCTGGGAAGTCGGTGCTCACAGGTGTTTGTGCATTTGTGTGGTGCGTATGTGTAGCATCTATGGTGTGTACTGGGTGTGGGTGTGTAGTGTGCATATGTGGTGTATGTAGTGTGTGTATGGTATGGGTGTGTGATGTGTGTGTGTAGTGTGTATGTGTGGTGTGTGAGGGGTGTTGGGTGGTGTGTGTGTAATGTGTGTAGTGTGTATGTGTAGTGCGTGCAGTGTGTATGCATGGTATGTGCTGTGTTATGTGTGCTATATGTGGTGTGTATAGGGTATAGGGTGGTGTGTGGTATGTGTGTGTGTTGTGTATGTGTGGTGTATGTGTATGTGTGGTATATGTGGTGTGTATATGGTATGGGATAGTGTGTGGCATATATGAGGTGTGTGGGGGTGTTGGGTGATATGTGTCTAATGTATGTAGTATGTGTAGTCTATGTGATGTGTGTGTATTGTATATGTAGTGTGTGCGGTGTGTGATGCGTATGTAGGCAGTATGTGTGGTGTGTGTGTGAGATGTGTGTAGGATGTGTGGTCTATAGGCTGTGTGTGGGGCATATAGTGGTTTGTGGCATCTGTTGTGTGGTGTGTCTGTTGTGTGGTGTGTGTCTGTTGTGTGGTGTGTGTATGTGTAGTGTGTGGAGTGTGTGTGGTGTGTGTGTGATGTGTGTAGGATGTGTGGTCTATGAGGCGTGTGGGGTCATGTGGTGGTGTGTGGTGTCTGTGTGCTGTGTGTAGGTCTAGTGTGTGCAGTGCGTGTGGTGTGTGTGTGATGTGTGTAGGATGTATGGTCTATGAGACGTGTTGGGGGCATGTGGTGGTGTGTGTTGTGTGTGGTGTGTGTCTGTTGTGTGGTGTATGTGTGGTGTGTGCAGTGCGTGTGGTGTGTAGGATGTCTGGTCTATGGGACATGTGGTGTGTGTTGTGTGGCATGTGTCTGTTGTGTGGTGTATCTGCTGTGTGGTGTACGTGTAGTGTGTGCGGTGTGTGTGGTGTGTAGGATGTGTGGTCTATGGAGCATGTGGTGGTGTGTGTTGTGTGATGTGTGTTGTGTGGTGTGTGTCTGTTGTGTAGTGTATGTGTAGTGTGGGCAAAGTGTGTGGTGTGTGTGATGCATGTAGTATGAGTCTATGAAGTGTGGGGGTACATGTAGTGGTGTGTGGTGTCTGTTGTGTTGGGTGTGTGTGGTGTTGTGTGGGGTGTGTGTGGACATCATTGCTCCTGGCACTGGCCCTCTCTGGGGAACAAGGAGGTCACCCTGGGAGTGAAGCGGTGAGAGACCTCCCTCCCGGACTCACTGCGTCTCCCCACTCCTGGAACAATTATTCCAGGTGGATGATGCACCACGAGCTGAGTGAACAGCCGTTTCCCCCTCTGTGTGGAGTGCTGTGCAAGTGAGTGTGAGGCCAGCTGGACTTCCTGGGTCGAGTGGGGACTTGGGGGAACTTTCCTGTCTTACAAGAGGATTGTAAAACGCACCAATCAGTGGTCTATAAAAGGCACCAATCAGCGCTCCGTAAAATGCACCAATCAGTGCTCCATAAAACGCACCAATCAGTGCTCTGTAAAACGCACCAATCAATGCTCTGTAAAGCACACCAATCAGCAGGATTCTAAAAGTAGCCAATCACAGGGAGGACTGAAAAAAGGGCACTCTGATAGGACAGAAAAGGAACGTGGGTGGGGACAATAAGGGAATAAAAGCTGGCCACGCCAGCCAGTCTCGGCAGCCCGTTTTCTTCCGCCTGCGGGAGGTTTGTCCTTTGGCTCCTCACAATAAACCTCGCTACTGTTCACTGTTTGGGTCCGTGCGAGAGCCGTAACATGGCTGGCCGCGGGGCTCAGGCCTGTAATCCCAGCACTTTGGGAGGCCGAGGCAGGTAGATCACGAGGTCAGGAGATCGAGACCATCCTGGCCAACACGGTGAAACCCCGTCTCTACTAAAAATACAGAAATTAGCCGGGTGGCGGTGGCGCCTGTAGTCCCAGCTACTCGGGAGGCTGAGGCAGGAGAATCGCTGGAACCCGGGAGGTGGAGGTTGCAGTGAGCTGAGATCGCGCCACTGCACTCCAGCCTGGGGACAGAGCGAGACTCTAATAAATAAATAAATAAATACATAAATAAATTAAAGCTGTAACACTCACTGCGAAGGTCCTGGCTTCATTCTTGAAGTCAGGAGACCACGAACCCACGGCAGGAACCAACTCCGGACACGCAAGGACAGTGAACACCCAGAGAATCCGCAGAATACCTTCCTTGTGGAGGAGAGTGTCTCTTACATTTTTAGGTATTGCTGTTTCCCCTTTCTTTAAAAACATTTTAAAATCACATAATAATTCACCGGTTGTTTTAGGAAGAGTGAGAAATCCCTACCGTGGAAAATGAAAATCCATGATGTTGCTTTGAGAGATGAGCATGTCACATTCTTGGATCCGACTTTCATTTCTCTCAGATAATAATGTGTTGAAAATAGCTCATCAATATAGGTTACCGATGGATTTTACCTGACATCCCCCTGCTAATGTGGACCTGTAGAGGAGAATCCATGTTTAACATATACATTCATAACACGTCGTGGGCGTGTGGGGAGGTTCTGAGGTTAACTGCAGTGGTTGAGTCCAAAATCTTAGACTCTGGTTCCCTTTGAGGTTGGTAACAGATCAGACCCAAGACAATGAGATGAACGGAAAGAACTGGATCAGGGCAGGCCTCAACACAGGGCTCAGGGAGCTCTCTTCCTTCCTCTCCAAAACGAAGACACTGGGGGAAAGCCCCGTCTGCAGGGCCGACCCTGCCCACCGTAGCCCGGCCTCCTGCACGGAGGGTCCCAGGCCTCCGGATCTCTGGTCGTGGCAGTGCCCACCCAGGGGTGCGGTATCTTTTCTCAGGAGTCAGACACAGTCCGCACGGGAAACCGGGAGCAGATACAATCAATCTCCTGTGGCTGCAACCCGGCGAGGGGGCTGAGCGGGCGGCTCTTTCCTCCCAGAGCGCCTGCATTTTTTGCGGATGGAGTGAATGTTTGTATTTTCGTGAGGCCATGCGAAAGGAATGTGAATATTAGAAAAGAGCCCTGTTTGTTAAAACGATAATTGCTAGAATGCTCTGGAACCGTCCACATTCGCTCTTCCACAGTCTCATAAAAGCCTAAGGAATGGGGGCAATGTCTGACTGATGAACTGGACTCAAAGCCCTTCCAGATGAGAGAATTTTGCTGTCATTTTGCTTATAATTTTCCCTAATGACTTGGATTTCTCTTTGGCCACCAAATATTTCAAAGCAACTGGTTTTTACGGCATCCAAGAGCTGAAAGCCCCCATGGGAGTTCTCGGGCTAAGGACGAGCACGTGAATAACTAATAACCAAGTGGACAAATATGCATCTTGTGTTTGAACCAATACTCATGCTCGATTACACCGCAGGCCGTTTCAGATGCTTTCAAGCCGGGCCTGGCTGGCCCTGCAGACACCCCCTGCAGCCACTTCCTCAGGAAGTGAGCTCACCTCCCGCATGGAAGGGCGTTTGTGAGATGCTGGCACTCCTCTAGTGCCAACGCTGGAGGCTGGGATCACCTGCGGGTTTTCAGTTGCTCCTTGGCGTTGCCGGGAGTCCCAGGAGCAAGCTGCCTCCTCGCGCCCTTTCGTTGGTTTGCTGCCCTCCAGATAAAGTGTGGTGCGGAGTTTCTCATTCGCACGCGAAGAGAGGGAAGGGAGGGAGGGAAGGAACGCAGCTGCCGGGCCTTGAGCTCCTCTCAGGCTTTGGGCCAGGTGAAGGGCCCGTGCTGTGGCGGAGGGAAGAGGCTTCCTAGGTGAAAACATCTGCGTGTCTTGGCTTTAGCAAGCTGGGGTGCCCGCCTCCACTTACCTGGATCTCCATGCGGGGCAGCGTCGTGGCCTGATGGTCGGGCGAGGAAGCTTCTTCAGTTTGGGTCACACTAAGGGCCTGGTGTGAATCCGGCCTCTACAACCTCCCAGGCTGGGAAGCCTTGGGCTACTTAACCCCTCTGTGCCTTAGATTTCCTGCGGGCAAATGAGAAGACATTCAGGCCTTCTGAATCATGTACTGCAAAGGGCTTAGAACAGGGCCTGGCTCATAGAAGAACGAATGGGCCGCAATTAGTGCGCTCTGCAAGGGTTAAAATGATAATTACTAGAATGCTCTGGAACCGTCCACATTCGCTCTTCCACAGTCTCATAAAAGCCCAAGGAATGGGGGCAATGTCTGACTGATGAACTGGACTCAAAGCCCTTCCAGATGAGAGAATTTTGCTGTCATTTTGCGTATAATTTTCCCTAATGACTTGGATTTCTCTTTGGCCACCAAATATTTCAAAGTAACTGTTTTTTAAGGCATCCAAGAGCTGAAAGCCCCCATGGGAGTTCCCGGGCTAAGGACACTTTATGCAAACCCATCCCAGGAGGAGGAGGAGGAGAGGGAAGAGAAGGGGGAGGAGGAGAGGGAGGAGGAGGAGGAGAGGGACAAGGAGAAGGGAGGCAGGGAGGAAGAGGAAGAGAGGGAAGGGAGGGAGGAGGAGAGGGAGGACGAGACGGAGTGAGGGGGGAGGAGGAGAAGGTGATGAGGGAGGAGAGGACGGAGGGGGAGGAGGAGGAGAGGGAGGAGGAGAGGGAGGAGGAGAGGGAGGAGGAGAGGAGGAGGAGGAGAGAGGGAGGAGGAGGAGAGGGAGGAGGAGAGAGGAGAAAGAGGAGGAGAGGGAGGAGGAGAGAGGAGAAAGAGGAGGAGAGGGAGGAGGAGGAGAGGGAGGAGGGAGGAGAGGGAGGAGGAGGAGAGGGGGGAGGAGGAGAGGGGAGGAGGAGGAGAAGAGGGAGAGGAGAGGGAGGAGGAGGAGAGGGACCAGGAGAGGAGGGGGAGAGGGAGGAGGAGGAGGAGAGGGAGGAGGAGAGGGAGGAGGAGAGGGAGGAGAGGAGAGGAGGGAAGGGAGGAGGAGAGGGGAGGAGGAGAGGGAGGAGGAGGGGAGGAGGAGAGGGAGGAGGAGGAGAGGGACCAGGAGAGGGAGAGGAGAGGAGGAGGAGAGGGAGGAGGAGGAGAGGGAGGAGGAGAGGGAGGAGGAGAGGGAGGAGGAGGAGGAGAGGGAGGAGGAGAGGGAGGAGGAGAGGGAGGAGGAGGAGAGGAGGAGGAGAGGAGAGGAGAAAGAGGAGGAGAGGGAGGAGGAGGAGAGGGGAGGAGGGAGGAGGAGGGAGGAGGAGGAGAAGAGGGAAGAGGAGAGGGAGGAGGGAGGAGAGGGACCAGGAGAGGGAGGAGGAGAGGGAGGAGGAGGAGGAGAGGGAGGAGGAGGGGGAGGGGGAGGAGGAGGAGAGGGACCAGGAGAGGGAGGAGGAGAGGGAGGAGGGGGAGAGGGAGGAGGAGGGAGGAGGGGAGGAGGAGGAGAGGGAGGAGGGAGGAGAGGGGAGGAGGAGGAGAAGAGGGAAGAGGAGAGAGGAGGAGGAGGAGAGGGACCGGAGAGGGAGAGAGGGAGGAGGAGAGGGAGGAGGAGGAGGAGAGGAGGAGGAGAGGGAGGAGGAGGAGAGGGAGGAGGAGAGGGAGGAGGAGAGGGAGGAGGAGGAGGAGAGGGAGGAGGAGAGGGAGGAGGAGAGGGAGGAGGAGAGGGAGGAGGAGAGGGAGGAGGAGGAGAGGGACCAGGAGAGGGAGGAGGAGAGGGAGGAGGAGGAGGAGAGGGAGGAGGAGGAGGAGAGGGAGGAGGAGGAGAGGGAGGAGGAGAGGGAGGAGGAGGAGGAGAGGGAGGAGGAGAGGGAGGAGGAGAGGGAGGAGGAGAGGGAGGAGGAGAGGGAGGAGGAGAGAGGAGAAAGAGGAGGAGAGGGAGGAGGAGGAGAGGGAGGAGGGGGAGAGGGAGGAGGAGGAGAAGAGGGAAGAGGAGAGGGAGAGGAGGAGGAGAGGGAGGAGGAGGAGGAGAGGGAGGAGGAGAGGGAGGAGGAGGAGAGGGACCAGGAGAGGGAGGAGGAGAGGGAGGAGGAGGAGAGGGAGGAGGAGGAGAGGGACCAGGAGAGGGAGGAGGAGGTGGAGAGGGAGGAGAGGGAAGAGGAGGGGGGGAGGAGAGGAAGGAGGAGAGGGAGGAAGAAGAGGAGGAGAGGGAGGAAGAGGAGAAGAGAGGCAAGGAGGAAGAGGAGAGGAGGGAAGGGAGGAGGAGGAGAGGGAAAGGAGGGAGGAGGAAAGGGAGGAGGAGACGGAGTGTGGGGGAAGGAGGAGGAGGTGGTGAGGGAGGAGAGGGTGGAGGAGTGGGGGAGGAGAAGAGGGAGGAGAGGGAGGAGGAGGAGAGTGAGGATGAGGAGAGGGAGAAGGCAAAGGAGGGAGGAGGAGAGGGAAGAGGAGGAGAGGGAGGAGGATGAGAGGGAGGAGTAGGGGGAGAGGAAGGAAGAGGAGAGGGAGGAGGAGGAAAGAGGAGGAAAGAGGAGAGGGAGGAGGAGAGAGAAAAGGAGGGGGAGAAGGAGGAGGGTAGGGAGGAGGAGAAGGGGAGGGAGGAAGAGGTGGAGAAGAGGGAAGAGGAGAAGGAGGGGAGGGAGGAGGAGGGGAGGGAGGAGGAGGGGAGGGAGGAGGAGAAAGGGAGAGAGGAAGAGGAGAGGGAGGAGGGGGAGAGGGAGGAGGGGGAGAGAGGAAGAGGAGGAGGAGAGGGAGGAAGAGGAGGAGGAGAGGGGAGCAGGAGAAGGGGGGAGGAGGAGGAGGAGGAGGATCCTATTGTTTTCACCAGTGACTGCTTCAGAAATTTGAAAACGGCTATTTTGTTCTTTCATGCCTTGCTGCCCCTTAGCCCCAATATTGTTTACGTTTCCTCTGTGGCACATCAGAGCATTGTGGACAAGCTCTGGTCTTTTAACGTGTCGTGGATGCTGGCCTGGGTTTGCCACATAGATACTCAGAGGCTTCCATTTTACTCCCTCTTAACATCATCAAGGCGATCTGTGGCTCACCCCATGGCAATACCATAGAAAGAAGCCCTCTGCAGCCTGCAAGCGCAGACGACATTTTTAGGGCCAGGCTGCTTTCTCCCACTGCCAACATGCCCCAAGGCCGCCGACCTTCGCAGTCCCCCTCCTGCCTTCAGGCCTCCCACTTCCGCTGCCAGCGAAAAGCCTCTTTCCCTGAAGCTCAGGTTTTCTTGACTGCTGTGCTATTGACATTTGGGGCTGGATAATTCTTTGTTGAGTGTGAGGCGACTGTCCCTGCTTCATAGGGCATCTGGTGGCATGTATGGCTCTACCCACTAGATGCTCGGGGCTTAGTCCAGCTTTGACAACCAACAGTCTCCAGAGGCTGCGAGGGACAGGGCAGATCACTCCGGGTGAGAACCACTGGCCTGAAGGATTGCAACCACGTTTTACATGGCCCTAAACACAAAGCTTGGTGGGTCCACATGTGGAGGGAGGGGGCCACGCACAGCAGATAAAGCCATGGAAAGCCACCCTGTTGGAAGTTCTCTTATTTCCAGGTAGAAACTAGGAGACAGCAGAAGCCCTGAGGTGTGGATATTGAGGTGGTGGAGAGTGGCCGTGGAAGCGAGGATCCGGGCACTTAAGACCCCCAGCATAAGCAGCTAGGAGCGGGCCCCTTGACTCCGAAGATGCTGTGAGCACTGACAGGAGGAAGGGGTCTCTGTTTCTCAGTGGGGTTTGGTGAGCCTGTTCCTGTTCTTCCTTCCTTCCCACTTATCCTCACAGCCAGTGCCCATTAGAGGAAGAGATCGGATTGCATGTGAAATGCCCGTCAGTACTTCTCCAGCTGGAATCTGTAGACCTCTGGAGGCCCACAGACATTTCTTCTGCAGTTGGTGAGCTTTCTGAGAACACACGTGGCTTTCAGGTGAGCTAAAAGGATGAAGATCATTACGTGTTGGATCATTTACAGTTACACTGTCCAATACTGTAGCCGCTGGCCACTTGTGGCTATCAGGAACCCGAAGTGTGACCAGCAGAAACTGAGGTGTGCTTTAAGTGTCAAATACACACTGGATTTTAAAGACTTAGAAAAAAAAAGAATATGAACTGTCTCAGTAATTTTTTATATGCATTATCTGCTGAAATGCTAATATTTCAGATATATTAGGTTAAATAAAATCTATTATTAAAATTAATTTCACCTGTCTCTTTTTACCTTGTTAATGTGACTGCTAGAAATCTTCCCCCCAGCTTTACTGAGGTGTAATCGACAAATAAAAACGATATATATTTTAAGTGTCCAATGTGTTGTGCTGCCGGAAAATTTAAAATTGTGTATGTGGGCTGGGCGCGGTGGCTCACACCTGTAATCCCAGCACTTTGGGAGGCCGAGGCAGGTGGATCATGAAGTCAGGAGTTCGAGACCAGCCTGACCAATACGGTGAAACCCTGTCTCTACTAAAAATACAAAAATTAGCTGGGCGTGGTGGTGGTGCACGCCTGTAATCCCAGCTACTCAGGAGGCTGAGGCAGGAGAACCGCTTGAACCCTGGAGGTGGAGATTGCAGTGAGCTGACATCACGCCACTGCACTCCAGCCTGGGCAACAGAGTGAGACTCCATCTCAAGACAAAAAGAATTACGTATGTGGCTCACATTATATTTTACTGGACAGCATTGATATAATCACACCTTCTCAAAGGGGACTGTATTGCTCCTTAAGGGGCAAAAATTGGTTGTTGGGGGGTGGCAGTGAAAAAATTGTAATCTTTTATATAGAGAGAACAAATAGACGTACAGTATATAAACGGATATTCAGTATATCTATGGTATGAAAATTTTATGGGACCAGGGATTACGAAAAAAAAGTCTAAAAATTGCTCTTTACGTGGATAATAATGAAAAAAATTGAGACACACTGATCTAGATGTACATCATAGAACCCAGGATCTACTATATGTGTATAAGCCTGGGTCTGCATTTGTGTTTAGGATCATATTAGTGCCAAGTAGAAACATTTTAATTGTTTGAATTAATAGAGGAAAGGAAGAAGTGAGTAATGCAGAATTTATACTGAATGAAGGTGACATGGCAGGAAGGTGCACCTTGTAAAGATGCCCAGTCAGTGTGCAACAGCGGAATGGACAGTGGGAACAGGCATGCTGGGGCCTGCTGGGGCCCATCATACCAGCACCAATGGTTCAGTTTCAGAAAACAGCAGAATCCATCTGTCATATCACATCCACGACGGTTGTTTCCTTGAATTCCACGACTTGCGCAGTTTTGTTTACACATAATCTGTTAATTTGCATGGACCTTCTATAGCATAAAACTTATTTATACTTGTTAGATTTCAGTGGTGCTAATAAATCACACCTCTCTTCCGTGGCTGAGTTTGGAACCATTGGCAGAGATGCAGGAATCAGACAGATGAAGATACGAATACCAGCTCTGTAACTGGTAAAAGATAGAGTGGAGGTCAAGGCTTGGCTGTGTTATGGGTCACCCCAGAATTAAACTTGGACCCCTGGCTTCAGATGGAGTTGGACAGCTTCAGATCTGCAGGGCAGAGAGCAGAGCAACGCACAGGCCCCAGAGGACCACCGGCTTCAGCACAGAGGGGCTGAACAGTGCAGTTCCTCCCTCCCAGCCCTCCAACCAGCTAAGCGCTTCTCCTCCGAGCTAGGGACCAGGCCGCAAGAGCCACCACCGCCACCCCGCCCTCCCCACGTGGAATCATGGGGAGAGGGGATGGAACGGGTTCCCCATCCGACCCCTGGCTTTCTGCTTGTGCAGTGGCACCGCATGGTGGATTTCCTCAGGGGCGGACCGTATGTGTGACAGTGGCCCCATAAGATTGTAATGGAGCTGAAAAATTCTAATCACAGAGTGACGTGGTAGCACATTGCATGACTCACATGTTTGTCGGGATGCTGGTGTAAACACATCTGCCGTGCTGCCAGTCCTACACAAGCATAGCATGTACAATGGTGTACAGGACACAATACTTGATGATAAGAAGAAACTACTGTTTGGTGTATGTATTTACAAATACTGTACTTTTTTTTTTTTTTTTGAGGCAGAGTCTCTCTCTGTCCCCAGGCTGGAGTGCAGTGGCGTGATCTTGGCTCACTGCAACCTCCACTTCCCGCATTTAAGCGATTCTCCTGCTTCAGCCTCCTGAGTAGCTGGGACTACAGGTGCCTGCCACCACACTCAGCTAATTTTTTGTATTTTTTGGTAGACACGGGGTTTCACCTTGTTAGCCAGGATGGTCTCAATTTCCTGACTTTGTGATCTGCCCACCTCAGCCTCCCAAAGTGCTGGGATTACAAATACTGTACTTCTTATTGTTATCTTAGCACATAATCCTTCTACTTACAAAAAAAAAAAAAAGAAAGAAAAAAGTGAACTGTGAACAACCCACACAGGTTCTTTAGAAAAGGGTGTTGTTATTACAGGAGATGACAGCTGCATGCATGTTACTGCCCCTGAAGGCCTTCCAGTGCGTTGGGATGTGGAGGTGGAAGACGGTGATATTGATGATCTAACCCCTTGTAGGTCTCGGCTAATGTGTGTGTCTGTGCCTCACTTTTTAACAAAAAAGTTTAAAAAGTAAAAAAAAAGTGAAAAAAAAATTAAATAGAAAAAAGCTTATAGAGTAAGAATATAAAGAGAAAAATAGTTTTTACAGTGGTACAGTGTGTTTGTGTTTTAGGTTGTATTATTTCAAGAGTCCAAAAGTTAAAAAAATTAAAAAGGTTATAAAGTAAAAATGTTACACTAAGTTAAGGTTAATTTGTCATTGAAAAAATAATACTTTTTATAAAAGTAGTGTAGCTCGAGTGTCTAGTGTTGATAAAGTCTACAGTAGTTTACAGCAATGTCCGAGGCCTTCACGTTCTCCTACCACTCACTCACAGGCTCACCCAGATAAACATCCAGTTCTGCAAGCTCCATTCACGATAAGTGTCCTAGATAAGTGCATCTTTTAAAAAATCATTTATACCATATTTTTATTGTACATTTTCTATGTTTAGATACATTTAGGCACACGAATACTTACCCTTTGGTTCTGGTTGCCTGTAGTGTAGAGTACAGTCCCATGCTGCACAGGTGTGTCACCGAGGGGCAATACGTTCTGCCATGTAGCCTAGGTGTGCAGCAGGTGACACCATCCAGGTTAGTACATTCTGTGATGGCCCCCCAATAACCAAATTGCCTAACGACGCATTTCTCAGAACGTATCCCTGTCGTTAAGCAATGCACAACTATACTTGTTTACATAATATAATGACTGTAATCTAGGTTGGCATTGAAGGTTATAAGACCTATTTGTTTATTTGTTTTTGAGATGGAGTCTCGCTCTGTCACACAGGCTGGAGTGCAATGGCGTGATCTCGGCTTATCGCAACCTCTGCCTCCCGGGTTCAACTTCAGCCTCTCGAGTAGCTGGGACTACAGGTGCACACCACCAAGCCCGGCTAATTTTAGTATTTTTAGTAGAAACGGGGTTTCACCATGTTGGCCAGGCTGGTCTCAAACTCCTGACCTCAGGTGATCTGCCAGCCTTGGCCTCCCAAAGTGCTGGGATTACAGGCGTGAGCCACTGCGCCCGGCCTGTAAGACGTTTTTAAAGCGTTTGTTCTGAGCCACTGCTCTATCACAGGGAAGTTTCTGCAAAGCACGTGGTGTGAGCAGGAGTTGGCTTTCTTCTCTGGGACACCAGCCCTGCCTGCTTTACTCTCCAACCCTGGCCCTGCTGGGTCATTTTCTCTTCGTGTCTACGATTTTTCTCCTGCCTCACCCTGGAAGCTTTTAACTGTACAGTGATGGGGAGGTAGAGTGAGAAGGACATGTGGGTTGACAGTTCCCTGTCCAAATCCAGGCTCTGCACTTCCAAGCTGTGACTCTGGGCAGTTAGGGAACCACTCCCAGCTCGCTTTTGCCACCCGGAAGTGATGTGGTACGTCTCCCAGAGCTGCGATGTGGATGAAAGGCAGTCAAGTCAGTAAACTCATTCGGCTCTCAAAACCTTCCCTTTTCTCTCTTCTTGACTGAATTTTTAGGCCTTTTCTAGTGCTACATCTGCTTGATGATTACTTTACGTAGTTGAAAACCTAAATGGTGGCCCGCAGACACAGGGCATGGTGGCTCACGCCTGTAATCCCAGCACTTTGGGAGGTGGAAGTGTCTCTTAAGCCCAGGAGTTCTAGATCAGCCTGGACAACTTGGGGAGACCCCATCTCTACCAAAAATAGAAACATGAACCAGGCATGGTGGTGTGTGCCTGTAGTCCCAGCTACTCAGGAGGCTGAGGTGGGAGGATTGCTTGAGCCCGGGAGCTCAAGGCTGCAGTGAGCTGTGATGGCACCACAGCACTCCAGCCTGGGCGACAGAGGCCCTGTCTGAAAAAACAAACAAACAAGAAAACCTAAATGGGCAGCAGTAGGAGGAAAGATACATTAGGTAAACCATGCTTGAGGTTTGTGCAATTTCAAAGTGTAATTGTCAAAAAGTTTTGAAAAAGATTCTCAAACATGTATTTATTGAGTTGTATTAGTCGATCAGGATTCATTGAATGTGTTGATGGCAGAACTAAAGAGACAGTAAAGCTAATTTAAGGAGGATAGGAGAGATTGGTATACACAATCAAAGAAAAAAATACTGAAATAATATTGCCAGGTTAGGCACAGAACTGGTGAATGTCCAACAAGGCAACAAAATTATAGCCTTCAGAGTGTTCTTGTCTCTTGGATATAAATAATTTGCTTTTCCAGTGAATAAAAACAATTTCAGCTTCTACCATTTAATATTTTACGGAGTTTAGGCCCTAAACAGTAGCAAATAGTAGGTCAAACAAAGATGTTAACTCCAGAAACTCAGGTGACTCTCAGGTGGGTTTCTCAGGCAATGCTCTAGCAAGACACTGAAAGAATTTTGTTTTAAGGCCAAGTTATGGATACCTTTCATTTCTTAAGATAATAGCATTATACTAAAGTAAGACTATTTTCTTTCTTTAAAAAAAAAAAAAAGAAGGAAGGACTTTGGGAGGTCAAGGCAGGCGTATCATGAGGTCAGGAGATGGAGACCATCCTGGCCAACACGGTGAAACCCCATCTCTACTAAAAATACAACAACAACAAAAAAAATCAGCCAATGTGGTGGTGGTGCCTGTAGTCCCAGCTACTCAGGAGGCTGAGGCAGGAGAATGGCGTGAACCCGGGAGGCGGAGCTTGCAGTGAGCCGAGATCCTGCCACTGCACTCCAGCCTGGGCGAAAGAGCAAGACTCTGTCTCAGAAAAAAAAAAAAGGGAAGGGAGAGAGGGAGGGATAATTTTTTTTTTTAAAGCATAAATAAGAACTGATAGCAAAAATAGGTGGCATTGAGACTGCTGTATTCTGGGTGGGGTTGGTGTGAAGTCTTCAGTTAGAAATCCTGGTTATGCTTCATGAGAGCTCTCTCTAAAAATGGAAGATCTACCCAGTGCTTTCTAAGCCAGATTTTCCTGTTGAACCCAGAGATCGTGGCTCACTTTCTTTTTTCTCTTATATATTGTTTTCTGCCATTCTAAACAGTAAATGCCTTTGGATAGTCACAGAAGATTTAGTCACAGTCCACTTTCTTTTTTTCCTTTTTTTTTGAGACGGCGTCTGACTCTGTCACCCAGGCTGCAGTGCAGTGGCGCGATCTCGGGTCCCTGCAAGCTCCGCCTCCTGGGTTCACGCCATTCTCCTGCCTCAGCCTCCCAAGTAGCTGGGATTACAGGCACCAGCCACCACGCCCGGCTATTTTTTTTGTGTTTTTAGTAGAGACGGGGTTTCACCGTGTTAGCCAGGATGGTCTCAATCTCCTGACCTCGTGATCTGCCCGCCTCAGCCTCTCAAAGTGCTGGGATTACAGGCTTGAGCCACTGGGCCCGGTCCACACCCTACATTTTTCAGGGGCGGGGGGAATGCTGTCCTGCTCTATTGCCCATATCGCCCAGGCTGGAGTGCAGTGGTGCCATCTTGGCTCACTGCAGCCTCTGCCTCCTGGATTCAAGCGATTGTCATGCCTCAGCCTCCCGAGTAGCTGGGATTACATGCACGTGCCACCATTTCTGGCTAATTTTTATATTTTTAGTTGAGATGGTTTCACCATGTTGGCCAGGTTGATCTTGAACTCCTGACCTCAAGTGATCTGCCTGCCTTTCTAATTGGTGCGATTACAGGCGTGAGCCACCATGCCTGGTCACACCCCACATTTGACAATGATGCTTTAGGGCAATTCCAGCCATTACCATCTCTTGGGTCTAGGATCTTGTCTTGAACCACATTTGAACCTTTTGGTACGTGAACACTGCTGTTGGCTGGCAAACCACAACTTCCTGGTTTTCAGAAAAAAAGAAAAAACAACTCAAGAGAGGCAACTTGGACTTCAAATGGCGATTACAAAACATTTTGATGATTTAAGTGTAAATGAATCAGAAGCATCTGGATTTAATTAGCCTCCAAACACAGACATTTCCAAACGTGGGGAAGGAAAACAGCATACTTGTGTCAAAACACATCTTGAGGGTTTCCTGCTAAATTCAAAATGATGGAAAAACAGATGGAACCATCTGCCAGGCATTCAGGTTGTTCTCCACATGGACCATCTTATCAGGGACACGGAGCTGCGGGACGTTTCTCCCACAGACACCGACAGCGTCTCTGCGTCGCCTTTGCCAGCCTGTTTGTGGCCCACATTTAATTAAACCAGGCCTACGCATGGCTGGAGAGAGTGCGGCTTCCATGTTTTTGAAGATGGTCCAGGGCACAGTCCTCATGGGACCACGTGTGTGGTCTTCCCTTATAGCGGAAAACCCCCGTCTCCTTCTTCTCATGTCCTGTAAGTTTTTCCATGTTACCCACAAGCTGGCCACAGAGGCATCCCAGTGCTGAATGCAAGCTGCTCCTGCTGCCCAGACTGTTTATTTGACGCTGCCTGGTGTCAGGCATTCGGGGGTACATGCCTCTTCCCTCAGAGGTTGAGCTGCTCTTCTTCTCCAATGAGAAAGGAGCTGAAAGCTCAAGGGCCCAGGCTGTCACAGGATGTACTTCCAGAAGAAAGACACAATCTATGCATGCTGAGGCCAGAAGGGAAACAGGTGCAATGCTCTTCAGAGCTCCTAAAAGCCCTGGTACTATGTCTAAGCTTTTTACACATTGGAGTGTCCAAATTTCCCACTGAATGGTCAAATAATAACGATGCTGTGCATTTGTTGAACGAGAGTCTACAAGGTACTTTCACACACACAACCTCGTGAATGGGTGAATCACCTACATTTTACAGAAGAGGGTATTGGTGGATTGAGGTGAGATCTGCTCAAGGTCTCTCAGTCAGGAAGGGGTAGGGCTGGACTTGATCTGGATCTTGAAATTCTGAGCCTAAGATATTTCCCACTATTCCACATCTACCAAAGAGGAATGTGACAATGACCAGTGTTGTTTAGGTTCAGATCTCATACCTCCACTTGCCAGCCAGACGCACCTTCCCACAGGGGAAGCAGAGCGAGCCCCAGGCTCCTGAACGCCCCCAGCACTGCCTGGGAGCAGGGTCAATGTGGAAGCACCACCCACGCCCCGTCTCACTCTCAACAGTGTCCAGGTTGAGACGATGAATTATCTGGATACTCGTCTCCGAACCCAGTCTAAAAGGGACAGATTTTTCTGGTTTTATTTGGATAAATCATTGAACTTTTCCCATCCCAGCTGCTTCCCACAAACATTTCCAAATGGGTGTTTTCCTGTTTTGAGGAGTAACGTCTCTGTTTTCAGAGACGTTGAAGATTTCCTGATAGAAATACCTCATGCAGGCTCAAAGCATTGGTTGAGTGTCCACATAATTCTCTACCACCTAGCTCTGACATTGTGCCTGACTCCAAAGTTAACCGTGGTTTCTTCATCTCTCTCAAGGAAGGGGGGAGTCGAGAGACGTGCTGTAACCAGATTCTCATGTAAGCCAAGCTGGTTTTTGGTGCCTTTCCACTTCTCTTTCTGTGTCCATCTCCTACCCTCAGGTTCCATCTCTTCTCGTCCCCACAGACGATGGCACCACCCCCAGGCTGCCCTCTGCGTCCCACAGACGATGGCACCGTCCCCAGACTGTCCTCTGCATCCCACAGACGATGGCACTGCCCCCAGGTTGTCCTCTGTGTCCCACGATGATGGCACCGTCCCCAGGCTGTCCTCTGTGTCCTACAGATGATGGCACCGCCCCCAGGCTGTCCTCTGTGTCCCACGATGATGGCACCGCCCCCAGGCTGTCCTCTGTGTCCCCACAGTCTCTTGCATCAGCTCTCACCGAATCTCCCACTTTTACCTAACTGAGATAGTTTTTCCCACTTCTATTGCCCTCGCATGAGCCTTAGGGAAGGACCTAATGCCCTCGTTTCCACGAATCCTCCTGGCCTTGTGAAAGGAGCTGTTTTGGGGAATATTTCATGTGCTGTGGAGTCATGGAGCTCACAGCCAGGCCAGTCCCTGAGGGGCCGGGAGGGACAGAAGAGAAGAGGGAGGAAGAAGGTTTCTGTGGACACTGCTGTCTGCCAGGAGGGTTATCTGCATGTCTCTACTAGGCCCTTCACACCTATAACTTGCTTGCTTTCATGAAGGGGTTCAGCCACCTTCTTAGAAGGAGAAGGGATCTTGTGGAACTGTGAGGACATGGAACTCCACAGAGGCTGCACACCATGCGTGGGAATGGGAGCAGGGCCCGCAGCCCGGCCTCTCTGTTGTGGCTTGTCCGTGTGTGTGCTCCGTGTGCACATTCTTACCTAGAGCAGCCTCCTCTGTGGCCCCACTGCCACGTCCCTCCGACTCTAGCTGGCACCCAGACCCCACGGCTCCCCCATCCTCTCTCTAGCCACTTCTTCCTTCTAGCACTTAACTAGTCTTTGGCTGTAAGCAAAAGAAACCAACTCAGGCTAACCTATCCAAGAGGGAAGTGCTTGGGGAGAATGCGGGGCATGTGTTCAGTAGGATACCTCGGAAGCAGATGTGGAGAAAGGGGTTTGAGTGCAAGCGATTTATTTTGAGGGGTGATCTCAGGAAGCACAGCTGGAAGAGTGGGGAGATGAGTCGGGGAAGGAAGGCTGCTATTTCAGGGCACGAGGATAGCAGGTTTCTTTAGGGGCCTCTGAATTAACCCGCCCCTGAGCTGGGAGAAGCCAGGGCGTTATCTTCAAACTCCCATCTATCTTCAGTTCAAGAAAATCTGGGGGTGTTAACTCTCCTGAATTCTGCCACAGGCAAGCAGAATACAGTTCCAGTCAGAGAATGTTCTCAGGCAGAGTCCAGATTCTTGAAGAAAAGAGCCAATGGCTATGTGGTGGTTTATCTCCAAGATGCTTACTGTCCATCATCCCCTTCCCTCTCTGTGCGCATAAACTATTCCCCCGTTGAGAGATGACTGCTCCTGCACCTTGAATCTGAAATCAAATCAAGTGAAGGTGATGTCTCACAGCTTATGCCTGAGTCTCCTGAAACACTCACTTTGAGGGGAATCAGCGGCTTTGGAAGAAGTCCAACTACTTCAAGACTGCCATGCTACGAGGAAGCCCAAGCTAGCCATATGAAGAGGCTGCATGGAGAGAGAGAGCGCACGAGAGACGGGGGACCCGGTGCAGTGACTCACGCCTGTAATCCCAGCAGTTTGGGAGGCCGAGGTGATCGGATCACTTGAGGTCAGGAGTTCAAGACCAGCCTGGCCAACATGGTGAAACCCTGTCTCTACAAAGATACAAAAATTAGCCCGGCGTGGTGGCACGTACCTGTAATCGCAGCTACTCAGGAGGCTGAGGCAAGAGAACTGCTTGAACCCAGGAGGCAGAGGTTGCAGTGAGCTGAGATAGTACCTCTGCACTCCAACCTGGGCGACAGAGCTAGACTCTGTCACAAAACAAAACAAAACAACAAAAGAAAGGAAGCGAGAGGTAGAGAGGAGAAAGAGAGGCTCGATTAGCCCCGAGCTGTTCCAGCTGTCCCAGACCAGGCACCAACAGGTGAGTGAAGAAGACTTTAGATGAACTTAGCCTCAGTCATAGACTGACTGCAATTGTATGAGACCAACTAGCCAGACCTATTAACCTCCAGAACCATGAGAGGTAACAATAAATTATTGTTGTACTCTGTTCAAAGTTTCTGTGTGGCTTGTTATGCAGCCCTGGATAACAGGGACCGCACAAGGGAGCAGTGAGTACCGGGGGGGTGTGGGCAGGATGCCTATGACATTGCTGCAGGCAACATGTGCAGTGAAAGAGAAAAGCTGTGTCCCAGCCTCATGGATGATATACCATGGACCTCTGCAGCGGCACAGAGTGGACAATCACTTTAGAGCACTGATCTCAAAGCCTGTCTTCTCTGAGTCATTTTGCTCAGGAGTTAAGTTCCCTGGAGGGAGGGAGTCCAATTGTCCCATCATGAGTCATTGGAATCTTGGGTCAGAGATGACAGGGGATCTTGACTGACAACGACCTCAAGATTGCATACAATGGGGAAGGTCATTCTTTAAAAGAAATGGAGAAGTGAGGAGACCAGAAGAGCAGCAACTGAATTACACAGGCAGGTGGCACGTGCTTGTAGTCCCAGCTCTTTGGGAGGTTGAGACGAGCGGATTGTTTGAGCCCAAGAGTTTGAGGTTACCGTGAGGTTACAATGACCACACTTCTGCACTCCAGCCTGGGCAATAGAGTGAGTCCCTGTCTCAAGAGAAAGAAAGGAAGGAAGAAAGGAAGGAAAGGAGGGAGGAGAGAGGGAGGGAGGGAAGGGATGGTACCGGGAAAGCCAAACCAAAAAATGCTCCCTTTGTATGTGGCTCCACCCCCACCCCCAGTTCACTTTGCTAACTGCCTGGGTCTCCAGGTACCGAGCCAAATCTCACCATAGGAATTTGCTTTATCCAGCTCATCTTTCCAAGTCAGGCCACACAGGGCCCTGGGTAGTCAAATGGTCAGCTTCCCACCCCTTGGTCCAAAAAGCTGTGGCTAGGTGGGAGGGCTCAGTCACATGTCACAAAAACTTCGTTATGCCTCCTGGCAGTGACCACAAGGACAGGCAGTCCCTTCTTGCTGCAGATGCGAAGGTTACAATAATGGACGCTAGGCTGAAGTCCCAGCCTCGCCCGCTGTAGGACTCTGCCAAAGGTCCTCAAGCTCTGATGGTCAACTTCCTTATCTGTAATCCCAGTACCTACCCAGAGGTTTCTTGGGAGGACCAAATAAGAAGCCCTTAGCACACTGCCTGACTTATGTGTTTAGTGGCGGTAGTCTACCATTTTTATCTACAAGCCCAGGTCTGCCACCATGTCAGCTACTTAACCCTCAGTGAAGAGGAACAGATTCCTCCATGCAGAGG
The DNA here is from genome assembly GCF_009764315.1 of Trachypithecus francoisi. Lineage (NCBI taxonomy): Eukaryota > Metazoa > Chordata > Mammalia > Primates > Cercopithecidae > Trachypithecus > Trachypithecus francoisi. The sequence goes on from NW_022681461.1 coordinate 891,425, forward strand.
GTAGAGCAGTTGACTGTGTGTGCCTCGCTAGCACCCTCAGCCTCATCCTCACAGTGAGTGCTGCCTTCCAACCACCAGCCCCTGCAACACTTTGCCTGAGGCCTTCCTTTGTCTCCTGGGGTAGCTCTACTCAAGCCAGGCCAAAGTGCTAGGGAATTAAAGACCACTCTCCTCCCCGCCGCTGCCCTCCACCAGTGGCCATGGAGTATGGTGTATAAGTACCCCAGCCCCCTGCCCCTCGGGTGGGATGCATCTGAGGTTGTGTTCTGTAGTGCCTTCCGGAATTCTGCAGACCAAGAGGGTCAAGCTCAAGTTGTCCATGGTGGGAACTTGCTGGATAATGGATCCTTATTTGGCTGGCTGTCCTTCTCCGTCTCCCTTCCCCACTCGCCTGCTGTTGTTCCCCATGCTGGGGTCCCCTCCGAAATAAATGACCTGCACTTGAATCCTTGTCTCAAGGTCTGGATCAGGAGAACCCAGACTAAGCGAGGGAGGGAAACTCTTTGGTTTGTGAGAAGGATCAGACTTCCAATATTTTTTTCTTGTCCTAGCTTCTGAACCTCATGAGGATGGCTCTTGGAATACCTGTGTTACCCAGGTTGGTCTTGAAGTCCTGCCTCAGCCTCTGAAAGTGCTGGGATTATAAACATGAGCCACGTCACCAGGCCTAAGGATCTTCTCTAAGGCTGGATGGACCTCCCAGCTCCTTTCACTTTCAGAACACGGAACACCATGAAAATTTAGTGCTTGTTGAGAAAAGCATTAATACATTCACGATTGGGAGAAGAGGTGAATGAGAAGTTGTCATGGGGAGTGAGAAGGTGTCCCATTACTAAAAAATATGCATCTAGACCACACGTTGAACTACAACCATGAGGTCCTTTTACCTTTTGAAATTGATTCAAAAAGCAAATGGGATTTAATTTCATGTTATTCTGGCAAAGCCAGTGAGGAGTTCCCCTTTTCCACTTTCCACCCACAATTTCGTTCAAACATCAGGTACCCGTAGGGACCTAGGAGAAAAAGGAGAGCAGGTGGGGTGGATGAGCAAATTGAATGGCTTTGTCCCAGAGCAAGCGGGCCCATTTACCCATTTACAGTGTAAACTTCACAACAGGCACATTGTGGTAACAACATCTGCACTTTATAACACGTCCTGCGACAGCAGTTCTGCCATTATCTGCTGTGTGCTTTATAATGTGTGCTATGCCCAGCGCCCAAGGCACGCTTGGGGAAGGCCTCCTTTCTGCAGTGATTAGATTTATGGCCCGGGCCTCCATCTGAGGAGAGATTAGCAAGACTAAGGCTGTTTAGTTTGGCAAAGATGAGAGAAGCCGGGGATGTGATAGGTACGTTATAGAAGATGATAAATGAAGAAAGGGAAGGCTTTGGGGGCCTCTTATTTGCCGTTGCAAAGACACTTAACATACTCCCTTCTCCACCCCAGTATGTCATTAACCCGGGTGGTTGGAGGCTGTCGGTGGGGGCAGAGGCCTCCGAAAGCCAGGCCTCGAGGGAAAGACGGAAAGACGCTGTGCTGATGGGAAATGTCTGGGTGGATGTATTTATATGAAATAGCACCTAGGCTACATTAGTGAGGATCGGTTTACCGGGGCCATCCATCCTACTTTAGGGCATGGTGACAAGGCTGGCTGCGCCTCCCGCTTCCCAGAGGAAAAGGCCCCAGACGACTTGGCACCAGTCCCCTCCATGGGGCGTCTGGGTTTCCAGCAGCCTTTCTTCCTAGGAGATGGAGAGGGGAATCCAAGCACCGCATGGAGGCAGACATCCTGAAGGCTGCAGGGAGGGCGTGGCCTGCTGCTGCTGGGCCTTAGGACTTTGGTAAGGGCCAGCAGCAAAGCGGGTCACCAAGACTGCCCACCTTGAAGGGAAGGCACCTGGGGACTGCTGGATTTCGATATTCACCTGGGACTTTATCTCTGGTCCCAAAGAGAGCCCTGTCATCTTTCAACACTGCAGCGTGCAGGCTGGCTGGTTCACGAGGAAGGGTCCTGCCTTTGGTGTCCAATGTTAGCACTGGGTTAACAGCAGAGTCTTGGGGGCATTCCTAGTCTCTTCACTTCCCTTTTCCAAGCTCCCCTTTTCATGCCTCAGTTTCCCCATTGGAGATGGTCCTCCTAACCCCTGCTGTGTTTGGGGGTGGAAACGGTGAAGGGGTCAGTATGTTACTATCTGGCTACACTTTGAAGTCAGCAGCACAAAAGCCAAGCTCCTTCAGGGCTGTAAACAATTCCCAACTGACCAACTGGGTGGCATGAATTCCTCGGCTTCCACCCTTCCCCTCCCTACAGCTCCCGGAGCAACTAAAACCTAATCCCCTCTGCAATAGGGACTTTCCACAACTTCCCCCGCAGACTCCTCTCCCTCCCTCCCTTCTTCTCGCTATTCCTCTCTCCTTTTTTCCCTTCCTTCTCCTTTCTTTGCTGTCATTCTTTTTTCTTTTTGTGTCAGTAAACTTGTTATGGGAATCATAACGCGGAATGTCCTGGTGTCTGTGTGTGGTTTAGGAGTGTGGCAAGCAAACTGGTTGATGGCTGTGTCTTGCTTTCTCTGAAATGGAAGCACAACAGTATCCGTATCTGAACAGTGCTTCTCAGACTCGCATGTTCTGGGGCAAGAAGAAATCTTATGAGGTTGGAAGAACAACAGAAAGAACAGAAGAAAGAACTCATTTCCTTGCTTTGTTTTGTGGCTTTGGGCAAAGAATCGAATCCTCTGGGCCATTCTCAGTAGAAGGCAAAGACCTGTCCCCCCAATTAAAGTTATAATAGGAAGATTGGGATTGCTGAGGATTTTGAATGAGAGAGAGAGAGAAAGAGAGAGAGAGAGGCAAGTTGGGGAGGGGCATGGGGGAAGGGCACAGGGCCGCCCAGAGCCAGTGGTACCTTTTGCGGAGATGCTGAACAGAACACGTGTGGGGAATTAGGATGATGGTGGAGGAGCTAGTGGAGTAGATAAGACAGGACATCTGAACCAAAGGCCATTGATAGATGCTAAATGGGTTGGGGAATATTATTTTAAGGTATGATCCAGATTTATATTAATATTTAGTATTACAAATACTAAATTTGTACACATTTAAATTAGTTATTTTAATTATTTAACTGTGTGGGATTTTTTCTTTTACCAAGTGTCAAATCCTGCTGAGCTTTTGTGAATAGTAGAATTAATAAAGTAGCACATAGTAAGGCAGATTTTTTTTTTTTTTTTTTTTTTGAGGCAGAGTCTCGCTCTGTCACCTAGGCTGGAGGAGTGCAGTGGTGCAACCTCAGTTCACTGCAACCTCTCCTCCCAGGTTCAAGCGATTCTCCTGCCTCAGCCTCCCAAGTTGCTGGGATTACAGGCATGTATCATCATGCCCAGCTAATTTTTGTATTTTTAGTAGAGATGGGGTTTCACCATGTTGGCCAGAATGGTCTCAATCTCCTGACCTTGTGATCTGCCTGCCTCGGTCTTCCAAAGTGTTGGGATTACAGGTGTGAGCCACCGCGCCCAGCCAGTAAGGCGGATTTTATGGGTATCCACACCTCCACTGAAAAGTGGAATGAAGTGCTTTGTGCGAAGGCAAAATCACGGAACCCGCCCGCAGTACACACAACGCCGAACACTTTATTGTCATAGGCTCTTGGCTTTGGAGAAACCTTAACATCTCCTAATCCTGGTTGTGTCTTCATGGAGTTGTATGTGGTGTTTAAGGTCTCAGATCACAGGGAGAAATAACCAAAACAGCCTCCATGTAGGGGACTTGCAGATAGAAAATGGAGAATGTCCTTAGTGATGGCTTCATCCTTGTGAAAATGTCAGCGAGAGTTGAGCCAAGCATCTCTTACTTCAAAACAGCCTGGGCCTGAGCAACATTTGCTATTTGGTTCAAAATACCTTGACGTTCCCCAGAGCTCCAGAATAGGTGTATGTTTTTCAGGTCCATCTGACACTCATTCTAAAGGTATGATCAAGATTACGGTTAAGTCTCACGTCAAATTGTGATCGCCATGTCTTTCCTTCCTTCCTTCCTTCCTTCCTTCCTTCCTTCCTTCCTTCTTTCCCTCCCTCCCTTCTTTCCTTTTCTTTCTTTCTTTCTTTCTTTCTTTCTTTCTTTCTCTTTCTTTCTTCTTTCTTCCTTCCTTCCTTCCTTCCTTCCCTCCCTCCTTTCTTTCCTTTTCTCTTTCTCTCCCTCTTTCTTTCTTCTTTCTTTCTTTCTTTCTTTCTTTCTTCTCTCTCTCTTTCTTCTTTCTTTCTTTCTTTCTTCTTTCTTCTTTCTTTCTTTCTTTCTCTCTCTCTCTCTCTCTCTCTTTCTTTTAGACAGGGTCTCTGTTGCTCAGGCTGGAGCACCGTGGTGCAGTCTCAGCTCACTGCAACCTCTGCCTCCCAGGCTCTAGCAAATCTCCTGCCTCAGCCTTCTGAGTAGCTGGGACCACAGGCCGGCACCATTACATCTGGCTAAATTTTTGATATTTTTAGTAGAGATGGAGTTTCACCATGTTGCCCAGGTTCATCTTGAACTCCTGGGCTCAAGCAATCCACCTGCCTCGGCCTCCCACAGTGCTGGGGTTACAGGCGTGAGCCACTGCACCTGGCCCATGATCTCCATTTCTATAAAATGACAGCCACACTACCGTAGAAGTCCTCTGTGGGTGTTCTGTTCCTCAACAGAAGAGAACAGCATTTCAAGAGGCAGAATCTCCTTTTCACTGCATTCCTATCCCCCCATCTCAGTCCTGTCTCCTTCCTCCTGTCCATGTCTGGGGCCCTAACCAGAAGGAGTCCACCCTGGGTGGGAGGATGGGCGGTAGAGCAGGCTCTGTCTCGGCCAGCTGCCTCCGTCTCACTCACAGGGGGTGCAGGGCGTCCTGGGCCACCCTGGCTTTATTTACCTCCCAGCCACAGTGAGGTCTGGGAGCCACTCCCAGGCGGGGCCTTCTCCCTGGCCAGCAAGTCATCTCGGGGGGGCGGGAAGCACCCCAGGGCAGTGCCTTTGAGAGATGTGGCTGACTGTCTCAGTTCTCCCGGGTGGTCAGCCTGTAATTTCAAGATTTACTGGCCTCACGGAGATAGCCGGCCGCAAATGGGGCAACACGGGTAATTACAAGAGGCTGCTCCGCTAATCCTGGGTTACAAATGTTAGTTAGAAGGTAAATAAGCGCCGTGCAAGCAATTCCTGGGGCTGCATGGGCCCTGTGTTCTCTTCGCTTTATTTTCTTTTCCTTAAAGAGGGGAGGAAAAGGAGAGGTGGTGGGAGGAAGGGAGAGAGAGAGAGGGAAGAGGAGAGAGAGAAAGAGCGAGCCTAAAAAGAGAGGCTGATTCTTATTAAGTTCATTATGGCCACTAAGAATGAGAAAGTCTTCGAAGCCCAAATTATTTTAATACTTTTTTGGTTTGTTTTATATTTGGAATTGGAAAAAATTAGGAAGCTGTATTTCTAAAGTTCAAGATAACTAGTGTTGCAGGTTCTGCCAGTTGGTGGCTGAACTTGGGCTGACAGAATGATTTTGGGGAAAATGTCTCCAAACTGAGCAAAAGAAATAAAACTCGTGGGACACCTGCCCTCCTGCCAGAAATCTGGGAGCTGGTGGGTCCTGGCTGCTGCTCTTCCCCTCCAGGCGTCGTCAGGAGGCGGGTGGGTGAAGGGGCCTGTTTCATACTGTGCTCGTTATCCTCAGAGAAGCCTCCCTGGGAAATAGGAGCATTAACCTGTGTGCTGTGTGAAAGCGACAAGAGAGCCCAGGCCTTCTGGAGATGGTTGGCGGCCTCTGCCAGACACTCGCCCTTCTGGTCTCGGCCTCTCTGGAGAGGTTTAGCAGTGACTCACCAGACCCAGCAGGGTTCTGAAAATAGAACTGATACCAGAGGAAGACAACAGCACTGGGCTGTTGGCCTCTGGTGCTTCTCTCAATTTCCAAATATTGAAACCCACCCCGGGATCTTTGGATGTGCTCCTGAGAGCTACATGGACCCCTGCTGAGACTGAGGCCACCACACCCAGAGACCACCTCACACCTCAGCGGTCCGTGGGGGCCCGGAGACCACCTCACGCCTCAGCGGTCCGTGGGGGGCTGCCCTCATGGAATGTGAAGTTTTTGATGCCTTCCCATGAAAGCTCCATCTCCTCGAATGGCCCTGTGGCTTTAAGACCCCTTCAAAAGACCCACTGCACCCACCCTCTGCCCTGGAGCAAGCGACTTCCTTTCCTCTAGGAGGGGAGGTCCTCTGCAGAGCAGCCTCTGGCTCCTGCCCTGGGCTTCGTCTTCTGAACAGAGTGCCTGTGGGGGCCTGGCGTCGTAGGAGGTAATAGCACCGTGACATCAGACCTCTCCAGCATGTCCGTCCCAGCCTGGAGTAGAGCAAGCGCACTGAAATCACCGACACCCTTCCTCTTTGCTCCCGTCAGCAGGTTCCAAAGTGGCTATTTCTAAAACGTGACGACCCCAAGCATACTTACTTTGTCTTGATCAGATTGAGTTTGTGGGCCGCCTCTCAGGATAAGGCAAGTTAGGCCCTGATTGGGGTACCGCTGCCCAAGGCATGGAGACCAGACAGACATCTGGGGCATGGAAGTAGTGGCAGCTGTTTTCGGGCAAGTGGATCTGAGTTCACATATCGACTTCGTCACCTATCGGCTGTGAGGTCTGGAATGAGCCACGGTAAGCTCTCTGTGCTCCAGGTTCGCTGTCGGCCGCATGAGGACGATGGCAACTCCTGCACAGGTGTGGTGAAGATTACAGGAGGTGACAGAGGACAACGATCCTGCAGGTTGCCTGGCAGGCAGCAAGCACGGAATCGATGCCAGCTGAAACTGGATTTGAGTGGATGGATGAGCCTTCTCTCAGGGCCTTCAACTACCTGACACAGAAGCTCTGTGTTCCCTGCATAGATTGGTCTGGTTCAAGCTGCATATTTAACAGCAAATGAGTCAGGTGGAAAGTTTCCTTTGCAAGCAATGCCAAGCCCTGAGCCCCCAAAATCCTTTGTTAGCAACTGAAGCGAATCACTCAACTCTTCTCAATATCTTTTCTTTTGCCTTTAGCTACCACTGATGACCGTTTGCTAGGCTCTGCTTCTTTTTTGTGCTTACATAAAGTGTCTCATGTGATTCTTAAATAACCCTTGTGAAGTTAGGCATGCAATGGGTGTGTGTTATGGATTCAAATCCTGCCTGCACCACTTTTGAGCTCTCTGAACAAGGGTAAGTTTCTTACCTCCCTGTGCCCCAGTTTCCTCACTGGTAAAATACCTACAGTGATAGTACCTGCCTCTTGGGTTATTGTGTCACTAAATAAAACATGCAAATACTAAGAAAGGGACTTGGTAGACAGGAAGCATTCCGTACGTGTTAATTATAACACCGAGAAGCTCAGAGAAGTTAACTGTCTAAACCCACTCCTGATAGAGCTGTGCTGCCTGACTCAACACCCTTCCCCAGTATTGAACCAACTTCATTTGCAAATTCTCCTCTCACCACGAAGTGACCCCACCTCATGGAGTGGCCTGACTGGGAGAGAGCATCATCTGATTCTCCGTCATCCGGCTGCATGAGCTCATGGGTGGCCTTGGCATGGAGCAGTTGTCACCCACGGCCCCTGCTGCTCTCTGTAAGATTGAATGCATCCAAATAGATTGTGATTGCCCTTCTAGTCACATGCTGTTTTCTCTTCCTTCACCTCCGGCCCTCCCTGTAGCCTTCCATCCACCTTGCTGGTCACCACCTGGCTAGGTGTCTGCAGATATTTCAGCTGTCCATTGTGGGGCAATGTCTGGGGCTGGGTGGCACACAAGTCAGGTAAAACAGAATGGAGCACACGGCATGCTGTTGAGTTCTGGGGACACATAAAGGGGGGATACACAACCCACCTCTCCAAACATAACCAAATGGGAGAAATAGGACATGCCAAGAAAAGGCCTGAGAATGGAGCCTCCCAGCCTGGAGCACACGGGCACAGAGCACAGCACATTCTGCTTCCCCACGTCAATGACAGTCCAAGTCTCATTCTGGGCCCTAAAACCAGAAGGCTCCCTGGAGGAGGTGACCTGAGGACTGTTTGAAGAATTCATGTGATTTAACAGAGTCAGTGAGAATATTCATGTGATTTAACAGAGTCAGTGAGAATAGAGACACACAAATGCCTTCAGGAATTCTAGTGTACACTATGAAATTCACAGCAGTAGTGGTAACTCCCATTTATTGAACATACAGTATGAGCCAGACACTTTGTACAGTCACTTTCATGGATTAGTTCTTTGAATCAACACATTCCACACAAATTCCTTCAGTTGCTATGTTTATTGTTATTTGTTATTTTTATTTACTTATGTATTTATTTATTTTTGAGACCGAGTCTTGCTCTGCCACCAGGGTGGAGTGCAGTGGCGTGATCTTGGCTCACTGCAACCTCCAAGTCCCGGGTTCAAGTGATTCTCCTGCCTCAGCCTTCTGAATAGCTGGGACTACAGGTGCCCACCACCACGCCCAGCTAATTTCTGTATTTTTATTAGAGACGAGGTTTCCCCATATTGGCCAGGATGGTCTCAGTCTCTCGATCTCGTGATCCACCTACCTCGGCCTCCCAAAGTGCTGGAATTCCAGGCCTGAGCCACTGTGCCCGGCCACTATGTTTATTTTTATAAAAATAGCAGTAATAATGATTACCCCCATTGAGCACGGAAGACGGGCCAGATGCCTGAAGACTGTGCTCAGGATCCCATCTAACCAACACAACCATCTGAGGGGTGGGCATGAATATCTGCATTTTATATGTGTGGTAATGGACATACAGAGAGGCTGGGTGACCTGCCCCAAACCACACGGCTGGTAAGCGGTGAGCCCACATTCGACCTTATAAACCTGAACCACAGGGATGATACAATGTAACACTTCCATCGTGTGTCCCCCTACTTTTTAAAATAATCATCGCATTGAGAAAGTGTCATGCACAGATTTCTCAGCAAGGCAATGTGCTGGCACTGCGTATTGTAAGATTTAGTCTTTGTGCTCCAAGTTTTCAACTTACTAATTTCGTTGTGGTGCTTAGAACCAACATCAAGGCTCTAAGTTAAATAAAACAATGGCAAAATAGAGATGATTTTTGGATAAAGTCGGTTTTTTTTTGCATACTAAGGCCAAGGTTTACATTTTCTTTACTTTTATTTAATTGTTTTTAAGAGACAGAGTCTTGCTCTGGCTCCCAGGCTGGAGTGCAGTGGTGCGATCACAGCTCACTGTAGCCTCGGTCTCCTGAAGTGCTGGGATTATAGTCACTGCACCCGGCTCCAGCATTTACATTTTAAAAGTTTTGTCAAAAATCTCATCAATGAGTTCATTTCCTGAGTAGGTTTTCTAACTTGTTTTTCGTGATTAATGATTAATGTAGACTGGTGAAATGCCGCCGCTTTTCAACCCGTTTATCGCACTGGACCTGCTGGGCAAGGAGGCGGCTTCTGTCCTGGCTCCCAGTGACCCTGCCTCTTTGTGTTCAGGCCCCTACGTGATTCCTCCCCTTGGACATGGACTGGACCTGGTGACCTAATGCTAATGGAATATGTCACTTCCATGACTAAATAACAAAACACTTGTGACTTTGGTGTCCATTCCTTGCAGGATTGTCTGGCACTCCTGCTTTCTCATTCTGAAGAAGCCAGCCATGCTTTGAACTGCACAATGGAGAGGTCCATGTGGCAAGGGACGAAGGGGGCCTCTGGCCAGCAGCCAGTGGGGAGCGGAGTCCTGCCAGCAACCATGTGCACAAGCTGGGCACAGACCCTTCCTGGGGCGAGCCTGGAGGAAAGAGTGTCGCCCCGACACCTTTTTTTTTTCTTTTTTTGAGATGGAGTCTCGCTCTGTCTCCCAGGCTGGAGTGCAGTGGCACGATTCTGGTTCACTGCAAGCTCCGCCTCCCGGGTTCATGCCATTCTCCTGCCTCAGCCTCCCAAGTAGCTGGGACTACAGGTGCCCGTCACCACGCCTGGCTAATTTTTTGTATTTTTAGTAGAGACAGGTTTCACCGTGTTAGCCAGGATGGTCTCGATCTCCTGACCTCGTGATCCGCCCGTCTCGGCCTCCCAAAGTGCTGGGATTACAGGCGTGAGCCACCGCGCCCAGCCGTCCCTGACACCTTGATCGCAGCCTGGAGAGACCCGGAAGCAGCGGACCTAGCTGAGCCCCTCCCAGGCCTGTGATCCTGTGATCCATAGGAACCGTGAGACAGTAACTGTCGCTTCCAGCCACTGAGTTTTGGGGTACTGGTTACGCAGCAATAGATACTAAATGCATGCTAGAGAGTCAAGCACCATCTCTGGCAGCACCCTTCTGGATGATCCTCATTTTCCACCCCAGCCCTGCCCACCTGAGCCCCTCCCCAACAAAAAGAAATGTAGGGATAAAAAAGCCCTCTCTACGTTGTGGTATCTGAAATGACAAACTCACGCCTTGGTTTGTTCTCCAGTGGAGAATCGTCAGTCCTCCTCCTCCTGACCATTCAGAAATCTTTGCCACAGTGCGTCATCCCTGCCTCCCTAACACAGTTCGTGGCTTGTCTCAGATCATGGCACTCTTGTGGGGCTTCCTCCTACCTCCTTGGCGGCTCTGTTTCAGCCTCTTTCCTGGTTCGTTCTCTTCTTCCACCTGTCAACATGGGAAGGTCTCACACCGCAGGCCCCAGTCCTTGTCTCTCCTCTGTGTACACCACCCCTCTGGTGACCACACACCATTGCTCAGCCTCCAGTGCCACCTGGACGGCAATCTCCAGTTCCATTTCTAGTCCAGGCTTCTCTCTTGTGTCTAGATTCACATATCAAATTCCCTACCTGAGACCCCCACTTGGGCTTCTAATAGACATTTCAAATAAAACATGTCCCAAAGTGAATTCTTAGTCTTCCTCTCAAAACCTGCAGCTTGAGATGATGGCAACATCAGCCCCTCAATTGCTCAGGCCAAAAATCTTGAACTCATCTTAACTCCTCCTTTTCATACTCTTCATCTCACCTGTCAGCAAATTCTGTCAACTCTGTCTTCAAAATATGGCTAGAATTCAGTCTGCTCTCACTCCCTCCATGGATCCCATCCTGCAACAAGCCATGATCAGGTGGCCCCGCGATGGCCACAGCAGCCCCCAGCTGGTGTCCTGGCTGCTCCTTTTACTCCTTCAGTCTGTTTTCTGCACGGCAGCCACAGTGACGCTTTCAAAACCTAAGTCGGGTCACACTTTTGATCCGAACCTTCCAATCCCAAGGCCCCTGTGGGATATCCTTGTTTACTCTGCTCCAGCCACAGTGACCCCTGGCTGCTCCTGGGAAACTTGCCTGTCACAGTTTTACCATGGCTCTTTGCCTGGCTACTCAAACCACCTGGATGTTCAACACATTCAACTCCTTCACCTCCTTTAGCTCTTTCTTCACACGTCACCTTCTCATTGAGGAGAAATTAAAACTACAACTCTAACCCTCAGTATTTCAAACCCTCCTTACCTGGATACACCTTTTCTTTTCTTCACTGAACTTATAATCTTCTAACACACTGTATAATTTACTTTTTAAAAATTATGTTTGCCAGGGGAGTTAAGTGAACAAAAAGAAATAAAAGGCATCCAGATTGGAAAGAAAGACAAAATCTAACTCTTGTTGTAGATGACGTGATATATAGGAAATCCTAAGAAACCCCCTAAAGAACTATTAAAACTACCAACTGATTTTAGCAAGGTTCAGGATATACAAGATCAACATACAAAAATTATTGTATTGAACAATCCAAAACTGAAATTAAGAAAACAATTTCATTTATAATTGCACAAAACGATAAAGTACTTAAGAATACATTTAACAAAAGAAGTGCAAAACTTGTGCATTGAAAACTAGAAAGCATTGTTGAAAGAAACGAACTGGAAGGGTATCCCATGTTTGTGTGTTGGATGGCTTAATATTTAAGATGGCAATGTTCCCCAAAGTGATCTCCAGGTTCAATACAATTCTTATCAGAATCCCAGCTGCCTTTTATTTTTTATTTTTTGCAGAAATTGACAAGCATATTGTAAAATTCATATAGAAATTCAGAGGACCCAGATTAGCCAAAACAAGTCTGAAAAAGAACAAAGTTGGAGGACTCACACTTGCAAATTTCAAAGCTTACAAAAGTACAGTAATCAAGAGAGTGTGTTGGTGATATTAGGCTAGACCTATTAATCAATAAAACAGAACTGAAAGTCCAGAAATAAACCCTTACATGTATGTTCAATTGATTTTCCACAAGGGTACCAAAACAATTCAATTATGAAAATTAAGCTTTGATGTTGGGAAAACTGGATATCCACATGCAAAAGGATGAAATTAGATCCCTACCTCGCATCATACATGAAAATGAACTTAAAGTGCATCATAAGCCTTAATGTAAGAGCTAAAACTGTAAAGCTCTTAGGAAAAAACATAGCAGTAACTCTTTGTGAACTTGATTTAGGCAAAGCTTTCTTATATATAACATTAAAAGCCCAAATGGTGAAAGAAAATATAGAAATATAGATGAATTCATCAAAATTGAAAAACTTTTGTGCTGCAAATGTTACCATTGAGAAAGAAAAAAAAAAGAAAAACAAAACAAAACAAAACAAAAATGAAAACAACCCACAGGATGAGAGGAAATATTTTCAAATCATGTTTGGTAAGAACTTAGTATCCAGAATACGTAAAGAGCTGTTACAATGAAACAACAAAAAGACAAACAATACAATTAAAAAATGGGCGAAGGACTTGAATAGCCGTTTTTCCAAAGAGGGTATACAAATACTCAACAAGCACATGAAAAAATGCTTAGCATCATTAGTCATTAGAGAAACACAAATTAAATATCCCAAAGAGATATCATTTCACAGCCACCAACATGGCTCTAAGAAATTTCTGTTGTTTGTTTTTTTTTTGAGAAAGGGTCTTCCTCTGTCATCCAGCCTGGAGTGCGGTGGTGAGATCTTGGCTCACTGCAACGTCTGCCTCTAAGGCTCAAGTGATCTTCCCACCTCAGCCTCCAGAGTAGCTGGGACTACAGGCACCTGCCATGACACCCAGCTAATTTTTGTGTTTTTCTAGAGACGAAGTCTTGCCATGTTGCTGAGGCTGGTCACCAACTCCTGGACCCAAGTTATCCTTCCACCATGGCCTCCTAAAGTGCTGAGACTGTAGGAGTAAGCTGCTGTGCCTGGCTGGCTCTAATAAATTTTAAAAAAGAAAAATAACAAGTGTTGCTGAGAATGTGGAGAAATGGGAACCCTAGTACTTTGCCGGTGAGAATGTAAAATGGTACAGTCATTGTGGAAATCTGTTTGCTGGTTCCTTAAAAAGTTAAGCATAGGATTATAATATGACCCAGCAATTCCACACCTAGGTACACACCCAGAAAAGACGGAAAACAAATACTTGTTCATGAATATTCATGGCAGCACTCTTCACAACAGCAAAAAGGTGTACACAACCTCAATGCCCATCAGTTGAGAAATAAATAGATAAAATGTGGTATATTCATACAGTGGGGTATTATTTGGCAATAAAAAAGAGTGAAGGATCCGTGCCACACGTGGATGAACCTTGACAGCATTATGCTAAGTGAAAGAAGCCAGACACAAAAGACCACGTATTTATTGTGTGATTCCACTGATAGGAAATGTTCAGCCTGGGCAATCCATAGAGACAGGAAGTAGATGAGGTGAGTAGACAGGAAGTAGCAGAGGTGAGGTGAGAGGGGCTGGGTTGGGGAGTGACTGCTGATGTGTGTGTGGTTTCTTCTTGGGGTGATGAAAATGATGACTGCACAACTCTGTAGATCACAGAAGCCAGGTTAATTTACACTTTTAATAGATGAATTTCCTGGTACATGAATTATATCTCAATGAAGGTGCTTAAAATAAATTATGCCTGTTGCTCACTGGCTGTCCCTCCTACCTGGAGTGTGAGTACAGGGGCCAGGCGTCCTTATCTGTTTTGTTTGCTTGTGTCTTCCCCAGCAGGAAGAGCAGTGCCTGGGACTGAACACATATTTGCTGTATGAATGAATAAAGGGATATTTTTGTTGAGTTTTTGATTTCAGAAAAACATAAATACCCTTCAGCTGGACATTACTTTTAGCTACGGTCTATCCTATAAAACTAAGTATAAAAAATTGATGTGCTACTTTCCTCAGATGAACTTTTGATAGGAGATAGTGGACAAAATAAGAGAACTCAGGAAGGTGCCTGGCCTCGGGGAGGCAGGAGGCAGGATGGGCTGTGGTGACATGAGCTGGGCCTGGTGGGAGTGAGCAGACTCTGCTGTCCTCTAAGTCAGAAGCTGCAGGCTGGTGACTAGGGCCACCTGACTGTGAGCAGACTCTGCTGTCCCCTAAGTCAGAAGGTGCAGGCTGGTGACTGGGGCCACCTCACTGTGAGCAGACTCTGCTGTCCCCTAAGTTGGAAGGTGCAGGCTGGTGACCGGGGCCACTTCCCCTTGAGTGGACTTTGCTGTCCCCTAAGTTGGAAGGTGCAGGCTGGTGACCGGGGCCACCTCCCCTTGAGCGGACTCTGCTGTCCCCTAAGTTGGAAGGTGCAGGCTGGTGACCGGGGCCACCTCCCCTTGAGCGGACTCTGCTATCCCCTAAGTTGGAAGGTGCGGGCTGGTGACCGGGGCCACCTCCCCTTGAGCGGACTCTGCTGTCCCCTAAGTTGGAAGGTGTGGGCTGGTGACCGGGGCCACTTCCCCTTGAGCGGACTCTGCTGTCCCCTAAGTTGGCAGCTGCAAGCTGGTGACTGGGGCCAACTCCTCGTGAGCAGATTCTGCTGTCCTCTAAATCGGAAGGTGCAGGCTGGTGACTGGGGTCACCTCCAGCCTCAGGTTGTTTTTGAGGCTCTGGCAGCCCGCCCGGCATCTCCGTGTGAATTCCGGAAGGGTGCCTCTCTTCTGAGCCCACCACGGAGGGGCTGGGTTTGTGGGGAGAACAGACGCTCAGCTGGATTTTAGCCTCCACGTAACCCCTCCCAAGTGCCCTTAAGAAGTATACAGCATGGACATCCCTATACCATGGTTCTATGCATTTGAACTTTTTGGAATTGGTGTGTGAGATACGGAATCCAGGGCACACAGCTTCTATGGGGCTGGTCTCAGCGAATGCTGGTGGGGAGCGGGGCTGTGAGAGTGGGAAGGGATAGCCAGCAGTTAAGGACTGATGATGAAACTTGTTAGCAATGGTGCTTCATCCTGGTGGAAAGGCTGGGGAGCACTGCAGGACACAAGGCGCCCAGGGTTCTCCCAGCCTGGAGCGAGGGAGCTGGAGCATGTATACACCAAGTCCTATCAGTCCCAGAGGGCTGCTCCTGGGAGGAGCTAATGCTCTGACAATTCCAGCCTCTGTGTTCAGGCCCAGAGGCCTTCCAACGCTGCGACGGCTGGCAGCTGAAAGTCAGCTTGTACACATCGCAGTTGTAAGGCCCTGGAGTTGTGGGTGTGGCACCCATTGTTTCTCTTTGGTTGCCAATATTTTTAAAAATAGGACAAAATATAAATTTCTGGTTTCTCGGGGGAAAACAGTGACGACCTGGCAAAACTGGCTGACATTCCCACAAGGCTGCAAACAGCTGGCCATGCCGTTTTGAGCAGAGGCCTGGGCTCTGATTCATTACCACCCCTTCCAGCCTGCTGCAGGCATCCACATCTCTGGCGATGCCCCAGTGGGTACTTGCATCTGTGATTTGTGCCTGAGACCACAAAACTCCTAGCCTGAATTGCATGGGTGATGGTTGAACTGATGTGCCCCATGAAAAGAGGCATTAAAAAAAAAAGATATAAATTAAAAAAAAATTTTTTTCCCCAAAGGGCTATGACCCATACATACATGCTTGACTTGTGAGTGTTGAAAGCTCTGGCCAGTATTTTCATATATGCAGTTCCCACTGAGCCTCCCTTAAGTCTAGGGTGGGCCAGAGCTTTGACCCAGGGCCCCTTCGTGCAGGATTGGCCCTCGCACTGGTATGACCAAGCTGCAGACGCTCCAGGACTCAGCAACCAGCCCTTGTGTGAGGCCCCTGACCTGGGCCTGGCCTGGAGCCGACGTGTGGTAGTATTTGCTTGCTGGAGAGATCCACTGCGGCTGCGTGACCTGGGAGCCCCCTCAGACCAGCGTGGGGACCAAGCGGAGTCTTTGGGCCCGATTCTTGGAGAGTGCTGCCTGTTAGTGGGCAATCGGCCGTCAGGAGGATCCGTAGCCACAGGCAGCAGCGAGAACAGATGCTTCCCGTGGACTCTGTCTCACCCTCTCGCACGGAGAACTGGCTTCCGTCGAGGAGCTTTGGAATAATCATTTCGGAGCCAATCTTTGAGATGAGTCTCTGTAAATGTAGAAATGGACTTTGGGTTGTTTCGTTGTGGTGCTGGCCTCTGCCTTGGCGGCCCTGTCTTGGGTGGCGTGGCAGTTCTATAAGGAGAGGTCTCTGCCACGGACATCCCTGTATCTACATGGTCCCTCCAGCCATGTTAATTTCAGAGCAGTGGGACTTCCTACGCAGTGGCTCAGGGCTCCCAAGAGGCATATCGCAGGAGGATTGAGCCGACGCTGTTGCCATGTATGAGTTAGTGAAAGTCACGTGGCATTTTCCACAGTGGCCACCGGTCAGGGAAGTCACACAATTCTGCTCAGGTTCAAGGGGAGGGGGCGTGGACTCCACCTCTTGATAGGGGAGTGGCAAGGTTCTGGAAGAGTGTACAGCAGGGATAATGATGTGAGGCCAGTTCTGGAAAATAAACCTGCCACCATCTCCTGATGGGGCCCAGGACTGTAGGGCGGAGCACAGGCCCAAGGATTCCGGAACTCTGGGTCATCTTGGACCCTTCGACATCAGCAGTCAGTCACCGTGAGCCAAAGCAGGACAGTACTGGCAGCTGCTTCCAGGGTACCTGGGGATTGCAGAGGTCCTTGGGGTTTGGATGAGGTAGCCGTGGCCTCTGTAGCCAGACTGAATTGAATAAAGGGGATCAATGTCAGGGTCTCATCAATATGTGCTGTTTCTGGGATTTGCTATGTGACAGCCTCGCCCCTAACTTTTGCAGGCTCAAAGCAAGAGTACACATGGAGCTCACCTGCCATATGTCTAAATATTTAGTTTATAAATAAAGCAAATTAATTGTTAAATGACTACCTTATCCTGTCGTCTTGGCAGATATCCTTCTTAATGACCTGAAAAGCCAGATTTGAATTTGGATTTCCTACATTCCTGGGAGTTCCCTAAGTGGGGAGAACCATCCCTCAGCCCTCAAGGCAAACCCTGTCTGGCTTTACACCCCAGCTCTGCTCCACAATGTAAAGGGCTTCAAAGGTATGCGTGTGCACACCGCAGCCTGCACCTCTGAGCTCCTTCTGCATACCTTGCAAACATCTACTGTTGGCCACTTCTTGGACTTGAAAGTGTACGCCCTAGAAGCCTAGGCCATCATGGGAGGGAGGACCAGGGGAAGAGGCCCCACAAGTCCTGGAAGCAGGCTTGGGGCTCTCTGGGCAGGGAAACCTGGGGCCCCAGGTCCCTAGAGCGTGGCCTCCAAAAGAGGATCTGGGCTCCTGGTGGGCCCATCCTAAACTAGCAGATTTCTTACTTCACAGTGGGAGATCGCAGTGGCCAGAGACGGGCCACAGGGGTTCTTTGCAGTGTGTGGGAGCTCCAGGGCAGGAGCCCTCTTGATCAGGCCCACTGGTGTCTGGCTTGACGCTGGGACTCCTGGCCTACCTGGCTGTGGGTGGGCTGCTTCTGCCAGTCTCCAGCCTGCTTTTTTTTTTCTTTTAAAAGATGGGGTCTTGCTATGTTGCCCAGGCTGGTCTCTAAGTCCCGGGTTCAAGCGATCCTCCTGCCTTGGCCTCCCCAAATGCTGAGATTACAGGTGTGAGCCACCGTGCCCAGCCGGGGCTGCTTTCTTTGGATGGATTTTGTTAGGTTTCTGGGGAAGTTGGATGGATCACTAGCATGCCTTTGGCACTTATGAAGAGGATAGATATTTTGTTATTTTTAGTTCCACTAAGCAGAGGGGATTGGAATTAGAGGAACTGTTGGACAGTAGAACCTGTACCTACACAAAGCTTCCTTAGCACCTCCTAGTAGTAAGAACTGCCACTTCCTGAGCCCTTGGGAAGGGTCAGGCGAGTTCATTGTTTTCTACGTCGTATAGATGAGAAAACTGGGGCTCAGAGAAGTTCAATAATGTGCCCAAGGTCCTACAGTTAGTTAGTAGCAATTATAGCATTTGAACAAGATTTTGCCAAAGCACATGCTCTTGTTACACTGGACAAGAGACCTTGATGTGAAGGATGCTTTCCTCTGAATTCTTGGCTGGTGGGTTCCTGGGAGACTTGTCAGAAGGGTGCAGGACACCCTTGGGTTCAGAAAGCCACCAAATAATTTCCCTGTATAGCTCTGTTGGGAACTTGCATTTTGCAATGGGCTTCCCTTTCGTCTGGGCCTTTTATGAGAAGAAGCTGCAGAGCTAGGCCAGACCCCACAAGGCTTTTGTGATTTGGAAATAGGCAGCTAACAGGGAATGAGATTTTTTTCTAGTTGGTTCCCTGCCAAACCGATTCAAGACATACATAAAATTTAAGTCTTTGGTTCCCCTGATTTTTGTTTCTCCTGCATTTGGCTTTCCTATGAGCAGCCTCTCATTCCATTTACTATTATCTTTGATTGAATTATGAAACCGGAAGAATTTGCAGAACGAGCCAGGGTAAATGGGTCTTGCTAATCCTGTGGTTAGAGGGTCAAATCAGCAAAACACTTGGGTGTGAATTGTCCGGAGCCAATTTCATTACTGCCTCTATTTGTGAAACCTGGGTGAGAAAAACTGTATTAATAACAAGAAAATAATCCCTTGAGGGTTTTCCTATTTCACATGTCCCAGCCCACTTTACAGCACACTGCGGAAATCCAACTCTTCCCTTTGAAAGTCATCTGCCTCTCTGACCTAGCTTGCCCATCTGGAAACATTATTCTCTATTCAATCCCACAAACGTTTTCATTGCTTTAGCAAGTCAGGTTCATGGCAAAAGCTCTGCCTCCAAAGAACAGAGTTCCAGGCTGTGCTCTGTCTTGTTATGACTGACTTACAAAATATATGGATGCAGGCATAGGTTGACTGGGAAACACCTGCTGCTATGTGGCGTGGGTTTACAGAGTAGAGGCAAAGAAAAGTCTAGATGGTGGATTGCAGAATTGTTCCTAATTTTTTTCATTCCTCCCTGTCTTTAAATCCTTTCCCTTCTGACCAGAGGTGGAGAATCTTTTCCTGCTTCCATAATGCTGGGTTTGGCCATGCGATTTGCTTTGGCCAATGGTGATGTTCGTGAACATGATGCAAGCCACAGTCGGAAATGTTCTTGTGTGATTGGGTCTGCCTCTTTGGCTCCTATCACCACCGTGGAAACATGTCCCAGGTACCCTGTTCACCCCAGAGGAAAACGAAATATGAGAAGCAGACCCTAACCAAACCTGCAGCCTAGAGTCAAGCCCAGCACAAAACCGCACCAAGACGAGCCAAACCCCAGCCAACTGCACATGTGAGAGCTGGAAATACACGTTTACTGTTGTAGACACTGATTGTGGGGAGTTTTGTTTTGCAGTAGTATTGTTGCAGATGCTAACTGATGCAGTCCATTAGAGATCAGTTAAATTCGCATCTTTAATTTTGTTAGCACAACTCAAGAAAGCAGCTGATGCTTCACGCTGCAGCTCTGTGGCAACTTTGTGGAGTCTCCAGCTGACCCAATGGCGTCAACAACAGAGCTCTTCTTGCCGAACCTCAAATGCTGAAATACGGTCATGTAGAATTGATGAATACCTTGTAAGGCTGAACGGTGGCCACCCAGGAATGTCTGCGTGGCCCAGAGGGGAGGGAGTGACATGTAACAGTCATGAACGGGACTGTGAAGTTCATGGCTGAGGTCAAATCATGAAATAAATAGTGACAGAAAAAAGCAACATTGTACGTGTATTCCTCAGGATGAAATTCCTCAAGATTCTGCTTTCTGGGAGGTAAGGGAATGGCTTGAGTGTGTGTGTGTGTGTGTGTGTGTGTGTGTGTGTAGGGGCTGCCTCCTCGAGTGGTCCTTCTGGCTCTCTGGCTGTGGGTTTGTTAGGAAGGATCACTTCTTTTGTACACCTGTATCTGAATGGTCGTCTGAAGCTGCCCTGCGACAGTGGGCTTGGCCTCTGTTCCTGGACCTTTAGTTTTCTTTCTGCATTTCCTCTCCGGGGGATTCCATTCAGTCCCTTGGCTGCAGATCCCATCCTGACCGTGATGAGCTGAAAAGTATTGATACATCTGTCTCCAGCCAAGGATTCCCTTAAATTCCGATCTCTTATATCCAATGGTCAACTGGAGGAATTCGGTCATAGTGTGTAATTGAGATATTACACATGTATAATATATGTTGTATACATAATGTTTTTATAATTATGTATATAAGATATGTAATCATATATTATTCTATATATTGAGATGTATAAGACAACTGAGGATGTACAATATCGTGAGATGCATCATGGGCGCCACCTGCTAAATGTCTGAAATTGAACTGATATTCACCTTCCCTAATAATTTCTTCCCCTTTCCATCTAAATGAATAGAAACTCCATCCTTTCAATTGCTCAGGCCAAAAGTCATGGAGTCATGTTGACTTCTTCTATTCTTTTTTCTTTTTTTTTTTGAGACAGAGCCCCTGCTCTGTCGCCCAGGTTGGGCAGGGCTGGACTCAAGCCCCAGCCAGGCTGCCATTCTCCAGCTGAACCAAACAGGTTCAGAGCAGCAGGGGGTAGGGCGTGAACCAGGATACTTCTCACCTCTCTGACCTCCGCTCACTCCCTGGTCTCCTCCTTGTTGCTGGGGAGCCATCAGAGCCTGCCACGCTTGCTCTCGCCGTGGTCTCTCCACTTGCTGTCCTGCTGTCTGGAGGGCTCTTCCTTCCCTAAAGGGTCAGGGAAGTCCACTCTCTTCTTCTTTCAGGTCTTCTGTGAAAAATCACGTTCTCAGTGAGGAAGGTGCTCCAGGAACACGTGTGAAATGAACAAACGAACAGGATTGCTCAGGGCAGGAGTATCCTGGTTCACACCCTTACCCCCCTGCTGCTGTGAACCTATTTGGTTCAGCTGAAGAACCACAGCCTGGCTGGGGCTTGAGTCCAGCCCTGCCCACTGCTGCCAGCAGCACCAAGGCTGGCGTCCTCTCGGCACTCACCGCAGGCTGGGCCCTGGGTTCAGCCCTTTCCTGTGCACCACCCACTTCACTCTCCAAGCACTGTGGGAGGCAGAGGCTACTACTGCCAGCTGGGTGCAGAGCCAGTCCTCCAAGGCCACAAGAACAGCCTAGAACCGTTTCATTGTAGGTGGGGAGGAAAGCAGTGTGTTTAAAAAATAGCACATTTTCTGGAGGACAACAGATCACCCAAAGTCCACCTGGAAAGTGTAGGTGGAGTTTGGGGTTTGAATTCCCCTTGCGCGGATCAGAGTCACATTGGCTCCTTGTCAGGGGTTTAGAATCAGGTTCGGGGTAAGAAAAGGGGACAGTGCAAAAGGAATGTCCGCTTCACCAGCGTGCCTGTGGGGTCGGTGGTGAAGGGGATGTTTTTCTTTTTCCCAACTTGTTCCAGAAAACGAATGACTTGAGATGACAGCCCGTGGGCCAAATTCAGTCGCAGATGGGTTTTGTTTGGCCCATGCAGGGCTTTTTGAAAAATCTGAGCCAGTGTTTAAACATCAGGAATTTCACATGAATACCTGAAACTTTGGAATGTCCTAGATGTCCAGGAGACCTGGTGATTACAGTCCACACTCCTGTGTGTCAGTGTCCAATGCGCCCCTTTCAGACGAGGCCATTGCTTCCCCTCACCTCGGTCCCCACCAGGCTGGCCTTATATACTGGTATCAACTGCCTTGCCTCAGGAGAATTTGAACTTGCCACTCCTGAAATAAAGTCATCTTTTATTTCAAGAAGCATAGGGAGGCCGAGCGCAGTGGCTCATGCCTGTAATCCCAGCACTTTGGGAGGCTGAGGCGGGAGGATCACCTGAGGTCGGGAGTTCAAGATCAGCCTGACCAACATGGAGAAACCGCGTCTCTACTAAAAATACAAAAATTAGCGGGCATGGTGGCGCATGCCTCTCATCCCAGCTACTCGAGAGGCTAAGGCAGGAGAATCGCTTGAACCCGGGAGGCGGAGGTTGCGGTGAGCTGAGATCGCGCCACAGCACTCCAGCCTGGGCAAAAAGAGCGAAACTCTGTCTCAAAAAAACCAAACCAAAACAAACAATAAAAAGAAGCATAGGGAAGGCGAACATTAAAGCAGTTGCTTCACAGCACAAGTAAATTGTGCAGCAGACCAAGGGCTACAGACCCGAGAATAATCCCCCGATGGAATCTATACGAGATTTTGAAAAAAATGCCCAGCCTAGGCTGGGTTTCCTAGAAGCAGAGCCCAAGCCAAGGATTGTGCTGCAAGGGATTTATTGCAAGATCGGGCACGGGAAGGAGCAAGCAAGGGTGTGGCCACTTACGTTGGATTGCACCCAGCGCTGGTCCCACCTTGAGGCAGGGGCCCCTTTCCTCCTCCCAGGTCAGTCAGCCTTGGGGAGGGCCAGGAGAAATGCCAGGGCAAAGGGGCTCCCATTCAGGGCGCAGAGAGCAGGCTCGGAGCTCTCAGCAGCGGGAGGGGGAGTGGGAGCTGGAGGACATGTACTGGTAAATGGAATCGAGTGGGCATGTACAGTAGTTAGCATACCTCCTGCCACCGCTTACAAGGGCAATGAGGGCTTACTACGAAGGGATTCGTAAATATAAGAAGGGTTAAGGAAAGATCATTACTTGCCTTATAGCCTGGAGATAATAATCCTTCATACATTGCATTCTCCTTTCTTCTTTAACTCTGAATTAAAATAACTTGAGCCCTTACCATCCACAACTTGTGGGAAATCCAGAGCCCTTCCAGTATTTCTGAGCATTCTCTAGTGGGGAGAGGGGTGAGTGTAATTGACAAACGACGTCCTCTACTGGGCTCTGAAATGGATCAATGGATGGCAGCGTGTGTGCCAAGGTCACGCTTCCTGCAGGCTGCCCCCAGGTACCACCTGACAGATACGGGCTGCTCTGAGGGCTGCCTTTGGCTCCAGGAGTCCCCAGGGCCTTGTAACCCCTCCCTCCGCTGCATGACAGTCTAGGACGATTCCACCCCACCCTCCTTCCTTCTCTCCGTCTCTCTGGGTCAGCCCTGCATTGCCGACTCCCCCAGCTTCCTCCAGTTCCCCACCTAGTTTCCATCCGGGCATTTCCCCTGATAAACCCTTGCATGTTTCATCCTGTCTTGGCATATGATCCTCAGACCTGGACTAACGCAGGCACTTGCCTTCTGCTGGGTTGCCTGTTGCTTCCTACACAATTTGTGGTTCCCTTGGATCATCCTGGCCCCTACCTCAGCTGGAGCCGACTGCACACAGGGGCCGGAGTTTCCAAAGGGAGAAAAGCATCAGGAGAGGCCCTGAAGACACCCTTTGACTGCCTGACAGTGTTGCCTTCATCTTGCATTTTGCAGGACTCTTCTCTCAGATGCGGAGTCCTGCACCCACTTAGAAGCCCACCTAGGAGGCCAGAGAAGGGCAGGGGCAGAAATCAGCGGTGGAACCCCTGGCATCCATCGCCACATCGCCTGGCGTCCGTCGTTGTGTCATGCCCCCGCCCCCTGCTCTTCTCTCTTCAGCTGTGTCCTGGCTCCCAGTTCCCCATCACGCGCGGCCTGTGACTCGCTGTCCAGTCTTCTTGCTCAGCGTGCCCCGCAGTGAGCTGCTTACCGAGCATCCTGGCACTAGTGTTTCGGTTCCTGCGCATAGCAGGTGCCGCCTGCGCCCTGCCCACACCTTCTCGACATTCACATGTGCCCCAGAGGCTGCTTACTGCAAACACCCCGAGAGCCTTCGCTTTCTAAAAGTGTTTTAGATTCAGGGTGCACCTGTGCTTGTTTCATGGGTGTATTTTGTCCTGGTGGGGATTGAGCTTCTAGTGTACCCACCACTCGAATAGTGAAGATGGTACCCAGTAGTAGTTTTCCAATCCTTTCCCCTCCTCACCCTCCCCTCTTCGGGGGTCCCCAGTGTCTATTATTTCCACCTTTCTGTGCAAGTGCACCCATTGGTCACCCCCCACTTCTCAGAGAGAACAGGTAGTGGTTGATCTTCTGCTTCTGAATTATTTCCCTTAGGATAATGGCTTCCAGTTCCATCTGTGTTGCTGAAAAGGACACGATGTCATCCTTTTTTGTGGCTGCATCGTATCCCACGGTGTATATGGACCAATTTGCTTCATCGAATCTGCCATGGGTGGACACTTGTGACTTTGCTATTGGGAATAGTGCTGCGATAACGTCTGAGTGCAGGTGTCTTTTTAATACAATGATATCTTTTCCTTTGGTTTCCAATACCTGTAGGGGGATTGCTGGGTTGAATGGTAGTTCTATTTTTAGTTCTTTAAGATATGTGAGAACTTTGTCTCATCTGGGGCCCTGAGCTCGGGGCCAGCCAAAAAGTAAAGTTAATATCCCAGAAGCATCTCTCACCGACAGACAAGATGTTGGATGAGAACCTAATGTCTTGCCTCGAGGCTGGGGTGACTCTGAGGGGTATTCTGCACGGCCTCCAGAGTTCCCATCACACTGCAGTTGTCTTGTGGAAACTGGCTTGGGAACATCCCTCTACTGCCTTCCCTGTGGATGTTTGGGTTTGTGACCCTGTGCTAGAATTGCTGGGGCCCTAGGTCTGGGGCAGAGGTGACTGACCGTGTGCAGAACACCTGGAATAAATGGCTGGCATGTGACTGCCGTGGCCGGGGCTTGAGATTTGGCGGCTGGCCACACTCAGGAAAGAACAGAAGTATCTTTCCAATGCAGATCTGATGGCCAGCACTTAATTCCAGAGCCTAGTATTTTCTCACTAGGACAAAAGTCAAAAGGCCAACAGGCCCCTGAACATGAAGCTTTGAGCCCAGCGGTTCTCAACCCTTGGCTCTCCTCTTTAAAAAAATGCGAAGATTTGGGCCCCGCCCCTAGGAATTCAGGTTTGATGGGTCTGGGGCTGGCCAGGATAGTACTAAGAGTGCTGGTTAGCGTGTGTTGGAGCTGGTGTGTTGGAGCTGGTGTGTTGGAGCCGGTGTGTTGGAGCTTGTGCAGCTCAGGAGGGCCAATGCTCTCTTGCTGATACCTTGAAATTGGCCAGGGAGAAATATTTGCATCACAGAAAGCAGAACGCATCCCCTCACTCCAGAGAGCCGGTTGTTAACACTCCTGGCACACCATTGAAGAGCTCTGGGTCATTATTGTGGGAGCCACAACGTGAGCTGTTTCCTCTGCAGGGGTCAATGTCCCAGTGTGGAATGAGCCAGAGGTTTCTACCCACAGAAGGCCTGAGGTCCAACTCGGTGGGGCCCACGTTGAGGCTGTAATTCAGCTTTGAAGGTGGAATCTCCCTTTTTCAGCTAGTTGACTGTGTGACCTTAGATAAGATGTCTTCATCCTCAGGCCTCCAGCTTTCTGTCTGTCTGACGGGAACGGTAGCCTGGAACTCCTGGAACTGTTGCGAGAATGAAATGGAGTACCACAAATGGATCATCCGCAGCAGTCTGCTGTAGAGATGAGCTCCATGAATTTCCTGTTCCTTTCCCTTTGTCTTGAAAGGGGGAACAAAGGACAGAATGTTGTTCCCGAGGGTCTCCTTGGAGCTGTTTCCTGAACCATCCGCTGGCTCTAGGTGGGCCCTGGCCAAAGTCCAGTTGGGAAGTGCAGAGAAGAACCACAATGAACCGGTCCTTCTGTGGCTGGCGTGGGCCTGGGGAGTACTGGAGGTAAGTTTTCAGCTGGAAACGACTCTTCCAACGATGACTGCTTTCCTTGATACAAGAAAATTGGGGGCTGTTGGCCATTGAAAGAAGAAAAGCACGACATTAATTACAGTCTCACCCATGACAATTTACTCTGACTAAGATCTTGCCACTCACCGTTTCATATGATCTCTTTTAACCTGAAAAGCAGCTCTTTTGCTCCCTTTCTAACCCAGACCTAGTATTTAGCAGGGTAATGGGATTTATGATTTTGTTTACATCAGTCTCCGTGGCGATTCACCATAAAAGAGCCGTTGCTTGGCAACTTGG
This sequence comes from Trachypithecus francoisi, assembly GCF_009764315.1. Taxonomy (NCBI): domain Eukaryota; kingdom Metazoa; phylum Chordata; class Mammalia; order Primates; family Cercopithecidae; genus Trachypithecus; species Trachypithecus francoisi. The sequence goes on from NW_022681461.1 coordinate 917,602, forward strand.
CATTGTGGGGCTGCAGTGGAGGGTGGAATTTTTTGTCTCTCTGAATCAAGGGCTTAAGGAATAATGAAAACTTCTGCTCATACTTCTCATGAATGCTTTTATTTTCAAGGTCAACCAAGTGTTTTTTCAGGAAAGACTAATGCACTTTTCTTCAAGCGATACACCGTAAAATGTTTCCCAAGATTATCCTGTCTCGGAGCGGGGGACGACCAGCGCTGGACGTTTTTATTCTCTCCTTGCTGCTGCAAAATTAGGTTTGCACAACTCTGAGACCGTCATAATGCAGCAGGTCTCTCTCATTTACAGGCATTTGCTGCACTCATTAGCAAATGCTTTTTTTTTTTTTTTTAATGAGCTGCTGTAGTCTCTGAATCACTTCTCATCTCAGAAACCAGTTTCGTTTGGTTTGCAGTTGGTTTACCACGATCCCTTTGATGAAGGGGTCAATGTTAGCGGAGGCCTGGAGGGCACAAAACAGGACCCCAATTTCCCTCTGAGGTTCCCTATTGACTATAGGCGTTTCTGTGAATGATCAAAGCGCCTGTTTTAAAACATGCAAATGCCCTTTCCTGACCTCTTTCTCAACATGGGCACACATGAAGGGTAAAAGAGTTGACTCATACTGATACGCATGGACACGGCCCGAGCTGGAGGTGTGGAGGCCGCAGTGAGAATAATGATGATGATGACAGTAGCTAATTGAATACTTACCACGTGCTTTATATATATTATCTCGCTTAATTCTTGCAACAACACTTAGCCACGTGTCATCAGCTGGGGGGCCCGAGGCAGCTGCCAGTGCAGTTGAGACCCCACCGGTCGGTGCCTCCACCGCCAGGCGCCCCACTAATTCCTCCCAACGGCTGTTCCAAGCCAAACCCAGCTCAGCTTCTCACCATGAGGGAGCCCCAGCTGCCCTGGTCATAGACCTACTGACATTGCACCCTCACCCGGGGTCAAGGTTGCCTCCGTATTAGAACAATCTACTTGATAACATTGGGTTTAAGGCAGTGATTGTGACTAACCAAAGTGTGCTAGGTAGGCGGTGGTGCCTGGGAACAATGAGGATCACCTGGGGACCTTGTTAGTGTGCAGATTCCAGAGCCTCACCCCTAGAGAATCTAATATAGCAGGTCTGGAGTGAGGCCCATGCGTTTTTCTTTCTTGCAGGCACTGCGATGGTGCTGCTGGCCCCCGGATCTGCTATGAGCAGCGCTGCTGTCCATGACTCTGCCTGGGCCCTTCACTGAAGCCTGAAAGCATCGCAGTTTCCAACCTGGGATTTTATGAGGGTTCAGTAAATGTTTGATGAGAAACTTCATGATATCCAGTTTTCCTGTTTCACTCCCTGCCAAGGACTTGGCGACCTTACATTTCTGGAGTGGTTTCAATTTCCAGGCATGATGTTACATGTGTGGAGTGGTTTCTAACATACATGCATCCTGTTATTGGGCTCAGTGGGGTATGGTTTTGCCATTTTATAAATTAAGACATGGAGACTGAGATGATGATTTACCTATGTCCAAAGGGCGCCTACAGACCACGAGCCAGGCTTCTGGATGCAAAGTTCTGTGGTCTGTTCGCTCCACCCTAGCTGCCTACCTCTGTTTTCCATCATAGAGAAGTGATCTCAATGCAATGCAATAGAATACAGGCTCTTTGGGGGAGGCAGAGGTGGAACCAGGTGAAGGAAGGAATCCTAAAACAGAGGCTGAGAGCTGGAGTCCTGAACATTGCGTCAGCACCCAGTTCTCCACCCATTAAATGGGGATAAGGGTCTTTCGGTCACAGTCCGTGCAGAGGGTTGAATGTGTGCCCAGGGTTGTCCCGCAGTGAGCTGTTGCTGGTCTTCCTGGTGAGTAAGGGGAGACACTGAGGGCCAAGGACAGTGAGGCTGCTGCTGCTGTCCATTGTGGATGCCCCATAGACCAAGGCAAATGTTAGTGAGTTTTGTTTAACTCTGAAATGGCAGATTTTTTTTTTTTTTTTTTGAGACAGGGTCTCTCTCTGCCACCCAGGCTGGAGTGCAGTGGTGTGATCATGGTTCACTGTAGCTTCAACTGCCTGGGCTTAAGGGATCTTGAGTCCGAGTAGCTGGGCTACTCAGCCTCCCAAGTAGCTGGGACTACAGATGTGTCGTCAGCCCCAGTTAATTTAAAATCTTTTTTTCTTCTTCTTCTTTTTTTTTTTTTTAATAGAGATGGGGTCTTGCTATGTAGCCAGGCTGGGAAAACATCATTTTTGGTGAAATTAAATCTTGGTTCTTTTCATTTTGAAACAAGAAAGCTTGTGGCTTAAAGGTCATTTTGCTTCTTTTCTTCTTTTGATGCAAATTAAGGCACTTGAAAGGGGTTTTAAGAAATTGGTCAACTTGCATGTAAGCATGTTAGGAAAGAACAGGGATCACTAGAGGGGAATGCTAATAGTGTCTCTTTATCAAGCACCGACTACGTGTGCCGATCACAGCTCTTACGGGAGGAGGTGTGATGTGGGGACACCAAGGCTCCCAAGGTCGCCTATGCAAGCTTGCATTTGACCTCGTGCAGCTCAGTCTCCAAAGTCAGCTCTCCTCACCATCCTGATATCATCTCCCCTGTACCAAAAAACAAAATCTACCACTGATTTTAAAAAATCTAAATTTGGGAAGAGAATCTTCTCCATCTTTTCTTCTCTCAGCTTCAGCTGTTTTCTAAACAGGTGAATCCAGATGCTTATTTCACTTCCTGTCATGTGTCCTCTGAAGCCCAGTGGTGTGACATACTCTGAGACTGGGAGAAGGAGAGAAAAGGGGGGAGGCAAGGGGATCCCAGAAGCAGTAAGAGGGAGAAGGCCAAGTCGGAGCCACCGATGCTCCAAAACTGGTGCCCAACCTGGCGATCCCCAAACTGAGTAACTCAAGCCTCCCTGCCGTCACATTGCCCCAGCCATCATCAGCAGAGCAGCTATTCCTTCTAGCTCCTTGTCTAAGGAGACACTGAATTCTCTACGTTTTCCAGATGAGGACACTGAGATGTAAAGAGGTTACATAATGTATCCAAGAACATAGCATGTAAGTAGACGGTTGGGCTGAAGCACCCAAACCTAAGCTGGCCAGCTCTAAGCATGCGACCCTTTCCCCGTTCTGTGCTGCTGCTGGAGGAAAGAGACTGGGCCCAGACGTTAGTAATGGTCTCTCCAGGGGCAACTCGTGGGGAGCGGCCGTGGTCTCCCTGAGCTCACAAGAGGCTGGAGGATTTTCACAGGTGCTGGAGGACGCCCCTGGGCCACAAGTCTCATGGGCTACGAGTCTCAGCCTGACTAGGACTCAATCTGACACCTCCTTGAGTCCAAGAAGTGTTTGATGAAGGAATGTTGATCCAGCTCCAGGGAGGAAGGGCAGAGGCAAGGGTGGTGGGCGGAGGGCATGTTCGTTGCAGCTCAGTTTCATTATACTTGGCTTTGATTCAAAAAGTCTGCGTGGAAGGTGCAAGTGGCTCTCAATGTGGACAAATCCCTGAGACAGGTTTTCTTGTTTGTTTGTTTGTTTGTTTTGGGATGGAGTTTTACTCTTGTTGCCCAGGCTGGGGTGCAATGGCGCAATCTTGGCTCATTGCAACTTCCATCTCCCAGGTTCAAGCGATTCCCCTGTCTCAGCCTCTTGAGTAGCTGGGAATACAGGCACCCGCCACCACGCCCGGCTAACTTTTTATATTTTTAGTAGAGGGGGGTTTCATCGTGTTGACCAGGCTGGTCTGAATTTCTGACCTCAAGTGATCCACCCATCTCAGCTTCCCAAAGTGCTAGGATTACAGGTGTGAGCCACCGCACCCAGCCCTGCAAGACAACTTTTTTGAGTGAAAAAGACAAGTCATAGGCAGATAGCATATGATTTATGTGAAGATGCATACACACACACAAATACCATAAAGTGTCTGTGGGCGTGTATGTGGCCACACGCGCATGCGTGCAAACACACGTGTGTCTAGCAGGAGTTGTTTCTCACCGGGACTACCCCAGAGGATGGGATTGGAGTAGTGGTCAAGAAGGACTAGCCTCATCCAAATACTTTAATTCTAAAGAGCAGAGTGGATCTGTGCATTATTTTGGCAACAGAACCCTACGTTTAACATGGCAGTTAAATGAAAAAGTGCCCTCTCTCTGACTGCCCCTGAGGGCTGCCATTTGACAAACTCTGCATTGACCATCCCCTGAGTAACTGAGGCTTGCTGGTGTCTCTGTGAAGCCCTGTGACTTCAGTCTTGGAGTCAAGAGCAAAACGGGCTGAGGCTGTGTGAGTTCCCACTGCCCTGGGTCTAGGTTGGAGGCCACTGTCATGACACTGGGAAGTCCTGCCCCCGCCCAGTGGGCCCTCCTTTTTTTTTTTTGAGACGGAGTCTGGCTCTGTCACCCAGGCTGGAGTGCAATGGCTTGAGGTCGGTTCACTGCAACCTCCACCTTCTGGGATCAAGTGATTCTCCTGCCTCAGCCTCCCAAGTAGCTGGGATCACAGGTGCATGCTACCAAGCCTGGCTATTTTTTTTTTTTTTTGTATTTTAGTAGAGACAGGGTTTCACCGTGTTGCTCAAGCTGGTCTTGAACTCCTGATCTCAGCCAATCCACCTGCCTCGGCCTCCTAAAGTGCTAGGATTACAGGCGTAAGCCACTGCGCCCAGCCTGGCCCTCCCTTTCTCACAGGCCTCTTACTTCTTCTACTCCCTGTCTTTTAAATCTCTCTGACCTGTTGTTTTTGACGCCGCAAGGGAGCTCAGGAAAGGCTTAAAGGGTCTTTCTTTCCACACACACCTGAACCTTACCAGAGAGTCCAGACAAGAAGTTCTGGAAGGAGGGGCGAGTAGCCTGTGTCTGGGCTGCCGGGGTGTGTATGGGGAGTGGTTATGCTGGTGCCTCCACTGCACACACTGAGGCTGGCCCAGCCTCGGCCACAGGGCACCAGTTGACAGTGTCTATAAGTTACATTCAATCCTGCAAAGCAGGCAGATCTTTCTCACAGGGAATTCCTTCTCAACTCATTAGACACAGGATTAAACAGATACTATGTTTCCCCTTTACCTTAATCTCCAGTAATCCCAAATAATCTCCCTACTAAAGATGACAAAGTCCTCCTTGGGGTTGACTCACACGCCTGTGGCTTGGGCAGCCAGGTGCCTGTGGCAGCATGAACGGCCTCTCTCCAGGGCCATGTCCAAGGTCTGGAGGGGACCCAGGAGCTGGCAAGTTGCCAAGTTGACCGGATTCAGAGTAAAATCCTCACCTCTTTCCTAACCGCGTGACAGAGGCTCAGTGCTCATATTCCGTGAGGACCAAGCCACACAGCCCAATGTTGTGGGGGATCAGAGCCCAGCTCTTGGGGGCTTTCCTCCTGGGCCCCCCACTGGAGTGGCAAGGAAGCCCGGACTTTCTTGTCAGGTAGCAATGTTACACAATGCAGCAAAGGACTCATTTGGTGAGAAAAAGGCATGACTGATGAGTTCGAGGAGGATGTGGAAGCTCAAAGACATGGTTCAATAGAAAATAATTACATTTTATTAGGATGTAATGGATGAGCAGCCAGTCATGCCTGAGAGGAATCCTCACTCCCTGGTGCGATATGCAGCTGGCGTGCTGTGCTTGGTGAGGCAGCCTGGTGCAGAGACAGGAATTTGGATTCTGGAGGCAGGAGAACGGAGTTCAAGTCCCAGTTCTGCCACTCACTGAGTGTGACCTTGGACAAACCCAGCACCTCTCTGGGCCCCAGTCTGGGCCCCAGTTTCCTCACCAGGAAGAGCAGCTGCAGTAACTGTCCTTCCGTGAATGGGAAGCTTAAAAATAATATATATAACAGTAATTCTTATCATAGCACCATTTTTGTTACATTAGTCAGGACTCACAGTTACAAGTGACATAAACCCAATCCCAGCAAGATATTTTTTAAAAAGCAATTTATTGGCTTATCTAACTTAAAAGTCTAGGAGCTTCAGGCATGGCTTAATCTAGGTGCTCAAACTGAACAGTGAAGAATCAGGCTTTCTCTTTCCTTTAAGCTGGCTTCGTCCAGGTGATGGCAAAGACGGGCACCAGGAGATTTGGATTCTGCCAGTTGAACAACCCTAAGAGAAAAAAGACACATTTTCTAATAGCTTAGGCAAATTCCCAGATGATACTTGCATGTGTTGGATAGGTCATCTGTCCATCCTCAGGCCCGTCACCATGTCCTGAGATCATGCCTTGGTCACGTGTCGGATCTTGCAGCCAGGCACAGGGGTAAACCCCACATGAACCAGGAGGAGGTTAGGGGGATAATCCTGGGGAAAATTAGGTATGTGTGCCCTGGGTATGGGTCCCCTGATCTCCCAGGAAGATATCATGGCGGCTAGGCAGGTAAAAACAACAGACTCCCACGACTGACCAGGGGATGTGTTTAGTGGGCTCTAATTGCAAGATGGACTCACCAAGGAGAATTATTGTTCTACAGAGGGTTGCTGTTGGTTTCCTTGACTGTAAGTTTTCTGATTTAATAGCTTTTCAGAAATGCAAATGAGGAGCTGAATTAACAAGTTCTTCTTAATGTATATGCAAGAATATCATTTAAAAATCCCCATTGTTCTCAATTTCCATGAGAGTAATCAAATCGAGTTTTAAAAGTAATTGGAATGGACAGGGTGCGGTGGTTCATGCCTCTAATCCCAGCACTTTAGGAAGCTGAGGCAGGTGGGTCACTTGAGGTCAGGAGTTTGAGACCAGCCTGGCCAACATGGTGAAACCTTGTCTCTACTAAAAATACAAAAATTAGCCAGGCGTGGTGGTGCGTGCCTGTAGTCCCAGCTACTCAGGAGGCTGAGGCAGGAGAATCGCTTGCAGTTGGGAGGCAGAGGTTGAGGTGACTGCCCCACAGCCTGGGTGACAGAAAGAGACTCTGTCTAGAAAAAAAAAAGTAATTGGAACAGACTTCAAGGACGTGTTTTTAGCTCTTACTATCAGTGTGGAGGGAAGTTAGTAGACACACCTAACACTGCAGCCTGCTTTAGGTATATTTCACCAGGACATTTGCTACAAATTATTTATGAGTTAGGTATCTTTGGGAGGGGAGGTTCCTAAAATACTAGAAGGTTCTCTTGTCATCAGAGAACACTGGGTTTGATTTGCTCCAATTCAGCAATGATTGACCTAGCAGCAACCTTGACAATACAAAGGAGAAAAACTCTTACCCAAAGGGCACAGTAAGTGCACAAATAATTAGTACAAGACAGAATGTGAATGTGGTGGAAAATGAACGAAGGGCTATGGGGATTCAGAAAAGGATAATAATCATTTTGGGAGTGCAAAAGTCCTTTCATGGAAGGGAGAACATTGAGATGGACTTTGAAGGGAGAGGTTATGTTGGTGGAATCGTTTCCTGACTGAATGAACCTGGGCAGATGTCTTGTAGGATTCAAGTCAACAAAAGATTTCTCCTTTCACAGCTCAAAAATAAACAGCGCCTCTCCCAATGGTAGACAGCCTCTTCTGAGGGCTTGCTCTGATTTGAACTTCTGGTTCAGAGGTGTGACCTGCCTTGTAAGGCATGCATCTCTCTCCCTGCAGCCTTCCTTGCATTGTATGTGGTAGACTTTGTGGGTGGATTTGGGAGCTGGATCAAATGCATTGCAAGTTTTGGAGTCTCACCACTCCTCGAAATTTTAACATTACAAGTAAATGAGTTATAATTCATTAACAAAGTGCAAAAAGACAAGACTTTCCCCTTCTCTGAGCTGATGGGAGCGCAGTATCCAGCAGGGCTCTGCCTGAGTGATGGCTCCCTTGGAATCATGAAGGCTGAAATTCTCAACAGTCACTTGGATTGCTTCCTCCACTCCATACACTTTTATCATGGCCTATTAATTTGTGCCCTGAAAAGCCTTTTTTGGATTTAAAGAAATTTTTAAAAAATGGCTTGACCCTTGCTCTTTATGACCTGATTAAAAGGGAACCCAGAGAGCAGCATGTTGTCAAGACCAGGTTTGAGGCTTCTGGGCTTGAATTTCTGCCATGGTGTATCACTCTCTCGTGGGGTACTTCGGGTTCTTTTGCTTTCTTGGCTGCCACTTCTCCATTTCTGGAAAAGAGACTCTGTTCTGGAAACAAGCTCGCTCACAGAATGGCAGCACTTTTCTGCCTTCACAGGTCTCTGTCAGAGGCCCTGCTTTGGGTGCTTGAGAGAATTCGGAGGAGGAAAAAGAAGTCCCCACCAGGTCAGTGGGTGATTCACGGCCCCTGGAGTCTTCCTGTGGGTCATGTCCTGACATCTGCCTTTTGTAAACAATTAATTTTTAAATTAATTTTTAACTGACAAAATTATACCTATTAATGATGTATAGCATGATGTTTTGAAATATGTATATATTACGGAATGGCTAAATTCCACAATGTATACATATTTAGCATGTGTGTTACTTCACGTACTTAACATACGTATTATTTCACATACTTATCATTTTTGTAGCAATTTTCAAGAATACATTTCTATTAACTATAGTCTCCAAGTTGTAGAATTGTGGGTCCTTTGACCAATATCTCCCCGGTACCCTCCCCACCTCACGTCAATCTTTGAGTCTCTCCTTTGATCTTTGAGTCTTCTTTGTTAGCCAGGCCTGGGCTCTGAGAGATGCCCCAGCCCCTGCTCGGCCTGTGGGTGCTTCTGCAGGGAGGCGGGAGGTGTCCTTAGTTCCCCACCTAGATTTAAAGAGAAGGGAGTGGGAGAAGCTGCCTGGCACAGGAAGGCAGTATCTCTGAATTCAGGGACTTTGTTCTCACCTAGAAGGGGAGAACTGGTTTTAGAATCAAAATTGTTGACATGCCATTTGTGACTGTGCCAACCAAGATACCTTTCCTCTAGAAGCCCAGAACATTCTACCTGTGAAAGCCACCAACCTACACGAGGACTGGAGACTCCCTGATATTTGGGTATGTTTACCAGAGAGGACGATGACAGCAGGATGCTTGATGGACGGGGGTCCCTGAAAGCTGCAGCCACAGTGAGGTACCAAGGTGAGAGGATGATGGCAGGAAGGGGAGGAGATCTGGGCCCACAGCCTGCCATGAAAACTGGTGAAGGAATGAGGAAGTGAGCGATTTTGGAGGGGTCCAGTTTAGCGGAGCGGGGAGTCTGAGATAAATACCCCTGCCTGGCTTCTCTGTAGTTCTCCTTTTGGCAGATTTTGAGAGTAGGGTGAGTGGGCGGGGCTGCGAGGGGCTCCCAAGGAAGGGAATCCCTGCAGATGGCTGCTCCACCGAGGGCCACCTGGGAGCCGAGGGTGGGGGTGGGATGCCTGGGAGGTGCCCCTGTTCACTAGGAAGTTTCTGCATGGGTTGCCGGAAGGACAGGGCATCAGGAGGGGGTGGCCAGCTGCAGTGGCTCACACCTGTAATCCTAGCACTTTGGGAGACTGAGGTGGGAAGACTGCTTAGGGCCAGGAGTTGGAGACAAGCTCGGGCAACATAATGAGACCTCATCTCTACCAGAAAGAAAAAAAATAGCTGGGTATGGTCGAGTGCACCTGTACTTCCATCTACTCAGGAGGCTGAGGCTGGAGAGTCCCTTGAGTTCAGGAGTTGGAGGCTGCAGTGAGCCACGATCACACCACTGCACTCCAGCCTGGGCACGGAGCGAGGCCATGTCTCAAATAAAAAGAAAAAAAGTCAGGAAGAAATCAAGGGTGTTTAGTTGCCAATTTGATCTGGATTTTTCTGTGTGTGTGAGAGAGAGGGAGATAGTGAGAGTGACGCACGGATTCCTCTTGAGCTAAGAATGGAGCTGTGATGGTTTCTCTCCACCTGCCTCCTGGGGACGCACTCTGGGGTAGTGGGGAGTCACAGCAGGGCACTGAGGTTCTTGAGGGAGTGGCTGGGGAGCGCTGGGTTCTGGACTAGAGAGCGCAGGCACTGTGGACCCTGGGAGCAGTGCACGTTTATCAGCAAGCCAGCAGTGGGGCTCGGTGCTACCCGCTTTCGTGGCCTGACTCCACCGGATCTCATATGCCTCCTGGGGTAGACAGGTAGGCGGGTTCCAGGTTTGGTTTTCTCCTTTGATAGAGGTGCAGAGAGTTTGGGTCTCTAGCTGAAGATGTGCCCCAGCCTTTGTCAGCAGGCAGCTCTCACCTCTTCTGTGGCTCACAGACCCATGAAACAGCTTTGCTGGGACATCATGGCTCCTCAAAAGACAGCATCTCATCGTGAGTACCATCCGTGATTCCGATGGGCCCATCTGAAGGCAAGGAGCCGACGCAAGCAGCCCTCAGGGAAGGGGAAACCAACAGACACGAAGCTTCCACTCAAGGCGTGCTGGCTTTAGGGGAATACACTCCAAACTTTGGACCAAAGGACATAACTTTCTCCCTGGGATGAGGCAGCCCCTCTCACCTCTCCTACAACTTTATTACTTATTTCAGCCTTGGTGTTCTGAGCATAGACTGTGTGGCAGGCACTGGAGAAATAACTGTCCAAACAGACGGGAACTCTGCATCCTCCTGGAGTTTACACCCCAATGGCACAGGACACAGGAGGGTTATGTGAAAGGAAAATAAATCTCAGGCTTCACAATCACTAAGCCAAAGGGAAAAGTCAAGCGGGGCACTGCACTGACTGGGCAAACCTGCCTCCCATTTGCTCCTAAAAAAGAGAGCTACAAAGATAAAAAAGCTACATACCTCCCTTGTAATTTGCCCACGAGGTACTTTCTTGTGGGTAAAGCACAGACAGAACTGAAAGCCATCCCTCTGCTCGCGTGCGTCCGATGCACGTCCCATTCCCTCTTTTGCCCTCTTGTTTCCCTAAGCCAGACGAGGCTACGTCGCTGTAAATTGTGTATTCTGGAAAAGGCTTATCAGAAACTTAAAAGGATGCAACCATTTGTCTCTTAGCTACCTAAGAACCGGAAGACCCCTCCCCACTTCAAGTTGTCCTACCTTTTGGACCCAACCAATGTACGTCTTACACTCATGGATTGATGTCTCACGCCTTCCTAAAATGTATAACACTGAGCTGTGCCCCGACCACCTTGGGCACGTGTCGTCAGGACCTCCTGAGGCTGAGTCACAGGAGCATCCTTAACCTCGGTGAAACAGACTTGTTTTTTTGAGATGGAGTCTTGCTCTGTCACCCAGGCTGGAGTGCAGTGGTGCGATCTCGGCTCATCGCAACCTCCACCTCCCAGGTTCAAGCGATTCTCCTACCTCAGCCTCCCGAGTAGCTGGGATTACAGGCATGCACCACCACGCCCAGCTGATTTTGTATTTTTAGTAGAGACGGGGTTTCTCCACGTTGGTCAGGCTGGTCTCAAACTCCTGACCTCAGGTGATCCACCCGCCTTGGTCTCCCAAAGTGCTGGGATTACAGGTGTGAGCCACTAAGTTGACTGAGACCCGTCTCAGACACTTTTTGGTTTAAAGTTATGAACATGTGGGCTGTTAGATGGAGGTCAGTGCTGTGAGAAAAACAGAGCAAGGGAGAGCGACCTACAGGAGTTGCCATTTTAGACTGAGTGGCTGGAAAGGGTGTCACCAAGGGTGCCTTGGGGAAAGACCTGAGCCAGGTGGATCCCTAGGGGAGGCCGTTCCAGGCAGCGGGAATAGCAGGTGCAAGCACTCCGGAGTGTTTAAGGAACAGCAGGCCGTGTGGCTGGGACTGTGGCTGGGACTGGGGGTGCGGTCCCAGGAGTCGCAGTGGGGCTGCCGTGCTTGCGGCTCAGGGCCTAGCAGCCAGCTGTGAGGAGTCTGTGTTTTCTCTGAGGGATGGGCATGGGGGAGCTGAGCCGTGGAGTCACACTCCGACTCATGGTGAAAGGTGGCCACTCTGGCTGGGTGCGGAGAATAGACTGAAGGGAGGCCAGGACAGAAACAGGGACCAGGAAGCCATCGTGGAGATCCGGAGAGAGACGACGGTGCTCGGACTGGGATGGGAGCATGGAGTGCCGTGTGAGGGTGGAGCCGGGGCTGGATCTTGATCCTTTCCATGGCTTGTGTGCAGAGTGCGAGGTGCGAGAGAAAGGGAGGACTCCGGGAGGACCCTCCACATTTTCCAAGTGACAGGAAGTGACCTGGAGTGACTTCACTAACATGGGAAAGACTGGGAGAGGCGGGGCTGAGGGGGACGCTCAGGAACCCTCTACAGGACACACTAAGGTCGAGGAGTCCTTTAAACACCTTAGCGGGAGCGTAGAAAATGCACACACAAGTCTGGGTTCAGGGGTGAGGTCCAGGCTGGAGCAGGGGTGGCTTGAGGCCTCAGCACATGGATGGTGTGGAGGGAAGAGCTGACCAACAGGGAGCCCCGGGCCCCAGCATTAAAAGGTCACAGAGAAGACCAGCACGTGGGGAGCATTTTCTGATATTCCAGACACAGATTTGTCTAGAGAGAACTGCAGCTCACGTGGCTACTGGAAAGTCTGCTTCTAACCTTATCTGCCCATAGACGTGTAGACGAGGTTCCCTTCCAACCTGGGACTTTGCAGGTGATGCTGGCCTGCGCCTTTTAATTCTGTTGGGACAACATGGACCTGCGGCACTTTGAAGGACTGGACTCCAGGCACCTGAGAGGCAGACAGTGTTGCAGGGGAGAGGGGACTCGGGGGTGCTGGGCACAGTCAGGGCTGGGTTCCACTTTCCATTCCTCCCTAATCTGCCAGCAATTCTGAACTCTCCAAGCTAGGGTTCTTTATCGGTGAAGCTGAGACAATAATGATACAGAATTTGGTGGTGTAGATACAATAACAGATAGGATGAGTTCAAGGAGTAAATGGTGATACAGGTTAACAGCACTTAGTGTCTAAACATGGTGAGCCCTTAAGACACGTCAGCTTATTCCTGTTGCTGTTTTTAATGCCATCTTACTTTAAAGTACTTTGAGATTTCAAGTGAAAAGTTGCCAAAAAAAAAAAAAAAAGTATAATTAACCACCAGGAATTTCAGACAAATAAACGCATTTAAGTTAAGCCATATTTTACAAACTCTTAAAGGTTAAAGTTCCTGTATGTTCATGTAAATAAACTATTTACTAATATCTGCACTTGAAAATGTGCAAATTAAAGGGAGGGAATTTGGAGTATTCCCGTATTTCTCCATCGCTTGCTTCACTTAAATAAAATTCTGTTTGATCACCAGCTCACAGCGGTTACTCTGTCTGAAGGGACATGGATTAGAAAGGGCTGAAGCAGTAGAAACAGTTTTCTTTTCACTGAGACCAGCAAGACCCACTTGCTGTCCTTGGGATGCTTTGACTTCCTTCCACTTCCTCCACTTTTTCCTGTTTCTCTTGCAAACCGGTCCTAGAGGATTGCTCAGCTGTATCCACCCAGTACACAGTGGGTACTCAGGCATTCGTTAAAAACAACAGAGTTATTGGTGACCGACCGACTGACCAGCTGACCGACTGAGGGAGTGAATGAACGAAGGAAGTTTAGTGCTTTCTCTTAAGAAGCTCCCATGGGGTGGAGACGGCAGATGTTCACCAGATCCGTAGAACGCAGTGTGTTATTATTAGGACAGACACCTTGCTGTAGGCAGGAGCTTTATTTTATTTTATTTTATTTTTTGAGACGGAGTCTCGCTCTGTCGCCCAGGCTGGAGTGCAGTGGCCGGATCTCAGCTCACTGCAAGCTCCGCCTCCCGGGTTCCCGCCATTCTCCTGCCTCAGCCTCCCGAGTAGCTGGGACTACAGGCGCCCGCCACCTCGCCCGGCTAGTTTTTTGTATTTTTTAGTAGAGATGGGGTTTCACCGTGTTAGCCAGGATGGTCTCGATCTCCTGACCTCGTGATCCGCCCATCTCAGCCTCCCAAAGTGCTGGGATTACAGGCTTGAGCCACCGCGCCCGGCCGGCAGGAGCTTTAAACTGGGCCTGCGTCCCTCAGGATGTCCTCAGAGACTTCTTGGGGTGGGTGTGGCCTGAGCTGGTTTGAAGGGAGTCAGCTGTGGATACTCACTCTCCATCCACTCTCCTAAGATGCGCTGCGGCGCACACAGCTGTGATGGGGTGCCCACCCCTGGCCTTCCCCAACACCTCGCCACAGTCCTCTTCTCCCACTTGGCCAAAGAAAGTTAGGGCACCCCTCACCCATGCTGAACTTCACCATGGGGTCTTGCTCTGGACTGTAAGTCTTTGGGGGCGGCTGGGCACGGTGGCTCACGCCTGTAATCTCAGCACTTTGGGAGGCTGAGGGGGGTAGATCACGAGGTCAGGAGATCAAGACCATCCTGGCTAACATGGTGAAACTCCATCTCTACTGAAAATACAAACAATTAGCCGGGCGTGGTGGTGGCGCTTGTGGTCCCAGCTACTCAGGAGGCTGAGGCAGGAGAATGGTGTGAACCTGGGAGGCGGAGCTTGCAGTGAGCAGAGATCGCTCCATTGTACTCCAGCCTGGGCAACAGAGCGAGACTCCATTTCAAAAATAAAGAGTCTTTGGAGGCAATAAAGTTATGATTGAACATACTGCTGTAGGCAAAGCTTCTGTGACTGAACATAGCTGACTTGCAGAGAGACCACCAGTGTCTTTCTGTTTAGGGGGGTCTCAGAAGCAGAAGCTGAGACAGAGTTTGGGGTGCCAGGTGTTTATTAGGGATCAACAACTGTCAAGGAACAGGGGAGGAAGCAAGCTTGGGCAGAAGAAGTCAAACTTCATTATAGACCCAACAAAGGCTTAGTCAAACCCAGCAGGCAAGCTGGGGCAAGCATTGCCCACATAAGTGGCCCTCTTTGGGCAGAAAAGGGAGACCAGGCTGGCCTCCTTGTAGCTGAGGCTGACTCAGAAGGAGCTGACAGCTGGAGGCCATCTGCTGGCCTCGCTCCCACAGCTGGGCAGCAAAGGCTTCCCTGGAGGAGACCCACACGGTGCACTCCATCCAGCACACTTCCCTATGCTGGCGCCGTTCCGCTAAGGGCAAAATGTTATGTTCAGAAGAGGGATATTTTGTCCTGAGTTGGAGTGTTTTGAACTCAGATGTTTTGTAGAGCGAGGCAGCAGGATTGATGAGAATGTCTGTCCAAGAAGCTCACTTCTTCCATCCCCTAAATAAATTATGTTGAAGAATGTATGTCCCTAAAGATAGAGTCCACAGAAATGAAGGGAGGAGGGTATCAAAGACAATTGCAAAGGCTTTCTTTCATGGAGGCAACTGATTCATGGCTTGGTGCTGTGCTTTCTCCACGTCCCTCTCTGAGATGAACAGCTGGTCTACCAATCATTTGCCACCACGGCCTTGCCTCATTTCATTGCTCTTTTCTTTATTTGCACTTTGCGGATATCACATTATTTACCAGTGAAAGGCTTCTGTGTCAAGCAAGTCTAACTGAGCCATTTTCCAACAGCACGTGCTCACTTCATGTCTGTGTCACATTTTGGCAATTTTAGCAATATTTCAAACTTTTTATATTATATCTGTTATGGTGATCCGTGATCACCATACATTAGGTTACTAATGTAATTTTTTTTTTTTTTTTGAGTTGGAGTCTGGCTCTGTCGCCCAGACTCGAGTGCAGTGGCATGATCTCGGCTCACTGCAACCTCTGCCTCCCAGGTTCAAGTGATTCTCCTGCCTTAGTCTCCCTAGTAGCTGGGATTTCAGGCACCCACGACCATGCCTGGCTAATTTTTGTATTTTTAGTAGAGACGAGGTTTCGCCATGCTGGTCACACTGATCTCAAACTCTGATCTCAAGTGATCCACCCACCTCGGCCTCCCAAAGTGCTGGGATTACAGGCGTGAGCCACCGCGCCTGGCCTATTGTAATTGTTTTGGGGCACCATGAACCATGCCAATATAAGATGGCGAACTTAATCAATAAATGCTGTGTGTGTTTTGACTGCTTCACTAACTGGCCATTCCTTGTCTCCATCCCTTGCCTTGGGTCTCCCTGAGACACAACAATACTAAAAGTAGGCCAGTTAATAACCCTAATGGCTAAGAAGTGTTCCAGTGAAAGGAGGAGTTGCATGTCTCTAACAAGCTAGACATGATTAAGCTGAATGAGGAGGGCATGTTGAAAGCTGAGATAGGCCAAAAGCCCGGCCTCTTGAGCCAAACAGTTAGCCAAGTTGTGAATGTAAAGAAGAGTTCGTAAAGGAAATTGAAAGTGCTACCCCAACGAACACACAAATGATAAGACAGCAAAACCGCCTTATTGCTGACGTGGAGAAAGTTTGAGTGGTCTGGATAGAAGGTCAACCAAGCTATAATGTTCCTTTAAGCCAAACCCTAATCCAGAGTAAGACTCAGGATTGAATCTCTTCAGTTCAGTGAAGGCTGAGAGTGGTGAGGAAGCTGCAGAAGAAAAGTCAGAAGCGAGCAGAGGTTAGTTCGTGGGGTTTAAGGAGAGAAGCCGTCTCCATAACATAAAAGCACACAGTGAAAGAGCAAGTGGAGATATAGAAGCTGCAGCAGGTTATCCAGGAGATCTAGCTAAGATGAAGGTGGCCACACCAATCAACAGATTTTCAAAGTACATAAAACAGCCTTAAATGCGAAGAAGATGCTACCTAGGACTTTCACAGCTAGAGAAGAGAAGTCAGTGCCCAACTTCAAAGGACAGGCTGACTCTCTTGTTAGAGGCTAATGCAGCTGGTGACTATAAGTGGAAGCCAATGCTCACTTACCATTTTGAAGATCTTAGGGCCCTTAAGAATTAGGGGCCGGGCGCAGTGGCTCACGCCTGTAATCCCAGGAGGGATTTGGGAGGCTGAGGTGGACGGGTCACAAGGTCAGGAATTTGAGACCAGCATGGCCAATATGGTGAAACCCCATCTCTACTAAAAATACAAAAAATTAGCCGGGTATAGTGGCATGCACCTGTAGTCCCAGCTACTTGGGAGGCTGAGGGAGGAGAATCACTGGAACCCGGGAGGCAGAGGTTGCAGTGAGCCGAGGTCGTGTCACTGCACTGCAGCCTGGGCAACAGAGTGAGACTCCATCTGAAAAAAAAAAAAAAAAAAAGAATTAGGCTAAATCTACTACCTGTGCTCTAGAAATGGAACAACAAAGCCAAGATGACAGCACATCTGTCCACAACATGGTTCACTGAAGATTTTAAGCCCACTCTTGAGAACTACTGCTCAGAAACAAAGATTCTTTTCCAAATATGACTCCTCACTGGCAATGTGCCTGGTCACCCAAGAGCTCCAACAGGAGCAAGGAGATCAGTGTTGTTTTCATGCCTGTGAACACAGCGTCTGTTCAGCAGCTCATGGATTAAGCAGTCGTTTTCACTTTCAAGAGTCAGTATTTAAGAAATACATTTCATAAGGCTTTAGCTACCATACTTAGTGATTCCTCTAATGGATCTGGGCAAAGTACATTGACAACCTTCTAGAAAGGATTCACCATAGTAGATGCCATTAAGAACATTTGTGATTTATGGAAGGGGTCAAAGTGTCAATAATAACAGGAGTTTAGAAGAACTGGATTCCAGCTCTCATGGATGACTCTGAGGGGCCAACACTTCAGAGGAGGAAATCACTGCAGATATGGTGAAAAGAGCAAGAAAGCTAAAGTTAGAAGTGGAGTCCAAAAGTGTGAGTGAATTGCTGCGATTTCATGATAAAACTTTAATGTATGAGGAGTTGATTCTCATGGAAGAGCAAAGAAAGTGAGATGGACTCTACTCCTGGTGAAGACACTATGAACATTGCTGAATGACAACCAAGGATTTAGAATATTCCATAATCTTAGTTGAAAAAGCAGTGCAGGGTTTGAGATAATTGACTCCAGTTTTGAAAGAAGGCCTGCTGTGGGTCAGATGCTACCAACCAGCATCACCTGCTGCAGAGAAATCTTCTGTGAAAGGGAGAGTCAACTGATGTGGCAGACATCACCGTTGTCTTATTTGAACACATTGCCACAGCCACCCCAGCCTTCAGCTGCCACCAACCCCATCAGTCAGCAGCCATCAACATCGAGGCGAGGCCCTCTACTAGCAAAAAGACTGTGACTCACTGAAGGCTCAGATGGTCATTAGCATTTTTTTTTAGCAATAAAATATTTTTGAATTAAGGCATGTACATCTTTAAAAAACACAACTCTATTGCACACTTAGCGGACTACAGTGTAGTGTAAACATAACTTTTATATGCACTAGAAAACCAAAACAATGTGTGAGTCACTTTATTGTGATGTTTGTGATATTTGTTTTATTGCAGTGGTCTGGAATGAAACCTGAGGTATGCAATAAGCCTTGTACATCAATCTCTCATCTCAGAATTAGAATTCAGAAGTCAGATGGTTGGGAAGGGATGCATATTAACACATTGCTTTGAAACTGAAGTCAGTTTTTTCCTAACTGAAACTAGATCTGGTTTGGTTGCTGGCTTGATGAAGTGGCCTGCTTTGCCAAATAGGTTACATGGCAGACATTTCCATGAACTGAATGAGCTGCATCTAAAATGCCATGATTTGGATGAAAATGTACCTAATGCATATGATGAGATAAAATAACTTTATTGAAAATAGTGAGGGTGGAGCGAGGAATGAGGAGTAGCTGCTAATGGGTATGAAATTTCTTGCTGGGGAGATGCAAATGTCCTGGAATTAGGCAGTGGTGATGGCTGCACAACTTTCTGAAGATACTGAAACTCACTAAATTGCACACTTTAAAAGAGTGATCTTTCTGGTATGTCAATTACATCTCAATCTGAAAACCAAAAAAAAAAAAAAATACATATATATATATATAGTCAAAGTTGTGTTAAAATGACTAGTATTTTAATTTTCCTAACCTTTCCCATTTTAACAAGGAACCTCTAAGTAAATGAGTAGCAGGTATAATTAGCAGTCATCTGAGAAGTTTGGGTGCAGTCTTTTTGGTATATTTCCCAGAATCAAGACAGTGAATGACAAATGACTGGGTAACAAATACATTTTCATGTCTCATGGTTTCCATTTCTTTTCTTTTGACAAAATTGAAGGGGGATCAAGTTGATTTGTCAGGTGATAGGTCATTACTAATTTTTGATAATAGATTATAATGTAATTTTTGACATCATAAAACTCCTTTCATTGATCTCTTGTTTTTGAGGAGAACAAAGTTTCTCACAATTTTCTTTCTAAAAATGTGAAATAGAAATGGAATTAATTTTGGACCCCACTTCATTTTAGCAATAAGTAAATTTCATCTGTTAATATATCAGCTAATTGAAAAAATGCCTTTTTAATTATTTATTTAAACACATTATAGAGCTATGTTGTTTTGATCAATTGTATTCTGATGACTATTGAAATTATAAACTTGGTCTAAAAAAACTGCTTAAACCTTACAGTCTTACAATGATACTGAAATTAGAATTTTAGTGTATGTGCATTTTTATGTCAGAATAGAATGATAATGATGGTCATTTATGAAGATAACTTTCAAACATGACAATTGCTAAGAAGTATGAGGAGTCAATGGCGTGGAAATATGAGTTCAAGGAGAAAATGGAACAAGAAGCAAATAAAGAAGACTTTTCCTGTATTTTAAAAATTGGTCATGGTGAGCACAAAATTGCTCTGCTGCTTAGTACCATTCACTAGCAGTGTTTAAAAGAGTGATGTAATGGTTTTATTTTAAAATGTTAATATTTACAATAGTAAGGAAATGACATTCTCTGCAACTATTTAAACTTACCATAAAAGTTTTGAAAATGTCATCTTAAAACTGTGTGAGGGAGCAAATGGGTTTCCAATCCTGAGGGGTGACTGGATGTACTGGGGTGAGGGAGCTTCACAGAGGAGGTGCTGAGAGCTGCCCCTCGACAGGAGAAAGGTGTCTGCCAGTCGGACAAGGGCCCAGCCAGTTGCCCACTGGAGGCTGAGGTTTTAGGAGCAAAAGGCTGGCTCCTGGCACACTCACTAGGGTGCCCATTACCATAGCAACTGATATCATGGCCATTTGGTAGACACCCAAGTGGGCGAAGCAGCTTTGTGACGGTCACCAGTGCAGCTGCAGATGGCACCGCCCTTTGCTGGCCCCTGGCGAGTGTGTGTGCATGGCTCTCTGCTTTCTCGGTGGCAGCGGTTGTTCAGTGGCATTCTGAATTACCCTGGCTTCAAACTCCAACTGCCTTTCCTTGCCCCACATGCAGTCCTAGAGCCCACAGCGTGCTAAGAGGACAGGACCACTGTGCACCCCCAGGCTTCTGGAAATCAGGTGGCACTTTCCATCCTTGCCACTCAAGAGGATCAAGACAATAAGGCCGAGTTTGAAAACTGGACAAGAAGAAGCTCAAAAAGAGCAGAGCAGAGGCTTTATCTTTTGTTGTCTTAGTGAGAAGGAAAATCTTTGGTAAAGTTGGTATATGGGAGCGGGTCTTGGCTTGGAGGGTTTCCAACAGACTTGAAAAGAGACTTGGGCCTTTTTGCCATCTGAACCCAGCTCAGAAGTTTGTAGGGGAAGCAAATTTGAACTGCAGATCTCAAAATTGTATTTGTGTTGACTGGGGAGCCACAGAGCCAGGTAACACATTCGGAAGAGTTCTCCCACTTCACGAAAATGCTGCAGTTGGAGCCTGCCCCGGGTGGGCTGTCCTGGGGCAGAGCAGCTTCAGCCAGGGTCTGTGCAGAGAGGAGCCCCCGAGGCCTGTCCTGCCCCCACCTTCAGGGTGGATTCTGCATTTATGCGTATTTATTTTCAAGTGTGTATACAGATGTGTGGGCTTTCTGAAGGGATGTGAGGGGAGGGAAGCAAATATAGCTGTGTGGAATGTTTTGAGCCACAGCCATTGGGATCCAGAGGAAAATGGTTGACTTTTTCCAGCCTGCCCAGATGGGCCAAGCGTGTGGCATGTTAGCTCTGGCAGGGCCCCCAGGCTCTGTAAACATGGCTGCGGCCCTCGCCCCTGGGACTCCGTGGGGACTGTCAGGCCTTGCTGCCTGATGGGCTCTCGCAGAGTCTGGTCTCTGTGGCTCTGGGGAAAGCCTCAGGGACAGGGTGCGAGTCCAGTGATTTGACTCTGTCCCTTGAGGTCCATATGTCCACTTCCCAGAAGAGCCGGCCTGACAGCCAATGGGACGGTCTTCTTTTGGGGAGGAAGACCTTGCCAGCATCCAGGCTATGTGTGTTTCAGGAGCGGAGGGCAGGTTCAATGACCTGCGGCAAGTCGGATCTCGGAGAGGTCGTGGGAGGCCCCTCACCCTGGAGCCAGCTCCCCTTCCCCACAATCCCTCTCTGTTGCTTTCTGGGTTCCATTTTTATGTTCCCTCTGGATGAGTACATTTGCCTCCTGCCCTTCTCACTTCAATGGCCCAGATGCGGTCGTGTCCGGGCGACACACGTGCACGCTGAGCTCAGCGGCGTGGACGGGTGCCAGGTGCCAGGCTCTACCGTCAGCAAATCACACCCACTCCTCGGCCCGCCACAGCCCTTCTGAGACTTGGGTCTATAAATTGCACCACGACAAGTCGCCTGGGAACTTCCCTTGCTGCTGGCAGCTCCACACCCATGCATTTCCTTTTCCTGTAAAAAAAAAAAAAAAAAAAAAAATCCATTCCCAGCTCCAACTCAAGACAGAAGGTTAGTTATATCGAAACCTACTACACACAGACACTATATTTTCAGGAAAATATTGTCACCTTTGAAATCTGTTACGCTGGGTTCCTTCCCGTTGCTGACCCCCTTCTTAGTCCCCTCCCTCCCCAGCCCTGACAAGAATAGTCAGCCTCAAGTCAAGCCTACAGCCACGCCCCTATGCCCCTACCCCAGGAGGATGTGTGCTTTCAGAAATGGTTCCGGGGGTAGTGAGGCCGTCAGCCCCCCGGGGCCCTCCTGTCAGCAGGGGAAGGTGACTGAGAGAGATGCTTGGGGTCAGGAGGTTGAGCCTTAAGACAGAGATCTCGGGTGCATGGCAGGTTTCTGCTTAGCTGATGATGTTGGGCAGTTTTCCCATCTTTGCCCCTCCTTCCTCATTTCTGCAATAGGAGAGGAACAATTTCACAGGAGGAAATAAGCATCCACGTCCGTCATGTTTCCAGTGTCGGGACGCCGCGTGGAGTGGTGCTCCCTCTTTAGCATCCGACCAGGGCATGCTTTTACGCCTTTCCATGGATATGAAGCCTTTGAATGAAAGCATCAGTCTCCAGGAGTCTTGGGCTAAAATCAAATCTATGAACTTAGAAAGGAGGTAGAACGGACATTTGTTGTTTTTGCTGCTCCCCGTTCATGCTAATAGCACCCCATTTCCTTTCCAGGAAATGACCTCATCCCCGTCCTGTGCATTCCAGGGAATTAGCTCACCCGCATGGTAGACTGTCAGTCAAGGCGCCCTACTCTCCCTGGCCAAGCGGTAGGCATGTTACCACAGTGGAGCCAACTGGATTCTCCGTTTTATGCACTGGAGCAGGGGCAGTCTCCCGAGTCAGGGCACACGCTGCTCCTGATACATACCAGAGTGCTTCCTCAGCCACAGCCATGGTTCCTGTCAGACCCCCAGAGAGTCCCTGGTCCTGTTCATTCTGGCCTGGGGCAGTGGCCACCTGAAAAAGACTGATGTTAGTTTCCTACCTGCCTGTGCTCCATGAGCAGAGAGGAAAGTTCTTCCCCTCCGAATGGGTGAGCTGAAGGGTCAAACCACAGAGCACCTAACATCATCATGCTGAGGATAAGAAATGAATCCACAAATGCTGCCTGAGCAAGGGACAACGGCACTCAGAAGTACTAGCACTCTTTCCACATAATGGAAACCGGATCCCGGGATCGTGAAACACGCAGCTGGCTCTTGAGCGACACGGGTTGGAACTGCACGGGTCCACTTGTACATGGTTTTCCTTCCGTCCCTGCGCCTGGAGACAGCGAGGCCAACCCCTCCTCCTCCTCATCCTACTCCAACTCCACATGAAGACAATGAGGTCTTTAGGATGGTCTGCTTTCACTTAAAGAATAGGAAATGTATTTTCTGTTCCTTATGATCTTCTTAGTAACATTTATTTTCTCTGGTTTACTTTACTGTAAGAACACAGTATATAATACATACGACATACAAAATGTGTGTCAATCAACTGTTTATCTTCTCGGTTTCCAGTCAACAGTAGGTTACTAGTAGTTAGGTTTTTAAGGAGTTGAAAGTTATGTGTGATTTTTGACGGCTCAAGGGATAATCACTCGTAACTCTCACGGTGCTCAACGGTCAACTGTGTATCTTCCTGCATTTGTGTCAAATAAGGAGGAGCCTTAACCTCTTCTTTCTCCTCCTCTGCTCCTTCCTTGTCTTCGAAAAAACAAAACAAACTTTTTTTGAGAGACAATGTCTTCCTCTGTCACCCAGGCTGAGGTACAGTGGCACAATCAAAGCTCACTGTAGCATCAAATTCCTAGACTCAGGTGATCCTCCTGCCTCAGCTTTCTGAGTAGCTGAGACTGCAGGCATGCACCACTACAGCCAGCTAATTTTTGTTTTTATTTTTATTTTTGTGGAGATGTGGTCTTGTTATGTTGCCCAGGCTGGTCTCAAACTCCTGGGCTCAAGTGATCCTCCTGCCTCAGCCTCCCAAAGTGTTGGAATTATGAGCATGAGTCATCATGCCTGGCCCTTGTCTTCTTTTTATTTATTTATTTTGTTTCTTTCTTTTAGGGAGCAAAGAAGATGGACCTTTTTTGATGGAAGCTAGTTTAATCTATGTCCCTTACGGTGTCTATTTCACCAGGGTAAGGGTCTCTCTGTATATCTGGATGATCAGGGGCCGTGCATCTGTAACTGGAGCCTGAAAACCAAATTTGCTCTTCTGAAGTAGCTTCTCTGGAGTTGAAGCTGTTGCTGAAACTCTGTCAAACCAATTTAGCAAAACAAGCGGAAGAGGCAAAGTCACCGCCCTCCCCTCCTTCTTCACCCATGGCAGAGAAGGTGGTTTTCCTGCAATCAGGCACAAATCTTCCTCTGTCCTACCTGGTCTTTGGAAAGATACTTTTTCTATTAAGACAACTTTTCACCGCCTAAAGCACAGGCAACCTTGAAGGGAGCTGCCTTTTCCTCAGCAAAATCTCACAGGGCTTACCTGTGAAGGTGCCGGCGATGAGGGAAAACCGTGGCAACCACGTGGGCTCTTCAGTGGAGGGGGCCACATTCCAGATGGGTCCCCAAGACCTGGAGATCCGGGTGACATCATCTCAAAGAACAGGTGGACATTATCTCAGGACCTGGGGACAGCAGTTTCAGGGGTGGAATAACCCCAGCTTCCACTTCCTGTAGCTCAGCCTGGCGGCTGTGGAAAGGACTGTGGATACATTTTGACCAGCCTTTCCAATTTCTCTTTTGTATTAGTTACAGCAATTCGTGCTAGCGGTGATCACAAATAGTCCTCAAATTCCAATAACTGAATACAAGTGTGTTTCACAGGCGTGCAAAGTCTGTTGAGAACTGGGTGGCTCCACAACAGCTGTCCTCCAAGCAGTGACTCAGGGATCATGGTGTGGCTTTGTGATCCGAGCTGGCTCAGGTACTTCTAGTCATGTGCACAGAAGAGAAAGAGTACAAGGAGCAGCAGGTTCTTAACCGCCTGAATCAGAAGTGCGACGCCCTTGGCTACAACCATCTTGCCACCCTCCTAACTGCGGAAGGAGCCCATGGATATTGGTGAGCACAGCACGCTCTGCAGCGCCTCAGTGTCCAAGCTCTTCAGCAAATCCCCCTCTCCACTCCTGGAGAAACTTCTTTTCTACACATATCCCTTAGGAACGGTCTGAAACGTACATGATACTAAGGTAAAAAGGAAGTATAAATGAGTGACATGTACTCTTCCTCAGAAATACACTGTTTTAGGCAGGCTAAACATCTTAACCCAAGACACAGCTCTTTCAGCTACTACTTTAATGCAGAAAGATAAGCTTCTGCTGAGCGATGCTGGAGTTCTGCTCATTTCCAGGCTCCTGAAATGCAGGTGAACGTAGGTAAGGATGGCCTTGCTGACGGCTCAGCACCACACAGTACTCAGGCCCAACCCTGGCCTTAGAGGCTATCACTCTTGGGAGTAACAAGCGTGGAAGGCGTTCTCATGGGAGATCCCCACGTTAAATGAGGAGAGAGCTCAGTCTTTGGTTCCTCTGGCCCCGTGCTTGTCCCATTTGCCTTTTAATTTTCTGATCAGACGTATGCTTGGGGTTTTGAGCTCACAAACGGTGTGGGTGATTCCCAGTGGGTAGCTCTGTTGTTCAGTGGGTGACCCTGAACTTTATTCTTTGTGCTCTGATTTGGAACAGAACTCTACAGAAAGAAGATGAGAAAAAGTCTTCTTGACTCACAATTACAATGTAAATCAATAACGAAGCTTTAAGTTCAGTGTGTGGGGAAAAACATTGCTTTCTGTCCATCTATCTCCTGGTTCCAATTTCTAAGACCCAAGAAGACAGCTGGAGAGAACGAAGAGGAAATAATAAAGTTATAGGGAACTTGGGAGAATTAATCAAAGGGAGGTTGAACTCAGGATGGAAACATCAGGCCAAGGTAGCACCCTGAAGGCCCGTTGCCAGCCCTGGTGCCTGTATGTGTTTTGATTGGCCTCTGGTTTGTTGGTCCACACAGTATTTTGAAGAAAATATGAATTAGTAGCCAACTTTTAAATACCTGGAGATTTCATATAAAAAGTCAGATTTCTGCTTTCTCTTGAAAAATTAGAGTTTGGAGCAGCAATAAGCCCATATTCCTGCAAAGCAACAGTCGGCCTGAGCCCAGCAGGGGCTGCCCCTTCAGACAGGGCAGGGCTTGTCCCCTTCAAGTTGACGATGGCCCTACCCCTCCCTATGGCTCCCTGCACAAAGCCTCCATGTCACTCCTCTTCATCTGGGATTTCTCAGTCCCGGTGGGTCTGAGAAATCACAGTTGCTTGGACTCCGGAGGGATTTGAGTCTGTAAGCCCTGACCTAGGGAACGTCTATGCTGTGCAAGTTGCTGAAGAGCACTGAAGACAGTGACGGACTGGTGAAGACAGACACCTGAATACAAGGCAAGAGCAGGAGAATAGAGTCACGGGGGTCTCATTGCTTCAGAGAATTCGTGCGTTTTGATGGTCATGTGTCAGGAGGATACACTGGGACTCCTTCTGTCTCCGTTGTCACTGATGCCCCAAAGGCCAAGCCTGATGCAGTTTGATAGCTATGCCCTTCTTGTCCTCTTTTCAACTACTGGTAATAAACTTTACTGAAACCGGATTACATTTAATGTATTGGGTCTTATTTTCATGTAAGGTTGTGTAAGTTGCTCACTGCACAAGGCATCTGGCCAAGGGGATGAGCTGGGACAAAAGTCCAGTCCATGCTCTCTGCTTACAGCAGGGTGCCCTGGTGTGGGGCTAAATGCCCCCAGAGTAAGGGACATGTCCCCCTTTTCTTGTTAGTTTGCACAAAGCACCTTTTGGCTAGAAGGGACTCTCCTTACTTTGTTCTCTAGTTTGGTGTGAGTTGATCCTGTCTTGGAAATGGGAGTGTAAGATCTCTGACGGAAGAGGCGTTCTTGCATTTGTTATCACCGGCAGCACATAAACAGGGTGTGCTTCCCCTAGTATGGGCCATGGAATGCTTCTATGAAATTTAAATAGATGTTATGTAAAAAGAAATCTATTAGAAAAAAAAGAGGGGGCTGGGGGTGAATCTGCATAGAGAACAGTCTGTCAGCATCACAAACGCCATGGGGAAAAGCAGCCAGCTCGTTCCTTAATGACGCCTGACGGGGCTGCCGGTGCCCGTCCGCATGGGAGAGAGGAGAGAAGGGCTTCAGTCTCTGCGTTCATCCTCCAGAGGCTTCTGCATGGAAAACCCTGCTTGGAGGTCTGTGTGATGTCTCAGGTCAGTCCGACCCCCAGGGAAAGGTGTTCCACAGGCTGATCTGAGTGTGGTTTCCAAGAGTGAGACTTGGGTCCCAGAGCAATCTGACTCCATAATTTCTTTTCCCAGAAAGACGGGAATTGCAAGCTTCTCTCCACCACTGTCGGGCCCTGGAATTGTCCAAGAGCTCTTTCACCCATTTTCTTTAGACTTTTAACTCCTCCCAGGTTTCCCTCAAATCCATTCTAACCCTTTTCGTTTCCATTCTTTTCTCCATGAAAGAGCAAAACTGAAAAATAATAGACAGTCTATCGTGTCGACTGAACAGTGGTGACAGCTGTGGGTACTGACATAAGGCTGCCTCAAGTTGTCAGTTTTAGTTGTGTGGACTTGGACAAGTAACTTCACTTCTCTGGGCCTCAGTTTCCTCATTAATAAAGTGGAGGCGATACCAGGACTGTTGTGAGAATGAAGAAAGTAAATACATGTAAAATACTAGGGGGTTGGCCCATAGTCTATGCTCAGAAAATGACGAGGATGTCATCATCACCATTGTCATCAATATCATTTTGATATATTGGTAGTATACTTGGTGCACTGCAAAATTCTAACTGCGATCAGATTGCATTGATAAGCCCTGGAGAGTTCTGGTTTGACTGACTTGATTTGTCATATTGCTGCACTCTTCTATTTTAAAAACGTGTACACAGCCGGGTGCAGTGGCTCACGCCTGTAATCCCAGCACTTTGGGAGGCTGAGGCGGGTGGATCATGAGGTCAGGAGATCGAGACCATCCTGGCCAACATGGTGAAATCCTGTCTCTACTAAAAATACAAAAATTAGCTGGGCGTGGAAGTGTGCGCCTGTAATTCCAGCTACTCGGGAGGCTAAGGCAGGAGAATCGCTTGAGCCCAGGAGGTGGAGGTTGCAGTGAGCTGAGATTGCGCCACTGCACTCCAGCCTCGGTGACAGAGTGAGACTCCATCTCAAAAAAAAAAAAAAATTCTTTAACAAATTATTAGAATTGATATGTGGAAAGGATTCTGTTTAACTTACCTAAGAAAATATCAGCCTGGCCAACAATGTTGAAACCCCATCTCTACTAAACATACAAAAATTAGCTGGGCGTGGAAGTGTGTGCCTGTAATTCCAGCTACTCGGGAGGCTAAGGCAGGAGAATGGCGGGAACCCGGGAGGCGGAGCTTGCAGTGAGCCGAGATGGCGCCACTCACTCCAGCCTGGCGACAGAACGAGACTCCGTCTCAAAAAGGAAAAGAAGAAAGAGAAAGAAAAAAACGTGAACATGCCCCACACAATGCCAGGAAACATCAGCTTCAGTACTTTGTCTCTCATTGTATGACCCACCTTTCCCAGACAGAAGCCCTCCCCAGTCATTACCGGTGCCCCAGTTTGATGCTTGTCCTTGTGTGTTGGTCTGGTTTGGACCTGTGTCCAGCCCAAATCTCCTGTCAAATTATAATCCCCGGTGTTGGAGGTGGGGCTTGGTGGGAGGCGATTGGATCATGGGGGCGGATTTCCCCCTTGGTCTTATGATAGTGGGTGAGTTCTCATGAGACCTGGTCATTTAAAAGTGTGGCACCTCCCCGCTTTCCTCCTGCTCCCACCATGTGAGACACCTCGCACCCCTTTGCCTTCCGCCATGATTGGAAGCTCCCTGAGGCCTCCCCAGGAGCGGATGCTGCCACACTTCCTGTGCAGCCTGCAGAGCCGTGAGCCAATTAAACCTCTTGTCTTATAAATTACCCAGTCCCAGGTATTCCCTTAAAGCAGTGCGAGATCGGACTAGTAACTGGGTTCTAGGTGTAACTGCTTCTTTGTAGATCCTTGCTGCTGTTCACAAGCAGAGCACTGAAGACACAGGAGGATTAATTAAGGGCCCAGATTTGAGAGCCTGTGAGGCACCTTCCTTTAGAAGCAGGAGGCCAGGCAGATGCACTGGGCCCAGGCAGCATTGTCCTGTTTGGAAACCCTGCGAACAGCCTCATTCTGGTCGTTCTTCCAATTCCTGTCAGTCTTGAATCTCCATGAAGAGCCTTGCTGGCCTGATGAGAATGCCCCCAGGAAAGCGATGGCCAGATGCTTGCCTTCAGGGAGAGCTGCGTTCTCTCTGCAGGCCTTTGAACTTCCCCAGAGCATTTCTCTGGCCTCTAGAACTTATCCAAAATGTTTTCTTCAAGAGGCCTATTCCCTCGCCTGCAGCAGTGGCGTGGCACGGCCACTCTCTCATCTGGTTTCCAGCAGTTGGGTAGGGAGTGTATTTGCCTCTCGGCCAGCACACACACACAAGCCGGGGCTGCCCTCCACATGTTCTTGGAGAACTGGCACTCAGACCCCTTTTCTTGACACTTTGTGAACACACACTTCAAATGACTGGGCAGGGCTTGATCTTAATCAAATGTCTCCTTAGTATCTGCCCTTGGCACAGATCCAATTCCTGCGCAGTGTCTACAGAGGCATTTGTGTAACACACACACACACTCACACATATGGCTACACCACCTACCGTCATAACACAAAGATCCAAGTATATGATGAGTCTATTTTTTTTTTTCAGGCAGAGATGGTTTAAATAAACGGACAACGTAAGTACTTCCTCTCCCAGCCGCACATCCTCAAGGTCAGCGAGAAGCAAATGGGGTAAAAAGTCCTGAGCCTAATGTTCCCAACCTGTCTTGTTTTAAGCCGTAAGTGTAGGTGCAATCGGATGAGTGTTTGCTGGGGAAGTATTTGGATATTTGAACCCAGATTCCCATGTAAGATTCTTTCAGCCCACTGAGGAAGATGGATGCACACCAAGGGGGTCTCCTGGAGATGTGGTCTGAGGCGAATGGAAGCTCCAGAGCATAGAGCTGTATTTTTCAGCAGTGAGCTCTCAGGACTACCTGCATCTAATATCACGGGAGCCAGTCAAAATGCAGATTCCGGGGCCTCACTCACGACTGCACAACTCAGAAGACATGGAACCTAGGTATTTTCATTGTTACAATACTTCCTGGGAGATTCTAAAATACACATGAGTTTGAGAGCCATCCATCCAGAGATTTTTAAGTAGAGGAGCACATGAGAATCACTCTCAGCACTCTGTTCTCTTTATATATAGATATAGAATATATATAGAAGAAAGATATAGAATTATTATATATTATATATATATATATATATATTTTTTTTTTTTTTTTTGAGACAGGGTCTTGCTCTGTCGCCCAAGCTGGAGTGCGGTGGTGCGATCTCAACTCACTGCAGCTTTGGTCTCCCAGATTCAAGTGATCCTCCCACCTCAGCCTCCCGAGTGGCTGGAATCACAGGTCACACCATCACACCCTGTGAACCACTGTGCCTGGCAGATTTTCGTTTAATACATTTGGGGGTGGATCACAGGCATCTGCATTTGGAAGAAGTCCCGTTGTGATTCCAATTCCAGCTCCCATGTGTCCCAGTGGTCCTCTAATTTTGGCAGGTGTGCGAGGGAATGAATGGGGGTAGAGGTGGAGGGGTGGGGTTCCGGTTAAAAGTGGATTCCTGGACCTTGCCTTTAGAGCCCTCTGTATGTTCTGATGTGGGAGCCCTTGGAGACAGGGATCCATTGAGGGCATCCAAGGACGTACCTCCTCGCCACTCCCCCGGTCCCAGGGATTCCAAGACCACCGCCTTGCCCTTCCCACCCTGCACCATTGGTACAGTCAGCACTGGATTTGAGTGGAATTGAGGGCGGAAATGTGCTCTGCAGTCTCTTCTTCCAGGGGATTATTCTAAGGCACTCCCCACCCTTCCTTTCATTTCAGTTCCATTTCCCTGGGATGATGATGACAAGTGCCAAAGAAATGTCTAGACCACAGATTCTGAATGTGAACAAAAATGTCTTCAAGTCCAAAAGAGATTTTCTGCAATGTGAAGCCCAGAGGATGTTTGGTTGTTGCTGCATTAAAGCAGTGCCATAAAACAAGAGTTGGAGTGGGAGACAGGCAGGCAGCCTCTCCGATGGCTTTGCTGCTGTGGTCAGTTAATACTTGCCAGGTGCTAGGAACAGAAATTGTGTTCATCAAGAAGGGTCGATAACCACATTACCCCCATCCTCAGACACCAAAGCAATGTCTAATGGCTTCTTCTTTTTCTTTTTATAATAGTTTTTGTTTTGAAATAAATTTTAATGTTATCAAAGTAATATATGCACATACTTTTGAAAGTCAGATATCACTTCCAGGA
The DNA here is from genome assembly GCF_009764315.1 of Trachypithecus francoisi. Classification (NCBI taxonomy): domain Eukaryota; kingdom Metazoa; phylum Chordata; class Mammalia; order Primates; family Cercopithecidae; genus Trachypithecus; species Trachypithecus francoisi. Next base: position 948,547 of record NW_022681461.1, read on the forward strand.
AATTTTTCTCATATTTTTCTTTGTGAACTTCAATGTCTTTTCTACTCTCTTTTTCTTGAACTCCTTTGCATGTTGAATCTCCTGGCTTAATCCTCTAATTGCGTATCTTTTTCTTTTCTGTAGTTCATTTTTATTTTATTTTTTGTCTTTTCTCCTGTCTGCAGGATTACATTATCTTTTTAAATCCAACGCTCTATTGACATTTTTACTTGGCTATAGTGTTTTTAATTTTCAAAATATCTTCTTCATTTTTAGGTTATCCTGGTACTGCTTTAGGGACGTGATATCTTCTATTAGTTCTTTGATGTTACTGACTTCTGAAGTTTTAATTTTGCCCTATAAATTGCTTCTGTTTCTTCCAAGGTACTGAAAAGGACCCAGTCTCCTGAACTGGGGGCTGAGGAGAGAAGAGATCTGTTGCTTGTGTTCTGGTTTTGGGGTGAGGGGACGCTGTGGGTATCACTGTTCAGAGTGAAGGTTTTCGTTTAGAGCTTCTGTTTTCAGTTCAGCTTGGATGCCGAACTCTCCCCATGCCCGAGTCCTTGTGTTCAGGGTCTCCTTGGTTGTGCTACACTAGACTGATGCTGTCTAATACCATCACCTCTCACCATTGACGGTCCCGGAGCACTGGGAATGTGGCTGGTCAGAATTGAGATGTGTGGTGAGTGTAAAATACATACCTGATTTTGAAGATATGACCAAAAAACAGTAAAATATCTGTCTTTAAAGTATTGATTACACATGATCTCAATTTGTAAAGTATTGATTACACACTGAAATAATGATATATTAGGTTAAGCATATTATTAAAATTAATTTTACCTTTCTCAATATGGATGCTGGAAAATCTAAAATTATATCCATGGTTCACATTATATTCCTGTCTGACATTGCTGCTCTTCTGTGGCTTCTGGGAAAGGGATCCAGTGGTCTCCCTGCTCCTGTCTTAGTCCCATGTGTCTATGAGAACCATTGCCTCGAGTTCCTGATCCTTTCCAGAGCTCAGCAGAACAAATCCTTGCCACCCCTTGGCATCCTCTACAGCCTCTTGGTTTTAGCTTCCTCTGTTAAGTTTAGGTTAGTTACTATCTCCTCATGTGCTTTTCACTTTCAAAAAGTTGACTGAATGATCTCTTCTGCCATTCTCTTAGCATTTATGGGTTTACTATTTTCCTTTGCTGTTATTTGAGTGGGGTGTTGGAAGGGAATGGAGATAATGCATGGGATCAGTCTGCCATTTGTAAGTTCTAGTGGCCCCTTGAATCAAATTAAATTGTCAGCTTTAAGGCGCATGATAATTTCCCCTTTATGCCTACAACCTGTTAGTCAGCTTGGGCTGCCATAACAAAATCTTGCAGACTGGGTGGCTTAAACTACTGTGATTTATTTCCCACCACTCTGGAGGCAGGCTGATTGGCTCCTGGTGAGGGCTCTCTTCCTGGCTTGCAGGTGGCTGCCTTCTTGCTGTGTCTTCATATGGTGGAGATGGGAGAGAACGCGAGCTCTCTGGCATGATTTTGTATAAGGGCACTAATGCCATCATGAGGGCTCCACCCATATGACCTCATACAAACTGAATGATCTTCCAAATGCCCACCTCCAAATACCATTACACTGAGGGTAAGGGCTTCAACGTATGATTCCCGGGGTGGGGCATGTCAGTCCATGGAGCACCCTCCATACTGGCTCATGTTCCTTATTTTGTCATTTGTTCCCCTTCCCCACCTGCTTGCCGCCAGGATATTCACCTCAAAGTTTCTTTCATGTTTTTCATCGCAAAGCCTTGCTTCTGCACCTTTGCTATGTAGCTTAAAGACTTTTATTCAGAAATTGACAAGACAATTTTAAGTTTTGTCTGGAAAAGCAAAGGACCAACAATAGCCTAAACTGTCTTGGAAAAGAAGAAAAAAGTTTCCAGATTCATAGTACCTGACTTTAAGACTACGCATCAGGTCAGGGTGGCAATTGTGGAAGCCTGTACATGTTGGTCAGTGGGACAGAATAGAGTGCCCAGAGACACACCACCCACAAATACACATCCAAATAATTTTTGATGAGTGTGACCAGCAATTTAATGTAGATAGAAAAATCTCTTTACTAAATTGTATGGAAACAATGAGATATTCATATATATATATACACACACATATATATCTATACATACATATATACACACACATATATACATACATATATATATATCCCTTTGTGTGCGTGTATAACCTCAATTCTTACTTTATACCAAATCTAAAAATCAACTTGAGATGGGTATAATATTTACATATAATATCTAAAACTATAAAGCTACTAGGAGAAAACCCAGAGGAGTATCTTCGCGACCTTCAGGTAGGCAAAAATGTATTGGAGAGGTTACAGAAGGCACAAGTCATAAAAGAAAACAGTGTATGTAAACGAAACTTCATCAAAACTCTGAAAAACACCATCAAGAAAAATCAATAGGCAAGCCGCAGACTGGGAGAAAATATTTGCAACACATATATTGGACAAAGAACTTGTATCAATAATATGTAAAGAACTACTGTAATGCAATAATAAAAAGACAAACAGCTCAATTTTTAAAAAATGGGCAAAAGACTGACAAGCCAAAGAACATATGCAAATGGCCAATGGTCATATGAAAATGTGCTCGACATCATCAGCCACCAGGGAAATGCAGAATTTATCATCAGACACTATGACACGCCTGCCCGAACACCTGAAATGAGAAGGACCAACACCACCAGCGACTGGAGACACCCTTTGTGGTTCTCGTGACTCAGCAATGCCCAGTCTCATTCCAGAAAGATTTAATTCTGCTCCGTCAAACTCAACACCTTCCTGGCTATCACAGTGAAACCCCGTCTCTACTAAAAATACAAAAAACTAGCCGGGCGAGGGGCCGGACGCCTGTAGTCCCAGCTACTCGGGAGGCTGAGGCAGGAGAATGGTGCGAACCTGGGAGGCGGAGGTTGCAGTGAGCTGAGATCACGCCACTGCACTCCAGCCTGGGTGACAGAGGGAGATTCCATCTCAAAAAAACAAAAGAAAACAGAATAAAAGCTCAGCAAACATTCCATGATCTCAAAATGTTCTACCTGGCGGGACAGGTTTAAGAATACAACTGAAATGTCTGTAAAACAATGTCTTTCAAGAAGAACGAAGAGATTTTATTAAGCAATCAACTTGTGTAGCCTGTCTTGAGGAGATTTTCCTAGGTTCCAGGCTATTCCACTTGGTCCCCAGTGTGACCATTCAAGAATGGGAAGGAGTCAGGAGCCTGACTTTTTAAGGGTTCTCATGTGAGGGTGATATTCCTGCTTAAAAGGAGGGGATTTGACGGCGACTTCTCTTGACCTCCATTCCTTGTCATGTGGGACAAGCTGACTCAAGGATGCCTCCATGGCAGTTGCATCATATATGGCACCAGCTGTCGTTGGAGTGGTATCTAGTCTTCTCTGGAGTCAGGGGAAGTTGGAAGCATTCAGAAGTCGCCCAGAGCATCTAAAGCCCAGTTGACACAGTATTTTATGATGGCAGATGGAGGCCCATGTCACAGGAGATTCCGGAGTGGTTCGGTGTCAGCACCCCTGCAAGCGGGGGTCTTGTTAGTTGACCTAAGAGATTCCATTCCAATGTGCTGAAGATGGATTTTCAACTTGGCCTTTGCGGAGGCTAAGAAAGATTCATTGCAAATTTCTGTTTACTTGTCTGGCTTTCGTGGGATAGCCAGTGTTTTCCCTTGTTTTAGGTTATCTTTGGCTGGAGGGCAAGAAAAATAGTCAGTGATGTCTTGGAAGTTTAAGCCTACACTATATGGCTCTTTTAAAAAATATTTGGTTATCCAGCAAGATATTTCTTGTGTTTCTACATCTAAAATTTCTCTGTGGTTTGGCAGGACCAAAGCTTTTCATGGCTGCCAGTCATATCTTAATTGGATCACCTTGTGGAAACTTCAGAGAGGTTTTCCTAGAATTTGTTTCCAATTTCTGATGTCGACCCAGCATTTATTATCTAAGGTGAGACAGACACGACAATCTCCTCATTTCCTCTCTCTTTCAAAGGACGCGCTGCATTTTTCAAAATACCTCCCAGAGAGTGCTCACTGGGAAGAAAATTCTCCTTTCTTGGCAAAGAATGTTCTTGCTAGCTCTGTTACTCCTCAAATGATAGTACCTTATTTGCAAATTCTATTGAGGCAATAGCCAACAGAAAATTCAAAGGGGGAGAAAAGTGCACTTTGTACTCACACCTAAACCCACTATATTTTTTAAAAATTGTACTTATTTGAACCCACCTTGTATTATGGACTACAAATGTGCTTGCTTGCTATTTCGTTTCTTATAAAATTATAAGCTCCTTGAGAGCAGGAAAAACATCCATTCTTCTTTTACTCTTTCAACATCAGCCAGAATGTCCGACATGTGATAGGTGCCTGGGACGTATTTGTGGAGTTAAAATGCTTGAAATATATCTCTGGGGAACACATGAGAAGGTATTAAAATATTTCCCAAAAATATTTAATGGCACATACGGTTTTAATTTTAAAAAGCCAAGCACACACTTTGCACATAATGGGATTCAACTTTTGTTATAAATGGGCACAGATACACACACTTAGAAAAAGGACTGGAAGGAAATGTGAAAAAATAGTAAACAAGATAATTTCAGGGTGGTGGGATTAAAAGGCAATTTTAATTTTTAAAATTTATGATTTTAGTAAAATTCACATTATCTGCAATAACCATGCATTGCTTTTATAACTAGAAAAAAGAAATTATTTTTTTGTGCAGTTATTTTTTTAAAAATCATTTGCCTTGAATATTGTTTCATTTACTGAAAGTGATGGCAGCTGTTTCTATGTAGTGTGACTGCCCACCAGGCACTTTGCCAGTGTGTCACTTGCTCTGCGTGTATTTTTATGCCTGTTTTACAGATGAGGGAACCGATGCCTAGAGAGGCTAAGGGATGGCTCCTCCGGAAAAGTGGGGATCTGGATCTGGACCTGGTCTGGTGAAGGCAAAGAGTCGAGTCACAGCCACTTACCCTCCTCGCTCCCGCTGGGGTGCTCCAGGGAGAGTGTCTTGTGAGCGCCTTGGGAACCTGTCGGTTTCATGCTTTTCTCTTTGCCCTTGGCTCGCTCATTGAAAAGCTTCCCATCTATATATTATCTTTCTGAAGTGTTTAGTCTTGTCATTTATGAATATCTGAAGACTTAAGAAACACTGATGAACAGCATTAGTAATAGTAAATGTCAAATTGGAGCAGATAGTCCCAAGTTTTTTTTTATTTATTTATTTTGAGACAGAGTCTTGCTCTGTCGCCCAGGCTGGAGTGTAGTGGCTGAATCTCAGCTCACTGCAAGCTCTGCCTCCCGGGTTCACGCAATTCTCCTGCCTCAGCCTCCCGAGTAGCTGGGACTACAGGAGCCCACCACCTCCCCCGGCTAGTTTTTTGTATTTTTAGTAGAGACGGGGTTTCACCGTGTTAGCCAGGATGGTCTCTATCTCCTGACCTCGTGATCCGCCCGTCTCGGCCTCCCAAAGTGCTGGGATTACTGGCTTGAGCCACTGCGCCCGGCCACTCCCAAGTTTTAATAACAGTTGTAGGGGACACTTACTTTCTAAGGAATATGATTTGTTAATGTTTTAACTTTGTATAATGAATATGTATTATTTTTAGTCCAAAAGGACAATGAAAATATGAGAAAAGGTGGAATTCATTAAAAGCAAACGTTTTCTGTAAAGAGTCAGATTGTAAATAGTTTTGGCTTTGCAGGTCATATGGTCTCTGTGGCAATCACTCAACTCTGCAATGAACACAGTCATAGATATTTCATAGAGGAACGGGCAAGGCTGTGTTCCAATAAATCTTTATTTACAAAAACAGGCAATGGGCCAGATTTGGTCACAGGCTATAGTTTGACAACTCTTGTGTATTAGTTTCCTGTTGCCATTGTGACAAATGACCAGAAATTAGTGGCCTGTAACAACACAGATGTATTCTCTCATAGGAAACAGAAGTCTGAAATCACTATCACTGGGCTAAAATCAGGTTTTTAGCAGGCTACACTTCCTCTGGAAGTGCCAGGAGAGAGTCTGTTCCTTGTTTGCTCCAGGTTCCAAGGCCTGACAGCATTTCTTGGCCTGTGGCTGCATCATCCCAACCTTTGCTTCTTTAACATGGCATCACCTTCTCCTCTTGTGTAATCAAACCTACCTCTCACAAAGACCCTTGTGATTGCATTTAGTGTCCACCTGGATAAGCGAGGCTAACCTCCCCATCTCAAGGCGTTTAACTTAATCCATTGGCCTTGTAAGGTAATGTTTTTGTTTTTGAGACGGAGTCTTGCTCTGTCGCCAGGCTTCAGTGCAGTGGCACGATCTCGGCTCACTGTAACCTCCGCGTCCTGGGTTCAAGCGATCCTCCTGCCTCATCCTCCTGAGTAGCTGGGATTGCAGGTGCATACCACCACACCCAGCTAATTTTTTGTATTTTTAGTAGAGACGGGGTTTCACCATGTTGACCAGGATGGTCTCCATCTTTTGACCTCATTGATCCACCTGCCTCGGCCTCCCAAAGTGCTGGGATTACAGGCTTGAGCCACCGTGCCTGGCCGTAAGGTAACGTTTACAGGTTCCCAGGATAGGATGTGGATGTCTTAGGGTGGGGGGCGGAGGGGGCATTTTTCATCCTATTACACCCTGGAATGGAGTAACAAAAAGGCAGGGGTCGGGTGGATTGCTGTAAAAAGAACATTGATTTAGGAGCAAGTTCACCAGAGCCAGAGGCCCAGCTCCAGTCACTGTATGCACAGTCTTGGGAGAGTCATTGGACCTCCCTAGCTTTTAGCTTTTTTCATTTGTGATGTGAGGGAATTAGACTATATGACCCCCTGAGACTCTTTTTAGTGCTGTCATCTTTAAATTTTTTGATTTTTGAGAAGGAGTATTTTCAACAGCTGCCTCTGTCATAGTGACCTTTGTTGTAAGAGATGTAGCTTAAATCTGTTCTGAGCAGCTTTGTGCTAAGTTGTATCAGGAAAGATTCAATATTTATAGGCAAAATAAAGGAAAAAATAAATTTTAACTATTCCCAAGTTAGTATAAGCATGGGGAAATTACAGGCCAATTCTGTCATTCAGAATGAAACTAAAATTTTTATGCCATTCTGTACAGAAAAGCATTTGAGAAGTCCACAAAAGTACTTTCACTATCTAAGGATAAAGAATAATGAACTCAGAATGAGAGAGGAAGGATTCAGTTATCACATGGAGCTAGATTAAGAGATTTTCCAGTATGGCATGCCCTCAGGGCTTGTGTGGTTCTTAAAAATGAGCTGTAATTCTGTCTGTGAGTTTCCTAGCAGCAAAAGCAAAGATAGAAAGATGATTGTGTAAGAATAACACTATTAATAGAATGTTTTAAAAGTTGCTAGGAATTCCTACAGCATGAAGTGACATTTTCCATGGATCTTCCTAAACAGGGACACTCAGGGTTATTCTCACAATATCAGTTTATTCATCCATGCACTCAACAGATATTCATTGATTGCCTTCTACATATTTGACACTGTCCTAGTGACTAGAAAGATATGTCATGAACCAGATAGAAATAACTCTGTTCTCTTGGAGCTCACGGCCTGGCAGGATGTGCAATTATTGACAAGTCCAAGGAGTGCTATAGGTGAAGAAGAACAGAGGCACAGACATGTATAGCAGGGGGACTTTATCTATGGGCTGGTCAGGGAAGGTCTCTCTGAAGAGGTGACATCCAAAGTCATTTCTCCATGGCATGACAGTAATTCATCAGGCAAAGAGTAGAGGAGGAAGTTGTCAGGCAAGGCAGAGAGAAGACCAATGGAGACACTTATAGTTGTCCATGTCATTGTCTGGTATAGTTGGAGTGAAGACAGAACAGAGCATGTGCTGTGTCAGATGGTGAGCAACACGGTAAAGGTTCTGGGCTGTATCCAATGTAAACTGTATTATTAATAGTTAGAACACTCAGCTGCTGTGATAAACCTCGGGGTTTCAGTAGCTCTGTGCACAGTGTAACTTACTCCGGACTCCCCTGTTAGCCTAACGGGATGTTTCTGATGTCTGGGCGGCTTTCGCCGTGGTGATTCTGTCGTGAGTCTCCTACACCCTCTACAGCCACCCTGTGACCATGGAGGGGAGAGAGAAAGTGGGGAAGAAGCATGTCTTAATCATCTTGACCTCCAAAATGACCCACTGTTTCCACATAACTCACAGACAAGTAGTCACAACCCACCACCTAACTGCAAGGTGGGTTGGAAATGCAGTCCCTGGCTAGGCAACCACTTCACAGCAATAGCTCCATTCTGGAAACAGGGTATGGAGTTTAGTGCATGATTAGCTAGCTGTTCATGCTGCAGGAGGCCGCTGGAGAGTCGTGAGCAAGATAGAGGTGTAATCAAATTTGAATGTGAAAAAGACCATCCTGGCTGCAGAATGGAGAAGGTATTGGAGGGTGCAAGACTGGATGCAGAACAACCAGTTATCGTAATGGGCAATAAACACGATACAGTTGCAACCACCATGGAAGAGTTCTATAGGGCATCTCTCAGTGTCAGCCGAGGACGCGGTGCCAGTTCACACTTCAGTGAAAAGTGTGATGTCAGTTATCAATATGACGTCAGTCAGTGATATCGTCAACCGTGACAACCAAAGAACTTTTTCCCTTTTATAACCAGAAGTCAGCAGCCCATTGACTGATGCCAACCTCACTATATTAATTCGTTTTTAAAAAGTGTTTGAAAATACCACATTTTAAAAGTGGTTGATTAGAGTATCCCGTGGAGCTATTCTGCACATCTCTATTGCTAGATCACACGGTGTACTCTCAATGCTCTCCTTACTACTGGAAGCTTTAAATCTAGTCAGATTAGAGAGCCAATTCTAAAAACCCCAGGACCAATTCAGAAAATTCATCCCTAACATTCTATTCTGTTCTCCAGAACTACTCTTGGTATCAACATCTGTGTTAGTCAGGGTTCTGCAGAGAAACAGAGCTGATCTCACATGATTGTGAAGGCTGAGAAGTCCTGAGATCTGTAGTCGGTAAACTGGAGACCAAGGAGAGCCAATGGTGTGCTTCCAGTCCAAGTCCAAGGGCTTGAGAAGCAGGAGAGTCCATGGTGTAAATTCCAGCCTGAGTCTGAGTCCAAATGCAGAAGGCCTATTCTCAAAGACGGTCAGACAGAGTGAATTCTCCCTTACTCAGCATTTTGTTGTATTTGAGTCTTGAACATGTTGGATGAGATCCACCCACATTTGGGAGAAGCATCTGCTTTCTCAGTCTACCAATTCAGATGTCAAGCTCATTCAGAAACACCCTCACAAACACACCCAGAATGATGTGAAACCAAATGTCTGGGCACCTTGTAGCCCAGTCAAGTTGACACACAAAAATTAATCTTCATAATAGGTGGGCTCCCCGAAGTTATTCTGTGGTCAAATTTAAAGAACACTGCATACTATAGCCCAGAGGCTGGCAAATGTCTCCAGACAAGGGTGAGATAAAAGTAAATATTTTAGGCTTTGAGGGTCATACAGTCCCGGTGGTAACTATTCAGGTCTGTCCTTAGAGCCAGAGTTAATATGTAAATGAATAGGTGTGGCTCTGTTCCAACAGAAACAGGCATTGAGTCATACTTGGCCTGAGGACTGAGGATTGTAAACTGGACCTCTGCTGTACCCACTTCTTTGAGCTCTTTTCACATTAGCATATTTAAACTCGAAGGCTTTGAGAATTCCCACAGAAATGAAGTCTGATAGCCAAGTTTGACCTATGGTTTCTCAATCTATTTGACTGTGGAAAACTTTATTCATGCTATACTATTAACCTCTAATGGACTAGCATTCAACGAATTATCCATTTAAGAAATGGTGGTTTAGCACAAAAGTTTTATTTAAAAGATCTCTGCTGAGAGGATTAAGAAAAATAATATAAAGTTCTTTTCGTTTTCTTGAGTTACTGAAATTTGAAGGGCACTAAATTTGAAAGATTTAGGAATACATTTGCCTTTGAAAATGGATGTAATTTCCTACTATGTACAGTTGTGCAGTGAGCAATGCATTCCCTACTGGAATAATTTGGAAATGATTTACTAAATTTACAAAATAGTTTTAAATTTCTAGTCTTGGCTCTGGCTATGATTAGAAAAAAAAATTGGCACTAAGAATAGCAATAAAAAGCTAACTGTTAAGGAACTTTTTTCCATTTCTATGGTGTTCCTTGGTCCTTTGATTCAACTTGAGGTAATTTTGGATTCTGATATTCTGCCCAGCTTCAGCAATTGTAGTAAATTGTAATTTATATTTTCATTTACATCATTTAAAAAATGTTGAATGAGGCAACGTCCAGCTCTGCGGCCTATGACACATCACTAATGAACTGAATCCACTCATTTTGATTCAGTCATCCATCAACCCAATGACCTCTATCCCCATGCTCTATCCCCAAATATCCTCATCTTGCCAATATTTTATTGTGCTTTTGTCAAGTGTTTCTCTGATATCAACTTTTTCTACGACAGTCACATTTCCCTGAGCTACTACTCTAACAATTTTTAGAAAGAAACGCTGTTCACCCTCCATGGCTTGCTTTCAGTGAGCCCGTCGAAGCTTCCACTACTCACCCAGGTCTTTAAATGATCTATTCTTGCGACTCGCCTGAGATTGGAACTGCATGGTTTTCAGAATCTGCCTTTTCCCTCTTTCAGGAAACTGAAATGCCACTTGCCCGCCTCTGGTCTTTGGTCATTCTTCTGGCCCCAGTCGTCCTCCGCAGTTGCTGGTAAAGGTCGCTTCTGCCTATGGCCTGGGTGTTACTTGTCCAGGTCAGGAGATGAGTGTTCAATAGGCACACTCACTGCTTTCTTACGCTCTGTCCACACTGGGATCCACTCCCTCATACTAATATTTATGTTACTTTTTTTGGCCTAAATATCACTGCATTTGAAAAAGAAGATGCAAGCTCCCTGCTTGCTTTTTGCTGTCTGTCAACCTGTAGGTTTTGACTTCAGGTGTCTTCTTTCCTAATGTGTTTTCCCTGGGAAGCTGGTATGATCCACTATATAGCTTGAAGGTGCAAAAATGGTCATGGCTATTTTAAAGGCTCAAATATTAAAATATAGTATTAAGTTACGAATATTAATTGTGAATGCCAATTATGAATATTACATTAGCAGGGTATCCAGTTCCTCTGAAACATCTGCCCTCCCTGCCTCTCCCAGTGTCAGGTTTTCGACATTCCCAGAGGAAGGTACACAGTCCAAGCGCTGTTCTCATTTGGTGTAGACAGTGTCAGAGAATGTGGTTAACCCACTTGCGCCATTTATCCCGGCACCGGTTTATTGCCCTGTGCACTACTGTAACGGGGCTGTGGCCAGTCCATGCCTTTGCTAGTTCCTGATGCACTGTGCTCCATTGTTGGCCTTCCAAGGCTAGAGCCCTTGGGTTCACACTCTCAAGCCATGCACTGTCCCAAAGTAGTCTGTGAACACCAGGGTAGCTGGGTTAGAAGGGCCATCTAAGCTCAGCCACCCTTTGGGCCAGAAAGAGTCCTCCCCTCAAGATCCTGCAGACGCTGCTGTGAGTCAAGGTTGCCCGCCACACTCCCCTTCCCTGTAGTCAGTTCTCTGTGGGCTTTGGTGACTCTCCTGACAGCAGACATCAGCCAGAGCACGCTGGGCCCAGTAAAGCGGCCCCACAATGCTGAGACGCTACAGGGAAGAGCGGAGTCCCCATTTCATTCCCAGTGGCGGGGTCCTTGGTCTCCAGCACAGGTTTACTGACCCTCCCACCTTCGCAAGCCACAGGGGCAAAGGCAGCCTCTGCCAGGCCGCAAAGGCCCTCCCTCTCCCTTCCAGGGTAAAGGGCACGTGGGCTTCTTAAATTTGCATGACCAAGTGACCTTGCCCTGCTCTAAGAAGTCTTCCTGTCTCCACCCAAAAGGCAACTTTAAAAAATGCAGCTTCTGTAGCCAAATTTCTGTCTCTCCAGCACCTGCTATTTGAGTATAATGCAAGACAGTCATTTCCATTGTCCTCAGAGTGTTTTTGCAAGCTTAGCTCCTTTGAAAGTTTGCCCTTCTTCCTTCTCTTCTAGAGGTCAATGTTAGTTTTATTAGAGTGGTTTCCCGACTATTTAATGGGCTAGCAGGAGAAGAAGGAGCGGGACTCTGTTAGTTTGGGTAGGCGAGGTTGCGGTAAAAAGACACCCAAACATGTCATGGCAACAATGAGGAAGTTGATTTGTCACTCTCAGGATGGTGCTGGGCTGGTCAGTAGGTCAGTGAGACAGTCCTCCTCCACCTGGCCATTCTGGGTCCAGGCTTTTGGAGACTCAGCCATCTTCTACATGTGGCATGTCAAGAATCTATCTTCCACCTTTCTGTTTTTAAATTATTTTTATTATAACTTTCATTTTGAAATGAAACACAAGAGATTTCCCACACTTCACCAAATGATAGTATCTTACATAACCATAGAACATATTTGAAAACCTGGGCACTACCATTGATCCAATACTTTTAACTCAGGTATGGATTTTATTTGCTCTTCACCTGATTCGACACACATTTTTTTAAAAAATATGCCTTACTGTTAACTAAAGAAGACTTTCACTTTTTATGTACATGTGTGTCCCAGGCACTGCACTAGACCCTAGGAGTAGATTTCTGTCTAGAGAACTGAGTGGCCTCCATCACTAGCAAGTTATTCTTCCATCTGGCTGCCAGCTAATCAATGATCTAACTTCTATTCCCCACTCTCTATTTCCCATCCATGTGTGCCCTAGTGGTATTCAGTCCTTAACCCACACGTATCCAGAGGAGATGATTTTCTAGATGTCCAGTCACTACTTAGTTTAAAGCCAACAGCATCTGATACGGAGCATATACTTTTTCCTCCCACCAAAAGTCCGATACCAATTAGATGGGACATTAACAAGTCTGTGCTCTTCAAAAGGTACCTTCAGTTTATTCTTCTCCTTCCTCTTATCCAATGGCCTGATAATCCTTTGAATGAGATCGGCTTCTGTTTGAGCTTCTGGTGGATAATGGCAGCATTTATGTAGCTTTCATTTTCAGCATAATACAATTGTTTGGAGAGAATACTTCCATCTGTATTTCCAGCTCTGTGGTACCTCCTCGCCATTGCAAATACTTTTCTTAAATTGCACAGGAGAGTTGAAACAATTGTGAAATTCCTAAAACTGCCTGCTTCCTTGCCAAGAAGTCTTCTTCTGGCTGGCATCCAAAGTGGTGGCCACAGCTACCTTTCTGGAGCCCGATTTCCGACATGGCACCCTCTCATTCTTCTTAATAAATGGTTTGAACATCTAAAGTAGCCACAAGGATTCCTGGCATTTGTCAGAGGCGGAAATCCGCATGGCAGACTGAGAGGGAGAGTCATAAAATCTTTGTTTTAGTTTGGACTCATTTAAAAATTGGAATGAAATTAAAAAATTTTTTTTTTCTTATGTGGTCACGGAGGTTTCCTCTTAGGAGGTGGGAGTTCTACCAGGAAATGACGTGTAAGGAAAATGACTATGGAGTCTGTTCAGTGCTTTGTTTTGTGGGTCCATGGGAGCAGGAGTTGTCTCGCTTTCTGCTGAGTCCTGTGCGTCCCCTTCTTGCAGTCAGAGCCCCACAGGTGATGTGTGCTCTTACCGGTAAGTCTCACAGTTTTTATTTCACACCGTGGTCTGCAAACGTGCCTTCAAAACGTGCCTTTCTTTGTGTGCAAACATTCACACCCACATTCTTATGTTTGCGGATTCTCTGTCTTCCAGAAACACTAGTGTCTGTCCAAACCTTTCAGACCAGAAGGGTGTAACTTTTGGTTTGTGGTTTCATCTCTCTGTGTCTCTCCTTACAATAATACACAGATGTTCAGAAAGCTCTAGTGAAAAGGGAAGAAAGTGTCTCTGATTCCTGCTCCCCAAGCCGCTCTATTTTAGACACTTTCAAAGCCACGAGAATGGAAGGTGTCTGGCTGTTCCCTTGCTGCTGGACAATACTATTCGATTGATTAGAGACGTGGGCAGCATTTAAACTAGAAAACATGTTATCAGATACAGTTTCAAGCATTGGAGGAAGTCTGACTCTGAAAGTTAAATGGGAGGTGATTCTTGTAAAGAAATAAGTTTAACTCTTGGAGCTTGAATCCATCCAAATTCTTTCATCTACCCAACACTTCCTGAGTGTCTCCACCTTGGGCCAGGCACTGTGTTTGATTCCAGGGACACAGTCCTGGCAGCCAGCCCTCATAAAGCTCCGGGTGCAGCGGTGATAGGCAAAGCAATTGCCTAATACTGTGTGATGAGGTCCACAAACAGGAGGGCACCACAGGTTAGTGGGGGTAGATGTGGCCCACGGAGGGGTTGGGCTATGCCCAGGTTGGGGCGGAAATGGACAAGAGGTGTTGGAAGCTGTTTTCAAGATGAAATAAGGCATGGCCTGAATCTTGAAGGTGAGCCCTGTGGGCACAGATCAGGATGGGTACTTAGACATGGGGAAAGCAGCCACGAAGCTTATGGGTGTGTGTGGGGGAGGAGCCGGCCTGTGATGTGGTGAGGCTGAAGCCAGAAGAGGCTGAAAGCAAGGAGGGGCTTCCTCATGAAGAGCCAGTTGAAGGAGTTTGGACATTTGTTTTCTGTAGGCAATGTAGAGCTACTAAAAATATTTAAGCATGCTTATATAAATTTGACGGTAAAAATAAAAAAAAAACATGAAAATGTTTAAGCACATGCAGGATGTAGATTAGTTTGTGTTTTCATTGCACAAAACACAGATAGTCTGTATGATGCAAAACTAAGAAGCCAGTTAAGTCAACCTGGTCCCATCACTGAGAAATTATTGTCAAAGCAGCTTGACGCCTTAATTGGTTAATTCTTTCAAAGTAAGGGTTCAAGTAAAGACGTGTTTCCAGTAAAAAGATTTCTTTTATTTTCCCTGGTGCAATAGTGAAACTCAGTCCACTAGCTCTCCAATAGCCACTGTCCCTTCTTCTGCAATGTCAATCAGTAAACTTTGCACCTTGTACAACATGTATTGATTGATTTCCAGGAACAGCCTCAACTTCCAGTTTGCTCCGGATTTGAAGCGGGATCCATCCCTGTATCTTCCGGGGCTGTCTGTGATGTAGTTATCTTCTTGGTGTTATGGCCATTATTGTGTAAATTGCTAATTATGTTATTGGCTCATATTCAGAGAAGAAAGAAATACAGAATGAAATTGAGTGAAATTCAAAATACTCATACTAACTGTAGATGTCTGCTTTACAGAACATTAAAATTCTTGAAAAAAAAAAACAGTATTTCATGGGATTAAACATAAAAATCAGATTTAACAGCTTGAGTGGTATGCTAAGAGACCCATAGAAGGCAACAACTTTGATGACTCCTTTAGGAGTACACTTTAGATAAAATGGGAGAAGACATTTTTCTTTGTTCTACCTTTTCTTTTATGGAGGAAATACAAAATTCCTGCTTGTCCTGGACAGTCCTTGTTTAAGCCTTTTTCTGGGGTTCTATATGGTTTAGTATTGGTCCCAGGTCTTCCGTTCCTTAAGGAGGAAATATTTTTGTTGTTGTTGTTGTTGAGACGGAGTCTCGCTCTGTGGCCCAGGCTGGAGTGCCGTGGCCGGATCTCAGCTCACTGCAAGCTCCGCCTCCCGGGTTTACGCCATTCTCCTGCCTCAGCCTCCCGAGTAGCTGGGACTACAGGTGCCCGCCACCTCGCCCGGCTAGCTTTTTTTTTTTTTGTATTTTTTAGTAGAGACGGGGTTTCGCCATGTTAGCCAGGATGGTCTCGATCTCCTGACCTCGTGATCCGCCCGTCTCGGCCTCCCAAAGTGCTGGGATGACAGGCTTGAGCCACCGCGCCCGGCCAATGAGGAAATATTATTAAAGGTCACATTAAAATAAGTGAGGGTAGGTTTTCTTCCTTCAACTTTTAATTTAGAGTCAGGGGTACATGTGCAGGTTTGTTACCTGAGTCAATTGCATGATACTGAGGCTTGGAGTATGAATGAATCTGTCACTGAGGTAATGAGCATGGTACCCAATAGGTCGTGTTTAACCCTTGCCCTCCTTCCTACCTCCTCCCTCTTGTATTTCACAGGGCACTGTTCCCATCTTTATGTCCATGTATACCCAATATTTAACTCCCACTTATAAGTGAGAACACATAGTTTTTGTTTTCTGTTTCTGCATTAGTTTGCTTAGGAGCATGGCCTCCAGCTACATCCACATTGCTGCAAAAGACATGATTTAATGTTTTTTATGACTGCGTAGTATTCCAAGGTATTTGTGTAGCACATTTTCTTTTTCCAGATCCACCAGTGATGGGCACCTGGGTTGATTCCACGTCTTCACTATTGTGAATGTTGCTGCAATGAACGTACAGGTACATGTGTCTTTTTGGTAGAATGAATTCCCTTTGGGTACATACCCCATGGTGGGATTGCTGGGTGGAATGGTAGCTTTGCTTTAAGTTCTTTGAGGAATCTTCAAACTGCTCTCCACAGTGGCTTGACTAACACACATTGGCTGGGTAGGTTTGGTAGGCCTCCACTTCACACTTCCACCTTCTGGAGCAGCCTTATGGGTCAAGCATGGGCTGGGCTGTTGGGCCCCTGCGCCCTCATGGTGGGTTTTGACTTTGATGGCACCCCAGACTTTATCGGGGCATACACTGTGCCTGCAGGGCCAGTGCTGCAGGCCGGGCACCAAGGCAGTGAGTGAGTGCCTGGAGAAGAAGTAAGGGATGAAGCCATGGAAAGGTGTGGCCTAGACCCTTAGGCTGGTGATGAAGGCGCTCCTGGAAGTGGGTGCCTCAGGCAGCAGAAACATTGAGGTTGCTGTCACCAGGCGAGATCAATCCCTCAGGAATTTAAATCCTGAAGAAATTGAGAAATATGTTGCTGAAATTGAAAAATAAAAAGAATAAAATGAAAAGATGAAACAAAAGAAAGCATTATGATGATTAAAATATCCTTGCTTGTAACAATTTTTAAATTCAAATCACGGATGATTCTACATCTACATGATGTAGGCATTTCCATTGCATTTATTCATACCGTCTGAGGGTCCTCCAGTAAACTTCCATATTTGAATTTAAAAAATGAGCATGGCAGGCTAAGCATGCTTCCTTGGCTGCCTGCCATCAGTTGCATTTAGAAATGGTTGAGTTTTGCAGGTCAACTTTACAAGTAAAACCTAAGTCTCTAAACATGGCAGTGGATATTTTTGTAAATGAGTCTTCTAAATTTTGGTTGCATCTTGTTCAAAATCTGTTGGAAATCTGTGATCAAAGTATTTAAAGAAGGGAGCACAAAAAAGTCTTAGCTATTACATGTATTGAAATTACAAGTAATATTACGCATTACTGGTATTGAAAACAAAGCTGAGAAAAAAGACTCCACAACTTACACGTACAAGAGGAAGTAACTGAATAGATTAGATGGCAAGGGCTCAGATAAGGTATAAAGTTTAATTTCAGGATTCTTTAGTTTCATTTAAAAAATTTTGAGTGTGGGAAAAATATTTTTGAAGAAGGTTCTGTTATTTTTTACTTTTTTGAGACAGGGTGTCACTCTGTCGCCCAGGCTGGAGTGCAGTGGTCCCATCTCAGCTCACTGCAACTTCTACCTCCCGGGTTCAAGTAATTCTCCTGCCTCAGCCTCCCAAGTAGCTGAGACTACAGGTGCGTGCCACCATGCCCAGCTAATTTTAGTATTTTTAGTAGAGACAGGGTTTCACCATATTGGTCAAGCTGGTCTCAAACTCCTGACCTCAGGCAATCTACCCGCCTCGGCCTCCCAAAGTGCTGGAATTAAAGGCATGAGCCACCGCACCTGGCTGAAGGTTCTGTTTTAAATTAGATAAATGTTTATTCTGAACCCTAGTGAAATGACATTTTTAAATCTCCTATTCTGCTGTGTCTACATTTGGACCGTTTGACAAGTTTGACCCTGTTAAAAGTGTTTTGAACAGAGTTTAAAAAGACAAAAACTGTAAGTTTGGGTGGACATATTTACACATTTCAATTAGGAAAATCAGTATTGAGAATATTCTCTAGTTAGGAGCATTTGTGTACCTCCGTCCTGAGAGAAGACTTTTTCTCAACTGAAAATACTATGGCCTATTGAGGTGACTTGAAGGTGTCAATAATTTAAAATTTATTAACTGGTCAGCCACAGTCGCTCACGCCTATAATCCCAGCACTTTGGGAAGCTGAGGTTGGGGGATCACCTGAGGTCAGGAGTTCGAGACCAGACTGATCAACATGGTGAAACCCTGTCTCTACTAAAAATACAAAAATTAGCCGGGCGTGTTGGCACGTGCCTGTAATCCCAGCTACTCAGAAGGCTGAGGCACTTGAATTACTTGAACCCGGGAGGCAGAGGTTGCAGTGAGCCGATATCGCGCCTGGCGGAAAGAGTAAGACTGTCTAAAAAAAAAAAAAATTGTTAACCATAAAAAGTGACTTTGAAGAAGATTGCTGGCAATTTTACAAAAAAAAGATGAAAGGATAATAAGACCAATTTGAAGAAAGCACATTTTTCAGAAAAAAAAATTAGTATATTAGTGCCATGCATTCAAGATATAGCTGAGAAACTGATCAAAGCATGTGGATAGGCACCAAAAGTAATTCTGCTTATTTTAATTTTTAGCACTCTGATAATCAATATGAAGAAATTTTCCATTGTTTTTACATACCCTACAAAGGTATGTGCTACTTATTTTTCTAGAAAGTTTGTTTGTAAAAATAGTCTTTGTATTGAACTATTTTATAGGTCTATCAATATAATAAAACCAATTTGTTACTCCATAAAAATAGTTAAAAATTATATAATTTTGTTTCTAGCAACATGAAATAGCAACTTAGAAAAATATTTTACATGGTTTTGACACCCCATTTCCCTCCAGAAGTAGGATGATAAATGCCTTTCAAAAATCTTTAGCCTGTGTGTTAGTTAGGTTTAGGTTTACAAGTTACAGACCCCTGACAGCCACAGTGTAAGCAAGGTGGATGCCTCTTTCTCTTCTGTAGACGTCTGGGGTCAGTTGTTGGGGACCCGAATGTAAGTCCTGCCCCTCCTGTCTTATTCTTCTAGTGTGTGTAGTTTCCCCTGCCATGTCTGGTTGTTCCATCTTCAGCTACCCCAGGAAAATTCAGTCAATAGGAAGGAAGGCAGAGGGGAGACAGGAAGTTAAGGACAGATGCCAGCTGCCTGTTGTTTTTAATAGACTTTATTTTTTGGAGCAGTTTTAGATTCATAGCGAAATTTAGTGCACGGTAAAGATAATTCCCATATGCCTACACGTGCATTGCCTTAATGCATAGACTCTAGTATCAACATCTGACACCAGGGTAGTGCCTTGTTACATTTTATGAACCTGCATTGCCATATCGTTGTCACCCAGAGTCGATATTAGGGGTCACTCTTGGTGGTGTACATTCCGTGGGTTTGGACAGCTTATGTATAGACCATTATACGTGGGCATAATGACAGGTATCCACCCTTATAGGGTCACATAGAGTAGATCTGCTGCCCTAAGAATTCTCCGTGCTCTGCCTGTTCGTCCTTGCCTCTCTCCTAACCCCCGGCAACCACTGATCCTTTTACTGTCTCCGTAGTTTTGCCTTTCCCAGAAGGTCATAGAGTTGGTTTTTCAGATTGGTTTCTTTCACTTCATCATACATTTATGTTTCCAGCATGAGTTTTCATGGTTTAACAGCTAATTTCTGTTTTATCTCTGAGTAATAGTTCATTGTTTGGAGGTATCACCTTGTTTTTTTTTTAATTCATTCCCCTACTGAAGGACACCTTGGTTTCTTCCAAGCTTTGGCAATTACAAACAAAGCTGCTAGAAACATCTGTGTGCAGGTGTTTGTGTGGACATCAAGGAGTATGACAACTGGATTGCATGCTAAGAGTATGTCTAGTTTTGTAATAAACTGCTAAGTTGAACTCCAAAGTGGCGGCACCATTTTGCATTCCCACCAGTAATGAATAGTTCCCATTGCTTCACATTTTTGCCAACCTTTAGTGTGGTCAGTGTTTTGGATTTTGACCATTCTGGTTAGGTGTGTAATGGTTTCTCATAGTTGTTTTAATTTGCATTTCCCTGATGACATGCTACGTATGGGTCTTTTCGTATGCTAATTTGCAATCTGCATATTTTCTTTGGTATCTATTAAGTCTTTGGGCCCATTTTTAACTAAGTTGCTTTTTCTTCTTCTTCTTCTTCTTCTTCTTCTTCTTCTTCTTCTTCTTCTTCTTCTTGTTCTTCTTCTTCTTCCTCTTCCTCTTCCTCTTCTTCTTCTTCTTTCTTCCTCTCCTCCTCCTCCCCCTCCCCCTCCCCTCTCTTCCTTCTCCCCCTCCCCCTCCCCCCCCCCCCCCTGCTTCTTCTCCTTCTTTTTCTTCTTCAACAGGGTCTTGTTCTGTCACCAAGGCTGGAGTGTGGTGGCATAACTTTGGTTCATTGCAGTCTTGGCTCATTTCGGCCTTGACCACCTGGGCTTAAGTGATCCTCCCACCTCAGCCTCCCAAGTAGCTGGGACCACAGGTGTACACCACCATGTCTGGTGAATTTTTTCTTATTTTTTGTAGACATGGGGTTTTACCATGTTGCCCAGGCTGTGTTTTCTTATTCTGGAGTTTTAAGAGTTCTTTGTATATTGTGGGTAACAGTCCTTTATCAGATACATCCTTTGCAAATATTTTCTCCCAGTCTGTGGTTTGTCTTTTCATTCTCTTCACAATTTTTTTTTCCAGAGCAGAAAATTTCCACTTTAATGAATTCTAGCTTATCAATTATTTCTTTCATGGATTGTGCCTTTGTTGTTAGAATCTAAAAAGTCGTTACCCAACCCAAGGCTATTTAGATTTTCTATGTTATCTTCTGGGATATTTATAGTTTTGTGTTTTATATTTGGGTTTGTGATCCACTTAGAGTTCATTTTTGTGGAGGGTGTAAGGTCTGTGTCTAGATTCATTTTTAAAATTTTGCCTGTGGATTTATAGTTGTTCCAGCACCATTTGTTATAAAACTACTTTTTATTTATTGTATTACCCTTGCTCCTTTGCCAAATATCAGTTGGCTATATTTATGTACGTCTATTTCATTGGTCTATTTGTGTATTCTTTCACCAGTAACACAGTTTCGATTCCTATAACTTTATATATAGTAAGTCTTAAAGTCAGGTGGTGTCAGTCTTCCAACTTTTCTTCTCCTTCAATAACATGTTGGCTGTTCTGGATGCTTTTCCTCTCCTTATAAACTTTAGAATCAGTTTGATGATAGCCACAAAATAACTTGCTGAGAGTTTTGATTAGGATTGTACTGAATCCAAAGATCAAGTTGAGAAGAACTGACATCTTGACAATTTGAGTCTTCTTATCCATGAACATGGAATTTCTCCCTATTTATTTAGCTCTGTTTTGATCTTTTTTATTAGGGTTTTGTCGTTTTCCTCATATAGATTTTGCACATACGTGTTAGGGTCATACCTAACGATTTCACTTTGGAGGTACTAATGTACGTGTCTTTCTAATTTCAAATTCTACTTGTTAATTGCTAGTATATGAAAGTGATGACTTTTGTGTATTAACCTTGCACTCTGCAACTTTGCTGTAATTGCTTATTAATTGCAGGAGGTTTTTTTCTGGTCAATTCTGTTGGTTTTTTTTTTTTTTTTAACAAAAGTAATCATGTTATGTGCAAACAAAGACAATTTTATTTATGGTTCAAAATCTGTTGGATTTTTTTCTTTTTCTTGTCTTACTGCATTAGCTAGGACTCCCAGTACAATGCTGAAAAACAGTGGTGAGAAGGACATCCTCGTCTTGTTCTTGATCTCAGTGGGAAAGCTTCGAATTCATCACCATTAGGTATGATGTTCATTATAAACTTTTCATAGATATTCTTTATCAAGTTGAGGAAGTTTCCCTCTATTTCTAGTTTACTGAGAGTCCTTTTATTAAAAATCATGAAAGGGAGTTGGATTTTGCCAAATGCTTTTTATGTATCTATTGATACAACCATGTAATTATCAGTTGTCTTGTAAGGAAGTTTCCAGAAATTATCTCATCACATTTCAGCTTGCATCACC
This sequence comes from Trachypithecus francoisi, assembly GCF_009764315.1. NCBI lineage: Eukaryota > Metazoa > Chordata > Mammalia > Primates > Cercopithecidae > Trachypithecus > Trachypithecus francoisi. Next base: position 970,695 of record NW_022681461.1, read on the forward strand.
TTGACCAGAATTTAGTCACAGGGCTACACTTAGCTTCAGGGGAGGCTGGGAAATATCAATTGTTTTTTTTTTTTGTCATGGCTAGTGATGGCCCAAGATTTAAATAAAGGATTCTATTCTCAGAAAGATGGAAAGTACAGAATAGCAGTCTCTGCCACACATCATCCTACAAACACGTACTACCATCCAACAGCTCCACAGGCTGACTGCTTAGTTAGAGGATACACTTTGCCTGTGCTTTTAAAACGTTCCAAGAGGGATCCTTGATACCATAGGACTGAATTAGTATCCCTAGGAATACCTTCCACCATCGTAACAGGTACTTCGATCTCTCATCTGAAGATACATGCAAATTTTGACAGGATTCTAAATAAATAAATATTTATCTCCTTGGTTTAAAATATGCTAAAGATTCTTATTGTAGGAAAAAAAACAAATGGCTTCGGAAAATGATCCTATTGTGTCTGTGAGCGCACACATGCTCTGATTTAAGATCACAGTGTGTTTCTCTCATCTTAGATGGCTCAGCTGTCTAAAAGGCCTTTGTGCTTTTACAGAACTCTCCCAGGTCTAAATAAACATGTTTCTGGCCAGGCTCAGTGGCTCATGCCGGTAATCCCAGCATTTTGTGAGGCTGAGGTAGGCGGATCATGAGGTCAGGAGTTCTAGACCAGCCTGGCCAATATGGTGAAACCCCGTTTCTACCAAAAAAAAAAAAATTAGCCAGGTGTGGTGGCGGGCACCTGTAGTCCCAGCTACTCAGGAGGTTGACACAGGAGAATCGCTTGAACCTGGGAGTTGGAGGTTGCAGTTAGCTGAGATCACGCCACTGCACTTCAGCCTGGGCTACAGAGCAAGAGTCCATCTCAAAAAAATAAAGTTAAATTAAAAAAGACACATATTTCTTCTGGTGGAGTTCAAGTGACTGGGAAGGCACTGTGGTTGCAGGGCTCCCAGTCCTCCATTCACACCTCCTGGGTAGAAACATGCTCCTTGGCCATACATTTTTTTCTGTTCTTGGGACTGGTTTGGGTTTTTGATAGACAATAATTTACTTTTCAAATTCATTATTTTTAAAAAAAAATGCAGAAGCAAATTAAAGTTCTGAAGGAGGGGGCCTGGAAACCACGTGTTCTCTATGTGTTGTTCGTGTCAATATTTAAAATTCCAACGTCAATTACTTGGAACTTCAATAAGGAGCCATAGGCCCCTTGCATCCATCCGCTAATTATTATCACACTTAGCCAGAGAATACACAGCCTTCCTAGCAAGGAAATTGCTACAAGAATTATAAGACAACATGGGAATGTTGGCCACTTATGAGAGGCCCATGTTAAATTTTTAAATAAGACCATAGTTTCTATTAAAAGCTTATAGATACAATGTAGAGAAATCTTTTAGGAATTCTGAATGTGAGTGGAAAAGCATTTATTCACTAGAAAAGTCTTGATCATATGCCCAAATGTGCCGGCCCTGCACTGGACAGCGAGGATAGACTGGTGACCAAGAACCAGTGTGGATGTCAGCCCACACATAGAGCAGACACTTAAACAAAATGCAACTAATCGTAATCAGTGCTAGGAAGGAAAAACACAGCCTGTTGAAAGACTGTGCACCAAAGATACCCAAACCATTCTGAGGATCAGGCAAGGCTTCTCCAAGGCAAGCCACATCCAAAGGGTGACGAGGTTGGGGAATAGCATTCTGAGGCTAAACAGATTGTCCATGCAAAGGCTTTTAAGAATGGAAAAACCTTGTTTTTTTTAAGAAATTGAAAGAGAACTGCATTACAGCCCGCCTTAAGGAATTACCAAAGGGCTTAAGTAGAGAAACGAGATGGGTGGATTTGCCTTGTCAAAAGGCCCTGGAGGTTGGTGTTATTAGCCTGGGAGAACAGCAAGCAGGTTATCAGGGCTTGGCATAGAGTGGAGCCTGGATGGATAGAGATAAGTGATATTGGAGGCAAAACTGATGGCACCTGCACGTGGATCAAGTATCGGGGAGAGGCTGGGGGAGGACCATTTGCATATTTTTAGAGGAAAATGGGGATGGAGGTGGTGCCATGTACTGCAACAAGAAATGCAGCAGGGGTAGAAAAAGGGGGAAGATCACAAGACTACAGAATTTAAGAGATCAATGAGTCCAACCCCTTCACGGTTGCAGATACTCAGGTCCAGAAATAAGAAATGATTGCATCTAAGGCCTTGCTTCTCAAGGGGTGCAAGCTTGTTAGAAATGCAAAGTCACAGCCTTCCTAGTCCTATGGAATCAGAACCTCCATTTTAACTAGGTTCCCAAGTGATTTGTGGACATCAAGCTTGAGAAGCACTGTTCCAAGGAAATTAACGAATATGATGCACAGCTCAGTTAGTACTAAGTTAATATGATTTGGGATAAGTTTTCTTACTTTTATAAAACATTCTTTGTACATAGGCTATAAGGAGTGATGTCCAAGTTTGAAAGGTAAGTCGAGGATTGCCAAAATTAAAGGACATTTTATTCAATGAACAAAAGGCTACTAATGTTTTGCCTATAATATTAAGGAAGAAAGGAAGAAATGATAGAGGGAAGGGAGGGAGGACAAAAGGAAGGAAGGATGGAAGAAGAGGGAAAAAAAAGAGAAAGAATCTTCAAAGGCCGTGTATATAATGGATTATTCACAATATGTAAATACGGGATAAGAAAGAACTGGTCAAGTCAACTTGGCATTACATATTGTGGACACATGCTTCAATAGATTCTTTAAAAAGGAGTCAAAACTCCCAAATTCCTTTCTCTTACATAAGTTTCTTTTTTAAGGAAGGGGGTATTGGTAATTGTTACAGATTTCTAAATGTTGCTTAACAAAAACAGTGCTATAAAATCTTCTCAGCCAGAAATTATTTTTGTTTGCCTTTGTCATTTACTGTGCTGCACTGGGCAGGGGTCCCAGCGAACACTTTGCCATATGCCCACATGTCCAGCACATTGCTGCTGCTTAAGGACCAAGTCTCAGCACAGGTGGGGGTTGAGAAACTCCCCACCACAGTGCATGTTACCTAGTTTTGGGTAAGAAATTTTTTTAGTGATTTAACACAACAGACATTACTTGTCTCATCGTTTCTGTGGGTGAAGAACCTGGGTTTCACTTAACTGGTTGCCTCTGCTTCAAAGTCTTCATGAGGTTGCCGTCAAACTGTCAGCTGGGGCTGCAGTCTCATCTGAAGGTTTGACTGCAGGGGGCCCTGTCTGCTTCTGAGCTCACTCATGTGGTTGCTGGCAGGCCTCAGCCCCTTGCCTTGTGGGCCTCTCCATAGAGCTACTGCCTCAGGACAGGGCAGCTGCCTTCCCTCGGGGTGGGTAGAAGAAGATGCCTAGGGCAGAAGCCACAACACTGTGTAGCCTAATATTAGACTTGTCACTTCTGTCATATTCTAGTTTTTAGATGCAAGTCAGTAAGTTCAGCTCACATTCAGTGGGGGGAACCATGAAAAAGTGTGAATCCTCAGAGGTGGGGGTTCTGAGTCCGTTCCAGAGGCTGCCTGCCACACTGGGTTATTTTCTTCTTCATTTCTGCTTTTATCAGAGCAATAAGATACTTAACAGCTTTCCTAAAAGTGTGTCTCAACTTTCCTAACAGTGTCTCAACCCAGCCTACGGTGTTGGACTTTACCCCAGTGTTCCCAAGAGAGACCTTGATATGCTTGATATACTTTTTCTTTTTTGACAGTGTCTGGTTCGGTCACTCAGGCTGAGTGCAGCGGTACCCTCCTGACGGACTGCAGCCTCAGTCTCCTCGGGTCAATGGCTTCTTCTCACTTCAGCCTCCCGAGCATTGGGACCACAGGTGTGAGCCACTAAGCCCAGCTAATTTTTGTATATTTTGCAGAGAGAGTTTTGCCATATTGCCCAGATTGGTTTTTGAACTCCTGAGCTCAAGTGGTCAGCCCACCTCAGCCTCTCAAAGTGCTGGGATGACAGGCCTGAGCCACTGCACCCAGCCATGGTATACTACTTTCGATGGGGCAAATGGGACAATACCAGAAAGCCTGGTGAGGGGATCTGCAAGGGCTGATGGTGGAGATGCAGGCAAAGGAGAGAGGCAAGCAGCTGTCCTGGACCGGCAGACCCCTCTCACACTCACGGTCTTCCTGACACAGGGGAGGCCTTCTCTTGTTCATTTCTTGTACCCATCAATGCTCTGTAAAACGCACCAATCAGCGCTTTGTAAAATGCACCAATCAGCGCCCTGTAAAATGCACCAATCAGCAGGACCCTAAAAGTAGCTAATTGCAGGGAGGATTGAAAAAAGGGCGTTCTGATAGGACAGAAATGGAATATGGGTGGGGACAAATAAGGGAATAAAAGCTAGCCACCCCCAGCCAGCAGTAGCAACCTGTTTGGGTCACCTTCCATGCTGTGGAAGCTTTGTTCTTTTGCTCTCCACAATAAACCTTGCCACCAGGCACTCTTTGGGTTCGTGCCATCTTTAAGAGCTGTAACACTCACTGCGAAGGTCTGCGGTTCTGTTCTTGAAGTCAGTGAGACCAGGAACCCACTGGCAGGAACAAATTCTGGACACATCATCATGGTGTTTTAAATTGGCTAATCATTGCCATGCTTCATTGGGCACAGAATACTTCTGAGGCAAATACAGACCTTCCCAGGCTCTTGGGAAATACACGGAACCTCTCCCACCTGGCACTGGTGCCCCTTCAGGGTGCAGAGGACAGTAACAGTTGCTGGATAGGTGCAGGCAGTAGGTGGCTGAGAACCTGTCCTGGGGTACTCCTGGAGCATGTGCCATTGTCCCAACAGAGGCCACTTACAAAACACAAAATCAAAGGTAAAGGTAAGAATTACAACTTGACGACAGAAGAGTGCTAGTCTCCACATGCAAGGCTTTTTCCCCCCCCTTTGAGACAGAGTCTCACTCTGTCGCCCAGGCTGGAGTGCAGTGTTGCAATCTCAGCTCACCGCAATCTCCGACTCCCGGGTTCAAGTGCTTCTCCTGCCTCAGGCTTCTGAGTAGTTGAGGTTACAGGCGCCGCCACCACGTCCGGCTAAAGTGTTTTGTATTTTCAGTACAGACGGACTTTTCACCATGTTGGTCAGGCTGGTCTCAAACTTCTGATCTCGTGATCCGCCCACCTTGGACTCCCAAAGTGCTGAGATTACAGGCGTGAGCCACCGCGCCCGGCTGCGAGCCTTCTTTTGAGTGTGGGACCTTCTGTGACCATGTGAGCCACATGCCTGTGAAGCCAGCCGTGTCTCAGTGACCTGCTTTGATCCCCTTATCCAAGAGAGCCCCATTGCATCCAGCTGCAGAAGTCACACCCCATCACACCTTCCTGTTTTATGTCCTTTCGAGCAATATTATGTTCTGAAATGATCTTTTTAACCTGTTGTCTGTTTTGTGGTCCACCACGAAAATGGAAACTTCATGAAAGCTTGTCCTAATTGTCTCCATGCCTAGGGCAGGAACTGGTACAAGTAGAACTTCAATAAATATTTGTTGATAGAGTGAATAAATGTAAAAGGGAATTTATTGTGCATAGCTGTCCATAAACTTGCTGTTTCTCCTAACTCATGCGTGCTGGCAATGTAACAGAACCGCCCGGTGAGGCACTGTTCGGTCGTGTATGTGGAGTTACCGGACAGGATCTGGATGCTCTGGCCCATACGGAGTCCACTGGAAGGCCAGCTCCAGCTTTCCTTCGCTTTGAGGCTTGTCCTTGGGTTGCTCCAGGCCCCGGGGTCTCACCTCCCTGCTGCCTTCTGCCCTGGCTCATCTGTACCCTGCCTTTGGGCTGGGATGAAAGGAGTGCAGGGAGGCCCAGGTCTCCTGAGAGACCTGTTCTTTCCTAGCTCTCAACACCGTGGCTAAGCTTCCCCACACTGCTTGTCCCTCCCCCTCTTGGTCTTTCTCCCACAATCCAGGAGAATCTGCCTGCCCAGGGCACCCAGCCAGTTACTGTGACGACAATGACCTCCCATGAAGCTGAGCAATTGCCACTAGCCTGCAATTAGCTGGATTTTTGGAAAGCCCCTGTGTGTACTAGGATCCCCGGAATGAATATGAACACTGTCCCATCAGGCTGAAGTCTAAGGGGCTTCAACATTCTTAAAAATATATGTATATTGACTGCATTACTCATAACAAGCATGCCATTAACAGAGGCTAGGGAACTTTTTTAGTTATGCAGAGCTTTCGCACTAAAAAACAACACAGTGTGAGGTCCATAATAGGAGGGAGAGGGAAGTGTGGCTTCAAGGGCATATGCCAACAGCCCTATTGCAGAGGCGCAATGGAGGAACTCAGAGGCAAAATAACAATCCTCTCTTTTTCAAAGCAATTTTGGACCTGACTTTTCTAACAAAAGTAGCAATATTTTCGGAAAATCCCCTTACAGCGTGTGTATATGTGTATGTTTCCATTTAAATGATGGTTTTGGGCATTTTCTGTGGCTATTCCATTTGACTAGACATATGAAGCCAAACTGTGCCTGTGGCATGCATAAACATGATCTTCTCCTGCTTTTAAAAGGAAGAAGTATTAATGGCTTCTAATCTTCCTGAAGCGAGATATTTATTTATTTTCCTAACAAAGCATATGAGTGGAATGTGCTATATCTGTACATATGTGCTGACTTTTTTTAAAGTAAGCTTTTCAAAGAGTCAACATCTGGCTTTGCTGATTTTCTGTATGTTTGTTTTCTATTTCTTTAATTTCTGTCTTTATCTATATTTCTATTATTTGCCTTCCCCTACTGTGGGTTTAATGTGGTCTTAGTCTGGCTTCGTAAGGTGGAAACTTAGAACAGTGATTTTAAGGCTTTTTATCTTTTCTAATACAGACATTTAAAACAATAAATTTTTCTCTAAGGATTGTGTAGGGTGCATCCTACAAACTTGGACATACTGGGTATTCATTATCATTCAGTTTGAAATATTTTCTAGTTCCTTAAAGACTTCTCCCTTTTTAAAAAAATGGTGTGTGTTATTTGGAAATGTGTACTTAATTTCCAAATAGTTGGGTATTTTCTTTCTTTCTTTTTTTTTTTTGAGACGGAGTCTCGCTCTGTCGCCCGGGCTGGAGTGCAGTGGCCAGATCTCAGCTCACTGCAAGCTCCGCCTCCCGGGTTTACGCCATTCTCCTGCCTCAGCCTCCCGAGTAGCTGGGACTACAGGCGCCCGCCACCTCGCCCGGCTAGTTTTTTTTGAATTTTCAGTAGAGACAGGGTTTCACCGTGTTAGCCAGGATGGTCTTGATCTTCTGACCTTGTGATCCGCCCGTGTCGGCTTCCCAAAGTGCTGGGATTACAGGCTTGAGCCACCGCGCCCGGCCCCAAATAGTTGGATATTTTCTAATTATCCTTTCTTTTCTTTTATCAGTAACAACTTTATTGTTACTGATTCCTAATTGAATTCCATTGTGGTCAGATTTCAAGTCACTGAAATTTACTGAGACTTATTTTCTGACCTAGCATGAAATGTGCCCCTTTAGTGAACTGCCTCATCACTTTTTGTCTTTAAATTTTACTTCAAAATTCTCTTCCCTTTTTAAATTTAGCCTGGAAACTGATACAAATGTGCATACTAAGACTAGGAACAAATAATGCCAACGCAGGCTTTACCTCTGTTGGAAAAATCTGTTTACTTTGCAATTAACAGAGATTGGCAGGCTTCTTCTAAAATGTTGCCTGCAGGGCACAGATTTAAAATACTCTCTCCTGAAATCAGGTGGTGAAGACAAGGAAAATATGGCTACTTCTGTCTATGGTTTTTAGTGAATTACCTCTCAGAGGCAAGGGGAATTGGCATAGTCTGAAGACTAGGGTCTGTCCTTGTCTCTCAGTATTTAGGGGTCTGTATCACTTCCCCACCACAGTTTCCACTTCTTTGACCTTCCCAGTGCTCCACAGACTTGGACATGAAACACACTTAGGAAATTCTATTTAACTGAGTAAGGAACAGATATTGAGCATCCTCCAGCTGTGAAATCAGAAATAATGGCATTGAGAAAACAAATGTATGAAAATGGACATTTCCCACTGAACACTGCAATGATATCGTTAATGAAATTGATATATTGGTTGTTGCCAAGTCACTCAAGTGGCTGTTAATAAATACTAGCGCTTTTATGAGAATACATCTTCCTCTTTAGAAAATGCAAACCTAAAATGAAGTCCCCAAATTTTAACATAAATGTAGTTGGAAAGTTTCTTTATGAATTAAGAAGTAAAGTGTCAAATAGTATAAAACATAGCAAAAGGCAGATTTGATGGGAGGTAAGAGGTAGTGGAGAGAAGGAGCTTTCTCTTTTACAGGTGTTTGATGTATTTACATGGATTGGTGGATTAAAAGAAATGCCTGCAAGACAGTTTTATCCTCGTGATTAAATTTAATCTTGTACGAAAAATGGTGTGCCAATTATGTGTGCTTTGTTATGGCTTTGTTTACCAGATTCCAGAAGAATGTGTTGAATCAGTATATTTCATTTTCCAATCAACCAGTGTCATGTACCCAAAATAATGTGCTGAAGGTTGGAGTTGTTCTGTTGTCACCTGGCTATTTTGGTGGTGTACTGTGCCTAGCAGTTTATTCTATACGTAGTAGCTACTTAGTAAATATCACTTAGATTTAACTGAATTTTTTGTAGAGCTGAAATGAATGTTCATTTTTTATTAGATTGACTTATATTTAGAATCAGTAGCTAAAGAACTAAAGAATACAGAATAATTTTTCTTCTGTATCAACCCTGTTTCTATTCCCTGCACATTTCACCAAGCCCTATGGTTCTGCTCACCCTTGCTCAAGCCCTTGTAAACTGTGAACTCTCTTGGGTGACCCCTGTGCCTCTGTTTCTGGGACCCCAGATAACCTGGGCTCCCTGGAAGGAGACCCTGAGGAGATTTGCCGGCAGGAGGTTTATCGGGGAGTGCTTTTGGAAAGAAAACTCAAAAAGGAGTGGGAGAACCAGATGAGACAGAGGGAGAAGCCGAAATGCCACACAGCTGCAGCCACAGGCAGGGCTGATCTGCTGGGATCCTGGAGCCGGGAGGGCTGTTCCTGAGCTGCACAGGATCGAGGCCACAGGCCCTGCTTTTATATCCGTGTCATTGGCTTCAGGCTGCCTCTGGGGATGGGATGTTACTTTGGAGGGGACGACTCCCTTTTGCCAAAGGCATTTCCAAAAGAACAAGTGAGCGGTGAGTCTTCAGCAGCAACGATCTGGCAGCTGTGAGGGTGAGCTCCACCATCATGCCTTCACCACAGTGCCCCCTAGACCTACGGCGGCGGGGGTGGGGGGCAAGTTGAGGAGGGTCAGGGGAGGGACAGTCAGGGGAGTGGGTACCATGACACGTCCTGGACTCTGAGCGCTGAAGAGGAGAGAGGGATGCGGGGAAGGGTCAGTGAGTTGTGGGTGTCGGGGAGAAGGGGAGAATGGAGTTCTGCAGCTACAGCTGGGAATGGAAGGGAGGCCCACGACGGGTGCGTGGGGTCGGGGGAGGCTGGGGGAGAGTGAGGGAATGGGAAACCTCTCCCGTAGTGACAGTAAAATCCCAAAACTTATGGTTTTGAAAGTTACTAAAATGTTTTAAAAATCAATTCACATGCTTTTTACTGTTCTTATTTGTGTTTTGAAAAAGTCCTCCAAGGGAAGGGAGGGAGGTAATGAATTGAATACATGCTTTGTTTAAAACAAGACAACCAGTTTAGTCAGATTTTAGGTCTTCAAGTGAGATTTCTTAGAATAAAAAAGCTCTTTCCATCAGGAGGCTGTGCCCTCATCCTTTAAACAATGTTTGTGACTGTGGTGCAGCCGCTGTTCCTTCGGCGCTCTCTCCAAGCCTAAAGCAATCTGTCCAGACACTCATCTCTGCCCCATCCGGTGCCCTTCTCCTTGGGAGGTGCGTCTGCAGCCATCTGCACATGGCGCTGCCTTCTGGGCTGCCTCGCTGCGGGCCAGGTGTGGCCTCCAGATGTCTGACCTCCTCTCCGGGAGAGCAAGGGGACCACCTCTTCTGCCTGGAGGCTTTTCGCGTTTTGTGTCATTCTCCGAACCTGGTTTTGGCTTCCAGCTACCAGGAGAAAGCCAACTTTGATCACACTGTGCTTAGGGAACCCCATTAAAAATCAGCAAGCGCTGTACATTTCATTCGGATAAAGCATTTTAAAGGCTAATGGATGAAATCGAATGCAAGAAATGTATTCTAATTTCTGTCCATTTCTGAAAAAAAAAAAAAGCCACTCCTATTTCATACTTATTTCTAGTGATCTAGAGTCCTCTGGCCTTCCACGTCGAGTTCTGTCATTTTCATTTCTGGGTCTAACTTTTCAGTTTTTTTCCTCCTACGCTGACTTTTTTTCACCAGGTAATCTCCATTTTGGATAATAATCTTTCTTGTAGCTGTCCTTCTTCCTCCTTCCAGTTTTACATCCTGATTTTTCGAATTCCCTTTCCTGAACAATTCCCACCTTAGGCTTCAGCTCCATATTCAAGACTTTCTTTTTCAAATGAGTCTTGGAATGCCCTGTGGCCTTTCCAAAGAGCTATGGAGATAGTTTGCCCTTGCAGTTAAGGGGCCTACAGGTGTTCCAAGGCCATCTCTCCACTTTGCAACTGTTTTTAGTTCAAGAAATGGGAACATTGTAAAGATTTAAAGTTCAGTTTGTACATGGAGTTCATGTTGCTGATTCTCATGTTTCCCCCACTACTTTGGAGACCTTAGGTGGATAGTCATTAATATCATCATCGTCAAACGCCACAAATGCAGTTTCCTCAGTGTGCGGGGAAGAAGGGGAGGATCTTTATCCTAACAGCACATACCATATCCCATATCATGCCCTGTTGAGTACTACTGTCAAAATCACAGAAGGTGGACCTTTGTCTCCAGAATTCCAGGATTAGTTTTGCAAGTGGAGTTGTGAACATATGTATTTTCTTAATTATTCAATTAACTAACATTTTAAAGCACTTGTCTGATTATAAAGTGAATAAAGCTTAATTGCAGAACAATTGGAAAATGATGAAAAGTATAGAAAAAAATAAAATTCACTCATAATTGCATTGACTAGAATCACTCTTAAGCACTGGGCTATTGCTTTGTAGTCTTCCTTGGATAAAGCTTATAAACTTTTGTTCTCTTCACGTTATGAAAAGTTTCTCATATCTTTAAAGGTAAGATGATTTTACAATGATAGTATATTGTTCTATCAGGTGGTGTATTTGAATATTTCCCATTTGTCCTACATGTTTCAAATGTTTTATTATCATAAACAATTTTGCCATAAACACTAAACACTCTTGTACAAGTGGAATGATGGGTCAAATTGTGATGTTTTAGGATTTGATAGAAGCTTGCAAGAGGATGAAGGCAAAATCTCAAAACTAAGTTTATGAAAATTTTATAACCTTTAAAAAGATTTTTATTATCACTCTGGACACTGCGTGAAGGATTTCTTTTATTTCTTCTTTTGTTAGTAGCTTCTATAATTGTTACAAAAATCTCCTTGTGGAATATTCATCTCAACTATTTTATTGATGCCAAAGACTGGAGGGTACACACTACTGGGTATACATCCAAAAGAAAATAAATTGTTCTACCAAAAAGGTACGTACACTTGTATGCTCATCGCAGCAGTATTCACAATAGCAAAGACTTAGACTCAACCTAGGTGCCCATCGATGGTGGATTGGATAAAGAAAATGTGGTACACATACACCATGGAATACTATGCAGCAATAAGAAAGAATGAAATTGTGTCCTGGGTGGCAACATGGATGCAGCTGCAGGCCATTATCCTAAGGGAATTCACGCAGGAACAAAAAATCAAATACTACATGTTCTCACTTATAAATGGGAACTAAACATTGGGTACACACAGGCATAAAGATTGGAAGAGTGGATGCTGGTGACTACTAGAAGTGAGTTGGGGGAAGGGTGAGAAAACCACTGGGTTCTATGCTCAGTACCTAGGTGCCAGGATAAGTCGTACCCCAAACTTCAGCATCTTGCAGTATATTTGTGTAACAAGCCTGCACCTGTACCCTCTGATTCTAAAATAAAAGTTGAAATTATGTGCATTAAAAAAAAACTGGAGGGAGGGCACAGTAAGTGATGGCTAAGGAAGGTCCCTCCCTAACCAAGCTAAAATCGCCAGTGCAGTCAATGTGTCTCAATATTCATGTACTTGACTGAAAGCAAAAGAAGACTGTCATCCTCAGCTTTGTCTAAACTTGCATGGCCTGACCCCACAGTCCATAATACTGTCATCCAAATCCCAAGCCATCATTTTGCTCTAATGTCTATAAATCTATTTGTCACCACCATTTCTCAGCACTGCATTTGCTGTTGACCAGAACATAAAGACAGGGTTCCTAATTTCCTGTGGCCATTAAGATTCTTCTACTCTTTGCTCAGGGATGACCCCAGGGCGATAATTTCTACTTCTCTCTTTTATGCATCTTCATTCTTCAACAACTCAGCTCACTTCTTCTGTGATGTTATCTTTTCTCCTCGGAGATCACGATTCTCTTTCATTCTCTCGTTTCTCATTGTATAGCAAATTATCATGTTGTGTGATAATCACTGGTTTCCTCATCCAAGACTCCTTGTTTATCCCTGTATCCCCTCTCTTTGCACAGAGTCTGCTAGTGGGTGTAATACTAGCTGTCTCAAAATTGTTAAATGTATGAATGAGTGCTGAGCTATACCTTGTGGCCTGCTTGCGTACAACTCATGGACTGTTAGGGGGAAACAGACTATGTAAAAAGAAGACTATGTATGTGTATGGTGATCAAAATCATTTTTTCAGATGACTTGTGACTTACCAATGCACCAGAGTCTTCCACTTGTTTTTTCAAAATTTTCATGCATGACTCTTATACTTTGGTAAGATGTTTTTTGTTGTTGTCCATGGAATTTTGGCTTGTTTTTCAGTCTGGGTACATCTAAGACTGGACCATTCTGCTCCCCAATTCATGGGAGTTGATGGGAACACTTAATCAAAGTTGGATTCATTCCTTTTGGTTACCTCCATGCTGCCCGTCAACTCTTTCCCTGCACTGCTCTTGATTTTTTTTTTTTTTTTTTGAGGCGGAGTCTCGCTCTGTCGCCCGGACTGGAGTGCAGTGGCCAGATCTCAGCTCACTGCAAGCTCCGCCTCCTGGGCTTCCGCCATTCTCCTGCCTCAGCCTCCCAAGTAGCTGGGACTACAGGCGCCCGCCACCTCGCCCGGCTAGTTTTTGTATTTTTAGTAGAGACGGGGTTTCACCGTATTAGCCAGGATGGTCTCGATCTCCTGACCTCGTGATCCGCCCGTCTCGGCCTCCCAAAGTGCTGGGATTACAGGCTTGAGCCACCGCGCCTGGCCTGCTCTTGATTTTTAAACTCTGTAAATGTACAGTCTTGTGTAAATGTGCATGTCATAATATGTGTGAAGAGAGGCACTTTCACAGTTTGATAAAGATGAACCATGAACAGACTCAGATAATTAGTATTATTGTTTTACTTTAACTAGGGGTTCAAATTCCACAACAAACATAATGCTTTCCCTTTAGCATAGAAAATATTGGTCCCCTACAAAAGGGCCTTTTCAACATGGAATTTTATTTTAACTTTGTGTCTTTGAGGTGTTTTTAAATACAAGAGTATATTTGAGATGTATTAAATCTTCTAGGAAGCAAATTAGCAAGTGGAAATAATTAGGGTAAATTAATCTATTTTCTAACTGAGAAAAGTGATATGTTGTCTTAGTCTGCTTTTTGCTGCTATAACAGAATATTTGAGACAGTAATTTATAACGAACAGAAATTTGTTTCTCACGGTTCTGGAGGCTGGGAAGTCCAAGATCAAGATGCTGGCAGGTTTGGTGTCTGGTGAGGGGCACAGTCTCCATTTCCAAGATGGTGCCTTGAATGCTGCATCCTCCAGAGGGGAGGAATGCTGTTCCCCACATGACGGAAGATTGGAAGAGACTGAACCCACTCACATAAGCCCTTGTAATAGTGGCATTGGTCCATTCACGAGGGCAGAGCCTTCACAACCTACACACCTCCCAACACTGTTGCCTCGGGGATTGCTTCCAACACACGAATTTCACCCATAGCAAATGTAACATTGTCACTCCAGAATAGACTATAATTAATCAAGAAGTCGTTTTTAGAATATTTATTTTATAACATTCAAGTCTCAAAGAACTTGCTTCTGGGCACATTTTAAACATGTTATCTTTTTTAATTAATTTAGGTAAATAAAAACACATACAAGTTTAATAAATGACTTTTACATATCTGCTTTAGTCTGATTGGCAGTATTGCCTTTTTAGATTTGTAATATTGCTAAGCTAAAACACTTGGGTCATGCTGTTTAGAAGAGCCTCTGCAGTTCTGGCCCAGCTAACCAAATATCTAAGGATACACGAGGTTAGTAAAATAGAAAAACATGCCAACTGGAACAGGCAGGCTGCCACATGGGTTAGTCTAACGGTTCTGCACAGTGCCCAAAATACACCAAAGGAACCTCATTAAAAAAATAGGAAGAGTATAAACAAATAAAGTCAAAGGCAATGTAAGGCTTACATTTCAACTTGAGTCCAAAGAAATAACATTCTCTAACTATTATGCTAAAGCTACTTTGTTTAGTTTTAATTTTTGAAAAGTCTACTGCATTAAAAGAATAAAGAATTTACTTTTGTTAAAGCTCCATCATTAGTGTAATAATTAGGCAGCTACTGATTTTCTGGGGGTTTCCTTTCTAGGAGTCTCAGAGAAGAACGGGACAGCTTTTTTGGTCAGCATTTTGAAATAAAAATTGTGGACCAGGTAGAGTTTCTGGTATTCCATCTGTGACTTAGGAAAGGAGGAGGTTAGAAAACATGGCTTATTTTATTCTTATTGCTCTTCCCATTCTTTCAGCATTCTAATGAGCTAACAAGATTCGAAAAGGGAGCTCGGACTTTGGCTCGAGTTGCCTGAGGACACACTGACCAGTTCCTTTCCTACACCCGAGGAAAGACGGCGCAGTGATCTGTTTCACCTGCAGACGTTCGTATAAAACACCCATGCTCGAGACTGTGCTCTCAACTCTGCAGACACAGCAGCCCACATGTGGAAGGGCATGACTGTCCTCAAAGCTGGCTCTGTCCGTTCCCCACTGGGTCCAGCTGGGTGTTCTGTCGGAGAGTCATGATTGTGCAGATGAGGGCTACTTGCCCTTGTTGCACAACCAGGCAAAGCTACTGTGGGCTTTAAATGGTGTGATCTGGTGAGGGATCTCACCACTCTCCACCAGGGAGTGAAGGTGGTCACCATTCTCTTTGCCACCCGCAACTTTAGCCTTTAGGGACCAGTGACTGTGAAGGCTGCTGGAGCACCCTCCAGTAAGAGATGCCCCTGTGTCCTCTCCTCACGGGCCAATTAGGGCTTCATCAGTACGTGAAACAGGTGAGTTAGACGGTTAGACGACGACAGTATGTGAAGCAGGTTAGTTAGGTGGTTACATGAGAAAAACATGGCTATTCGACTTCGGTGGGACCCAACCGCAGTTCACCATCAGATACAGTTGGTGGTAGAGCTGGCTGCTTCCCTGAACCTTCCTACACCCAGGCGGTTGTGATGGGAAGGGCCGAGCAAGGTTGCTGCCTGCTATGTTACTGACTTTGTTTGCAGGCTTTTCATTCAGGTAAATTATGCACACATTTCAGATATATAGTGTATTTGCCCCTCCACATGTGGTTGAAATAAACAGCTCATTTTCTTCTCTTATTCTGGAGCACATGTACTTGATTCAACAAATACTCGAAGACTTACTTGGTTTTCAGTCGCTGTTTCACATTTTTTCCCTAACTTATTAAAAATGGCTACTCAGTTTTATTAAATGCCTATTTAGGAAGCTGGCAGTGTAATGCACTTTTTCTACCTTACTTTGGAGGTATAACATATGTACATGGTATGTTATGAGGATTCCTTATGTTGAACCATTTTTGAAGTCTTAGGAGATGCCCTAGGGAGTTGCCTTTGTTCATTGTCTGTTGTTATAACTCAATACCACAGACTGGGTCATTTATAAAGAATAGAGGTTTATTTAGCTCTTGGTTCTGGAAGCTGGAAAAATCCAGGGTTCATAGGCTGGGATCCAGTGAGGGTCTTTATGCTGTATTATCCCACTGCAGAAAGGTGGGAGGGCAAGCCAGTGCAGGCAAAAAAAGAGAAAGCAGGAGAGTCCAGGTTCACTTTATAGCAACCCACTCTCTTGGTAACTACCCTACTCCTACAATAACAACATTAACCCACGTAGGCTCTACCTTCATGATCCAATCCCCTCTCGTTAGGCTGCACCTGCCAACACTGCCACATTGGCTACCCAGTTTCCACATGAATTTTGGAGCCACAAACACCCAAACCATAGCAGGAGCCGTGGTGTGTAATCATGTTGTATACTTCTGAGTTCCATTTGCAGATATTTTATTTAGAATTTTTGCATTTGTATTAATTTGAAATGTTTGACTTGGAATTTGTATTTAGAAGTGGAATTAACGTGTAGTGTTAGTCTGTCTTTATCTGATTTGTGTATCATGCATAGATTTGAAAATGAACTAGGAAGCCCTTTATCCTTCTCAGTGGCCTTGAGTAGCACAGTAGTGATCTGTTTTCCTCAGTCATTGACTGAGGCTTGGTCTTTGCTTCTGCAGAATGAGAACCACAGATCTTTTCTGCTTTCAGAACTGCTGTGAAGATCAAATGCACATGAAAATATTTTTCAAATTCTGACATGCGATACAAATATTGTTAAAATAATTATTACTTGCATTCTAAATCCAAAGTTTAAATTGTTTTTCTGTTTATGGCTGTATTGCATCCAAACACCCTATTTTTCCTTTATTCTTTCATTTTCTATGTACTTTGCAAGTTTTGGAAATTGACTTGGAAATTCAGTATAATTAAGAGTTCAGCTTTGGGAGGCCGAGGTAGGCAAGGTCAGGAGTTCGAGACCAGCCTGGCCAACATGATGAAACTCTGTCTCTACCAAAAATACAAAAATTAGCCAGGCGTAGTGGCAGGTACCTGTAATCTCAGCTACATGGGAGGCAGAGGCATGAGAATCGCCTGAACTCGGGAGGCAGAGGTTGCAGTGAGCCAAGACTGTACCACTGCACTCCAGCCTGGGTGACAGAGTGAGACTTTGTCTCAAAAAACAAACAAACAAACAAACAAACAAAAAACACAAAAAAACTCAGACTTCAATCTTTGCCTCTGACATGTATTAGTTTTGTGACTTTTGTTCCAATCACTAAATATTTTTAAGCCTCAGTTTCTTTGTGTATGAAATGGGGACCTGATGGTAGTTGTGAGGGTTAAGACATTTTGATCCCCCTCTTAAGTATACTTGTAAACTAAGTTAGCTATTATTACTGTTATGGGATTCTTGGGGTGTTGTTTTGCTAGTTGGAAATCTCTGTGGCCAGTGACTCCTTTGCCTGAGTTTTGCTCAGGCCTGCTGGGTTCATTTGGCCCATTCAACCTGGCAGGCTTCGCTCAGCTAGCCCTGTTGGACTGGATCCCATGCTGGCCAAGGGTGAGCCAGGCATGGAGTGGTGAGGGACGTGTGGGCGAGTGTGGGGTCCAGCCACTGTGCACAGCCAGGAATGCTGGCTGTGTGGGGTGGGCAGCTCCAGGCACCAGCATGGGTGCTGGCTCCCTGCAAGGCTGCAGCTGGGCCTGGAGTGCCACAAGCAGCTTCCACCGAGGTTGGCACTGAGGAACACCATGGTACCTGGAAGCTTGGAGACACCAGGAACTGCAGAGCCCCAAAGAGTGTGCCATAGGCCTGGCTCGGAGCTCCTAGGTCTGGGCTCCCTGAGGGTTGCAGCTCTTCTTTCCTTGTTGTTGCTGAAAAGGGGCATGTTTCAGCTGTTTGTGTTACAGCTCTTTTAGCCCTGCCATTTGGCAGGTCTCGAGTTCCTGTCCTGCATTCAGGAAGAATGAGGTATGTAGACAAGTGGAGGGTGAGCAAGGTGAAGGGAGTTTTATCGACCTACAGAACACCTCAGAGACACCCACATTGGGTAGCTCCTCTCCACTGGGCAGTGTTCAGCTCTCAGAGAGGAGACCCTGGAGTGGGTAGCTCCTCTCCACTGGGCAGTGTTCAGTTCTCAGAAGGGAGACCCTGGAGTGGGTAGCTCCTCTCCACTGGGCAGTGTTCAGCTCTCAGAAGGGAGACCCTGGAGTGGGTAGCTCCTCTCCACTGGGCAGTGTTCCGTTCTCAGAGAGAAGACCCTGGAGTGGGTAGCTCCTCTCTGCAGCTGGTCCTCCTGTTGTGTCTTAGGGTCTGGCTAAGTCCAGGGCTTTATGGGCCTCAGAGGGGAGGAAGTGCATGCTGATTGGTCCATGAGCAGCCATGGGCCCTGGAAAAAGAACCACAAGTTCCCACTTCAGTCTGTGGGACTGGCAGTCCCACCCCCAGGCTTCAGGTCCTCCTGAGCTTGAAGGTGGGGCTTCACCAAGGACCCACCCCCTTCTGCCCAGGAGACTGTTTGCCTCCTTCCACCATTCATGATATCCAGGCTGTTGGTGCCAAGGTGCTCCTGCAGGCCAGCAGTGAGCTGTCTTCAGCTCCCCACTCAGCCTCTCTCCCATATGCCTCAGCATCCAAAGTGGGGAGGGAGACAAGGCAGCAGGGAGCTGGTGGTACACATACCAGGCTGGGTGCAGGGAGAGTGGGTGCAGAGAGAATGGGCACAGGGAGCAGGGAGAGGCCAGGCAGCAGGAGCAGACACCTCCATGCCTGCCCAGACATGGGGGCCTTCCCAGGTCCCTGAGAGTGCAGAGATGTCTGGGTCTGCCGTGGCAGCTTGGGTGGCTGCAGCTGCGCCCTGGGTGGGGCTCCTGCCTGCTCCTGGCCCCCAAGAGCACAGGGAGGCATGAGTCCACAGCCTGACTTGGGCAGCTGCAGCTGCAGCTGCATCCAGGAGGGCGGGGCTCCTGCCTGCTCCTAGCTCCTGTGGGCTCTGTGGGGCATGTAGCCCAGCTGCGCCTCCCTGCTGCAGCCGGCGTCGTGGCAGCAGTGCTCCGGGTGGGCCACTGCTGCCACCATTCCTATCAATAATAAGATTATTTTTGTAGATTGACTCTGAATTACTTGAGAGCTGGGATGGGTATGACTTTTGACTTACTAAGAAGCTAATTAATATCCTATCTTTAGTAGGGGGAAAGGATTTCAATTCCAGGTTTCCCCCTATCTGATATACACTAAATATTATTTTTCTAGTAAATCTGCAGTTTAGCTACTACAAGTTCTGTGATTCTTAGCCTTTTGGGGAAGAATTTGATGACTTTCTCATCATTTGGTGCTCTGGAATTTGAAAGGCAAAGGCAAATATTTAGAGCCGTGTTATTACATTCAGGCACCACCTCAACTAGCACCTTCATTGACAGAGGGGGAAAAAGAGATCTTGAAAAGTTTTAATTTCTTTCCTCCAGCTATGCATCCTTCCTGCTAATCAGTCCTGACTGATTATATCTATGACCCAGATGTCCCCAAAGCAGGGCCCAGCATGACAGAAAAGGAAGCAAATCAAGGAACGTTGCTTTTTTCTCGAGGCCGGTCATACCCCAAACTCTCATAAGCAGGATCTGGACTCACAGCCCGCCACAGAAAGTTGGTTTTCCAGAAAAATTTTACAGGGGAATTTATTATTATTTCCCAAATAAACCTGAGGACAAGCTATGCCATTTCCACTTGGTGCACAGTCAGAGTAGCTGACCGCAAAGGGCAAACCTAAAGCTTTCAGATGCGTTTTCTCAGCAAGCACTTTACCTCAGGCTTAGTCTTTGTGGTTATTTCCGCGTTTGGATCAAGCCAGCGTGTTCCGAGCCACAGTGTTGACAGAGGGCCTCGTTTCTGATCATTTACCCGAGTGGAAAATCATACGATTCCTGTAATGAGCAGTCTAGAAAAATAGCAGCAAACAGATGTGTCTTCTGTGACCAGAAAGTTTGAAACCTGGGAGACTCCCTTGAGGAGTAAGGAGCATCTTGGGAGATGTGTGTGCAGAAATGCTTGACTGTAAAGCAGTTCACAGAGACGGAGGCAACTGCAGTCACGTAATTGCTGTTTTTCTTCAACATTTTATGTCAAGTAAGGAAGACTATTTTAGTGTGGCTATATGACCAGCCAAACGATGGTTTTATCTCCCTGGTTTCCATCCAAAGCATCTAAAATATTGTATTTTTGACCTGGTGACAAAGCTGTCGGTTATAATTGCCCTTCCTTCACCTCAACCTTCACATCTGTCTTAATTTGGAAAGTTTTGAGGGATTTTGGTGATCATTTTGGTGGCATAAGTAAGGTATTTAAGTGTGCAAACCTTCTGTGAACATCATTAATTGCCAGTGCAGGAGGCAGCTTGCATCAGCTCTCACCAGCTCATGAGAGCTGGCTGCATCTCCTCCCAAACCTATGCTCAGTGTAGCCGTTTTGGTAGCTTGACATCAGCCATTGTGGGAGTATTTACACATGGGAATCAGTGGATGCTACAAACCATCCCCCAAGAAAGTTGTCGTCAGACATTTCCTGGCCCTCTGCCTCCTATAATATTTTTGAAGACTTGATCAGTTGAGGCTGGGCTGCTATTCTAAGACATTTGCTTCTTGGACTCCACAATCTATGAAGATGGCTTCTTGGAAATACCCTTCCTTGGAAAAGGAGATGAGTTTTATTTCGGTGGTGGGCATGTGGCTTCCTGCCTCCGTTTACCTTTCACTGGATAATTGCACCCCTACTTCCACCTTCTGTTTGTGCATCATTTCATCACATAGCATCTAGGATGCTAAGTTAAATAAACCAGATATAGAAACAGAAATAGTACATGATCTCACTTACATGCGGAATCTTGAAAAAAAAAAAAAAAAAGGTCAGGGCCGGGCACGGTGGCTCACGCCTGTAATCCCAGCACTTTGGGAGGCCAAGGTTGGCAGATCACAAGGTCAGGAGATCTAGACCATCCTGGCTAATACGGTGAAACCCTGTCTCTACTAAAAATACAAAAAAATTAGCTGGACGTGGTGGTGGGTGCCTGTGGTCCCAGCTACTCGGGAGGCTGAGGCAGGAGAATGGAATGAACCCAGGAGGTGGGGCTTGCAGTGAGCCGAGATCACGCCACTGCACTCCAGCCTGGGCGACAGAGCGAGACTCCGTCTCAAAAAAAAAAAGAAAAGAAAAGGGAAAGAAAACAGGGGTTACCGGGTTTGGTGGGTTAGGAAATGGGAAGATGTAGGTCAAAGGACACAGAGTAGCAGATGCATAGGATGACCTCTAATCCCAGCACTTTGGGAGGCCGAGGCAGGCGGATCGTGAGGTCAGGTGTTCAAGACCATCCTAGCCAACATGGTGAAACCCCATCTCTACTAAAAATACAAAAAAAAAAAACAACTGGGCATGGTGGTGGGTGCCTGTAATCCCAGCTACTTGGGAGGCTGGGGCAGGAGAATCACTTGAACCTGGGAGGTGGAGGTTACAGTGAGCTGAGATCTCACCACTGCACTCCAGCCTGGGCGACAGAGTGAGACTCTGTCTCAAAAATAAATAAATAAATAAATAAATAAATAAAAGAAAGAAAGAAAGAAAAAGAAAGATCTAAAGTGCAACAGGCAGACACTGGTTAATGACAGCGTATTGCATTCAGGATTTTTGCTAAATGAGTAGATTACAGCTGATCTTGTCATTGGGGGTAAAATGGGTAACTATGTGAGGTGTTGGATAAGTTAATTTGTTTACTATCATAACCATTTTACTATATATATGTGTGTATCTTATCACATCATGTTGTACACCTCAAATATACACAATAAAATTATTAAAAAACAAAGATTGGAGTTGCTGCTTCCATTTTATTACCACCAGGGCACAAACATTGGCAAGCCAAGGGCTCCGAGGGAGTGGCCTTGAGGGATGGAGGAGTGCCACCGGGGCCTGGTGGCAGTGTCCTTCTTTTGAGGTCCTGTCTGAAGCCCACTCTTGCCACCGACTTTTCAGTTATGTGATCCAGCATATTTCCTTCTTACTTAAGACATCTTGGGCCGGGTTTTCTATCACTGTCTTCCAAAGGACCTTCTCTGGTATAACTGAGACTATTAACCCTGTTGTTAGTTGAAGGAAATCAACTCCAGGTTTCCATAACCTGGAATGACACAGTCTACTTTATTCATATCCATTTTATAAAAGACTAACAGCAATTCTTAGATAATATCATTTATTCATTAATATCTATCCATCCTAATTTGGACACAACTGAAAGGGAGCCTGGAGAAACTTAAATGATGAACTCTTCATTTAATTTGTTGCCTGAATCTTCAGAAACAGGATGTGGTTCCAAGAAACAGGGAACATTTGGACAATCCTACAATTCATCAGTGGTGGCCTCTCATGACAAGCACTCGTAGGATATTTGCACAGAGCCCTCTAAGCCAAGGAAGAACATACGCTTTCTGCCATTGCCCAAATCCATGTGTCATTGAGCCCCATGGGGAAAACGCCCTTCTTTGATCTACAGAGGATACTGTGTTAGTAACCACAGTGTAATTCCCTACAGTCTCATTATTGGGCAAGAAAGATGAGGCTAATTGGATGCATGCCCTTTCCCCAACCCCAGGTTTGCCAGCATGCAGTGTGACCTTGTGCAGTGCTTGGCACATGGCAGGTTCTCAAAAACTGTCAGCCAGGCACGGTGGCTCACGCCTGGAATCCCAGCACTTTGGGAGACCGAGGCAGGCGGATCATGAGGTCAGGAGATCAAGACCATCCTGGCTGACAAGGTGAAACCCCGTCTCTACTAAAAACATAAAAAATTAGCCGGGCATGGTGGTGGGGGCCTGTAGTCCCAGCTACTCCGGAGGCTGAGGCAGGAGAATGGTGTGAACCCAGGAGGCAGAGCTTGCAGTGAGCCGAGATGGTGCCACTGCACTCCAGCCTGGGCGACAGAGCGAGACTCCGTCTTAAAAAAACAAACAAACAAAAAAAAAAAACTGTCAATAAGTGTGTTGGATGGAAAACCAATGAACAACTAAATTGCCTGATATAGTGAGCCCTCCAGGGTGCAAAAACAATGTATGTCTATTAGCCAGCAACATAGGTGCCACTAATACTGAAACAGTAGTGTTAAATATTTATTTTAGCTTGTAAAGAAGTAAGGAACTGTTAGAACACAGGCTCTTTATTCCATTGATTGTAACTTTGCTTATTTCCATTTTCACAGGAAGAAGATAACGTTCTTAGCCCACTCTTGGTGAAACAAATGCACTTAGCATCTCCCCTTCCTACGCTACTTCCAAACCCAATTCTCTCTGGTGGCTGGTGATGCTCACGTAAGATTACATGGCCAGGGCAGCTTTAGAGAGGAGCTGGCTGGTTTCCCTGGCTAAGAATCACAGCAGTCTCAGTGCCAATGAGGTCAAGCTAGTGAGTTTAAACTGGAAAGAAGCAAGTAGTATCATAAAAAGAAAAATAAGAAAAGGTTTCACTGTATCATGATCAGTCACAGCAAACAACCCCAAACCCGGCTTTGTAGCTGGCAAGTCTATTTGTTTTGTCACAAGTAGACAGGGCAAGATACCACAAACCCCTTGTCATATCCTCCTGATGAGGCTCAGGAATGGCATCTGAATCTGGAGAATGGGCACATTTTAGGTTGCGAGAACTCACCAGGAAAGCCCAAAGTCACAAACCAGGTCCTTCACATTTCCTTTGATTATATAAGGATTTTCTTTCATGAGACCTTTGTGTTTCTGTCTTTACACTTGAAGACCCATGAAATCCTTGGAATCTAGAGGTTTTCCATGGCCTTCAGATGAAGCAGTTTTAAAAGGAGCAATATCACTGTTAATTCAATAACAGTACAGGTCAGAAGTTCTCAAACTTTCTCAGTTCCTGACTCCCTTAATTTCCCAGTAAGTTTCCTCGTGACACTCAAGGCCAAAAGAAACACCCAATAGTTCCACTTATGAAGCAAGTCCAAACACCTTAATAATATTTATGTTCTAACAACTCAGTAGCTGTTTGAAAAAATAAGACACATAGACTGAAAGAAAAAAATAACATTTTATTTCATTCTTTAATAACCACAATTATTTATGGGATATGTGAGCCTTTTGGCATTGCCTGACTTCCCAAATCTTGGAATCAGATTGACCATCTCCCCATCATTTCCTCTTCCACATTGGTTTTCATGCAGTACTGGCTTTTTATCACAGAAACCACTGGAAATCTAGTTTTTACAAAGATATGATATCATCAGAAGGAATCTAGCATAATCTCATGTTGAAACTGTGAATTCTGCTCAGCTATTGGTTCACTGAGTGTCTGACAGATGTTAAGTAGCTTTGTATTTCCTTCAAAAATTTAAAATATTCTGTCGGTTGGGCACAGTGGCTCACGCCTGTAATCCCAGCACTTTGGGAGGTCGAAGCAGCCAGATCGCTTGAGCTCACAAGTTTGAGACCAGTCTGGGTAACATGGTAAAACCTTGTCTCTACATAAAACAAACAAACAAACAAAATAGCCAGGTGTGGTGGTTGTGCCTATAGTCCCAGGTACTCAGTAGGCTGAGATGGGAGGATCACTTGAGTTCAGGAGGCATAGGTTGCAGTGAGCCAAGGTCATGCCACTGCACTCCAGCCTGGTTGACAGAGTGAGACTCTGTCTCAACAACAACAACAAAAAAGTTTGTTATATTCTTGGATCTTTACTGCAGCAACCCTGGGTGCCTTGGCACACAGTTTAAGAACCACAGGCATAAGCAATATTAACAAACACCATTAGTTCATCATTAATGGTGACAATCTTTATCATCCTTAAGTAGTTATTTTGAAAGCTGTGCTTTCTCGTGTTCTTCTTTGATGTCTAAAGATTCTGAATGGCTCTAATATTTTTTTTTCAAAACTTCCACTCTATTGGTACCTAGGGTTAACACAAGTAGTTTTCTGTCTCTTATAGTTTTGAGGACCTCATCCACATTTAAGCATGAACAGGTTAACTTTTGTCATTAATGTTCATGCTCTTCATAAAAGACTATATGGAGAAGTTGTTGAACTAAATTGAATTAGTAATGGAACCATGATGGACCAGATGGAGAACAAGTAGCAGAAGAAGGAGAGCAGTGAGATGTGGGAAGAACTGACCTTTAAGCAGAAGGAGAATTAGGAATCCTCATTCACCCTACAGCACTGAACTCTTGAATAACGTCCCCAGCGAGGCTTCCTGCATCCTCCCCCTTGGAGGAACCACTTTGTGCTGACCCCATCACATCCATCATGCTGTACTACAGCTGCTGGCTCCCCTCCAGCCTCGCCCCCTACCTGGAGCTCTTAGGAAGCAGGGGCTATTCTGTCCTTTGTCTTTGTTATCCAAGAACCAAGCACAATTCCTCACCATGACTGACTAGATGAATCACAATATTAATAATAAGAACTAGAAGAGTTTTTAAAAAATGGTGCAGAGTGTTGAAGGGGAAGTAATGTTTAGGCTGGATCTCTAAGAAAACATTGGAGTTTGCCCAGAAATCTCAGAAAGAGAGGAGGTTGAGGGAAGCATTTCAGGCACTCAGAAGAGTATGTGTGAATCCTGGAAGGTAGGGCCTGAAATGGAATCTTTGAAAATAGGTAAAAAGTTTGAGAGGAGAAGGAATGTCTAGAAGGGGCAGAACTTAAGAGTGGAGAGCTAAGTTTGGGTTGGACCGTTAAATGTCTTATAAGCCATTGTAAGGAGTGTGAGTTTGAAACTTACAAGCAAAAACAAACAACCCCATTAAAAAGTGGCCAAAGGAGCTGGGCGCCGCAGTGGCTCACACCTGTAATCCCGGCACTTTGGGAGGCTGAGGCAGGCAGATGACCTCCGTTCAGGAATTCAAGACCAGCCTGACCAACATGGAGAAACCCCATCTCTACTAAAAATACAAAATCAGCTGGGTGTGGTGGTGCATGCCTGTAATCCCAGCTACCTGGGAGGCTGAGGTAGGAGAACCACTTGAACCTGGGAGGCGGAGGTTGCGGTGAGGCATTGCACTCCAGCCTGGGCAACAAGAGCGAAATTCTGTCTCAAAAAAAAGAAAAGGTGGGGGGTGCCAAAGGAAATGAACAGACACTTTTCTTTTCTTTTTTTTTTTTTTTTTGAGACGGAGTCTGGCTCTGTCGCCCAGGCTGGAGTGCGGTGGCCGGATCTCAGCTCACTGCAAGCTCCGCCTCCCGGGTTTACACCATTCTCCTGCCTCCACCTCCCAAGTAGCTGGGACTACAGGCACCCGCCTCGTCGCCCGGCTAGTTTTTTTTTTTTGTATTCTTTAGTAGAGACGGGGTTTCACCGTTATTAGCCAGGATGATCTCGATCTCCTGACCTTGTGATCCGCCCATCTCGGCCTCCCAAAGTGCTGGGATTACAGGCTTGAGCCACTGCGCCCGGCTGAACAGACACTTTTCAATAAAAGACATACACACAGCCAACAAACATATGAAAAAATGCTCAATATCACCAATCATTATAGAAATGCAAATCAAACCACAGTGAAATACAATTTTATGCCGATCAGAGTGGCTATTATCAAAAAGTCAAAACATAGCAGATGCAGGCAAAGTTGGGGAGAAAAGGGAACAGTTAAACACTGCTGGTGGCAATGTAAATTAGTTCCACCATTGCGGAAAGCAGTCTGGCAATTTCTCAAAGAACTTAAAACAGAAGTACCATTCAACCCAGTAATCCCTTTACTGGGTATATACCAAAAGGAATATAAATTGTTCCACCATAAAGACACATGCACATGTATGTTCACTGCAGCATTATTCACGATGGCAAAGTCACGTAATCAGTCTAAATGCCCATCAGTGGTAGACTGGATAAAGAAAATGTGGTGCATATAGACCATGGAATAGTATGCAGTCATTAAAAAGAATTGAATCATGTTCTTTGCAGCAACATGGATGGATCTGGAGGCCGTAATCTTAAGCAAACTAACACAGGAGCAGAAAAACAAATACTGTATGTTCTCACTTATAAGTGGGGGCTAAACATTGAGTACTCATGGACACAAAGAAGTGAAGAACAGACGCCAGGCCTATGTGTGGGTGAATGGTGGGAGGAGGAATATAGAAAAGCTACTTACCGGGTACTATACATAAGCATACCTGGGTGATGAAATCATCTGTACAGCAAACCCCTGTGAGATGTAATTTACCTGTATAACAAATGTGGACATCTAGCCCGAACCTAAAATAAAATTAGAAAAAAAAAAAAAAAAGAAGATTGTGGGTTTACACTATTAGGAAATGGGGAGCCCCTGCTGGGTTCTGTGTGGGGCATCGAGATAATCAGGCCTGTACAGGAAATGGACCAGGAAGGCTGTGCAGCTGGGGAGAGAATGAAGATCTGGAGATGAATTACGTAACTATTGGAATAGCCCAGGATGGAGAAGAGATGGGCGTCCTTCACAGGCCATAGGCCTCTGGCTCTATGCCTTTCATTAGCCTTTCATGTGAAAAGTGTTCCTAAGACATGACAGGATTTAAAGAAAAAAAACAAGCTTTTCATTTTGAAATAACTTTAAACTTACTGAAAAATTCCAAAAATAGTAGCGTGTACTTTGGGAGGCCAAGGTGGGCAGATCACGAGGTCAGGAGATGGAGACCATCCTGGCGAACATGGTGAAACCCCGTCTCTACTAAAAAAAATACAAAAAACTAGCCGGGCGAGGTGGCGGGCGCCTGTAGTCCCAGCTACTGCGGAGGCTGAGGCAGGAGAATGGCATGAACCCGGGAGGCAGAGCTTGCAGTGAGCTGAGATCCGGCCACTGCACTCCAGCCTGGGCAACAGAGCGAGACTCCGTCTCAAAAAAAAAAGAAAAAATAGTAGCGTGTTCCCACGTAGTGTTTACCCGGCTTTCCCCAAAGCAAACATCTTCCAAATGTAGACTACAGTTATCAAAACCAGGAAACTCATTTTGCTAAAACACCCATAACCAATCTATATACGTCGTTAAATTTTGTTTTTTCCATAATGTCCTTTCGCTGGTCTAGGATTTAATCCAGGATCTCACATTGCATTGCATTGTTACGTTTCCTCATTGCCTCCAATTGGGCCAGCCCCTCAGCACGCCCTTGAAACTTGGGAAGACTATTGGTTCTCTGTTTTGTAGCGTGCCCCCCACTTGGGGTGTATGTGACATTTTCTCATAATGATGTTGACGCCATGAACTTTTGGCAAGACTACAGGTGATATTGTACCTTTCTCAGTCCATCCTATCAAAGGTACATGATGTCGATATGTCTACTTATTCATGGTGTCAGCCAAAGGAACATTAGAAAGTTGTACTTTTGAGTCTCACTCCAATGTCCTCCTCCAATGTGGGCCCATATTGCTTTTACTCTTCCTTCTTTCATGAAGGGGCTTCCTGTACTGATGACTTCAGCACAAACTGGTCTCCTCCTTCTCCTGTAAGGACGGCGACTGTTAACTATCCTCAGGGTACATTCTCTTCCCTCCCTTTCAGTCATAGAACACCCCGAGGCTGAGCTCCTCACATGGCTGCCTAGTGAGGGATTAAGTTTTCCAGATATCCCCAAATCTAGGTGTGATCCTAGAGCAACCTGGGGCCAATGGAATGTGAGTGGAGATGATGCCTGCTCATTAGAGATAAAGCCTTTCCCTAGACTTCCTCTAGGACCTGTTATCAGCCCTGCAGACCAGGCCAACTGGAGCCGCTGCCAGTCTCCTTTTTTTTTTTTTTTTTTGAGACGGAGTCTCGCTCTGTCGCCCAGGCTGGAGTGCAGTGGCCAGATCTCAGCTCACTGCAAGCTCTGCCTCCCGGGTTCACGCCATTCTCCTGCCTCAGCCTCCCGAGTAGCTGGGAGGGTGGGAAATTATGATAAACTGTCAATTATTTTGTTTCCGATAGATGTAGGTTGGCAAAGAATAACATATGGCTTTCTGGTCCCATCTCCTAAACATGAGACAGACATTGCTAATTGATCACGTCACTTTTCTCACAAGTGTGGACGCAGCATCATAATCTTATCTTAAGTAAAATCAGGCAACCATTCCTTATCTATCAGACAATCCAAAATATGACTCCCATTTGCCATCTTGGAACTGAATTTCCATAAAAACACTTAAACATATTAAGTAGAATATGAAGCTTTCTGCTAGCATATAAACAATCCCACCACTTCACTGTCAATAGCACAGACTATACCAGAGTATCGGCCAGGCTGTGACTGAATACATAGAGGAGGTTTTCCTAGTCTGTTCACCTCTTGATTTAAAGGAAAGAGACTTATCTCACCA
Source organism: Trachypithecus francoisi (assembly GCF_009764315.1). Classification (NCBI taxonomy): domain Eukaryota; kingdom Metazoa; phylum Chordata; class Mammalia; order Primates; family Cercopithecidae; genus Trachypithecus; species Trachypithecus francoisi. The sequence continues at coordinate 1,000,004 of NW_022681461.1, forward strand.
CCTTTCTTTTTTGGGTTCCCCTGAGGCTGGATTTCCTCTCCCCTGTGGGCGTGGCTCTCTCAGAGTTGTTTTCCTGGCTCTCCTTCCCCCTGGAACAGAAGTTCCCTGAGGAGAGTGCAGGTGCTGTCTGATACCTTTGTACCCTTGAAAGCTGTCACCAGGGTAGTTACATGTGAACATCTGGGCAAGCCAGCATAGGCGCCTTATGCTGGAATAACACATCTGGTGACCTAAGGCAACAAGTTTATTTCTTACTGAGAGGCTGTCTTCATAGAATTACTTCAGGGACAGTGGCCAGGTGCAGTGGCTCACACTGTAATCCCAGCATTTTGGGAGGCCGAGGCAGGTGGATCACCTGAGGTCAGGAGTTTGAGACCAGCCTGGCCAACATGGTGAAACCCCATTTCTACTAAAAATACAAAAACTAGTCAGGCTGGTGGTGGGTGCCTGTAATCCCAGCTCCTGGGGAGGCTGAGGCAGAAAAATCACTTGAACCCGGGAGGCGGAGGTTGCAGTGAGCTGAGATAACACGACTGCACTCCAGCCTGGGCACCCACAGTGAGACTCCGTCTCAAAAAAAAAAAGAATCAGAGACAGAGAGACAGAGGTGCTATGCTGTCATACCCTCCCCAAGGGCCCGTGCGGGGAGACGGACATGTGGTGAGGAACAGCCTAGCTCTCCAGCTCTCCAGTCTCCACACAGGCCTGATTCCAAACCAAGACACACGGCCACACCTAACTTCAAAGGGGATGGGGAGGCTCACGCTTGCCCTGAGCTGCACGGAGAGGGCAACCAGGATATTTGTGAAAAATCCCAACAGTCACCTCAGTATCCTGGCGTAACGTTTGTGAATGAATGCAGTGATGCCTGTCTTTTTTGCTTAAAAACTGAAATGAGAACCTCAAATCCCATGCTTCTGCCTTCCCTGCAGCTTGAAAAAAGCCAGAACAGAGAAACAATTACCGCTAAAAAGTACATTTTCAGGTCAGCAATATAAATTTCTGTCATTATCTTTGTTTCTCCAATCAGAAGGGATGAATTGTCTCTCTTCAAAAGCAAGATTTATCCCTGGGGCACCAGAAAAAACTGGAAACTTGCTCAAGGGCTTATATTTATTCATAAACACTTAAGCAATCTGTCCCTACGATTGTTTCAGATTAACTTATTTCCAAAGAAGACATGCCCATTTTCCTCTTCTAAAAAACTAAATGGACTGTAACTTTACTTTTAGGAACATATTTAGGCCGAGCATAATGAAGTTTTATTTATTCAACTCTAAACAGTGAATACTCACTAAAGAGACAGTGTACCTTTCTCACACACTGCAGCACCAAGCGTGGAGTGTACAGGTGCCCAATAAGCATTTGTTGTTGAATTGGTTTTCCCTCTAACTTTCTCCAAGAAACAATCTGGCAAGGCAGTCTCAGCATCTTCTGAGCCTAAATAAAGAAAAAAAAATTATGATAGAATCCTGAAAACTGAAAGAAATCTGGACAGGTCTCTGCAAGGGATCATAAACTCCCTCCTTTTCTCTTTCTGTATGGGCCAGGAAGCCCTTCTCTTCTGAGACTTGACTTAATCCTATGGTACTTTCAGAAGACTTGCTAAAAGTTTCCCACCATTAAGTGTAATAAGGATACGAATCCTTATTATAACTTTGGCTTATTTTCCTAGTGCTTTTACTCATGGTTATTATGACTTGGCTTGGGGAAAACCTAAGAGACTCCTTGTACTTCTAGAATTGCTAGGACATAAAAGGCCATTGCTATGCTGGACATTCTGTTTTCCATCACCCACGGCTACTTTGGCCCCTGAGCAGGGATGTGGCACGTCCCCATTACGAGCCAGCCCTGCACTATGGTGTGGACAATAGCAGAGTAGGAAAAGGTTTTGTGGAAACCACAGCCTCCACAGCATGACACGTAAGACCTTCCATGATCTGGCCCCTGCCTACCTTTCCAGCCTTGTCTCCTGTTACTCCCTTTTCTATATAGAGTGAGATGTTAAATTCCCCGAAGACAGGGATTGTGCTTATCTCGTTCAACATCAAACCCCGAAAACGGATGGCAGGAGTGTTTCATAAATACTTGTTGAGTGAGAGAACTGCTGTATTCTGGGCACAGGGCCTTCTCTTTCGCAGTGCTATGCCTTCCCACAGGCTGTTCCCCAGTCTTGGCAAATTCTTACCAGTCTTGGCTTAGCCCTCACCTCCTCCGTGCACCTCCTCCCGCCTCTCACGCAGAACTGATGGCTTCTTCTGTGATGTTGTGAACGTGGCCCTGGGATAGCACTCTTGTTCTTCTATAACATTCTATTGGGCCGGATGCAGTGGCTCACGTCTGTAATCCCAACACTCTAGGAGGCTGAGGCGGGTGGATCATGAGGTCAGGAGTTCGAGATCAGCCTGGCCAACATGGTGAAACCCCGTCTCTACTAAAAATACAAAATAATTAGCTGGGTGTGGCAGATGCCTGTAATCCCAGCTACTCAGGAGGCTGAGGCAGGAGAATCACTTGAACCTGGGAGGTGGAGGTTGCAGTGAGCTGAGATCACACCATTGCACTCCAGCCTGGGTGACAGGGCGAGACTCTGTCTCAAAAAAAAAAAAAAATTCTATTTACTTGCCTGGCTCATTCACTAAATAGACAGTTCCTTAATAATAGAATATTTGTCTTATCCATCTCCCGTATTCCGGAGCCTGATTGAGTGCCTGGCATAGAGCCTTTGTGTTGGTGGCTTTTTGGTTATGTGAGCTCCGCTATATCTTCACTAATACAGGTTCTTAGAGTTAGGATCACACAACCAAGAGAGATATTTACAGCAGACATCTAATCAAGGAGGGCTGGTATGACGTGCCAAGCAAGTGTAAGATCTGGTGAACCTGCTGGGTTCTCCAGGCCAATGCAATTGCTCAGCGCTGCGTTGCTAGGGGTGAAGGTGCATGCCCGTCTTGCAAGGCACCGTCAGCTCCGCCACTGGGTGAGACGCTCCTCTCCACTGTTACTGTTTCCTTCCATGTGGAGGGAGCTCAGCTAGTGTGACACTCCAAGCCTCTTTCTGCCACTTTATTTACTGCATCCCAGGAATGTGGAAAGACTTTCTTTTTTGCAAATTTGAGAAAAATACATTGGGCTTGCTCAGTTCAATCCCTCTCTGTTCTTTCAGGGAGAGGGGCTACAGGAAGCATGTGTCTTCCTACGCTCCTCTGTGCCTTCAGTTTTGCTCACGTCACCTGTCCCACTGTCACCCTACACTGTCTGTGACCAGATGCTGAAGTCTGCTCATTCTGGGGTTCATAGGGTAAGCCCATGAGGCTGTAAGACCTGAAGCTGCCTTCTCGACATCGTCAGCTTTGACAGAATCAATGTGCTGTTTCAGTTCCCAGTTCAGGTGCCTTATGGGGGATTTTTTTGGTCAATATTTTTATAACTTAGGTAGGGAAGAGGGTGGCTTCTGCCTATTTCTCCTCAAAAGACCCAAGCAGATTCCACGGGATGGCTGCAGGTTTCCAGGAGACAAGACTGAGTTCATGGTGTATCTCACATCTGCTCAGAGCCTGCCCTGCTGCCAGCTCAGGGTGGTCCCGGCAAAATGGGGTGGGGGTTCCTCAAGACACCCTGTTCTTGGGCTTCTGGGTGTGTTCCATTTCTGTGCTGGTTGCTGGCCACCCTGTGAGTATCCCAACCACACAAGTATGTGCCTTCCTAGATAGTAACTCGAGCCTCAAAATTATTCCTATCCTCTCTTTTCCTTCTGAGAACAAAGACTCCTTTCCCCCAGCGCTCTTGGCAACCAAGAAAAAACATCTTATGATCCACTCATTCGCACAAGGAATTAGAGCCCAAAAGAAGTCAGTTAGCTGTATAGCTACTCCTCAGAATACTTATATCTTCACATAACATTTAGAAGGCAGAAATACATTTATTTGCATCGAAAGACTTGAACCAAAGAAGTAAACTCGTCTCCAGCTGGGGGCACTTCTCTCCTCGTGTTGTTTCTGGGCCACTCTCTGTGGTCTCTTCCTGTGGCCTCCTCAGCATGGTGGCTTCAGGGCAGCTGGTCTGGTTATGTGGCAGCTTGGGGCTGCAGGAGCAAGTGCCTCTCACTGCAGTGCATCCCAGGTGGGCAGGGGGCACTGCCCATCACAGGTCCTTAAGGGCTGGCAAGAAGCTGCAAAGCCTTCTGTACACTTAACCTCGGAATTCCCAGAACATCACTTCTGCCACTTTCTAATTGCTCCAGCAGTTTACTGATTTCAGCCTAGATTCAAGAGGACGGTAATTAGACTCCATCTCTCTGTGAACTCAAGTGCGTAGTTAAGATGATTAAAGCCTTGGAAAATGTCTTCTAAAAATTAAAACATATGGAATTAAATGTAGTTGAGATAGATTTCCTACCCTTAAAAATAACACTCCCATGATTCCCATTTTTCGTGAAGCCAGTCACTGCTGTAGTATTACACGCTCTTGCCCCACTTAAAGTAGGTATAACCGTGTGACTTGCTCAGGCCAAAGGTAAGTTAAGTGACATGTGTCATTTCCAGGCAGAAGCTTTAATGGTGAATGTACGATTCACCGGGTGCCTTAACTGTGGAAATGTGTGCAGTTTGGAACCTCCAACCTGGGCCCCTGAGGGACTACCATGGGTCAAACCCCCACCAACACGTGTTGTCTATGCAGCATGAGTAAGAAACAACCTAGTGTTATTTAAGCCACTGAGTTTCAGGATCAGTGTTACTGCAGCATAACCTAGACTTATCCTGACTGATACAGTTATTCTTTAAAAATGAACACACTTTCAAAAACACCCATCTTCTTTAAGCTTTTATGGTCTTTATAAAAACATCTCACACTCCCAATGTAGCCTATGTTTTCTTAACTAGTGTTCTAGGCAGTTTAGTTGTTGTTTGTTTATAATGAGCTTAGGGAAGTTTTTTTGTTGTTGTTGTTGTTTTTTTTTTTTTTTTTTTTTTTTTTTTTTGAGACGGAGTCTTGCTCTGCCACCCAGGCTGGAGTGCAGTGGCCGGATCTCAGCTCACTGCAAGCTCTGCCTCCCGGGTTTACGCCATTCTCCTGCCTCAGCCTCCCGAGTAGCTGGGACTACAGGCGCCCGCCTCGTCGCCCGGCTAGTTTTTTGTATTTTTTAAGTAGAGACAGGGTTTCACCGTATTAGCCAGGATGGTCTCGATCTCCTGACCTCGTGATCCGCCCGTCTCGGCCTCCCAAAGTGCTGGGATTACAGGCTTGAGCCACCGTGCCCGGCCATTGTTTTTGTTTTTTTGAGACAGGGTCTCACTTGTTGCCAGGCTAGAATGCAGTGGCATGATCTCAGCTCACTGCAACCTCTGCCTGCTGGGTTCGAGCGATTCTCCTGCCTCAGCCTCCCGAGTAGTTGGGACTACAGGCATGTCCCATCATATCTGACTAATTTTTGTATTTTTAGTAGAGATGGAGTTTTGCCATATTGGCCTGGCTGGTCTCGAACTCCTGACTTTAGGTAATCCGCCTGCCTCAGCCTCCCAAAGTGCTGGGATTACAGACATGAGCCACCTCACCTGGTATTTTTTCTTTTTAATCTTGAATTAAAAAGGTAATAACTCAGTCCCCTAAATCCCAGAGAGAAGAGCTATCTTCTGTTTCTCTTGCAGTATGCCAATGAATTGAACACAGTTACCATGTATAAGACATTTTTGTTGAAGTAAATGAGAATTACCCCATCTATGGTTTTTTAAAAAAGTTTATTATTTATTTATTTATTTATTTTAGACACAGGGTCTCACTGTGTTGCCCAGGCTGGAGTGCAGTGGAGCAATCAGCTCGGGGTGCCTCTTGGGCTCATGTGATCCTCCCACCTCAGTCTCCTGAGAAGCTAGAACTACATGTGCATGCCACCATACCCTGCTTGGTTTTATTTTCAGTTTGGGAACTGAGAGATACTAGTTACTATAGAGAAGGAAAATCCACATCTTGCTCTTCCAACTCTCTAACCCCTATTCCAATTGCTCTGTGTGTGCCTGGAGCTCTCTGAGGAGAGGAAGTGTATTGCTAGGTAACCTGGACCAGGGCAGACCTGGAGTCCATTTCTGTGGTATGAGTCCTTTTGCTGTGTGGTGGTAGGATTCATTCTCTTGAAACTTGTATGGTTCCTTGAATGTTTTCTCCTTAAGGAAACATTTATAATGCTTGTTTCCAGTTGTATCCCCCATTAGAATGTAAGCTGATATGGTTTGGCTGTATCCCCACCCAAATCTCATCTTGAGTTGTAATCCCCAGAATCCCTTCGTGTCTAGGGAGAGACCTGGTGGGAGGTGACTGGATCATGTGGGAGGTTTCCCCTATGCTGTTCTTGTGATAGTGAGTGAGTTCTCATGAGATCTCATAGTTTTATAAGGGGCTCTTCCAACTTCGTTCTTTACTCTTCCTTCTCCTGTCACCATGTGAAGAAGGTCCTTGCTTCCCCTTTGCCTTCTGCCATGATTGTAAGTTTCCTGAGGCCTCCCCAGCCGTGTGGAACTGTGAGTCAGTTAAACCTCTTTCTTTTATAAAGCAGTGTGGGAATGAACTGATATATAAGCTCTGTGAGGGCAGGGGCAGTTTTTGACTAGCCCAGCATTGTACCTGTAGCACTTAGCACTTAGCACAGTGCCTAACCCAGACTGTGTATGCACTCTATGATTGTTAAGTGGTGACAGAAGCTGCCATCTTTATACGTGAAGGCTTTGTGAAACCTGGCAGAGTTGCAGGAGGTCACAAAGAAGCCATGAAACTGAAGACTGAGAATCATTCAGGATTATTGTTTTTATTAAATATTTAAAATGCGTTTATTGTAGAGCAGTCTTAAAAAGTGATTTCACTACCACATTTTTATTGTTTGCTGCATATAAATTTATAAGGTTTCTATAGCATATAAAACAGATATAAACATTTTCTTATTTTGACCTTATATTTGTTACTTATTTTCTAAGAAAAATTGAGAAAGAAGAACCGACTATACTCTTCTTAGGCTCTATGCTATGTAAGAACTTTACACATGAATGAAGACAGCGTGGTCTTTGGGCTATAGGGCCCCCACCTCTGTCCTTCCCATACCTGGAGAAGCTTCTGGGGGCCATAGCATCCTATCAGTAAATAAGTTGGTTTGTAATATGACCTCTGCCCCTCCTCTTCACTCCACGGTGACTGCCATCCACGTGATCCCTAACCCCTCAGTGTGTGCTGCTAGCCCTTCCCAACTCCAGGCCCCCTGATTTCATGCTGGCACCTTGAGGGTGACCACAGGAGAGGGAACTGCACCATGGAGGCAAATGCTGCAAATCAGGGCTTTTATCGTTACTGTTGTTGAGAGCTGGTTGTTCAACAGTACACTATTCTGCCATCCTCCCAATCCGGTGTCTTTGTCAAATATATACAGAATTTTTTTTTTCTTTGAGACACAGTCACCCTCTGTCATCCAGATTGGAGTGCAGTGGTGTCATCATGGCTCTCTGCAGCCTTGACCTCCCGGGCTTAGAAGATCTTCAGCCTTCCAGATAGCAAGGACTACAGGTGTGCACTACCATGCCCAGTTCATTATTAAAATTTTTTGTAAAGAGGGTTTTCGCCATGTTGCCCAGGCTGGTCTCGAACTCCCGGGCTCAAGTGATCCACCCTCCTCAGCCTCCCAAAGTGCTGGGATTACTAGTGTGAGCCACCACACCTGGCCCCAACATTTTTTTTAATGGGGAAAAGCAATAAGACATTCCTTACAGTTAGGAATGACAAGTGGTCATTCCAATCAGGTCAAGTGACCTGATTCTGGCTCTGAGATTAGCTAGAATTTTCTAGGAGGGATTCTAGGTGGATGAAAGAGAGACTTTGTCCAATGACCAGACATCCATCTGTTGCATCACATCAAACAATTGATAAATTCAATTCCAAACCCTTATACTCCTTCTCTGATTGAATTCAGGGTTCTCCACGCTTGTCTCCAGACCAATGTCATTGCCATCACCATCATTACCACTTAGCATTATAATCATCACCACCACCACCATCACTACCACTATCACCACCACCAACACCGCCATCACCATCACCACCACCACCATCACCATTATCATCACCACCATCACCATCATCACCACCACCACCACCACCATCACCATCATCACCACCACCTCCATCACCATCATCACCACCACCACCACCATCATAACCACTACCATCATCACCATCACCACCTCCATCACCATTATCACCACCACCACCATAACCACTACCATCATCACCACCACCACCACCACTACCATCACCACCACCACCACCACCACCATCACCATTATCACCACCACCACCATAACCACTACCATCATCACCACCACCACCAACACCGCCATCACCATCACCACCACCACCATCACCATTATCACCACCACCATCACCATCATAACCACCACCACCCATCACCATCATCACCACCACCACCACCATCACCATCATCACCACCACCACCACCATCATAACCACTACCATCATCACCACCACCACCACCACTACCATCACCACCACCACCACCACCACATCACCATCATCACCACACCACCACCACCATAACCACTACCACCATCACCACCACCACCAACACCGCCATCACCATCACCACCACCACCATCACCATTATCACCAACACCATCACCATCATAACCACCACCACCCATCACCATCATCACCACCACCACCACCATCACCATCATCACCACCACCACCACCACTACCATCACCACCACTACCACCACCACCACACCACCATCACCATCATCACCACCACCACCACCACCATCATAACCACTACCATCATCACCACCACCACCACCACTACCATCACCACCACCACCACTACCATCACCACCACCACCACCACCATCACCATCATCACCACCACCACCACCATCATAACCACTACCATCATCACCACCACCATCACCATCATAACCACTACCATCATCACCATCACCACCACCATCACCATCATCACCACCACCACCACCATCACCATCATCACCACCACCACCACCACTACCATCACCACCACTACCACCACCACCACCACCACCATCACCATCATCACCACCACCACCACCATCATAACCACTACCATCATCACCACCACCACCACCACTACCATCACCACCACTACCACCACCACCACCACCACCATCACCATCATCACCACCACCACCACCATCATAACCACTACCATCATCACCACCACCCCACCATAACCACTACCATCATCACCACCACCACCCCACTACCATCACCACCACTACCACCACCACCACCACCACCATCACCATCATCACCACCACCACCACCATCATAACCACTACCATCATCACCACCACCACCACCACTACCATCACCACCACTACCACCACCACCACCACCACCATCACCATCATCACCACCACCACCACCATCATAACCACTACCATCATCACCACCACCATCTCCATCACCATTATCACCATCACCATCACCATCATCATCACCACCACTACCATAACCACTACCATCATCACCACCACCACCACCACTACCATCACCACCACCACCACCACCACCATCACCATCATCACCACCACCACCATAACCACTACCATCACCACCGCCACCACCACCACCATCACCATCATCACCATCACCACCACCACCATAACCACTACCATCACCACCACCACCACCATCACCATCATCATCATCACTACCACCACAACCACTACCATCATCACCACCACCACCACCACTACCATCACCACCGCCACCACCACCACCATCACCATCATCACCATCACCACCACCACCATAACCACTACCATCACCACCACCACCACCATCACCATCATCATCATCACTACCACCACAACCACTACCATCATCACCACCACCACCACCTCCATCACCATTATCATCATCACCATCACCATCATCATCATCACCACCACCACCACCTTCATCACCATTATCATCACCATCACCACCATCATCACCACCACTACCATAACCACTACCATCATCACCACCACCACCACCACTACCATCACCACCACCACTACCACCACCACCACCACCATCACCATCATCATCATCACCACCACCACAACCACTACCATCATCACCACCACCACTACCTTCATCACCATTATCATCATCATCATCACCACCATCATCACCACCACTACCATAACCACTACCATCATCACCACTACCATCATCACCACCACCATCACCATCATCATCACCACCACCACCATAACCACTACCATCATCACCACCACCACCACCACTACCATCACCACCACCACCACCACCATCACCATCATCATCATCACCACCACCACAACCACTACCATCATCACCACCACCACCACCTTCATCACCATTATCATCATCATCACCACCATCATCACCACCACTACCATAACCACTACCATCATCACCACTACCATCATCACCACCACCACCACCATCACCATCATCACCACCACCACCACCATAACCACTACCATCATCACCACCACCACCACTACCATCACCACCACCACCACCACCACCATCACCATCATCATCACCACAACCACCACCATAACCACTACCATCATCACCACTACCATCATCACCACCACCACCACCTTTCATCATCACCATCACCACCATCATCACCACCACTACCATAACCACTACCATCATCACCACCACCACTACCATCACCACCACCACTACCACCACCACCATCACCACCCATCACCATCATCATCACCACCACCACCATCACCATCATCACCACCACCACCACCACCATCATCACCACCACTACCATAACCACTACCATCATCACCACTACCATCACCACCACCACCACTACCATCACCACCACCACCATCATGACCACCAGCACCACTGTCACCATCATCACAACCATCACCATTACCAGAATCACCATCACCTGGGAACTTGCTGGAACTGAAAGTTTTTGGATCTCACCCAGACAATCTTTTTCTGTTTAGGTGCTAACTGTTTAGGCTAACTGTGTTTCTCTGCTTAATCATTTCTTTATCTTATTTCTGTCAAAATAGGTGCTTTTTTTGAAAAAAGCACTTTGATTCAGAAAAATTCAAATGATATGGAATATGTAAAAAATTTTTTTCTTCTAATTTTTCTTCAAAGATGATTTTGTTTTTCTTAAAGATTAAAACCCAAGATGCCAAAGCAATTTTAGAGCTGCTTGTGTTTATAAATGATTGATTTTAAAATTTACATACAGCATAAAGTCAATTGATGAAAGATTGGTAAGTAAATTGATTAGTTGTTTGGTGTCCGCCATGCTGAACTCTGATTTTGGTCAACGTAGGGCTGAACTGCAGAGTCAAAGAGAGCTTAAAGGGTCAGAACATTTGGAATCTTCAGGCAGATATGCTAATGCATGTGAAAATCCTTGTTAATGATAAAGCAGTTGAAATTCAACCACTTAGTCAGTAGCCATCTATTTTCTGTCCTAGAGGTTGCTCTAAGCACTGAGGATCCAAAGTCAGCAAGTCATATCCTTAGGTTTCAGAGCTCAAGGCTATGTGGCCTGGGTAGTCATTTTAACATGTGAGTTCTATAGTTGCAATGTGGGTAGAAAGCTCTGGGAGCAGAGGAGAAGGTGACAAGCTCAGCCTGTGTGAGCTGTGTTGGGGATGTGTTTTATTATTAAATATCACCGGAATCTGCTTCAGTCTCCTCCATCTTTACATATTTCTCCATGGATTGCAAATACCTGTCATCAGCTACTAATAAGGTTGGTAGCCCGCACACTGCTTTCTTCCACTCTTGGAAACAGTGAAACGCACCCCGCAGCACCCCTGTGAAAACAGAGGCTTCCCATGCAAGACACCGGAAGCAGAACTGGAACCGCTGATGTTTTTCTTGGAAAGAGCCTTTATTTAGACGGCAGGGTGGGAGGAGGTGGAATTTCAGAAGACACATTTTCCAAAGCTAATGTGTATGGCCAGAAAGTGGAGACTGTTTGCTTTGTCTTCAGATTGTCATTTTGGGGTGGCAGACCCTTACCCCATCAGTGAACAGAAGGCACGCGTTCTCGCCACACAGTGCATTGCCGCCTTGCTTTTCTCGTTCAGCCAGAAAGACCTCTGATGAAAGGCCCAAGCTTACAGCAAAATCCGGGGATACAAGTAATCAATCTAAGGAATACGCAAAGAATATTCCCATGGTTAGTCAAAATACACATGCACATACAACCTACAGACAACTATGTCATTTACGTTGTCTGCACTGGTGGCTCCATTTGAGAAAGAAGGCAGGGAAAATAGCTCCTCTCAGGTTCCATTCGTGGAAAGAAAAATCTTCCACTTCATCTCCAGCAGAACATGCTATTCTCCTTAAGAGTGTACCATGGATGCATCAAATATTCATGAGGCGTTCCCAGCAGAGACCAGAAAAGTGATAAAGCAAGAATGGAAATCGAGCTTATGCTGAGCTTATATAATTATTTCTAAAGTACTTTGCAAAGTTTATAACAACAGAGACTTCAGCTCATGGATTCTGCAGAATCATGGAAATGTCATATGCAAATTACAGTACAAAGAAGAATGTGTTTCTAAAAAATGGTATCAACACCATTAGCAAAGTATCTCTGCACCTGGGCAGTCCCAAAGGCCTCTGAAAAGATCCACTCCCTGGGTTCTTCTGTCGCAATAGCCTACTGAACACACAAATCAGGACTTTCTTACTGCTGCAGTTACTCTCCAGAAATAGCACCATAATGGAATCATAAGAGAAGGTTCTTCACCACACACACACATGCTTGTCCTTTTCCAAAACAGTGGATTCCTGGTGATGAAGGAAGTGGCAGAAAGAGTAGATGCCCTTTCACATGCTTGCCACACTGAGCTTGCAACTTCTAAACATGAAAATTTGAACCAGCAATTACAGAGAAAAAACTAGATGGAAAGTTCCACCCTATTCCTTTTACAGGATTTCTTAGTTTCCCCCGCTCTGGCCTCCTAAAGCTGAGAATGACTCTTCCAGATCTGTCAGGTTGACCCTCCTTGTGGGTGAACGTGTCCCAGGGAGTGGGCTCTGGGGAGGTGTTTCCGTCATCCGTGATTCCAAGCCGCTCTCAGACACGAGGCCCTGGAAGCCGACATTCCTCAGGGTTGAGTTAGGATGAACGTAGGTCCATAGCCAGCACCCATGGCCTGCCATTCCACTGGACCATACTTGCTGAGGGAGCTTGCATTTGTCCAGAAGTCTGACGAGTGCCCACCCAACTTTATTTTTCTATTTTTTTCACTAAATAATTGCAAGCTATTTATAACAAATTCCTCTTGCTCAATGTTTGCACAAAAGCATAAGAACAAACAAAATAAGGCTCTCCACAGGCATGTTTCACATGACCAAGTCATTTAGGGAGCTACAAAAGACGCAAAATATGCAAAGCAGCCCCTGTCTTGGGGTGGAAAACACTATTATTAGATCTTCCACATTGTCACGAATCTGATAACTGTGCCCAAAGGGAGCCCGGCCCCAGAGAAGCCAGCTGCTCCCAAATGAAGTGTCCATGTCCCGTGCACAGAGAATGTGCCGCCCCAGTCACTACCATGGCTTTCTGTGCCACACTATTCCGGGAGAATAGACAGCATTTCGAGCCTCCATGTGCACCAATTCCTTAAATGCAAGGTCCCCATTCAGGAGAATGCGTCATTGAATCACTTCAGGTTCCTGCTTGTTCCCAGAAACCAGGTGTCTCAGGCAAGAAATGGCTTCCCTTTATTGAACATCTTCTATGGGAGACCACATTTTTCTCATTTAAATAGCTCAACAACTTTGCAAGGTGGATAGGATCAGTCCCATTTTACAAGAGAGGAAAATGGCTCTGATTGGCAGGACCTAGCTGCTAGGGAGGAAGGGCAGGAACTAGGATTCTAACCCAGACCTGCCTGATTCCATAGTCTCTGCCCTCAGCCACTAAGAAGACCCACTCACCTTTGTCACGTTCATTTCAGTATCTCTTGCACCTGAGCTTGACACATGGCAAACTCTTAATAAATGTTTATTAGAACTGAGACAGCTAAAAATTGGAAATGAGTAAGAAAGGTAAGTGGGATAGAATCATGAGCCCAGATTTGACATATAAACCATTTTCAACAGGAAAATAACAGATGCTGGTGAATTTCCAGTGAATTTGTAAGTGCAGTGAAGCCTTCCAGATTAAGCTCTCTTAGTCTCCTGGCTGGGTTTAGATATTTTAAAATGCAATGTAAAGGGCTTAGTTCTACAGTCTCCTGAAAACTCAGATATTCAAGATGCATCATTCCACAGTGGGCATATATCAATACCGATAAGATGCCACCCCCATCATGTCACCTGTTGTTATTGTCTGTAAAGAACTTGTCACTACCTGAAATTATCTTGCTTGTTTACTTGTTTCTTGTGTCACTCCCAAATGTCATCTGTCATACTCTACCCAGTACCTAGCATAGTATCAGGCACATTGTCTTTCTATGGATATTGATTGATATTGAACCCCGGGCCAAGTAGAAGACATGGCATGTCCATGCTAGAGAAGGTGCAATCTGACACAGAACAATCTAATCTGACACAGAACAATCTGCTACACTTGGGCCAGGAGCTCTAGCTCTTTCCTCATCTCCTGGGAATGTCATTGTCATTCAAAGTGATCAAACCTTTATCAGTTTGGAAAGAATCGTAGCATCTTTCCTCTCCTTGGCCATTTTTATTGCCAAGGCAGATTATAGAAAGCAGAACCCAGCAAGTCTCTCCCATCCTATCTTCCACTCTCTGTGTCTTCGGTTCCTTAGCTATGCCTAATAAGTGAAAGAAGAAGTCATGTTATAGAATGGAAAATCAACCCCTCTCCACTCTTACTTTTTTATCTCAACACATTTATTATGCACCAGCTGTGTGCCCAGCACTGTTCGGGGTGCTAGGAATACAGCCCTCATCAATATCAAAGTTCCTGCTCTCGTAGTGCTTACGTTCTCATGACAGGAGACAGAAGATAAATACAAAATAAGGTAAAATAGAATAGGAAGCAATGAGAAGAAAACATAAGCAGAGGAAGGGACTGAGAGGGCTGCCAAGAGGAGTGGGGGGCCCTATTTTATCTGAGGGGTCAAGAAAACACCCTGTGCAGCTGATGCTCTGGATTAACCCATGTGTAGCCCCATGTCCAGGGTCCCAGTGGGAACCTGAGCCACGTTCAGGCCTAGGAACCTCCACGTTCAGGTTTGGAGGACTGGAGGGACTTGAATAAATGGCAGAAAGAATTGAGGCTCATGAACAACGGGCAAGTGAAACATTCTGCGTGGTGTTGGTTGCCTGGACTGTCCTCAGCCCCAGCCCCATGGAACAGAGCCGAGCCCTGAAAGACGAAGCTGCAAAGATCAATGAGACTCAGAGTTCCAGGTGTGGGTCCCAGGCAGCTCTGCTTCGGGTGACCTGGCTGCAGCTATGGGGCGGGGGGTAAGGGCAGGCCTCTCCCCTGGGGTTCCTGTTGAAGGCCACACGTGGCTGCGGTGCCAGAGATCCAGATGTAGTCATATGGGAATGCCAGCCTCCCTGGAGCTTGGGTGGCCTCTGCTGCAGGCATCAGCAGTCAGAAGCAGCATCAGAGACAGAAGACAGCCGATGCCAGCTGGCACCTGAAACATCGTTTGTGGAGTTACCTTCCAGGGCGTCCCTGACTAACTGGGGTCTGGAGTTCTTCTAGTGGTGGTAGAGTCAGAGAAATACGATGGTGTGACATGCATCCCCCCCTGGAACGTCCTGAGGAGACACGGGCTGCCCCTGCAGGCAGCCCAAGCTGAGGACCAGACTCGGGGGACAACGCTGCGCTTCCATTCAATTCCGAGGCCTCCTGGTTTTGCTGGGGCCTGTTGTGATGTTAGATTGAGAACAAGCTTTGTTCCTTGACAAAGGACTCCCCTCCAGCAGGCAGCAGCCCTGATCGAAACAGCCTGCCGTGCCAACGATGCCATTGTAGCAAGAAGCACTAGGACCTGGAAACTTGCATTTAATAGGTAATAAAATGATTATGAGAAATGCAGTAAAAATTGTATCAGTGTGTGGAGGAGGAGGCTCGTGTCACTCAACAAATATGCTTCCTTTACACTTGCAGCATCTTCTGCCCCGGCATTTGGGTAACAATCTTTATGCTAAACTGCAACGTGTGTGGCCCTACTTACCTGGGACCCTCACCTCAGCTAACCTGCCCGTCTCCAGGTTCGCAAGGTGTCGTTGGGGAAGGAGAGCCCTGTGCTTGACGGCACTGAGTCGGCGGCCTCTGGCTGACTCCCTAGTCCAGCTCCACTCTTGTTCTGTCAGACTCAACCCTGTCTCATGTGTGTCCGCTCGAGCCTTGAAACAAAGCAGTTCAAAACTAATAGGGGGCTGGCAAGGCGGTCTGTGAAATGCAAGACTAAAATGTGGCTACACACACTGTTTCCACCCACTACCTGCCCCTGGTGCTTCCCCTGAAAGCCATGGGGACCTCAAACTCAGAAGCCCGAAGGAGCCAGGCAGGGGCTCAGGAACCACTCAGTCCCACTGGGCACCATGTGAGAAAGTGGCCTGGTATTTCCACGGCCTTCAGTCTCTTCAACAGAAGTCTGAAAATCTTTTTTTTGTGTGTGAGACAGAGTCTTGCTCTGTCACCCAGGCTGGAGTACAGTGGCGTGATCTCAGCTCACCACAACCTCCACCTGCCAGGCTCGAGCGATCCTCTCACCTCAGCCTCCTGAGTGGCTGGGACCACAGGTGCGCACCATCATGCTTGGCTATTTTTTATATTTTTAATAGAGATGGGGTCTCACCATGTTGCCCAGGATGACCTCCAACTCCTGAGCTCAGGCAATCTGCCCACCTCAGCCTCCCAAAGTGCTGGGATTACAGGCGTGAGCCACCACACCCGGCCAGAAAGCCATTTTTTAAACACAATTCTCCCAGGTTTTAAAAGTAGGGAATTTTTTTTAAAGCAGAGTATGGGCCAAGCAAGATAAATATATGTAGAAGCTGCATTTTTTTCTGTAAGCCAGCAGTTCGAGCCTCTGGATGAAAAGATAGTTGAGACATCTTTACAGAGCACTGTGTATGAGACAGAACTTTCTGTTTTCTTTCCTTGGTGCCCCAACATTTCCACTGATAATTCTTCCAGGGTGAAGTAGTAGCTCATTTGGCCACCTTCCAAAGTGAAGTAATAGCCCTGGACCACCCATGGGGTGTGGTCCCCCTCCGTGCCCTGAATCAGCAGCATTCAGGTCGAACTGCAGACAATTGGACTTCACTGTTGCGATTATTCTACATCCTTCAGAACTCAGGGAGTTCTGTGCTGGCCACGAGAAGGAAGCCTGTGGTGAGAAATGGCTCCAGGGAGAACAAAGAAGGGGCAACAGGACTCCAGAAACTTGCTGTTACCAGTAATGTCCACCCTACACCCAAGAAGCAACCTGGGGTTGGGAGGAGCACTGGACAACTTGAGGCACCTGACTTTGGGCCGCTGGCTCTGGGATCTGAGCACCCAGACATCTCAGCTAAGGTGCATTGTGAGCAGGAAAAAGTAGTCCCCACCAAGCCCTGCCCTAACTGCAGATACATAAACAGTGTGAGTGATTCTTGTTGTTTTAAGCCACTGAGTTTTAAGGGTGGTTGATTATGCAGCAGGAGATGGCCACCGTCTCTATGGATACCACTGTAACTAGGAATAGTCATGCGTGCAGGTGCCTATGGGGATCCAGGAGATCTTGGTGCCCAGCATGCTAAGCTCCTGAGAGCCGGGACAGAGCCCCTCTCTCCTCATCTCCTCCTCTCTATACGCTCACCCCCGTTCACCTAGTGGCCCTGTGTGGCTGTGACACTGGCATTTGGCTCCTCTCCTGGATCCACTTACCTCCTGCTTTCTTTTCTAACTGCATGGTATTCTCCATGTCCACAACTCAGATTCCTCCAAAACAGAGCCTCTGAGTGGCTGTTCATCGTTTTGTGCAGGCACTGATCACTGGCTGGCCTATATATTAGTGGTTGTCAAATCAGATGCCAGCTGGGCAGTGACTCATGCTTGTAATCCCAGCTACTTGGGAGACTGAGTGGGGAGGATCACCTGAGCCCAGGAGTTGGAGGCTACAGTGAGCTATGATTGCACCACTGCACTCCAGCCCGAGCAACAGAGACTGAAATCAGATGCCACCCCGGTCCAATCAGCTGTGGCAAGTGCAGTGCACAATGGCAGAGGGGCATCCCTTCAGGAGGCATCACGGGAAGGATGTTCCTCTTGGGAGTGCTTTGTAATTGATCAACGTGACCAATACGTCTGAAACAGAATTAAAGGGAAGAACGCAGGGTGGGAGGATTCTGTGCAGTGGACACGATCTTCAAATGGGGGTGCACACTTTTCCTACTAGCTCTGCGACTTGTGATCCAGACCTGGATGGTTTTTGGAAAATAAATTAGGAGCTGTACTGTTTTCTAAAATTGGTCAGGAGGTATTATGTTGATTTTTCTTTCTTTGCTTTTAAAATTGGCCTTTTCCCACTTTACAAAAGCAAGGCATATCTTTATCCTTCCTGAATATTCTATGTGACATGTTTCAAGGTAGAAATACCTTCAGAGTGCCCAAAAAGGACATAATCCAAATGGTGCCTCCAGTGTTGGTCTTTCCTTCTAGTCAGCATAACACTTCCTGTACATTACAGATGCACATCCCCCAAAATTACTTTTTCTTTTTAATAGTGATTGACATTAACTTTAAATGGCAACTCAACTCAGGACACATTTTTAATCGCTTGAAGGCTTATGGTACTAAGGATTGTTTTTAAAGTTAATTTAAATGTATTTAAGTATTTCTGCTACAGCAGAACAGGATGACCATTTCATGTCAAAAACTGTTGTAGGGAGGGTCTTTGGAAAGGGGATCATGGCCTGGAATTTCGTGTGTAGAATGTCTACGGGGGGTGCCCTTGGGGGGAAACCCTGAGAAAGGAAGGGGAAGGAAGCAGGAGTTGGGGAGAGGAAGAAGTTAGCTCCGATGCAGACTAACTAGCAGACTTGGCAGCCCCAAGGAAGCTCTGCCACTGAAAGGGTTGTCAGAATTGCTCCAGCCTTGACTCTCAAGCCTTGTGCTCCCACCAGAGCCAGTCACTGAAGCGGGCTGCCTGGGGAAGGGCATGAACCAGGGCCAGGCAGCTCTGCATCTGAGGCCATCCTAACCCAGCTGCAAGCTGGCAGTGCTCCCAGCAGTGGAGGGGGTACGGATAAGTCTTTCCTTGATGGGGGATCTGGGTGGAGCATCGTCTGGTGACCACCACAAACTTCAGTGTCTATAATATGCCAGAAATTATATCCATTCACAATGATTTAAATTTATGACGAAAATCTCCAGGTGTAAACTTTAAAATGCAAAGGTCTACAATGTGTAAAAGCAGTTTTTGAAGGGTATGAGCACACGTCTTGAGATTGTGGTAGCGAGACTCTCCGGGCCCTGGTCCCTGTTGGGAGGATTCCTTGGAAGCTTCTTTCTTTTTTCTTTTTGGAGACTGGAGTCTCACTCTGTTGCCCAGAGTGCAGTGGCGTGATCATGGCTCACTGCAACCTCTGCTTCCAGGGTTCAAGCGATTCTCCTGCCTTAGCTTCCCAAGTAGCTGGGATTACAGGTGTGTGCCACCACGCCCAGCTAATTTTTATGTTTTTAGTAGAGATGGGGTTTTGCTATGTTGGCCAGGCTGGTCTTGAACCTGACCTCAGGTGGTCCGCCCACCGTGGCCTCCCAAAGTACCGGAATTACAGTTGTGAGTCACTGTGCCCGGCCTCCGTGGACGCTTTATAAACATGTGTAGTAGAAGCATGATAAGTGCTCACTAAGCTCTACTTTCTTTTTCTCCTGGACACTCAGCTAGACTGTATCTCCCAGCTTCTCCCGCAGGTCTGTGAGGCCATGTGACCGGAGAAGCAGTGAAGGTGGCAGAAGTGGGATCCACCACATCCAAGCTGAGGCCATGAAACTCCCTATGGCATCCTCCACACTCTTGCTCTTCTCTCTCCTGCTGGTCAGACACGGATGCTCCAGTGGAGGCCTCCAGGGCCCTAGGGGATGGCAGAACCACTCAATAGCAGATGCTTGAGGTCCTGGATGACTGCATGGATCAAAGCCCCCTCCAACGAAGCTTGGATTGTGAAATGATCATGAAATAAACCTTCATTATGGTGTGTCACCAAGAGTTTGTTATAGCACTTCGTCTACTCTGATTAACACAAAATCTGTTGAAGGAAAAAAAACTCAGTCAACTCAGATGTTTAGTGATGTTTTTGATAGCACGCATGGGGAAGGAAAAATGCGACTTGATTTCCAGGCAGCTTGGAGAAATTCAAAGGGAAAAGGATTTCCTCTGGGTCATTTTCACAAAGAAGGAGCTCGGCCTGAGCTGAGCTGGGGGGAGTGAGTCACAGTGAAGGTCACTGGCTTATAATTCATACCGGGAAGCCTGAATCTGGTGAATGCGGCTGGCACTAGGGATGTGTATCCATTACGACTGAGTTCAGCTCTGTTTAAGAGGAAAACGAATGGCTGCGCCTTAAACAACATGAGTGTTTATTTTTCTCTCAAGTTTCAAGTTACATAGTCCAAGGCTTTATCAGCTCCACGGCGACATCAGGCTTTTTCTAGTTTTTCACTCCAGGGCCATTTTTAGAGTGTGGCCTTCATTTTGTGTTCACAGCTCCTAGAGTCCCAGCTGTCATGTTGACATTTTGGGGAGAGTGCAGGAGGGGAAGTGGAGTGCACAGGTATGCACACTGGCTCTGGGGGTGCCTGGGACGCTCCAGCTGTACTCCCTTGGCCATCTTCACTCCAGTCAGCCATGTTCATAGATCTGCACACATGGTAAACATCACACACCAGCCACACCATGCCACGTCTTTGCTGTGCCAGAGCCACAGAAGACCACCCAACCACGTGGAAGAACAATCAGTTAGTGTGGTGGAGCTAAGAGCCCAAGGGAGATCCCAGCCCACGGGGAACGAGGCAGCCCAGCTTCATAGTCCTCCTTCACTGAGACGAGCGTGAGGCATGGCCCACAGTGTGCAGGGTCCCGCGGCAGACTGAGGCACTCCCTGGCAACTGGCTTATTAATGCCTCACTCACTGCTTTTCCCTCTTCCTTTTTTTCCTCTCCCCCTTCATTTCTGTTACCTGGGACCAACTCCAAGATAAACCACCTGCACCCAAGTTTGTCTCAAGCCCCTTCCTGAGGGAATTCAAACTAAGGTACCAGCTGAGTCTGCCCCTTTAAAGCGCTTTCCTGGGAATCCCTCCTAGAAAATTCTAGCTAATCTCAGAGCCAGAATCAGGTCAAGTGGTCATTCCTAACTGTAAGGGAAGCTGGGAAACAGGCTTTTTAGGTGGGCACTTTGGCAACCCCAACTAAATCAAGGTTTTGTCCCCACAGAAGAAAAGGATGGGTATTTGATGGGCAACTGGCCAGTCCTGAAAATCAGCACATGTCAATATTGATCATTTGGCGGTTTTTAAGTATTAAACTAGTGACAAGAATAATTTGGGAAACAAAATACATAAAAGTATCAGCAGGTAGAAATAGTATAAAAAATATAAATATGAAGATTTTAGAACCCAACCTTTGGTCAGTAGGGATCCATTTAAACTGGAAGTATTTTATAGACTGAGAAATAATGTGCTATATCCAGTCAACCTACTCTCCACTAATGACTCCTTTGATTCACCGCTGTGATTATTTCAGCCTTTGCAGTTTGCTTTGATAAAATGTGCCGAAATAAATGCTTCTCTCTCTCTTCCCCACCTACCGATTACCCCTTCTCCACAGAAAACGTGCGAAGGGTTACAACAAAATACAGTCAACAAAACAGTCACACAATGAACCCCAGATCATGAAGAACAAGAAGACAAACAGATCCCAGGGTTGGGGTGAGTACTTGTTATAGTCACGGTTCAAACTTGGATCTGTGCTTCCTGGCACCAAGGATAGGTAGAAGAGATCGTGCTCTACGTTATTTGTGTTATCAGAAAGAAGATGGAATGCTAATTTCCCGAGAGCAGGGGTGGTTTCCCTGGGCCACACTAGAAGAAGAAAAATTGTCTTGGGCCACACATAAAATATACCAACACTAACGATAGCTGATGAGAAAAAAAATTGCGTAGTATTTTAAGGAAGCTTATGAACTTGTGTTGGGTTACATTCAAAGCCGTCCTGGGCCACATGTGGCCAGTAGGCCATGGAGTGGACAAACTTGCCCTAGAGCAAGCAAATCTTTCCCAGCACCAAATTCTGAAAGATGTCTCTCAGGGCTTACCTGAGAGGAGGGAGCAGGGAGCAATGCATGGAAAGGATTCTCAACAGCATCTTTACAGCAAAGCTCAATAGTGGATTTCATGGGCCTGGGCCCTGCAGTATAAGAGATTCCATGGAAGTTTGTGGTTTAACACTACTATTGAAGTAAGCTGCAGTGATTCTGCAAAGGGCAAAAATATGTGATCTCTAGTGATTCAGCAGGTTTCAAGGTTAGATCTCAGAGTTTCCAGAAGAGTGAAGAGAATGCCTGACCACACATAAGCTGGAGGGGAGATGGTGTCTGGAGTTGGTTCCTGCTGGTGGGTTCGTGTTCTTGCTGACTTCAAGAATGAAGCTGCAGACCTTCAAGGATGATTGTTACAGCTCTTAAAGATGGCATGGCATGAACCCAAAGAGTGAACAGTAGCAAGATTTATTGTGAAGAGTGAAAGGACAATGCTTCCACAGTGTGGAAGCAGACCCAAGCAGGTTGCCCCTGCTGGCTGGGGTGGCCAGCTTTTATTCCCTTATTTGTCCCCTCCCGTGTTCCATTTCTGTCCTATCAGAATGCCCTTTTTTCAACCCTCCCTGTGATTGGCTACTTTTAGGATCTTGCTGATTGGTGTGTTTTACAGGCACTGATTGGTGCATTTTACAATCCTCTTGCTAGCTACAGAGCGTGGATTGGTGCATTTTTATGGAGCACTGATTGGTGCATTTTACAATCCTCTTGTAAGACAGAAAAGTTAATCTAAGTCCCCACTTGACCTAGGACGTCTAGCTGGCTTCACCTCTCAAGATGAGTAACATTTATTCCAGGGTGGTGCTCTGATTAAGCCTAGGAGCTCCAACAATCTGTTTGCCTGTTGAGGCAACCACTCATTACTCAGCTATCTCAACAGCTCCTCCCAACCCCATTTCCCTTGTTTATCTTTTAAAAATAGAAGCCTGCTGGTCCATTTCCTAGGCTTCCTTGCAACAAGGAGTGGCCAGATGACACAGATGTAGTCAGAAAGACTAAGGGGAAATAGGTTTGGGAGCTCCTAGGAAGGCTTTTGTTCTACTGACAAAGTGAATGATGTGAGAAGAAAGGTGTTGGCATGGCCTCTTCTTTCTTCTTGTCTTGAACATGAATGTGATGTCTGGTGCAATGGTGGCTATCATGAGGTAGGTGAAAGCTTGGGGACCTGAAAGCTTGGGAGGATGAGTAACTCCTCCCTCCTCAGGCCCAGTCCCAAGGCACAAGACCACTTGTGCCAGCAGCGTGCGTCAGCAAGATAGCAGGAGCATGAAGAGAGCTGACCAGAAGACACATAGCCCCTGGAAATAGACAGAGAGAGGCCTTCCGCGTACCACGTAGCATTTACGTCAGACTGGGACACTTCCTGTTTACAGGAGACTATAAAACCCTTGCCTCATCCTCACTTGGGACTGATACCATTTTAGGCCTCAGCCTGCCTGCACCCAGGCGCTCATTAAAACAGCTGTGTTGCTCCACACCACCTTGTGTTGTTTGTTGGCGCGTTCTTGGGGTTGGAACCCATACAAGAGGCTTGCAGTAGGTAATAGAAATGCAAATGAAAAGCCAACTAGCTAAGGTGGGTCAAGAGAAAAAACAGTGAGCGTGGGTCTTTGTGACATGGAGCTGGGAGTGCACTCTGGAGACCGTCCTCCTGCAGATTCTTATCAAGTAAGCAATAAAATAACCGTATGGTCTACGCTCCTGGAGCTGAGACTTTGTTCTCCTTTCTGTTGAAAACAGTTTACCTTTTACCAGCGTAAGGAGAGAATTTGTGAACTTTAAACAAGTGGAGAAGTGCTGGGTGAGATTAACACTCTCTGGTGAAAACGAGGAGTGCAGTCAAGAATATGAACTCCCATGTGAGCAGGCGCAGGGCCCACATGGAGTCAGAATTTTCAGGAAACTACCACATGGGAGTAACCACTTAATTGAGTCCTCAGCAGAGAATGCCACAAACCCTGGCTAAGGTGGTTTTGATCACTAAAACTTTTTAAACAGAAATAATTAATTACCCATAGAACTTCAGTATCTCTACCTTGGATCAACTGATTTGAAAAAAACATAGCTTCTCAGCGAAACTCCTGGGGTAATTGAGCTGGAGAATGTGTTCCTGGGTTATTAAATTAATGCATCTGCAGCTTGAGGTTAGTCGATATTAGTAGAACAAATTCTGGAAACTGTTAAAAATAATGATGTTAACTTTCAAAATGTTAATACAGTTCTAAAGTCATTGTTTCTGAAAATAGAAATTATTACTGGTTCTTAACAATGAAAGCATTTGTCTCACTGATGAAGTAACATCATGTTACATGATGAAGTAACATACATTTGATTTATTTCAATGCAGTTTCAAATAAGAGATAATTCAAAGGAAAAGGAGAATGCAGAACACTGTGAACCTGTTACGAAAAAAAAAAGAAAAAAAAAGTCCTTTGATATACGAATGCCCTGTGAGTGTTTTCATACCAATCTTTTTTTTTTTTTTGAAACAGAGTCTAGCTTTGTTGCCAGGCTGGAGTGCAGTGGCGCGATCTCAGCTCACTGCAAGCTCCACCTCCTGGGTTCACGCCATTCTCCTGCCTCAGCCCCCCGAGTAACTGGGACTACAGGCACCTGCCACGTCGCCTGGCTAATTTTTTGTATTTTTAGTAGAGACGGGGTTTCACCATGTTAGCCAGGATTGTCTCGATCTCCTGACCTCGTGATCCGCCTGCCTCGGCCTCCCAAAGTGCTGGGATTACAGGCATGAGCCACCACGCCCGGCCACCAATCTGGATGTTTATGGTTTTGTGTGAGCCTCAGTGACCAGAAGTTCATGTTTTCCTCGTGTAACTTGGCCACACAATTGTTATTATTGCTGAAAGGGGTGTGGAAAGCATTGCTGTCTTTGCCTCCAACTTTTATATGACCTTGCAGACAAGGTTAGCACGCCATAGAATGTCTTTCAACACAAAGGACAGCTATATTGGTGTGTGTGTATACAGAAATGCTGTTGTACTTGTGACATTTGTTTTAATAACATAATTTTGGTCGTTTGTGAAAATTACAATAACCATGAAATGAGAGGCTAAGGTATGGTAACATTCTCTATGTAAAATTAAGCCATAAATATGCAGGCCGAGTAGACAAAGTGCTTTCTCCAAATGTTTCCAATTATAAGAGGAAAATGAAATTGCTTTTACGATTCTTGGGTCTTTTTCATATCAAGTACATTGTTTTTTGAAAATGTGGGAGACAGAGATGCAAATAACTGTTTTCTTTACAATTATCTGCTATGAGATTCTGAGTTTCTCTTTGTTTTCGTTGGGTGTAATTTATCATTTCTTAAGCTGTGTCAGAAATCATTGCTGCAAAACACATGGTAGAAAGTCTCCTATGGTAAATGAAAGAGTAATTCAACTTGTCGTTGTTTAGGTCATGGCATGTTGTAGGAGACCACTTTTTCTGGATCACCAGCAACATAAACAAGGGGTTTATCACAAAATAAATAAATGCAATCTACAGTTTTCCATTTAACTGTATCAGAAAACATTTGGAGGACATAGCCACATACTCATTCAATTTAGTTGCAATAACCTTATTAGTATGACAAGGCCGGCAAGGATGCCAAAGTCAATACAGTAGGCCAGGACGCATTGGGCAGGTTTCACGAGGGTGGTGAGATTTTATGTCACGAACCTCAATGTGCGTCCAGATGCAGTCTTATTTCTGGACCTCCCATAGAAGAAGTCCCCTCTTTTCAAATTAGATAAGACTTTAGGAGTGCTGCAAAGATGGAAAGGTTTGGGGGCGATAAGGGGAGAAGGAATGAACTGCAGGGACTGCTTAAGCCAATGATACATTGACGGTACATGTGTGAAAATATGGGATTGAAAAAATCAAAGTAACATCAGTAAAACTTAATCTAGATCTAACTGCCATGACTACATATTTTTTGCAGTTACGACATAGTAACCTTTTTACATTCGTGAATTTCTGGAATAGGTCATGCAAGATTAAAGGCACAAAATTACAAATTTTAAAGTATCCTTGTAGTGAAACCTCAGTCTCCTCCTCACCCCTACCCTTCAGCCACACACCTCCCCTCCCCAAAGCAACTGCTGCCACCACTTTATTATAGAAACTTCCAGAAACATCCTGTGGAATGTTTCAGTTTACTGTGGAATGTTCAGTAGACATCCTTGAACACGGATAATTTTATGCAAGTGCAAGCATAAGTAGAGAATATATTTCTGAAAGTGAAATTATTGGGTCAAAAGGTTTTTAAATTTGTAATCTTTTAAAGCTTCTGCCAAATTGTTCTCCCAGGTTTACCAGTTCCCCCTAGAAATGTATGGAAATGATTCCTCACAACATAGTAGATTGTCAAACTCAGTCCAAAATTTGAATGGCTTCTTTTATTCAGACATGAACAGTAAGTCAGAGTCACACTATTTTAACAGCTTCTTTTGCTTTT
Organism: Trachypithecus francoisi; assembly: GCF_009764315.1. Classification (NCBI taxonomy): domain Eukaryota; kingdom Metazoa; phylum Chordata; class Mammalia; order Primates; family Cercopithecidae; genus Trachypithecus; species Trachypithecus francoisi. Next base: position 1,026,836 of record NW_022681461.1, read on the forward strand.
TGGGACCATAACAGACCAAACAGCCATCTATTCATCACTGTAACAAACAGGCATTGAGTTCTTATTAATTCATTCAAGAACACCTTCTATGCGCCAGGCATCCTGCCAGGTCTGGGGATACAGTAGTGATACAATGATCCCGGATTTTATTGACAATGGGAGAGAGAGACAAATGATCACATGCAAGAGCTCAGAAGGAAAAGCAGCGAGTCTGTGTGGTGTAAAACAGGAAGGCCTGCTCTGGGCGGCAGTGGCCTCAAAGCTTCCTTGAGAAATGCTGTCTGAGCTGAAGGATGAGCAGGAGTCATGGAGGAGTGTGTGTTTGTGTCTGTGTGTGTGCCCGTGCTTGTGCATGTGTACACACACACTGAACTTTCCAGACAATAGAGAAAGAGCAGGTCACCTTCAGGGACCTGGAAGAAGGGAGGGGCAGAGACTGCAAGAAAACTGGGATGCGAGGCACGGTGGGAGATCCCTCCACCTCAAGGGACTTCCGTAGAAAGACTGGACAATGCCCAATCATAAGTAAGTCTGGTAAAGAACTGGATAATAAGATCCATTAGACAGGCAAAGAGAGAAATTAGGAATGAATTCTCATGGTTTTAGTTCCCTTGTGCAATTGCGTGCTTGATTTGTTTATTTTCTTTATCTGTTTTGATAATATAAATCCTGTGCTTCTTCTTAACCATTGATTCTACTTTAATAAGTCAACAGTGGTTGCCCGGTTCCCTCTTCTTACCATTTTATCCTAAAAGAAGAGCTGAGAGATTTGGTGCTCCAAATCCCAGGAGTTTCTGCGTGTCCTCATCAGTGTCAGGAGAGCCAAGCCCAGATGGATGGTCCAGCCTGTAAAGGTGGGCCTCCCACCTCTCCAGGTGTGTGGTATAGTGCTTAGAATATCAAGGCATACTAGGTGTTAAGACACCCAAATGTTTCAGAGTGTATATGAAGAGAAGTTAAGACTAGGGGAGCTGCACTTTGAAGTTGGGTTTATAGCTGAAACCTCAAGCCCAGATGTCTTAACATCACATAAATACCATCAAACAAATGTGAATGAAACGAGCTTTTCAAAAAGTTAAAGGCCGGGCATGGTGGCTCATGCCTATAATCTCAACACTTTGGGAGGCTGAGGCGGGTGGATCACCTGATGTCAGGAGTTTGAGACCAGCCTGGCCAATATGGTGAAACCCTGTCTCTACTAAAAATACAAAAATTAGCTGGGTGTGGCAGCAGGCACCGGTAATCCCAGCTACTCAGCAGGCTGAGGCAGGAGAATCGCTTGAACTAGGGAGGTGGAGGTTGCAGTGAGCTGAAATCACGCCATTGCACTCCAGCCTGGATGACAGAGCAAGACTCCATCTCAAAAAAAAAGTTAAAAACATGACTCTCAAAGAAATCAAAATCATATCCGTGTCAAAATTGTATGTGACTCATTAATTGATGAGGGAACCAGTAAAATGTTAAGACTGGTTCAAAAGAGAATTTGAAGAACAGATTTAAACACTGGAGACTACTAGAGGCCAGAGAGAGGGAGTGGGGCAAGGACCGAAAAACTGCCTTATGGGGTACTATGCTCACTACGTGGGTGATGGGACCATTCGCACCCCAAACCTCAGTGTCATGCAGCACACCATGTAACAAACCTGCATGTGTACCCCTTAAGCTAAAATAAACGTTGAAAGTATTGAAAGCAACAGATTTGGCCGGGCGCGGTGGCTCAACCCTGTAATCCCAGCACTTTGGGAGGCCGGGACGGGTGGATCACGAGGTCAGGAGATCGAGACCATCCTGGCTAACATGGTGAAACCCCGTCTCTACTAAAAAATACAAAAAACTAGCCAGGCGAGGTGGCGGGCGCCTATAGTCCGAGCTGCTCGGGAGGCTGAGGCAGGAGAATGGCGTAAACCTGGGAGGCAGAGCTTGCAGTGAGCTGAGATCCGGCCACTGCACTCCAGCCTGGGCGACAGAGCGAGACTCTGTCTCAAAAAAAAAAAAAAAGAAAGAAAGAAACAGATTTATATGGTCAGTCAAAAGAATGCTGAAATAAGCTTGCCAACAAATGTAAAACTGATTAATATTCTAGACAGTAATAAACTGTAATGTTTGGGGGCTAGCTTTTCTATTAGATGAAAATAAATTTTATCTCTACCAGGTAAAATCCATTTGCATTGTAAGAAGCTGGAATCATTTCCATTATTCTCTAACAAGAATTATTTTATGTTGCTATTGGTTTTTTATCAGTTAACTTCTACCCCTACAGTGCTGCCAATAGAAAGTCAAAAGTACATGCCCAGAGACACTGCATTAATAAAACATCCTATATCCCCCCTCCTTTAAAACACATTGTATACAGTGCATTAACTCGAAAAAGATCACAGCACTTATTTTTGCCAAGGATTTTATGACCATATGATCATCCTAAGGATGTTTAGAAACTAACATTCCACCACCATACCAAGATTGAAAAGAAGTGTTCACATATGATTATGAGCTAGAAATTAGCACCCAAACCAGGCTAACCTACAACCTATAATTAATTGTTCTCATGGCTCCAAAAAGAAAGATCACTGCTCTTTGAACTACTGCTCTTTTATCTTTATTTCCACTACAAACGCTGACTTTAAGTTTCGAGCCACATGAAGCAAAGCCTTCTTCATACTGCCTTAAATTCTGTAGTAGTATAAATATAGCATTCAGTGAGCTGCTTTCTTTGTGACTAGCAACCTTTGTCAAACACTGGTGAGAGAGTGCGAAATAGAGTAAGTCTTGGGCTTATGGCAGGAAGCGGTGTCTAAAGATGCTACTTCCTGGACAGGAGGATCAAAGCAAAGGATGGGCAGAAGCCAGATGGTGCCCAAAGGAAAGCCGAGTGAGGTACAACCAGAATCCAATATTAGGGTGTTCCAACAGGGAACCCCAGAATGAGAGCCGAAGAGTGTAACAGCCAGAGTTCATAGGTGTATCAGACAGGGCTCAGAGAAGCAGACCCACTAGGAATATTTTAGAACTGAACATTTAATAGAGCTATTAGAGCTTGTGGGCAAAGATGGGGAAGGAAGCGAGCGCCTGAAAATGGGTGTTTAATATTTGTAGAAAAATCTTTAGGCAGCTCTGGTGCTGGTGACTGAGTCAGAGTTTGCAGGAAATCTGGAATCGAAGCACATGGAGCATCTGCACTAAGAAGTTGACAAGGGATTGACATCAGTCCAAAGGTCATTGGCTTTTTGAAGCTACTGCCTGTGTGAGTCCACAGCAGTGCCTCTGGTGGGCGCCTGGCATTACCATTGGGCAGCAGCGCTGCTGGTTGGAAGGACAGGTGGGTGTGGAGTGGGAAGGGTAAGGACACACTGGAACTCTCTAGCACTTCTGGCCCCACACTCAACAGTGACCTTCAAGACATAGTGGCTGTGGTTTCTCTTCTGCCTCCTAAGTATCGTGCAGAGTCACTTTTGCCAACTCGAACCTGGAACCATATGGGTTGACAATAGAATAATCCAACCCCCAGTGGGCAAACCCAAAATCATTTGGCGGAAAAGGCATAAATGCCAGACAACATGGTGTTTTCAATAACCAAACGTTCCCCTGGAAAATGCTGATGGTAGATGGACTCCCTTTGAAGAGCACAGACCCCACCACTAAAGACACACAGCCAAGGGTCCTGAAGAGCCCAGCAGTGATGTATATGGAAGCTGCCCGCAACCTGCCCACAAATGGAAGGAATGAGTGTTGTGTGTCCACCAACACGGGGTATAATTCGGACCACCTGAACCAGCGCATTAATGGTCTGATGTGAACGATCACTGTGACCAATTCACCAGTTATCTGCTTGATAAGGAAAGCATGGAAGAAAATAAGGTCGCCATTTTGTTGTTTTATTTTCAAGTTCCCACTTCTAAATGAATGCAAAGTTCTTCTTGTACCTTCTCTTCTTTTTTCCTCTCAATTATCCTTCCCCTTCTTGTATTCCTGCTTTTCCCCCTTCACATTGCTACATTTATCCATAGAGCACAAAAGGATGGATGGGTTGATGGATAAGACCAGAGTTGAAAAGAATGGGAATCAATTTTACAGTGCAGCGTAACACCGCACACAGAGTGAGGGAGAGAGGAGCAAGGCGCTTGGGCACTGATCTAAGAATGACTGGGGGTGAGATACTGAGATACTTCACAGGCCTGAGGCTCCACGGATCACATTTCCCCAGGAGTTCAAGAACAAATGTGTGTGTGTGTGTGTGTGCGCGCGCGCGTGCGTGTTTTCTAGGAGAGAATAACTCGAGAAATTTACCAGGCACTCGAATAAAAGTCCTGAGATGTCCTGCAGTAAAAAAAGTTCCGACTTTGTTCAATCCAGTGTTTCTCAAACTAGTTTGACTCTGGAACCCTTATTTGTAACTTCTAGGAATATTCCACAGAGGAAACACACTTTGGGACGTGTTCTAAATGATGTCTAGGGTACTTCTTTCACCCCTACGACTCCCTAAATTTTTCCACTTTTCTTACAAAACTCAAACTCAATATAAATGGAAAGGCCAGTTGAACACTGAGCAGCCTGTAAGGAAACATCACTTTTTTTTTTTTCTTTTTTCAGCTAAAGCCTTCTCAATGAGGGCAAGTCCAAGAGGAGGCACATGAGGTATACTTAGTGACATGAATAATGGCCCATCTTGGTGTGTCTCCAGTCAAGAGATCCCAAGTTACCTGAATCAGTGTTTCTTAGACACAGAGAATAATCTCACTGAGAAACACGATCTTTGAGTTCCAACAGCAGCAATAGGCAGAAAAACACTACCCTCCAGCTTGGATTGGACTACATAAGATTCTCTAAACCAGGATGGCCAACTAGGATCCTAATCTTCCAAGTGCTTGGACCTTGGATAGGTCAACTGGCTGAAGGTTGGACAGTTGTTGGTTTAGGCTGGAGATCAAAATTCAGTCATCCTATAATATAGATCTTGTTACCTTTTGGGATTACCACTAGGGGTCACTAAAGAGAGATAGGAGACAGTCTCCATCTTGTCTAAACAATTCCAAAATAGCGATGGGCTTTGGACAACATACCAGGTTAGTGTCTCTCTAACTTTAACGGGCATGTGAATAACCTGGTGGTTTTGTGGAGATTCTGATCCAGTAGGTCTTGGGTGAGGCCTCGGAGTCTACATTTCTATCAAGCTACCAGGTGATGTCGCTGCTGTTGGTGCTAGAGCTTTGGAAGGTCTCAAGATCAGTTCAGCTCCCTTGCAGGAACCCAGCTTGGGCCTCTATATCCTCAGATCCTCCACTTCTCCCCACTCCCCTTTTCTTTCCTCTTCCTCCTCTCATCCTCCTCCTCCTCCTTTTTCTGCAGCTCTACTCAGAGTTCTCAATCTTCTCAAAGGACACTTTTGCAACCATTTGTGTTTACAGCTTTTCCTCATGAGATCTAGCTTGGTAGCATTGATATTTATTGTGGAAATAAACACTAGAGAAACAGAGGCATTGGTTCTGAAGTGCTTCTCTCTTTTTGCATATATGGCATTTTGTGTAAGTAGAGGAAGCTAGATTTGAGTAATGGCAGTTCTGGCTGAGCTAGGTCGGAGTAGACGGATGACATTTTATGTCTTTGGTGGTGGAGGCTATTTGATTTTATTCTTCAACCCCAACTATAAAGTTATTTTAACCAATGAGAGATCTATTTCTATGCTTTCAGAGTTGAGGAAAAAAGATAATTACCCACGTAGAATCCAGAGACCTTCATTTTCCACACTTTGTGGTAAGTTACATGGAAGTGAAAGTAAGTGATAGAGTAATACTTTCTGATGTGAGAGATGTGAGAATGGACCTCTATCTCGATTATACATGTAAGTATAAAGATTTTTATTGATTTTTTTCTAATTATAGTTCAGAAAACTTGGAAAACATAGAACATCATTTTTAAAAAACAGTCCCAAAATACCACCACCCAGAGAAAACTCACAGTTAACAATTTTTCGGTTTGATGATGATCTTCCAGTCTTTTTTGTATTTATATGTGCATTTTCCTATGATTATGGAATACTGTTATATAACCTGATACATTCACTTAGCAATATAGACTAAACAATATCCCATTTCAGTATTTTTTACAAATAATTGTTAGTGCTTTTGTGGTAGTCTATCATAAATACATTCCACAGTATACTTAATCGGTCCTCATTGTTGGATATTCAGGTTGTTACTAATTTTTCACATTACTAAAAACATTTTATGAACATTCTTATACATACATCTTTACCCATACCTTTCATTATTTGGGTTGGAAACTTTCCAAGATGTGGAACTAGTAAGCCAAAAGCTTTTGAAAGGCACTCAGGAGGATTGCCTGGGAAAACTGCACCACTGTGCATCAGCAGCAGCAGCCTGCAACAGGACTCGATTAAAAAGACAGGCACAACACAGGTGCTTAACACTAGGATTGGCAGTCAGATTGCCTGAGTTTGAGTCACCCCTGGAATATCGTTTAATCTCTGTGCCTCTGTTGAATTTCCCTATGATTACGGATAATGCTAGGTCCTACAACCATAAAGTTGTTTTATGTGTCAAGTGACAGAATATATGCCAAGCCTGACACTGTAAACCTTGAACAAACGTTAGCTGATATGACTACTTTCCTGCATGCTCAGCCATCGTCCCGGTCCTTACATGCCAGTGATCCACAAATCCGCTCCTATATTTTTTTTGCCAGGGCCATCCGCTGAGGTCAAGGGGACCGGCAATGGACAGGACAACCTTCCCAAGAGTGGGCGTTAGAAGAGGGGGTACGTGAAGACGGCCTTGGGTCACCTAGGAAGGCTCCTTGCTTACCCTTTCCTGGACGTGGACATGCAGAAGGACCTGGCCGAGTGAAAGCGACCAGCGGAGGTCAGCCCACGCCGGCCCAGCAGCCTGGAGGATGAGACCCACCACCCACAAAGCCACTGGTGGAGAGCGGGCGAGGCCCCTGTGTGCGGTGAACAGCAGGGCACCAAGGAAGGAGGCAGCTGCCTCTTGTTTTCCGCTGAGAGGCTGAGGGGTCCCTCGGGACACGACTTCATTTGTGTGAGGGGAGAAGGGCGCTTCTGACCACTTTGCATCGGTGCGTGGGCTAGACGCAGTGAGAAGAGAATCGAGCCTCGCGGTGACAAAGTGTGTGTGATCGCGGAGGAGGCGGCCACCCGCAGGCTGGCCCGGAGCCCGCCCAGCCCCACCCCCGCCGGGACCCTTCGGGAGCCCGAGGGGAGTCCCGGAGAGGACCCTGCGGAGAGGACCGTGCGGGAGCCCGTGGGGCTGGAGATGAGCGCACTTCCGGCGCATCCACCGCCCGGGTCGGCGGGCTGCAAGGAGGGGAGGAGCCGCTGCGGAGGGCGCCGTCCCCAGGGGCCTGCCCTGGGGTCTCCACTTTGCGGTGGGGGTGGGCGTGGGAAATACGCGCAGTCGGGGAAAGCGGTGGAAGTCCAGCCTGGGAGGCCCGCACCGCCCTCCCGCAGCTCCGGGGAGAGAAGAGCCAGGCTGGGCCGGAGGCCAGAGGCAGCAAAGGCCCTACACAGGCCCGCCTGGAAATGCGCCGCGGTGTGTGGGAGGACGTTCTGCTCCCCAGTCATCAGGGCCATAAAGCGGGAGTTGAGAAAGACGCCTCCCCATCCCATAAGCTAGAGGTCGGAAATCTTTTTCTGCCAAGTGCCAGAGAGGAAATGTTTGCTTTTGGCGGCCATAGTGAGAGGTGAAGCCAGCTGGACTTCCTGGGTTGAGTGGGGACTTGGAGAACTTTTCTGTCTAGCTAGAGGATTGTAAACGCACCAATCAGCGCTCTGTGTCTAGCTAAAGTATTGTAAATGCGCCAATCAGCACTCTGTAAAAACGCAACTATCAGCGCTCTGTGTCAAGTTAGAGGATTGTAAATGCACCAATCAGCACTCTGTAAAATGGACCAATCAGCACTCTGTAAAATGGAGCAATCAGCAGGATGTGGGCTGGGACAAGTAAGGGAACAAAAGCTGGCCATCCCAGCCAGTGGTGGGAAACCGTGCAGTCTCCTTCTGCTTATGGAAGGTTTGTTCTTTCTGTCTTCACAATAAATCTTGCTGCTGCTCACTCTTTGGATGTGTGCCATCTTTAAGTGCTGTAACACCCACTGCGAAGGTCTGCTGCTTCATTCTTGAGTTGGTGAGACCGTGGACCCTCCAGCAGGAAGAAAGAAACTGCAGACTCAATAGGGTCTCTGTCGCAACTGCTGGAGTTCAAGTCCCAAAGCAGCCACAGAGAATGAGGAAAGTTATGGGTGTGGCTGTGCTTCAATAAAGCTTTATTTACAAAACTGAGATCACCGTTTACCAACCCATGATGTAATTTTCTAAAACACAAGTCCTATTTTTATTGGTGTCATAAATTATTTTTTTCTAAAAAACAAAAAAAGTATATATATTATTCATTGGGTTTCTTCTTGTAGGTGATGACCCATAGAGGCACTATCTCCTGTTTCCTTTGGATTGACCTTAAAGCTTCATTTCCTAGCCACTGTGAATCCTGCATTGGAAAAGGCCCATTACTGTTTACACACCTTTTTTTTTTTTTCTTTTTCTTTTTTTTTTATTATTATACTTTAAGTTCTAGGGTACATGTGCATAACGTGCAGGTTTGTTACATATGTATACTTATACCATGTTGGTGTGCTGCACCCATCAACTCGTCAGCCCCCATTAATTCATCATTTATATCATGTATAACTCCCCAATGCAATCCCTCCCCCCTCCCCCGTCCCCATGATAGGCCCCAGTGTGTGATGTTCCCCTTCCCGAGTCCAAGTGATCTCATTGTTCAGTTCCCACCTATGAGTGAGAACATGCGGTGTTTGGTTTTCTCTTCTTGTGATAGTTTGCTAAGAATGATGGTTTCCAGCTGCACCCATGTCCCTACAAAGGACGCAAACTCATCCTTTTTGATGGCTGCATAGTATTCCATGGTGTATATGTGCCACATTTTCTTAATCCAGTCTGTCACAGATGGACATTTGGGTTGATTCCAAGTCTTTGCTATTGTGAATAGTGCTGCAATAAACATACGTGTGCATGTGTCTTTGTAGTAGAATAACTTATAATCCTTTGGGTATATATCCAGTAGTGAGATGGCTGGGTCATCTGGTACATTTAGTTCTAGATCCTTGAGGAATTGCCATACTGTTTTCCATAATGGTTGAACTAGTTTACAATCCCACCAACAGTGTAAAAGTGTTCCTATTTCTCCACATCCTCTCCAACACCTGTTGTTTCCTGACTTCTTAATGATTGCCAGTCTAACTGGTGTGAGATGGTATCTCATTGTGGTTTTGATTTGCATTTCTCTGATGGCGAGTGATGAGCATTTTTTCATGTGTCTGTTGGCTGTATGAATGTCTTCTTTTGAGAAATGTCTGTTCAGATCCTTTCCCCACTTTTTGATGGGGTTGTTTGTTTTTTTCTTGTATATTTGTTTGAGTTCTTTGTAGATTCTGGATATTAGCCCTTTGTCAGATGAGTAGGTTGCAAAAATTTTCTCCCATTCTGTAGGTTGCCTGTTCACTCTGATGGTAGTTTCTTTTGCTGTGCAGAAGCTCTTTAGTTTAATTAGATCCCATTTGTCAATTTTGGCTTTTGCTGCCATTGCTTTTGGTGTTTTAGACATGAAGTCCTTGCCCATGCCTATGTCCTGAATGGTACTACCTAGGTTTTCTTCTAGGGTTTTTATGGTATTAGGTCTAACATTTAAGTCTCTAATCCATCTTGAATTAATCTTTGTATAAGAGGTAAGGAAAGGATCCAGTTTCAGCTTTCTACTTATGGCTAGCCAATTTTCCCAGCACCATTTATTGAATAGGGAATCCTTTCCCCATTTCTTGCTTCTCTCAGGTTTGTCAAAGATCAGATGGATGTAGATGTGTGGTATTATTTCTGAGGACTCTGTTCTGTTCCATTGGTCTATATCTCTGTTTTGGTACCAGTACCATGCTGTTTTGGTTACTGTAGCCTTGTAGTATAGTTTGAAGTCAGGTAGCGTGACGCCTCCAGCTTTGTCCTTTTGACTTAGGATTGTCTTGGCAATGCGGGCTCTTTTTTGTTCCATATGAACTTTAAAGCAGTTTTTTCCAATTCTGTGAAGAAACTCATTGGTAGCTTGATGGGGATGGCATTGAATCTATAAATACCTTGGGCAGTATGGCCATTTTCACGATATTGATTCTTCCTATCCATGAGCATGGTATGTTCTTCCATTTGTTTGTGTCCTCTTTGATTTCACTGAGCAGTGGTTTGTAGTTCTCCTTGAAGAGGTCCTTTACATCCCTTGTAAGTTGGATTCCTAGGTATTTTATTCTCTTTGAAGCAATTGTGAATGGAAGTTCATTCATGATTTGGCTCTCTGCTTGTCTGTTACTGGTGTATAAGAATGCTTGTGATTTTTGCACATTAATTTTGTATCCTGAGACTTTGCTGAAGTTGCTTATCAGCTTAAGGAGATTTTGGGCTGAGACGATGGGGTTTTCGAAATATACAATCATGTCATCTGCAAACAGGGACAATTTGACTTCTTCTTTTCCTAACTGGATACCCTTGATTTCTTTCTCTTGCCTGATTGCCCTAGCCAGAACTTCCAACACTATGTTGAATAGGAGTGGTGAGAGAGGGCATCCCTGTCTTGTGCCAGTTTTCACAGGGAATTTTTCCAGTTTTTGCCCATTCAGTATGATATTAGCTGTGGGTTTGTCATAAATAGCTCTTATTATTTTGAGGTACGTTCCATCAATACCGAATTTATTGAGCATTTTTAGCATGAAGGGCTGTTGAATTTTGTCAAAAGCCTTTTCTGCATCTATTGAGATAATCATGTGGTTCTTGTCTTTGGTTCTGTTTATATGCTGGATTACGTTTATTGATTTGCGAATGTTGAACCAGCCTTGCATCCCAGGGATGAAGCCCACTTGATCATGGTGGATAAGCTTTTTGATGTGCTGCTGAATCTGGTTTGCCAGTATTTTATTGAGAATTTTTGCATCGATGTTCATCAGGGATATTGGTCTAAAATTCTCTTTTTTTGTTGTATCTCTGCCAGGCTTTGGTATCAGGATGATTTTGGCCTCATAAAATGAGTTAGGGAGGATTCCCTCTTTTTCTATTGATGGAATAGTTTCAGAAGGAATGGTACCAGCTCCTCCTTGTACCTCTGGTAGAATTCAGCTGTGAATCCATCTGGTCCTGGACTTTTTTTGGTGGGTAGGCTATTAATTATTGCCTCAATTTCAGAGCCTGCTATTGGTCTCTTCAGGGATTCAACTTCTTCCTGGTTTAGTCTTGGGAGAGTGTAAGTGTCCAGGAAATTATCCATTTCTTCTAGATTTTCTAGTTGATTTGCGTAGAGGCGTTTATAGTATTCTCTGATGGTTGTTTGTATTTCTGTGGGGTCCGTGGTGATATCCCCTTTATCATTTTTTATTGCGTCTATTTGATTTCTCCCTCTTTTCTTCTTTATTAGTCTTGCTAGCGGTCTGTCAATTTTGTTGATCTTTTCAAAAAATCAACTCCTGGATTCATTGATTTTTTGGAGGGTTTTTTGTGTCTCTATCTCCTTCAGTTCTGCTCTGATCTTAATTATTTCTTGCCTTCTGCTAGCTTTTGAATGTGTTTGCTCTTGCCTCTCTAGTTCTTTTAATTGTGATGTTAGAGTGTCAATTTTAGATCTTTCCAGCTTTCTCTTGTGGGCATTTAGTGCTATAAATTTCCCTCTACACACTGCTTTAAATGTGTCCCAGAGATTCTGGTATGTTGTATCTTTGTTCTCATTGGTTTCAAAGAACATTTTTATTTCTGCCTTCATTTTGTTATGTACCCAGTAGTCGTTCAGGAGCAAGTTGTTCAGTTTCCATGTAGTTGAGCGGTTTTGATTGAGTTTCTTAGTCCTGAGTTCTAGTTTGATTGCACTGTGGTCTGAGAGACAGTTTGTTATAATTTCTGTTCTTGTACATTTGCTGAGGAGTGCTTTACTTCCAATTATGTGGTCAATTTTGGAATAAGTGTGATGTGGTGCTGAGAAGAATGTATATTCTGTTGATTTGGGGTGGAGAGTTCTATAGATGTCTATTAGGTCCGCTTGGTGCAGAGATGAGTTCAATTCCTGGATATCCTTGTTAACTTTCTGTCTCGTTGATCTGTCTAATGTTGACAGTGGAGTGTTGAAGTCTCCCATTATTATTGTATGGGAGTCTAAGTCTCTTTGTAAGTCTCTAAGGACTTGCTTTATGAATCTGGGTGCTCCTGTATTGGGTGCATATATATTTAGGATAGTTAGCTCTTCCTGTTGAATTGATCCCTTTACCATTATAATGGCCTTCTCTGTCTCTTTTGATCTTTGATGGTTTAAAGTCTGTTTTATCAGAGACTAGGATTGCAACCCCTGCTTTTTTTTGTTCTCCATTTGCTTGGTAGATCTTCCTCCATCCCTTTATTTTGAGCCTATGTATGTCTCTGCATGTGAGATGGGTCTCCTGAATACAGCAGACTGATGGGTCTTGACTCTTTATCCAGTTTGCCAGTCTGTGTCTTTTAATTGGAGCATTTAGTCCATTTACATTTAAGGTTAATATTGTTATGTGTGAACTTGATCCTGTCATTATGATATTAACTGGTTATTTTGCTCGTTAGTTGATGCAGTTTCTTCCTAGCCTCGATGGTCTTTACTTTTGGCATGTTTTTGCAATGGCTGGTACCGGTTGTTCCTTTCCATGTTTAGGGCTTCCTTCAGGGTCTCTTGTAAGGCAGGCCTGGTGGTGACAAAATCTCTAAGCATTTGCTTATCTGTAAAGGATTTTATTTCTCCTTCACTTATGAAACTTAGTTTGGCTGGATATGAAATTCTGGGTTTAAAATTCTTTTCTTTAAGAACGTTGAATATTGGCCCCCACTCTCTTCTGGCTTGTAGAGTTTCTGCTGAGAGATCTGCTGTTAGTCTGATGGGCTTCCCTTTGTGGGTAACCCGACCTTTCTCTCTGGCTGCCCTTAAGATTTTTTCCTTCATTTCAACTTTGGTTTACACACCTTTGTCTAGGACCTTTTTAAGGCATGTGCTCTGCAGGGCACATTCACTTGAGGTGTTCTCTTTGCGAGGTCACTGGTTCAAGTAATGAAACCATATTTACAGCATCTTCAAATGTAATATCACCCAATAATCTTAACTCACATGAACTGTGAAAAGTTGATTCCATGAATTTGATGCCCTCATTGCCAGATAGGCTGTGCTAGGAAGCAAAGGCCACAGGCAGTGGCTCAGCCTGTAATCCCAGCCCTTTGGGAGGCTGAGGCAGGTCAGGAGTTTGAGACCAGCCTGGCCAACATGGTGAAACCCCGTCTCTACTAAAAATACAAAAATTAGCTGGGTGTGGTGGCACACACTTGTAATCCCAGCTACTCAGAAGGCTGAGGCAGGAGAATCACTTTAACTGGGGAGATGGAGTTGCAGTGAGCCAAGATCGCACCTCTGCACTCCAGCCTGGGCGACAGAGCGAGACTCTATCTAAAAAAAAAAAAAAAAAAAGAGAAGAAGAAAAAGAAAGAAAAATTCAAGGAAAGAAAAGAAATCTTTGCCAAAAGATTTCTTGTGAGGCTAAAAAGATGTTGAACACATCTCAAATCCATGGCATGAGGAAGAACAAAAACTGATGACCTAGAACCTTGCCCTTACACCTGTCTCCTCCCCCAGCGCACACTGGAGAAGACTTGGGATGTGCTCAGCTCTTCGTCTGTCCCGCAAAATGGAGGTGCAGTCATCGCTTCTGAAACTATTCATTTAACGTAGGTTAATGACAACAGAAGTAGCTTAAACAACATGAAAGTTTATTTCTCTCACATGAAGAGGAGACTAAAATGTGACGCTCCAAGGCTGGTGTGGAAGCTCCTTGGTATCCCCAGGAACCTGGGCTCCTTTCCTTTCATTGCTACCTCGGAAGCCTGTGACTTCCGCCTCACGACCCAACATGGCTGCCCAAGCTGTGGCCCTCCTCCTCATCTCCATTCCAGTCAGCAAAAATAAAATAAAAACGACAGGGAAGGGCACATGTTATTGACCAGCATTTTGTTTCCTGGTCACATCTAACCATAAGAGAGGGTGAGGAATGTGGATGTGGGTTTTTGTTTTTTGTTTTTTGTTTTTGAGATGGAGTCTAGCTCTGTCGCCAGGCTGGAGGGCCGTGACGTGATCTCGGCTCACTGCAAGCTCCGCCTCCTGGGTTCAAGCGATTCTTTGGCCTCAGCCTCCCGAGTAGCTGGGACTACAGGCACCCGCCACCATGTCTGGCTAATTTTTGTATTTTTAGTAGAGACAGGGTTTCACCGTGTTGGCCAGGATGGCCTCAGTCTCTTGAGCTCATGATCCACCTGCCTCGGCCTCCCAAAGTGCTGGAATTACAGGCTTCAGCCACCGCGCCCGGCTGGAATGTGGACTTTTTAGGTGGTTAACAATGTGCCCAGACAGAAGTTGGGTTCTTTCATTAAAGAAGAGGATAGTGGGTATTGGGAGACAGCCACAGAGGGAGACTGGTATTTATCTAATAATGACACAAAAATATAATGATGAGTCATGAGAAGTGCTAAGAAAGAGATAAAGAACTACTAAAGTGGGTAAAAAGCTGTGTTTGCAGGGGCGAGGAGTGTTTAAGAAATGCTACCCTTAAAAAGGTGACTCTCAGCTGATACTTGATTCATGAGTGGGTTTTATCCAGGCATAGAAACAGGAGGAAGAGCATTCCTGGAAGAGAGCACAGCGCATGGGAATCCCATGAACCCGGGGGGAATGTGGTGTGTAGCCCAGGGTTGTTGAGGGGCACACTCAGGGGCAGCTCTGGATTATCAGGAGCTTTGGGAGTCATGTTACAAATTGTGAATTTGATTTAGTAAATCCTCTGGTAAAGGACTGGGTGTTGGGGGGTGAGGGAAACCACCTCCAGGTAAGATGGTTAACACTGAGCACTGTCAGCCAAGAAATCCCGTCCATGTTAGTTATTAGCCATGGGAGCCTCTCTAATCCATAGGAGACAAGGGCTTCCAGCTGCTAATGAAGCTTCTTGTTTAGGATCAGAGTCCCAGAACGAGAAGATCGGTTTCTCAGAGCAGGTTTTTCTCTGTTTGCTGCCTAATGAAGTGCAACAGAAGTAGAGGTCCGTTGATAAGCCACTTCCATCGGCTAGGAGCAACCAGGAAAAAACTGAAAATGAGAATGAAGGGAATGAGAATTGTTCTAGTGAAAGGAGGAGACATATTCCTCAAATCCTCACCCATTTTAGGTGGTATGCTATCTTTGGGCTCAGGTGAAGCTGACTTATTCCAAAATCAGTTTAAAATTTAGAGTCAACCACTGGGCTTCTGAACTTCCAGCCTAGAAGAAGTTTAGGTTCATCGAAGCTTCCTGAGTTTTTAGTTGGAAATGGAGCCTGTTTGTCTGAATTGCTGATCCACCCCTGATCCCAGGAAGTTGGCCTGTGCCTTTGAGGTCACTGCTGGACTCTGCTGGTGACTCTGGACTCTGCTGGACACTGCTGGTGAAAATTACAAGCTTAAGACAGAAACAAACTGTCATTTCCTTGTAAATCAAACAACACTGATGGAGCAAAACAAAAGTTGAAAGGTCATCACTGACATTACAAAAATGTTTTCTTTGCTATATATTTTAATTATGCAAGTAGAACTGGAAATGCGTAATAAACACACTGCAGTTAAGAGTTTTGTTTTTAGAGTGTTCTAGACAGATGAAATGAACGACACCATGGTCTTCATTGCAAAGCTTGCCAAACATTGCTGTTTGGGGCAAGAGTGCTCAAGAACGGGGACTGGAGAAAATGTCCAGAAGGAATATTTGAAAAGTCCAGACCTGGTATTCATGTTCCTTTGTCACCTCTGGCCAACCTGCACAAATAGATTCATCTTCTTTCAACAAATGTATCCAAATAACACATTCTTTTACCACAGAAATGTTACAACAGCAATAACAGAACCCCTTGGAGGCCTAGTTATCTAGGTAGGAAAATTACTGACACCCAATTCTGTGCTCCAGGCTGCAGGGAGGTAATTACCCCATGATAGCCTGGGGCGCTTTGTTCTCCGAACGTCTCATCTCTGTTGCATTTTCTGGATGCCTTCTTTTTCCATTAAAGAAAGTATTTATGTCCAGAGAAGTGCTTTAGAAGTCACTGGGGTTCTAAAAATTAAAGGGAATGAATTTAAAAACACAGCTATTTTACCTACTTCTTGAAAACAAAACAAAAAAATAAAAGCTGACATCTGGTAAGTAAGAAACTTCCCCTGGAACCCAAGTAACTAACTTTTATTTTCTCATCATGAAAGGGATGGATCTCCATTGGTGGCCTTTCTTATTTACACCACACACATGGCGATGGCTCCGACATCCAGTTCCTTTAGTATAAACAGAAAGGATGGTCTTTTTCTGTGGAAGTTAATGAATTGAAAAACAAAGCTGTTCTGTATACCCACTCATTCCAAACGAATAAAAGAACTACAGTGTTCTGAGACTTGGGCAAAATAGTTGCATTCAAATTAATTTTGCCCCCTTCTACCCTCCCCCTCCCCACTTCCCACCACTCCCTCCTCGCCTTTTCTAAGGAGAAAAAGAACCATTTAATCACCTTATAAGGGCAGAGAGCAATAAGGGAATGGAGCAAGAGTCATGAGGCCCAGATCTTATTCTTGGCGCAGACAGGGGCTCGCTGGGTGATCTGGGGCTGTCCCTTAACCGCCCTGCGCCTCTGTTGATGCAGCTGTGATATGGGGACACAGATGTGTGTGTGTGGCGCCCATGCACAGCCTTCGGTGAGGGGTCCAAAGCCAAATGTGGGATCCATTCAGCTAATCGTGGGCTGTTTCTCTGTGAAATTGCCGTCTGCAGTGCAGGAATTGGGAGGTGACCTGGTAGGTCTTGGATCAATGACCAGTAAATAGATGCACTGAAAAAACAATGTCCAGGGGTGGGGGGTATGTCCCTGATGGCTGGGAACTCGATTGCCATGACAACCACAGCTACCAAAGAGCTCATCCCAGTATCAGGCATTTCTTACCAGTTAGCTGTGGTGCGGAATTTCCCTCTACGATAGTCATATGTTTCTGTGGCGTATTTTAAGAATGAAGACGAAAAAGAAGGAGCATGCCTTGGCTCCACTGGGCAGACTCTGAGGACCCCTTTCATGGTGGAGATCTGGTCGAACACTGCATCTGCAAGGAAGAGGACTCTGGGAATTTGCCCTTTCCTTTTGGACTTTATTACATTCACCAGTCAAAGTCACTCTGAACTGGTTTCCTGCTGTGCTGGGCATCAGAGACAATGGAAGCAGAGCGGAACCACCTTCCCGCAAACAAGTGTGCTGCCCTTGCTTCTTCTGAATGCTCTGCAGAGTCCCAGTGGACTTGCATTTCTGCCTTTCCAATGGCTTTCCCTGCTGCCCCAAAGCATTTCCTCCCTGTTCTCTGCAGCTGCCCAGAGCTCCACCGACCTGGAAACTCTTACAAAATGACTTGTGTGAATAGTGGAGATTTGTACACCATAGCCCAAAGTCTAAGCCTAAGAAAGGAGGCCCAACAGTTGATCTTACTAACGGTGAGTGTCTTTGAACCTGGATTGGGTTAATCACCGCCTGGTTGCAAGGTGCTTGAACCTCATGCATAAAAACAGAGGTTCTGACCAAAGAAAGGCCATGGAACGGGGCCTCAGGCCATCCTTCTCCCTGCCTCTCCTGCAAACACTTCACTTCCTTCTATCTTTCCAAACAGCATTCTTATTCACGAGAGATTCTAAAAATTTCACATGTGAGAGGCTCCCAAACATCCTTTTGAAAGCGATGTGCATTTTGACTTCTCCACATATTATGCATTTCAGGAGTGCTGGGACCGGGTCCACTTTGTATGTCCTGTCTTCTTATCTTCTTCTCCTACTCCAATCACTCCTCCACTGTACTGCCAGTGTGAAACAAAAAATTGGCCACCTTCTCTTTAAAAACTCGACTGCATGCAGATGAGGTCCACATTTCTTTGCACTGCCTAAGAGGCCCTTCTTGATCTGGCTCTGATCACATCTCCCTTTCTACCCCTACCTCTTTCCACACAGCTCCAGGTCTGTGGACCCGTGGCTGCTTCTGGAATGCATTTCTTTCCTTTCCATCTCCCCTCTTTTCTTCCTGGTGAACTCCCATGCATCCTTTAAGATCCAATTCACATGTGATATCTCAAGGCTTCTCTAGAGGCTGCGTCTACCTCTATCTGGAGGCAGAGTCACTCACCCCTTTTATCTGAGCCATCACTGCCCTTTTGTGAGTTCCTCTTTCAGAGGAAGCATCATATTGTAGGGGAATTACCTGCTCCTGTGCCCATCCTGCTCAGTAAACTATAAACTCCTTGTGGGCAGGAATAAGGTCTTACTCATCTCTGTGAAACTAATTCCTAGATCAAGGCCCACAGGTGCTCAATGAACAGGGCAGGAATGCACATATCCAACTCCAGGGGCTGATGAATACAATCCTTTGTTTTAAATTTAGGAGACATCCAGTAATTGAAACCACCAACAATTGATATAAATTTTATTTTATTTTGATTTTTAGATGGAGTCTCGCTCTGTTGCCCAGGCTGGAGTGCAGTGGTGCAATCTTGGTTCACTGCAAGCTCCGCCTCCTGGATTCATGCCATTCTCCTGCCTCAGCCTCCCGAGTAGCTGGGACTACAGGCGCCCACCACCACGCCAAGCTAATTTTTTTTTGTATTTTTAGTAGAGATGGGGTTTCACCATGTCAGCCAGGATGGTCTCGATCTCCTGACCTTGTGATCCACCCGCCTCGGCCTCCCAAAGTGCTGGGATTACAGGCGTGAGCCACCACGCCCGGCCCTATACACTTTCTTTATTTCCTGGGTAGGTATTAAACTAAATTCACCTTTAGAACTATTGCAAAGATGGAGATAACACCTTAGAGTGAAGAGCTCCGTGTAAATGAAAAACTCCTGTTTTGGACAGGCTCCCCTCTTGGAGAGGCTCGAGGCTGACAGCTCCAGGAGTGATCACACTTGAGCTCTACTCACAGCCCGCTGTGGCCAGACCCTGCTCAGCCCTCCCTTTGCACCGCCACAGGGCCCTGCCAACACATTCCCAAAGGGAGCATTATTATTATTCCCATTGTGCAGGTAGGAAAACTGACAATGAGGTAAGTTACAAAGTCCTGTAGCCAGTAACAAGCTAAGCAGGATGTGAAGCCAGGTGGTCTGACGCTGGCGCCTCTTGTTTCACCACCCCCGCCTGCCTTTTAATGAGCAAGGGGGTAGGGTGGGTTATTAAAGTGGCAATAGTAATAATTTTAGGCAGCCCTTACTGTGTGTCAATCATGGCTCTATGTATTAACTCATTTAATCCTCACAATGACCCTGTGAGAGGGCTACAATTATTATCCTCATTTTACAGATGAGAAAACAGACAGCAAGGTTAGAAGTTTGCCCAGAGGCCACAGAGCTAAGAAGTGGCAAATCTGGGATAGAAACCCAGACAGACTGGCTCCAGAGACCTGCTCTTAACGACCTGCTCGGCAACCTCCCAGGAAGCCGGAAGGCTGTTCAGGCAGGATCCAGGGCCTCAAGGGCATGAGGAATTTGGGGTTCTCAGGGACCTCAGCCAGGGACCACAATAATGACCCTCGGCCTAGCCCAAGTCACTCTGCATAGACATCACCTCTAAGTGTGCAATGTTCTTGCCCTGGAAACACGAGGTTCCTGGCAGGCAGTCCGGAGGGCAGCCCCAGCCTCCTCTGGGCGGACACTGGGACCCTCAGATGGCTCTGTCCTTAGGGTTCTGCCATTCCTCTGCTCAGCTGCTCTCCCCAGCGGGGCTGCCGCCTCCAGCTGCCCACACTGTTCTCATCCTCTGCCTCATGGCTTCTGCTTCCCTGGGCTCCCACTTTCCTCATGGCCTCGATGGCCAGGGCCCCTGTGGCCCCCTCACTGTGGACTGGATTCTGCCTGCTGCTCAATCTCTGTTCCTCCTGCGCACTTGTCTCAGCCACAAATCATTTTATTCTTTTTACTTTTCCTGATTCTGGCTTTGGAAGGAAGATGCTGATAGGCCTAGTTCTTCTTCTTCTTTTTTTTTTTCTTTTTTAAAACCGAGTTTCGCCCTTGTTGCCCAGACTGGAGTGCAGTGGTGCAATCTCGGCTCACCGCAACCTTCGCCTCCTGGGTTCCAGTGATTCTCCTGCCTCAGCCTCCCGAGTAGCTGGGATTACAGGCACCTGCCACCACATCCGGCTAATTTTGTATTTTTAGTAGAGACGGGGTTTCTCCACGTTGGTCAGGCTGGTCTCGAACTCCTGACCTCAGGTGATCCACCCACCTCAGCCTCCCAAAGTGCTGGGATTACAGGCATGAGCCACCGCGCCCGGCCTAGTTCAGTTTTTTAAGCTGAGCGTGATGTAAGTTGCAGGCCAAGCTGTGAACATACTCTCTCCAGCTCAGGTGTGAGTGGCTGAGCCAGCCCTGGGAAGGCGCATGGATACCAAGGATAGGAGGCAGAGCAGAGACAGGTGGGGAAAGAAGCAGGCCCCCCGGGGCTGCCTCTTCATCCAGGGATGGGGACAGGCGGTCTTCTTGAAGGAGCTGCACGTGTCTGATGCAACACCCCGGGGTGTGGACGGTCTCCTCATTCCCTCCAAGCCTGACCCACTCCACATCCAAGGAGTATTACTCCATGGCCAGAGGCAGGAGCCTCCTCCCCGTGATCAGCGAGCGTTTCCTTCAGGCCCTAGCAGAAAGCAGATGGCACTTGCCAGCGGGGTGACTGGAGCGAGCTGAATGGAGGAGCTATTCACACAGCCATGGGCAAGATGAAGGGAAGCCAAAAAGGGATGGCGACACGTCTTGGGGCCATGCTTTGGAGAACTGTCACCATTTCCAGGCTGAAAGGGCAGGGCGGGGAGCGGACACTCAAGGCCAGAGAGAGCCGGAGCCCTCGCTGCAGCTGGGTCTGCAGGAGATGGCCCCCTCGCCCCTGCCTGCATAGGGCTTTCAGGGGAGGAGAGCAGCCTCTGCCCACCTGTGACTCAGAAGGAAGGGAGCCGGCAGGATCAACATCTCCACCGCCCTTCCTCCTGCGCTTTGATCTACTGCCAGCGCCGCTCTCCGGCTAACCCAAACTGCAGCCAGAGGGCCAGGAAGCCCAGCGAGGCCTGTGTAGAGGCGAGTCGGGGGCCCAGACCATGGCAGGAAGGGAGGGAGGGCGAGCCAGGGGGAGCAGCACACGCGGGAGGGAGGGCGAGCCAGGGGAGCAGCACACGCACACACCTCGGCTGGGAGCCACTGGCTGCCCCAGGATGATGGCGCCGACTCAGGCTCAAGAAGTGGCGTCTTCCCTACTGATCACATTTAAGCTACTTAAAAATATGTTAAAAGTGAAAAGAAATGGCCAGGTGCGATGGCTCACGCCTGTAATCCCAGCACTTTGTGAGGCCGAGGCAGGCACATCATAAGGTCAAGAGATCGAGATCATCCCGACCAACACGGTGAAACCCCATCTCTACTAAAAATACAAAAAATTAGCCGGGCATGGGGGTGCACACCTGTCATCCCAGCTACTCCGGAGGCTGAGGCAGGAGAATCGCTTGAACCCAGGAGGTGGAGGTTGCAGTGGGCCGAGATCGCACCATTGCACTCCAGTCTGGGCTACAAGAGCAAAACTCCATCTCAAAAAAAAAAAAAAAAAAAAAAGTAAAAGGAAATGAGGCTGCTGGAATACAGCTTCCTGGAGCTTCTGCCATGTTTTCCTGGGATCTCATGAGGATTTCCACTTCCATGCAGAGTGGTGGAATGCTCCCATAGCACCAAAAAAGGCATGGACACTGGATGACAGACCTGCCCAGAACTCACTGTTCAGCTGAGGGCGGTGTGCAGCAGGGATGCAGTGTGCATGGCCCAGGCAGAGGTGGGGGGTTCGGGGGGATGTCCACATCTCAGAGGAGTGTGGGAGATGGTCATTGACAGCCAGAAGTCAAGCATAAGATGCAATCCTGGAGAGAAATGGGAAGTGGGAAAATGCTACATTGAATTTATCCTGAATTGACTAAGGTTAAGCTTCTGACATGTGTCAGAATGGGGTCTTCACATGGAAATGACATTTTATTTAATTAAAAAAGGTTATTTTAAAATTTTGCACACCTGCCTTTGGGAGTGGCATGTTCCATAGGCACAGAAAATTCTATTGCTGTTGACCTGGCCTGGTGGCTCACACCTGCAATCCCAGCACTTTGGGAGGCTAAGGCAGGAGGATCACTTGAGCCCAGGAGCTTGAGACCAACCTGGGAAACACAGGGAGACTCTGTCTCTACAAAAAATAAAAAATTAAAAAAAAAAAAACTAGCCAGGTGTGGTGGTGTGCACCTATGGTCCCAGCTACTCAGAAGGCTGACATGGGGAGATGGCTTCAGCCCAGGAGGTGGAGGTTACATTGAGCCACGATTGCACCACTGCACTTCAGTCTGGGTGACAGAGTGACACTCTGTCTCCCCGCTCCAAAAAACATTTACTGCTGTGTGTTGGGTAAAGGACAGTGCCGAAATCCGCAACTACTGTGCAACTTCAGCCCCTCCTTTATCTGCCTTGCGTTTACCATAGGTCTATTCCCGAAGGAGGAGTTTGTCCTGAGTTAAAAGATGTTAATTGATGTGGTATTCAAGTCTATAAAAAGTTGATGATAGAATAAGATATGGCACTTGGGAAAGTTGCTTCATTATTTCATCTTTGAAGGCCCAAATGAAGGCATGTTTAGATAAAAAAAAATACCTCCCAGGGAGTTAAAAATACACTGGCCCCAAGTCTATCTCTTTCCCGTCGCTCATGCATGTTCACACAAAGAGGAAGTCACTAAGGATGCCTGATGTTTAGTTGTTCTAGAAGTTGATGGGAGGCAAGGAGGTTGAAGGTCCTGGCATGTGCCTCTAATTTATTCCCTTCTACTTTCCCAAGAGTGGGAGAACAAATATTTGTGAACTTTGTGTTATTAAAAAGTTCAGTCTGTCCGCTTAGCTCTTACCTATAATCCCATCAGTTCTCTGGACCAAGAATGAGTTTTGATGTCCAGATTAATTCAATTAGGCTAACAAATTCTGATTTTGTGTGGTTAACAAAAAGCTGTGTGTGAGTGATTTCTCTTTCAGAATGACTCTTTTGGCATTCTGCTGTGTATTTTATGCCTTTCTGTTGAGGCATCCACCAATCCACTCACGACAGCCCCAGGGCAAAGGTGCAGACGTTTTGGAAGGCCTTTCCTGTTCCCAGTCGTGGCCTCTCTTGCTCTCTCTGCCTCACCTTCTCCCTCTCTCTCTCTCTCCTCTCTCTCTCCCCGCTCCACAAACATAACTCATACTTAACAGGTTATGGTTGCTGTTTTCCTAACAACCAAGAACTCCAAGCCTTCCTCACCTACTTAAGATTGATGGTGGCTGAGACCCAGGGCAGTGCCCTTGGCTGCTAACCTCACACTTGACAGCTAAGCACTTCTCTCCCAGGTCTCATGAAATTGGGAGACCGTTCTTTCTGCAGTTATCCTTGGGCAGTGGTTTTCACACAGCAGGGTGAAAACTGAAATCAATGCAAGGTCATGACCAGAATTTTTAAAACAATGAACTCGAATAGAGTTGAAAATATAAGGCTATGCTGCATAGACTCAGACGAATCTGAGACTTTGTTTTCATTCTGCGCCTATTTATTGATTGTGGTGTGTTGGCTTGTGGTGTAAACTGTATTTCTTATTGTGGATCACTGAAAAAACGCGAAGCCACTGAAACAAAGGTTATTGAAGGGCAAACTCCTCGATTCACAGCTACGTTTTTACCGTGAAGGCTTGGCCTCAATGGGGTGGTGCCCAGGGGCCCTGCTGGCCTTCAGTTCCTTGTCTATCTCCAGGTTTGCAATTTCTCAAAATCGCTTCCAATTCTAATTCTATCCCCCAAAGGGCCGTTCACAACCACTCGTCCTCAGATCTCTACTTCCACTGAGATTCCAGGCCTCAGAAAAGGGAGGTGCTTGGACCACCCGCTGGCCCGTCCAGCAGTGAGTGACTGTAAGGTGCGCAGCGAATTCTGCTGGCTAGAAAACGCTTGACAAGGTGGGCCTGGGAGGGTCTCACAGAAAGACTTTTGTCGTTTCCTCTTCCTTCCCACACGTTCTCTCATCCTCCAGCCCCACACCAACGACACCACTGCTGGGAGGTCTTTGAAATGGCCTCGTGAAGCTCTAGTAGCAGCTATAGGAGGTCTCTCACTGCGGCTCCACCTCCCAGCCAGAGATCTCCCCAGAGGATGGCAAAACCTAGTCTTTTCTGTTCATTTCTGGGTCATAGTCTACTAACTTTTTAAAGGGATGCATGAAATCCTATCATTTCAAGGCCAAGAGAGAATTTAAATTTCAGTTAAAAAAAAAGCAGTGATTCAACATTTTACCCATTGTGTAATTCCATTCTGTTATTTAATCATATGTCTCTCAGCAAGCATTTATTGAGCAACTATTTTTCTGTGTGAGGCATTATGCTAGGTGCCAAGTACCGGGCTAGGTATTCAATAGCAAAAGCAAAACAGAGAATGCTAAGTTCAGGTCAAGAGACAGCAATCTCCCAGATAATTGTGCTGTGATGTGATACTTGTTTTCATCGATGTGGGAACGCAGTGCTGTGATTTCTCAGAGCAAGGACATGTCACCAGGCCTGGGAACCATGGGACAGGTTTTACAAAGAAGGGGACGAGAGCTGGGTCTTGAGGGGCTGGGAAATGGAGCTGGCTGGAGAGGAGCCTCTAAAGCAAACTCTGGCTGGGTTCTAATGAGCTTTGTGTGCCAGATATAAAAGGATGGATTATCCTGAGGGAACAGGGAGCCAGTAAGGATTTTAAAGCAGTTGATTGATATGATTCAACTTATAAACAAAGGTGTTCAATCCAGCTTTGTTTGCAATAGCAACCAGTAAGGGGGGAAGAAAAACTGTCCATAGTCAGAGGACAGATTCGGTCATTCATTGAATATCTATGCAGTAAAATAGCACATGGGCAATAAAAATGACAGCGCGTTTGATATTCATCAGCACAAAAGAATCCTTGTTGGAATTTTATTGAAATGCTTTTCCCCACATTTACTACTGTCATACTTTCTTTTAAACTCAGATTTAAAATTCCGACTTTGAGTCTCAATGTGTTTAAAAATTGCATAATAAAAGTCCTGTGCAAATGAAAAGAGCCTCAAATAAAAGAATAACATAATATAAAAATAAAAGGAATAACTCCAGATCATAGTAAGGATCAGAATTTCTTCTAAGTTCATCACATTCTTAGGGCCAGTCCTTAAGCTCTGTAGTGATAGTAATAGAAACATACAACTTCTTCCTCTTCCTTCCCAAGTTTCAGTCCCGGGACACTATCCCTGAGACCTCCTATCTGCATTGTCTCAGCCATCCTGTGGTCACAGTGTTTGCTCCACATATTCTGCCCCTGCTCACGTCGCCCTTCATCCTGCCCCAGCTGGACATGCTGCCTGTACAGCCCACTGGTTCTGGCAGCCAGGAGTTTCCCAGGACCAGCAGCATTGATTGTGTTCTACTCAGATCAAGGAAAGAGTTCACCTCAGCTCCTACCTGGCAAATCAGGTATGCATTTCCAGCTGTGTTTTTCACCGGCTGGGGTTAGATTCTACTATAATCTAGACGTATCATTTGTGATGGATGAAGATCCCCTATGGGCGGTAACAGAGAAAGTTAAAAGGATGAGCATTTAAGTAAGTAGGACCTAGTACAAGAACATACTATAATCTGAATCTCAGAAAGAGGCTATGATATTTAAGAATTTAGCAATACATCCTAAGTAAAGAATAGATAAAGTTTCTTTACAAATGAGGTAGCATTCCAAATGTAACCCAGATATATGTCCCATGTGGTCCAGTTTTTGCAGTCTCATTCGAAGAAAACACATTCAATTTAAGACCCTTTCAAGAATGATAGAAATTTTGCTACAGATTTTCTGAAAGAAATTCATCTTTAGAAAACTTCCCAAAGATCTTCTTTAGAAATATTTCTGTTCCCCAAACTTCAGTATTCACAGTAGCTACCAGCTACCGCTCCTTTTTCTTGCCCACACTGCTTTCTCGTGGCTTCCCCACTGACTTTCTCCTTCATATGCTCTGCTTCCTTCTCCTCTGTGCCACAGGGAACTGCAGAATTGGCCTCTAGGACTTCTGTTTCCACTTGCCCCCATGCCAGACCTCTCTAGGATGGCCACAGCATCTAGAACCACCTCACCTTCCAAGCATCCCTGGCGCCCTGTGGCGAAAGCACATCAGAGTCGCCAGGAAGCACGGTTGTTTCTCACTTCAACAGAAAACTCATGGAGCATTTTGGGGAATAAAATTCTCCACCTTGGCCGGGCGCCGTGGCTCACGCCTGTAATCCCAGCACTTTGGGAGGCCGAGGCGGGCGAATCATGAGGTCAGGCGATCGAGACCATCCTGGCTAACACGGTGAAACCTCATCTCTACTGAAAATACAAAAAATTAGCCGGGCTTGGTGGCGGCGCCTGTAGTCCCAGCTACTCCAGAGGCTGAGGCAGGAGAATGGCGTGAACCCGGGAGGCGGAGCTTGCAGTGAGCTGAGATGGTGCCACTGCACTCCAGCCTGGGCGACTAGTGAGACTCCATCTCAAAAAAAAAAAAATTATCCACCTTGTTAACAAATCAGTAAGGAAGGATTATTCAGTAATTGATGGCTGACACTACTGGTTAACAATTTGGGAAAAAATATTACATTTCTTTCCCCCTGTCTAAATACATCCCAGATGGTTTGAAGAGTTTTATGTAAAATAAAAAACTAAATGAGTTAGAAAAATATAGGTGGATATTCATCCAGTCACATAAAAGTCAAGAAAAAAAATCATAAAGCTAAAGAGCTTGGCTATCACTTCATAAAAGTATACAATTCTACATGTCATAAAATGCCACAGAAAGTTTTAGAAATGAAAAACTAAAGGAACATTTGCAATAATTGCAACAACTAAATGCTCATTCTCAATTATTTAAACAGCTCTTACAAATCAATGTGAAAAAGACAAATGCTTTAACAGGAAAACGGGCAAGATCGTAAACAGGCTATTCAAAGACATATTTAAAAAGTTAATAAATGTTGAAAAATAAGTGTTCAGCTTTTGAAGGCCAGGCATACTCTGCCAGAAGAGGGAGGCAATGAGGTCAGTGGTTTATGGCCTCTGTGATGTGTAATGACAAAATCTTCCTGCCTGCATACATCGGATATCTTTTTAGTGACGACCGTCATAATTTCATGGACCTGGGAGTTCTATTTTCTTTTCTGTTGCTGTTGTTTTTTGTTGTTGTTGTTGTTGTTTTTGATTTTTTTGAGGCAGAGCCTCTCTCTGTCGCCCAGGCTGGAGTGCAATGGCATGATCTTGGCTTAGTGTAACCTCCGCCTCCCGGGTTCAAGCGATTCAAGTGCCTCAGCCTCCTAAGTAGCTGGGATTACAGGCACATGCCACCACGTCTGGCTAATTTTTGTATTTTTTAGTAGAGATGGGGTTTCGCCGTGTTGGCCAGGCTGGTTTTGAACTCCTGACCTCAGGTGATCCTTCTGCCTCGGTCTCTCAAAGTGCTGGGATTACAGGCATGAGCCACCATGCCTGGCCAGTTCTGTTTTCTTTAAATCACTGTACATTGTATACACTCTTAATGGGTACGAAAATATAAAAATCCTTAAACGATTCAGGTGATTTAATAGAGAATACCTAAGCATCTTGTAGTTAGCACTAAGCGCATGAAGTTGGTAGACACTCAGCAACTTATTTGGCCTTCAGAGCATCTGGTGTGTGAGTGTGAGTGTTTCTTAACAACTAACGTTATTCTGAGGTTTGCATGTATTTGTTCACCCCTCTAGGTGGACAGCCTGACTGTTATTTCCCTTATATCTCACTGTAGGTGGACTGGAACAGTTTCTAAAGAGATGTGGAAGTATCAGCGAATGGGATCTGCTCAGTCTTTCAGATACCTGTAAGCTGAAGCTGAAAGTCAGCCTTGCTATCCATGGAACCTGCATCTACATTTCCAGGTACTTTTTGCCTACTAAATCCTCTTCTCGTTTCACGGAACTCAGCCTATCCCTGGGCTGCCTTTTGAAGCTTCTATTACTGGCTAACACAAGGGGTATTCAGCCCAACTTTTGATCAATATCTTAGAAGAAGATTTTGCCACTGTTCTCAGTAAATGAAGTGATGTTTTCTCTTTTCATTAGCAATGAAAAGATAGTCCATGTTGTTTCTGATAAAATCAGTATTGAAGCTACATATGTGAAAATGTTTATAGCAATTTAGGAAATACATCACACAAAGACATTTTTGCTCTGGTTATAAAAAGGTCTTGAATTGACTTAATGAGGCCAAATATGGCCTTGGGTCTTCAAAAACTTTCTCTGGTCTTGAGAAAGCTCCTTGGCTGTAGTTTGAAACAGGCCTGGGGATCAGTTGAGCTTTCCCTGGGGCTCTGGGCATCACAGGCGAGCGCACCAGCATCTGCACTTCCGTGATTATCATGTTCCACCGGATGCTTTTGCTGTCTCACTGGGAACATGAACTCCCTGGCACTTGCCCTTCTCAATGACGCCAGTGTCACCTGCAACTTTACTGGAGAGCTTTCTCTAGCTACAAACACATGCTGAGGTCACACTTGGGAAGTGGAAGTGCCAGGCATTTATCATCCCCTCGGCCAGTAATAGAGAGAGGTTGGAGGATAAATACCCCAGCAGCCTCACCTTGGATAGGACAACTCAGAGGTGTGTTTGGTACGGTCTCCTAGAGGTCCCCAGTGGGATTGAACCCCATATCCAGAACCGCGACCTGTTGACTGCAGGCGGCCCTCTCCCCTTAGTCTCACTTACCCTCTCTCTTGTCAGTGGTTCCTGAGATGAGCTCCCAAATGAGCTTCTTGTACGTGAATCTGTGTCTCAAAATCAGCTTCCGGGTGAACCCAACCTACCTCAATGTTGCTTAATAGTTGTTTTTAATTTTATTGACACCATTGCCCATTGCAACCCACGTGATGTCCCTTAGGTTAGCCCAAGTCTCTTGGTCTAACACACCACTGACATTAGGTTCCACGTCAGAAAATACGAGGACCTCATAATTATACCTAGCCATTTATTACAGGTCCAGGCAGCTACCAGAGCTGAATTAGGTGAATAGGAAAAAGAATGCCCAACCCTCACTACTGCAATAGGTTTATGATATGATCTCACTGAACTCTTGATCCTCTGCCCCAACCACCTCCAAAAAAAGTCCTGCTCCTCCTGGAACTTCCCCATCTGAGTAAACAGCAGCCCCCAGCATCCAACTGTACAAGCTACACCCTTGGCCTTCCGTGTGACCTTTTTCTGGCTCTCACATATTTTACTGGATTTATCAGTGAATCCTGATGTCTCTGCCATCAAAACACAGATGCTCCCCAATTTATGACGGGATTATGTCCCAACAAACCCATCGTAAATTGAAAACATCATTAAGTCAAAAATGTATGTATTATACCCAACCTAGCAAACATCAGAGCTTAGCCTGGCCTGCCTTAACCACTCTCAGAACACGTAGGTTAGCCTGCAGTTGGGCAGAGTCATCTAACACAGAGCCTTTATTGTTTTTTGTTTTTTTTTTGCAATAAAGTGTTGACTATCTCATGCAATTTATTAAGTACTGTTCTGGAAGTCGAAAACGGAAGGGCTGCATGGGGCCTGAAATCACACAGGGCCTGAAGGATATGGGACGCATTGAACTACAGTTAATTGGATGATGGAGATGCTACCGTGACAGGGTCATCCATGTCTGTCTTCTGATGAACCTCAAGAGTAGCTGGTAGCAGGTCCTGGGGCATCCACACTTGTCCATGGCTTAGCCGGCATGGACTTCTTCAAGAAGATCTCCGGTCTTGGGTTTAAAATGTAAGATAGCGAGACAGAGTACAAACTGTGAAGGGTAATATCTGTTTGTTAAGCGTACACTTTACTTCATTCATGAAATATTTTACTGAACGGGAATCATATCTTTCCGTTGAAATGTATTTTTGTGCTTTAGGAAATTACATGAGCTATTCAACACTTGGTCATAAAGTGACGGTGGTCGTGGTTGCGTGGCTGATGGGGAGCCGTGGCTCACTGCCGCACCCAGTGTCGAGAGTGTCAGACTGCACATCGCTAGTCCAGGAAAAGAGCAGAATTCAATGTGTACTGTGATTTCAACTGAATGTGTATCTGTTTTGCACCATCGTAAAGTTAAAAAAAATCATAAATCAAGCCATCGTTAGTCAGGAACCATCTGTATGTCCAAAATACAACCGCTTTTCATGGTCTCCTCTTCTGTTCTTCGGCCCAAGCCAGCATCCTCTTACCTGGATTATTGCAAGAGCCCCCTGTTGGTCTCCCTGCTCCCACCCTTATGCCTCTATGGTCTAACCAGGGATTGGTGAACTTCCTCTGTAAAGAGCCAGATATTTTAGGTTGGTGCAATTATTTTCACGACAACATAACAGTATATATTTCAGGCTTTATGGTTTCTGTTGCAGTTACCCAGCTTTGCCCTCGCAGCACATAGACAGCCACAGAAAATAAATAAGCAAAATGGACATTGAAGTTTGAATTGCACATAGTTTTCATGTACCACAAAATGTGACTCTTTTTGACTTCTTATCAACTGTTTAAAAATGTAAGAAACACTTTCAGCTGGGTGCAGTGGCTCACTCCTGTAATCCCAGCACTTTGGGAGGCTAAGGCAGGTGGATTGCTTGAATCTAGGAGTTCGGGAACAGCCTGGGCAACATAGGGAGACCCGTCTCCACAAAAAATACAAAAAAAACTAGCCAAGTGTGGTGATGCACGCCTGTAGCCCCAGCTACTCAGGGGACACTAAGGTGGGAGGATCACCTAAACCCGGGGAGGAGATTGTGCTACAGCACTCCAGCCTGGGCGACAGAGTGAGACCCTGTCTCAAAAACACAAACTCCAAAACCCACTCTTTTTTTCAGGCTGCACAAAATCAGGCTGAGGGCCAGGCTTGGCCCACGGACTGTATGTTGCCTGCCTCCCCCTGGTCTGAAACCTAGCGACAGTCCAGTCCTCCTAACACCTGCAGGACAATGGCATTCCTCCATAGCCAACCTTCCCATCGCTGCTCACCTCCCTCGGCTTAGCAGGAAGAGTCCTCTAGGACTCCCGTTTGCCGCTTCCCTGCTCTGCTGGTCTCCACAGCACGTAACACGTCCGACCCTACTGTCTATTTTACCTATTTATTGCCAGAGTCCTCACACCCCAAATTAGAATGGAAGTTCCATGAGACAAGAGATTTTATGCCCCCAACTCCCAGAACAGTGTCTTTAAGCACCCCCTGAAGAACTGTCAAATGAATGAATGAGTGGATGGTTGAGTGAGTCCTTCCCATTCTTCTGCGACAGTTGAGCACGAACTGCAGCATGTCTCAGTAGAAACACCCCGTCAGTGTTCCATCGAGCTAACTAGCTTTCCATTGTGGTCTCAACCTATTAGAAACCTGAAGACCGGCCATTTCCTATTACCTGTTCTTCCAATTTTGACTAGTCACAACGACAGAGAGAAATGAACATCTTCTCATCATTGGTGGTATACTTGACTTTCAGAGCAGAATCAGTGTTTTATTTATTTATTTATTTTTCTCTGAAATGAAGTTTCACTCTGTTATCCAGGCTGGAAGCAGTGGCACAATCTTGGCTCACTGCAACTCCTGCCTCCCGGACTCAAGCCGTCCACCCCCCACAGCCTCCCAGGTAGCTGGGACTACAGGTTTGCACCACCACTCCTGGCTAATCTTTTTTTTTTTTTTGTAGATATAGAGTCTCCCTGTGTTGCTCAGGCTGGTCTTGAACTCCTGAGCTCAAGCAATCTGCCTGCCTTGGCTGCCAAAATGCTGGGATTACAGGTGTGAGCTACTGTACCTAGCCTGGATCATTTCTTAAATATTCTCCTCTGTACAATAATATTATTTTCAAGTAATAATCATTAGTAGTCATTATTTCCTTAGTCTTTAGATCTAAAACAAAAATTTTAAAAGGAAAATACATTTCAACAGAAAGATATGATTCCCATTCAGTAAAATATTTCATGAATGAAGTAAAATCTACACTTAATAAAAAGATACTACTCCCCGCCGTTTGTCCACTGTCTCACTGTTTTAAATTTTAAACACAAATGAAAACTGAAAGTGGTCACCTGCAGTGACAGAATTCACGTCCCTGCAGTTCTAGTTTTTCCTCTCTATGATCGCTGTGCTGTCACTCTTTCTTTCAAACCTGCTGCTTACACGCAGGCGCGTGCAGCCCTGCAGGCCTGGTGGAATGACCTGCTCTGAAGCCAGCTCGGTTCTGGGCCCTCCTGAATGCAGCTTGAAACGGATGCTGCTGGCTGAGTCCACATGTGTTGGAGGCGGGAGTGCTCCAGATTAACCTCGTGGAGAATAGAATGTTATTGAAGGGTAAGCATGAAAATGTGCTGATTTGAAATCTACAGCTATATTATTAAAGCTCAGCCAAAATCACAGCAATTCATTAAAATCGGGACCAATGAAAGGTTTTTTGGCCAAGAAGGAAGAGTTCATCACTGGTGGTGTTTAGGTGAAAGTAAGAAGCATACCCTTTAGTGGGCTTTACGGCTGCTTTTTTAAAAACATTAATTAATTATTATTATTTTTTGAAGTAGGGTTTTGTTCTGTTACCCAGGCTGGAGTGCAGTGGTAAGATGATGGCTCACTGCATCCTCAACCTCCTGGGCTCAAGTGATTCTTCCACCTCAGCCTCCCGAGTAGCTGGGACTGCAGGCATGTATCACCACACCTGGCTAATTTTTGTATTTTTAGCAGAGATGGGGTCTCCCTATGTTGCCCAGGCTGGTCTCAAACTCCTGGCATCAAGTGATCCTCCTGCCTTGGCCTCCCAAAGTGCTGGGATTATAAGTGTGAGAGCCGCTGTGCTTGGCCTCATATTTGCTTTTAATGTCTCTCAAACAATACAACCTTTTGTGCCCTGGGTGGGACTACTCCCAAGCGTCACCCTCAGTCTGCTAGGGCTGACCATTTCTCCCTGTTTGGGAGAACAGCTCCTCCTTGGTAGTCACAGGCAGCTGTCTAATGCACATAACATACTGAGTTTCCATGATCCTCAGTTGCAGTGGCGCAGCCCCTCCATCCTGCAATTACGGCAAGTTAGAGATGGAAAGGACCAAAGAGAGGTCTATTTAGAACCTTTTACCAGAAAAGAAAATTTTATTTATGTGATTACAAAAATTATAAATTCTTTTGCTGACATTATTTATTTGGTTCTCGATAAAGTCTTTTGAGTGAGTGGGCTGGCATTAGGGTCCATTTGGAAGATGGATATGAGAGATTCCAGAAGTTAAGTGACATGCCCAAGGCCTTGCAACCCAAGTCTAGCCTTAAACCCTCAAGGACGTGTAAGGCCTATATTTGCATTTTAAAATTATGTTGAATTCAAGGCCCTTTGTTTATACATCCAGGTTTGGAAACCATTGCTCTTACTGGAACTCTGAAGTGAGGCTTCGAAACCCACAGAGAAGCAAAGGAAACTGCAGTTTCCTGAGGAAAGAGGCTGAATTTGCTCACCTGTGTGTGCAGGGGCCCATAGAGGCCTCCATAAGTTTCCTACCTGAAGGAAATCTTGGGAGGGCCTCAGTATCCAGGCCTGACCAGTCCTGAAACCCTGGAGTCTGGTGCCATGGGCTTGTTGGCCAACATGTGACAGACTCTAAGACCATGTCAACCAAGAGTAGTTCAAAGACCTGTATGTCTTTAGTCCAAGGAAGAAAACACAGACTTTAAAGTTGTTCATGGTGGTAACTATGGTCACAAATGAGTACCTCACTCAGAGGGGCACTTTCTCCGCCTCAGGCTGTGGAAAAGCCTGCCCAGTTCTAACCAATGTGTACAAATGTGCTCTGTCCACAACAAGGTATGTGCAGCTCTGCGGTGGTGTCTGTGAGTCCCCACAGCTGGCAGCCAAGGGGGAGGGGGCGGGGGTGGGGAGTGGGGAGGAAAGAGAGAGAGCCTGAGCTGCGGGAGGGAGGGAGGGAGAGGAGGGAAGGAGCCTGAGCTGAGGGGCTGAGGGAGGGAGGGGAGGGAAGGAGCCTCAGCTGTGGGAGGGAGGAGAGGAGGGATGGAGCCTGAGCTGAGGGGCTGAGGGAGGGAGGGGAGGGAAGGAGCCTCAGCTGTGGGAGGGAGGAGAGGAGGGATGGAGCCTGAGCTGAGGGGCTGAGGGAGGGAGGGGAGGGAAGGAGCCTCAGCTGTGGGGAGGAGGGAGGGAGAGAAGGGATGGAGCCTGAGCTTCAGGAGGGAGGGAGGGAGGGGGGAGGGATGGAGGCTGAGCTGCAGGAGGGAGGGAGGGGAGGGAAGGAGCCTGAGCTGCCGGAGGGAGGGAGAGAGGGGAGGGATGGAGGCTGAGCTGTAGGAGGGAGGGAGGGAGGGATGGGGCCTGAGCTGCAGGAGGGAGGGAGGGAGGGAGGGAGGGGGATGGAAACTGAGCTGTAGGAGGGAGGGAGGGAGGGATGGAAACTGAGCTGTAGGAGGGAGGGAGAGAGGGATGGAGGCTGAGCTGCAGGAGGGAGGGATGGAGGCTGAGCTGCAGGAGGGAGGGAGGGAGGAAGGGAGGGAGGGAGGGATGGATGGAAACTGAGCTGTAGGAGGGAGGGAGGGAGGGATGGAAACTGAGCTGTAGGAGGGAGGGAGGGAGGGATGGAAACTGAGCTGTAGGAGGGAGGGAGGGAGGGATGGAGGCTGAGCTGCGGGAGGGAGGGGGAGGCAGAGCTGCAGGAGGGAGGGAGAGGAGGGAGGGAGGGATGGAGGCTGAGCTGCGGGAGGGAGGGATGGAGGCTGAGCTGCAGGAGGGAGGGAGAGGAGGGAGGGAGGGATGGAGGCTGAGCTGCGGGAGGGAGGGAGGGCACCATGCGGAGAACCCACACCGAGAGGTGCTGCCTGCGCGCCTGCGCAATGCCAGGCAGCAGGGAAGGGGCCGCATTAACACTGAAAAATGTGGCTAACCCGTTCATCCTCTCCAGTGTGCCAAGGACATCACCCCTGTCTCAGGAGAGTGGGGCGCGTCACACATGATCTGTTCCCCCTCCCGCCGCCCTCTCAGTACCGCGTCCTCCTACAGACCGGAGCCTCCTGTGCGGGTTGGGAGCCAGCAGGGAGAGTGGCGCCAGCGCGGGAGGTCCCCAGGCCGGATCCTCCTCACACCCGGGCAAGGGGAGCGCAGGAGAGACCTGCGGGGCACCCGGGAGGCAGAGCGGCGCCTCCGGGGGGCGGAGAACGTGCCGCAGAGCTGGCGAGGGGCGGTGGGGTGGGGGGGCGCGGTGGGGGTGGGGGGGCGGGGTGGCGAGGTGTGGGGGTGGGGGCGTGGAGGGGGTGGTGGGGGTGGAGGGGGGGGGGGGGTGTGGGGGTGGGAGGGTGGGGTGGTGGGGGGTGGTGGGGGGTGGGAGGGTGGTGGGGGTGGTGGGGGTGGTGGGGGTGGAGGGTGGGGGGGTGGAGGGGGTGGGGGGGTGGGAGGGTGGGGGGGGTGGTGTGGGGGGGGGAGGGTGGTGGGGGTGTGGGGGGGGGGAGGGTGGTGGGGGTGGTGGGGGTGGTGGGGGTGGTGGGGGTGGAGGGTGGGGGGGGTGGTGGGGGGTGGGGGTGGTGGGGGGAGGGTGGGGGGGTGGAGGGGGTGGGGGGGTGGGGGTGGAGGGTGGGGTGGGGGTGGTGGGGGGGTGGGGGTGGGGGAGTGGGGGGGTGGGGGGGGTGAGGAGTGGTGGGGGTGGAGGGGGTGGGGGGGGTGGTGGGGGGTGGGGGAGTGGTGGGGGAGGTGGGGGATGGGGGTGGGGGGGGGGGGGAGGTGAGGGGGCGGGGGAGGTGGGGGGGGGGTAGGTGGGGGGTGGTGGGGGGGGGAGGTGGGGGTGGGGGGGTGGGGGTGGGGGGAGGTGGAGGGGGTGGGGGGGTGGGGGGGCGGAGGGGTGGGAAGTGGTCTGCCCGGAGGAGCCCAGCGAGGCACAGACCAGCGGACCGACCCGGGGAGCTCAGCGGGGGCGGCCAGGTCAGCCCGCGGGGGCTGCCGTGGAGGCCGCAAAGGGAGGGACCTCAGCGGGCAGGGTCAGGCCCTGCCAAGAACTGTCTTCCCGACCTTCGAGCAGGCACCCGGGGCAGGGACTGCCAGGGGCTCAGGCCAAGGCTAGCGACTCCTTCGTGCCCCTCTCTGTGGAGTGTGGCGGGGAAGAGAGACGGGGCGAGGCAGCCAGGAACCGCGCAGAGCGGGACTGGGTCCCGCCTGGAGACCCTCGGCGCTAAGTTGGGCTCAGGAGGAGGCAGGGGCAGCGGCTCCTGCCCTGAAATCTTGCTCCGGCCGCTGGGCCACCGCCAGCAAGTCCCTCACCCAGGACAACTGCGAGCGTTGAAAGGGAGGATGCATCCGCCACCCCCAGGCAATGGCTGCATAGTAGCCGTTATTATCATTTTGAGTTTGGGATTTTAAAAGCCCATTCCATAATTACCCAAGTACATGCCACCTCTTCAACTCAGTTTTGGATTCAGGGAGTGGGGAATAATTTTGTAGTCAGAGAACCTTCCGGAGAGTACTTCAGAAAGAGTCTTGGGCCACGCCCAGGCCCTGCTTTTGTAAAATGCGGATACTATCAGGACCTACCTCCCGTATATTTGCTGGGACTAAGGAAAACAATGCAGGTTTTTAGCACAGTGCCTTTCACATAGAAAGTGCTCAAAAATGTTGACTGCATTTTAGCTAATCACAGTATCATCACCAGAGTCTTGTTTAAACATTTCATCATGAAGTTATTTTTTAAAAATCTTTTCCAAATTTTATGATCATTGGTTACCATTTCCACCCCAATGAGCCAAATGAATCAGGATTGTATTAGCTGATGAAGAATATTTACCGCTGGTCTATTCTGTGTAGCTTTACCAGACTGCTCTAGTGTTGTCAAACCTCTACTGTCCTGTTAGGATACTTGAGGACGCTGTGTTTTAGTTAGTGTATATATAGACTCTCAACACAGTGGCTCTTAACGGGTTGATTTTGCTCCCCAGGCAATATCTGGAGACAATTTTGTCACAACTGGAGAGGGGGTTGCTAATGGCATCTGGTGGGTGATGGCCAGGAATGATGTTAAATCTCAAATGCGCAGAACAACCCACCAAAGAAAGACAAGCCCAAAATGTCAATAGTGGCGAGATGGAGAAACTCTGCCCTGACAGCTCTTTCTCCTGCGGTCTCTCCTAAAGACACGCCAAGGGAACCAACGTCTGATGTCTCTGTGGTCCATTGCGTCGGGAACTGTTTCTGAGAAAAGCAAGTTGTGGGGACCTGCAACGCTGTTTTTAGCACAGAACAAAATCATAGAGGACCGAAGCCCTAGAAACCCTCCCTCCTTCCCACTGGGCGTACCCCTCTGGCTTCCGTCTCCTGGCAGGGTTTGTGCAAAGCCGCAGCTAGAGCAACATTTTGTTATAATCAAACCTCCAAAAGAATCCATGGAACACTGCGGCCCGTCTGCAAAGGCCAGAGGGGGGAAGGGATTGTGTTTGGGGGGCTGATTACGCTGACCTTTCAACCCTTCTTGGCAATGTTTGCTGGCCAGAAAGCAAAGCCAGCTGGAACTTGGACGGTGCTTTACACAAACAGACAACATAGACTGTTATCTCCTAAATTGGAGGCTTTCTGCAATGTCTTCTCATGTGGGCACTAGGCTCAGGCAGGAAGACCACCCACAGGCAAACACACAGCACCTCCCAGGGAGGCCTCGAATCACCCACCGCTCTCACCACCTGTTCTGGGGCCCGGCTATCAGATGGGAAGGAGCCAGTTAATAACCGTTTATAAGCTATAAATGGAAGTGGCCATGGCAGGGAGCTGATAAACATTTGGGGGCCAATTATTTGTGTAGCTGACTGTCATTTGCACCCGCTCTCAACTGCTTGCAAGTATGTGTTTCAGGTTACAGGATGTCCAAATGGCTGTTTGCGGGGAGGGGTGTCTACTGAAGGGCCGTGTCTGTGGTCTTGATCCAGACCACAGATAATGAGAGCTGCCTTGGACATTTTCAGCCTTCCTAGGCATCAGATCTTTCTCCTTAACTCTGCTTAGGGGTCAAAAGAAAATTCCAAAGCTAGGAGACCCTAAAGTACTTCATGCACTTTGGAATCTCAAATCTCCGTTTTGATGGAAATGCATGGACAGAGTGTTCAGATCGAAGTTGTTTACAGTGAGCTTTTATGTGCTGCCCTTGTTACTTTATAATGTGGGGTGTTTTTTCCTGCGTAAAAAGAAGGTGAGCCTAGGGATGCTACATTTAAACCTTCAGCTGACAGCCTGAGGCCCCTGCAGATTCAGAACTGTGACTGCTGAGGCTGGCAGAAGCAGCATGTCGGAAACAGATTCAGAATTGTGACTGCCGAGGCTGGCAGAAGCAGCATGTCGGGAACTCAACATGGTGGTGACTGAACCACCTTATGACCTTGGGTTGGCAGCTATTGGATTAAAAGTCTCAAAGGAGAAACTTGGAAATGAAAATGGTGTGAGGAACAGGGAAGAAGGGCCTTGACATTTAAATAACAAAAGTGACAGCACACTGGTTCTCTCACCTGGTTAGTGGGGAGTGGGGAGTGGGCAGCAGCAGCTGGTCCAGCCCTGCGTCCCAGTGGAAGGGATTTCTGCCTCTGTCTTCCCAGGGAAGCCAGAGCTTGGAACTGGGTACTACTGGTTTCTAGTGCCTCTGAGTGACGAGTGCTGGCTCCGGGGATCACTAATTTCAGGCAGTGTCTGGGTGTGGGAGTGGCGCCAGGCAGGGGCCTGCAGGAGTCCGGTTCCAGATCCACTGCGCTCCTGCTAGCTGATGTGACCTTCGCCGAGAATCTGAATTTCTCTGTTGCCCCCGTCCTTATTTGACACCAGGGATGCTTATGGCTCAAGACACTGCTGGAAGCTGCAGAAGTTTGGCATACAAACCACCCTCAGGGGATAAATGCTTGCCCTGGAGATAAACCTTATCTCTGACAAGATGATCAACTAGTCAAGGCCACACAGGAAAAGCCAGCAGTGCTACAGGGAATAAACGGTGCCAGGGTTTAGTCAAGGGAGGGACGGGGGTCTGGAGAGAGAGTGAAGACTTCAGGGAGGAGACTTGACTTGAGAGAGGCCACCTTGAATGGTAACCTGCTGGGCGGATGCTCAGCAACAGGTGTTCACAGTGACTTTCCAAGGGACAATCCATTTATCTGTCCTAAAGGAACAGGAAGGAGTTGTGCACGTTAACCTTGGGGAGGCGAATTGTGATCAGATTGTGAGGGGCTTGAGTCCTCGGTGAGGAGCTCAGTCTCTTCCTTGTCATATCTTACGAGGAAGTACTGGAAAGCAGTGATTCCAGGCAGGTGGGTCTGGTGGAAAGGTGAGACACTCAAGATAGAGATGGCTGCTGATCCAGGCATAAGGGTGAGCAGCTCAGAGGCAGCTGGAGTGGAGAGGGGAGTCTTGGGGGACTGCAGAGATCCTAGAGAAAGAGCCAAGGGACTCAATGAGGAGGCAAGACCAGGCCCA
Organism: Trachypithecus francoisi; assembly: GCF_009764315.1. Lineage (NCBI taxonomy): Eukaryota > Metazoa > Chordata > Mammalia > Primates > Cercopithecidae > Trachypithecus > Trachypithecus francoisi. The sequence goes on from NW_022681461.1 coordinate 1,066,506, forward strand.
ACCCTGAAGGCGCAGCACCTTCCGCAGAAGCTAGCAAGGCCTGAAGAATAAAAGGAAGGCATCGTTTCATATACCTTGAATTTGGGGCAAAACATTCAAATAGAAATGCCCAGTTACAAGTTGGAAAGGCAGAACTGGAGTTGAAAAGTGTTTCTGCTTCTCTATGCCCCTACTAGACTGCTAGCACTTCAAAGGCACCAGGAATATCCCAGGACGGAATGAGCATTAGGGCGGGCACCAACCATGAAATACGTCATTAGCTATCACTTTCCGAAGGCATGCTCTTGTTAGGCCACAGACCTGCAACAGCAGGATTACGATAGTCGTAATTTCAGGTCCAGAAACTGAGGTTCAGAGAAGTTAGGACATTTATCCAAGATCACACAGCTTATAAGTGGTTGAATTGGGATGTGAATTCAGGGCTAGCTGTTGCTGAAGGCCATGGCTTTCCCTTTCTCCCTCACATCCTCTCTTGGCCCTTTTACTGCAGGAACTCTTTCATACTGAGCTTTTACTTCTCTGTAGCTTACACAATGCCTTGGGTCAGGTTTTCGATATGTGTGTTTTATTAATCCTTTTTTCTGCTACCAAATTTCTTACAAACAAATATCCAGAGTTTATTAGCCAACTACTTTAAAAAGTAAAAGAAAAACAACAACAACAGAAATCTTGCCTCTTTTTCTTAAAAGTATACAAATTCAAGACATCAAATTCATCATTCTTTATCAAGTTAAAAAATTACACTGTGTTTTATTTGGCAAAGCAAAGGGAATTTCTGAAAGACAAGAGACAATATAAATTTACTCCTTGTCTTTATTAGGACGTATTTATCTAGAAGTTTTTGTTAACAGTACCCTTTGGAAAAACTGTACACATTTTCCGAAAGTAAAACTTACGGGTCTCTCTTCCATGTGGCAGGCCAAATTAATCCCTATACATGTAAAAACATTATTTACATATTGGGGAAGGAAAACACACAGATTATGCAAGGGCTCAAAATAGCTAAAAGTCAGAATTTAAAGTGAGTGTTTACCACTTCTATTCTTAAACTCATGCCAGGGCCAAGCGACATCCCATATAGTTTCAGGGGAAAATGAAATCAGAAACCTAGCTATGGTGATTTTGCAGCGTTGAAGTTTTTGCCAAATTTGGGTTCTGAAAGGAATTTCCCTCCAGGGCCTTTTGGCAGAGACCTTGCATTTTTTTCAGCTTTCCCCTGGAGCCCTTCGCTGGGATCCTCTATTGTATAATCTGTTTGCTTCAACCATTCCTGCTCTCCTCTTTACTCTGAATCACGGGCACATGACATAGTGTTGGAGGAGAAAGCAGCTCTGAGAGGATATTACGACGTGTCTCTCCTTTGACTACGTGTTCCTTCCTCCACAGCCAATTGACGGGAGAGAAAGGGAGAATCTCTATTCACGTACTGGAGAATTAGCACTGTCTGTCAATGCACCTTGCTCTTTTACCCAAGGAATTTCTGTTCACCAGAGAAAAACGCTAGAGAAGGGGTCAGTAGTTGGCTTGATGAACCCGCCGCCTCTGTAGGAAGGGCCTGTCTCCCAGGAGCCCAATCACAGAGGTCAGTATGTCCACAGATGTCTGAAACAAATTAAGTGAAGCTGTAAGGAAATGGAGAGACAGAGCCGGGTGCAGTGGCACATGCCTGTCGTCCCTGAATTGGCAGTTTTGCATAAGGGAAATGTCTGACCCTCTCTTCACGCTGATTTCTAGCTCAGGCGTGCGTCCATATGTTAATGGGTGATGAGACCTTAGCACTTGGCTTCTCTCTTAACCAACCAGGCCAGGCCTGAGTTCTAGCTCCAGCGCTGGCACAAGCTGGCTACGAGAACTTGGCCAGGTCACTCCATTTTTCTGGATCTGTATTTCTTCATCCATAAAATGGAGGGTTTGGTACATAAATTTTAAGGTTCTTTCCTGCTCTAGAATTCACTGTAACAACAGCCCCCACCCATGAGCCGACCATGAACCTTAGCGGATCTTTAATTTTTTTGTTTATTAGAGTCAGAGTCTCGCTCTGTCATCCAGTTGACCTCCCGGGCTCAAGCAATCCTCCCGCCTCAGCCTCCCCAGTAGGTGGGACCACAGGTGAACGCCACCATGCCAGGCTAATTTTTAAATTTTTTGTAGAGATGCGGTCCCACTGTGTTGCCCAGGCTACTGTGGTTTTTGTTTTTGTTTTTGTTTTTGAGACAGTCTCGCTACGTCACCCAGGCTGGAGTGCAGTGGCGCGATCTCAGCTCACTGCAACCTCTGCCTCCGGGGTTCAAGCAATTCTCCTCCCTCAGCCTCCTGAATAGCTGGGAGTACAGGCACTCGCCACCACGCCTGGTTAATTTTTTATATTTTTAGTAGAGACGAGGTTTCACCATGTTAGCCAGGATGGTCTCAATCTCCTGACCTCGTGATCTGCCCCCCTCATCCTCCTAAAGTGCTGGGATTACAGGCGTGAGCCACCACGCCCAGCCCAGGCTACTGTTTTTATAGAATATAATTTGCTGTGTGATGATTAAATCATGACAGATGTTTAGCTATTTTTTTTCTCTAGAAAAGTATGATGATGCAGGGTTTTTCAAAAAAATCTCAAATTTAATTTGAATTATTTTATTAATCTTACCTATTATTATTAACAAAAGTACTGTTTTCTTTTTTTCTTTTCCTTTATTTATTTATTTTATTTTATTTTATTTTTTGAGACAGGATCTTCCTCTGTCGCCCTGGCTGGAGTGCAGTGGTGCAATCACAGGTCACTGCAGCCTCAACCTCCTGGGCTCATGCAATCCTCCTGCCTCAGCCTCCCAAGTAGCTGGGACTACAGGCACTTGACACCACACTCAGCTAATCTTTTATCCTTTGTAGAGATGGGGCCTCCCTATGTTGCCCAGGCTGGTCTCGATCTCCGGGGCTCAAGTGATCCTCTCACCTTAGCCTCCCAAAGTGCTGGAGTTACAGGCATGAGCCACCACACCCAGACCCAAAGTACTAATTTTAAGGGTACTTTAAAAGTATTTAAGCCCGGGCGTGGTGGCTCAAACCTGTAATCCCAGCACTTTGGGAGGCCGAGGCGGGCAGATCACGAGGTCCGGAGATCGAGACCATCCTGGCTAACATGGAGAAACCCCGTCTCTACTAAAAATACAAAAAATTAGCCGGGTGTGGTGGCGGGACTAGTAGTAGTCCCAGCTACTCGGGAGGCTGAGGCAGGAGAATGGCGTGAACCCGGGAGGCGGAGGTTGCAGTGAGCTGAGATTGTGCCACTGCACCCCAGCCTGGAGACAGAGCAAGACTCCGTGTCAAAAAAAAAAAAAAGTATGTAAGTACTTTAAATGTTTTTTAAAGCAAAAAGTATTCACCAGCATATCACCCATCCTCTCCATCAGACTCAGCTCTGAATGACTTTTGCACCCACCCCCGAGAAGTGAAGATGCGTCACCACCGAAACCTATTCAAGGAAATGTGCTATGTGGGCACACCAAAGATGGCAGGCAGAGGCATCCTCAAAGCTGACCTCAAGGTTGGAATAGAGGTCGGTCATCTTCCAAACTGCACCTTGGAGCCAATAGCATTCTTTCTTTAAAAAAAAAAAAAAAAGTAAGACGAATTATTCAATATCCACAACTGGTGTGATAACATTGCTGCCCACCCAAGCACCCGTGGTTAGAGAGTTCAACAAAACATATACCCAAGAGAAAATGTGGAAAATGCTTTAAATTTTAGACTTCTAGTTTTTCTTATATGGGAAATTTTAAGGAAACTTGTGTGAGACAAACCTCAGTGTAACATCTCAAGGTAGAGTTTCTCACTGTGTGATTGCAAAATGCATAGAATTGTAGGAGAAGAAAGATTTCTGTCCTCTTTCATCGCTAGGTTCATGGCTCAGGCTCCTGTAACAAAAGACAGCTTAACAAGTGAGAAGCATACACACTGATTGCATGTAGGTTTTACCTGACGTGACAGCTTGCAGGAATGAAGACCCAAAGAGAGTGGGAAACCTGCATACTTTTATGCTTAGGTTTGATGAAGAGTGGTCAGGTGTGCGGAAGTGTGACTGGGCAGGGGAGAGCTAGTGGTGCTAGCCTGGGGGAACTTGCAAGGCGTTAGTTCGGGTTCTTCTCTGCATCCCTGCATCTTCTGAGATAAGGATACTACTCTCCTCTGGGTATAGGGGGAACCTCTCAAGTGAGGGTCTTATGACTGGTTTCAGAAGAGAAGAGCAGGAGAAAGTCACAGAGTGACCTTGTAGGTTGTAGGATCTGTGTCAGGGGAGAAGGGCTTTCCTGTTTCTGCTATTTTCTCACATGCCAAAGGTGCCAGATTTGGAGGTAACATGCCTTGAATCTCATGAAAATCATTTGGGGAGCTTGTTAAAAATAAGATGCAGGTCGGGCGCGGTGGCTCACACCTGTAATCCCAGCACTTTGGGAGACTGAAGAGAGGGGATCACGAGGTCAGGAGTTCAAGACCAGCCTTGCCAACATGGAGAAACTCCGTCTCTACTAAAAATACAAAACTTAGCCAGGGAGGTGGTGCACACTGGTAATCCCAGCTACTGGGGAGGCTGAGGCAGGAGAATCGCTTCAACTTGCAGTAAGCTGAGATTGCGCCACTGCGCGCTTCAGCCTGGTTGACACAGCAAGACTCCATCTCAAAAAAAAAAAAAGAAGATGCCTGGGTCCACCCTGGACCTATGGAATCAGAATCTCCAGGTTTCTTGTTCACCTGACTCTAATGAATAAATACATGAATAAAAGATCTGCCAAGGTTCGTGGTCTGCTAATAGGGCAAGGGGCTATCGTTACAGAGAATTCTGGAGCAAGAAAACACTTACGGTTTCTGTGCCAAACACTGCATTTTACTGATGAAGAAATGCAGATCCAGAATCGCCAGGGAATTTTAGATAAACTTCCTAGCTAATTCTCAGACATAGTAAACCCTCAGAAACTTGTCCTACAGTTTGTTTGTGTCCTATGGAGGATGGTTCTTCTTTAATCTCCTGGGTTGCTTCTTGTCTTACACATCAAGAATGCTCCCTGACAGCAGAGAAGCAGGCCCGGGAGCACTCGGAACTGAGCAAACGCAGGCCCGAGTGCCCGGGAGCACCCAGAACTGAGCAAACGCAGGCCCGAGTGCCCGGGAGCACCCAGAACTGAGCGAACGCAGGCCGGAGTGCCCGGGAGCACCCAGAACTGAGCGAACGCAGGCCGGAGTGCCCGGGAGCACCCAGAACTGAGCGAACGCAGGCCCGAGTGCCCGGGAGCACCCAGAACTGAGCGAACGCAGGCCCGAGTGCCCGGGAGCACCCAGAACTGAGCGAACGCAGGCCGGAGTGCCCGGGAGCACCCAGAACTGAGCGAACGCAGGCCCGAGTGCCCGGAGCACCCAGAACTGAGCGAACGCAGGCCGGAGTGCCTGGGAGCACCCAGAACTGAGCGAACGCAGGCCGGAGTGCCCGGGAGCACCCAGAACTGAGCGAACGCAGGCCCGAGTGCCCGGGAGCACCCAGAACTGAGCGAACGCAGGCACGAGTGCCCGGGGGGCACTCAGAACTGAGCGAACGCAGGCACGAGTGCCCGGGGGCACTCAGAACTGAGTGAACGCAGGCCCGAGTGCCCAGGAGCACCCAGAACTGAGTGAACGCAGGCCAGAGAGTGTCCCGCAGCCCAAGGGCTCCGAGTTGGTTTGTAGCTAAGACATTTGCAGTCAGAAAGAGGTCAAGAGTGCCATTCTTAATTTAAGATAAAGGTTAGGCCGAAGGATGTGTGCATATTTGTGACAAGCTCAACATGTGCTGAGCAAAAGACACATGGCACTAAGCAACTCCGTGGGTTTTCTTTCCCCCTCTAACGACAGACTTAAATTCAATCTGAAAGCTGACCTTCGAGGCCCTATTTCATTATTCTAAGCCAGCATTATCGGTTATGGGAAATAATCCTGTTGGCAGAAGGAAATACTTAAGGAGCAGTTTACTTTAGTCTTTGCTAGGCGTGTGATGTAGTGTGGGAACGAAAACAAGGGATGTTTCAGGTTCGCCGCATGTCCACCTGTGAGATGACTGACTCATGGTTTTAGAAATAAAGACGTCTTCTGCATGAAGACCACAAGTTAAATTCCTAGGTCTTTGAGACCAGTGACAAAGGGGGAAATTGAGACACTGAACTGGATTATTTTATTTCATTTTTGAGACAGGGTCTTACTCTTTTGCGCAGCTGGAGTGCAGTGGTGCAATCAGCAGTGCTCACGGCAACCTTGACCTCTCAGGTCTAAGTGATCTTTCTACCTCAGCCTCTTGAGGAGCTGGGACTACAGGTGAACACCACCACACCTGGCTAGTATTCTTATTTTTTATTTTTATGGTGGAGACAGGGTCTTCCTAAGTCACCCAGGGTGGTCTCGAACTCTTGCACTCAAGCAGTCTTCCCACCTTGACCTCCCAAAACACTGGGATTACAGGCATGAGTCATCACGCCCGGCCTGGATGCTTTTAGACAAAGGAGAAATACTGACATTATCCCTCTAGAGTGCCCATGGTTTTGGTGAACAGACGCACCCTATTTTGTCATTATGGATGTAAGATACATTTCAGAGTATCTCCCTGAATTTGACTAATTGACCAACTGATTTTTTCCCTGGTTACTGTCCTTGGTTACACACACGACGGTATCTCTAAGGCTGCTTCTCGCAGCCGTTGAGTGTGGGTACTGGAGTCCCGCTGACTAGATTCAGATCCCAGCTCTTCTGTTTACCATCTGGGTGACCTGGCTTGGGTCCCCAGTCATCTTGGCCTGCCAGGGACTAAGGGATTTTTCTGGATGTGGAGCTTTTGGTGCTAAAGCCAAGAAAGAGCCAGGTGAACCGAGGCCAGCTGGTCATCCTGGCCTTTGAGCAAGTTACTTTACTGCTCCAAGCTTGAGCTTACACGCCTGTAGTGCGGGTTGCCAGTCATAGTGAGTTACCTTGTGGGGCTGCTGGAGGAGTCAGGAGGTGCGGCCCTAAAGCAGTTGGACCTGGGCCTGGCACATGGCCCCTGTGTGGCCCTAAAGCAGTTGGACCTGGGCCTGGCACATGGTCCCATTTGTTTGGTGCCACTTTTTCATCAGCAACACTCCATTCCACCCCCTGACGTTACAAACGGCATCGGAGGGCTGGTGCCATGTGGTGGCAGAACGCAACCAGAACCAGACCAGACCTCAGACACCACGTGTGGCTGTTTTGAAGCGTTCACAGGAACCTTCCTTCACTGTGTGGTTGATGGTTGAGATGCTTGCAAAACAGGTATTTGGTATGTCTTGTGTGGTAACAGTTGTGACATCTGGGCCCCAAATAACGAGTGTACCTCCCGGTAGGTAGGGTGGCCATAGACTCACCTGTAAGCCATGGAAAGCGGGGAGGCCAGGCTCATTTTGATGAAGCTGGTAAGATGGTGACCACGCCAGGGCATGGACGGAGATGGGACAGGAGTAGTCCTGTGTGCGGGGAAGGGTTTGGGGAAGGGGACGTCAGACAAGTCAAACATGGACTTGGACTCATGAGCTCATCAGGGACCTAAAATGTCACCTGCACTTGGGAGTCCCGTCACAGGAGGAAAAAAGCCAAGTCTGTTTTCTGAGTTCCTCAAAACTTAATAGGAGAGAAGAAAAATGATGGGAATAGTCATCAATAACAAAAGGCAAGTAATGGAAATATGAAGCTATAGTGGCCAGAGTTGCTAGCAAATCTCCTTCATTTGTCACATGCCAGCAATTCAACACTTTTATTGAACACCTACTATGTGCCAGGTGCTCTGTGCCACCTGCACTGGAGCTGTGTCCTGGAACACAACAGACAGTGCCTTCTACTGTAGTTGGGCCAGACTTCCATTTCTTCATTCAGCATATAGATATAGAGCACCTACTGTGTGCCGTGAAGTCTTCTAGGCACCTGCTTTGTGGCATTTGTAGATGAATAAACATGTACAGGAAAATATCAAGGTCGGCTGGGCACAGTGGCCCATGCCTTTAATCCCAGCACCTTGGGAGGCCAAGGTGGGTGGATCACCTGAGATCAGGAGTTAGAGACTAGCCTGGCCAACATGGCAAAACCCTGTCTCTACCAAAAATACAAAAATTAGCCGAGCATGATGGCATGTGCCTGTAATCCCAATTACTCGGGAGACTGAGGTGGGATAATTGCTTTAACGTGGGAGGCAGAGGTTGTGGTGAGCCAAGATTGCGCCACTGCACTCAGCCAGGGTGACAAAGAAAGACTACATTTCACACACACACACACACACACACACAAAATTAATAAAAGTAAAAATAAATAAAATATCAGGGACATGAGAGAATAAGAAGGCTCCAGTTCTCTGGACACCTACTCTGGGTCTGGCCTTCCTCCACTTGCTCAATACATCTTCTCTCATTGAAGCTTCACTACAGTCTACCTCCTATTAAACTAAGCTAACTCGCATTGCATGAGCTAACATATTATACATCATTTTATCCTCATTTTATAAATGAGAGAGTTGAGGCACTGAGATGAGAGCCCCACCCTGCTCTTCAGCTCTATCCTAGCCCATCTCTGGAGGCCTCGGGCAATGCCGGGGGTACTTTAGGTTGCCACACCTGTGGAAGTGCTGCCGCTTTCTAGTGGGCAGAGGCCAGAGATGCTGCTAAACATCCTACAATGCACAGGGCAGCCCCATAACAGAGAATTCTCTAGCCCCAAAGGGCCTGAGTGCCGGGTGGAGACACCCTGCTCTCGAATGCCTGGGGAGAGAGCGTGTGGGAGGCCTCTGTGCTCTTTCAGGTTTGGGCTGCGTCCGTGGCCACGCAGCTGTCTGGGAACAGCAGCAGCAAAGGCCCCGGCAGGATGAGCATTGGCCTGTGCACGGAGGACATCCAGGAGGAGGTGACAGAAGTGGAGGGTGGGGGAGAGTGGGCAGCTGTGGCCGAGGTCAAGGAGTGGGCATTGACCCTTGAGTGTCATCGGGAGCCATTGGAAGGTCATAAAGTATGAGATTATAGATGGCTTTTTATTGTTCTTTTGCTTATTTCTATTTTATGGCTGCTGGGGGCTGAATTATGTCCCCTGCAAAGCTCAGGTGTTGAAATCCTAAGCCCTGGTGCCTCAGAATGTGACTAGATTTGAAGATAGGGTCTTTACCAGGTAATGAAGTGGAAGTGAGGTAATTAGGGTGGACCCTCCTAATCCACTGTGACCAGTGCCCTTATAAAAAGAAATGAGGACACGCACACGTTTGCACACAGGGAAGACTCTATGAAGACACAGGGAGGAAAGGACTGCCGTCTACAAGCCATGGAGAGAGGCCTCAAGAGCAAACAGCCCTCCCACACTGTCATCTCAGATTCCTGTCCTCTAGAATTGTAAGAAAATACATCTCTGCTGTCTCAGCCACTCAGTCTGTGGGACTTGGTTATGGCAGCCCTGGCAAACTCACACAATGGCTGTTCTCCAGGAGAGAAATATGTGTACACAGCCGTATAGTTACAGAACCCACCCGTCCCCCATTCCACCCCCCCGCCACCAAAAAATTAAAAACAAAAAACAGTAAAAATGCTTTAAAAGGATGAGTCAAAGGAGATACCGTCAACACCCTGGAGACTCCATGCAGAAACGAAAGCTTTGTCTAAAATCTAACTGTAGGGATGTGAGGAGAAATCATTTTCCAGAAACATGGATCCCCCAAGAGGAATTACAGGTAGGACATTTCAGCGTCTCCGGCCTGACGAGTCCAGACACACGCGCATCTCACCGTGAAGGCGGACAGTGCTCAGCACACCCAGCCTTTAGAGGATTCAGTCTGGAGAGAAGCACACAGGGCTGCGGTGGATGCATTCATACCGTAACCACCTGCCTCCTTCTGATGAGTTTTGAAACTGCTTTGGAAAAGGCAGTAGTTTACAAAGGGCATTCAAGGTTACAACAGGGGTGGCATCAGAGAAAGACAGAGAAAGGATGAGGAGGGAGGGAGGGAGGGAGAGAGGGAAATAAACGACTCAAATGTTTAGCAGACAGTTTCAAATGGCCACTATGGGTGGTTGTCAAAATGAGAAGGGGAGTTGTGAAGAAAATATATAATAAAGCATGCACAGTGGGCTAAGGAGGAGGGGCCAAGGAAGCCTGTGTTAGCCCAGGTTACTTTGCACTTGGATGCATTTAGAGTGCTGTTGGTTTGCACACCACAGACATACTGTGTAGTGGTTCTAAATATCCCCTTATGAATGGAATCTGCACAGACCACAGCTGTCCCCCCAAACTGTGCCCTATTAATTGTGGAACTGCGGAATTGCCTTGCTTGGATCTCGGAAGGAAAGCTCAGTTACGTCTTTCTCTTTGTAGTGCAATCTGACCTGCATAGACAGGACTGGAGTGAGGCTGTTTGAATTTTCTTTAATTTAGAATCTTCCACCATCATCACTTTATCTGACAGCTTGTGAGAAACCTAGAAACCATTCCCTCAGCCAGGCACAGTGGCTCAGACCAGTAATCCCAGCACTTTGGGAGGCTGAGGCAGGTGATGACATGAGGCCAGGAGTTCGAGACCAGCCTGGCCAACATGGTGAAAGCCCGTCTCTACTAAAAATACAGAAATTAGCCAGGTGTGGTGGTGGGCGCCTGTAGTCCCAGCTACTCAGGAGGCTGAGGCAGGAGAATTGCTTGAACCCGGGAGGCGGAGGTTGCAGTAAGCTGAGATTACCTGTCTCAAAAAAAAAAAAAAAAGAAAGAAAGAAAAAAGAAACCATTCTCTCTCAGCAAATGCCTCAGTAGAAGCCGCCAGTGACTGTTTCCACTGACCCTCCCTGCCAGGGCTCCCCTCTCAATCTGATAACTGCTGCCTATTCCAAATTCCCTGTGGGGAAAACTCCCTCTCCCCAAATGTCTCAGAGGCTGTGGTGGGTGTTGAGTCTGGCTGGGCCTAGAAGGTTGAAGTGGAATTAAAACCATCTGAGTAAGTGACCGTGGATTGACCATGTGGTCCTGGCCGAGATGCAGTCAGTTTCTGCAAGAGGGTGGGTGACGGACACGTCCTCAGAGAAACCCAAGAGGGCTGAGGACGGGGTGAGAATGAGAGAGTGCCCTAGTGTTCACAACAAAAGGAAAAGTGGTGAGGGCAGGATGTGTTGTCCCTTAGTAGAAAACGGAGCGAGAGGAGCTACGGAAATTGTAGCAGGCTGACTTTGAAGATGGTCTACAATTCCCACCTTCTGGTAGATGCCCCTGATGTCATCCTTGACCTGATATGGGCTGGACCTAGTGACTTGCTTCTGTGATTAAATTACAAGTGACTGTGACTCCCACCTTTGCTAGCACACACTCTTTCTCTCTGGTGGGCTTTGACAAAGCAAGCTGCCACCCTGGAGTGGCCCACACGGCAGGGGACTGAGAGTGTCTTCTGGCCAACAGCTGGCAGGGAACTGGGTCCTGCCACCACTGGCAGGCCAACCACGGAGCAAGCCTGGAAGTGGATCCTGCCCCAGCTGAGTCTCTGTGACAGCCATATGGGACGGGATGCTGGGAGCCCACACCATCATCGAAGCCTATGAGGCACCCTGAGGGAGGGGTCCTCTAAGCATGCCCAGATTCCTGACCCACAGGAACTATGAGTCCGAAACATGGGATTTTTTCCAGCTATAAATTTTGAAGTAACTTACTATGCAGTGATGGATAACAGTACAGACACCAGCTGAGACTTGTATCCTCTTACCCCAGACCCTGAGTCAGAGGCCAGCCTGGTGCTACTGCTGTGGCCGTGTGAGCCCTCATTAGCAACACAAGAGGGTGGACCCCAGTCCCTTCCAGGTCTAGAACTCTACATACCTGCTGGCATTACCATGTAATGAGCTGTTCTCCTGCATAAAAGCCTTACCCTTTCTTGCCACTGTAGACCCAGGCTCAGAGCTTCCAGGTATGCCCTAATGCCCAAAGGTGGGCACTGAAACCCTTTGTAAACTGAGATGAGCCATTCTTAAATCACCTAACATTTGGAGACTAGGAGTACCTCTGAAACTATTAAAGCAGAAGCATTTCTTGAATTTTTTTCTTTTTTTTTTTCTTTTTTTTTGAGAAGGAGTTTTGCTCTTTTTGACCAGGCTGGAGTGCAATGGTGCGAACTTGGCTCACTGCAACCTCTGCCTCCTGGGTTCAAGTGATTCACCTGCCTTAGCCTCCTGAGTAGCTGGGATTACAGGCACCTGCCACCATGCCCAGCTAATTTTGTATTTTTTTTTTTCAGTAGAGACAGGGTTTCACCATATTGGCCAGGCTGGTCTAGAACACCTTACCTCAGGTGATCCACCCATCTCGGCCTCCCAAAGTGCTGGGATTACAAGCGTGAGCCGCTGCGCCTGGCCTCTTGAATTCTTCTTCGGGTAGCCTCCCTGCCTTGCTCTATTTTTTTTCTCTAACATTTCCACCATCTAATGAGCTTTATTATTTACTGATTATGTCCATTGCACATTGTCTGTCTCAACCCACCCATATGTACTCAAAAGAAATTCTGCCAATCAGTAATCCTTCTCTGTCTGATTTACTGATGTATTCCAAGCACCTAAAATAGTTTTGGGAGCACAGCATTTGCTCAACAAATAATTGCTTAATAAACGATTGTTTTGGGGAGGCAGGTAGGGTGGGGTAAAGAGGGGAAGGTATTAGGATACAAGTCACAATCAACTTTGAACTGTGCTGCATTAAAATTTTTTTATTAGGCTGGGCACGGTGGCTCACACCTATAATCCCAGCACTTTGGGAGGCAGAGGCGAGTGGATGACCTGGGGTCAGGAGTTTGACACCAACCTGGCCAACGTGGCGAAACCCCGTCTCCACTAAAAACACAAAACAGAAAAAAAAATAGCTGGGCATGTTGGCAGGAGCCTGTAATCCCAGCTACTCTGGAGGCTGAAGCAGGAGAATCGCTTGAACCTGGCAGGCAGAGGTTGCAGAGCTGAGATTGAGCTGCTGCACTCCAGCCTGGGTGACAAGAGCAAAACTCTGTCTCAAAAAAAAAAAAAAAAAAAAATCCCAAATCCCCTCCCATTTTCCCAGGCTGCCTGCACACATCGCACCTTTCTATGTGACCCAGGAAGGCTGGGAAGCACTGGCAATGCTAATCAACCTTAATTATGAAGTTCAAAACAGACCATTTTTGAATATTAGTCTGTTGCTAATTATATACTGAATTGGACACTTATTCTTTTTCCTGCTTAGACTTTACTACTCTTCTGTTAGTAATAGAATGTGTATTTTTCGAGAAGAGCCCTTACTTCTCTGCTCTTGAATCTCTTAACAACATTTGGGTCAGGGCTAGGCACCTGACTCCATCCTGACCAATCATAGCATGAGCTCTTCATGACCTCAGTGATTGGTTCATGGTGGACACTTGACTCCCGCCTGGTCAATCAGGCAGGACTCTTCTTGGCCTCAGTGAGTGGTTCATTGGTCCACTCAGGTAGACACCTGACTCCAGCCTGGCCAATCATAGCATGGACTCTTCATGACCTCAGTGATTGGTTCATGGCGGACACCTGACCCAGGCCTGCCCAGTCAGAGGTTGGATTCTCCATAACCTTGCTGGTTGGTTCAGGGGTGGGCACCTGAGCCAGGACTGGACACATGGATTCCCCAGGTCACAGCAATTGGTTCAGATTCCTGGAGGTGATCCAAGTCCAGCTGGTAAGACTCCATTTAGGGATGTTCCTTTGAATTGTTGTGACAAAAGCTTGCTGCTTTTACTGCAGTTTCTGCAAGGATAGAGAATAAACCTGAACCTCCAGCATCTGTCTCTGGATCATGAGGCTGCCTGATAAAAGAGCCTGCATGAAGGAGAGCTGAATGAAGAGGTGGAAAGATTGAGGCAAAGTTCTGATGACATCATCTGAGTGCCTGGATCCAGCTGTGCCTGAAGGCAGGATTTTCAGTTACGTAAGACAATAGTTTCCATTTTCTTGCTTATGCCAGTTGGAATGGGAAGCGTTCTAATCCAATAATGCACAGAGAATATAACTTACAAACCAGCCCATCTCGTTTTCCTTGTCCTCAGTGCAAGGCAACAAAAAGATGCCAGTGCACATGTCACTGATAATTAAGTTAACATCGCATTATCTCTGACGGCATTCTGAATGGCACAGTGCTACAGAAGAGGAACATTTTACACAGCCACGCTCCTGACTGTTGTCCCATTGGCAGAAGGACTCACCAAGCTGCCAGTTTGTCTGGTGTTATAACTGTCAGACCCTTGGTACCACTGAGCTACTTTGTAAACCTTAAGAGCCACAGCGGAGAGGACTGTCTGCTTACCTGTGCCCACATGCACAGTGTCTTAAAGACAGCAACAGGGTCCTTTATCCTTCTCAATCACTGATCTGCAGGTGAGTTACGCGATAGTTTCTTTAGCACAAACGCTAAGTGGGAGCAGCAAATAGCCCTTTTTACTCCGGATAAGCATGTGAAACATTGGATCTTCTGGCTGAAACACCAAAGCGTATATTTCTCACCCTGCACTCAGCCACTCCAGTGACAGCTACAGAGCAGGCCTGGATCGGAACAGGCTGAGGTGTGTGACACAGGACAGCAAAGTGGGAAGTCTGCAGTAGTGGCGCTCAGGCCTGGGCAACTGGCGTGGTGTGTGGTCCAGGGAGCTCTCCAATTACACAGCCCTCCTCTCCCCCAGATTCTGACAAGTCCCCAGGGGGCAAATGCTTTGTAAAGCTTCCCCGGGATTCCCTGGCGACCCCCACTCTAGGCTGAGAATCAAAGCTCTGAATTACCCTTCCTGTTGATAAGCCTCGTACCCTAGTGCTCCAGGCCCTGGTCAGATGAGGCATGGGACTTAATCTACAAACACCTTATCTTCAAAAGGAAAATATTTTCATGATTGCCTAAGTAGTAACATGGTCATTACAGAAGATTGTAAGATACCAAAAGCTATACTGTAAAGAAGAAAAAAATTTACCCATACCTTGCTCATCTCAGCGTCATCGCCACCTGGGCCCTTCTTAGGAGTGCTCCCCCCCACCCCACACCCCTGCCAGACCTCGGAATCGGAATCTGCGTTTTTCCCAGACCCCCAGAGGGTTGTGTGCCTGTTCAAGTTTGAGAAGCCCCGAGCTAGTAATTCCACAACTGCATTTGAGTGTCTTGTAGCATCTTATACTTTTATTAAAGTTGGGATTAATATTGAATAATCAATACTGCAATTGGCATCATTAAAAATGTGATATTAACTGTATTTTAGTATTACTCAAATACTCCGTTTGGTGTGCTGCTTCTCTCCCTGAATTGTATACAGTATCTACCATCACATCGTTTGCTTCTGAGACTTTCTTAAAACCCAGTTTCTCCCTTCATTCTCAGCTGGAGAATCACCCAGCAGGCGGCGCACAACGGGTTAACGGCTACCGATTGCCTTAATACCCATCGAAAGACCCAGCGGCCACCCCGGCAAAGCCGCGATTTTGCAATGTTTGCCATGCGTTTGCTTCATGTTGAGAGACGGGCTGAATGGAGGTTTCTTTGTGTTTGCGCGTATTTGTGTGTGAGTGTGTGTGTGTTCCCCGCAGTCTCCGTGGGTGGCCTCCTGCGGGTGAGTGCGCAGCCTCCCCCGTTGCTTATCCTGCAGGCTTTCCACCCCTCCCTCCCGCCGACGGCCAGCCAGGGGGAGCACAGCTCTCCGGTGAGAAACCCACGGGAGCCGTGGGAGAGCTTTCTTAGTCTGTTCCTCTTCAGGGAAGGCGAGGAAGCCCTCATTCGCGAAGGTCTCTTTTACAAGCCCTGTTTCTTTTTACACACACAGTTTTGGAAGGTGCCCAAAAGACTGTCCAGGGTGTCCCAGCCTTCTCCGACAGTGCCGGGAAACAAGAGGTGGCTGCTGCCGCTTGCGAGTAGGGATGAAGGCCTGAGCCCTCCCGGGCGTTCAGGGCCAGGAAGGCAGGAGGGGAGTGGCTGGGAGGAGGGGGCGCTTTGCAGGGTCCATGGGCCTGAGCTGGACACTAGGCCACAGGATGGGGAGGCGACAGAATTACTGTCTGCCAGTCCCCAGGGTCTGTCATCTTACTTGGCTTTCCCCTGTAAGAAGAACTCTCTCTCTCTCCACACACACCACTCACACACACATACACACAGACACACACACAGACACACTCACACACAGACACACACACAGACACACTCACACAGACACTCACACACATACACACAGAGACACACTCACACACACACACACACACAGACACACACACAGACACACACACACAGACACGCACACACCGACACACACACACACAGACACACACACACAGACACACACACACACAGACACACACACACACAGACACGCACATACACACACAGACACACACAGACACACACACAGACACACACACACAGACACACACACACACACAGACACACTCACACACAGACACACACACAGCACACACACACACTCAGACGCACACACAGACACACACACACTCACACACACAGACACACACACATACACACAGAGACACACACGCACACACAGACACGCACACACAGACGCACACACACAGACGCACACACACAGACACACTCACACACATACACACAGACACACAGAGGCACACACACCACTCACACACAGACACACACTCACACAGACGCACACACCATGCGCCCCCCCAACCACTCGCACAGACGCAGGTTCCTGGAACTGTTTCCCCCAGTTCTCGCCCTCACACATCTTCACCCCATGTCCTGCCCTGATCTGGTGTTCTGGGCATGGCTCCTTTTACTGCTTTTTAAAAGGAGTCTGTGGTTTTATGAGGGCTGTTTGGCCGGCAGAGGTTGGGCTAGGCCGGGTTTTCGATGCCTGTGGCCCCGTCAGCCCAGGGAACAGGCCACCGAAGCTGAGCAGCTGCTCCTGAAAACAGCCCGGAACAGCTCTTCCCAGCCTCCGCTGCTGCACTGAGCACTGCACTCTCTCTCCCCTCTGACTGCTAGCTCTGATGGCAGCCCCAGGCCTCTCAGTAATCCTCAGCAACTCAAGCCTTCGCTGGAGTCCTCAGCGGGTGGGCGGCTGTAAAATCTTTTTGTTTGCTGCCTTGTCATCCTCTTCCCATCCCCAACCCCCATGGTCCGGGAAATAAGCACCCAGTACAAAAACTCCCTGTTCGTATCTGGTAAATTTTCAACTAAAAAGTTCAGCATTCAGGTGAGTGGGCTCGAGATCCAGCCGGTTTGAAGAGAGGAATAAAGGACAGGGTGTTGGGCGTGGGACTGGCACCCGCTGAAACCCGCATCATGTGGGTGCCCAGTGTGGGTCCCCACTGGCGTCACAATGCACAGCCCACCTGCTCTGCCAGCTTCCGCGACCTTGATCTCAGCCAATCCTGTTTTGGGCCCCATCACAGTCTTTCTGTCTGTGGAACTGGGCAAGCAGGAGGTTTCTCAGGGCCCATGATGGTTTTTCAGATGTGGATATTGGCCAACTCCCGAAGTTGCTAGAAAAACGTAGGCAGCTTGGCCACCTAAGTAAAAGCCATTGATGGCATTTTTCCCAGCCTCAGCTGAATTCAAACCACTGAACTCTTGTGGTTTATTTTTTTTACAGCTTTCGTAGCTAACGGGACTGGATGCCTTTAAAAAACTTTTCAAAATAATATTTTGAAACCTACCATTATTTGGTTTTCCCTCTGTAAAGGCTAATCTATCATTATTTCCCCATAGCTTGCTTTGTGGAAGGGAGTGGGTGAGGGACAAAGGAAAGGTAACATGCTGACCAAGACAAGCGCGGCGTGAAGGAAGGGTAAGTCCTGCGTTCCAGGCCCTGTGCGGCCTCTGCCCAGCACAGTCACAAGCTTTGTGGGCCTCAGTGCCCTCCTCTGGAGAATGGGAAGAGTAATACGACAGGCCTGACCACAAGACAGTTCTGTGATTAGGCTGATGTTCGTCAGAGCATGTATTCACTGTAAAGTGCTACATAATATGAATTATTGTGCTTTAACAAGTAATCTGAAAGCAGTATAAAGTGCTTTTAGACTTGCAGATATCAAGAAACCTAGGTATCTGGGTTATTCATTCTCGGTTGGCAAAAGGTGGTCCCTGAATGATCAGCCCTGCAGGCCCCACGTGTTCTTTCAAGGCCTCGGGCTTTTGGAAAGCTTCTCAGTGCAGCAAGCGTGAATAGCAAGGGCTACTCCGTGTTCTTTATTTACCGGTTTTTGCCTTAAACCATGACAGTTGCCACAAGGGTTAGGGATGCAGGTAGCGTTGCAGACAGACTGACAGAGCTTTGAGTTCTAACTTGGCCAATTAGCTTAGCTTCTCTGAACCCAGTTTCCTCATCTGTAAAACAGGTATAACAACAACAACAACAATAGTAATAATCTGCTGATATGATTCTTGTGAGATTAAAAAACAATGTTTACACATTGCTTACCAGTATGGTATCTTGCACGTTGATTGAATGAATGTAAGATAATGAGGTTGATAATTATTTTAAGGAATTGGAGGGAGAAAATTCCCACCTATGAGTTCCTTTGCACCTAGTGGTGGGACTTTCTCTTGGTCATGCATTCATTTGACAAGCATTTACTGAATACCTTCTATGAGCTCCTGGGAGATCAGAATATGCCATCCCCAAATACGAAGGATTGTTCAGCTGAAAATGATTAAGAAGCAGATGCAGGAGCCCCTCAGTCTTCCCTCTATTTGTCTAAAAGCAGGACATAGATTTATAGAGACAAAGAGTATTCCTGCCCAGGAGAACAAAGGTCGACCACTGAAGGCTGCTGTAGACTCTCATCGGCCTGGAGGTGATACAGACGTCTCTACTTAACCAGCTGTCGAGCCAGCCTTTATCCACCATGGACTTGCCTTCCTGCAGGTTGCCCGCAGAGACTTACAGTCCTTTTCCTTTGTTTTGTCCCTTCTCTAAAAATGTACTATTCTTTGTTGAAGATCTTATATAAGCTGGGAGTCAAGGCCACTTCTTGGAGAACGATTCAGGACGGTTCTCTGGGTATCTCCCATGTATATATAAAATACACATATTAATCAATTTCTGTTTGTTTTTCTCTTGTTTATGTGTCCTTTGTAACAGGGGTTCATTACAACTAAGAACCTACCAGGAGTTACTCTTCCCAGATCCAGAATGCCTTTTGGTTTCCTCTAATGAAGCAGTAGCTTGACCAAGTCTTACCCACTGCTCTAGTACCGAGAACTCCAGCTGCAGTGCACGAAAGGAAAGTGAACACAGGGAAAGCTGGGACTTTGTTGAGGGTCACAGAGGAGTGGTTCCACGGGGTGCCAGGGGTGTGGGAGCAGAGTCTTGGCCTTTGGAGCAGGTAGCCTGCATGGTGAAAAGTGATGGGAATAGTGCTGTATTCAGATACAGGATGGACCGCAATAACAAAGAGACTCAATGCGGTGGCTGAGAGCCAAGTTCATTTCTCTTACTCAAGGATGGAGTAGGTGATCCAGAGCTACAGCAGTGGCTCGATGGGGCAGGGAGCCAGGCTCTCCGCCTTGTTACTCTACCTTCTCCTAGGGGATTCCTTTGGTCCAAGTGGTTCCCTCACATGAACGATGGCTTCATAGTCCAGCAGGTAGGAAGGAGAAAAGAGTGAGGGAAGGCGCAACCACTCTCTTGAAGGCCATGACCTAGAACTTACCCAGCTTCCTACCTTAACTGAGTGACATGAGCACAACTAGCAAAGAAGGCTGGGAAATGTAGTCTTAATGCTACGTTGTCCTATAACCAGCAAAAATGTGGGGATTTCATTATTAAAGGCAGAAAGAGAGCATGTTAGGGGGACAAGAAGGCAATCAAAGGGGTAGATTAGGAGGGACGGGAATATCATTGTCCACCCAGCAAGGAAGACAGTGTTGGGCGCATAAGGGAGAGTGGGAAATGTGAAGGCAGACATGACAGCTGATGGCGCGGGGAATGAAGCCACTGACCACAGGGACCCTGTGATCTGGATGGTAAAGGGGGTATTGTGATAGGAAGCCAGCAAAGACAGGGACCTGGGGTTCACTGGGGCGTTGTGCAGGGCGCTGCGGCATGGTGGGCACACTGACTGTGAGATTGTAGAAGAAAGTACAGTTTGGGGACTGGCGCGTCAGCACCTCAGTGTCTTTTCTGGGAAAATCTGGTTCTGTCTGGGATTTTTCTCTGCTATGTGAATTCCTTGTTCATTCATTATGGGGTCACTTCATTGATTTTCTAGTCTTTTTTCTATTTTCTTATATGAGCTCTTCTCATTAATCTCTACTGCCAATTGTTTCAATGTAACAGTATTACCAAGAGGTACCACTGGACTACAGACTTTCTGAGGTGTTTTAGATGTGACCTTGACTTGATTAAAAAGGATGGATGCAATCACCTTCCAAAATCTCCACATTTATCACCCTAAAACCTCCAATTGGGTGGGTGAAAACTACAATATAAAGTCAGACAGATTTAAACTGGCATGAAACAATGTAGAGAAGGCCTATCAGTACACTTAAAAAACATTTTATAGTTTTCATCTCCATCCTCAATTTGATAGCTCCAAGCTACAAATGATTCTTATAAACATCTGCTTCTCATGTTTATTATGGTTTTGGATTTTTGTGCCAAGAATATGCATGACAGGGCTGCCATTCTTTTCGACCAAATGTATCTGAACATGTGTTTCTGCACTCTCATCTGTTTCTCTGTAGAGAAAACATGCATTGAACCAATAGCATATCTGGAGCAGTATCTTATGATTTCAACAGCTTCCCTCTGTGATCCACCAAACAGATATTCATGGTGGGCACTCTGTGCTCTCTCTCAGCCTGAATCTAACTCTGCCAAGCCATGGTTCTTCAGCTCAGATATGGATGGTATTAACCGGGGGTCTTCTGGGTTGTTAGAGCCTCCACAACCTGGAGGAATTGCAGCGTGTCCAGTGTGCCTAAGCAAACTCAGCTTTAATCTGCTAAGAAGTGACAGAGCATCTTGGAAGATGGGAAAACCTGCCATATTGTTCCTCAAGCACTGAATCATCAAGAGATGCTCAGTAGCAACGAATACGAACCTGGGTTCTGGCTCAGTCTTGTCACTCAAAAAACTTTGGTAGGTCATTACAGCTCCATGTGTGTGGCTGAGAATAAAGAGTCTGGATGTGACGCACATTTAAACACACAATTACAGTATTCTGTGTGAGTTCTAGATTGGAGGTTATGGGGCTACAAACAAATTAGAGCACCTAAGCTGGGATTTGATGCAGCAGAGCAACGCCCCCCACATTCTGGCATTTCAGGGTGCCCTCCGCTCACTCTGTAGTGAAGCTGTCAGCCAAAGGATATATGTGCCAGCAACATTGACAGTGTAAATGTAAAAACTATGGAGACTGAGATGACAGAAGACAGAGGAGTAGAAGTAGAAATAATTGAAGGTGTGTGGCCTGAGGACCTGTTTTACAAAGCAGGGACACAAGAGGTTTCATCTTTGGTTGATGGAAAAAGAAATAATGGAGTAAATAAAACTACATTGACCAACAGGAACAATAGAGAGACTGAAATGATGATGAACCTTTATTGGCGGGAAGAATTAAGGAGAAGTAGAGGGGAGGCTCAAGGGAGCTGAATTCAATAGACAGTGCCTAAAAATAGAAACATATTGTTTAGAGATGTGGAAATAACCACTTAAAAGGATTTGCCTCGGGAGCGGGGCTGGGGAGGCATTAGGATTTGTTCGTTGTTTTTCTTTATAAGCTCTTCGAATCGATGGAGATTTTTAAGTCTTATTGCATTGGTTAGAATTAAGTTTAGTAGCAAGTGACAGAATGCCACAAATAACAGCTTAAATAAGAAAGATGGTTATTGTCTTCTCATGTAAATTTGGTTCAGGGGGAAGCAGTTCAGGACTGTTGTGGTGGCCCTGTTGTACAGAGCCTTCAGGGCCCCAGGCTTCCCCCAGTTCAGGGCTTCACAATGCCATCCCTAGGCTGCCGTCTTCATCCTCATGGTCCAAGATGGCCACATCCGTGTTCCAGGTAGCAGAATGGAGGAAGAGAGGGAAAAGAGGGCAAACGGGGCACAGGCCCTGGCGTGCTGCCCCTTAGACAAGGGTCCGGGAAGCTGTCTCATGATACTTCCTCTTATATTTAATTGGCCAGAACGTAGTCACATGGCTACACCTGCTGTGTGAGCTGCAAATGAGCTGGGAAATGTAGTTTTTATACTAAATTTCTATGTCCATATTTTAAAACTCAATTACTATGGATAAAGGGGAGGATATATATTTGTTGGAGAGCTAGCCACCCCTGCTACACTCACCTTGATATAAATAACAGAAATCATGAGCATTAACAATAAGACTGTATTTTCATAAGATAATGCTGGAAAAGACAATATCAAAAACTGGAAAGGATTGATAGAAGGAGAGGAGAATGGGTAGATGAATGGATACATGAGAAGCAGGCATGCCGGAATGATCGTTGGGAAATCTAGGTAGGTGGTCTGCTCAGTGTAAAATGTTCAACTTCTCTGTATACTTGAAAACATTAATCATGTTGGGAGAAAATAGGTTTAGGGAGAAAAAGAGCAATTACTTTTTAAACTATTTTTGAAATTCACAGCGTATCTGTCCTGAGGGCTTGGCTTTGCCCATCGCTCTTCTTTCCTCAGCTTTCCTTCAGAACTCCTTTGGTTCTTCATATCCTGACTTACTTCTCCCACACCCAGTGCCCCGACTCCCTCCGTTTCTCTGCCCCTTTATGTTCTGGCTTCTGTCTAGGTCTTAATACACGGCTTCTGGTGCCTCGGGCTGGAGCCGCCCCCTGGGTTACCCCAATCTGAATGTGAGTCAGAGAGAGTCCTGGCCCTGGTGGCCCGGCTCACTGGAAAGACCACCTGGGCAGGCTCCCCTCCCCCTTCCCCAGCTGGAATAATTAAACACGGTATTTTGTTCAACAACTTTGAAGAAAATTTCCTTCCTTCCTCCTTCCATTTCCTCTTTTGTTTTGTGACAAAGTATAGCAGTTAGATCATAGCTTATAGAATGATGAAGGAAGACAGGGCTAGTTCTAAGATACATGCACTTTATAAAACCATCAGCATAACTAAATCTCAATGCAGGTCATGGTGAAGTTTTGGCCAACCATTCATTGAGTCGATGAGTATTCAGTGCTTCCGATGAGCCAGACACCATAATGGCTGTGGGCATTGATTCATCCTAGACACCAGTCATTTGGGAAGCAACTTAGTTTCCCAATGAAAACTGTAACAGGGCCTGCTGATACACAATCTCTGAGGTGGCACTACGGCTGACCTTGCCTGATTAGAGGTCCTTTCGGGAATTTGGTAACTAAGCACGTTGGACGGGGGCCAGGGGCCTGTGCTAGAATGCATCCTCCTCTGCAGGGTTTGTGCTGAGAGCCGTGTGCCATTACTGGACTCAGACCACCTGCCCCTACTCATCACACAATCGCCTCATGATTCCACCTCGCAGGTGTGTTTCATGCTTGGCAAAATCTGAAGTGAGCAAACTGTGCAGACTCTGTCTCTCTCTGTGCCTTTCCAGTTCAATGCAATCCAGTTCCTTGCCTAAATAGTTCATCCATGTCAACAATCACCACTTACTTTCTTGTTACTCTCATTTATATGACTTTGGATAAACTTGTCATTGCCCAGATGAGTCTTTCATTATGTTGAGACATGCCATGGCATCCATTCCTTTTTATTTTGCCTCGGAGAATATTTAGTGTGTGGCCTTTGTGCAGTGTTTTCTGCCTAGTATTTCCAAACTGTCATTTCTGTAGAATTCAGCAAAAAGTGGAGAGGAGAGAAAATAAGGAGGGAAAGGGCGAAACAAAGCCAACCGTTTGGCTGAAAAACAAAAAAAGCCTGCAGTCTCCTTAGCTAGCATTTCCTGTCAGGAACAACACATGTTGAATTATTCACATTGTCTTGACTTTCTAGGTAATAGCAGTAAAGCTTGTCAATAATGTTGGGAAGGTTGCTGAATGCGTCTGACCCAGCCGTCTGGCCTAAGTGACACTACTGGCCTCTTTATGCCCTTGAAAATATGTTATTTATTTACTTATTTTTGAGACAGAGTTTTGGTCTTATTGCCCAGGCTAGAGTGCAATGACATGATCTTGGCTCACTGCAACTTCTGCCTCCCGGGTTCAAGCAATTCTCCTGCCTCAGCCTCCCGAGTAGGTGGGATCATAGGCATGCACCACTACACCCAGCTAATTTTGTGTTTTTAGTAGAGACTAAATGTTGATCAGGCTGGTCTTGAGAAAATATGTTATTATCAGATGCACCTGGTGTGAATCAGGACAGATCAATTGCTTTGCTATTTCTTTGCAATGTCTTTGTAGTAGAAGAGGACTGAGTTACTAAGAATAACAATAATTCAGGTGCCTCCTCCTGGGGCTTCCTCAGGACTCATCAGTTTGGGAGCTGATGGGCTAACCCCCTCCCCGTTCCCCCTGAGCAAGGGACACTGAGTAACACACTGAGTAACACATTGATGGGCTGACCCCCCTCCCCGTTCCTCCTGAGCAAGGGACACTGAGTAACACACTGATGGGCTAACCCCCTCCCCGTTCCCCCTGAGTAAGGGAGCTGCTGGTGGCTCTCCTTGTTAATGCCTTTGGTACAAACTGCAAGACATATGAGAAGGAGCCTCTCTAAATGCATGCAGGTGGCTTCTTGCCTCGGGTAACGAGCCTCATTGTCCCTTTGTGTCCTCACATTCAGTTAGTCTCTGGCAAAACAATAAGTGACACTGTAGAAAAGGCAGGAGGGCAAATAGGGATCCCTAAACAAAGAAGGTAGTTTGGGAAGAAGAAAATAAAAGAAAGAAAATCCCTTGAAACATCTTAAAAGCGGCCAACCCTAAGCATGGCCGTATGAAAAGACATTCTCTTTTATTTCACCAAGTTGACTTGAGTTTACTTCTGCTTTTTCTTTTGTTTTTTTTGTTTTGTTTTGTTTTTTTCCTTTAAGAGATTTTGTGGCACAAACAAGTTTCTCCAGAAATCAAGACAATGGGCATTTTAAATGATCCATTGAAAGGATCTTTTAATTTAAGCTGATGTTTTAGACTATATTTTAATAATACAGGCTGTATAACAAAAGCAAAAAGAGTAACAGTCAAACAGTGCTTCGGGTGGAATGGCACCTTTCTCAGAGGCGTGCACAGTGACTTATAAACCTTATTAATTCACAGGGCAAGCACCTCATCACCTGAACAAGCAGGCAGCGACGACTGCCCTTCTTTGCAGATGGGCAACCAAGGAAGCAAGTGACCCTTCAGAGATTCCAGTGTCTTGGCCTGAATGTACAGAAATGTTCCAGGCCAGGCTGATCCTGCCCAGTCTTGCACCCAAGCTGAAGAGGTCACAGCATCACTGTTCAAACCTTATGTCTTCACCCTTTTCTGCTAGCCAGTGCTTCAGAGAGTCTACCGTACCTGGTAGGAGAAGGTGGTGGCTTTAAGTACTGGGGCCAGTTCAAGCCTAGGCCAGAACTCTTCTTTCTGTAATCACCTTTTGTTTTTCAACTTCATCATGTTTATTGCCAAATCTTGCTTTGTGACGTCAGCTTACTTGATTAAGTTCTTGAAACTGTGGTTTCCTGATTTATTAAATTGGAGCAATGACACCCACATTTCAGGATGGTTCCAAGAACTTGGAAAAAGTAAGTACAGCGCATAGCACTATGTCTCCCATGTAGGCGATGTTCACATTGGATTTACGTATTTGTATTTTTTTAATAAGTGGGAGTAGTGCTCTCCTGCTTTGCAAACATCGGAGAAGATTGCTCCTAATGTACATTTTAAGCCAATTTGGCTTATCAGGGGAACCATGTGATTCTTGCCCCTCCTTCCTCCCCCCCATGCGCACACACACACACACACACACACACACCAGATCTTCCCAGGGAGAGCTTGGTTACACTTTTTGCAATTTGTGTCAAGTCTAGACTTAAAAAAATAGAAGTTTTATACAACAATGAGCGAAGTTTACTAGTTATGTGGTTACAACTTCATAAAGGGAGGTGGTGCACCCAGGTTCACTTTCTAAGAAGAAAGGTTTCACCCCAAGTTTCTCCCAGAAACTGGCAGATAATCTGACAATGAGCTAGTGTTGGGAACATCGGCTTCTGAATAAGACCAGCCTGGGTTTGCCTCCCCAAACTCTGTTCTCATTTGTAAAATTGGGGATGATAGATGATAGGAATGCCTGTCTCACAGCTTCGTATAAGAATGGATATAATGGGTTGAGTGCGGTGGCTCACGCCTGTAACCCCATCACTTGGGGAGACCGAGGCAGGTGGATTACGGACGAAGTCAAGAGATTGAGAGCATCTTGGCCAACATGGTGAAACCCCATCTCTACTAAAAATACAAAAATTAGCCAGGCGTGGTGGCGCATGCCTGTCATCCCAGCTACTCCGGAGGCTGAGGCAGGAGAATCACTTGAACCTGGGAGGCGGATGTTGCAGTGAGCCAAGATTGTGCACCACTGCACTCCAGCCTGGCGACAGAGTGAGACTCCGTCTCAAAAAAAAAAAAAAAAAAAAAGATGGATATAACGCAGGTGAGATGCTTTGCGCAGCTCCTGGACACTGCTATGGAAGTGGTAGCTACAGCAGTTCAGAATTATCATGCAGAGAATGAGAACACTTTGCAAATTCAGTGCAAACCTAAGTTTTCCTTTAATCCTGAGCTACAGAACTTGTAGCAGCTAGTTTTGAGTGTACACCATGTTCAGGCTCCTGGAAGAAAGGAGCCTTAAACATCTAATTTGTTAGAGAGAAAACACAGAAACACACAGAACCTCCTGTGATGGTGAACATGGTAGTCATGGGTGGATAGAATTGTTAAAACATTTTAGAACAGCTGCTGGAATTTAGGTTTCAGGACTTCATCTTGTGTGTGTGTGTGTGTGCGCGCACGCGAGCTTTAAAACTTTGAAGAGTTTTGTAACGACTGAAAATATTTGGGGATAAATGTCTAAATGCAAGGCTTTTGGCTGAAACAGAAAATTGTCATTCAGAATCCAGGTTTGACTTGGACAGGGAATGACTTAAAAAAACAAGGAGACAGACATTTATGGACATTGTATTTACTCAAGGCTGAAGAGAAGGTTTCTGTCTAGCCTAAAAGTGATGTCACACAAATTAAGAAGGGAAACCCTGAGAGGACACATTGGGCAGTGCTTCCCAAAGTATGCTCATAGAACACAAGTCTCAGGAGATGCTTGGTGACGGAGGGGTTCTGTGGCCAACTGAGTTTAGGAAGTGAACTTCACCTCTTGAGATGGACAGTGCACATGCACATGGAAGGGCACTCAGAAGTCCCAAAGTGAGAAACTCTGTCGTGGCTGACCCCATTGGTGGCTTCTGAATAGCTGTTTCTCCTTTTTATGAGATCAGAACTATGATCTTGTTCAAGAAACACAGGGCCAGCTGCAGTGGCTCACGCCTGTAATCCCAGCACTTTGGGAGGCTGAGATGGGAGGATCACCTGAGGTCAGAAGTTTGAGACCAGTCTGGCCAACATGGTGCAACCCCGTCACTACTAAAAATACAAAAATTAGCTGGGAGTGGTTTCAGGCACCTATAATCCCAGCTTCTGGGGAGGCTGAGGCAGGAGAATCACTTGAGGTGGAGGTTGCCGTGAGTGGAGATCTTGCCACTGCACTCTGGGCGGCTCTAGAGCAAGACTTGATCTCAATTAAAAAAAAAAAAAAGAGAAAGAAAGTCCAGGCCCAGCCCCAGGGGGCGAATCGTCCTGTTTCTACGGCAGTCATGGGCCCTGGAGTCCCCTTTGCCCGTCATCAGTACAGGGTGAGCATGTGACTCCGCCCTTCTGGCCAATGAGACTTCAGGGGAGGGAGGCTTTGAGATGTTTGGGAAATACAGAGAGAAACGCAGGGACAGGTGCCCTCGAGGCTGCCGCCTTTGCGTGAGAGAGGGTGAGGGAACAGGACACCTGGAGCGGTTGGAGCGGGGCGCTGAGAACAGAGACTGGGGGCGGTGGGAGCGGCCCGGACGCTGCGAGCCCAGAGCTGAGCTGGCGCCTCCAGGCTTCCTGTGACCCCAGCGCAGGCCCCCGGGCTCGAGCCGCCGGTGGCGGGATGGCAGCCTGTGCGAGGCGGCCTTTCCTTCCCAGTTCCAGCCTCCTGATCAGAGTCCGTTTGTACAGAACCCCCCTCACCCTGGCTCCCCAGCAGCGTGTGTTCCGTGGAGCACCGTTTGGGAAAGGCTCGTGGGAAGGGGACGGAGAGAGGCGGGACGGTGGGCTGGGCCCGCGCCCCCGCGAATACAGCGATCCTGCCTTGGTTCCATCGTCTGGAAAAGGAGGCGCGGGCCACATCCCCTCTTCCTTCCCGGCCAGCTCTGGGGGTCCAGGGTCTGCGCCCAGGCCCCTGCGCTCCGCGCCCCTGGAGCTGGATCCCGGCCGCTGCCACCCACCTGCCCGGCCTGCCGCTAAACGAAGTCTCGGCCTTCCCAGGGTTTGACGGCAGCACTGACCCTTCCTGGGGGTCTACTGGGATTATACACACGCGTTTAAAGCCTGCCTTGCCGGCGTCCCCCGCTTCCCCACCTTTCCTTATTGGGGGCCACCAGGGCCTGGAAGCTGCGGGCACCCCGCGGGGGGCACTGTCCCCGCACTGGCCTGGGGCAAGCGCCGCTGCGCTGCCCACGCGGGGTCGTGGGCGGACGGGGCGGGAGGCGGTCCTGCGACCCACGCTCTGCCGCGGCCGGAGGGCATCGGTTCAGCTGGTTCCCGGGCGCGGTTACGAGGCCTGTGTGGAAACCTCATTGCGCAGCAGCATAACTCGATGGCACCCCCGGGTTCAGGCTTCCCTGGCACGAGGAGTCCTGCGGCTCCAGGCTCCACGCGGCTGAGCGGGACGGGGGAGGCCCCTCCTCCAGCGCGGCCCACTCTGGGGGCTCCGGACTCAAGCGGGGCTTCAGTTATTAGCGGCGCGTGCAGCCGTCCCGCGAGGTTGAGCCTGTCTCCGGGTTTCCTGCAAACAGATCCTCCTCGCCTTCAGAGCAACCCTGTTCCCCTTCAGAAGGAACGACAACCAAGTGATACCGGGTTTTCTTTTTGGAAGATTTCCTGACCTATGTGTATGAGCAGAGGTGGGAGAACAGGGACGCCAGAACCGAGAACAGACTCATCCCCTAGCTTTGCTCAGTTATCCTAAAAACCCAAGTAGCCAGTTTCACTACGCTGCTCTTTAGAGATATAGACACTGAGGCTCAAAAAGATGGAGAAACCCGACCAAGGTCACACACAGCTAGAAGTGAGGGAGCTGTAAGATTCACCCTTGGCCATCTGACCCCAAAGCCACGCCCTTGACGGTCTCAGGAGGCTTCTACCTTGGCGACATGCCCATTGGCTGGGAAATTCTCCCAGATGTTGTCTAGGTTTGTGTGTAGCTTTCGGAGTTATGGAAGGGTCAGGAGATGTATAAAGATTTTCAGATGAATATGCTCAAGAGCCTGACAGTGTGGGTTGTAGAAGGACTGCAGATTTCAGTAGAGAGGGTAGAATCTGACCTCCTTGGAATGAGGTGTTCCTGGGAAGACATCTTTGGGAGAAGTAGCTTCCCATGTCACTGCAGCCTGCAGCCTGGTGGTCTTGGGCAGTAAACAGGTGACCTCATTGGCTGAGGCCATCCGTCCGGGCTGCTCTAGAGCTCTGGTATAATTTTAAAAGGTGGCCGGGCAAAGACAAGAGTGAGAGAGGACTCCCTTTTGGGATCCTGTGTTGACAGCTCTTTATAACCTCCATGATGGCTTCTGCAGAAATTGCATTTTTAATATTTAAGTAAGAATCAGCATGCTTTGGGGAACCTAACTGAATTTCCAATGGATCAGCAGAAAAGTCCACAAGAGGTTGTGTTTCTTGTTTTAATCCCTTCACTTATTCCACCGAATGGCTGTCAGATGTTCAACCACACCGAGAGCTAGGGAAAACCCACACCAGGAAGGTTGAACTTTGGCTGCTGCAAGGTGTCTTGAAAACAGTGGTGTTACTTAGGGTTCTGGAAACAGTTGAAAGCCTGGAAGGAGAGCCCGTGTGCTTTATGATGCCTAGGAACAAGGTGGGAGGAAAGGGGAATAAAAGGCTTGCTTGTTGCTGAGCTAAAAGGAGTCACTATGAAAATCCAGATTGCCTTAAGCACAGTTGACTTCCACAGGCTTTGCTCTCTGTATTGGAGGAGCACTGGTATCCTGCAGAATGAGCCTTGGAGCCTCTGCTACACCAGTACTACCTTCTAATAAGAAATGAAGGCAAGGATCTTGATTCCTGGCATTCGTCAAATTGCTGTTTGCAAATAGTTTCCATGTGTTTCCCAGCTCTGATGACTTGGTAGTGGTTTCATGCAGCATGTGATGAGAAGGCATCTGAGGCCTTATGCGATCTCGGAGGAGGAAGGTGTGATGATCAGTCAGTGATCCCCGCCATGGTCTCAGTGGGGGA
Organism: Trachypithecus francoisi; assembly: GCF_009764315.1. Taxonomy (NCBI): domain Eukaryota; kingdom Metazoa; phylum Chordata; class Mammalia; order Primates; family Cercopithecidae; genus Trachypithecus; species Trachypithecus francoisi. The sequence goes on from NW_022681461.1 coordinate 1,096,993, forward strand.
AAGTGGCCGCAGGTAGGCCAGACATGTGCCAGCCCCTGTGGCATGGGGCTGCGATGACCAGTGGGGTTTAGAGTGACATTGCTTGAGACTCCGTAGGCCTTATATTGTGGAGCCTAAGTGCACATGTGCTGTTTCTGTGCGACAGGAGAAGGTCTCGCCTCTTTATTTCCTAAAGGTATCTGATCTTCCCTGCAAACCTCACCTTGCTGGGTGGCTGGAAAGGACGGGCTTCGGGAAGAGGACGGAGGTGATTTGGAACTCCTTTCATTTGCCAGTTTTTGGAGTTTAGGTTTCTTCATGTTTAAACAGTCTTCTGGGGAGGGGAGTGGGGAGAGTCTTTCATGTGTCCTCTTCCTCAGCTTGCTGTTCGCAAGAGGGCACCTGGGTCTGTGGAAATGGGAAGGGGTGGCAGTGACCTTGTGACTGAGGGGAGAAGCCTCAGGCTGGGAGCCGCCCTGGGACGCCGGTTGCTGCCATCTGCTTTGGGTAGTGTCCTCTGGCCCCTGAGCTCCTCTGCTCCTGGGCCTAGGGTTCTGCCAGGTAACCTGTGGTTTGTTCTCCTGGTTTGTGGCTGTTCTCCTCCTTAACGTGGCCTCATGTCATTTCTCCTTGATGCCTCAAGCCCTTCTGAACCTCAGCAGTGTCTTCCAGCGGGCCCCTGGCCAGGATGCGGGGCTTGCCATCCCCAAGACCGTGCTGCCGGCAATTAGGATTTTGGAGTTTCAAGTAACGATACAAAACGTCAACTCATACTGAAGCAATGGGAAGATGTATTCTCTCACACCATGAGAAGTCTAGAGGCAGGCTGGCCTCCGGGAACACTGTGGTCACCAATAGCAGGGTCATTCTTCCCCTCCGCTCTCTTTATCCCGAAGCTGCTCTGTGCCCTAAACCCTGCCACAAAATGATTTTCAGTGGAAAACAACGTGGTTTACTTTCCTGTTAACAGCCCTCGGAAGAGAACCAAAACCTCTCGTCAAGCAAAGATGGTTAGGTTCCATGCCTTCACTGTGACTGCTTTTCTTTTCCTGTCAGGACAGAGATCTGACGTTGTGTGTTTTACTTCCTTAGTGTGTGGAGGAGTGGCCTCCTCTGCTGTCAGGGCGTCAGGCTTGCCCCCACTGCTGAAGCCATAGCCCCCTGGTTTATCATCTCCCCAATATCATTATGCCTCATCTGTAAACTGAAGATGATAGAGTATCTAATACATGGTATTGTTACCAGGCTAAGCTGAAATAATTTATGTAACATTACTTTGTATAGTTTCTGACACATAAAAGTGATAATAAATGTTAGCTTTTTTTTTTCCAGTTCTCATAGGAAGTGTTAATTTTTTCCCTTGGCAAAAATAAACGTCAACATTCTGAATCTGTTTTCAGAAAGATGATGTTAGGACAGGAAGGTTTTTTTGTTTTGTTTTGTTTTTTGTTTTGTTTTTTCTTTTTTGAGATGGAGTCTCACTCTGTGGCCAGGCTGGAGTGCAGTGGCGGGATCTGGGCTCACTGCAACCTCCACCTCCTGGGTTCAAATGATTCTCCTGCCTCAGCAGCCAGAGTACCTGGGATTACAGGCACCCACCACCACACCCAGCTAATTTTTGTATTTTTAGAAGAGACAGGGTTTCCCTCTGTTGGCCAGGCTGGTCTTGAACTCCTGACCTCGTGATCCACCTGCCTTGGCCTCCCAAAGTGCTGGGATTACAGGTGTGAGCCACTGCGCCCAGGCTAAGACAGGAAGTCTTGTCGGCTTAGTTCATTGTTGGCACCTAAAAGTAAGAGCTGGCACCCAGTTAGTGCCTCACTTAATGTAAGGCATCTTCTAGAGTAGAACCAGTCTTTTAATTTTTGAGAATGCTTCAAGTAAAAATGTTAAGTCCCACAGATATATCACTTCTGGAATGTCTTGGGTGTTGACACGCAATCAGAACTCTACCACATCCCTCAACCCTCCAGTGGACATTCGATGCCTTTAGATCCCGGCTCCTCCCCTTGCTCTTGGCAAAGGATGGCTGAAGCCCTGGGGAGAGTCGAGCTGGCTATGACACACTTAGAAGATGTAAAGTGAAGACAGGTTTAAGATCTTTGTGGTGTTAGTGACACCAGGGAATTCTCCCGACAAGGGCCTAGATTTTTAGATCACAAATTGCTCATGAGCAGAAGATTGTTTATATAATTCCTGGAGAAGTGATTCTAATAGAGGACCAAAAGGAATAAAAAAGATAATCACGGGACCGAGTGAAGACGGTTTTCGGCTTTGAGTGTGCATGGAGTAAATACAGCGTGCCCTCTCTGAGATTCCAGCACCAGATCCTCATTCAGGACGTAGAGTTCTGCCAAGATTCAACTGCTGCCATGATTTAGCTAGAGCCAAAAAGCACTGAAAAAAAAGACTTTTCACAGAGAGACAGGTGGACAGTTACGCTCTGGCTGGTGTGCCCACTTTGCCTGTGCTGCTGAACAAAAGGTTCCCGTGCAAGGCCAATGCGTAATGAGCCACAGTTCAGCTGGAAATACATTTTCAATGGCTTCCATCCCTCTAAGAACAAAAGGGAAAGCCCAGTTCAGGTCAGCACTTCATAGCATCCTCATTTGATGAGAAAGAACATTTTCTTCATTGACTGCCGGCACAGTCTCCCTGCTCGTGGGAAGAAGCGTCTTTGATCCACTTGGCACAGGTGGTGAGGTTGAGTCCCATCACGGTCCATACAGAACTCAGCCGGCATCTCTGCTTAGAGATTTGCTGCGTCTTATCATATGCAGTGCATGCAAATAGACCTTCATTTCTCTCTGGCCCCTTCTCTCCTTTTTCCTCTACTCTTTTGGAAGTGCTTGAAAACCTATACCTTTCAGAACGAGGAAGAATCTACATTTTTTAATTAACAATAATATTTTTTATTTGGCCTGATTTTATTTTACTTTATTTTGTGCATTTAACTTGTACAACTTGATGTTTTGATATACATATATGTTGTGGGAAATCATCACAATCAAGCTAATTAATGTATCTATCACCTCACATTTTTACCATTTTTTTCTTTTTTCGTGGTGAGAACACAAGATCTACGCTCTTGGCAAATTTCAAGTATACAATACCATATTGTTATTATATTCACATTGCTGTACATTAGATCTTCAGAAGTTATTTACCTTGTGTAACTGAAACTTTGTTTTGTATCCTTTGACAAACATCTCCCATTTCTCCCTCCTCCGGCCTCTGGCAACCACCATTCTACTCTGTTTCCATGATCTCCACTTTTCTGGATTCCCAAGTAAGTGAGATCATGCAGAATCTGTCCTTCTATATCTGGCTTATTTCACTTAGCACGGTGTCCTCTGATTCATCCATATTGTCACAATCTCGCTCAGTCGCCCAGGCTGGAGTGTGGTGGCGCGATCTCTGCTCACTGCAACCTCTGCCTCCTGGGTTCAAGTGATTCTCCTGCCTCAGCCTCCCAGTAGCTGGGATTACAGGAGCCCGCCACCACAACCAGCAATTTTTGTTTTTTTTGAATTTTTAGTAGAGATGACGTTTCACCATATTGGCCAGACTGGTCTCCAACCCCTGACCTTAAATAATTCGCCCACCTCGGCCTCCCGAAGTGCTGGGATTAAAGGTGTGAGCCACCCCGCCCAGTCAGGATTTCCTTCTTTTTAAAGGCCGAATAATATTCTGTTGTGTATATATCACATTTTCTTTATACATTCATCCGAATTGATGGACACATAGGTTGATTTCATATCTTGGCTATGGTGAATAATGCTGCCGTGAAGATGGGAGTGCAGGTACCTCTTTGAAATATTGATCTCATTTCCTTTGGAAAAATAAAAGAAGTAGGATTGCTGGATTAAAAGGTGATCTAATTTTTAATTTTGTGGGAAAATTCCATACCTCTTGCCATAATGGCTGTACCCATTTGCATTCCCATCAACAGTGTATAAGGGTTTCCTTTACTCCACATCCTCACCAGCACTTCTTATCTTTTGCCTTGTTGATAATCTAACAGGTGTGAGGTGGATATCTTATTGTGACTTTGATTTGCAAGAGGAAGAATATTTTTGATTGTGAAACACTCTAATTTTGTGCTATGCAATATGGTAGTCACTAGTCAGTCCTGTTGTAACTATTTAAATTTGAATTAATTAAAATAAAAAAAAAGAAAAAACCAGCCAGATCCTCAGTTGCAGTAGCCACATTTCAAGTGTTCAGTAGCCACATGTGCTACCACATTATACAGTGCAGATTCTAGAACATTCCCATAAGCACAGAAAGTTCTACTGAACAGTACTGCTCCAGATTATTTATTTATTTATTTATTTATATCTATTTACTTTTGAGATGGGATTTGCTCTGTCACCCAGGCTGGAACGCAGTAGCGTGATCATAGCTCACCGTAGCCTCGAATTCTTGGGCTCAAGCAATGCTCCCATTTCACCCTCCCACGTGGCTGGCACTACAGGTGCACGCCACCATGCCCAGCTAACTTTTTATTTTTTGTGTGGAGACGAGGTCTCACTATGTTTCTCAGGGAGGTCTTGAACTGCTGGCCTCAAGCAGTCCTCCAATCTCAGCCTTCCAAGTAGCTGAAACTACAGGTTCATGCCACCTTTCCTGGCTTTCTGTAGAGAGGGGGTCTCACTGTATGATTCCCAGGCTGTTCTTGAACTCCTAGCCTCAAGCAATTCTCCTGTCTCAGCCCCTCAAAGTGCTGAGATTACAGTCATGAGTGGCCACACCTGCTTAGATTCTTAAAGTTTGGTCTATGGTCCAACAGCATCAGCGTCAATGGTCATGTTTTAATTTGAAACATAAGTTGTTAAAATAAAATGTCAATATAAGATTCCTTCCTTTTTACTTGCCTTCAAAAAAAGCAAGACCTTAACTTTATAATATCTTTTCAGTGCATATAATTAAAATAAAAATTTTCATATCGTACTTGAAAATATTTATTTTTAATTCCTTTTTTGGCAAATAAAGTATGCTATATTCATACAAATGGAATATCTGTAGTCATTAAAATGATATTGTAGAAGATTGTTTATGGCATGGCAGGATTCCATAATGTATTTATTTTTATTTGTATTGTTTAATTTCTTTACAGCTTTATTCTACCTGACACAATATATTGCTGAGGGAGAAAACCCCAGATTACGAGAGTGAATACAGTATTATTACACGCACACACGCACACATGCACACACGCACGCACGCACGCACACGCACACACAGACACGCACACACGCACATACGCACGCACGCACACACAAACACACACGCACACACGCACACGCACACACACACGCACGCACGCACACACGCACGCACGCACACGCACACACAGACACGCACACACGCACATACGCACGCACGCACACACAAACACACACGCACACACGCACACGCACACACACACGCACGCACGCACACACGCACGCACGCACACGCACACACAGACACGCACACACGCACACACGCACGCACACGCACACACAAACACACACGCACCACGCACACACACACACCACGCACACACACACACGCACACACCACACACACACGCACATACGCACGCACGCACACACAAACACACACGCACACACGCACACACACACACACACGCACACACACAGACACGCACACACGCACATACGCACGCACGCACACACAAACACACACGCACACACGCACACGCACACACAGACACGCACACACGCACATACGCACGCACGCACACACATGCACACACGCACACACGCACACACACACGCACGCACGCACACGCACACACAGACACGCACACACGCACATACGCACGCACGCACACACAAACACACACGCACACACGCACACGCACACACACTCCCAGGAAAAGAAGGGATGTTTATTCAGATGTTAACCAAGGTTAATCCTGCAAGCTGTTAGCTATGGATAATGTTGATTGCCTCCTCCGTGTCCATCCCCCTACTTTCCTTTAGAGTAACTTGTCACTTTGGGCTCAATATCTCCCAAAGCCCCGTTTACTCCTGTGTCTCAAGGGGCAGCTGACCGTCTTCATGGCTCTTTCTGATGGCTCGAAAAGGAATCCCACGCCCTTGTAAGTGTTGATTAAGGAGTGGGCGTGTCATCCAGTTCTGGCCAATAGAATGTGAGGAAGAGTCCATTAGAAAGCTCTTCCAAGAAAATGTCTTACTTGTAAAAGAGATGAGGAAGTCTCTCTTTTTCCTTTCGATGTGGTTATGTCTTGATGTAACACCTTGAACTACTGTTGTCACCATTGCAACAGCCTGTGGGGCTGATGTTAAAACCACACTGAAGACAGCAGATCGGAGAGATGAAATAAACCTGGATTTTTCTTTTTTTTTTTTTTTTTTTTTTTGTTGAGACGGAGTCTCGCTCTGTCGCCCAGGCTGGAGTGCAGTGGCCGGATCTCAGCTCACTGCAAGCTCCGCCTCCCGGGTTTACGCCATTCTCCTGCCTCAGCCTCCGGAGTAGCTGGGACTACAGGCGCCCGCCACCTCGCCCGGCTAGTTTTTTTTTTTGTATTTTTAGTAGAGACGGGGTTTCACCATGTTAGCCAGGATGGTCTCGATCTCCTGACCTCGTGATCCGCCCGTCTCGGCCTCCCAAAGTGCTGGGATTACAGGCTTGAGCCACCGCGCCCGGCCATAAACCTGGATTTTTCATGACATCAAGGAGCCACTGGAAAAGCCAGCCCTGAAACCCACCCACCTGGCCCTGGTCTCCTTGTTACGTAGGAGAGTCTGTATTGCTTAAGCCAGGTTTCCTTCTTCTGGAGCTGAGGCACACAAACAGATATAATGGGTACTTTTAACTTCTTTTGGCTCATATGAGTTTTCTAAGTCTTTTTATATGAGAATGTATTTCTTTTGTAATATTAAATAAAACACTAAAATCCGGCCGGGTGCAGTGGTTCATGCCTGTAATCTCAGCACTTTGAGAGACTGAGGCGGGCAGATCACAAGGTCAGGAGTTTGAGATCAGCCTGGCCAATATGGTAAAACCCCGTCTCTACTAAAAATACAAAAATTATCCGGGCGTGGTGGCGGGCGCCTGTAGTCCCAGCTCCTCAGGAGGCTGAAGCAGGAGAATTGCTTGAACCTGGGAGGTGGAGCTTGCAGTGAGCTGAGATCGCGCCCCTGCACTCCAGCCTGGGCGACAGAGCAAGACTCCGTCTCAAAAAAACCCAAACAACAAAACAACAATGACAACCAAAAAAGTACTAAAATTATTTCTTTAATACAAGGGGAAAATAAGCAAAATATGATAACCTTTTGTCTTCCCACCAGTGAGGTGCCCCTTTCCATTCGAGTAAAAAAGTTAGCTGAATTATTTTTGTTTCATTGCTACCAAAAATGAAAAAAAAAAAATCTTTTAGTTTATGAGACCCACATATGAACCCTTAGTAAGTCTGACCCTCCCAGTGCTTAAGTTACCACAGAGGAACAAGGTGGGGCTATGGGGCTATTTATGACCATCTTGCTCCATGATACTTTCATAAGACCTCTAGGTCCACATGACGCACTGAGATGCGGAAGCCACCTTGTTAGGGACACTTCTGATTCGGAGAGGACACACAGAGGATGTGCCAGGCACAGTGCTACTCTCGCAATCATTTACAAAGTTAAATTTCTTAGAAGACTGGCTATACTCATCAGCTCCAGTTCATACCCTCCCATTGATTTTTGAACTGTCTGTGATCTGGAGTCTTTTGAAGGCCATGGATGATCTTCTTATGACCAAATTCAATGGTACTCTTCAGTGACCGTCTCACTTGTGTCTGTGGCATTCTTGTTTCCTTACTGCCTTTTGAAACTTTTTTCTCCCTCGACTTCTGATGCTCTTGGTTTCCCCCTTCCTTTCTGTACGCTCCTAAATCTTCAGGCTTCTCTCATTCTGCTCACCTCTTATAGGTTGAAATAGTCAAGAATTTTCTCTTCTCTGTTCTCTTTTCAGCAACCCAAATCCTCTTTTTTATGTGACTGGGTCTCACACTGTCACCCAGGCCAGAGTGCAGTTGCACAATCATAGCCCACTGCAGCCTCCTTCTCCTGGGCTCAAGTGATCCTCCTGCCTCAGCCTCCCAAAGTGCTGGGTTTACAGGCATGAGCCAGTGTGGCCCCAAATGCTTTTGATTAGTACTATTCAGTAGACATTTCTGCAGTGATGGAAATGTTCTGTATCTGCGCTGTCCAGCAGGGTAGCCACTAGCCATACTTACGTATGTAGGATTTGAAATGTGGATAGTGCAACTGATGGTCTAACTAAGTACATCTTTTCCTCTACTTTTAGAATATTTTAGAAAAAAAATAATATTAGGGCCTCAGTTTTGTTGAAATAACTGCTTCAATTCTCTGACTGGATGAGTCTGCAAAGATCTAGGTGGTAAGATATAAGGCCGATTGAGTAGTCTAGTTAATCTTGTGCTTTCCACATTGTAATAAATTTACACTCATTTCTCTTAAAGCTTGCATGTAGTGAGATGACCAGTATCCAAGTCCTGCCAATGTGTTACTCCTGATGAACTTGTTGAGGTGAGGATAGGAAAATATCTCTCCTGTTGGCACTTTTTAACTCTATCCCTAGCATTTATTTGAGCTAAATTTCCTATCCCAAGGCAGGTTTATATGCAGAATTTCACTGCTGGTTTACCTTATTGCTTGTTAAATATCTGGCCATCCTTTGATTATTCAACCTAAAATCCAGCCACTGCTTCTTCTATACTTTCTTCATTCATCTTTGGTGAGTATCTACAGCTCAGGAAGAACAGGAATATTTTGCAGTGTGGAGATGGGAAGGACCAACCACCAAGAATTTTAATGGTCAGCTCTGGACTAGAGTGTAGAAAACACCAGAAGAAACAGTGATGTAGTCAGCATTACTCAATTTCGGTGATTATAACTTTTGAAGCTCACTAGCAAAAAGCAAAAAAGAAAAAAAAAGTGTTATGCAAATGTACTTCTCTCTTTCCTTTATTTCCTTTTCCCAGCAAAAACATTGTAAATTGCTAAAAGTCTTCTGGTGACTTGTCATATTTGGCACGAGTTTAATTGGTTTTGGCAATTGTATTTTAGTGACTCATGAGAGAATACTTCTAGTTTTTTTACTAACAGTTGTAGCAGTGCCTGTGCTAAAAGCAATGACAATAATGTCATAAGGTTATAAAATTGCAGGAATTTGCTGCTGGTGGTCCAATAAAAACAAACTAGTATGAAGAGGGAGCTGTGGGAAGATAAGATGTAAAATATACAGTGCTGTAAATGTTTAGTCACAAAAGATCTGATCTTTTGTCATTTATTTAAACAACATATGTTGAAATTGCGAATCTGCACATGATATCCGAGGAACCACCACATTTTGAATTCAGTGTGTCTGCAATCATATTTCATTTGCATCATTGCTCTCATTTCTTGTTCAGGGAAGTGACTCTAACACCGCTAGAAAATTCAGATGATATCCTACTCACACTTTGTTTCTTTAAGAAATGTCTTTTTGAAAACTGTGTTGTATTTCTGGGTCTTTAAAAGGTTATCATTTCCCCTTTCATCATCTGATTGGATGGCCATTACAACTATAGGAGGCACTTTCATTTGAAACATGAAATATTTATGCAGCCAATGTCTGAGTGCCCATTTGTCTGCCAAGAACTCTGCCAGGTATTGGAGAAACAGTTCTGGACAACTCCCTGGCCTCCAGGAGCTTATCATCCAGAAGGAGAAGAGGCAAGAAGACACTTGTGCTGCTTATGTTAGAAGAACTATACACTGTGTAAACATCATAGAGATGAGGTCCGTTCATGTGGGATATTCCCAGCCTCCTCTCCAGTCCAGACCTCAGTCTTCTGGGGAGATTCTGTCTTTGCTAGCCTTGATGGGGGATTGTTGTGTTTTCAAACGAAGAAAATGGGGAGAGAGAGATTGAAAAGGTGTGAGGAGGCCAGTTGCGGTGGCTCGCACCTGTAATCCCAGCACTTGGGGAGGCTGAGGCGGGCATATCACGAGGTCAGGAGATCTAGACCATTCTGGCTAACATGATGAAACCCCGTCTCTACTTAAAATACAAAAATTAGCTGAGTGTGGAGGCACATGCCTGTAGTCCCAGCTACACAGGAGGCTGAGGCAGGGGAATTGCTTGAACCCAGGAGGCAGAGTTCGCAGTGAGCCAAGATCGTGCCACTGCACTCCAGCCTGGGTAACAAGAGCGAGACTCCATCTGAAAGAAAGAGAGAGAGAGAGAGAGAGAGAGAGGAGAGAGAGAGAGAAAGAAAGAAAGAAAGAAAGAAAGAAAGAAAGAAAGAAAGAAAGAGGAAAGAGGGAGGGAGGGAAGGAAGGAAGGAAAGAAGGAAGGAAGGAAGAAAGGACGGAAGAAAGGAAGGAAGGAAGGGAGGTGTGAGGAAAGGGGAACAATTATTTTTTCCCAGATTAGTTCCTGGGCTTCAGCATTATGAAAAAAATAATCCTCGTGGTGGGGAAAATAGAAAAAACACTTAAAAAGAAGTTGAGGCTGGGTGGAGTGGCTCACACTTGTGATCCCAACACTTGGAGAGGCCGAGGCAAGAGGAGCACTTGAGGCCAAGAGTCTGAGACCAGTCTGGGCAACATAGCGTGACCCTGTGTCTACAAAAAATACAAAGAAAGAAATCAGGCAGGTGTAGTTGCCAGCCTGGAGTCCTACCTACTTGGGAGACTGAAGTGGAAGGATTGCTTGAGCCCAGGAATTTGTGACTGCACTGAGCTGTGATCACACCACTGCGCTCCAGCCTGGACAACAGAAAGAGACCTTGCCTTACAAAAAGATAAAAGAAAAAAAGAAGAAGTTGTCGGGGGGGCTAAGCCATGACACATAAACACAGATGAGCGGGTTGCAGAGACCAATGTACCTCCAATCAAAAGGCACACCCCTGACCAGTTCCCCTGAGCGGGGTCTAGGCTCAGGTTCTCAATCCCAGAGACAGAAGGGAGTTTGCTCCTCTTCATCCAGGCTGTTGCTACTCTTGGCTCATTGCTTTTGAAGGTAACCACTACTAAATCTTTTTCTTAACTATTTTATTTTGTTATTGTGATAAAATATATATACCATAAATTGGCCTTTTTGAGCATTTCAACTGTACAATTAAGTGGCATTAACTACATTCATGCATGGTGCAACTGTCACCACTATCCTTCTTCAAACTTTTTCATTATCCAAAACAAACTCTGTACCAATTAAGCAATAACTCCCCCATTTCTATCTTTTATACTTTAAGTTCTAGGGTACGTGTGCACAACGTGCAGGTTACGTATGCATACATGTGCCATGTTGGTGTGCTGCACCCATCAACTCGTCATTTACATTAGGTATATCTCCTAATGCTATCCCTACCCCCTCCGCCGACCCCACGACAGGCCCCGGTGTGTGATGTTCCCCTTCCTGTGTCCAAGTGTCCTCATTGTTCAATTCCCACCTATGAATGAGAACATGCGGTGTTTGGTTTTCTGTTCTTGTGATAGTTTGCTGAGAATAATGATTTCCAGCTGCATCCATGTGCCTACAAAGGACATGAACTCATCCTTTTTTATGGCTGCATAGTATTCCATGGTGTATATGTGCCACATTTGCTTAATCCAGTCTGTCACTGATGGACATTTGGGTTGGTTCCAAGTCTTTGCTATTGTGAATAGTGCCACAATAAACATACATGTGCATGAGTCTTTATAGCAGCATGATTTATAATCCTTTGGGTATATACTCAGTAATGGGATGGCTGGGTAAAATGGTATTTCTACTTCTAGATCCTTGAGGAATTGCCACACTGTCTTCCACAATGGTTGAACTAGTTTACAGTCTCACCAACAGTGTAAAAGTGTTCCTATTTCTCCACATCCTCTCCAGCACCTGTTGTTTCCTGACTTTTTAATGATTGCCATTCTAACTGATGGGAGATGATATCTCATTGTGGTTTTGATTTGCATTTCTCTGATAGCTAGTGATGATGAGCATTTTTTCATGTGTCTGTTGGCTGCATAAATGTCTTCTTTTGAGACATGTCTGTTCATATCCTTTGCCCACTTTTTGATGGGGTTTTTTTTTCTTGTAAATTTGTTTGAGTTTTTTGTAGGTTCTGGATATTAGCCCTTTGCCAGATGAGTAGATTGTAAAAATTTTCTCCCACTCTGTAGGTTGCCTGTTCACTCTGATGGTAGTTTCCTTTGCTGTGCAGAAGCTCTTTAGTTTAATTAGATCCCGTTTGTCAATTTTAGCTTTTGTTGCCATTGCTTTTGGTGGTTTAGACATGAAGTCCTTGCCCATGCCTATGTCCTGAATGGTATTACCTAGGTTTTCTTCTAGGGTTTTTATGGTTTTAGGTCTAACATTTAAGTCTCTAATCCAGCTTGAATTAATTTTTGTATAAGGTGTAAGGAAGAGATCCAGTTTCAGCTTTCTACATATGGCTAGCCAGTTTTCCCAGCACCATTTATTAAATAGGGAATCCTTTTCCCATTTCTTGTTTGTGTCAGGTTTGTCAAAGAACAGATGGTTGTAGATGTGTGGTGTTATTTCTGAGGGCTCTGTTCTGTTCCATTGGTCTATATCTCTGTTTTGGTACCAGTACCATGCTGTTTTGGTTACTGTAGCCTTGTAGTATAGTTTGAAGTCAAGTAGCGTGATGCCTCCAGCTTTGTTCTTTTGACTTAGGATTGTCTTGGCAATGTGGGCTCTTTTTTGGTTCCATATGAACTTTAAAGTAGTTTTTTTCCAATTCTGTGAAGAAAGTCATTGGTAGCTTAATGGGGATAACATTGAATCTAGAAATTACCTTGGGTGGTATGGCCATTTTCACAATATTGATTCTTCCTATCCATGAGCATGGAATGTTCTTCCATTTGTTAGTGTCCTCTTTTATTTCACTGAACAGTGGTTTGTAGTTCTCCCTGAAGAGGTCCTTCACATCCCTTGTAAGTTGGATTCCTAGGTATTTTATTCTATTTGAAGCAATTGTGAATGGGAGTTCACTTATGATTTGGCTCTCTGTTTGTCTGTTATTGGTGTATAAGAATGCTTGTGACTTTTGCACATTGATTTTGTATCCTGAGACTTTGCAACTCCCCCATTTCTCTCTTGCTCTAGTCCATGATAACTTTTATCTTTTTTTTTTTTGAGATGGTGTCTCACTCTGTGGCCCAGATTGGAGTGCAGTGGCGCAATCTTGGTTCACTGCAACCTCCGCCTCCCAGGTTCAAGTGATTCTCCTGCCTCAGCCTCCCAAGTAGCTGGGATTACAGGCACGTGCCACCACGCCCAGCTAATATTTGTATTTTTAGTAGAGACAGGGTTTCACCAGGTTGACCAGGCTGGTCTCAAACTCCTGACCTCAGGTAATCCACCTGCCTCACGCTCGAAAAGTGCTGGGATCACAGTTGTGAGCCACTGTGTCCGGCCCTTACCCTCTCTATTAATTTACTTATTCTAGATATTTCAATAAGTAGAATCACACAATAACTGTCCTGTTATGTTTGGCCTATTTCAGTTGATGTAGTGTATTCAGGCTTCATCCCTGTTGTCACATGGGTCAGAACTTCATTCTTTTTATGGCCAAATAAAATAATTGCATTGTATGTACATATCACATGTTGTTTTATCCATTCATCTGCGGATGGACCCTTACGTTATTTCCACCTTTGGGCATCGTGAATAGTGCTGCGTGTTGGGCAAAAAAGTGGAGCACGTCGGCCAAAAAAGTATCTGGTCAAGTCCCTGCCTTTATTTCCTTAGGATGTATAACGAAGAGTAGAATTGCTGGTTCATATGGTATTTCTGTGTTTAACCTTTTGAGGAAATATCAAACTGTTTTCCACAGTGGCTGCACCATTTTACATGCCAGCCAGCAATGTACAAGAGTTCCAATTTCTCCAAGTGTTAGTTTCCTTAAAAAAAATAAAAAATTACTGTAGCCACTCTAGTGGGTATACAGTAGCATCTCATTGAAGTTTACAATTCACTTTTTCCTAGTGACAGGGGATGTCGGGCATCCAGTCATGTACTTATTGACTATGTATATGTCTTGTCTGTAGAAATGTCTACAGTTATCCCAACACATTCTTTGCCCACTTTTGAGTTGTCCTTTTGTTGTTGAGTTTTAGGAGTTATTTATATATTCTTGAGATTAAGCTCCTCTCAGATACACAATTTGCAAATATATTCTTTCATTCTGTAGGTTGTTTTGTCATTTTCTTCATGATATACTTTGATGCATAAAAGATTTTAATTTTGATAAAGCTCACTTTATCTCTTTCTCTCTTTTGTTGGTAATGCTTTTGGCATCATATCAAAGAATCAATTACCAAATCCAAGGTCATGAAGATGTATTCCTATGTTTTCTGCTTAGATATTTGTGGTTTTAATGCATATATTTAGGTCATTGATATATTTTGATTAAGTTTTGTATTTGTTTTTAAACCCTTATAAGTATATTTATACATATGTCTTGTTGAACTTTCATAAGTTTGACAGCAATGAGGTTACTGGGTCAAAGTATTTTTAATTTTAAATTTCAAGAGAAAATGACTATGATGTCTTCTCTGTTTTTTCTGTTCAAAATTGTTTCAAACATTCTAGCCAGGACAATCAAGCAAGATAATGGGAAAAAAAAAAACTGCATCCAGATTGGAAAGGAAAAAGTAAAACTATCTCTATTCGCAATGACATGATCTACTATGTAGAAAATCCTAGCGAATTCACTAAAAAGCTATCAGAGCTAATGAAATCAGCAAGGCAGCAGGATATAAAAATCAATTGCATTTCTATACACTTGTAATGAACAATTAGGAAATGAAATTAAGAAAACGATTTCAGAATAAATTTAAAAGAAGTGCAAATGTTATACTCTGAAAACAACAAAATATGGTTAAAGAAAATTAACGACTAAAAATATTGGGGAGCCATCTCATACTCATGGATCAGGAAACTTCATATTGTTAAGACGGTAGGTAATAACTTTCTGAATTATACAGAGATCTCTACTAGAATCTCAATTGGGGCTAGGCAAGGTGGTTCATGCCTATAATCCCAACATTTTGGGAGGCTGAGATGGGAGAGTCCTGGAGGTCAGGAGTTTGAGATCAGCCTGGGCAACATAGTGAGACCTTGTCTCTACAAAAACACTAAAAATATTAGTTGAGTGTGGTAGTGCATGCCTGTAATAATAGCTACTCGGGAGGCTGAGGTGGGAGGATTGCTCAAGTAAGGTTACAGAGAGCTATGATTGCAGAACTGCACTCCAGCCTGGGCAACAGAGCAAGATGCTATCTAAAAATAAAAAAATAAAAAAAATAAAAAATCGCAGTTGCCTTCTTTGCAGGAGTTGACAAAGCTGATTCTAAAATCCATATGGAAATGAAAGGGGCCCCAAATAGCTAAAATGCTGTTGAAAAAAGAAGAATACAGCTGGAGGACTCATACCTCTTGATTTTAACACTTAGTACAAATCTATAATAATCAATCAAGACAGTGTAGAACTGACTCAAGGATAAACATATAGATGAATATAATAAAATTGAGAGTCCAGAAATGAACCCATACATCTATCGTCAATTTATTCCAACAAAAGCACCAGGATCATTCAGTGAGGAAAGGATAGTCGCCTCAACAAATGGTCCTAGGACAGACTGACAGCCGTATGCAAAAAAAAAAAAAAACAAGTTGGATCTTTACTGCACACCATATATAAGAATTACATAAAAATAGATTAAAAAGAACCTAAATGTAAAAGCCAAAACTATAAAAGTGTTATAAGAAAACAGGTTAAATCTTGGTAAACTTGGATTTGGTAATGAATTTTTAGATATGAGCAAAAAGTACAAGCAATGAAAAAAATAAATTAGACTTTACAAACTTGTGTGCTTCATATGTCACTATCAAGAAAGCAAAAAACAATCCACAGAATGGGAGAAAGACTTACAAAATATGTATCTGATAAGGGCCTTGTATCTAGAGTATGTAACGAACAGTTACAACTCAGTAACAAAAGACAACCCAATTGGAAAATGGGCAAGGTATCTGAATAGGTATTTTTCCAGAGAAGTTATACAAATGGCCAAGAACGTGAAAAGATTTTCAACATAATTAGCAAATGGGAAATGCAAATGGAAACCACAGGAAAACATGGCTTCACATCCACAAAGATGTCTAAAATCAGAAAGTCAAATAATAGCATATGTTGGCAAGGATGTGGAGAAATTGGACTCCTCATACACTGCTGTTGGGAATGTAAAATGGTTCAGCCTCTTTGGAAAACAGCTTGGCAGCTCCTCAAAAATTTAAATATAGTGTTATCATTTAACACTGCAAATTCATTCTTTGTTACTATATACCCGAGAGAAATGGAAACATATGTCCTCACAAAAACTTTTACATGAGTGTTCATAACACTATTATTTATAATCAAAAGGTAGAAATAAGCCAAATGTCCATCAACTGACGACTGGATAAGCAATAGCGGTATACCTACACAATAGGACATTGTTCAGCAACAAGATAAATGAAATACTGATACATGGTTTAACATAAAAGAAACTTAAAAATCATATGCTAAGGGAAAGAAGACTATCACAAAAGACCATATATGATTCTATATGAAATGTAGACTAACTAGCAAATCTATAGAGACAGAAAGTAGATTAGTGGTTGCCTGGGACCAGGTATGAGGAGGGTGGCTGGGAGGGAAGATAGCTAAAGGATCTGAGATTTCTTTGCGGAATGATAAAAATGTTCTAAAATTGATTGTGGTGATGGGTGCGCAACTTTGAGGATATATGAAAATCCATTGAACTGTACACATTATGTAAGCTAATTGTGTAATGCATGAATTATATATTGATAAAGCTATTACAATTATATCCTTTTTAATGTTTTACTTAGATGGATATTCAATTCAGTAAGCATTTTCAGATGACTTTATTTTTTAAAAAAAATGACTAATGTCCTCCAGGAAAACTGCATCCACTGACATCCCCCCATCAAATTGGGACGTCTGTCCCCTAGATTGATGTTCGGCTGGCAGGTGCTAACATGGGCATACTGGCATTTTACGGCTGGCATCAGTTCGGAGTAGTGGGTGTATATGTTACACCAGTGTTAAAATATTTTTAATTTCTCTCCCACCTGCTGGCCACATCCTGACCTACCTTGGGTATCATCAAATTTTTCATACTTTTGTGAATATGAAAAATGGGTGGACTCCAGTTGCTGCAACGAAAGCCACTTTAAATTAAAACTATTACTTGAACTACTTATGTGTAAAATCTTTGTATTCCTCTATCTGGAAGAGTGTGGTGCATGGGTGCTCAAAAATATTTGTTAAGAGAATGAATGAATGAAATGAGAAAGCACATCTAATCAAAGCAGTTCAATCCATGCCGCTTCGTGCATAACTCCACTTATTTCTGCAATTTTCCATTTGTTTTCTTAAAATTCCCATTAGCTATTCAAGGTTCATATCTAATTTTCAGTGGAAATTTCTCAGGAGCAGGAATATATTATTGGCTGTATTTTTTGCTGCTTTTTTAACGCACCCAAGTTCTGACTATTAATTTTCTAATACAGTACACCAATGGAACGATGTTTCCTATCTGTTATTAAATTCAAGGATCTTGAGGAGTGTTAGTTTTCTCAAACTCCCAGAGAAAAAATTCCTAAAGGGATGTAGCTGTGCTCACAAATAGCCCAGGGCAGCCTCACTGGGTGTGGGGTTTCTCCTCATTGGACACCCTGTGGGTACAGAGCATGGGGTCTGGGAGATGGCAAAGGTAAAGTGGGCTCTGTAGTTTGCTCCTCTTAGGAACGTCACCAAAGGATCTGGCTTTATGGAAAATTGTCTGGCTTGATCAATGGAGCAAATCTAGCTTTGCCTGGAGTTTCTCTTTTCCCTAAAATTAAATTTCTATTCAGACTTACGTCAGCAATTTTGTTCTTTTTCAGGACACAGTCCCCTTCAACGTCTCCCCAACCCTAGTGACTTAAGGCATAATTTGAATCTGTCATGCCGTGCTGATGATATGCGGGAGGTTTGGTCTGGCTGTTAATACTGGCAAAGGAATTGACTTTTCCCCAATAGGATGAACATTCTGCATTTAATGAAAGCAAGATTTTAAAATAGGCTTCTATTATACAACTTCTAGGTCTTGTAAAATTATACGTGACTTGGGGACCACTTAGATGCTATACAGGGGTGAGTTATTCTCTCCCAAGAAATCTGTGATTATAGTTGAGGTCCAGGCCCAACGGCTTCACATAAACCTTGCTTTAGAGAGACTGGAGGTGGGTACTGCCTTTAGTGGCACTTGCATGTTCAGCGTGACTGAGAACACTCTTGACAGTGTGACTTCATCACAAAGACTTGATCAGGTGTCAATAAGTTTTAAATGGCCATGTTTCTTAATGAATTCTCTCCGTGGTTCTCTGCATGTAGGTGCTACTGAGAGGTGAAGCCAGCTGGACTTCCTGGGTCTAGTGGGGACTTGGAGAACTTTTCTGTCTTACAAGAAGATTGTAAAAAGCACCAATCAGTGCTCTGTAGGCAGCAAGAGGGTTGTAAAATGCACCAATCTGCACTCCGTAAAATGCACCAATCAGCGCTCGGTAGCTAGCAAGAGGATGTAAAATGCAATAATCAGCACTCTGGAAAATGCACCAATCAGCGCTCTGTAAAGTGCACCAATCAGCAGGATCCTAAAAGTAGCCAATCACAGGGAAGATTGAAAAAGGATACTCTGATAGGATAAAAACGGAACATGGCGGGGACAAATAAGGGAATAACAGCTGGCCACCCCAGCCAGCAGCGGCAACCCGCTGTTGTACTTTTCTACAGTGTGGGATCTTCTTTCGCTGTTCACAATAAACCTTACGACTGCCCACTCTTTGGGTCCTTTTTAAGAGCTGTGACACTCACTGGGAAGGTCCGCCGGGAGGCCACGAACCCACCTGACAGGAGCCAACTCCGCACACACTACCTGCTAGATAGCTCCTTTTGCATTCTTCTGAAGTGAGAAGAACATTGCTGCAGACCTCATTCTTAAGTGTATTCTCAAAATTAACACCTCCACACTGGAATGTGAAATTAATCAAAGCAGCTGGGTCAGCACGTTTAGTGTCACTGATGTTTTCCAGGTTGTTTTTCCTTCTTAACCTAAAAAAATTAGCAAGCTTCTTTGCCCTCCAAATTGTAGGCAACAGAAAAGGTTAGAATACATTAGAAAACTTAGTTTTAAAAAAATTCCACTTTTAGACCTTACCTGTAGTCCAAGCTACTTGGAAGGCTTAGGGTGGAGGATCACTTGAGCCCAGAAGTTCAAGGCCAACCTGGGCAACTTACCAAGACCCCTTCTGTAAAAAATAAGCAAATGCCAAATTCCACTTTTAGGAATTTAATTGACTAATAAACTTACTTCAAAAAAGTCAAGCTATAAAAAGATCTTCACTTAGCATTTTTTAATTGAAAAAACAACTGGAAACTACTTACATGTCTATTTGTAAAGAGCTATTGAAATATACTGTAGACTATATTGGATATATTTAGCATCTGACAGAATTGGGTGTCTTGTTCCTGTGTATCCTTGTATGCAACTGTTAAAAAGAATGAAATTGGTCTATTTGTGCTAACATGGGAAATTCTTCAAGACATCTTATGTGAAAATGAGCCAGATGAGGCACTATAGGTACTGATTGTATAATCTTCTCTGTAAAAATAAATTGAAAATATGTATGTATATGTGTGTGTGTGCATGCATGTTGGTATATAAGAAAAATATTTTCTGAAAGAACTCTAAAAAACTGCTAATAGTCAGAGTGACAATGACCAGATGAGTACAATATTACTTTTCACTTTACAACTTTCTGTACTTCTTGAATTTTTGTGTCATGTAAGGGAATAAATTTTTAAAGCATGTTATCAAAGTTATCTAGGTAGTGGGAGTATTAGACATTAGTATGTTCGTTATAATTTTACGCATGAAGAAACACTAGCAAATGTAATTTTTGCAAGGTGCAACTATGAGAATATAGTCCTAACGAAAACAAAGGGGTTACATTTCAAAATGTAATTGTTTCTTTAAAATAACTTATAAATTGTAAATTATAAGCTCTTCTAGTCTAATAGAAATGACACTCATGCAAGAACTCTTTCAATTTGATGTATGAAATAGGCTGCCTCTGGGATCCAGCTGAGTTTGAGTATAGAAAGTTGCTTCAAAGTGTGATAGTGTCTACAGCCATACCACCCTGAACATGCCTGATCTCAAAGTGTGATAAACTAGAATTAGGGCTTTTACAAGGCTAAGAGAGAGAGAAATTTCAAAAAATGTTAATGCGTAATGATTTCAGAAGAAAATGCATAAAATAAATGTGCATAAACTATAGACAGAATTTATTTCCAAGTGTTTTTCTTTGTACATTTTTTTTCGGAAACTTTTGTGAAGTTTGAAGATTTACTCAAAGATATCATGCTTTGCCACGTTTGTAAAGAAATACCACCAAAAGAGACATTTAAAGATGCTGAATTACAAACGCATCCTGGCTGTCTTCCTCTCATGAGGCAGTTTTTCAAGTCATTCTACATTTCCTGCCCTCTACCTGATCATTTCGACTCAATGGTTAAAATTAGTTGAGCACAGCCCTGAGCGTTCAAGAAATACACAGGGACATTTTGTTCTCCCATAACCTCAGGCCGCACTGCAGATAACACAAAGCATACACACTCCACTCAGACTTGCTGATTAACTGATTGATTATAAAGCAGGCTAGAAGTTCATTCTGGTGTATATCACGTCCATAAAATTAATGATCATCTCAAAAGTGGTTCTAGTCTGCATTCAACAGGGCCTAGGCAGTAATTCTCACTCAATTTGAGGTTTTTCTCTGATGAAAAATAGACTTTTCTGTCTTCCTTGAAGTTGAATTTCAAAGACCAGTGACTGTGGTTGGTCTGTAAAAAGGAAGTCAGCCAGTCAGATTTGCGTTTGTGACTTAGGAAGGACATTTGTGCCTGATGGCGAGGGAAAAGGAGGATGTGGGAGTGTGTTGGACAGGGACAATGGGCTTGCGTGAGGCCAAAGAGTTCTAGGATATTTAAAAGCATTTTCTCCTTAGCAAATGATGCCTCAGAGGGTGCCAAGTCTCACCATATTTATTCAGACTACTTGATGTGAGTCACTATGGGAGACAACTTCCAGGAAGAATATTTTAACAATTTTTTTGTGGGAGTTGACTTTTGCCACAAATGCATTTCAATTAAATATACCCAAATATTTGCTGAGGAAATACCCGGTCAGGTCATAGTTGAGAGTCTATGCATTTCACACCAACTCCATCACTGATCATATTACTGAAGTTCTCTCCATTACATCAGAATGGCGACTCATTAACTTTTATGAATTTTCTGAAAAAGATTTTCCTCTCTCTGGGTTCTTATGAGTCTCTGGAAACTTGCTCCTGAATTTTATCCTTCTCTTCAATGCTAGCTTAGTTTTAGCACCAGTTCAGATCTATTTGAAGTAGGTTTCGGGCTTTAACCCTCCATTGCCTCTTTTGGTCTTGATAAACTTAGTATTTCTGTTTGTACCAACTCTTGCCCCAGTCCTATTTCCATCTGCAGCAAGATGTTGTGGATCTACATCCAAAGTGAGAATTTGTTTGGCCCGATTGTGCTTGTTAAAAGCCCTGAAAGTTGGTGTGTTTATTATCTTTTGGCTTTGGAGACTCCAGGCTCAAGTACCTCCCATGACCTTTCGTTCCTGTGTATCCTTGTATGTAAACAGCTTTGCAGCAGCAAAGCTCCAGCTCTCTGTGACCTTGGCAGCAGGGCAGTGAGCAATGGTTTCCAGAGGAAAATCTCTCTGAATACATCTTGCTCCACATCTCCTGGTCCCAGTAGGGCTGTTGTCAGCACTAGACATGTCATTTCTCCTCCACATGATCTTATTTTTAGACGAGCATCTTCAAAAGAGCAAGCTGGAAGATAATTTCCATTCATCTTTCCATCGTCTTTCATTTCTTGTTTTCACCAAGTATAAAGACTCTCATTTTCCCATTTCTTTGGGGGTACGTCTCTATGTTTAGCCTCCCTTCAAAAGAAAGATATTTTTGCCTTATTCAAATGGCTTTTGGCGTCGATCTTTCTATCTTCCCAAATCCCAACATCCTCATCCTGAATCCTTAGGAAAGGTGTACAAGCTGGTTTCTGCCTTCAAATAGCACTTTCTGAAGAGAAACATTCCCTTGATTTCCACCCATTGCCTGCCTGCCCTCCAGCTCCCAGCCCGACAGCTGCAGGGCAGACTATGTCTGAGCAGAGACCAGGCAGGGACTCCAGAAGGGGAAAGAGTTTGTGCTTGGGGTCAGGGCAAGACCCAGAGGACACCTACCTTTCTGAACAGCAAGGCCCCTTCAGTAGGATGCCTTGGCAATCTGAATGTGGCTTCCTGGGAACTGTTTAAAACCTTTGCCTTGGGCCATTCTGGCCCTTTGCCCAGAAACAAATGCGGATTAAGGGAAGAAGTCCAGAATGAAGCAAATAATGCTTCAGTATTGTCCCTTTAAGCATTTGTTTTCCCTGTATAGGGTTGTTCACTAATGATGTCTAACCATGGACAGATGAGGACTGTACGTGGTCTCACAGGACTACAAGTTCCTCCCCAGTAAATGTTCATGGGACTTAGAATCTCAGGAAGAAAAAGCATGAAATATATAAGTGGCAAAGTTAAGAGAGTTTACAGGAAGAGATCAACACTGGCCAGTGGGATTGGGGGAGGCATTTTATACATGAGGATGGGATAGCCGAAGGGTGGTGAGAGTTTGTGAATAGATGAGGGCAACCTAGGTTTGATGAGCCCACGTGTAAATTGGTGGGCAAGCCCTTGGGGATAGAAAGAGCGAAGCCTGGCCTGAATGGAGGGTTTGTGTGAGGGAACGTTGGAAAATCATGTCTAACATCAGAGTTGTCAGATTCCCAACATATTGACAGTGATTTCTATTCTCTGTCTCCTTTTAATTCTCTTGCATTTAATATTGAGATGGGATGATTTTTGTCTGACTGCATTTCCCAAACCTCCCCCGCTTCCAACCACATAAATCAAAGCAAGATTAGATTTTGGATTTACTTTTCTGTATGTTCTGCCACTAGAATCCTCTAGATTTTTCACACATAGGAGTTAAACCCAGGGATTGTCCACAGCCATGCCACAGATCCTCAGGGGGCATGAAAGACTCTTCTAGAGCCTGAGCCTGCCCAAAGCCAAGTTCAGTAGCAGACACCATGTAAATGACAAATGAATATCTAGAATAATCAGGTTATGTTTGCCTTGCTATTATTATCATATATCATGTTCCCAAATTCTATAGCTGGATCATTTATTTTTTATGATCAATCACTGCACTAAACCAATGTGTTGATAATCATTTTTTTCAGGTGTCCTTACTGTTCAGATTGCTGAAACATGTAACCAGCAATAACATGAGGCATCATTTACTTTCTTAATCTCTGGGCTTATTTAGCTACTCACAAATATCAGGCTCTTTTGAAAAATATTGGTAGCCTCTAGCAGTTAGAAGGAGGTGAAGGTCTAGGTCCTTTCCCTCCCCCTACCTCACCAGGACTTGTTTTTAAATGAAAGCAAGTCTCAGACCAAATTCTGCCTCATATACACAAACATTTATTGGGAGGCAAGTACAAAAATAGTCATGTAAACTCTTTCTCTCATTCTCTTGTCTTTTTAGGTACTTTGGAAAGCATCTTGCAGGAAATATTTACTTTGTTGTGGTCATAATAAAATTTTAACATCAGAGTAGGTGACAGAGATGACATAGGCTGCTCTCCATTAGATGGGGACCATAAGACAGAATTCTATCCATAGAGAGAGATTCTGTCACTCCAAAGGTGGCCAGCTGCTGGGTTTGCCAGACAAGGGAGGCGGTGCCAGTGGAAATCTCTTCAGCCAACCACATGCCTTAGCATCACACATTTCTCCAATGAAAATTTCCTTCTAACAACCCCTGTGATAACAAATAAACCCTCTAGGGCAGATGGAGAAGGGCCATTTAAAACCTTTGCCTTGGGCCATTCTGGAGCCTAAATGTAAGATTAGGGTTTGTGAGTGAAATACTTAAACTCACCCAGTTTTTCCTCTGCTTTCACGTAAAAAAAACAAAAAGGACACAGAAGACTTCGGTGACCAAATGTGGGGGTTTCCCCAGACACCAAGCAGCAGACACAAGCTGGGTGTCTACTTTGATTCAATTCTGGCTGGGCACAGTGGCTCAAGCCTGTCATCCCAACACTTTGGGAGAGGATTGCTTGGGGCCAGGAGTGTGAGACCAGCCTAGCCAACATGGAGAAACTCCATCTCTACTAAAAAATGCAAAACTTAGCTAGGTGTGATGGCACGCACCTGTAATCCCTGCTACTTGGGAGGCTGAGGCAGGAGAATCGCTTGAACCTGGAAGGCAGAGGTTGCAGTGAACCGAGATCAAGCCACTGCACTCCAGCTTGGACAACAGTGAAATTCTGTCTAGAAAAAAAGAAAAAGAAAAAATTTCAGAGGCTCTCTACCTGTAGATGGCCTCAGATCCCACAGGTTAAGGGCTCAGTACCCTAAACTGATCCCCCCTTCAGAGACCAGTCACAAGTTGGGGCCCCTGGAACATCTGCCCAACTGACTTCAAATTGGGGTTCCCACCACCCCGCTTTGGGTTTGATTCATTTACTAGAGTGGCCACAGAACTCAGGGAAACGTCGGTTTACTGGTTTATTATAAAGAGTATTACAAAGGACATAGATGAAGAGATGCTTAGGGGGAGCTATGGGGGAAGGGGCAGGGAGCTTCCATGCCTTCCCTGGGTGCAGCACCCTCTAGAAGCACCATGTGTTCAGCTAACCAGCAGCTCTCCAAACCCTGTCCTTTTGGGTTTTTATGGAGACTTCATTCTGTAGGCAGGATTGATTACATCACTGGCCATTGGTGGTCAGCAACCTTCCCACCCTCTCTGGTTCCTGGAGGTGGGAGTAGGGGGCTGAGAGTCCCAACCCTCTAATGCTGCCTTGGTCTTTCCTATGACCAGTCCCTGTCAAGAAGCTACATAGAGGCTGTCGGCCACCAGTCAACTCATAAGCATACAAAAAGATACTATCACTTTGGAGATTTGAAGGATTTTAGGACTTGTATGTCAGAAAATGGAGTCAAAGACCAAGTATATATTTGAAGAAATCACGGGGTTCTTAATATGTTAACCAACAAATGCTGACTAATCACCCTGAGGCACAGATGTAAGCAGGGTAGTGATCATCCGGTTTGCCTCTATTTTAGGTCCTTCTCCCTTAAATCTTCAAAAGCTGTGCTAAGCCACCTTGAGAAAAAACCTGGTCCGGGTTACACAGTGTGCTGCTGCACTCCTGCTGCTTCCCTGTTGGTCCCCTGGCACCTTCCAGCCCCTCTATCATCATAGTGAGAGAGTCACTATTGGATTTCTCCTAAAAAGAAATGTAAGAGCCACACGATAGAATCCAGATTCAAATGACTGATGTCCCAGAGACCCAGAGGCAGCTGCTTGGATCCACACAGAGTAGACGCTGTGAAGCAGCATCTCAGGAATGAAAAATGTGTTCCCCGAGCTGCCAAGCGTTCTGCTGGGGCAGGCTTCACTCATCAGGCCTCTCCAGAATTGCCCAGGCTGAAGACAGCAACTTCACCTGAGATTCCATTCCCAGGTTGTGAATTCCTGGAGCAGTCACATTGAAAGACTCACCAATACTGGGCCCTCTTGCCACAGCACTTCCGAAGGCTGCTCTCAGCTCCAGAACCCCACCTTCTTCCCTGCTCAATCCTGCTTCTGCCCCGTTGCTCATGGGTGTTGATCCCAAGAGCACTCCCCCAAAACCCTCCCATGCACTCATCTCCATCTATGGGTCTGCTTCACGCCTTCTTTTGGAACCCTTTGCTCTAAAATTATAGGCTTACAGGGATGCCCACTCATCTTTGCAGCATGTGTAGTATAACCATCCTGGAAAAGTTGCTGGGAGCATCCTGATCTGGAGGGACCCAAGGTATGGCACCAAGCAGGTGTGGACCCTCTGGACTCCAGTCCATTAGCACTGTGTCTTCTGGGGATGCCTGCATTCTGCTTCAGGACCCTGCTGTTCTAGGTTTTGATTGCATCCTCAATTGTTCAAAGGATGATCTTTAAGAACTATGTCTTATATTTACTTTTCGTTTGTATTGAAGTTGTATATGCACCGAGTTGAAAGAATCAAATGATTCTGCAAAGCTGATGTGACAGAGACTGCTGGTTGAGTACTGGCATCAAGCCTCACCTTCTTTAATATCAGGGCTCCAGTATCTTAGCTGAGCACATGGCTCACAGCTAGACCCTATGGTTCCCAGCTTCCCATGCAGCTGTGGTCCATGTGCCCACATCCTGACCAATGGATGTGTGGCCCTTCTGGGGCGTGTTCCTATCAGTTATGCATGTGTGCTCTCCTGACCCAGTCCTCCTTCCCTCTGGCTGGGAAGACAAAAACTAGAATGGCTGCCTTAGCCCCACAGGTGGAAGCTACGTTTTAAGAATCATAAAGATGATATTCCAACCCAGATTGCTTCTCTCGAGATCATATCAAACAAGAGAAACTTACACCTATCTCATTTAAGTTTCTGTATTTTGGTGTCTTTTTGCTAAAGCAGCTTAGCCCTTTAATTTCATCCATATTGCTTGTTTAAACAAACAATTGTATGTTTAAACAACATACGAACAGTCTTCCCCATCCTCTTTTCTTTTTCTCAGAAGCACCACCATGTGTTTAAATATTACGTTTCTGTTCGATATTTCATGTTCAGGCATTATCTATTGAGTTTCCAATTTGGAAGATGAATATTTCATCCTTTCCTTCTCTCCCACCTTCACCTCAGCCTCCCTTCTCCCACATATACTCAGCACCCACTCCTCCATCTTCCAAATATACTTATGTTGTAATTTTGGATAGATCAATAGATATTTAATATGTATACAATTATGACACTGCAAGTGGTATATAAAACAGTGTATGGGCCAGGTACGGTTGCTAAAGCCTGTAATCCCAGCACTTTGGGAGGCCGAGGCAGGCAGATCACAAGGTCAGGAGATGGAGACTACCCTGGCCAACACAGTGAAATCCCGTCTCTACTAAAAATACCAAAAAAACTAGCCGGACGTGGTGGTGGGTGCCTGTAATTCCAGCTGCTTGGGAGGCTGAGGCAGGAGAATGGCCTGAACCCGGGAGGCAGAGCTTGCAGTGAGTCGAGATCGTGCCACTGCACTCCAGCCTGGGCGACAGTGAGACTCCGTCTCAAAAAAAAAAAAAACCATAAAACAAAAAACAGTGTATGATGGACCCTTTTACTTTCTTGAATAACATTTTGTTTTCCCTTTGAACTTTAATTCTTTACATTTGCTTAGCATCCCATTTGCTTGCTATTAATTCAACCCTAAACAGTGTCCCTTTTATGTGATCTCCTCTCAATATATTCGAACACACTAGGGATATCATTAGTTTCATCTGGTTGAAGAAATCTTTCTAGGGCTTTCTTTTTTTTTCTTTTCTTTTTTCTTTTTTTTTTTTTCGAGATAAACTTTTGCTCTTGTTGCCCAGGCTAGAGTGCAACGGCACAATCTCGGCTCACCACAACCTCTGCCTCCCGAGTTTGAGTGATTCTCTTGCCTCAGCCTCCTGAGTAACTGGGATTACAGGCATGCACCATCATGCCCGGCTAATTTTGTAGTTTTAGTAGAGATGGGATTTCTCCATGTTGGTCAGGCTGGTCTCAAACTCCTGACCTCAGGTGATCCATCTGCCTTGGCCTCCCAAAGTGCTAAGATTACAGGCGAGAGCCACCGTGCCCAGCCCCCAGGGCTTTCTGAGTATGGTTCCCTCTGGATTGGCTGCTCACTAAGCCTGACGTGTGTGTGTCCCGTCTGCCATCTTATAACTGGATATCAGTCTTGGTTCTGTGTCTTCTGGTTGCCATGCAAGTCTTGCTGCCTTCGACAGCTGCAAAGGCTGCTGTGGCTACATGACATAGCATGTTTCCTTAGTCTCAGTGGAGAGGACTCTGCACGGAAGTACCCTCGTGGTGAAGGGCTTCTCCTGAGAGCATTAGCAGCCTTCTGCACAATGAAGGGATTGGAAGTCTCCAAGCTGGATGAATTTCTTCATTCTGGGATTTCAAACTTCAAACTCTTCCTGGTAGGCAGAAAAATGGACTCCAGTTAACAGCCTTTTCAAAAACATGAATTCAAGATATTACTGTTCGATTGCTTCAATTCAATATTCTCTTGACTACATCATTGCACATGGATACTAGTCAATCTTCAATTTGACAGAATCCTCAAATATCTTGGGTATGGCACTGATGCACAATCTTTTGGTCCTTGTCCAAGTACAGGTTTAGGTATAACTTATCAAGAATGCCTGGAATCTAAACAGCCTAGTTTAGAGCTTAAAAAGGGCCACCTTCCTCTATGCCCTTCGCTGCCAACATAGTCAGAGCATGCCCCAGCTGCCAGCGGGCTCTGAGAAGACCACTTTCTTTGGTGTATTATATTACAGGCTAAACAACACCCCTAAACAACAACAGAAATCCTCTGAGGTTTCCCAATGCCTTCAAGTGGCTCTGGGAAGGCACTGGAAGGTTCTGGATGAAATTACAGGCTAAGCTGCTTTAGCAAAAAGATACACAAAATACAGAAGACTAAACTACCCAGGGAGTCTGGGAGAAAAGTTAAAGAGGAAACTGGTCAACAATTGTCAGCCTTATCTTTGCTTCAATTATCTTTCCTAAATTCCAGTATGATTTTGGTTGCTTGAACGATCAGTGTGGTCTGATGAGAGCTTATCAGCTGAGAGTAGCAGGAGAAAGAAGTGAAGATAATTATTTCCCACTTGGAGCTGAATAAAGTGAAGATAAACCACTAAATGCAACTCCCTAAACACACACACACACACACACACACACACACACAGAGCAATACACAAACTCAAAGCTTGATCATTTCAGTCAAGCTACCGATATTTCAAAATTGCATGGGAGGAAATTGTTATGAGTTGAATTCCAGTTGAATTTCTAAATGGAAATGCCTTTGACATTTGTGCTTTTATACCTGCAGTCATTACCTCACGTTTCTGAACATCTTCTACAGAGCCTATGCCAGGCGCTGCTGGCTGCATACACAGGTGACTAACAACAAATCAAGGTGGGATACATTAAATAGCCAACGGGATGGGAGAGGAGGAGATGGGACTTTACCAGCGTTTCCAAGAGAAGATGCAATGCCTTGGAGGGGCAAGGAGTTCGTGCAAGGGGAGCGGCATGAACTTGGGGAGCAGGGGAAGAGGTGGGCCTGGCATGAATCTGGCACACTCAGAGAGCAGTGAGTTTGCGTAGCAAAGCGGATTAAGGTATAGGAGTAATAAGGGCCCCTGCGAGGGGGTAAATGGACTCTAAATTTCGGTTGATTTAAGTTGGTCAACACCATCTTGAAGGCACTGGGAAACCTCGGAGGGTTTCTGTTGTTGTTTAGGGGTGTGGTTTGGTTGGGGAGGGAAGGAAATGTGATATATACAAGACGCTGCTTTGGGATGAGTCGTTTGACTGTGATGTAGGATGGATCAGGATGGAGAGAGAGCCGGAGTGTTGGGATTGCTGTGGAAGCAGGGTGAGGAGCTGGGAGTCTGCGCTGAGGCCACCCATGACCTACAGGCTGTGCGAGCCACGTGCTTCCCATCTTGTCTCCGTTCATCTTCATCGTGCCCTGTGAAGTCGGTATCTGGCCCCATCTTACAGGTCAGGAAACCAGGAGCAGGCCAGGTCCAAGGCCACGTAACTGGTACACGCACAAGTGGGACTGGAACCCATTTTCTGGTCTTGACTTGGTCCATATTCTTTCTGCTATGACACATCAGCCTCTTGTTTTAAAGAAAACGGTGAATAATAGTGGTGACAGAGGACGTGGGAGGGACCCTATTTGGAACTGAGTTAACTATCCTTGCAGACTCAGCGCCCTGACATTGTACCTCCATCGCGTGAGTAAGTCCATATCCTGTTACTTCCCACCTGGGACTTAGGGAGTAAAACCCATTCCACGCTGGAGGAACCTCCCTAGTGCTAAGTCTTGTGATGCGGTGAGATGGAAAGTGAGTAGCCAAACATGATTCAGGTTTGTGGGAAATTGCAAAGGACAAGACAGAAATCATAAAGACGCAATTGAATTAGGCTGAGCCGTGGCCCCTGGGATAACAGCTGTTTTCCAGGTCTCCAGTCGTTCTCATTAGGAAATTAAAAGCTCGAAGCTCCCCGTCCGCGGCCTCGCGACGCCGGGCCACGTGGTGACAGGAAGCCCTGTGTTTGCACAGATGGGGGAGCGAGGAGGCTTTGCAAAGTGGGTGGCTGGAGGCTCTGCCGGGAGCGCAGGTGCAGACCCCGAGCAAAAGCAGACCCCGGCAGGCAGAGGCCCGAGTGCTCCGGCGCTGTCAGCTCCCCTCTGCAGAGGGTGGCGTGGAAGGCAGCCCCCCTCCGAAGCTGGGTCAGCTCAGAGCCAGATGCAGGGAATGGTCGCTGGGGCTCTGTCTCCACCGAGGGATGTGGAAGGATTTGGTCCCGGGCGAGGCCAGTTCCTCCTTCCGAGCAAGTCCCAAAAAATGACCTCCAGCATGATACCTCTGTACACAGCTAAAAGCAACCCAAACTAAACAACATTTCTTTTGAGAACACAGGGAGGAATGTCAACTATTTCACAAAGGACAAGTGTTCAAAAGCAAAGGGAAAAAGCATCAGGAGATCCAGGAAAGGGACCTCCTCCAGTTCCCGGTTTGGGGAGGTAGAGGCCAGGCTGGGGGCACCTCGGATGGAGGCGCGGCGTTGTCAGGGTTCTGGTTTCCAGGTTGCCAGGTGAGTCCATGGGAGTTGATATAATTATTAAGAAAAAACAAACAAATCTCCATAGAAACCGTAGGGGGCGTCATGGACCAACGCGGAGAGTATGTCCAGAACCTAAGATGATTATTAATCCATTTCTGTTCATCCAGGTGCAAAAAGAGATACTGGAGGGAGATGTATGCCAGGACCCCCGGCCGACCCTCTTAGCTTGCTAGAGGGCCTGGGTGCAGCCCACTGACCCGGCCTTCACCGTCTGCTGATCTCTTGGCTGTGGAGCCACTGATGCCCGCGTGTAAAGGGCACAGACCTGGACAGAAATTGTTCATTGAAATGAGTAATGCTAGAAAAATTCACTTGAACATGGAGAACGGTAATAAATATTTACTCGATCGGACATGTAGATGTCAGTGATCATTTCGTCTGTTAAAGGACATTTAATATCAGATAGAAAGTCAGAAAACTTAAATTTGGGAGCCTGACCTACAAGGAAACAGCTTTGTAATCTCAAGAAATCAATTTTCTCCCCGGAGGCAGAATCAGCCACGTATGCTTTTTATGGTTTCTTTTCCCTCCTTTCCTTCCCTTTTCCTCCATTTCCCTCCCGTCTACTGTCTTTTTCTCCTTCTCTTTCCTCTCCACTCCTTTCCATTTTGTTTTGTTTTACTTTCTTTCTTTGCTAACCTGACACATGGTTTCCACTCCGAAAGAACACAAAATGTTTAGAGTTTAGGCTACGTGACCTCAGAGACACCGCTGGCACTCACATTCCTGCCCTGCGTGGGTCGGGGCAGGGCCCTGGGACCTGTAGTCATGACACCAGGCAGCGGCCGCCCTCTGCAGCTGAGACTGTCCCACTCAGAGCCATCTGGGGGCTTCCTCGGATATTTCCCATGCCTTATCTTGTTTCTCTCTTTTTCCTTTTTTCTTTCTTTCTTTCTTTCTTTTTTCTTTTTCTTTTCTTAGAAGAGAGAAACAGGCATGAGCCTCCATGCATGGCTTCTCTCTTCAATGTTTAAAAAAAACTCAACTTTTCCATACCTTGTGTTTAAAACACAGAACTAGAGCCATAGAAAACCAGGGGAAGAGAAAGAGGAAAAAAAAAAAAGGCAAAGAGATTAAGATAAATGTGACTTTATGGTAGTCTGAGAAAAGCCAATTGACCACAATTAAAATAAAACAATGTATCTTTAAATGT
This sequence comes from Trachypithecus francoisi, assembly GCF_009764315.1. Classification (NCBI taxonomy): domain Eukaryota; kingdom Metazoa; phylum Chordata; class Mammalia; order Primates; family Cercopithecidae; genus Trachypithecus; species Trachypithecus francoisi. Next base: position 1,129,132 of record NW_022681461.1, read on the forward strand.
GTCCTGTGAACTTCTCTCACAGCCAAATTCGTAGGATTAAAACGCGCCCCTGGTGAGACGTCACCATGCGTGGTATGGCTGGGAGGTAACACTTAGCTCAACAAAAACGTATTGAGGAACATCTGTGTGCCTGTGTTAGCCCCGGAAAAAAGAAATGAACAAATCAGACAATGTCCCTGCCCTCAACGACCTTACATGGGGAAAACAAGAACCAACTTCATGTTAGGAACTATAGAACATCAAGCCAGGCTGAGACAGGGGGAACTTCACAGAGGAGGTGGCCACGGGGGCTGGGGGGCATTGACACCATGACAGAGTGGTCAGAAAGTTTTCTCTTCTGGGGAGACATTGGGTTTTTTGTTCATTTGTTTTTGTTTTATGTTTTGTTTTTTTGAGACAGGGTCTTGCTCTGTCTCCCAGGCTGGAGAGCTGTGACCCAGTCATGGCTCACTGTAGCCTCGACCTCCTGGGCTCAAGCGATCCTCCCATTTCAGCCTCCCATGTAGCTGGGTTGACAGGACTGTGCTACCACACTCCACTACTTAAAAAATATATATATATATTTTTAGAGTTTGGGTCTCGTTATTTTGCCTAGGCTGGTCTTGAACTCTGGGCTCAAGGGATCCTCCCGCCTCGGCCTCCCAAAGTTCTGGGATTACAGGCATGATCGGTGGCTCCCAGCTGCTGGGGAAACAGTTGACCTGAGCCCTGAGTGAACGAGAGAAGCAGCCAGGTGCACATCTCTTGAATGAGCTTCCTTGGTAGAGGGAACGGGCCGCCCCTGACCGACCCCTGAAGCCGCTGAGATGTGCCTGGCCTGACTGAATATCAGCGGAGGCCTATGTGGCTGGAGCCGCTATATGATTTGCAAGGCCCAGTGCAAAATGAAAATGCAGGGTCTCGTGTTCAAAAGTTATTTAAACCTTCAAAAAGACAACAGCGGAACACGGAACCGATTGTGGGGCGCCTCCAAGCTGGGGCCCTGGGTGACCGTACGTGTCACCTGGCAGCTCTAAAGGCAGCAAGGCGGGTGACGAGGTCAGTCTGAGGACTTCAGGCCGATCCGATCCGATGGCTTGGTGAGCCATTGTGGGGACCTTCGATTTTCCTCCAAGTGCAGCAGGAAGCCATTGTCAGGTTCTGAGTGGGGAGGGGGTGACCCGATAGGCTTCTAGCAGGATCTCTGACTCCCATGTGGAGGGGAGCCTGGGGAGATTAGGGTCACAGCAGGGACACCAGTGAGGAGTTCGGGCGGGGGCCTGGAGAATGGCAACAACTACAACAGAGAAAGAAAGACATGCCAGGTGCCGTGACTCACGCCTGTAATGCCAGCACTTTGGGAGGCCGAGGCGGGCGGATCGCCTGAGGTCAAGAGGTCGAGATCAGCCTGGCCAACATGACAAAACCCCATCTCTACTAAAAATTAGCCGAGTGTGGTATCTTGCACCTGTAATCCCAGCTACTCGGGAGGCTGAGGCAGGAGAATCACTTGAACCTGGGAGGCAGGGGTTGCAGTGAGCTGAGAAGGCAAAGAGCCTTCACTCCAGCCTGGGTGACAGAGGGAAACTCTATCTAAAAATAATTTAATAAAAGAGAAAGAAGAACACCGCTCTGTCACCATCATTGGATGCAATGCTGCCCTCACCACCCCCAGTATTTGGAGCTTTCTGTGTGTTCTTTGGCTCCAGCCATGAGTGAAACTCCCTTGGGCTGGAGTAGATGTGGGTGTCCTGCTAAAAGATGTGGGGCAGAAAGAGAAGCCAGGGCTGCAGGCACCCTTTAGCTTCCAGAACGCATGCACCTCTGCTGCTGTGACGCCCAGGGAGGACAGGAAGCAGAAAGAACATAAGTACATCCCGCAGGAAAATCCTCTCCTGCAGGGCCCTTGCTTGGAATTCCATTTCTCTTTCTTCAAAGGAAAAGGAAATTCCTGAGGGCTTAAAGAATGTCTGTCAGTGCCTCCCTCAGGTGTCACAAGAGGGGAGGTTTGGAATTCTAACGGAGCTGGGCCGAAAGGAAGGGCCAGGCTTGAGGCGTGACCTAGTAGGTGGCCTCTGTAGGGTGCGACTGCATGCCCCTCCTCCATGGAGGGACCCAGGAGACGCTGCCTTCTGAACAGTGCTGTGAGGGCAGACTTAGGTGGCACGATGGGAGGGAGATCAAGGATGCTCCTCCCCGAAGAAGGAGGCAAAACTGATTAAGACACAAAAAGGAAGAGGAAAGGACAATGAGTGGATGAAAATGACCTGATACATCAATACAACAAAATAATGTTCAACAATAGAAAGAGTTACAGATGAACAATACACACAACATGGAGAATCTGAAATAATGTATGCTACGTGAGGAAGTCAGACAAGAGTACTGTTGTGTGACTCCACTCACGCAACACTTCAGAAGATGCAAGCCCAGCCTTATAACAGGAAGCAGATGAGTCCATGGTTGCCAGGGATGAGGAGTGGAAGAGGGAGCGAGGAGAGGGAGGATGGAACTTTTGGGGTTGCTAGATATTTTCATTGCCTTCTTTGTGCTGATGGTTTAATGGGTATAATTCATACATCAAAATTTATCAAATTGTACAGCTTTGTACTTTATTGCACTAATTGTATTTTGATAAAGCTATACTTTTTTAAAAAAGAAAAAAGGGCCAGGCGCAGTGGCTCACACCTGTAATCCCAGCACTCTGGGAGGCCGAGGTGGGCGGATCACGAGGTTAGGAGATCAAGACCATCCTGGCTAACAAGGTGAAACCCCGTCTCTACTAAAAATACAAAAAATTAGCCAGGCATGGTGGTGGGCACCTATAGTCCCAGCTATTTGGGAGGCTGAGGCAGGAGAATGGCGTGAACCTGGGAGGCGGAGCTTGCAGTGAGCCGAGATCACGCCACTGTACTCCAGCCTGGGTGACAGAGCGAGCCTCCGTCTCAAAAAAAAAAAAAAAAAAAGGAGTAGAGTAGTAGAGTAGGACAAGCGGACGAGCATCATTAGCCAGCCATTTATGAACCACAGATACACTTTAATATGGATTCGTGCCTATTCACAGCAACGTTACGGTTACTTCTTACCTACATTTGTACAAGAAGGAAGAGGTCAAGTAACTTGCCTAAGGTCACTCATTTGGAAACAGAGGAATTTGGCTTCAAAGCCAAGCTCCTGGTTTTTCCATCTTGTCAAAACCATGATAATGGGGTTGGTTTTTTGTTTTGTTTTATTTTGTTTTGTTTTTAATGGTCACATATTACTCTCTCCTCATTGACTTTTCCCTTTCATTCTGTATGGGCTTCCAACTGCTTCAGCCAATAAGTGTAAGGAAAGTGACTATATAACTTCCGCTGCTAGATCCGAGAAAGCGACACTGTGTCTATCTCTTCTAGCCTCTTGGGACTCTTGTGCTTGAAATACTTGCTCTTAGAATGTTTCCTCTTGGAATCTATCAGCCGTGCTATGAGAAGCCCAAGCCACGTGGAGAGGCCACATGCTTGTAGGTGCTTTGGTCAACAGTCCCGGTAAGCCCAGCTTGGAGCAGCCCAGCGAGGCATGCGGGAGAAGACACCATCTTGAAAGTAGATCCTCCAGCCTCAGTTGTTCCAGTCTTCCCAGCTGAGGCCCCAGACACCATGGAGCAGAGACAAGCCATCTCTACTGTGTCTTTTCCAAATCGTCAGTCCGCAGAATATGTAAGCCTACTCTAAAGGCTATTGTTTTATGCCACTAAATTTGGAGTCGTTGGTTATGCTAGACAACTAGAGTAGTAATTTTGTCTTGGGCTGACTTGATGGTATAAATGGATCTAAGCAATAGATCCATGGTTTGGGACTATATTGACTACAAAAACAACAAATTAATCCTTCATCTGTTATCAACTCTAGTCCAGTTTTATAGAAATGTCATGTGGTCTCTTAAATGCTGTCTTTCAAATAAGACCTTCTTGGGCCAAACAGCCGATACATCTTCTTATGCAAGTTTAAATAAATCTTTCTGGCTTATGTGAGATCATGAAAGCCTCCTTTTGACACAATAATCCCATGCTCTGTAGTCTGTAAAGTCATTTGGAATTACATGGCAAATGACATTTATAAAGCAACAACTAGCTGGTGAAAGCAACGTTAAATCAGAACATTTTAATAACTTCAATTTTTATCAAGAGCAGTATGTTTTAGGCTGTATTTCTTAAACAAGAAGGCTTGGTCAAGTTTATATTTATTCAGATACCCAAACCATGTCCAGATTACATTTGAACATTTCTTTGAGGGCTCTATGTCCCATTTAATTGCTTTTGACAAGCGTGATACCCTCTAAATCTAAATAATGTGTTTCCCCTGAAAACCCCCTCAGCTAAAAACACATTGTACTGCAAGTAAAATGGTTGCATCATCTAAATTCCATTGTCTGTAGCATTTTGTAAAAGGCCATGAACTAAGAACGTACCCTTGTTCGTGATCTCAGGGTGTCTGAAGCAAGGCTTGAGCATGAAGCCATGAGGGTGCTGCCCTGCAACGGGGTCTGGCCGCTCGTCCAGGACTTGATCTCCAGGCTCTTAGCTCACCAAGGTGGGATGCAGCAACTTGCAACTTCTTGGGGGAAAATAATTCTTGAGAAATAATTTCAAGGGATAAACTGGTGATTTTTTGGACAGAGCTTGGGAGAATATCTGGGGCAGAACCAGAAGAAGGGAGAATGTGTAAGAGCTAAAAGGAGGCAACAATAGGAGCTAAGAACGAAGACAGGAGAGGAAAGAGTGGGCTGAGAGGAGGGGAGGGTGGTGAAGTAACACCTAGAACTCTGAAAACCCTTGTCTCCAACTGTGGCTGTCTTCACAAATCCCGACGGCAAAGGCTGCATGACTGTCCTGGTAACCCCTCTGCCTTGAGGGCCTTTGGCCCTGCCCAAACCCATGGTCATGCTGCTGTGTTGGACCCATGAACTGCAAATCCCTTTAATGAGTGTGTGCCGAGGACTATGGCAGAAACCCACACGGGAGACTTGGGTACTGCAGTGATCGTTGTCTGGGAAGATTAAGTGGCTCTGGTGGCTTCCATGCTGCCATCTGACTGTGGTCACCTTGAAAGTTAAGTCTTCACTTGTTTTTATCAGTGTGGCTAGCCTTGCTTCTGTTCTTAGGTTAAAAATACAACAGGGAAAACCCACTCCACTGCCAGAAAGCTTAAGGCCTGGACGTGGCTAGAGGTTGGTTTTATGAGCTTGTCAGAAATGAATCATCAAGCTACTTGAAGCCAGAGACTCCAGGAAATCTAAACATTTGATAATGCTTGTTTTTGCTTAATTTAGTGAAGCAAGATCAGGGTCAAACCTGCTGCCATGCACAAGGCAGGCAGATTTTTATAAAAACAGAAGGTTTGTCCTCAAGATTCCCAAACACCTGTGTCATCAGGCTCTGTCTAGATCTATTGAAGGCCCACCCTCCTGTGAGAAGCACAGTTGCAATTCAAGCCAAGTTCAACTGGATTGAAAGTTCCTTGGGGGTGGTTCCTGCACCTCATACAGCTTTGTGTCCCTCAGAGTAAGCATGTGTGCAAGATCAGGTTCCCCAGAAACAACTCTGTGAGGTGAGGACGGAGTGGGAGGTGTTTGCTAAGTAAGTATGCCAGGGAAGGCTGGGCAGGAGTGAGGGAAGCAGGATGGTGAGGGGGAGAAGAGCCAAGCCAGGGGGTTATCTCAGGCTGTGGCCCATGGGGTGGCGCCAGCCAGATCCTGCAGGGACCTCAAGAGGATAAGGCACCCGTCAGAGCTTGTCCCAGCTGGCAGCAAAGGGCCTGAGCTTTCCTATTCTCCAGGCTTGAAGCCCTTAAGAAATACGGCCAATATTTTCTCCCATGGGAATATGATTTGGGCTCAAGACTGGGAAAATGATGTGTGAGCTGATTGTTTTGCCACCTGCCACACAGGTGTTCAAACACGGCAGAATATGAGTGAGCTTCTCCACTCCCAGTCAGGATCAATGGGGTTCCGAAGGCTGAGTTCCTCCCACATTGGTGCTCCTCAGGGAGTGAGCCTCATGGCCCTGGAGTTCTCCTTTAGACTAGCTCAACAAAGCGGGGCATGTCCGAACTATCCAAGAAAACCATGCTCCTTACATATTTAGCTATGATGATTGCTTGCCACCACAGCAGTGCTAGCCTCTATGGTACAAAGAAATCAGAAAAAAAAATGAATTGGATCCAATCTATATTGAATGGCTGTTTTCATGAATTCAGTTACCTATGCCACAAATATGTACCGTGTGCCTTCTGTGCTCCAGGCATCATGCTTGGGTTTTGGAGACACAGAGCAGCAACATATATAGTTTACAAATGAGTGGACATTTTTGAAACAAAGGCTGGGAGGGACGGAGGGAGGCGTGAGCCTGGAGGCTTAAGCAGGAGTCCTGCTGGGAGCGTCTTGGTGAAAACTGCGCTGGTGACCAAGCATTTCCACTGCTCATCTACCGCAGAGGATCTATGCCTCTTAAAATCTCATCAATGTCCTCATTTTCTTCCACTGCATCCTGGGAGAACCAAAGCCCACAAGATGAAAACATGTTCGGACACACCCTCTCTCACTCCAAATCACAACTTTCACGTCAAGCTCCCCCAAGGCGATGCGTTTCATAGAACTGGGTGCTTGTGTTCTTTTAGGTGTATTGTCCATTTTTCTTGCCCTTTTTCTAAATTCTTTTATCCTTCGGGAACATGAGACTCACATAAAATAATAGAGGGTTAGGTCATCTTTTAAAATCCGCAATAGGTTAGCAATATTTACCTCCTTCTAACTTCAGTTATTGTGTGCAAGCTTTTATTATTGGCATGACATTTTTAAATTCCTCAATTGACCACATGTTGGGGTTCATTTTTTGATGTGCAGTATCTTGTAATCCTAAGAGTACAATCCTTAAAAGGAGAGAGAAGGCCAGGTGTGGTGGCTCACACCTGTAACCCCAGCACTTTGGGAGGCCGAGGAGGGTGGATCACAAAGTCAAGAGATCGAGACCAGCCTGGCCAACATGGTGAAACCCCATCTCTACTCAAAATACAAAAATTAGCCGGGCGTGGTGACGCATGCCTGTAGTCCCAGCTACTCCGGAGCCTGAGGCAGGAGAATCGCTTGAATCCAGGAGGTGGAGGTTGCAGTGAGCTGAGATCAGTCACTGGACTCCAGCCTGGTGACAGAGCGAGACTCTGTCTCAAAAATAAATAAATAAATAAATAATAAAAATAAAAAATAAAAGGAGAGAGAAACGCCCTAAGAATGGTGCCCCAGTTCATAATCTCTATTGGGTTCAGCATTGTGGAAATGTAGGCTTTTTCAGCCTGCCTATCTCTCTAGGATTCAAATTGCCTGATTGAGGTAACGTCGATTCCTTTTTCTTGATGGATTTAAATTTTCTGGCTTAGACTAACATCCACCAGATATCCAAGCCGGTGGCACAGCCCAGCCACGTTTCGTCACCACCCCAAGTTCAGGATATGCTCCCATGGCCCACGGGCTTTGAGCTGGAACTCCTGCTTCCCTGGGGAGGCACAGGCACATCCGTGTGCTCAGGGTGTTTGCTGAGAGCTGTCCCCTAAAGGGCCCCACACGGAGGAGTGGGCTCGGCCTCCCGGATGGTGCTGGGGCAGGAGAAGGATCACAGATGGGTCTCAAGAGAAGTATGATGGTAAGAGTGAATAACAGTCCAGGTTTATCACACTCAGACATGGAACGTAGTACTGTTTCCACAGTCTAAGAGAAATAACCATTTCATGAAACTCTATAAATAATTTACAGTCTTTAAAAAAAATTCGAAGCGGAAATATTTTATGCCACCACTTAAGAATTTGTAACTTCAAATTGAAGTCGTGAGGTTTGCGTCTCTATTCCACAATTTATTGACTCTATGACTCTGATCATGTTATGCAAAGTGTAAATAATACGCAGAGTGAGAACAATCATAACGATGTTATAGGCTGAACTGTGTCCCCCAAAGGACACGCTGAGTCCTAAGCCTTAGGATCTGTGAACGGGCCTTATTTAGAGACCCTACTACACACCTAATGAAGTTAAGGTGAGGTCACGAGGGTGGGCCCTAGTCTAACATGACTGTCCTTATGAGAAGAGAAGAGATGCAGAGACAAGTGCGGAGAAGGCTACATGAAGATGGAGGCAGAGACGGTAGTGATGCAGCTGCAGCAAGGAGCTGCCAACCACAGCTGGGAGAGGGGCCTGGAACAGACTCTCCCAGACCCTTCAGAGGAAGCATGGCTCTGCTGACCCCTTGATTTTGGACGTGTAGCATCTAGAACTGTGAGAGAAGAAGTCTGTGTTGTGTTAAGCCACCCAGTTTGTGGTATTTTGTTATGGCAGAGCCCTGTGAACCTAAAACAATACCTGGTGTGCCTTTCGCAAAGGAAATTGTGCATGGGTGCCCTTTGGAAGCTATTATAGAAGGTTATTATTATTAGGACACTTTCTCTTGTGTGGAAACAGAAACAGAAAACTTAACTCATACTCACTTCAGTTTTTTAAACAAGGAAATTTACTGACTCAAGAAGTAAGTGAGTTGAGGCCTGGAGGGACTCAGGAGTGCAGATGAGTCTCTCGGTTCTGCTTTCCAGAATATTTCTTCTTATTCTAAGGACTCGTGTGGTAACTTCTTGCCGCTCCAGACGCACATCCTCCGAAATTCAGATTCAGGGGAAAAGAGAGTGTGTCCCCTGTAGCTCCCAAAGAAGTTCAGGATTGTACCAACACAAGTCACAAGCCCATTTCTTAACCAATACCATGGCCAGGGGATGTGACACTCCACATGGCCAAGCTGGGTCACGTGCAGCAGCAGAGACAGGGCCTGAGCCGATCTCAAACCATATGCGCTGAGCGTGGGAGAGCAGAGATTCCTCAAAAGAAGCTCATGAACTACTAAAAGAAAGGGAAATCAATATCCCATATCCTCCTCCAATTTCTTTGCTCTCCTTCAAAGCAAGATGTCTGCAAAGAGTTTTTTCTATTGTCACAACCTCTCCGCCTCTTGTCATCCCCAAGTGGGTTTCTGTTCCATCACCTCCAGAATGCAAAGCCAGGTCTCCAGTCTGTCCTCTCTGCTCTTGGCTTCTCGTCAGGTCGTCCCGGTGGTCCCTCCCTTCTTCCTGCGCACCTGCCTCTCACCCTGTCCTGTCTGACCCTGCTCCCTCTTGCCCTCTCAACACCTTGCTGGCTTCTCAACATCGCAGGGCTGCCGGCCTCCCTTGGCCGCACTCTCCCCAGCTGCCTGAGCGCTCAAACATAGATGCATGCCACTGGCCCCAGATGAAACCCTCAACCCTGACCTCTATCCTGGGCTCCAGATTTACAGCCCATCCTGCCTGTGTCACCTTTAGAACATATCCGGCCTCCACTCGCATTCCCACATTGCTCCATTGGACGCATCTGCCTTGGTCCCAGCTAGCAGGATGGTATCCCCTGAACTCCCACGTCAATCTCCCTTCCAGTCTCCTGGCTTCCTCCCTGGCCAGAATGATTTGATTTGAAAACACAGTTCAGATTCTGTTACTCCCCTGCTTCTTGCCCTCCACCAACTTTCCACTGCACTTAAAATGGAAGGAAAATGACAGCCCAAGTCTTTACCGTAGCCTCCGGAGTTGCATATGCTCTGGCCCCTGCCTCCTGGAGATCTCTCCTGCCTTTTTTGATCCATCCGGGGCAGAGCGATGGGAGTGGCCAGCCCTAGGTGCGGGCTATAAGTGCATGCACTGACCACAGAATATTAACAGATAGGTAAAACTATCGCAGTTGGTATGAGTTTTATTATCACCACGAGTTGGCAATTCTAAACAACCTCAGGGATAAAATACTCCTTCCCTGAAAAATAAAGCATTTGTTGGTCTGAGTTATAAGCTGTTGCTGAATGTATGTGGAATTTTAACAATGTACAGGTAAGCTTAAAATTAGCACATTTGTATTACTTATCCTTTAATAGACATTGCATTTTACACGGAAGTTAATTTAGAGATCCCTCCAAGCACAGCAGTCAGGGAAGGTGCCGCTACACACACTGGTTTTGAGAGTGAGTGTGTAACAGTTTGTGACCGTTCAAGCTCTCTTTGGGCACAGTGTGCCTCTGATCCAATGATCCCATAATGCTTGCAAAGATGAAAAACAGAGGTTGACTTACTTCAATTCGGTTTTCTATGTGGCTCTTAGAAGTTTTTAGTTTCAAAAAAAAAAAGTCTTCTTTTTAAATTGCTAGCTATTTTATAACTTACAAAAAATAAAAAATAATGATGGCTCTGGATTGCTACATGATTATTATAGAAAAGGATTTTGTCATACAGAGGAAGCAAGCATTAATAAACACCTCCTGGCCTTGCTCTATTTCCTTGGACACATCGAGCTTGATCTCGACTGTGAGCCTTCACGCTAGCTCAGTGGTTCTCAACCAGGGCAGTTTGGCCCCCAGGACATTGGCAATGGCTGGGGACATTTTGATTATCACAACTAGGGATGGGGTATGGGAGTTGCTACTGGCATCCGGTGGTCAGAGCCCCGGGATGCTGCTGAGTGTCCTGTAGTGCACAGGACAGTGGCCCGAAGGAAAGAATTATCTGGTCCAAAATGCTGTAATGCCAAAGTGAGAAGGTTTAGAAATGCTGCTGTCCTCTCTGCCTAGAACACGCCTGCATGAGAGTTTCTCATGGCTCATTCGTTGACACTGAAGTCTCAGAATCAAAGGAACCTCCCTGTAGAGGTTTTCCCCTGACCAGCCCTCCAGAGCAGAACTGAGTCGGTGCTGAAGGGTGGAATGGGTTTGAATGTGAAGGAATGGAAGCAAGAGCAATGCAGCCAGAGGGAATTTCATGAGCAGAGGTGTGAAAGCTGACGCAGTGTGGTGCAAAAGAAAGCAGCAAGCATTTTGCTTTGACTGGACGGGGGATACGGAAGGCGAGTAACGGAGAACAAGGTTCCAATGGCAGTGGGGGCTGGGTGCTCCAACACACCAGAACTGTTGGCTGAGGTGTTGGGCCTCCCTGAGCCGTGGACACGAAGCCGCTGAGAGCTTTGAAGAATGCAGGCGAGATGACGGGAGCTTCAGGAAAAGGAACCTTGAGACACTGCTGAAGAAGAATCAGGTTTTTGGCTAAATCAGTGCAGTGACTCACACCTGTAATCCCAGCACTTTGAGAGGTCGAGGCGGGAGTATGCTTGAGGCCAGGAGTTTGAGATTAGCCTGGGCAACATGGCAAGACCCTGTCTCTGAAAACAAATTAGCTGGGCATGGTGGACATGCCTTTAGCCCCAGCAACTTGGGAGGCTGAGGCAGGAGGATGCTTGAGCCCAGTAGACTGAGGCTGCAGTGAGTTGGGAATGCACCACCGCACTCCAGCCTGGGTGACAGAGTTAGATCCTGTCTTAAAAAAAAAAAATAAAGAAGAAGGAGGGCTGGGTGTGGTGGCTCAGGCCTGTAATCCCAGCATTTTGGGAGGCCAAGGTGGGCAGATCACGAGGCCAAGAGAACGAGACCATCCTGGCCAACATGGTGAAAACATCTCTACCAAAAATACAAAAATTAACTGGGCATTGGTGCCCTGCGCCTGTAGTCCCAGGTACTCGGGAGGCTGAGGCGGGAGAATCGCTTGAACCCGAGAGGTGGAGGTTGCAGTGAGCCGAGATGGCACCACTGCACTCCAGCCTGGTGACAGAGTGAGACTCCATCTCAAAAAAAAAAAAAATCTAATTGCTGATAGAACTGATCTGGTTGGTGGACTGAAGAGATATTTCTGTGATTCACCCTAGTAGATCCATGCCTTGAAAACAAGAAGCAAAATCTTCTTACACCAGGTCTAACCACCCCACCTAAGGGTAAAAGATGCTGATGATGCCAGTCACCCACGCAGAGCTCCATCTCCTGGGGCCGCTGGGTCACCATGGCCCACTCTCCCACTAAGACTCATCAGCTGTGTCTCCTGCTGCCAATGCCCTGAGCAGCAGTTGTGCCGCCAAAGCCATCACAGACACAGTCATTGCTGCTGACACATGGTAACTTCTGCATTGGGATCGTCTCCCTCCCAAGTTGCTATGGCCAAAACCCAGGGCCCCTTACGCCCCTGCTGCTAAAGCTGATGCTACTATCTTCAGTGGCTGCAGAGGCTGCCAACCAGGCATCCCTGCCATGACGCCAGGACCATCTTTTGAAATGACCACGCTACTGGGGCCAAAGCTGCTGACACCCTGTGACCTCAGTGGCCCGTGCAGGCTTTAATTTTTTGTTATACCCTCTGTCATTGTAGCACATGATCGTTACAACTCAGGCATGGGCCCATGAGGTCTGAGCTGGAGGAAAAAGTCAGTGAGACGGAGACTGGGCTTGAGCTTGTCACTGTAGCAGACCCCAGCTCCCAGCCTCACTCCGCCTCACCTCAGCTGGGGCTACTTGCTGGATGGAGAGCACCAGTCAGCTCTGCTGTCTCCTCATCTCCCAGCCCCAACAACTGGCTGTCTGGCACATTTTGAACAATGAGAGGCAGGAGACCAGGAGGTGGGAAGGAACCAGCAGATAAATTCTTACCCGTCTCCATCCCCTGTTCCTTCTTCTTCATAGACAGACTCTTCCAAAGGCTCTGTGGCTCCTGTCCAGAAGGCAGCTATGTGTGTGTCTCCTTGTGAAGGTGTAGTCACCTCAGCAACCTCCGCCTTCCATTTGAATTCATTTTCCTTGTCTCAATTCCTTTTCTCCCCTCCCTTTACTCCTGCTGCCTGTGATTACACACTCCGAGAAAGCTCTAGTTTTAGGCCACTCTGGCTAAAATGCTCCCTCTCTGACCCTGACCTAATGTCCATTCTGTCCTTCCTGAGGCTGAGTTTTCTTAGAAGCTCCTTGAGTCTTTGTAAAATAGGTTCCTTCTGCACTCTCTCAAGCTGCCAGGTTTGGCTGAGTTCTGTGAACCCAGCTCAGGCTGTGGGTGGGAACCCTGTAAATCAAAGTCCAATCAGGAAAACAGAAGCCAGGCCAGGGAGTCCCTCTGGAGTTCTATCGATAACAAGGATTCAGTAGAGAGAATAAAATGGCCAGTGAGGAAGGGACTGGTAGAGCTGAAGGGGAAAAGAAGACAGAAGATAGTGAGAAAACAAAGATACTGGCAACGCTAGGAAGCCGCTGTCACCCTAAAGGTGGGAAGGACGCGGGATGGAGGTCCTGTGACCAGACTTAGTGGAGGGGAACCGCAGCCAGCGGCAGAGCCCAGGAGCTGGGCTGCAGAGAGGATGGGGGAGGAATATTCTGGTTGCTCCCTTCTTCCTACCCTCCAGCCTCTAACCAGTTCCCCTCTTTCACCAAACTAAGGAAAACTATTTGGTAAAAGAGCTTTTGGGAAATGAAGTTAATGAGGATCAGCCTCCAGTGAAACAGGAAAGGTGGGAGAGAGCGGCAAATGAACGGAAAGCAAGGAGGCCAATGCGTAGCTCAGGATCCAATGTCCCCAAAGCTGAGCGTCCTCCAAACAACTGGACCCTCAGAGACACTGGGCTGGGCGGAAGGCGCTTGTTCGTCATGAAGTTTCAATGATGATTGCCTAATGTTTTAGGTGCTCAAGGGTTTTCTTTTAAACTGAGTTTTATGATTGGGGTTGGAGGTGGGTATCCCTATTTTCCTAGATCCATGTATATCCAGCCTATGCTTGGGGTTGACACATGGCATTAGAATGTAGAAGGCAGAAAGAAAAGGTTGACATGAACATACTCCTGAAAACAGTAATAATTTTCCAGGGGAGGGAGAGCGTTAGGAGAAATACCTCACGTAGATGACGGGTTGAGGGGTGCAGCAAACCACCATGGCACGTGTATACTTAGGTAACAAACCTGCACGTTCTGCACATGTATCCCAGAACTTAAAGTATAATAAAAAATGATAATAATAATAATTTTCCATTTGCCAAAGCATGTAGTAATTTTTGTGACTAAGAAGCAAAGAATGTTGATTATACTTATTTATGATTAAATATTAAATTGATCAACATTAAAAGAAACTAATCCAGGTAAAGGATGCATTCATTGTTATTATATATAATATTAAGAGAGGTTAATCCATTTTAAATGAATTTAAAAATTAAATACAAGCTGGACTTTCAATTGAGATTTTACTTTTCAAATCTTAGGCTTGATCTTATTAATTTTGATGAAAGATCAGATATGACTCTTATATAAAAATTGTTATCTCTGTTTTGCCAATTAATGTTTTATGAGGTTTTCCACACAACAACCTCAAATATTTTGACTAGCTACAAGTTAAAATTTGGAATTTCAAATAAAATTATCTAGATTTTGAAATGGATAGGTTTCACTAAATAACTGCTAAATATGCAATCAGCTCCATGCTAGGTAGATGCGGAGATATGTGCTTTACCTGCTTTCATGGGTCTGTGGCTGTGCCTTGGCTGAAGCAGAGGAATACTTCCTGGCAGCCAACATAAAGAGGAAAACACAGTACATGGCCTTCCTCGTTTGATATGAGGAAGAGCTCTAATTCACTGGAAGAGGGACGCTTTCCTGGAACTGCGCCTCAATGTACATTTTGTCAAAAAGATCCAGATACAAAGGGTGTTCGAGCAACATTGCAGATAATCTCTTTAATAACAACAGAAAAAAAACAGAAACATATTTACGTGGGTTATTCTTAGAAAGTGTATACTCTCTCACTCTGCCTGAGCAATGCCAAATACGGCCGAGGAATGACACACGAATCTCTGCAAGATTATGTTGTCTTGTGAAGAGTTTTTCAAGTTCTAACTTAGTATAGAGGTAGGGGTTTGAAAACCTTAAGAACAAACTTAGCGTGTCTCATAGAATATGTTTCTGTAAACAGAAATGATCTTGAGCAGGCTCAGGCAAGGGCCGCTGAGTTGCCAGTCCTTGTTCCACTCAGCGCCAAGCTGCCAGAGAGTGAGCAGTGTGTGTGCCTGGGTGGAAAGATTCCTGTGCATTAGGTGTTGTGTGCGGATTGTCAGGTTGATATTTTGTCAGAAAATTTAAACAACTTGAGTTACTTTTCTTTTTTCCTGGATGGAGGGCCATCCAGCTTCCTCACAGAAACGGGCTTGCAAACCATTCAGTCATTCACCCATTCAAACATTTGGTATTACTGACCAAAACCGGTATGATGGGCACTGAGAAAACAGTGAACCAGAAGAGATTCTTCCATCCTTTACATTCAAGGAAAGGGAAGTTTTTAAAAATAAACAAAATAACTTTGAGCTAACCCATGCCTCTTGAAAATCTTACATTCACCATTTGGAGCATGTATCATGACAGTCAACAGGCCACTCCTTTCTCCAATAAAAACTCACTTTGTGACTTTCAGTATGCTAATTCAAGCAGCCCCAGGTGTTGGTGAAGGAATGCCTGAGTGCGGCCTTTCTGATAGAATGCTAGCTCACCATCTTGGATGGTGGATTCCTGGTCAGGGTAACTGATAGAGCCTGTCTCGGTGGAAGTATTTTGTGGCCAGTTGCTGATGTCATAATTGTCCACATTTGAAGGGAGGAGGAGAGTGAGGACACATCAGAGGCAGAATCCACATCCTTTACATTTTGGGTAAAACCCACATACCCACCAGAGTTTCCTAGCCAAATCAATTTTGATTCCTCAGGCCTTAGAATTTCTAGGAAAATAAAACTGTTGGCTATACTCCAATAAAGAAAAATGTTTACAGTTTTCTTATCACTCTGGAGACATCCACTTTTCTTACCTCACTCCTCCAGTAAACCGAAAAGATAAAAGTTTGAAATGATAACAGATTTCAAAGGAAAAACTTTAATCTTACCTCCTGCGCAGATAGCAACTGCAGAGTACCAAGCTGATTTTTATAAAATCCTGTGTAACATATCTTTAAATAACAATTTGAAATGTAGTAACTATTTTCATTTCTGCATCTTCTTGGAGTTAAGACACCAAAACTGCAGGCCCATCATCCTGAAACATGTCAGGGGTGAACACGCTGGACAAACAATCTTTTAAATTGCTGATGCGGGCAACGGTTTGGCTAAGGTTCTACCAATAAGTAATCAACGTGGAAAAACTAGACGTTCTCAGGAATCAGAAGAGGAGCACTCGGAGAAGAAAATACTTGCCCAAATTCACGTATAATCACAAAGTAATGTTGGTCATTGGCAGAGAAGTGCAAAGAGACTTTCACTGTCATCTCTCATCAAGAGATCAGATTTGGGGATTATTTATAATAAGCCCATATAATGGGCTGAAAAATAATTCCTACTTGAAATACCCTTAACACTGAAGTTCTTAAGTCTCACTAATCCTGTATAGAATAAATATAAAGGTTAATGAAACTGAAATAAATTGAGGCATCACCAAGTTTATAAAACTTATTTGGTGGGGCAGAGAATTCATAAGCCTCAGTTTCGTTATTTCAAGGGAGTAGCTTCCTTGCTAGGCAGATTAATGGACAGTTTAATAGACAGTTAAAGCAAGCTGTGAC
Source organism: Trachypithecus francoisi (assembly GCF_009764315.1). NCBI lineage: Eukaryota > Metazoa > Chordata > Mammalia > Primates > Cercopithecidae > Trachypithecus > Trachypithecus francoisi. The sequence continues at coordinate 1,145,588 of NW_022681461.1, forward strand.
TACCCCAGGCCTGGCAACCCTGTCTCTTGATTTAATAGACACGATTGGAACAAATAGTCTGGCAAAGTAAAAAAGTTGGCCTCTTAATGAAAACTCCCAAAACAACCAGAAATGTATTTACTTTTGAAAATAAACTGGTCTTAAAAAACAGAAATAAATGAAATCTCAGAGAGAGACAGCCACATAGCCTGCCAATGAATAAAGGTTTGGGGACACAGTGGTGCAGGAGAAGGATCCAGTGTGATATTCTAAGTGTTTCATTGCTGGAGTCTGGTAGCTCTTTCCTCTACCCGCCCTCAGTACAAGGTAAATGATTACTAGTGAGGACTTAGAAAATGGCACTAAGTGAAGATCCTTATGCCTTCAGAGGTGTCTCCCTCCTGCTATGGTCCTGGATCTTAAATAATGATCCACCATAATGAAAGAACAGGAATGGCTGCTTCAGAACGGACTCACATGTCACCCATCATATTGTCCGAAGACCTACTCTCCATCTCCCTCGGTCATGCATGAATCAGCGTCCCTACTCCAGGTAAGGATCTAGAACTAGATGTACCATATGACCCAGCCATCCCATTACTGGGTATATACCCAAAGGATTATAAATCACGCTGCTATAAAGACACATGTACATGTATGTTTATTGCGGCGCTATTCACAATAGCAAAGACTTGGAATCAACCCAAATGTCCATCAGTGACAGACTGGATTAAGAAAATGTGGCACATATACACCATGGAATATTATGCAGCCATAAAAAAGGATGAGGTGTGTCCTTTGCAGGGACATGGATGCAGCTGGAAACCATCCTTCTCAGCAAACTATTGCAAGAACAGAAAACCAAACACCACATGTTCTCACTCATAGGTGGGAACTGAACAATGAGAACACTTGGACTCGGGAAGGGGAACATCACACATTGGGGCCTATTATGGGGAAGGGGGAGGGGGAGGGATTGCATTGGGAGTTATACCTGATATAAATGACGAATTGATGGGTGCTGACGAGTTGATGGGTGCAGCACACCAACATGGCACAAGTATGCATATGTAACAAACCTGCACGTTATGCACATGTACCCTAGAACTTAAAGTATAATAATAATAAAATAAAAAAAGAATTCTTCTCAACCAGATGCAGGTCTCTTCATCTACTACGTTGTATGAGGCTCGAACTTCATCTAATGACGACCGCTTTTCTGTAGATCTTTTCTACACTTGGCTTTCTCTTACTGAGAAGGTTTTTGAAACATTCCTTCATATTTATTCATCTCATGCTGTCGGCTAACCTGTGTGATCTCAGAAAATTCCAGAATACAAACATTCTGTCAGAGCCTACGTGGCTGGTTATACCACTCGTAGAAGCAGCGTGGATCAGAATAATAAAAACCGGATTCCAAGCTTCTACGGTATAAAATAGGAGAGTGCCCTAGCTTTCATTTCCGTTAAGCTTAAATCTATGTAATGATGCTCCATGTCAATGTCATGGTTTTTAATAATTTAATCCAGTAGTTATCATGAGAAACAATTGACTTGTTGGATAAGTGTTATTAGAAAAAGCCCTCAATGGAAAAAGCAGAGTTATTGCTAGTACAGAGGCTTTAGCATTCAGATGGAAAATGCAAATAATTCCAATGAACGGGTCAACTTTATTTGTTTGTTTGTTTGTTCTGTAGAAGTAGAGAGTTCAGTTCCAACAGACTATTATTTTGCTTGAAAACAGATACCATATAGTAAAAAATACCCTTTTTAGGAATTCAAATTTTTAATGGCCAAAGTGAGTGTGTTAGTTTGCTACAGCTGCTGTAACAAAGTACCACAGATTCAGTGGCTTCAATTAGAGAAATTTGTTTCCTCACCATTCTGGAGGTTGGAAGCTTGAACTCCAGGTGTCAGCTGGGCAGGTGCCTCCTGGGGCCTCCCTCCTTGGCTTGTAGACAGCGTCTTCTCCCTGTGTCTTCACATAATCTTCCCCCTGTGAGTCTGTGTCCTCATGTCCTCTCCTAATAGGGTCACCAGTCAGATTGGATTAGAGCCTTAATGACCTCATTTTAACATAACTACCTTTTTAGAGACTGTATCTCCAAATACAGTCATATTCTGAAGTACTGGGGTTAGGACTTCAACATAAGAATTTCAGGGAGGACAGAATTTAGTCTATAAGAGCGAGCAATTAAAATACTTGTCCTGTGCTGGGCATGGCGGCTCACACCTATAATCCCAACACTTTAGGAGGCCGAGGTGGGGGGATCACTTGAGGTCAGGAGTTCGAGACCAGCCTGACCAATGTGGTGAAACCCCATCTCTACTAAAAATACAAAAATTAGCTAGGCATGGTGGTGCATGCCTGTAATCCTAGCTACTTGGGAAGCTGAGGCATGAGAGTACCTTGGATCCGGGAGGCAGAGGTTGCAGTGATCTGAGATCATGACCCTGCACTCCAGTGTGGGCAATAGAGAGAGACTCTGTTTCAAAAAAAAAAAAAAGTCCTGGCTCAGTGCAGTGGCTCACACCTGTAATCCCAGCACTTTGGGAGGCTGAAGCAGATGGATCACTTGAGGTCAGGAGTTCAAGACCAGCCTGGCCAACATAGTGAAACCCCCATCTCTACTAAAAATACAAAAATTAGCGGGGTATGGTGGCAGGTGCCTGTCATCCCAGCTATTCTGGAGGCTGAGGCAAGAGAATCGCTTGAACCCAGGAGGCGGAGGTTGCGGTGAGCCAAGATCGCACCATTGGGCAACAAGAGCAAGACTCCAGCCTGGGCAACAAGAGCAAGACTCCATCTCAAAAAACAAACAAACAAACAAACAAACAAAAAACTTCTCCTGCAAATTCTAGGCAAAGTTATCTCTTGCATATTCTAAAGTACTGGACTCTGAGACACCAGAACAGATGCAAAACTCTTGAGCTCTTTGAGGAAAATGTGGGCCACTCCTCACTGCTGCTGGATATCTGTATTACCAGGACTAATTCCCATGTTTAAAACAGAACTAATTTCCTGCCACCCTTAACCTGTCCTCCCCCAAATTCCAGTCTTTCCATTTCAGCAGGTTTAGCACTTTCACCCAGTGTCTTTGCCAAAACCCTCAGCATCATCTTTAATTTCTCTTCTCCTTTCACAACCCATATTCTACCCCTCAGCAAATCCCACCTAGCTACTTTCACAGCAGGGTCTGAACCCTATCCTGTCTCACTGTCTCCACCCTGAAAGCCCTTGCCTGGATTCCCGCAATACTCCCACTGGTCTCCCAGCTCCACTCCTGAGCCCTTTATATTTTCTTTGCAGGAGCCAAAGTGATCCTTTTAAGGTGTAAGTCAGATCATGTCACATCTAAGAAGATAAAATCTGAATTAAATTCTGTCCGGTTTATAAGGTCGCATCATCTGGCCCTGGCTAAGTCATTAGCCTCTATTTCTGTCAGTCATCCTCACCCAAGATTCCATGCTCTGAATAGTTTCCAATCTTCTTCCACTGTAAAAACTTCCTGTTGTTGTCCATTTCCTTAGCACCTAGGATTCTGACAAAACCATCATGGTGAGGCTCTCGGTAAAGCTTGGGGGTTCGTGTATTATTTCAAAGTGACCTCTTTCATCATCACCAAGGGCCTTTTACGTGCCACATTCAGTGAAGGAACCAAAGTGGCAAATGTTAGGGGTCAGAATGGTCCAGAGGAGGAGGTCATTTTTAAGTGGGAGTCTTTACCTATGCCCCAAAATGTATACTCCATGGCCTCACAAACTGCTGGTCCCCAGTGCTGACATCCTATTCATGAACAACATTAACTAGGCTTTCTGTTAGCGATTGTTAAAGTTTTTTTCCTCTTGTTTTCTAGATCAATGGGTTATTGCCAATCATTGTCATTTTTATGATGATGATGATGATGATACACTAAACATCTTGTCTTTCTCTTATCTTTCTCACTTTCTATAAAAAAAATTGTATCTGTTTTTTACATTAGGATACTCCCATTAAGCTAATGTGAGATGATTGACTTTTTAAAATATACGGGCAAAGCAATTGTAGCAGATGCTATTGGTGCCCCACCCATACTCCTGGTTCTGTCACTTCAGTGCTGGCCTGCCACTTGATGGCTGATGGGAGCTGCATCTCTTTGCTTAGGAGGGGCAAGGCCACTCCTCCCACTCACTGGAGGCAGAGGTGCCAGGGGAATCAACGGTTCCACCCCAGCAGTTGGTGTATAAATACCCCAGCTCCCTCTATCCTCAGGCAGGTAAAATTTGCAATGCGTCCTATAACATTTCTCAGAGTTTCTTCTAATCTCTAGCTTAATTTTAGGGGTAGCAGGCTTTAAAATGTCCCCTAACTGGAGGCTTTCCCTTCCTTGTCTTACTCCTCCACTCCTCTGCTGAGTTGCCCGTACCAGCAGCACGCTAGTAAACCAGTGCTCAAAATACAGAGGAAAACAACAAGTGGGACAGAAACAGCCCCTGTGTGAAGCAGCTGCTGGTCTCCATGGTGTCTATGCTCTCACCATGGCCTGTTTCAAGCTCTCAATGGGACATCCCTGAACCTGGGAAGGACAGCACTGTCAGCTCTCCCCAGTTAAGACAAACTGCCTCCAGCATGCTTCCTAAATAAAGTCCTTATTTCAGGGTGTGCCACAAAGGAAACACAAACTAAGACAGAAATGAAAGCTCAGAGAAACTAACGCAATTTTCTTAGGTATAAACACCTGGTCAGTGGCTGAAGGAATGCCTGTTGTTACCTGATAAATTATATGGTAAACTGTCATATTAGCATGTTAATTACTTAGGCATTTACTTATTTGTCAAATAGTCATGCATTAAATACAGATACTTTATACAGAAGAGTGAAAGGAATTACAATTTTATTATTTTAAAGACTGTGAAGTAGATAATGAAATCCTGTATTGCAACATTATATCACAATGTTCTATCAAACGGCTTGATTTCCTCCTATTCACTATTTGCTGCATCAGTTTCACTGGCCGTGTTCTCATGTCTGCTTAATGTGAGATTAACTTTGCACAGTAAGATTAGGACCCACAGCTATATATTGTATTCTTCAGTAGAACAGAAATCATCAGTCTTAGGCTTTTCCTTTAAAAGCATGTTGCTAAAATATATGTAGAACCTCGTAACTTTTGAGAACACTGCCTAGAAGATGCTTGTTTTTGAAAATATTTTCCTCTGCCAAGAAATTCTAAGTAGCTCAACTCCTTTTGCTTTTCCTTTGCAACATGGGCTCCATTTTGCCAAGCTCATGAAGCCTAATCTGCAGGAATGGCCCTCCAGTGTGCAAAATGAAAGAATTTCAATTAACAGGAACATTCTGTCTTGAACTACAAAAATGGGTCAGTGTGCCAAGTATGATACATGATATGAATTGGATGCTAAGAGAAACTTGGCTGATTGATTCATACATAATTTTTCTCTTTTTTTTTTTTTTTTTTTTTTGAGACAAGGTCTCATTCTGTCATCCAGGCTGCAGTGCAGTGGCACCAGCATAGCTCACCACAGCCTCAGACTCCTGAGTAGCTGGGACTACAGGTGTGCAGCACCACACCCAGCCATTTTTTTTTTTTTTTTTTTTTTTTTTTTTTTTTTTTGGTTTTGGATTCTTGTTTTCCTTGCAAGAACAAAAGGTTCTCTAGAATCCTTCAGCCACCAACGAAATGATCAGGCAGGAGAAAAACTTTAGATGGGAGTGTTGTCATCAAAAATAAATACAGTTGCATGGATCTGCTTAAGATCTGAACCAAACTAAAAATAGGAAGACAGGGGCTAAAAAGTTATTTTAAGAACTCCCCCACCATAACCACAGTCACTCCCTGGGCTGAGCGGGGAGCAGGAAGCATGTCTGGTCACACCATCTTGGAATAAGAAGCCATGACTGGATGCATCGGATCCGCGGATGGCGCACGTGGGGCTGAACTTGACGCCAGCACTGGGGCAGGGCGGGGGGCGGGGAGGCACTGCCCTCACTGCTGCAGCTCCTTCATTCTGTTGAGCGCACTGCCGGCGCGGAACCACTCGATCTGCCTTCTCATTGAAGGTGTGGTTCAGGAGGATGGTCTCCTGGGTCCCGTTGGGGTGCTTGATGATGCACTTCAGGGGCTTGCCAGGGGTGAAGTCCTTTAGGCCTTGAATGGTCAGCTTGTCTACAGGGTGAATCTTGTTGTCATCAGCTGGGTCAGCGAAGGTCAGGGGCAGCAGGCCCTGTTTCTTCAGGTTGGTCTCGTGGATCCTGGCAAAGCTCTTGGTGATGATGGCCCGGGCCCCAAGGTGGCGAAGCTCCAGAGCTGCATGCTCCCGGCTCGAGCCCTCGCCATAGTTCTTGTCTCCGATCACCACCCACCTGATGCCATGTTTCTTGTAGTAGCGGGCAGTGTCAGGGACAGGGCCAAACTCCTGAGTGACGGCATTGCGCACGGAGTTGGCCTTGCCATTTTCAATGTTGATGGCACCAATGAGCAGGTTGTTGGAGATGTTGTCCAAGTGCCCACGGAACTTGAGCCAGGGGCCAGCAGCCGAGATGTGGTCAGTGGTACACTTCCCTTTGACCTTGATGAGGATCTGCAGGTCCTCCAGGTCCTTGCCATCCCACTTGTCAAAAGGCTCCAGGAGCTGCAGGTGCTGGCTGGTGAGGCTCACGTCCACGTGCTGCCCGCTGCTGTCCTTGGGGGGGTGCTGGTAGGTGTCCTGCCCTGGGTCAAACTCCGCTTTGGGAAGCTCATCTGCATCCGGAGCCTCCACCTTGAACTTCTTGCCATCCGTGCCCGTCAGGTAGTCGGTCTCGGGGTTGAACTTGAGGGTTCCCGCAATGGCCAGGGCTGTGACAATCTCTGGGGACGTGACGAAGGCATGGGTCTCGGGGTTCGCGTCGTTGCGACCCGTGAAGTTCCTGTTGTAGGAGGTGACGATTGTGTTCTTCTCCCCCTTCTTGATGTCCTTCCTGTCCCACTGGCCAATGCAGGGGCCACAAGCATTGGCCAGGACAATGCCGCCCAGATCCCTCAAGATCTGTGCATGGCCGTCCCGCTCAATGGTGGCGCGGATCTGCTCGGAACCTGGAGTGATGGTGAACTGGGACTTGCACTTGAGGCCATGGGCCAGTGCCTGCTTGGCCACAGCTGCTGAGCGCCCCATATCTTCATAGCTTGAATTGGTGCAGCTACCAATTAGACCCACTCGGATGTCCAGAGGCCATCCTTCCTTCTCGGCCACCTTGCCCACTTCTGCCACAGGGTGAGCCAGGTCAGGGGTGAAGGGCCCATTGATGTGTGGCTTCAGCTCACTGAGGTTAACTTCAATTAGTTGGTCATAATGGCAGCCAGGGTCAGGCACCAGGTGATCCTTGAATTCATCAGCTAGATTGGCAATGTCTGCTCGGCCAGTCTTGCTCAGGTACTTCTTCATTCGCTGGTTGTAAGGGAACACGGAAGTGGTGGCCCCAATTTCTGCGCCCATGTTGCAGATTGTCGCCATGCCAGTGCAGGAGATGGAGTCTACACCAGGCCCGTGGTATTCCACGATGGCACCTGTGCCACCTTTCACCGTGAGGATGCCTGCCACCTTCAGGATCACATCTTTGGGTGAGGTCCAACCAGAGAGGGAGCCTGTCAGCTTCACGCCAATCACCTTGGGACACTTCAGCTCCCAGGGGATCCCAGCCATGACATCCACAGCATTGGCACCCCCAACTCCAATGCAGATGCCCCCCAGGCCGCCACCATTGGGGGTGTGGGAGTCAGTGCCAATCAGAAGAACCCCAGGGTATGCATAGTTTTCCAGAATAATCTGGTGAATGATTCCAGATCCAGGCTTCCAGAAGCCCACGCCATATTTGGCACCTGCAGTTGCCAGGAAATTATAAACTTCCTGATTGATGTCCTTGGCCCGGCGCAGGTCTTTCTCGCCCCGGAGCTGGGCCTCAATCAGATGGTCACAGTGGATGGTGGACGGCACGGCCACCTTGGGCAGTCCACTGCTGATGAACTGCAGCATGGCCATCTGGGCCGTCGCATCCTGCATGGCCACACGGTCCGGCCGCAGCCGCAGGTACGACTTGCCCCGCTCAATTTCCTGGCCGGCGGGGTCATCCAGGTGTCCATACACGATCTTCTCCGAGAGGGTCAGCGGCCGGTTCAACCGTTTGCGAACAATGTTAATATTCTTCTCTAGCAGGTCATAGTGGATGTACTCGTTGGGCTCAAAGTGGCTCATCGCCACCTTGGCTCGTTGGCACAGGACTGAGGCCACATGGTACTGCCGCACACCCAGAGCTTTCTGCAGCTGAGTCACCAGTAGGCTGTAGGGCGCCATTTTGTGCACTGACAAAGATGAGGTCGCATCCATTTTGTTTTTTTAAAGAGACGGAGGTCTTGCCATTTTGCCCAAGCTTGTTATTCCTACTTCTAATCATCTTTTCCTCTTCAGAATCTCTTCCTGCTCATCCGGTAGAAATAAACAGGAGTTTCAGAGGTAAATCGTTTCCTTTAACTCTATGAACCCCACGTGCAGATTTTAACTCTCTTTTACTATATTTGTGACTTTCTCAATACCCTCCTCTATTTAAATCCCTCTTCAAGTTATTCTTTATTTAGTAGATTGTAATGTCCTCAATTGGAGAAGTCCAGGTCTATAAAGAATTTCATGACTATTAATGCTGTAATCATATGATTTTGTGGCACAGAAGTAGATATTGAGTCTAATTAGGCAAATTAACAGTGCATAAATTGTAAGCTAGGTCATTGGTGGGCTGTTTAGGTCTGGGAAGAGATAATACTCATTTAATTCATTCAAAGAACGATTTATCAAATGCCTACTTTTGTATCAGGAACTGGGCATGCTAAGAGTATTCTAATGGAATATGGAGGAGTTAACACCTTACTTGCTGTTTTGTTTTGTCCTTTTTAACTTGGTCAATGTTTTACTTGTATTACTCTCCTAACATCTTCAATACTCTGTCTTGAATTGATTGATTTGTGTATTTATCTTCCCCCCTTCATTAGATTTTTAAGCACTTTCAGGAAAGGGACTTGGTCTTATTTATAGACCATGCATCCAAGTGCCTCACAGAGAGATCTTTGAGAAATACTGTTAAACTGAACTGAACTGAGAGGTGAGCACCTATGTTTTTAATCTGCACTTGAGCTAGCATCAAAACATAGGACTCTTGACTTCATATTCCCAGATGCTTTTCCCTCTATTTATAACTTGTACAGAATTTGTGACACAAATGCTTTTTGTGTCTGAAGAGTTTATTACTAATGGGACAGATTGCATGTTTAATATGGCAACATGTATGAGTGCCTATTTGGATAAGAGCTTTTAAAGTGTTGACTTTTATTCTGACTCAGCAGATTGATTCTTTCACTGGCTCCTCTAAATGTGGTCCAAAGTTGTGGGTGGCAAAAATGCAGCCTGTGGACCACCTGTGTTCTCTCGGCTGTATTTGAAACAGGGAGAGTTCTTGAATTCCAGATGTAATCCAGGCTTCCAGCACAGCTTGCTGAGAAGAGCCAGTGATGGAGCTGGTCCCTGCAAATGCATTGTCCACCCTTTCCCCTCACAGTCCTTAGCCTTCAACCCAGTTCTCAAGTTTGGGTCTGCTTTTAATTGAGTACTTAGGAATTCACAAGAAATCTTTGCACACACTTTTCTATTTCCCACTATTTTCTCCAACTTGATTCCACATGTCAGCTTTCTCCCTTGTGCCTTCCTCTCTGCATTCCAATCCTCTCCTCTTCCATGGGTAGAGTGCCAGAAAACCCTAACACCCTGGCTGGGCCATTTTGCTGAAGTCTTGCATCAAAGACATACAACTCTGTGATGTAAATTAAAGTCAAGTGTACGAATGTGATTGTATTATAAAATGGATATGGCAAGCACAAGATTAAGACCAGCCAACCTTGTGGATGATAAGTACGTGGATCTGTGTTGTCAGTTCCTCCCCCTGTCCCATGGTATGAAAGCCTCTCTCGTCCTGGAGCTCTCTCCCATTGAGCCTGGGCATGACTACAGCATCCTCTTCAGCACTGAGTTTCAAGTGTCAATGACCTATCAGAGTTGGCCACAATTTGGAAGCTTTCTTTAAAATCGTCTTTAGCATTTCTTACCCTCTTGGGAGACAAGAACTATTTTCTAAAGGAGAGGTTTCTTCAAGTGTGGTTTCTCCACCAGCAGCATAAGCATTACCTGGGAACTTGTTAGAAATGTAAATTCTCAGACCGGGTGCGGTGGCTCACGACTGTAATCCCAGCATTTTGGGAGGCCGAGGTGGGTGGATCACAAGGTAAAGAGATCAGGACCATCCTGGCCAACATGGTAAAACCCCGCCTCTACTAAAAATACAAAAATCAGCTGGGCTTGGTGGTGGGCGCCTGTAGTCCCAGCTACTCAGGAGGCTGAGGCAGGAGAATCGTTTGAACCCGAGAGGTGGAGGTTGCACTGAGCCAAGATTGTGCCACTGCACTCCAACCTGGTGGCACAGCAAGACTCTGAAAAAAAGAAAAAAAAAAAAAAGAAATGTAAATTCTCTGGCTCCAGCCCAGACCTACAGAGTCAGAAACTCTGGGACTAGGACCCAGCAATCTCTCTCTCTCTCTCTGTCTCTCTCTGTCTCTCTCTCTCTGTGTGTGTGTGTTCACTGTGGCAAAATATACATAATATAAAATTTACCCTTTGAACCACTTGTAAGTATACAATTTAGTAGTTTTACATACATTCATGATATTGTGCAACCATCACTGCTACTCATTTCCAGAGCTTTTTTTATCATCCCAAACAGAAACTCTATACCCATTAAGCAATAGCTTCCCATTCCCCCAATCCCATCCCTAGTCCCTGGTAACCTCTATTCTACTTTTTGTCTTTGTGAATTTTTGTCTGTTCTAGGTACCTCAGATAAGTGGAATCATAAAATACTTGTCTTTTTGTATCTGTTTTTTTTTTTTTTCACTTAGTATAATGTTTTTCAGGCTCATCTAGACTGAAGCATGTATCTAAATTTCACTCTTTTTTGAGGCTGGATAATATTCCATTGTATGTATATACCATATTTTGTTTAGCCGTTGATCGGTTGATGGCCATTGGAGTTGTTTCAATGTTTTGACTATCATGAATTATGCTGCTATAAACACTGTACAGATATCTCCTTGAGTCCCTGCTTTCAATTCTTTTCAGTATAAACTGGGAATGAGGATTGATGGATCACAGGATAATTCTCTGTTAGCTGTTTGAGGAGCTGTCAATCTGCTTTCCACAGCAGCAGCACCATTTCACATTGCTGCCAGCATGACACAAGTGTTCCAATGTGTCCACATCCTTGCCAATATTTGCTGTTTTCTACTTTTTTGATAGCAGCCATCCTAATGGATATGAAGTTACAGCCTATTATGGCTTTGATTTGCACTTTACTAATGATATTGAGCTTCTTTTCATATGTTTCTTGGTCATTTGTATATATTCTTTGAAGAAATATCTGTTAAAGTTGTCTTTTTTTTTTTTTTTTTTTTTTTTTTTATGAGATGGAGTCTCGCTCTGGCTCTGTCACCCAGGCTGGAGCACAATGGTGCAATCTTGGCTCACTGCAACCTCCACCTCCCAGGTTCAAGCAGTTCTTCTGCCTCAGCCTCCAAAGTAGCTGAGACTACAGGCATGAGCCACTACACCTGGCTAATTTTGTATTTTTAGTAGAGCTGGGGTTTCACTATATTGGGCAGGCTGGTCTCAAACTCCTGAGCTCAAGCGATCCACTCGCCTCTGCTTCCCAAAGCACTGGGATTACAGGGTTGAGCCACTGCACCCGGCCAAGTTATCCCATTTTTGAATTGGATTGTTTGTCTTTTTCTGTTGAGTTGTAGGAGTTCTTCATATGTTTTGGAATTAATCTCTTATCAGTTAGATGATCTGCAAATTTTTTCCCACTTCGTGAGTTATTTTTTTCACTGTCTTTATAGTGACTTTTTTTTTTTTTTTGAGACAGTCTCACTCTGTCGCCCAGGCTGGAGTGCAATGGCTCGATCTCAGCTTACTGCAACCTCCACCTCCCGGGTTTAAGTGATTCTCCTGCCTCAGTCTCCTAAGTAGCTGGGATTACAGGTGCCTGCCACCACGCCCAGTTAATTTTTTATATTTTTAGTAGAGACAGGGTTCCGCCATGTTGGCCAGGCTGGTCTCAAACTCCTGACCTCAGGTGATCCTCCTGCCTCAGCCTCCCAAAGTGCTCGTATTACAGGTGTGAGCCACCACACCCAGCCTATAGTGACTTTTGATAGGCAAAATTTTTAATTTTGATGAAGTTAACTTCTCTACGTTTTCTTTTGTTGCCTGTGCTTCTCGTGTCATATCCAAGGAATTATTGCCAAGTCAAATGTCATGAAGATTTCCCCCACATCTTCCTCTAAGAGTTTTACAGTTTATGCTCTTACATTTAGGTTCTTGATTCATTTTGAGTTAATTTTTATATATGATATAAGGTTAAAAGTCCAACTTCATTCTTTTGCATATGGATATCTAGTTTTCTCACCACCATTTGTTGAAAAGACTGACCTTTCTCCACTGAATGATTTTGGCACCCTTGTCTCAGTCTGTGTTTTAACCAGCATCCAGGTAATTCTCATGCTGTTTTGCGTGTGTTTTATCCTTTATCTTATGCTTAGCCAGTCTAAGATTGAGAGGGTCGCAATCAAATGGCTTTCCCAATGCACAAAAGGCATTTTTTCTTGAAATTATGATGACTCTCACCTCAGTATTCTAATGGGAATCTTAGACTCTGACATGACTTTTTGATATGACTCATATCAAAAAGGAAAATAACCAACTTAACCCATTTTTGGTATAACCAGTAAGTGATCCCCTGAATTTCTCTCATGGCCCTGTGATAATTAACCACCAAAGAACACCGATGAAATTCAGCTCATTGGACTCAAGAAATAAAGTTTCCTAACAGATACTCTTAAAAAGCTTTATATATACTCTTTGAACATTTTTTTTTTTTTTAACAAACTTGAGTTTAAACTTGTTTATGGTAAGCAAAGTTCACCTCAAGTTTAGTGCTGTGAGTTAACAAAAATAAAATTGAAAAGCTCAGCTCAATTTTGTATTAAAACCTGATTTGAACCATGCTAAATTGGTACTTAGCTTTCATGTATTAATTTTAAACAGAGTCTAACACACCATAAACAAATCTACTTGTATAGTTAAAAGCTGGTGTGTGTATGGCCAAGCTCAATTAGCTACATTTAAGCATTGGCATCTACATGCATGCCCGAGCTTTGTAGCAATACCCAGAAATTGATCTTCCACATAGTCCTGGGAGAGAAAGAGTTACGTTAAAGCTGCCAAACATTCCAAAATTCAGTGACACAGACTGATTTCTACGTATTATTTAGATACCCAGGTTTACTTAACTGACAAACTGGACTTTATTTATTAGTTAGCTATATCTTTCAATGGTCAGTCATCATCCAACCTTGAAATAAATGTTAGTTGATTAAAGCGGTAATGGTTCAAACATTTAAACCACATGCTGTGGGTCTGAAAAATCAAGTCAATATGTGTAAAGGGAAGAATTATTAGAGGATTTATGAAATCTGGCCTGAACAAATTAATTCATCAGTTTAGCCAAAGGTCTGTCAATGAATTCAAGAACCTTTTCAAAAAGGGAAAGATCTGTTGTGATTTAAGTTTCTGTTTATAAGTGAATGTGGTAGATTGTTCTTTCTGAAACGGGATACAGTTTACACAAACAGATTTGGAAGTTAATTTGAAATTGCTCAATGTCTTTGAGAATCAGAGGGCAATCCTTCAGGGATTGGAACAATTACTGTCCTCTCCACCCCTTCTTGGTGATGGAAGGGAATTTGAACCTCACCAGGACTGCAAAATGTTCCAACAAACCATGATGCCAATTGTCCAGGAACAGATTACTGTCTAGATACTAATGCGAAGTCTCTACCTACCTGCGTTGGATTTATTAAAATCATATAGTTAACAGAAGATTTAAAGGTACTTCCAAGCATGTACATATACATATACCATACACATACATCTATTTCTGCCTTACACATTTACTTAGAATCTAACTTTTAAGTTAGAAGAAACTCCACTAGAGCCGGGTGCAGTGGCTCATGCCTGTAATCCCAGCACTTTGAGAGGCCGAGGCGGGTGGATCACCTGAGATCAGGAGTTTGAGACCAGCCTGATCAACATGGTGAAACCTCATCTCTACTAAAAATACAAAATTAGCCGGGCGTGGTGGCGCATGCCTGTTATCCCAGCTACTCGGGAGGCTGAGACAGAAGAATTGCTTGAAGCCGGGAGGCAGAGGTTGCGGTGAGCCGAGATCGTGCCGTTGCACCCCAGCCTGGGCAACAGAGCAAGACTTCGTCTCAAAAAAAAAAAAAAAATACTATATTTTGAGCTAGTGAGGCTGGTAATACACACATTTAACAGACAAGGAAACTGAAGCTCAGAATCATTGCATGAATGTGTTCAAGACTGCACAGTTGGCCGGGCGCAGTGGCTCAAGCCTGTAATCCTAGCACTTTGGGAGGCCGAGACGGGTGGATCACGAGGTCAGGAGATCGAGACCATCCTGGCCTACACGGTGAAACCCCGTCTCTACTAAAAAAAATACAAAAAACTAGCCGGGCGAGACGGCGGGCGCCTGTAGTCCCAGCTACTCGGGAGGCTGAGGCAGGAGAATGGCGTGAACCTGGGAGGCGGAGCTTGCAGTGAGCTGAGATCCAGACACTGCACTCCAGCCTGGGCGACAGAGCGAGACTCCGTCTCAAAAAAAAAAAAAAAAAAAGACTGCACAGCTAGCAAGTGGTAGGACTTAAAGTTGAATTACTGTCATTTGACACAGACATTGCTTTTCCTGTCGCAACACACACTTAGCCATTCCCGGCTGTATTTTCCTAATAACGGGAGCTCATCGCTTTGCTACTCAATCTGTGATGGTGGATCCGCATCATCAGCGTTTCCTCAGAGCTTGTTAAAATGCAGAATCTCAGGCTCTACCCCAGACCTAATGAATTAAAATATGCATTTTGACAAGATCCCTAGGTTTGTGTTATTGTTTGAGAACCTCTGTTTTAGAACTCACTTTGGGAAACCTGTGCTAGAATTTATTGAAATGCTGAAAAAGACCAGCTGAAACTCTTAAGATTCGATTTCAACATTCAAAAACTAATTTTCTATAGTTCAAAGATGCATAATGATTGATTTTTGTAGGTTTTGTTCCAGCTTTATTAAAGATAGAAGATCCACTAATTATTATGCATTTGAAACTAAATTTTTATTTTTTTTGTTTGTTTTTGAGACGGAGTCTTGCTTTATCGCCAGGCTGGAGTGCAGTGGCGCGATCGTGGCTCACTGCAACCTCCGCCTCCCTGGTTCAAGGGATTCTCCTGCCTCAGCCTCCCGAGTAGCTGGGACTACAGGCACGTGCCACCACGCCCAGCTAATTTTTGTATTTTTAGTAGAGACGGGGTTTCACCACGTTGGCCAGGCTGGTCTCGATCTCCTGACATCGTGATCCGCATACCCTGGCTTCCCAAAGTGCTGGGATTACAGGCGTGAGCCACCACACCTGGCCAAAGGTATGTATTTTTATCAGCACAAAGATGTCAGAGGCGTTTGAACCAGAGCAACTCCACCTTGAATAGGAGCTGTGTAAAACGAGGCTGAGACCTCCTGGGCTGCATTCCAAGGAGGTTAAAGCATTCTAAGTCACAGGGTAAGATTAGGAGGTCGGCACAAGACACAGGTCATAAAGACCTTGCTGATAAAACAGGTTGCAATAAAGAAGCTGGATGCAGCTGCAGCAGCCCTCCTAGGAGCAGGACCTGGGCACCTCTGCAGCCTGCATCCTCGGGGGGCCTGGGAAGGTCCACACTCCCCCCACCACATGACCCTCCACCCCCACTCCCCACCCCCATCCCTGCAGGCTTGGGGGTGCCTGCTACCGGTGCCTGGCCTCTCTCCTCTTCTGGTGCCTGCTCTGATCTCAGAGGGGGATTGAGGCCGAGGCCCAGGACCATGAATGACAGCGGGAGGCAGACAGATTCCTGGGCGGAAGTGGGTGGTCCCCAGTAAGTCCCCTCCTTCAGGCCAGGGAGGGCCTGTATGCTGGGAGCCTGACTGCCAGTGCCAAGGACCAGAGCGGGGACTCCTGGTGCCTCTTCCAGGCTGCCTGTGGCCACCCACAAACTAATTAGCATGCACTTCCTCCCCTCTGAAGGCCATAAAAGCCCCCAGCTCAGCCGGAGCAGAACAGAGGATGGAGAGGCCACCATATGACCAGTTGCAGAGAGGAACTACCTTCTCTGCTGACAAGACAACCTGCTGGCAGAGAGGAGCTATCCTCCCTGCTGAGAGCTTCGGAGACCTGCAGCGACGTCCAAACCACTTGTCTGTACAGAGGAGCCGCCCTCTCCAGGGCCTTCTCTCTGCTGAGAGCTGAACGCTCCACTAGATGACCTGCATACAGAGAGGAGCTCCCCACTGTGGGTTTCCTCTGAGCTGTTGCAACACTCAGTAAATCTCTTCATGTTGTTCATCTTCCACTTATCTGCACACCTCACTCTTCCTGGATTCAGGACAAGAACTCGGGCAAAGGCCCCACCGGCATGGAGGTTTCCAGACAGAAAAGCAACACCCCAAAGATCCCATCACACCACCAGCTCCAGCTCCATGGCGGTTTATAAAATGCATGGCAACGTCAGAAAGTTACCCTATATGGTCTAAAAGAGGGGAAGCATGAATAATCCACCCCTTGTTTAGCATATCATCAAGGAATAACCATAAAAATGGGCAACCTATGGAGTAGTCATTCTTGTATTCCTTTGCTTTCTTAATAAACTTGTTTCACTTTACTCTATGGATTCGCCTGGAATTCTTTCTTGCACAAAATCCAAGAACTCTCTCTTGGGGTCTGGATCAGGACCCTTTCCCCGTAACAAAGGTAGAAGACAGCTTCTATTATCAAAAGGCCTTTATCAGGCTGTGGCTTCATAATAACCAGCCCTCCATGTCAGGAGTTGATGACAGTTACTCAATATTAAATTTTGACTTGAGGGTCTTTGTGAACTGCAAATTCTCACTGGCTTTTAGAAAAAAAAATTGTAGCCATGACAAAAAGTATTCAATTCCTATCTCTGATATTTTCTGTTCAATAAAACTCCATAGAATTAAAACTTGAAATTCTCTAATTGTGCCTGTGATATACTTAAGCATAGCAGAGCCTCCACTGGTGACAGGACTGTACTCACCATGAGACCTGGCCACACTCAGACCTGTCAAGAGACCTGGCTGGGCTCCTAAGGGTCTACGCACATGAGAATCCAGGAGCTTTGGTGGGTCTGGCTTTCAACAGAAAATTACAAGGCATACTAAAAGGCAAGAATTACACTTTGAAGAGACAGAATAAGCATCGAAATCAATTCAGGTATGGCAGGAATGTTAGAATTATCAGACTGGAAATTCAAAACAACTGTGATAAATACGCTAAGGGCTCCAATGAAAAAACTCAGTAACATGCAAGAATCGATGTGTAATGTAAGCAGAAAGATAGGAGTTCTAGGAAAGAATAAAAATACTACAAATCAGAAACACTGCAACAGAAATGAATACTTTTGATGGACTCATGACTCATGAGCCCATCATCCTGGATAGATGACGAAAGAATTTCTTGTCTTGAGGATTTGTCAGTAGAAACTTCCAAAATTGAGAAGTCATAGGAAAAGGACAAAAACAAAAAACAAACAAAACCCCAGAATATCTAAGAACTCTGTGTAACATTAGCATAATGGAAACAAGAAAGAGAGAAAGGAACAGAAGAAATAGTGGTGGCAATAATGACTGAGAATTTCCCTAAATTAATGTCAGATACCAAGGCAGAGATCCAGAAAGCTCAGAGAACACCGAGCAGGATTAATGCCAAAAACACCACACCTTAGATATATCGTATTCAAACTGCAGAAAATGAAAGATAAAGAAAAAAATGTGAAAGAAGCCAGAGGAGAAAAACACCTTATCTACAGAGGAACAAGGATAAGAATTATGTCATAACCTCCTCAGAAACTATGCGAGCAAGAAGAGATACAGTGAAATATTTGATGTGTTGAGAGACAGTAGCCACCAACCTAGAGCTCTCTACTCTGCAAAACTATTCTTCACAAGTGAAGAAGAAATACAGACTTTCTCAGACAAACAAAAATTGAGTGCATTTATTGCCAACAGACTTGTCTCGCAAGAAATATTACAGGAGGTTCTTCAGAGAGAGGGACCACGCTACAGGTCAGAAACTGGGATCTGTAGAAAGAAGAGTACTGGAGAAGGAGTAAGTGAAGGAAAATTTTAAACATTGATTTTTCTTATTCTTTTTTTTTTTTTTTTTTTTGTTGAGACGGAGTCTTGCTCTGTCGCCCAGGCTGGAGTGCAGTGGCCGGATCTCAGCTCACTGCAAGCTCCGCCTCCCGGGTTTACGCCATTCTCCTGCCTCAGCCTCCCGAGTAGCTGGGACTACAGGCGCCCGCCACCTCGCCCGGCTAGTTTTTTGTATTTTTAGTAGAGACGGGGTTTCACTGTGTTCGCCAGGATGGTCTCGATCTCCTGACCTCGTGATCCGCCCGTCTCGGCCTCCCAAAGTGCTGGGATTACAGGCTTGAGCCACCGCGCCCGGCCTGATTTTTCTTATTCTTAATTGATCTAACAGAAAACAGTTTCTTGAAAATAATAGTAGCAACGATGCATTTGATTATGCGTGCTTACATATACGTATATGAACACAACGTGTGTGTGTATGTGCTTATGGATAAGTGAAATGAATGACAACAATGATACAAGGGACAGGAGGGAAGAACAAGATATTTTTGTTGTAAAGTATGTGCACTACCTATGAAGGGATATAGCGTGATTTGAAAGGTGACTTAGATTAGTTGTAAATGTATATTGCAAACTCTAAGGCAACTACTAAAAACAGCAACAAAAAAAGTATCTTAAGAAAGGAGAGAAAATGGAATGATCTAAAATTATCAATTATGACCTCCAGAGGCAGAAAAGGAATGGAATTCAAAAATAAAAACAAAAAACAAAGGCAACTGATAGAAAACTGTAATAAATATGGTAGATATTAATCTAACTATATCAATAATTACTTTAAATGTCAATGGTTAAATATATCAACTAGAAGACAGCTTGTCAGGGTACATCAAAAAACAAGACCCAGCTATATGTTCTCTACAAGAAACCCATGTTAAATATAAAGACACATATATTAAAAGTAAATGGATGGAGAAAGACGTACCGTGCCAACACTAATAGAAAGCAGGAATAATGATATTAACTTCAGAAAGAGAAGAGTTCAGAGCACGGGAGTTGTTAGGGATTTTGGAGGGGCATTTCATAATGAAAGGGGTCAATTTGGGTGAAAACAATGTGTCAATAAAGGTTTATCGGTCGTAACAAATGTAGCACTCTGTAGGGAGATGTTGATAGCGGCCGAGGCTGTATGTTTGTGGAGCCAGGGAGTTGATAGAAACTCTGTACTTTCTGATTAATTTTGCTGTGAAACTATAACTGCTCTATAAAGTCTATTTTTTTTTTTTTTAAACAGAGTCTTGCTCTGTTGCCCAGGGTAGAGTACAGTGGTGCAATCTCGGCTCACTGTAACCTCTGCCTTCCAGGTTCACGCCATTCTCCTGCCTCAGCCTCCCAAGTAACTGGGACTACAGGCACCCACTACCACGCCCAACTAATTTTTTGTATTTTTAGTAGAGACGGGGTTTCACCAGGTTAGCCAGGATGGTCTCAATCTCCTGACCTCATGTTCTGCCCGCCTCGGCCTCCCAAAGTGTTGGAATTACAGGCGTGAGCCACCGTGCCCAGCTTATAAAGTCTATTTATTTAAAGTGCACATGTCCATGAAATGACATATTTTGTAACAACCAAAGCAACAAAATGGAAATGGAAGCATTTGCATATAATGGAATACTCCATAGCAATGAAAAAGAACAAACCACAGCTGCATGTAACAGCATGAGTGTATCTCACACACGTAAAAGACACACAAGAGAGTACATATTGTATTGTTCCATTCACATAAAGTTTAAGAACAGGTGAAATGAATCCCTGGTGATAGAAATCAGGATCATGATTACCTTTAGGCAGAAGGAGGTTAGGGTTAGGAGGAAGCATGATAGAATCTTCTGGGGTGCTTTAAATGTTCATTATTTTGCTCCAGGTGGTGGTTACACAGGTGGATTCGTATCTAAAAATTCACCAAGCCGTATGCACTGAAGTTTTGTGCACTTTGCTGCACGGCAGAGTCTTTCCCTCGGCTTGTCTTTCAGCCTGGTTCCCACCTCTAATTTTAAAATGAAATCAACAGCCACATCACAAAATAGAACTCGCTTGAAAAATATGCTTTATTTTTTAAACTGAAATTCCAATTGTCCATAAGCCACTTTGCCATGAAATACACATGGAGGGTTTCACATTGTTTACTGGCCAGAGTATCAGGCTATTTAGCACGCCCTTGGGGGAAGAGGTATGTTCTGGTGGAGAATCCGAGAATCATGAGCCTGAATGTACACCAAGGAGGCATGACCAGAAGTGAAAAGACAGGAAGGGACAGAAATTGGAGAGGATGGTTTGGTCCAGGGAAGGTTGTTAGAAATTTCTTTCACTTCACAGTCTTGCAAAAGACCTGGGTCTCAATTTCCAGCAAATCGAGATGGAGAATTTTTTAAAACCATAATTAGGTACTTTTAAGAAATCTTCAGGTTTTGCTTTAGTTATTGGCATAATTTCCGCTATTCTCCGGGTTGCCGCAGTAGTGAGGATCTGCAAACAAAAAGGCATTCTTCATGGAAACAAGGAGAAAATAAACGGTTCTTGTTTATATCGGCTCTGTTTTTTTTTCCTCTCTGACTTACTCATTCATGAGTTTCTCCAACTGTCTGAGTCTCTGGGAAAGGGTGTGTTTGCCCATTAATCAAGGAATACCTATTCTCCCCTCCTGCACTACTAATCAAGACAAGCAACATTTTCCATTTCTGAAAAGTCCATTTTAGATATTCCCTGTATGACTCAGTTGACATGTTCACTGGTGACAGCAATCTCGCTATGACTAACTAGCTTCTACTTTTGACATCTTCTAGTAGAAGAAATGAGTTGCTGTGTAGACATTTCCCTCCAGGTGGTCTTCACCTAGAGTATAACAATTAGCCAAGTCTATAATGGAAAACTTTCTTACAAAGAGATCAGAATGTTGATGTACTCTTGCAGAGTGTTTGCTGCTTCCAACTTCTACCTCTCATAATGTCAGAAGATGATGACTTTCTGTGGCAATAAGGATTTTTACCAGGTCTTTATTTGGTGCCCAAGAATAATACTTTTCTTGTGTTTCAGATTTTCAAAAAAATAAGAACATTCCTTCTAAGAAGCTGTTATCCAGCATCAGATCTCTGAATGCAGCTGACTGAAAAGTGGGCTTTTGCATGCAAGGTGGATTCAGTTGAAGGTAAATAGAAAGCTAAACTCCTTCCTGTTACATTGCCATGCATGCCAGGTCTTCTGGTCCTAACTGCCCGAGGCACTCTGCACATCACCCACGGTGGGTTTTGAAGCCCACTGGGATCATCTAGGACCTTGAGACGGGGCTGGCTGTTACAGGAGCTCTAGTCTATAACACTGACAGACATTTCTTCTGTTCCAAGTTTCATTTTCTTGTTTAACAGGTAGACCAATTTGCTACTAAGTTGGTTTCTCCAGCCTGGGCTGTGAAAAAGCAGCGTCCTTTGGGAAGCATTTTGCACTTACTGCAATATTCCAGCGATGCCAAGACACAATCTCAGTGAGCTCCACACTTACTCAGGTAAATTCAACTGATTCATGTGCTATGTTAGCTAAACAGAAAAATATTTATTTAACCATTCTGCTTACAAAGATTGTTAGATTTTATACTAAGTCAGAATTTCATCTGTCTCCTTTCTGACATCTGTGTAAGGGTTGGATGCCTATAACATTGACAATAATTTATAATATACTGACCTCTATGAGCTTACCGTGGTATAGTGCTGTAAGCTATTAACATCCTTATTTACCCTGAGAGGATGCAGGATAGTTAGAAACACAGATAATCAGTATTGTAAGGTCAATTGCCTATGTGTTAAGAATAATTACCATCAGGCCGAGACGGGCGGATCACGAGGTCAGGAGATTGAGACCATCCTGGCTAACACGGTGAAACCCCGTCTCTACTAAAAATACAAAAAACTAGCCAGGCGAGGTGGCGGGCGCCTGTAGTCCCAGCTACTCGGGAGGCTGAGGCAGGAGAATGGCGTAAACCCGGGGGGCGGAGCTTGCAGTGAGCTGAGATCCGGCCACTGCACACCAGTCCGGGCGACAGAGCGAGACTCCGCCTCAAAAAAAAAAAATTTAGGTATAGGCGAATGGCATTCTTTTTTGTTGTCTTATTCTTAAGTTTAGCTCTGTATCTTTAATGAAGATAATTCCTTAAGATCCTTTTTTCGAAATTCTAAAAGGACCTGTCTTTTACTACAAAAACTTTAATACTTTCTATTTTTTCCAATGTTTAATTATGAACATTTTCTAACATATAGAAAATTCATAAGAAAAATACAATGAACACTCATATCACTTAGACACCTACCATTTAGATTCAACAATTGTTAACATTTTGCCAGATAAGTGGATGTGTGCACTTGTGTGTGTATGTTGTTTGCTTAACCTATTTCAAAATAAGCAACAGACTTCATGATATTCTCCCCTAAATATTTCAGGGTCATCTCCTAAAAATAGGGCATTCCACTACATGATCACAATGCTATTAACACATCCAAGAAAATTAGCAATTATTACAATATTATCTTATACCCAGATCATGTACAAATTTTCTCATTTGTTCCTCAGATATATATTTAAGCAATGTGTTGAATGGCTGGGTTTTGTTTTAAATGCAGATTTATATATTGCATTTTGTTTCTGTATTTCTTTTAATCTCTTTTAATGCAAGTGTTCTCAGTAGCACCCTCATGCCCCAACACATCTTCTTTTCTTTGGCATTGAATTTTTAAAGCATCTAGGACTGTTGTTTTGTATCATGTCTCAAATACGTTTATTTCTTCACAGTGTCCTATAGCTGGTTCATCTCCTGTGTATTTCTCATAAAAGTTGAGTCCTTTAGTTGCATCTTAAATATTTGATCCTAGTTACAGCCACTTATGTTGGCTTTTATATCATTGCATGTAAATAAGACTTGACCTTATTCAATAAACTAAAGTCTTTCTGGTTTTATAAAATATAAGTGCCTCTAAGTGAGACCTCTCTCCTGTACTTTATGACTTCTTAGTAAATGCATAGCACATATTTACCAGCTGAATCACACCATTCAGATTCAATCTCTCTGGATTCTTGTAAGTCATCCAAAATTTTTCATTTAGAATGTGGTGTACTCCACTCAAAATTACTCTTTTCCTGCCAATATGCTGTCTTTTTTTCCTTAGGATTATCTCTTTGGAGATTTTTAATTAAATGTATTCTTTTGTACTGAAAGGCAGTTAAAGTCTGAAACTTTAAATAACTGGTTATCTACTTCTAGGGTAATAAGGCATTTTAGAGAAACCTAGAAATTCATGCAATTTATAAAAATAACTAAATTCTTTAGTGTATCAACTAAGTATGAGGGAAATCTGTATGCTAATTCTAGAATGTGCAGTGAGTAACAAGAAGTAGAATAGTCTCTAGACAAGTGTGAAATTTTTAATTAATCCAAGCTATAAATATCTCAAAAAGTGATGTTTGAGGGTTTCAGAGTGATTGTACATTAAACTAATTACAAATTGATTACCATTGATAAGTTGGTCCTTTAAATTCTTCTTAAGATAAAATGAAAGCTGAATTTTTATTTGTGACTGATTTGACTATTTCTGTACAATATTTGCTTTAGGGAAACCTTTTAGTGTTTTCAAAATTCACCTTTTAGCTGGCTCCAGTGACATGTCTGACAAAATGACAGGCAACTTGGAAAGTAAACATGAAAATAGCCGGGGAAGGGCAGTCCAGACTGAAGGAACAGCAACTACAACAAACCTAGAGACAAACCCTTAACCGATACTCAGTAAAAAATAAACTAGACTAGGAAAAATGTCTGAAAAACACTAGACCACCTACGTCCTCACTTGCTACAACTTGAATAGTCCTAAATATATTCCCATGAATACTACATTTAAGAAGAATATTCAAGAAGAATAGTCCTTAAAAATATACTTGTGATAAATTGGGTAAATTTAGCAAATTGTTTTTAGGCAAATTGATGCTTTGCTAAGTTGACTTATAGAGGACTGGTTTTCAGTCAATTGATTTCTGGCTAACTTACCTGCAGCTGTGCCTGCTGCAGAATAGACATTTAGTGAATGTTTATTGAAAGAATGATGGAAAAAGCTCGCATGCGAAACAAAATGTCAAGGATTGGACTGAGTATTTGTATCTGAGAAAACAACTTAACTGGAACCTAATTTGGGTTTGTGGCTTATCTATGCCTTTCTGATATTTGATCCCATCCAAAAACCATCTGCAGGTTTTTTAACTGCAAAGCCCCACAAGACCTATCTCTGGCCCAGTTTATCTCCTGGTGCCTTCCTTTCATCTTCAAAGCAGGCCCTAGGAACTCAGCTTTCGTTCCTCTCCAGCAACTCAACCATCCTTTCTATCCCTTCAGATTTTGTTTCATACCACTGCATAATCTCCCTCATTTTGCAATTTCTTCTACATCTGTAGATAAGCACAGAAACCTAAAAAATTTAAGGATCTTATTCTAGATCTCTGAAAAGAAATAGGATAATGAAGTAGCCAGTCTGGTAGAAGTGAGTAAGGTTATAGAATCCTTCCACAATTATCAGGTTATCTGTTCCTTGTCTCTTTTAAGATGGTAAATGGATCTAGGAGGATGAGACTTGTGTGTGTGACTTTTTCTCTCCCCGCTCAGTTATATGAATTAGTTTTATCTCTTTAGGATTTGCCAAAAAGCAAAGCGGTTATCATTACTGGTTAAACACACTGAAATTTATTTATTGTAGCAAACATTAAAGCACTTGTTACAACAGGACTACAACAGTCAGCAGAACTGGGTCCCAGCTGGTGGTGACTCCAGCAAATAGTCAGGGTCCCACCTTGTGCCCACTCTTCCATACCTTTCCTGAACAGTCAGGGTCCCACCTTGTGCCCACTCTTCCATACCTTTCCTGAATAGTCAGGGTCCCACCTTGTGCCCACTCTTCCATACCTTTCCTGAATAGTCAGTCATTGGTGTTCTAGGTCTGGTGTATGTTCCCTGAAAGGCAGCAAAGAAAGAGAGTATAGACTGTAGTGTCCCTGATAAGATCATGTGTGGAGCTCCTAATATCAATTTGGCTTGAATACAAGAACTGCTTTCCTGTTCCAAGGGCAGTGTGGAGGTACATTCCTAGGATGGGGGATGGTAGATGTCTGAAATATACCTTGCAGACCACTACACTTTGCTGAGGTGTTGCCCTCTGCATTTATTCCTGAGGGTGGAGTTCACTAAACCACTTTCCTTCTCACCCCAGTTTTAGATACAATCAAGGTAGAATAATAGGTGTTTCCTAAACTCAAATTGGCAGTTTGCAGTTTCTGGGACATGAGCAATGAATGACACCCTTTTAATGGACCCCCCTGCCCTCCCTCTTCCCCTGAGGAATGATGAACATAGTTCATGTCCTTACTAATTGTCTGTGGCCCAATCACTATACTGAGTACAACGTGTAAATATCCTGAAGACAGTGTTCAAGGGCAAGGCTTCAGTATATGAGGGGCAGCAGAAGTGATGGGGGGAGGAGGAGTGGAAGACCAAGGCTGAGCCATTCCCCAGAGGGATCTTGTTACCACCAGGAATGTTGCCAAGGCAGGGGCTTTTGCAGCTGTGTAAAGAGCAGATTGGGAGCAAGATAGAAGCCTGTTGTTAAAACTGGGGCCCAAGATCAGGGCTGGACAACATCAAGCATCTTTGCTGCCAGAGTACCTAAGTGTTGAGTCACAGCAACTTAATCCCTCCTATTAATACCTGGTTTGATTCTGGGGACTGGAGTGAGGCTGAGTCCCCTATTGGCTGCCAGAATTTCAGCTGCAGGGAGAGACAAACTCCAGGAAATCTACAAGTTAGGCAAGAAGGATATGGGGAAAGAGAGGTCAGTTTCCAGAGAATTAAACGACTGACATCAAAGACGTAAGGGCTGTTCCTGGTAAAGGAATGTTTTACATGTAAGAACTGGGCAAGGAGAAAAAGATAGTCCAGTTGCATTCAGATTCTCACCTGAGTGACAAGGGAAGGCAAGATAACTAAGTGGAACTTTTTTCATTCTGTTGCTTTCTAAATTTTCGAACTAAGTTTAAAGAACAATGAGACTAAGTCTGTAGGTCACGACAACCTGGCTACTTCAAGCTAGACCCCATGATCATGAGTGTTTGCTCTCACTTATCAATACCATGCCATTCTGAGATTGCCAGACCAACCTTCTTCCCAGCCCTGGCACCCTGGGCTCTGGCTCAGGTCTTTAATACCTACTTCCCTGCACTGACCTGATGCAGCAACTGCTGGCCTTCCAGCTTGTCCAATGTCAGCCTAGCTCAAAACTGGGTCTTCATACCAAAAAAGTCCAAAAAAGGTGTTGAACTTGCAAATCTAAAGGCATCAAAGGGCTGCAATATGTTGGAGTGGAAAGAGGAACAGAAACTTAACGAAGTTGCCAGAGAGCAACAAGAAACCAAGAACACGCAGAGCTTAATTTTAGGCTCCAGGGATTTTCCCAGACTTATTTTCACTGTTTCTTAAGACTCCAATTTTCTAAGTCCTTTATTCTTCAGTCAAATGGAAGTACAGGGAAATGTGAGAACTCTAGATGAGTCCCTGAAGTCATTGCTATTCCTCAAATGGCCCTGGCAGCTCAGATCAGCAGGTACTTTGGGAGCATCAACAATGACCCCTGTGTCCTTGGGATGTCACTCGCCTGCTATAAAGTCTTCAGTGGATCTCTACTGCCTTGGAATAATTGGACTCTCTAGCCTCACCTTTAAAATCTTCCAGGAACCTTTTCTCTCACTAATCCCCTTCAGGCAGCAAATACTCCAGCAAAACTTAATCACTGGTTTTTCACACTTGACAGGAACTTTTTCCATTTTCTGACTTTTCTCAAAGTTTACTTTGTGTTGAATAATATTTTATCTAACTGACATATCTAAATATAACTATTCTTCAATGCCAGCTAAAAGCTTATCTCTTCCAGAATGCCTTCTTTCTGATTACACTAATCTCTGATCATACCTACATTTACTTGACTTATATTACTCAGCATGTTTTTACTATAAAGTAAATCTTGTGTCATCTTCCTCATTTACACTGCACATTCATCAAATACAGATATTATATCTTATCAATGTTTTCAATTGACCTTAGTGCCGGAGAGTTGAACTAATCATATTCCTCAGTTCGTATCACCCAATCATTACAGTTGAAGCAAAATACTTAATTTAGATATTGATTCCTTTTTCATCTCATTCTCTGTTACCATTCCCTCTCCCATTCCCCCCTCTATCCAGAGGCAACCGCTCTAACGAGTTTGAAGTCTAACATACGTGTATACACACTCTTGAAAATATAATAATATAGTCCACTGTATCTTATTAGACTTTGTTCTACTTCTTATTTTTTCACTCAGCACTGTGGGTTTTTGTTTGTTTGTTTGTTTTGTTTTGTTTTGTTTTGTTTTATTGAGACGGGGTTTTGCTCTTGTCGGCCAGGCTGGAGTGCAATGGCGCGATCTCGGCTCACTGCAACCTCCGCCTCCTGGGTTCAAGCAATTTTCCTGCCTCAACCTCCCGAGTAGCTGGGATTATAGGCGCCCACCACCACGCCTGGCTAATTTTCGTATTTTTAGTAGAGATGGAGTTTCACCATGTTGGCCAGGCTAGTCTCAAACTCCTGACCTCAGGTGATCTACCTGCCTTGGCCTCCCAAAGCACTGTTTTAAAGATCTATTCATATTGCTCTGTTGACACTTGGTTTGTTACTTCAAGCTGCCAAAAAATACTCAGTATTATGCAGTCTGCACATTTCACTCACCCCTTCCTCCAGGAGCGAACACCAAGATTTACCCTAATCACTGGAAGCCACAAACAGCACTTCAATGACTACATAATACATGACTCCTATGTGTGAAAACTTCTTTACAATATATATACCCAGGTAAGGGCTGGCTGGTTAATAAGGTGTATGCATGTTGAAATTGACTAAGTACTGAATTTGACTAGCTGGACCAGTCTACTCTCACTAGTAGTTCACATAGGTTATTGTTTTCCCACATCCTTGCAAATACTTGGCCTTACCTGATTTTCTAATGCTTGTTTATCTCATGGATATCTAGTTGTAGTTTTTGAATTTGTTTAAATCACTCTTATCTGATTTTCAATACATTTGAGCATTCTTCATATATCCTTGAGCCATTTAGGTTTCTGCTTCTGCAAATTGCCTACATATAGTCTTTGTCTATTTTTCAACTAGTTTTCCTCTTTATTATTGAATGATTTGCATATGGTTTCTTGTACATCCTAAATACCAGTTAGCACATAGCTTCTCCGCTTTTTGGCTAAGATCAAGTATGGTATCTGTTCTTATCAGTTTAAATACTACTTAGCACATTGGTTTCAGTTTGGCTGTGGGGTCCTTCATTGAACAATTCTGATGAAGTCAAATTAACAATTCCTTATGTTTTGTTTCTGCTTTTGGTATCTTGCTTAAGAGTTCTTTCCCATACCAGGGTCATAAAGTTAACCTATAGTCTCTTCTGTAGCTTTATAGTTTTGCCATTCATATTTAGATGTTTAGTATGTATACACATATATACATATATATTTTCACACACATATAAACACACACCCCTCTATATGCATATATATATATATATATATATATATATATACGTATATGGTATGAGATATAAATCTGTTTTTCCTCAATATGGTAAACTTATTTTCCCATTATCATAAACAGGTTTTTTCTTTCCCCAAGGATTTGTAGTATCATGTTTATGGTATCGAAGACTTCCATTCGAGATCTCCGTTCTGTTCCATTTCTTCATTTACATTTTTACACCAGTACCATACTATTGTTTGTGTTTTTTAAAACATTACTATAGCTTTGTTTTAATCTTGAGTTTGGTAGAACAAATTCCTGCCCTTTAGTCTTATTTTTCAAAACTGATTTAACTATTTGTGGATCTTCATTCTTCAATATACATTTTAAAATAGGTAAAGTCCTTAAAAACATCTGGCTACAATTTCAATTGGCGTGCTATAGACTGATGCATCATTTGTCGGTTGGGGGCGTGGATGCTTTTAGAATGTTAGATGATCTTATCTGTAAAGATAAACTATTTCTTCATTTATTTAGAACTTCACGTCTTGTAATAGGTTTTTAAAACTTTAACCATGGAGGTCTTTCACATTCTTTCAAAAGTTTACTGACATGTTATAGTTGTTTTTATTGCTGTGTATAGCAGCTTATTTCCTAATTATGTTTTCTAGATGGTCTTTACTGCTGCAGAGAAATGTTATTGACTTTTTAAAACTGATCTTGTATCCAGCAACTCTGCTGAACTTCCTGATTTGTTTTACCTTCTTGACCTGTTATAATATCTATGTATAATACTGCTCTTTGCCTTTAGAAGATATTTTTGGCTTGAAGTCTTTTGATAGATTTAAGATCAAGATTGGTACTCTGGCCTTTTTTATTGTTTATATTTCTTTTGCATATGTTTTTAGTGCTTTTAATTTCTACCTCTCTATGTCTTTTTGTTTTAAAGTGTAAGAATGTCTTATTCTTACACTTAGCACTTTGTTTTATAATCCAATATGAGTGCCATTTACTATAATTACTGCTATATCAGGGTTTATTTTTTCATTTTATACTTCCTTTTACTATGTGGCTTCCTATTCCTCTTTGTAGTTCATCTTGTGTTCTTCCAAATAAACAAAAATGATTTCTGCTGCTTTGAGTTTTATATTCTGATTTTTTCTTCTAGTAAGTTATCCCTAAGTTGTCCTTTTTGACTGGGGCTTATTTCACTTAACATAATGTCTTAAAGTTTCATCCATGTTGTAGCATGTATCAGAATTTCATTCTTTTTAAAGGCTGAATAATATTTCATTGGATGTACATACCATATTTTGTTTCTGCATTCATCTATCAATGGACACTTGAGTTGTTTCCACTTTTGGCTATTGTGATAATGTTGCTATTCACAATAGCAATAACATTGCTCTATGTCTGTCTTTCTGTCTTTCAGTATCACACTATTTTGATTACTGTAGCTCTGAAATAAGAAAGTCTATGACCTTCAACTTTGTAATCTTACAAGATTGAGCTGGCTATATGCAGTCTCTTGATACTCTGTATGAATTTTAGAATGGATTTTTTATTTCTACAAAAAAGCATTGGAATATCAACAGGGATTGCACTGAATCTGTGGAATGCTTTGGGTAGCAGTGACATCTTAACAATATCAAGTCTTCCAGTTCATGAACACAGGTTTTGTTTGCCATTTATTTGTGTCTTCCTTAATATTTTTCAGCAATATTTTGTAGTTTTTAGTGTACAAGTCTTTCTTTCACCTCCTTAGTTGTATTAATTCCTAAGTGGTTTTTGTTGTTATTGCTTGTAGCTGAAGGAGATGCTACTGTAAGTTGAAATATTTTCTTAATTTCCTTTTTGGATTATTCATTGCTAATGTACAGAAAAGCAATGATTTTTGCATGTCAATTTTGTGATTTTGCAACTTTCCCAAATTAGTTTATTAGCTCTAACAGATTTGTTTTGTAGAATCTCTAGGGTTTCCTACACATAAAATGATATCATCTGTGATCAGAGACAATGTTACTCCTTCTTTTCCAATTGTGATGCCTTTAATTTTTCTTTCTTACCTAACTGCACTATGAATTCTAGTACTATATTAAATAGAAGTGGCAAAACAGCATCCTTGCCTTATTCCTGATCTTAGTGGAAAAGCTTTCCGTCTTTCACCATTGAGTATGATGTTCGAGCTGCATGTTGTTCATACATGGCTTTTATTATGTTGTGGTAATTTCCTTCCAGTCCTAGTTTGTTGAGGTTTTTTTTTTTTTTTTTTTTTTTTTAAATCATGAAAGGGTATTGAACTATGTCAAATGCTTTCTCTGTATCAGTTGAGATGATTGTGTGTTTTTATTTCCTTTACTTGTTAATGTGGTGTATTACACTGATTGATTTTCGTGTATTGAACCATCCTTGTATTCCAGTAATAAATCCCACCTGGTCATGGTGTGTAATCCTTTTAATATACTGTCGAATTTGGCTTGCTAGTATTTTGTTGAGTATTTTGCCTCAATAATCTCAAGTGATATTTAGTTTTCTTTTCTGGTAGCATGTTTCTCTGGCTTTGATATCACGTAATGCTGGACTTACAGACTTAGATAAGAACAGCTTAATCTTCTTCATTTTTTTTGGAAGAGTTTGAGAAGGATTGGCATTAATCTTTCTTTGAATGTTTGGTAGAATTCATCTGTAAAGACACCTGCTCTAAGGCTTTTCTTTGTTAGAAGGTTTTTGATTATTAATTCAATTGCCTTACTCATTAAAAAGGTCTACTCAGATTTATATATTTCTTTATAATTTAGTTTTGTTAGGTTGTGTGTTTCTAGCAATTTGTCAGTTTCATCTAGGTTATCTAATTGGTTGGTGTACAATTGTTCATGATACTGTCATAATTCTTTTTATTTCTATAAAATCAGCACTTTTTAATTTTTATTTCAATTACTTGAGTCATCTCTCTTTTTAGTCAATCTAGCTAAAAGTTTGTCAAATTTCTTGAGCTTTTAAAATAACCAATTCTCAGTTTTGTTGATTTCTATATTATTTTTCTATTCTCCATCTCTATTCTAATCTTTGTTTTGTTTTTTTCCCCCCTTTGCTAGGCTTGGATTTAGTTTGTACTTGTTTTTCTAGTTCCATAAGGTAGAAAGTTAGAGCACTGATTTGAGACCTTTCTTCTTTTTTAATATAAGCATTTACAGCTATAACTTTCCTTCTTCACACTATGTTCACTGCATCCTGTAAGTTTTAGTATGTTGTGTTTTTATTTTCATTTGTCTCAAGATATTTTCTAATTTCCCTTGTGATTTATTCTTTGACCCTTTAGTTGTTTAAGAGTGTGTTGTTTACTTTTCACATACTTGTGAATTTTTTTTCTTCTGCTGTTGATTTCTAGTTTCATTCCATTTTGATTGGGAAAGATACACAGTATGATTTCAATATTTTTAAATTTATTCAGGCTTGTTTTGTGACCTAACACATGGTCTACCCTGGAGAATGTTCCCTGTGCAGTTGAGAAAATATATATATTCTGCTGTTGTTGGGCATAGTATTCTCTATATGTCTGTTAGTCTAATTGTCTACAGTGTTGCTTGTGTTAATTATTTATTTATTTTCTCTCTACTTGTAATACTCGCCATTGAGAGTGTGGTATTAAAGTCTACTACTATTATTGTAGCCAAGATTTTCAAGAGGGTCTTTTTGTGGCAACCTTTCTGAGGTTTTATATGGCTGAGATTATTTCCATTGTACTTTTCATATTTAAATGCCAATCTAGATGAGTGCAAGATTCTAGCTTCAAAGATTTTTTTCTGCAATACTAAAAAAGCATAACTCAGGCTGGGCACGGTAGCTAACACCTGTAATCCCAGCACTTTGGGAGGCCAAGGCAGGCGGATCACGAGGTCAAGAGATCAAGACAATCCTGGCCAACATGGTGAAACCTCATTTCTACAAAAAACACAAAAATTAGCTGTGCTTGGTGGTGCACACCTGTAGTCCCAGCTACTCGGGAGGCTGAGGCAGGAGAATAGCTTGACCCCGGGAGGCGGAGGTTGCAGTGAACCGATTGCACCACTGCACTCTAGCCTGGTGACAGAGCGAGACTCTGTCTCAAAACAAAACCCAAAAAACTACAACTCTGTGTTTTGTTTTGTGAGACAGAGTCTTGCTCTGTCACCCAGGCTGGAGTGCAGTGGCACAATCTCAGCTCACTGCAACTTCCGCCTCCTGGGGTCAAACGATTCTCCTGCCTCAGCCTTCCGAGTAGCTGGGATTACAGGCGCATGCCACCATGCCCATCCACTTTTTGCATATTTAGTAGAGGTGGGCTTTTACCGCTGGTCTTGAACTCCTGACTTTGTGATCTGCCCACCTCGGCCTCCCAAAGTGCTGGGATTACAGACGCATGCCACCATGCCAAGCTAATTTTTGTATATTTAGTAGAGGTGGGCTTTCACCATGTTGGCCAGGCTGGTCTCTAACTCCTGACTTCGTGATCTGCCCACCTTGGCCTCCCAAAGTGCTGGGATTACAGGCGCATGCAACCATGCCCAGCTAATTTTTGTATATTTAGTAGAGGTAGGCTTTCACCATGTTGGCCAGGCTGGTCTCGAATTCCTGAATTCGTGATCCACCCACCTCATCCTCCCAAAGTGGTGGGATTACAGGCATGAGCCACTGCACCCGGCCAACTCAGTTGTCTTTTTGCAGAAGTTTTTGAAGTGTCTAATATGAATATGTTACCTGTTCATTTGTAAGTGATCTGTTTCTTTCTGAAAGCTTTTAGAAATTTGCCTTTGATATTCTTAAATTTTACTATATAATGTGTCTAAGTATGAAAATGATTCCAATAATAGCTGTATTATTTAACTATGTAAGAATTTGTGTACTCTCCATGTTTTAGCCAAAATTTTTGGACGCATTGATTTGACTTTGGGTTTTATGAGGGTAGGAACTATGTTTTTCTGTTTCATAGCTGTATCTTCAGTGCCTAGCAGTGTTCTTAGTATATGGTAGATGTACTAAATAAATATTTGTTGAATGAATGAATAACTGAATAGTCACCCAGATGACTGGCAACTTTTCTAAGATTTTCTAAAATATATTATTTCTTTTGTAATTTGTCTCAATAACTAGGGATTTTTTACAGCAGACAAATAAGAAAAAGACATTTAACAGAATTTAACACTAAACTGAGTTAGTTTCAGTAGATGGTCTACAGGTTATAAGAAATATTTAAAAATACATAGTTAGGAAAAGAACCATGCAAATTACCATTGGCTTATACACTCATATCTGAAATCTGAAAGATACTAGTCTTGGTCAAAAATACGTCAGTATGTATTTATATAGTATAGTATCACTCTGTACTTGTACTTGATTTACAACCCTTTCTTCCCTACTAAACTGTGACCAACTTGGAGAAACCATGTTTTTGAAGGAATAATATAGATGACAAGAAATTTGTACTTTACTCCTTTAGACTAGTGATACGTACCACTATATAATAAGTAAAATACTTAAAAGCAGAAAAGAGTGGTAATTTTAACTTTTTTCCTTCAGGAATATCCTCTTTTATCAATGAATGCTAAGTTAAAACACAAACAAAAGTGGAAGACAGAATGAGGACTTTCTTTGTTTAATTCATCTTTGTTATGGTCTTAGGCTTATTTTGCTTAGTGGAATTATTATTTTCTAATGATATTCGACCATGTGTGAACTCCCCCCATCATCTACTTTTCTTAACTATCATCTAAAAATACAGTACAAATGTCCACCTTTAACAGGCACGTAAATTTTCAGGGTGCCACAGACTTAGGAACTGACATAATCTTTCTTTAAGAAAAGTAATAGGGCCAGCGTGGTGGCTCACGCCTGTAATCCCAGCACTTTGGGAGGCTGACGCGGGCAGATCACAAGGTCAGGAGATTGAGACCATCCTGGCTAACACGGTGACACCCCGTCTCTACTAAAAATAACAAAAAATTAGCCAGGCATGCTGGCGGGCACCTGTAGTCCCAGCTACTCGGGAGGCTGAGGCAGGAGAATTGCTTGAACCCGGGAGGTGGAAGTTGCAATAAGCCAAGATAGCGCCTGCGCAATTGCACTTCACACAGAGCAAGACTCCGTCTCAAAAAAAAAAAGTATTAAAAAGGTTGATAGAAAAAGAAAAGAGATCCTCTTCTGGTTGTGAATATAAAAAACCCAATGACAATTCACAGTCATACGAGGCCTTATTGTGACAACACTAGGAAATGTATAAAAAATTTAAGAAAATGGTTTCAACAGTGAAATTATTGCAGGGTTTTAGATATTGAGAACCTATTTGTGAAACTGAGCTATATAAATAATTAATAGTAAGAAAAATAAAACTCATGTTTTTCTACAGAAATTGAATGAATTATAGAAATTTGAGAAGGTGTTAACAATCTTAAAAATATGAATTCTTTGGGTTTTGCATTTCCACTGTGCAAAAGTGGTGTGGGATATTTCAACCAGTCTGTCAAATAATCTATGCATAAATTGGAGGGAGCAGTTCCCCTGAAAGAGTTGCTTTATATTTAAAAAAATAGTATCCAGTTTAAAAATAAACTCACTTACCTTTTACATGCTTTTTATGTTTCCCTGTCTTAATTAATTCCTCAAGTTAATTTCTTTTTAACCAAACACTGTCAATTCCCAGATCATGCCATTGCATTCCAATATAGGGCAATGTGATAAAAATGATCCTTATAAATTAAGTATAATATTATATTTGCATTCAGAATCAACTATTCAAGTCTGCATATCTTGTAATGGCCATAGAATTCTCTTTACCCTTGTTTTGTGGTACCTAAGCTGTCAATTACTTTGGGAACATTTTTGAAAAGTAAACCTTTGGCAATCATCTTTACAAAGTATATAGACATGGTTTAAAATTTGAACTTAAAAAATTTAAGCCATGTCTATATAGCTTCTCTTTTGAAAAAGTCTGCCTTGCTTGAAGAATTTAAACAATCAGAATTCAATTCAAGGAAAGTTGCCAAAGATGAGGTGATGCATTCTAAAACAACAGAGAGAAAAGTGATCTTCAGCAGAAATCACATAGAATTTTAGACTTGAAATGGACCCTATAGGTCATGTAATCTGAAGACCACTAGGGAAGTCCATGGTAAGAATAGAAAAAATTTTTCACCCTATGATTTTACATATGATTCAAATATGTAATGTTTCCATGCAGATTTACACAATATTGTAAATCTACATTTTGGCGGGGATTATCTTGATGTCCTTCAAATGTAATTCATATTACTTTAGAATCTTTATGGGGTGGAGGAGGTAGATTCTATTATGAATATGTAATTGATTTTTGGAACTTACTTGTTGGAAAAATACATTTTTGTATTTTTCTAGATGGGAAAAAGTCTTTCTGTGGAACTTACATCAGCCAGCTCTCTATGCTACACCAGTTTTGCATACGTATGAGGGAAGGATGATAAGGATTAAGTCTGAGTAATATTTGTCAATATTTTATGTGAAATCTTATTCAATTCATAATTTAACTTTCAAGAATTAGTTTTAGCATTTTAAATTTTATTGTAATTAAGTCTGCATTTGTTGTATTTATTAAAGCAATGTTAATCTATTGATTTACATTTACATTTTAAACATCCTACCTTTGTTTATTTAAAGCTAACAAAGCTGAGTAGCATGTTCTTATATGGACATGCTAGTGTTTTACGCTGATTATTTTTATAATAAGTTAATCATATATAACATAAATCTCATATATGTTTCATGTTTATATTTTTTGCATTTGTCATTAAATTAAAATCTTACATTAAAAAACAAAAGAATGCCAAAAGGAATGCTCTGAACATAACCATATATGCATCATTGACATGCAAATTTTGACATGTAAACAATATAATACAATCCTATTCATTTACAGAGTTAGGATAAAAGCGTGTCTAGGAAGGCAGCTGCTTTATAAGCAGTCCTACAAGTGGCATAACTATACCACTTCTTTTATCATTCTAGTACTTTACCACTCATTTGATATTTGACAGCTGTGCGGGGATGACTGGAAAATTTGAATGTGTAAAAATAACTTGTTGGATTGGTTTTTACATTTTTTCTAATTTTAAAGTTTTCTAAAAGTTTTGCATTTCACATTTTGCTTTTAATTTACTTTGAATTTAACTTTGTGTATAGGATAAGAAGTTCAACCTTATTTCCTTCCTCTGTGAAAAAAAAGTTCCATCACCATTTATTCCTCTTTTCCTTTTTGATGTTTTATCAAAATTGCCTTGATCATTCTTGGCACTTCACACTTGCATATAAATTTTACAATCCTCTTGTCAAGGTCCAGGGGAAAAAAACCTGCCAGTAATTTGGCAAGGAATTGCACTATGAATGATTTTGGAAAAACTGGTATCTTTATTTTTTTATACCAAGAACATGGTATATCTCTCCTTTCATGTAAGTTTACAATATGGTTTTATTATTGCCTCTATAAGCAACTTGCATACATTTTTAGATAATTATTAGCTATTCTTATATATTATTGGTTGCTACTGTAAAAATACATTTTAAAAATTACACTTTCTAACGTGTAGCTATAGAAATACAGCTGATTTTTATAAATTGCACTTGTATCCTAAAACTATGTTGAATTCTCTTATTCTAAAGATTTGCATATTCTCTTGCTTTTTATGTGAATAATAATATTGTTTGTGAATAGTAGCAGTTTTGAGTCTTCCTTCTCAATATCTATAATTTACATACAGTATCTTTTATTATTGAAATGGTTAAGATCAATGATGAGTAGAAGTAGTGATAACAGACATCATTGTGTTTATGGTTTTAATCTATTGTCATTAACATGTCATCATTTCTAACATTTCATCTAACATTTCATCATTAACGATCAAGCTTGTTGCAAGTTTCAAATAGATACTCTAATAAAGAGTGTCTTTATTTCTTAACTTAATAAGTTAAGGAATTTTCCTTTATTTTATTTTATTTTTTTTGAGATGGAGTTTCGCTGTCGCCCAGACTGGAGTGCAGTGGCGCAATCTCGGCTCACTGCAAGCTCCACCTCCCGGGTTCATGCCATTCTCCTGCCTCAGCCTCCCGAGTAGCTGGGACTACAGGCACTCGCTGCTACGTCCGGCTAATTTTTTTTATTTTTAGTAGAGACGGGGTTTCACCGTGTTAGCCAGGATGGTCTCAATCTCCTAACCTCGTGATCCACTGGCCTCGGCCTCCCGAAGTGCTGGGATTACAGGCGTGAGCCACCATGCCCAGCCCTTTATTGCTTTTTTGCTAATATTTGGTTGGATTTTAGAAAATTTTTTGGTTCGTTGAGATGACATAATTTTTCTTCTTTATTTCTTAGAGTGGTAAATGTCACTACTAGATTTTCCACTTTTAAACTATATTTGCATTCCTGAAATAAACCCAACTTGGTCATGATGTATTACTATTATTATTATTATTATTGCTAGTATTATTCAAAATTAGATTCAGTTGTCCAGTATTTTGTTTAGAATTTTTGCATATAACTGTAAGTAAAATTTGCTTATGATTTCATGTGTCATGGTGTCCTTATTAAATTTTGCTATCAAGATTTAACCAAGTTTATAAAAGAAGTTGGGGGGAGTGTTCCTTTTCTTGTATTCTCTGGAAGAGTTTATGTGATATTTATCTATTCCCTTCAACATCTGGCAGAACTTTCCTGTAAGTCACTTATATCTGGTCTCTTCTCGGAGGGACATTATCAACTACTGACTCAAGCTTCTCCAATGGTTATAGATTTCTTCAGTGCTTCTTTTCCTTTTTTTTTTTTTTTTTTGTTTGTTTTTTGGAGTCTTGCTCTGTCACCCAGGCTGGAGTCCAGTGGCGCCATCTCGGGCTCACTGCAACCTCTGCCTCGTGGGTTCAAGCGATTCTCCTGCCTCAGCCTCCTGAGTAGCTGGGACTACAGGCACGTGCCACCATGCGCAGGTAATGTTTTGTATTTTTA
The DNA here is from genome assembly GCF_009764315.1 of Trachypithecus francoisi. Lineage (NCBI taxonomy): Eukaryota > Metazoa > Chordata > Mammalia > Primates > Cercopithecidae > Trachypithecus > Trachypithecus francoisi. Next base: position 1,184,532 of record NW_022681461.1, read on the forward strand.
GTAGAGACAGGGTTTCACTGTGTTAGCCAGGATGGTCTTGATTTCTTGACCTTGTGATCCATCCACCTCAGCCTTCCAAAGTGCTGGGATTACAGGCGTGAGCCACGGTGTCTGGCCCCTTTTTAATATATTTTTTAAGGCAGTATACATTTAAACACTTTGGCATGAAATCATTTTTAGTATACTCCCATATTTTTCTAATATTTGAATTCTCTTTAACATTGCCCTATTTTTCTTTCCTAATGTTTGAGTTTTTTCTCTACTTTTCTTGATTCATTTCACCAGTGGTTTGCCTACTTCATTAATCTTTTTCAAAGAATCAACTTTTGGCTTTGTTGATCATCTCTACTGTGTTTTTTTAATTACTTTTTAACTTCTGTTTTTTATTTTTTCCTTTTATTCTAGTTTCTTTAGGATTAGTTTGTTGTCCTTTTTTAAAGTTGGAAGCACAATTAATTTTCAGCTTTTCTTCTTTTTCAATATAGGCATTTTTTACACTTTAGCAATGTCCCACAAACTTTGATATGCAGTATTATTATTCAGTTCTAATGGATGTTGAAACAGCAGGACTCAGGCGATGAAATATGAATGTAAGTTCATTTATTTGAACAATACTCATTCAAACCCACTTTGAGAACCATTTTTTTCTTCATATTCTTGAAAGGCAACCAGGAAAAGTCTCATGATTCTTCTAGTCTCTCTTGATAATAAAAAAAAATCCTGGGGTCACTTCTAGCCACTAAAAAGAGACAAACAAAAAGTCAGTTTGGTAAAGCCCATGTAATGAAAAAAAAAAATTAAGACTTCAACACTTGTTCAACCTTAAAGACTTCCCCTTTCAGAGCTCACACTTGGTATAGGCAAGTGGTTGGCAGGGGAAAATGTGGGGGTGATTGCTTCTTTTATATGATTTATGCCTCACCTTCCTCTCCTACTTTCTAAGCTGCTTCCAACTTCTTTAGGGTTGACTTGGAAAAAGAGATTAAAATAAGGAACGAGGGCCAGGCGAGGTGGCTCACTCCTGTAATCCCAGCACTTTGGGAGGCCAAGGCGGGCGGATTACTTGAGGTCAGGAGTTTGAGACCAGCCTGGCCAACATGGTGAAACCCCGTCTCCACTAAAAATACAAAACTTAGCCAGATGTTCGCCTGTGGTTCCAGATGCTCGTAAGGCTGAAGCAGGAGAATTGCTCGAACCTGGAAGGCGGAGGTTGCAGCGAGCAGAGATGGCACCACTGCACTCCAGCCTGGGTGACAGAGCAGGCTCTGTCTAAAAAAAAAGAAAAAAGAAAAAGGAACAGGAAAGGTCTTATTTCACCAGCACTGCCCTGAGATTGTAGAGGTTCTCCTTGGCTGTCTTTCTCTCTTGGGTGCTTTTCTGTGTTCTTCAAAGTCACTACTTTACCATTAGACATCCGGCTGTGCAGAGCTCCTCCTGGGGTCATCTCGATACTTCTGCTGCCTTTCACTTACCTATGACCTACATTTACACCAGAGGAAATGTGCATCCTTTCCTAACAGTAAACTCTGGGAGTGAAGTGGCCCCCAAAGTGTGAATCTTTCCTATTAAACTTCAGAGCAGTTAGCCACCCATAGTACCTCCCCTTCAGATACCTAAAGTTTGAGTCAAAGAGTTCACCATATCCCACAAATTCTAGGGAATGCATACCAAAATTTCCAGGCGATCCCTCTGAAGCCCCTTTCGTTGATCTGGAGAAGAGATGTGGCACTGCAATAGCTGTGTCAAAAACATCTTCTCTTCCTCTAATCTCCCATTCCCAATCCTTTTATATTCTACATGTAGGTGAGGAATTAGGATAGTAAAATCTGTGTTAATGACTTCCTTTGATAATCTTACATGGAGTATTACCTTACAGGAAAATGTGGGCTTTGTCATCTTAGGACCAGCTGAAACCGTCTAAACACATTCCACTTTTGGGGTCTGTTGCATATTTACTTTCTAGTCTTCATCATTGTTGGGAACAGGCCCCCCAAAATCTGGCCACAAACTGGCCCCATAACTGGCCATAAACAAAATCTCTGCAGCACTGTGACATGTTCATGACGGCCATAACACCCACACTGGAAGGTTGTGGGTTTACCGGAATGAGGGCAAGGAACACCTGGCCTGCCCAGGGCGGAAAGCTGCTTAAAGGCGTTCTTAAGCCACAAACAGTAGCATGAGCAATCTGTGCCTTAAGGACATGCTCCTGCTGCAGTTAACTAGCCCAACCTATTCCTTTAATTCGGCCCATCTCTTCATTTCCCATAAGGGATACTTTTAGTTAATTTAATGTCTACAGAAACTAAGCTATCTTAGTTATAATATCTACAGCAAGCTAATGACTGGCTTGCTGTTAATAAATATGTGGGTAAATCTCTGTTCGAGGCTCTCAGCTCTGAAGGCTGTGAGACCCCTGATTTCCCACTTCACACCTCTATATTTCTGTGTGTGTGTCTTTAATTTCTCTAGTGCTACTGGGTTAGGGTCTCCCCAGCCGAGCAGGTCTCGGCAATCATGATTTTTTCTCTGGCTCATAAGTTATTTAGAAACGTGTTTTTACATTTCAGAATATATCATCCTTAAAAATATTCTTCAATACTGGTTTCTAGGTGGAGAACATTTTTACCTCCTTGGTTTAAAAAAAAAAAAAAAAAACCAAGAGGCTGGGCATGGTGGCTCATGCCTATAATCCTAGCACTTTGAGAGGCCAAGGCGGGTGGATTGCCTGAGCTTAGGAGTTCGAGACCAGCCTGGGCAACATGGTGAAACCCCGTCTCTACTAAAAATACAAAAAAATTAGCTGGGCGTGGCAGCATGCGCCTGTAGTACCAGCTACTTGGGAGGCTGAGGCAGGGGAGGGTGCAGTACGCTGAGATTGCACCACTGCACTCCAGCCTGGGCAACAGAGCAAGACTCCATCTCCAAAAAAAAAAAAAAAAAAAAGCCATTTATCATTTATGTAGTTAATTTGTCCCTAAAGCTTTTTGCATTAAAGCTTGTTTTGTATAATATTAATATTTTGAGCTACCCCAACTCTTTCATTTTTTGCCTCCTAGCCTCCATTTCTTTCGACCTTTCTCTTATGTTTTCTACTTGGCCTTTTTGTCCTGCATTTTGGATTGTTTTTTTAGATCTTTCAGTTCACAAATTCTCTAGTAGGGTATGTTGAATTTGCTCTTTAAGTTACCATTGAGTTTTCCATCTCAATAATCAATTTTATTTTAAGAAGTTCTGGTTCTTTAAAAAAAAAATCTGTTTTAACAATGCCTTCTGTTTCCTTTCTTTTCAGTTCAGTTTTTAAAAATATCAACATGTATTTTAACCACACTTTATAAACCCCCTTCTATCGATTACTTCGATTAGCTAAAATTTCTAGGGTCCTATTTCTGTTGTTTGTTTCCTCTCCTGGCCCTTGTTCATGATGGCTTGTTTCTGTGTATGTTTTGCAGCTTTAGGGTTGTGACTTGTTAGATGGGACTTTATCTCCAGAAATTCTGAGGAGTCCTTGTTTTAACGTTTCCCTCTAGAAAGGATGTGCGTGCTTCTTTCTAGCAACCTAGATGCAATTAACCGGGCACTACATTATGCTATTATCTTGGCTTGGGGTTTCCTAGGTGATGCAGATTGTATACATTCAAATCCTAAATTTGAGGACATAGCTGTGGTTTCAAAATTTCAGACGGAATTAACAACATCCCTTCAAAAATCCCATGCCAAGACAGACAAATCCTTCTTCATCCTCCTCCTTTTCTGCTGTCCAGACTTTTTTCTTCTAGCTCACCTTGCAAGCTTTCTGATTTCAAATGAGTGGCTCTGTTTCAATGTGGGACATTGTGGGAGCTTAAGACCATGTCTTCTGCTCCCACAAGTCTGTTAAAATTCAGACCTTTTTGTAACTGAGCCAGACAAATGTGTCCAGGAAAGGAGTGGTATAAGTGCCATCTTAATAAACTAGTTTTCAGTTCCTTCCTTATTTTTGGTCCATGAGTATTTCACATGCTTCTTGAAAGCTCAGCTATGTATTTTGAGATTTATTTTTTAAATGTTTATAGATTCAGAGGGTACAGTGCAGGTTTGTTACATGGATATATTGCATAATGGTGAGGTTTACGCTTCCAGTGTACATCACTCAAAAAGTGAACATTGTTCCCAATAGATAATTTTTCAACCCTCACCTCTCTCCCATCCTACCCACTTTTGGAGTCTTCTGTGTCTATTATTTCCTTCTGCATGTCCATATGTACCTATTAATTAGTTCCCATTTTTAAGTGAGAACATGTGGTATTTGATTTTCTGTTTCTGAGTCATTTCACTTAGGATAATGGCGCCCAGCTCCATCCATGTGGCTGCAAAAGACATGGTTTAATTCTTTTTTTTATGGCTGCATTATATTCCATGGTGTTTATATACTACATTTTCTTTATCCAGTCATCTCTTGATAGACACTTAGATCGATTCCATGATGTTGCTATTGTGAACTTCACTGTGGTAACATACAAGTGTGGGTGTCTTTTCAACATAATGATTTACTTTCCCTTGGACAGATACTCAGTAGTGGGATTCCTGCATCAAATTGTAATTCTATTTTTAGTTCTTTGAGAAATCTCCATACTGTTTTCCATAGAGGTTGTGCTAATTTACATTCCCATCAACAGTGTATAAGCATTCGCTTTTACATCTTGAGAGTTTTTATAAACATATTTCAACCAGTAGTTCTTGGTGTTTTGTTGCAGGATTTTTATACTTATCTGACATGAGGTATTAAATGTTCTATTATCTGAGTCTATTGAGTCTATGAAGTAAAAATGGTATTGCTGAATATTCTAACACTGACTCTATATAATCTTTCACTATACCTCGTTCAAGCCTCAAATTTTTCTTTCTTTGGCCGGAGCTTTTTTGTTGTGTTTTGCTTTATAATTGTGGTAAAAAAGAACACATTATATAAAATGTACCTTCTTAACCATTTTTAAGTGTACGGTTCAATAGTGTTAAGTATGTTCACATTGTTGTGCAACGTTGAGTTTTAAACTTTAAGATTTAGGTTATTTGTGGCAAGGAAGGACAGATCTATTTTATCTTCTGTCTCTTGCCTTCACTCATCTTTGCTTCCTTCTTCTTTTTTTTTCCATTGGCTGGAACAATGTATGAATGGAGAAATGCTGCAACCTAAAATCATCTAACTGAAACTCAAAGACTTAATTTCTCGTGTTGTCCTAAGAGTTTCACATCTGTTTTTTTCTGGAGCCTTTTTGCTAGATTAACTCACAATTCTGGAGATCTGTCAACCACATACAGATATGTATTTGACTTTTGCAGTGTGAAGATAAAGAGAGACTATTTTTTGGCAAATTATTGGTGGGTTTAACCTTCCTTCCATGAGCCTCTTTTGAAATGGCTGTGTTATCACCATCTGTGTTATTTTTTTCTCTTCTGTAGTTATAATTGGCTTAATTTTTGCTAGATCCTCCTTTGCCAAAAGTTTTGTACGTGATTCAGTTCATTTATGTGATTTATCCAACATCACACATATTAACTACAGGAATTCCGTAATATTTTACGAGATATTCAGTTTAACTTTGAAGTGACTGGACTGACAGTGGTAGATGTTCACAATATCAGCACCTACATAAGGATGTCAATGCAAAGAAAAAAGCTACTGTTAGGTGGGCAAAGGAATATTTGAGGATGTCTAATTTTATGAGGCAACTAGTTCACTAGGACATATTTTCATGTCATGATTATTTCTGCTTCAGTATACATTATAAGTACAGCAGTGAGGTTAAATAATAAACACTCAGAAAATGAGGTATCCTCCTCTTTTGTTAGTCACAAGGGTATTCCTTCAACCAGATGATATCTTCCATTTAAACCAATATTTATTTCTGAATTTGCTTATCACTTCTAATTAGAGGTCAGCTCTGTCAAGAGCTACATCTTAACTCAATGGACCTCTGGAAAAATAAGACAAAATTACACAACCCGTCATTTCAGAGAGGGAAAAAAAATCAAACTTCTTCCCTGGTAGTTGTAGGGGAAAAAAATAAGCTTGATTAAAATGTCAATTTGCATTTTGATTTTAGAGACAATGTGAAAAGAGATACAATCCATCAATAACAAGAAGCAGATTTTTCTAGATTTTAAGATTTCCAATATCAGGGTGTATGTTAGAATCAAGAATTACAATTATAGGCCGGGCGCGGTGGCTCAAGCCTGTAATCCCAGCACTTTGGGAGGCCGAGACAGGCGGATCACGAGGTCAGGAGATCGAGACCATCCTGGCTAACACGGTGAAACCCCGTCTCTACTAAAAAATACAAAAAACTAGCCGGGCGAGGTGGCGGGCGCCTGTAGTCCCAGCTACTCGGGAGGCTGAGGCAGGAGAATGGCATAAACCCGGGAGGCAGAGCTTGCAGTGAGCTGTGATCCGGCCACTGCACTCCAGCCTGGGCGACAGAGCGAGACTCTGTCTCAAAAAAAAAAAAAAAAAAAGAATTACAATTATAATTAGTAGTGTTTTTCGCTGCGTCGCCAGATTGGAGTGCAGTGGTGCAAACTTGGCTCACTGCAACCTCCACTTCCCGGGTTCAAGCGATTCTGCTGCCTCAGCCTCCCGAGTAGCTGGGACTACAGGCACGTGCCATCACACGCCCAGCTAATTTTTGTATTTTTAGTAGAGACGGGGTTTCACCATGTTGGCCGGGATGGTCTCGATCTCTTGATCTCGTGATCTGCTCGCCTCGGCCTCCCAGAGTGCTGGGATTACAGGCTTGAGCCACCGAGCCCGGCCTATTAGCCAAAATATTAAACTGATATAATGTCTATGTAGAACGCAACTTTCAAGTGGATGTATTCCATTGATAGTAACAGTAATAACAACACATATATTCCTTACTATGACCAGTCACTGTTTTAGGAGTTTTACTTGATTATCTTATTTTTTACAATTACCCTTTTTAGGTAGTTTACTATTATTAGCCTCACTGTTAAGGTGATCGGTGAGGACAAGAAAACACAGAGAAGTGACCTGGCCAACATCTCACACAGAGATGGCTGAGTTAGATGTTTCACTTAGGCTTCAAGTTACTACCTGCTGGTAAGCAAACAAGTTATATTTTAAATGAAGCATTTTATGAACACATCCTACTAGTTTTTAGTGTCTGCCAAATAATTGAGATCTATTTGCAAAGCAAACAGCCATATTGTTTTCTTAAGACACTACTGTAGGCAGAATAATGATCCCCCAAAGATGTTTACCTCCTAATCTCTGGAATTCCTGAATATATTAGCTTACATGGCAAAAGGATTCCGCTGATGTGATCAAGGCCAGAGACCTGGAAATAGGAAGATGATGCTGGATTGCTCAGATGAGCCCTCAGAATCTTTTCCAGCTGCCATCAGCGGTAGACTTGAGGATGGAAAGGTCGGAGATGGCACATCACTGGCTTTGAAGATGGAGGAAGGGGCCAAAGGCAACGAATGTTGACAGAAGCTGGCGAAGGCAAGCTAAGGATTGTCCTGTGGCGTCTCCAGAAAGGAGTGCAGCTAGGGTGACACCCAGGCAGTACTTCTGACCTACAGAACGGCGAGATAATAAATGCAAGATGATACATTTGTGCTGTTTCAAGCCACAAAGTTTGTGGTCATAGGTTATTGTGGCAATAGGGAACGGATACAGGCCCCGTCAGGTATTTCACTCAATCCATGAAACACAAATTTTAACAAGCGCGGGAGCCACTTATGGATCCGTCTATCTGCGCTGCCTGGGAGCGTCAGAGGCCGCGAACTTCGTGCACCTCGCGGGTGGGCGGGGCTGCCCTAAGATGCTCCGGGCTCAGAGCAGACGGCTGCGTTCCCCCGCGTTCAACGAACCGCCAGAAACGTCAGAGGGACGGAGGAAAGCTTTACACTTTAACAGTATTTTTACGTTTATTTCCAGCAAATGTTGGCTTTGTATTTAAAGTATTTATGATTCACTATAAAGTGTAGGATCCAAGAAAACGCGCTAGTTTCACTTGGCACCTGTGGGTGTCCCGGGGAGCTCTCCAAGGAGGGACTGGCTCCTGGAAGTTCCTGGGGTGCGGCACCACCACGGACGAACCAAGTTCCACCGAGAAGCCGAAAGCCGCGACCGCCGGAACACCCTCTGCCAGGCCTCCACCGCCTCAGTGGCCCTTTACAGCCACTGCATTCCCAAGCCCCCCCAGTTACGTCCCGCGTCGCTCAGCGCCCGGCCCACCCAGCGACCTCAAACCTCGCGACACTTGCAACTCCCGCGGGCCTTCCTGCTACAGGCCTCCTAGGGGCGAGACATCGGGAAGATGACTCCGCCCACGGAAAAAAGAAGATTTCGTTCTCGCGAGATCCCAGTGACAAATCGGCAGCCCGTTCTCGCGGGATTTTCCAAGGCCGGGTTGGAAGTTGCGGGGGTTAGGAGACTGAGGTCAGATCCCGAGGAGGAGATTTGGGGGTTGCAATGCTGGTCTCCTGTCCTCCACCGGCGGCGGCGGAGCCCGAAAGCACTAGGTGAACACCGCCTTGCCAGCCTCACACAGCGTCCCGTGGCTCTGCCGCCGCTCCGGACGTCGCCCTCTCGTTCTCCTTAGGTCCCCTTAGTCGCTACCTTAGCTAGGATCCCCCTCCTCCATCCACTGGCTTCGGGTTGCCGGAGAGCGATGCCCGGAGGGCGACCGGAAGTGGCGCTGGCCGCCATTGGCCCACCGGCCCGCCACCTCGCTGTCCTCCGCCTTCCGGGTGTTACGTGCAGCCGGGCTCGGCCCCTCCCCCTGGCCGGATGGATCCCTCGGCGCCACAGCCCTGCGCGGAAACCGCAGGCAAAGGTACCAGCTCCGCGCTCGCCCCTTATCCAGAGGCCGGTCTGCTGCGTCGCGTTGGACCAGTTCTCGCCGGTGCACTTCGGGTTGGGGTTTTGCCCTGTAGAGCCTCTTCAGTGACAGCTGCAGATTGTGAACCCTCTGCAGGCCTGGGACCAAATCTCCGATTCAGTGTTGAGAACCTGGACTCGGGGGTCAGCCCCTGGGATCTAGTGCTGCCTCTGACAGTTACTTGCTGAGCAACTTTGGGCAGGTTCCTCTTTGTAAAACGGGGTTCATTACTAGGTTCTTGTGATTATTAAATGACGTGAACAATACGCAAAGCATTTATGTGACTCCGCGTCTGGCCCATATTAAGCACTCAGTAAACGTTATTTTCATTCCTTATCCTTGTATGCCCAGTTGTTAGTGAATGGCAGAAGTTTGTTGTAAGTAGGTAAATGAAGGTTGAGATATTTAGTTCAATTGAGGTTTATTGCCTATTGAGTCAGGGCATTATATTCTGCCTTAAATAGGAGATTTAAAGAAGGTGTGATAACCTACCACAAGTCATCTGGGATGCCTTCTGGCACCCTAATGAATAGCTTCCATTAATAATTGTGCTGTATAACAAAAGCTACCAGGTATTGAGTGATTTTCCTGAGCCCGGCAATATGCCGATTGTTTACTTGCTTTCCTTTGAGGAAGATGTCGATCTCATTAAATAGATGAATTCAGAGCTAAAGCTCAGAGAGGGCAAGTTACAAGCCTGAATTCTGAGGTCTAGGAATTGATGACGCTGTAATTCAGGGGCCACACATGTAAATACCCATAGGAGACGGGCAGCTAAAAATAAATAGATGAAGCTGCCGAGTGGAGATTATGGTGACTGGGACGTTCGTTCCTTCTGATAGATCTAGTCACTCTGGTATTTATTGATGGAAGGAGCAGAAAGCTCCAGGGCCCCGAGGTGGGAACATGCTTGAGGAATAGCGAGGAGGCCATTGGAGTGAAAGAGGGAGAGAGAGACCCTATCACCAGAATGAATTGAATTGGTAATTAGTTTAAACCAAAACAAATGATTTCGACTCATTAAATTATAGGAGACTTAACCCTGTTAAATCCAACAGGAAATCCTCACCATTTAAGCAGTTGTTCTGTAGTTTGGATACTGAGAGATTCCATTTCTAACTCAAACTTAACTGAATTTATTTCGTTCTAGAAATTACCCAAACCCAGAAACCAAAAATACTCCAATAAGTTGTGTTGATTCCCTTAAGGCTTTTTTTTTTTTTTTGCACTTGCTGTACACTTATCTGAAATACAGTTCTTAGACCCCTTTCCCTTTTAAATTACATTTCTCAATACTCTCTTCTCATAGCATTCTTCTTCCAATGCACTTTTTACAGTTATGTATATGTTTATGTACTTTTTAGTTTTCTCTCTCTCAAGATATCAAGGCTCTGTGAGATCGATAATTTGTAATAGGCCAGGCGCGGTGGCTCACACCTGTAATCCCAGTACTTTGGGGAAGCTGAGGCGGGAGGATAGTTTGAGGCCAGCCTGGGCAACATAAGCGAGAGCCTGTCTCTACTAAAAATAAAAATTTAGCCAGGCATGTTGGTGCACACCTGTAGTCCCAGCTACTCAGGAGGCTGACGCGGGAGGATGGCTGAGCTCAGGAGTTGGAGTTTACAGTGAACTATGATTGTGCCATGACACTCCAGACTGGGCGACAGAGAGACTCTTGTCTAAAAAAAAAAAAGAAAAAGAATGTGTAATAAGTTCACATGTTCATTGAATGTCTGCTGTGTGACTCTGTGTTGGTCCTGGGGATAAAATTTATAACAGTACAAACTTTTTCTTGGGAAGGAAATTACTCTCTAGTGGAAGAAAAAGACAAAAACAAGTGGACATGATAATTAAATGTTATGGTAAGTGCTACAGAGAAAATAAAATGATGAGATAGAGAATAATGGGGTACCCTACTCTAAATTGGTGGACTGGGAGCAGAGAGACTGGTTAGGCATAATTTAGGGAGAGTTGATGGTGGCATGCTTTAAGACAGAGGTCAGCAAACTACTGCCTGTGGGCTAAGACTGGTCTGACACTTCTTTTTGTAAATAAAGTTTTATTGGAACACAGCTGTGCCCATTTGTTTATGTATTGTCTGGTTGCTTTTGCATTACAAGGGCAAGAGAATGTATGGCCTACAAAATCTAAAGTAATGAATAGCTAATAACTGACTCTACAGAAAATGTTTGCCAGCCTTTGCTTTAGTGAGATGGTGGCATGGAGGAGAGTGATTCATTTTTGAAGTAAAACCAGGCCGTTCTGACGGATTGGATGTAAGGAGTAATATTAAATGAGGTTTAAGGGCTGACTAATGGTTTTCTACCTTGAAAAGTTGGTTAGATGATGATGCCAATTAATGAGATGCAGGAAGACTATTAGTCACCATCATTTTTGACATTAGTTTTCTTCATTTTATACCCATTATGTGGTATAATATTTGGTGAATAATTTGTGCTTAAATCACATGTGTTGAATAATCGATAATAAAATAAGTCTTAAAAAATGATAGGGCAGGCAAACACATAATGGGAAAAGTAAGTAATGGGGTAAGAATTGTGTAAGGGTTGCTTTAGGTTTTAAGGTGCAAATAGTACTGTTATGAAAATAGGACCCGTTGACCTATATGTTGTTTTACTTGTACAGTGGATCAAGGCTTTAGTTTGACATTAAAACACTCTTTTAGAATGGTGTGTAACAGTTGTCAACAGTTTGGATCCAGAGATTAGAGTGGGAGAGAACGTTTTTCCTTGTGTACTCATTATTGTTATGGTAAAATAACCTCATCAAAGTTAGTGGCTTTACTTTTGAGGAACAACTGATGGATGAGGAACATAATGAACTATTCTTGCTTTAGATAGTATAAACATGTCATGTTGTAATCTTGAATGTTATAAAAATCTGACTCAAGGTCATCAGGAAGACCCTAGGAAACTGCCAGTGGTTATCTGATCTCAGTGAGAAATGTATAAGAAAAATAATTCCTAGTATTCTTGTATTTGTGGCCATAGAATTATTTTTGGATTCCTGCCATAAGAAATTCCATTTGGAAAACTATTTTTACTTAGTTTTTTTTTGATACTTTTTAATTGTATCAGTAGTATACTCTACAGACTCCCTCCTCATTCATAGTGGTGTATTTTCTGAGAAAATAAAATAGCTGCATAGTTAATCACAGAATAAGTTCATAGAGAGAGAGGTAATACTCTTTAATAGGCTCTTAGCAGAAAGAGATCTTAGAATTCATCTCTTCAAATAATTATTCAAAACCCAGAAGAGAAAAAGCTGTAACATCACTGTAGTTGAATTGGAGGTTCCTGTGGTTAGCTGTATACAAGCAGTGGTTAAAGTAAAGGTTTAGAAGCAGCAGTATTGCAGTGAAAAGAAACAGCTGTTTCTGGAGAAAGACAATGGAATAACTATAAAAAAGCAGACAGATGAACCACAAAGCATTGCTGTCCAGAGGATTTTAGTTTACTCATTACCAAGTCCTATTCACAATTACTCTACCATATCATGAAATATATGTGTATCTATGTTCATGAGTCAGCAAGAATATTTTAGTCGGTGGTTCTCAACCCTGGCTGTGCGTCAGAATTATCTTTTGAATTCAACAATAACAACCAAACAAAACAATAAAACCAGATGCCCATGACCCCTATCCACTGAATAAGAATCACCAGAGGTGGTGTCTAAAGAATGTACATTTTTAAACTCCAGGGAAGATGATGACACACAGCCAGGATAGGAGCCACTGGAAATAAAGTATGTACCCTTTATTCTGTTTATTATAGGAGAATATCTGAAAATATATTTTAGAAAAATATCTATACATGTTATAATTTATCTTGTTCCAGTTTTTTGGAAAAGGCATTTATGTGAGGTATGGATTTTTTCTCGTAGCTGTGGATAAATGAGGTGTCACTTTATAAACTAGCTTTGGAAACTTTATTTTCTTTATTATTGCAGACGTATGGCATCCAGGAGAAAGATGTCTTGTCCCTTCTCCAGATAATGGAAAACTTTGTGAAGCAAGCATAAAATCTGTCACAGTGGATGAAAATGGCAAGTCATTTGCAGTTGTCTTATATTCAGATTTTCAAGAAAGGAAAATACCTCTTAAACAGCTTCAAGAAGTAAAATTTGTTAAAGATTGCCCTAGGAATCTTATATTTGATGATGAAGATTTGGAAAAACCTTATTTCCCAAACCGAAAATTTCCATCATCTTCTGTTGCTTTTAAATTATCTGACAATGGAGACTCTATTCCTTATACCATCAATAGGTATTTGAGAGACTACCAAAGAGAAGGAGCCCAGTTTCTTTATGGACACTACATCCATGGAAGAGGGTGCATTCTTGGTGATGACATGGGACTTGGAAAAACAGTACAGGTATTTATTTTAATTATGTTATAATTAAAATTCAGTAAAGTCACTTTACTGTGTACATGAGCGGATACTATCTGTAAATCTCTATTTGTACTGCTGTTACGATAGCTGTTTTGTGTGTGCGTGTGTGTGTTTGTGTTTGTATCACCAACTAGATAGTGAAGTCCTCAAATTTGAGGACAGTGTCTCAGTTATTTTATCATTCTTCAGTACCTGTGAAATATTGTATTCAAAAATAACGTTTTGGTACCACTTGGTTTGATTTTACCTTTGATAATACCGGTACTAAGATACCAGTATATTGGAAGTTAACTTTCATAATACGTTATGGAAGGAAAGCATTCTAATGTTTGTTATGCCTCATAGCGTGGTTAAATTGTTCCTATAGGCCTTTTGTGCGTATTGTTTGAAGTTTATCATGTTAGAAGTTTCTTAATCTGGAATCCCTGGGTCACTAGGAGTTCTGCTTGCGAACTTGAGAGAGACTTCCAAATTCCCTAAAATGTGTACTAGAATTTGTACACACACATACGTTCCTAAAGAGGCGATTTGTTGTAGTTATCTGTTTCTGTATAACAAATGATGGCAACATTTAACAGCTTAAAACAATATTCATGTATTGTCTCGCAGTTTCTGTGGGTCGGGAATCCAGCTGCTGCCTAGCCTGGTCCTCTAGCTTTGCCTCTCACAGGGCTGTAGTCATCTCAAGTTGACTGGGGAAGATTCACTTCCTAGCCCATCTGTTTGTTGGCAGGATTTCGTTCCTTGTTGGGGTTCTTGGCCTCAGTTTCTTGTGAGCTGTTGGCTGGAGGCCTCCTTTGCTTCCTTGCCACGTGGGTCTCTTCATGGAGCATCTCACACAAGGTAGCTTGCTTCAAAAAAGGAGAGCAAGTAGGAGCGCAAGAGATAGCACTAGTAAGACAGAAGTCATGGTCTTTGGTGACGTAGTAACAGAAGAGACATCCCTCACTTTTATCATATTCTCTTTATTAGAAGCAAGTTGCTAGGTCCAGCCAGAACTCAAGGGAAGGAGATTAAACAGGACTGGGAATACAAAGAGGTGGGTATTATTGGAAGTCCTGTCAGAAGCTGCCTACTACAGGGTCTTTAGGTTTGGTTAGATTTCCAAAGAGGTTTGTGATCCAAAAAGAACAGTTTTGAATCTAGATTTTTTTTTTTTGTGACGGAGTCTCACCCTGTCGCCCAGGCTGGAGTAAGGTGGCGCGATATGGGCTCACTGCATCCTCCGCCTCCTGGGTTCACGCCATTCCCCTGCCTCAGCCTCCCCAGTAGCTGGGACTACAGGTGCCCACCACCATGCCCGGCTAATTTTTTGTATTTTTAGTAGAGGCGGGGTTTCACTGTGTTAGTCAGGATGGTCTCGATCTCCTGACCTCGTGATCCGCCCGCCTCGGCCTCCCAAAGTGCTGGAATTACAGGCATGAGCCACCGTGCCTGGCCTGAATCTAGATTTTATACTAAACAATCACTTTAGATTTTCAGGAGTATGTGCCTAGTTTGTGATCAAGTTATTCTGCTTCCTTTCTTATAATTGAGTTTAACCTATTTTCTTCTTCATATTACCTCCATTAGTTATTGGAACTTAAAGGTAAGTGAAAAACTAAATTTAACCTTTATAAATAGCCAAATTTCAGACACCAATGATGGAATAAGGAACAATAAAAGAAAAAAAATAGCCAAATAATGCTACTGTGTGTAAAGGTCTGGTGTGAAAAGCTAGGCTAAAATAAAGTCTTTCAATAATCATATTACCATTAACCCTACTCTATGTTCCTTCAAGCCTAGGATAGTTTAGACCTGCACATTGGATGTCCTAAATGATTGTTTGTGGAATAAATGAATTTGCTTTTCATTTATTCCACAATCATTTAGCACACTGGCCTGTGGGTGGAGGATAGACAGCAAGAATAAAGAAAGGAAGCTTCAAGAAACTGCTATTGAAACTGACCCAACAGTCCCACAGACAGTTTTGTTTTTTTGTTTGTTTGTTTGTTTTTGGATAAACATAGAAATTGACCCTTCTGGTCCTAAAGCTTTAAACTTGTATTTGTTTCATCTGAGTTCCTTCCTCAGGAAAGGACCCCCAGGCCTGTCAAAAAGTATCAAAGAACTGAAACTCACCAGATCATAGAGTCCAGACAGTGAGACACCAGGCCTCTCATTCATCAG